>NC_132861.1:10865000-12182500 GCF_048164855.1 Canis lupus baileyi | reverse complement strand
GGTGTGAACATCAGCCTCACGCTTGCACTGATTCCAGGCAGCTCCACCCTTGTGGCAAGGCACAGTCCTCACCAAAGGCCAGAGACATCTGCTGAAATCTGTGGTGTGAGACCTCCGGGTGGTATAGTAATGAGCATGACTCTCAGACTCTGCAGTTCTTCGGGTCAAGCTGAAGGATTTTTCTTTTCTTCTTGTTGCCTGGTTCCCAGGAATGCTACTCTGTAGCAGCCCCTGGTGGTCAATCTAGGAAACAATCCAGACAAGGGTTATGTATTAAGTGGTGGTGTCCCTTGCCTTGCATGAAGTTTTATACAAGTTACATCTGAGGGTGTATTCATTTTCATTTTATTTTTGTAAGATTGATTATGGTTATTCAATATTTTTCATATTGATTTGTGTCATTTTTATCTTTGGCTTTATAAATGTGATAGTAGATGATGGATTTTAATTGTTTATTTCTTAGTAAATAGGTATAAAAGACTTGAAAACCAATGTCAAACATTTGTGTACTATATAAGCATAAGAAAAATTTATAATTCATCAGCCCCTCCTTTTCCCCCATTTATATATATATATATATATATATATATATATATATATATATATATCTTTTACTATTTGACCTTATATCTCACAGCAATTTTTTAAACAATTTTATTTATTTATTTATTTGAGAGAGAGAGAGAGAGATGATGATGAGAGAGAACATAAGTGGAGCCAGGGAGAGGGAGAAGCAGACTCCCCTCTTATCAGGGAGCCCAATTTGGTGCTTGTTCCCAGGACCCCAGGATCATTACCTGAGCTGAAGGCAGACACTTAACTGACTGACCACCCAGGTGCCCCTCACTTAATAATTTTAAATACAGAAGAGTAGAAAGAACAACATCCAAATACCCATCATCTACATTTAATACTTATTAACATTTTACTATGTTCACTTCATCTATGTTTTTGTTGTTAGTTAAGGGTATATATTTTAAAATATAGTTTATATATTTCAACTTCAACTTTTCAATTCATTTATGTTAGTAGATTTTTATCAATGCTGCCTCTACCCTATGAAAGTTTCTGTGGAGTATTCAAAAAAGTAAAAGGCAGAACTCCTTAAAACAGTATCACTCCTGTTTATTGACCATCTCCTATGTCCTACACACTTTAGATAAAATTATATATGTGTATGTGTATATAATAGTATATATCACAATATAGTAATATATATAATATACATAAGATACATAGGATGTCATTATATATAATATATATTTATAGTATTTGTATTATTGTAACCCTCACAACAACTCTACTTGGCATAAGTATTGTTTTCATATGATAGGTGAGGAAACTGAACCTAGGGAGATTATGTAGCCATTCTAAAGACAACACAATTAGAAAGAGATGGGGGCCACGATACAAAAACAAGTTAGTCCATATTCAACACCTGTGTTTTTCCACAAGATTATGTGCTCCCTCTCCCTCTGCCCTTCTAGCCTTCAAGGTGCTTTCAATGTAATTAAGGAGAAAAAAGCAAAACAGTTATCAAAAAAGTTAACACTGTACAGGATGTTAACAGGAAATGGTCTAAGGTAATATTTAACCTGTTGCCATAATAAAAGTAGTATGTGTGCAGGTGCAAGCCCAGTTATTATGAATGGGAGGACCACTGTGAATGGTCTAAGGAGACTTGGAGGAGCAATGGATGCAGGTGGGATTCTAGATGAGTAAAAATGAAGGAAGAGCATTGTTTATCAGGGAAAGGGACACTCAAAGTCTGTTATCTTCAAAGCGGCGTCTATCTTTAAGCTATCTTTTACCTATCTTTAAGCTCCTGCTATATTAGTGATTTATGACTAGACACCTAGGCACTCAGGAATTGTTTATAAAATGCAGTGATTGCTTTGTAATGGATTGAAACCTCTTAATAGTGAAGATCACCCAGATTCATCTTCATGTTCCAGAGCACTTGGCTTTGTTGTTTGGTCAGAGTAGGGTGTGTGGTAAAGGGGAGGATAGAAAAGACAGGTGTAGAATCCCTTTGTAAAATAAATGCTCGCTGGCTTTATCCATTTATTACATTCATATTTTAAACTCAGGGATTTATCAGGATAAATGTCTGCCCCAGAGCTCCAAAAGCAGTAGAGAAGCCATTATATCCACCAGCCAAAGGATTTTTGTATTTCAGAGACTTTGCCATTGAGTGAAGCTCTCAGAGCTGATAAAAATTGAAAACAGTAAGCTCTTTGTTGCTCCTTAAATTCTAAAAAATGCCCATCTAAATATAGTGTTTTGTATCCCCCTCCCTGATAAACAATGCCCTGGGATTATTTTGTCTTCCCTTAATTTTACCTTGAATAACTAAAGTCTTGGAGAAAATGTGAGCACTTCTGATGATTCTTCAGCATATAACCTAGTGGGGAGTGCTACTGAAGTAGTAAATTGACCATTTGGTAATTACTCTTCTGGAAGAATGTTATATGTCACAAAAGTAAATGCGGCCACAGTACCTTGCTGGGACAACAGTGAGTGTTTGCTTTTACTTTTATGGTTCTAGCTTAAGGAAATTCTTTTTTTTTTTATTTTTATTTATTTATTTATTTTTAGCTTAAGGAAATTCTTAGCATATCCCCAAAATATCAAAATACTCCCAATATCAAAGGCTAGAAATCCCCCAACTATGCCAAGCAGCTCTCTGAAGTAGTAAGAACCCTTGGCATAGGGTGTCAATAATGGAAAGCATCATGGTAGGTAGAAAATAAAACTTAAAATTGTAAAGTCTTCTCAACTTTTATGGAAGATCTCCAGTACTGGTCCCTGATAAGAGCTAACTTCACTGATAATAATATAACTCTCATAATAAGGAAATAAGAATAGATATTTGACTCAGGTAGAAATTGCCCCTATGCAGCTCATGTCTTTTATACTTTGTCATAAATAGTTTCCTTTTTAAAATTAAATGAAAGCTCTTTGAATACAGATGGATGCCAAGGGAGAAGAAAGATGAGTTTCACTTGTTGCTTTTGAAAGGAAGCCCTCAGGCTTTCCCCAGTTCCTGGTTGGCAGTTGGTTAAACGTGTTCTGCAGTAAAAATGCATGACTTTAAAATATGCTGAGATGCAGAATTTAGTGTAGTTTTCCTACAGGCCAGGGAGGCAGCTGAGCAGAGTGAAAGTGGCACGTCGCAAGGCTATGCCACTCAACCTATCTAGACCCATGCCCTTTAACAAAAAACACAGTCAATCTGGAGATTTATTTTAAAGTAAATGAATTGCTGTAAACTCCCCTCCAAGCAAAAGCAAGTAGAAGGAATGGTAACTCTAAAGAAGAAATACTGGCTGGAGAGATGGGAGTTATAGTTGCCTCAGCTCCAAAACCTCTTTCCTGTGAGAAAGGAGTTTCTTAACTTTTCTAGATCTCAGGGTTTTTTTTTTTTTTAAGATTTATTTATTTATTTTAGAGAGAGAAAGCATGAGCAGGGGTAGGGACAGAGGGAGAGAGAGAATATCAAGCAGACTCCCCACTGAGTGTGGAACCTGACTCTGGGCTCAATCCCAAGACCCTGACATCATGACCTGAGCCAAAACCAAGAGTCAGACCCTTAGCCAACCAAGCTACCCAGGTACTCCATCTAGACCTCAATTTTTCTACAAAATGGGATAACTAGAGGTCCAACTTTGCAGACCAGATTGGAGTGAAGTGGCTCTCATGCTCTGAAGTCCGTGATTTCATTTATTTCCTCTAACTCTGTGAGGTAATGCCATAATTTAAATACCAGAACATGCTCAGCCCTTCATAGGGTGGTGGAGTATGCCTGTGCATTGGGTGGCCCACTTGAAGTGTACCTGCTGCGTGATGATCACATTCTAGGAAATATGTTAAATTTTTCTCTTTGGGGAAATCATTTTTAAATAAAAAACGTCTGTAAACATTTAAAGCATGAGTTAATGTCTAAGGATAGCACTGTCTTCTGTAACTTCTCAAGGACAGGACAGGCCAGGGAGATGAGGAGAGAAAGTTGTCTAATGAGCCTACCATTTTGGCATCTGCTTCCTGAAAGGGGAAAGTGCCATGGTGGATTGTTCTATGTCTTTCTGCGTGGGACAAGAGTGGGGAGCATGGACTTGTGTAAGGTACCTGTTGTCTGGAGAGAGTTATGCGGAGAGCCTCCCTCCACGGCTCCCACCCCGCATCCTCCTCAACACATGTGCAGTCTGAATTATGCCTGGTTCCAAGGACACATCACTGTCTACCCTGGCCGTTCTGTTTAATGCAACACCTATTTGTTAAATGGAACATTTAAAAACTAAGTTTCAGGCCCTGCCTTCTAATTCCTGAGGAGAAACACTTGTTCAAATCATGATGTGCAGGAGGTCTTATGGTGCTAAGGGAGCTGCAAGAAGGAGCTATTCCTCCAGCCAGGGTTACCAGGGCCTTCAGAAAGGACAGATGCTTGTGAAGTGGCCTCCAATAGCAATAAGGTTTCAGCAGACAGAGGTGGAGGAATCCCATGCTGCAAGGGATACAGTCCTGGGCAAGCTCTGTGGACAGTTCTGTGGAAGGGGGGAGGGTCTTTTGCCTAAAGTTTGGAGTGTGAGACTGATGACAGCCAGGAATTAGGCAAAAGGGTTTGGGGACTTGAATAGCAAAGTAAAGAAAAGGGACTCTCTTTGAGGCAGTCAGGAGGCAAAGAGTAAGGTACTAAAGTGTTTGAATCTGAACTTTAGGAAGATATGGTAGCAGTATATGGGATGGATGGTAGAAAGAAAATTCCAGGGAGAGAAAACAATTAGGAGGCTCTGCTAGGCAAGAGGTGAGAAGGGGCAGAAGGAGGATCAGGGGTCTTGGTGGGAAGGAGAGGGTAGATAGAGGACCGAGGACCAAGGTGGTGAGATAATTGGGGAGCTTGTTGAGGTTTTAACTAGGACAAGATGCTCTAGAAGATGAGTGATAAAACCTCCCCACTCCAACCTGGACAACACCCAAGCAAAAATCATAAAACTATGAAATGTTAAGTGATAAGAACATAAGATGTATGTGTGTTTATAGCTCAGAAATGTTTAAAGGGGTCATGGGTTATCTTTTTAGGTATCTTTGGAACTGCACACTTTGTGTATCAGTGAACTCTTAAGGTCCAGGTCCAATGGACCTGTAGAAATGGACATTTTTCCTCCAAAATACATTTTTAACTCAAATATCACATGTCCCTTTGAGATTCAGAAAAACTAGTCTAGAATCCCACTCCTCATTTCCAGAACATCCTAGGTCTTTCCCATTGTCTCAGGAATTTCAGGTGGAGGAGCTTCTGTTTTTTTTAATATAGTTACTTATGGCTCAGAATTTCTGCTTCTCCTAAATTAATTCAATTTATGGGTTCCTACCATTCTGTCTGTGCTGATTATGTTTCCTGCAGCATCCCTCCACACCTAGTATAGCCCCCTCTTTGGTTGATTTTCAAGACTGCTTTCTGATGCTGGGGTTTTCCGAGGGAAGTAAACATGGGTTTAGATATCAGGAGAGAAAAAAGAAGCTCTAGAAAACTTGGGAGCCATTTATATAGAAGTGACATAGAAACGGATGAGAGTGACAAGAGAGTATATACAGAGGGACAAAGAAGGCAGCGCTCTGGTGGGGGCCAGAGGAAAAGAAAGAGAAGTGGTGGAAACAGGAGAATCCCACCTCACAGGCTTATGAGAGAGAAATTTCTGAAAGGGGAAAGTGATTTATAATACCAGGTACCAGACAGTCAATGAAAGTGATACAGAATGAGTTTGGCAGTTTTAGAGGAGTATCTGTAAACAGGTAAAGGCAACCAGAATGTTCCGGTTTCTCCACAATCAAATGGTTTAGCAGTTTGGTCGTTCTTCCTTCTACCTTGGAGTAGCCACTTTACCCTGTGAGAAGTGGCAATGGTGACATCTACAGGGCATTGTCTGAAAGTGAAAATCTGTGCCTAGAGAAAAGAGCACATGTCAAATACCACCTTAAATTCTAGGGAATCTAACAGAAAGCAAGTGCTACTCTCCTCCTGTTCATGTGAACTACATGTGAACTACAGACCTGCTTTATTCCACAAACTTAATTGAAACTAGGTTTGAACACAACCACTTTTATTTTTCATTTTATTCTTGACAATTGAATTACTGAGACAGCAAAAAAAAGATTTATGTTGTATACCGCAAGTAGTTTGCCTATGAGATAATTCACAAAAGCAATTACGTATCACAACCTAAGAGTCAAACACTTTTTATCTGTAGTTCAGTCCCTGAAGAGAGTGAAAGCCCATCACTTCTGCTCTACCAAGAACAAAAAGGGACACATTTAAAATTCAAAAGTATTGAGACTTTATTACATTACAGTGTTCTCTTGGAAACAAAGACTTATCATAAGTACTGTCTATGCTAACACAATAGACAGGAGGTAATATAACTGCTCAAAGGATGTCCCTAATTTTTGTTTCAATTTTAATTATTATTATTATTATTATTATTATTATTATTATTATTATTTATTTTTGGAGAGAGAGAGAGAATAGGGGGAGGGCAGAGAGGGAGAGAAAGAATCTCAAGCAGGCTTCACACTCAGTGAGAGCCCAATGTGGGGCTCAATCTCAGGGTCCTGATATCATGACCTGAATTGAAATCAAGAGTCAGATGCTTAACTGACCAGGCCACCCAGGTGCTCCTTGTTTCAGTTTAAAAGAAACATAGAGACAGAATGTACATTTATGCTCTAAGCATAAAGAGGTCAAAGAAAAGGAGAGAGGGAGAAAGAACAATGCAATTAATAGAAAAGTTACTAGAAAAGATGGTAGATATTAATCCAAGTCTATTAGTAATCACATTAAATGTAAGTGGTTTAAACATGCCAATTAAAAGAGATAGTGGGGCACCTGGTTGGCTCAGTCAGTTAAGTGTCCAACTCTTAATTTCAGCTCAGGTCATGATCTCAGGGTCATGAAATTGAGCCCCTCATAGCACTCTGTGCTGGTATGGTGCTGGTATGGTATGATTGAGATTCTCTCTTCCTCTCCCTCTGCCTCTCCTGACCCCTCTTGTGCTCTCTCTCCCTCTCTCTCTCAAAAGTGTGTGTGTGTGTGTGTGAGAGAGAGAGAGAGAGAGAGAGAGAAAATGATGTTTATAAACTTAATTAAATGTCCACAAGAAACCTAATTTATTTTTATTGTTTTTTTTGTTTGTTTGTTTGTGGATTTAATGGCAGGGGAGCTAAGATAGGGTGTGATGCTTGCTGTTTCTGCTTTTCCAGTGGTGAGGGGGCCCTCTGTAGGTATGTTGAGGTAGGTGGGCCATGGAGTGCAGAGTTGGGGTAATCGGGAGAGCTAGTAGAGCAGAAGGACTTTCAGGGGGCCCAAGACACAAGGGACTGCTGGGCAGCATGGTGGCTCCTTCCAGTAGGTGACCAGGAATGTCAAGTGGCACTGAGGCTGGTATGAAAGCACCTGACCCCTTCCCCCTACTTCTGAGGAGCTTTCCCATAGCCAGCAGGAGTTGGGAGGGGGAGCCACTGGCCCACTGATGTCACCCACTTACAAGAAACCTAATTTACTTATAAAGACCCAGATTATAGGTAAAGGAATAGAGAAAGATATACGATGCTAACACTAATCAAAAGAAATAGGAAATATCTCTATTAATTTGAGATGGAGACTTCAGAACAAGGAAGTTTATTGGAGATAAAGAGGGGCACTACATAATGATAAAGGGGTTGATTCTTAAAAGACGAAATGAAAAGCTTTAATGTAGTTGTTGGTATTTTAGGCTGTCTTTGTTTGGGTCCAGTGGCTTTAACATTTAGGTAATGTTCAGTTGTTGCAGTCCTGTTCTGTAAAGCCTCCAGGATTTAGCGGGGGGAAAAGAATTGTAAACATCAAATGTGTCCTGCTATAGACACTGCCATGCCCTTTATATTTCTTACATATAATTCATTTAATTCTCATATTAATCTTTTGATGCAGGTGTTTTGATGCCCACTTTATTGATAACTCAGGTTGCTTTGATCACATAATATTTTTTTTGTTATTTCATTCTTGAAATATTTAACAAGCACTTGGTAAGTCTCAGAATAATAAAGTGGATGACACAGGGTTTTCCCTCAAGAAAATCCCAGTCAGATACCCCATGGTATAGTTGCAGAGCACTTCATTTCATCTTTTTAGCAGGAAGACAGGCAGGAGAGCCTAGGAGAGTATCCCCATTTTCCAGGTAGAGAAACAGAGAAAGAGAAGTTATTTCTGGCCTAAGGTCTGTTGGCTAGCAAAAGTAGAATTAAGTTCTCCTGCTCCATGCAGGTGTCCTGATTCCAATTCCAGTGCTCCATCCACTATTTTAACCATGCTACTTTATTGACAAAAACATCACAAAACGGGACAGTTCTTCCAAATACCACTGGGGTGTTAACACATACCCTTTGCTCAGGCAGTGGTGAGAACTTTTCTGCTTTGATTTTCCTTATCCCTGTATGTCTAGCAATGCCAACAGAACAAAATCTCAGTGCAAAATATCATCTTGATTTCATGCTGCGTTGTCACACTTCTGACAGTCAATAGACAACAGTGTTTGGTGGCTGCAGTGATAAGGCCTGCTTTATTCAACAATTTGGCACTATGGATGAAGGAGCATTAGTACCTTACTGGTTTCTTATTGCCCTAAATTAAGTAGCTATGCTGGGATTAACTATGAAGTTGGCCAGAGGGTCAGTACTCTGCTCCGCTCCTAGAGACAAATACCTATTCATGGAAGACATTCCACCATGCCCAGGGCAAGCCATGAAATAGACTCAGGTGGCTGTTAAGTGAGATCCACAAGATGCTAGATTTCCCCTCCAAAAGTAAAGGCCTGAGCAATTTTTCAGACTTGAGGTGTTCATAATTATTTTCTTCTATGGTCAGAATTTTTTTCTTCTTCAGATCTTTATTTATACTTTTAACAATGAACAGCCCTTAGAATGACCACTGCTTATATGAAAGCCCTATGCAAAAACTAAGCAGGTGATCCAAAGGATCCAAACTTGAGTTCTGGTTCCAGGCAAGATGGAGAAAGCGCACTCCACCCTGTCTCTCCCACTACATGCAACTGTACAACCTAAGCAGAATGCATGGAGTAGTCATTTGAGAACTTTGAGGCAGATTGGCAAAAAGACCAGAATTTGAAGTACCACAGAACTGGTTATGAGTTTACAAGTTTTCCTCTCTGGTACTCCCTGGCCTACATTAAGGGCAGCTTGAAACCTATAAATAGACCTGGACATAAACAGAGGGGGTCCATGAGAAAGTGAGAAACAAAATCCTAGCACTCAGAGAGAGCTAAGTAAATCTTCTTCTTTTTTTCTTCATTTTCTCTTACCCTCAACCTATGTATGTATGGCCTATGGTCATGACTGACAGTGCTGGTGGCAGGAGCCCACCGAAGCCAGACCCTGAGGGAGCGGACTTTTCCTCTCTGCTTGGAGGAGCTATATTCCAAGAGACTGAGGCAAACCCCATTGCTTTTATTCCCTCTTTATGGATCTGTCATTTAGCCACAGATAGGAGAACAGTGTGAGAATAACACAGCAGAGTGGAATAGCTAAAGTCCCAGCTTTTTAGCTGGAGGATGAAAAGGGGCAGCACCAGGGAACTAGGAAGAATTGTAGGCATTGGGAAGAGGAAGGAACTTGAGAAAATGACCGTTTAACATTGGTTTATAAAATCCTGGGCTCACTGATGAGCTATATATGTGTGAATCTCACCCTAACAGCATATATAGACTTTGAAAATTGGATTCCAAGATAGGCTACCACCAATGTTCCATACCGGCCACTGTTTGTGCACATGTGAGGCAGATCCTAATAGCATTTCAAAGGCTTTGAAGACTAAACTAATACTAGAAGCACAACCTATACAAGGCTGGATAGAAGTAGAAGCCTCAACTGTAGTTGTTCAGTTTCCTGCCACCAAGGCTCCATAGGATTCAAACAGGATCCAGAGTCATAAATTATAATATTCAAAGTGCCTGGGACACCCAGGACACACATCTAAAATTAATCAGCATATAAAAACCAGGAAAATGTCAACTTATATGAGAAAAAGCAGTAAATAGGCTGTAGAGTCAGGATGACACAAATATTGGATTTATTTGACAAAGACATTAAATTCAACCATTTTTAGAGCCAGGCACTCATAAAATGGATGGAAAGACAGAAAGTCTTGTCAAAGAAGTAGAAGATATAAAGAAGAATCAAATGGAAATTTTAGAACTGAAAAATACAGGAACAAAAATAAGAAACTCATTGATAGAGAAGACAGAGGAAAGAGCCAGTGAAAATGAGCATGAACAATAGAAATCATCTAGTATGAATAATGGAAAATAGATATTAAAAAATGGACTCAAGGACCTGTGAGATAAAGGCCTAATATTACTGTCATAGGAGTCCCAGAAGAAGAAACAGTGTATATGCAGAAAAAATATTTGAAGAAATAATGGCCCAAAACTTCTCAAATTGGTGAAAGACATAAACCTACAGATTCAAAAAGCTCAGCAAACCTCAAACATGTTCTAAGAAATCCATGCCCAGACATACCATAATCAAACTGCTGAAAACTAAAGACAAAGAAAAAAATACTAAATCAGCCAGAGAAAAATTCACATTACCTGGAAAGAACAACAATTCAGATGGCTGCAGACTTGTCATCATAAACCATGGAGGCCAGAAGACAGTGGAACACTTTCAGAATTCTGGAAGAAACAGCCATCTGAGCCAGCGAGACTCTTCTTTAGAAATAAAAGCGAAAGACAGTCTCAGATGAAGGAAAACTAAAAGAATCCTTTGTCTTTAGGCACAATCTAAAAGAATTGTTTAAAGAAGTTCTCCAGATAGATGGAAAATGACACCCATCCAAGTTCCAGAAGGAATTAAAGCAATAGAAATGAGGAGCAACAGAAATAATAAATAGCTAGGTATATAATGAACTACACTTTTCCTATTGAGTTCTTTAAAATACAATAAAAGCTGGAAGCCAAAATTGTAACATCATCTAGTTCTTGACATATGTATATGTGATTCACGAGATTACTACACAGAAAAGATTGGGCAGAGGGAGCTATGTGGCAGTAAGGTTTCTTCATTCCACTCATAGTAGTAAAATATTGATTTTAATCTGTCTTGAGAAGTTAAATTTGTGTATTGTAGTTCTCAAATCAACAACTAAAAATTATGCAAAGATACATGGTAAAAAATGCAATAAACAAATTAAATTAAAATGGAGTACAAAAAAAAATGTTCAAGTAACCCTAAAGAAGGCAGGAAGGTAGAAAAAGAAGAACAAAACCAGAAGGTATAAATAAAAACAATAAAATGATAGCTCTAAATTTAAACATACCAATAATTACATTAAATATAATGTAATGATTTCAACAAACTATGGCCCATGGGCCAAATCAATTTTTGTAAATAAGGTTTTCTTGGAACATGGCCACACTCATTCCTTTCTATACTCCCTATTGCTGCTTTCTCATTTCCACAGCAGAGCTGAGTAGTGCAATAGACTGTATAGGCCACAAAGTCCAAAATATTTATTATCTGGATTTTTATAAGTAAGCTTGCTGACCTTGGGTCTAAACACACCAATTAAAAGATCCAAGATTATCAGAGTACATATGGAAACATGACGCCCTTATGTATTGTCAGTAAGAAACTCACTTAAAATATAGATATATATAGGTTAAAAGTAAAAGGATATAACAAGGAACCACAGATCAAAAGTAAACTGGAGTGGCTGAACTGATATCAGACACTGATATCAAGTAGACTATAGAGCCGAGAAAATTGCCAGGGATGAAAGGCATATTACATAATGATAAAATCATCAACTCACCAAGAAGACATAACAATCCTAAATGTGTGTGCACCTAACCATAGACCTTTAAAATACATCAAGCAAAAACTGGGCAAACTGAAAGGAGAAAAAAGAGAAAACTAAAATTGTGCTTGGAGATTTTAACATCCCTCTCTTGGTGATAAACAGAAGCAGTAGAGAGAAAATTAGGAAGGATATGGAAGAACTGAATAACACCACCAACCAACAGAAACTTAATTGAAGTTTATAGAATACTCCACTCAACAATAGCAGAATACACATTCTTTTCAAGTGGATAAGAATGGAACATTTGCCAAGATAGACCATATTCTGTGTCATAAAGTGAACGAATTAAAAATAATTGTAATGATATGAAGTATGTAGTCTGATCTTGATGAAATTAAACAAAAATCAGTAAGAGAGAGATAACAGGAGAATCCTAAAACATTTTGAAATTAAATAACATACTTCTAAATAACCCATGGGTCAAAAAGAAGTCTCAAGGGAAATTAGAAAATATTTTAAATTGAAGGAAAATAAAAATACAACATTCAGAAACTTGTGGAACATGGTTAACATAGTGCTTAGAAGGATCTTTCTAAACATTAAATTCTTAGAAAAGAAGAAAGGTTTCAAATCAATAGCCTAAGCTTCCATCTCAGGACACTGAATGAAAATAACGTATAGCATAATTACAGCACAAAAATATTTTTAAAGCAAGTAAATGAAAGAAAATAACCCTATAATAAATAGGTTATTTATTGAATATTATTAAATAAATAATAAAGGTAGGAAGAGAAATCAATGAGGTTGAAAACTGAAAAATAATAGAGAATCAATGAAATAAAAATCTGGTTCTTTGAGAAAGTCAATAAAGTTGATAAACCTATCATAAGGCTAACAAAGAAAGAAACTTTCCCTCATCAGGAATAAAAGAGGGGATATTCCCATAAACCCTACAAATATTAAAAAGGAATAAGTTATTCATGCATTGGGACAACTTGGGTGATCTGAGAGACATTCTGCTGAGTCAACTAAACTAGTCTCAAAAAAATACATACTCTTTGATTCCATATATATGACATTTTCCAAAAGATAAAGCTATAGTGATAGAAGTTAGATCAGTAGTTGCCAAGAGTCACTTGAGGAGGAGATTGCAAAGATAATTTTTTTGACTGATAAACCCTCTATGTGCTGGTTGTGGGAGTGGTTACATAAATCTAGAAATGTTTTAAAATGTATAGAACCATACACAAAAATGTATAGAACCATACACAAAAATGTCACACAGGTACACATGACACAGTGTTACTCTGTATTTATTTTTAAAAGAAAATTTTTTAAAAGAAAAATGGTGACAATTCATGTGATCATTTTCTTAAGATTTGTGTGGAATCAGAAAAGACCCCGAATAGCCAGGGGAATATTAAAAAAGAAGACCATAGCTGGGGGCATCACAATGCCAGATTTCAGGTTGTACTACAAAGCTGTGGTCATCAAGACAGTGTGGTACTGGCACAAAAACAGACACATAGATCCATGGAACAGAAGAGAGAATCCAGAAGTGGACCCTCAACTTTATGGTCAACGAATATTTGACAAAGGAGGAAAGACTATCTACTGGAAAAAAGACAGTCTCTTCAATAAATGGTGCTGGGAAAATTGGACATCCCCATGCAGAAGAATGAAACTGGACCATTCTCTTACACCAGACACAAAGATAAACTAAAAATGGGTGAAAGATCTAAATGTGAGACAAGATTCCATCAAAATCCTAGAGGAGAACACAGGCAACACCCTTTTTGAACTTGGCCACAGTAACTTCTTGCAAGATACATCCATGAAGGCGAGAAACAAAAGCAAAAATGAACTATTGGGACTTCATCAAGATAAGAAGCTTCTGCACAGCAAAAGAAACAGTCAACAAAACTAAAAGACAACCTACAGAATGGGAGAAGATATTTGCAAATGATGTATCAGATAAAGGGCTAGGTTCCAAAATCTATAAAGAACTTATTAAACTCAACAGCAAAGAAACAAAAAATCCAATCATGAAATGGGCAAAAGACATGAACAGAAATCTCACAGAGGAAGACCTAGACATGTCCAACACGCACATGAGAAAATGCTCTGCATCACTTGCCATCAGGGAAATACAAATCAAAACCACAATGAGATACCACCTCACACCAGTGAGAATGGGGAAAATTAACAAGGCAGAAAACAACAAATGTTGGAGAGGATGCGGAGAAAGGGGAACCCTCTTGCACTGTTGGTGGGAATGTGAACTGGTGCAGCCACTCTGGAAAAATGTGTGGAGTTCCTCAAAGAGCTAAAAATAGACCTGCCCTATGACCTGGCAATTGCACTGCTGGGGATCTACCCCAAAGATACAGATGCAATGAAATGCCGGGACACCTGCACCCCGATGTTTCTAGCAGCAATGTCCACAATAGCCAAACTGTGGAAGGAGCCTCGGTGTCCATCGAAAGATGAATGGATAAAAAAGATGTGGTTTATGTATACAATGGAATATTACTCAGCCATTAGAAATGACAAATACCCACCATTTGCTTCGACGTGGGTGGAACTGGAGGGTATTATGCTGAGTGAAATAAGTCAATCGGAGAAGGACAAACATTATATGGTCTCATTCATTTGGGGAATATAAAAAATAGCGAAAGGGAATAAAGGGGAAAGGAGAAAAAATGAGTGGGAAATATCAAAAAGGGAGACAGAACATGAGAGACTCCCAACTCTGGGAAATGAACAAGGGGTGGTGGAAAGGGAGATGGGCAGGGGGTGGGGGTGACTGGGTGACAGGCACTGATGGGGGCACTTGATGGGATGAGCACTGGGTGTTATGCTATATGTTGGCAAATTGAACTCCAATTTAAAAAAATATGTTAAAAATGTAATTCTAAAGTAAGGTGCAAATATAAACATCTTAATGAGTAAAAAAAAAAGTGGCTGATTTATGTAAAGCTTAATTGAGAAATGATGGGATTAGCTCTCACCCAAAAACAACTAGATTACGTTTCCCAATACTGAGGGAAAATGGAGGTTCAAGGATGGAGATAAAGGGCAGAGAGTAAGAAATTTTTTAATACTTTTGAATTTTTGAAGTTCATACCTATAACATCCCTTTAAAAAAAAAACTATTATGACTGAAAACCAGGATAGAATGGTGGTATCAGTGGGTTTTGCCCTGGCAATAGGTTCTAGCCTCCAGATAGGGTCCCAGAACTATAACAATAGCCTTGTACATGAGGTAGTCTATTTTCACAGTTGGAAAACCAGAGCTCAGAGAGGTTAGTTAAGTTGTCCAAGGCTGTATAGCAGAGCCAGGATTTGAAGGCATATAGCTCTCAGCCTGTGTTCTTCCCCTCTATTCCACACTAACTCTCACAGCAAGAAGAAACTCAAGGATAACTGGTTACCCAGTTCTCATGATAACCCTATCCCATGGCAGGGAGGTAGGGAACCCTAGAAGGACACAATCATGCTGAGATCAGAGTGGCCAGCTGATCCTGCTACTGAGCAACTATAAATCTCAGCTGACACTAAAGAATAGTCTCTGACCTCGACCTCACTGGTACTCCAGTGAGCCATATTATTATTTGAAGTGACATATATTAACATTTGCTTTAACTTTAAAAGCATGAGTTTAAAGAGAGAAGTTCCCAAGGGAAGGGGGGATTCCCTCATCCTACTCATTTCTTTGTGGATTAGATTTGGTGAAACCAGTGGGGTACTGTGTTGGTAATGCCATAAACCTCTACTGTAATAGTTTAAATTGTTCTGCTAGAAAGTAAGCATCCATGATGGGTGTATGCGATGCTCTGCCTTTATCAGCAAACTAAAAACAGAAGTCAGCTTAGGAGGCTACAGAATAAATCCCATGCTGGGGATAGCTGTGATTGCCTGCTTTCACATTCCCTTCTAGGAAAATCTACCTTGACTTTAGGAGGATTGAGCATGGTGAGGAAAGAAAGAGATGAAACAGCCCAAATTAGAATCTGCAGCTGGCTAGAATCCTTTCTGCTGCTGCTGCTGCTGCTGCTGCTGCTGCTGCTGCTGCTAGTAATCTATAGTGAAAGTCCTAGAGAGGCAGGTTTCTGGGCTTCTGCCCAGATGCAGGTGGTGCTGGAGTCGAAGGACAGAGTAGAAGCTCTCTGCCAGGAAAAAAATCTGAAGCACATAAAATAAACTAGACAAGGGAGGGGAACATTTGCAACTGTGGCCAGCAAAGAAGAATGGCTAAAATTTCTAGTGCAATGAAATAAAGGGGTTTGCTACTATGTAAGCAGAAGCTACAGTGCTTATAGCTTATAGCATAGTTAAGGATAGAAAATAACCTGCCAGAACATGGGACCCACTTATAGGCATCAGAACTAAGAGGGGTTCCTGTACTATTCCCCCTTCCTTATTGTTAGCTAACATTTATGTGTGCTTACCATGTGCCACGCACTTGGGTATGGGCTCCCTGAACCTAGTCCTGTTTAATGGTGGCCATTGTCATTAGTTAGAGATGAATTGCTTTGCCTGAAGCCACACAGGTAAATCAGAGCAGCCCTGAGAGCTGAAGCAAGGTGGATCTCACGGTAAAGCCTGTGCTCATCACTGCCATCTGCTGCCTCCTAGCATTTTACATTTAGAATGATACTTAGGACAATAAAAGTGAGGAAACACAGTAGAGAAAGCACAGAATTGGGGATCAGAAAACCTGACTCAGTCCCAATCCTTATCAGCACTGTGACCTGGAAGATTCAGAGAACCTTTCTCTGTTTCCTTATCTGTAAAATGAGATTCTTATGAGGGTGAATTGAGACAGTATATGTGAAAGTGGCTTGAATACGCTACTGCTTCATGACAATGACTGTTTATTCAAAAAATAATCATCAAGTACCTGCTCTGGACGAGAATTGTACTTAGTACTGGAAGTGTAGTAGCGCACAAAACAGACATGATCTGTGTACTTATAGAGCTCAGATTCTGGTAGGATTGATTAATCAAGTTGCCACAAAATAAACATAAAAAGCAGTAGTAGAGTCTATGACTTGGTCTGGGAGGTCAGGGATGTGAGCTTTGAGATTGAAGGAGGAGGTCAGGGAAAAATATTACCAACATATTAGGAGTGGGGTGGGAGGGGAGTATGGCTGCATGCAAAATCACCTCAGAGGGGAGGGGATATGGCAGCTCTACAGAGTGGAAGGAGGCCAGGGGATGCCAATAGAGCCTAAGGCTGCCAATGCCAACGTGGTTGACAGGCCACACCATCCAGAGCCTAACCAGTGATGAAGATCCTGGTCCCTACCTAAGACTAAAAAGATGTCTCTGCATAGTGATCTGAGAAGACTCACATGAACAGATGGGTAAGGAGACCAAACAGAAGGTTACAGGAGTAGTCCAAATGGGAAAGGCTGGTGATGGCTGGGACCAACATGGTAGACATGGTGAAAGAAGTCTATGGATGGTTGGAGAGATGTTTAGGAGGGAATTTGAGTAGGGAGTGGTGATAAGTTGGAAGAGGGGTAGGGGTGCCTAGGTGGATTAGTGGGTTAAGCATCCAACTCTCAATTTCAGTTCAGGTCATGAGCTCAGGTTTGTGAGATCGAGCCTTGCATCAGGTTCTGCATTGGGTGTGGAGCCAGCTTGAGATTCTCTTTCTCCCTCTCCCTCTGCCCTTTCCTCCCCTGCACCCTCTCTAAAATAAATTAGATAGATAGATAGATAGATAGATAGATAGATAGATAGATAGATATGGGGTGAAGAAAAGATACCCGCCAGGGATGAGGTCTAGGTGTCTGGCTGGGCAACCAGGTGAATGGGGATACCACTCACTGAGGTAGAAATGAAGAGACAAGTCGTCTCCACAGAGTTTTATGAATTGGGCTTTCAGACATAGAGTTTGAGGTGCCTCTGAGACATTGGGTGAAGATGTCGAGTAGGCCAAATAGAACCGACACTCTTAAAATCATTGGCTAGGACATTCTGTTTGACATTTACTTTGCAAAGAAGCAACACAGCACCCATTGTGGGCCTTCATAGTCTGAGTCCATACAGATTCTTCCTTCGTGTAAGTCACAGAACCTTCCATTAGAGAGCCAGCCTCATTCATGACATTACATCAACACATGATGATGAGGAAGTGTAAGTCAATGTGTGATGAATTATCAAGTACTGGTGTATGCTGGAAATGAGTAGAGCAACTTCCTAGAAAGAGTGAGGCCCACATGGGAGACACCTGGCAGGCTGAAGGACAGGTGGCAGAGAAGATAGTGATACAGCAATGTGAGCAAGAGGAGAGAGAATAAATACAGTGCTGAGATGGGAGGCAGTAAGGCAAAGGGCTGGCCGTAGTGCACAATGTGTACATTAGATGCTACTGGGTCACAGGGTCCAGCCACTTAACACAGAGATGTATCTGAAGATGAGATGTGTATTCTTTGGATTGGTGTTCCATTTCATTGGCTTCCAGTCCTGTGAAAGGACAGATCACTCACTGCAAATGGCAAACACAAGTTCAAATGACATGAAAATTAAGTGTGTGTATATATTTATATATTCTTTCTTCATACAAGGCTTTAGGCAGTTAGCAAAAATGATACTTTGAAATAGACATGAGGGCCTAAAGGAGATGATGTCTGTTTCCACGCAGTCCCAGCTCTCAGGAGCCACTGGGGGTGACTCTGTAATCTAACCTGCAGTGGAAGGGAATGGACAACTCTGCAGAACCAAGGCAGAAATGGGTTTCTAAGGAAAGATGGGTTTCTAAGTGGCCCTTCTCAAATTTTCAGACACATAGAAAAATGTCTTCTGATTTGAATAAAACTATGTCAGTATAAAGATTTCTCCTTCTGGGACTTTCCTCTTCGTACTCCTGCCATGTCAGGCCTCCTGTCTTTGTCCCCTCTTTCAGGGGTCAAAAGCAGCATGGCTCCTGTGGTTTTAGAGCTCCTCAGAAGGTGTGTATATAGGAACAGAGTGGGAGGGCAACCGGGGGCACGGTCTGTGCTGAAGGATAGCTTGCCTTTCCAGTCTGCTGGGAAAGGACACAGCACCCAGTGTATCAGCACTTCTAGTTCAATCAGCTTAACACTGTCCTGGAAAATCATCTGCAGGCCACTTGCAGAGAGGAAGCATATGCCTTTAATTTCTAACTGTCCACTCTTTCTCAGGAATAGGGAAATATGTGCAAAACACACAAAGTAGTTCAGGGACAGCCACTTTGGGGCCCATTTAAAATAAGTTGACCTATATTGGATGTAATTAAACCTCAAGTATGGATTGCATTTTGAAAACTGCTTTTAAGCTGAGGAATACTTTTTTAGTATACCACAGCAAAATTCCCAAAGAAAAAAAATCTGTGTGTATTTGTAAAATATCTCTGCATGAATATATTTTGTGAGAGGTAGACAGCAAGGGAAAATATGACAGCTAGAAGAATAATCATCTATTCTACTGGAAAAGCCTTTTTTTAAATAATAATAATAAAGCAAAGTAATTATGGGTTCCATTTACTTATCCAAGCTCAGTGGAAATCCTGTGTCCATCAGACTCCTGATATTACCTGCACTTTCTGATATAACCATGACTTATGTCCCCACTCAATAAAAGTACCATATTTTTGTAACTCAAGTTCTCCTTGGGATGCAGAACTTTGCATGTGCATTCACACTCTGGGTACTGTTTCAATCCAGAGGGAGGGAATCCAAACAGTCAATGAGAAGAGCTCAGCCCCAACTGTATTGTGAATTCTCATGTCCATTAATAGTCTGGGTCCCTTGAGAACTGCAGCGTTAAAATTGAGGCCTCTACTATTTGTGATTGCTGAGCATCATGTTCTCTATGGCTTCTCTCTTATCTCAGTCCTGACAACAGCTTGGGTACATGAGGCCTGTCCAGCCATAGCTGCTGACATCACCCCAGGGACACGTACTACAGACAGCCAACGCCTCCACAAGACACAGCCTCCTCTACTCAGTCTGCAAATCAGTCAAACATGGCAGCCCCAGCCCAGCCAGCAATGCTCCTGGCCCTGCTCCTGTGTCCAACCTATCTTAATTGAAGCCATCTAGCCTTAGTTATTTCCAGCTAAAAACAGATTTCAACTCTTGCTCAAGTAGTGCTAGTGGCCTGAAAGTGTCTAGCTGTAGTTTTTAAAATACAATTCAGGGGGAACACTATGTCAATTTTTTTTGGGGGGGGGTTGTTTTTTGTTTTGTTTTTAAAGATTTTATTTATTTATTCATGAGAGACAGAGAGAGAGAGAGAGGCAGAGATATATGCAGAGGGAAAAACAGGCTCCATGCAGGAAGCCCGATGTGGGACTTGATCCAGGGATTCCAGGATCACACCCTGAGCTGAAGGCAGACGCTTAACCACTGAGTCACCCAGGCATCCCGTATATCAGTTTGTAACACTAGTGTGGGGACCATATTTTAATCCCAATCCCAGGTAGAGTAATCCATTTCTTACTTTTTTCTTCTGTGTCAAAGACATGCTGTTGGAGCCCCAGTGCCCAACAGGGAACAAGACCAACACTGGCTTCCAAATCAGATTTGGAAGGTGATAAGATATCAGGGTAGGGGAGATTCTCAGGAAACTGATAAAGCAGGATCCTTGCTGGCCAAAGGGTGCTAAGCAGGCTGAAGAGAGGGCCCACAGATGTCTATTCATAAAAAAAAGTCTCAGAAGAGCTGGACTAAAGTTTGGTCAACCAGCATTTTTGTCATTGTCAGCAAATTTTAATGAGGAGTTAAACTTTTTCTACATTTTTTTTATATTCAAGTATAATTAACATACAGTGTTGTATTAATTTCTGATGTATGTACGTATAAACATATCCTTGAATCCAGTTGCCCAATTACTACCCTAAAAGACAGTAACTCTGGTAAGTCTGCATTCTTGTGTGGCAGAGTTTAGAGCTATAGGAAGAGCAGTCTCATTGTCCCTGATAAGACTATTCCCTCCATACACCAAGGGAAGGGGCTCTGGACTAGCTCCTTTTGCTAATAAGTCTTGCCACTTGTGTCTTGGTAGATCTACTCCAAGGATTTAAAGATTTAAATCCCTAGAATCTTGAAGTTTTCATATCTCCATTCCACAAATATTTATTGAGAGCCTACAGTGTGCTATGCAGGACAGTAGGCACTGAAGATGGAGCTGACGGGGAGAATTCACAGATACGTGTAAGATCAGAACTATAATGGGTGTGCCAGTGGAGTGGCACATGGTACAGTGAAGGCCCATAAGAGCAGAGCTGACCTCTCATAAGAGGATGAGGGAGGGAATTACTTCTAAGGAGGTAACGATTGAACTGAGAACTGAAGGATCCTTTTAGTAGGTGAGGAGGAAAAAAGGATGAATATCCCAAGTAGCAGGAGTTTCAGCACAAAGCCCCTGTGATGGGAGAAGGCTGGTAGGACTGCAAGCATGAAGAATGGATGGAGAAGAGACCACGAGGCTCTGGAGAGAGGAGTATGGTGGGAATGTCACATGTAGAGCAGGTTAATGAATGGTGTACTATCCCAAGAACAGTAGAAAGCAGGTTAAGCTTTGGAGAGGATGTATAACAATCAGTTTTGTGTGCCCATGAAGATTACTCTTACAGAGGGTGAGCAGAGGATGGAAGGGACAGAGTGAATTCAGGAATGTCAGTGGAGAGCTGTTAGAGTGAAGAGCCAGGAGGTGACAGCATCCTGGATGACAGTGGGGCAGGGAGAAGCAGATAACATGAGGAGACACTTGGGTAGAAGCAGTCAATAGGACTGGGTGTAGTATTGGCATTGGGGCTGCTTAGGGAGGTGTTTAGGGAGAGCTTGGCTTCAGATTGCTTAGCCCAGGGGGTTGATGATGCCATTTACTGAGACTAATATGGTACATTTCACAATATAGGAAACTGAGATCATATCAATGGCAATTAGTATTTTTAAATCCTGTTAGTGATATTTACAACTATTAATATAAAAATTAGAAACTCCCTTTGCCTGTCACATGTAGAAACATAGCACACATAAGTCACATCCGTATGATGGTGTCAGTGCTTCACTCTGAGAAGGCACGTACTAGGGCACAGAACTGTGTCATACTGCCCTATGAAATTGCATCCATATGGCTCTGAGGCCCCAAAGCCCAATATGGGTTGTCTCCCAACTCCACCAGACTATGTAAAATTAACCCACTGGTTAGACAGACAGCCAAGATGGGGAGGTTTTTGCTCTGTCCAGGTCTATTCTCAACCTCAGTGTATTTCTCTTAGTTCACCTTCAGTTTAGCACTGTGACAGGCTACAGTGAATTTGCTAATATCATGAGTAGAAAAATTAAGATGAGGAAGGTTGGTTTTGTTCTCATTATTTTTTATAATTTACTTTATTAATTTTGTGGGTAAAATGAAGGACCATTTGGCAAAATGAAGCATGTCTACAGATAGGAGTCCAGCAAAATGGGATCTAGTTGTCTTCCTTGGTAATACACCCAGGTGAATAGATTACTGAGAGTCATCTTTGTTCTCTAGGATCTAAAATCTGCCTCTATCTACATGTACAGAGCTTGAATTTAATTCTTATTTTATTTTGGCTTCTTAGTTATCAAAACAGCTAAAAACTGAGGATGTTATTTATTTTTTTAAGTATTTATTTAAATTCCAGTTAGTTAACATACAGCATAATATTAGTTTCAGGTATACAATTTAGTGATTCAACACTTCCATAAAACATTGCTAGACCTGATAAACAAATTCAATAAAGTCACAGGAAACAAAACAAATGTACAAAAATCTTGCATTTCTATACACCAATAATGAGAGAAAGAGAAATTAAGGAATCGATCCCATTTACAATGCCCCCCCAAGCCATAGATAACCTAGGAATAAACCTAACCAAAGAGGTGAAAGACCTGTACTCTGAAAAACTATAAAACACTGGTGAAAGAAATTGAAGAACACACAAACAAATGGAAAGATATTCCATGCTCATGGATTAGAAGAACAAATATTGTTAAAATGTCTATTCTACCTAAAGCAATCTACACATTTAATGCAATCCCCATCAAAATACCAACAGCATTTTTCACAGAGCCAGAACAAACAGTCCTGAAATTTGTATGGAGCCACAAAAGACCCTGAATAGCCAAAGAACCTTGAAAAAGAAAAGAAAAGCTGGAGCCATTCAAGACTTCAAGTTATATTACAAAGCTGTAGTGATCAAAACAATATAGTACTGCACAAAAATAGATGCATAGATCAATAGAACAGAATAGAAAACTCAGAAATGAACCCATAGCTATGTAGTCAATTAATCTTTGACAAAGCAGGAAAGAATTTCCAATGGCAAAATGACAGTCTCTTTAGCAAATGGTACTGGAAAAACTGGACAGCAACGTGCGAAAGAATGAAACTGGACCACTTTTTACACTATCACAAAAATAAATTCAAAATTGATTAAAGACCTAAATGTGAAACACAAAACCATTAAAAATCCTAGGGGAGAACACAGGCAATAACCTCTTTGACATCTGCTTACTAGCAACTAGCAACTTCTTACTAGATCTGTCTCCTGAGGCAAAGGAAACAAAAGCAAAAATAAACTGTTAGGACTTCATCAAGATAAAGTTTTTGCACAGTGAAGGAAACAATCAACAAAACTAAAAGGCAGTCCATGGAATGGAAGAAGCTATTTGCAAATGACATCTGATGAAGGGTTAGTATGCAAAATACATAAAGAACTTATGAAATTTGACACCCAAAAAATAACTAATCCAATTTAAAAATGGGCAAAAGACATGTATAGACATTTTTCCAAAGGTTGTTTATGATCATCAAAGTCAATTTTGACCTTCCCATTACAGATAGTTTTATTTTAAAACCAAAAATAATTAAGTCACCTCTGCTGGCATTGCAAATAGGGGAAATGTTTTAAGACACATGGTTTATGAATGACTTATATTGGATTATCACCTCTGAGTACAATTTGAGTTTGGCCCTACTGGTGTATGATTTTTTGATGGGCACATTCTCAGCTCTTGTATCCATTTGAGCTGAAAAAGACCATGTTCATATTTTATGTCTTATTGTATATCACTTGACCAAGGCTGTTGTCTTGCTCCCAGCAGTATTTCCTTGTGGAACTGCCATTACAAAGGACCACCTGCATCTATCCACCTCCTTTTTCTCAGAACAATGACAACCTGTAAATTATGCTTATTAAGATTTCACAGATATGGTTACATACCAGATGCCTCTTTTCTCATTGAAATTAAACTAAGTTTTAATCATAACTTCCTTTTACTGATAGGAAGGAGAAACCAAAGGTTGTTTTGATAATAATCTTTTTTTAATAGAGAAATTACTAGAAGGAAGAAAGTGTAAGGAATCATGAGGCCCAAAGTATGTATAGGCTTTGGGCTTTATGAGAGGGTCAAGAGTAGTTTATGAGTGTTAGACCAACAGTGGATTTGTGAGATACATTTATATTGAACCTGAAAAGATCTTTTGGGATCCCTGTTGGGCTGAAATAGGTGTTGGCTAGGAGTAGAACCACTGAAGATGGTTCTACCATATTACTTTTAAGAAATTACTGAAGAGTTACAGTTGGTTACAGGCTCAGTGGAACCCCAAGGGCTTTGATTACACCTGAAACAAGTGTCACAATACCAGTGCTACCTCCCTCCCTAGCTCTCTGCTGAGGTGACAGTGTGACAAGAACTCTACTGTGGCAACATATGTGTGTAGTATGTAGAGCTGTTAAGTTAGATAGGTCTGATTCCTTACTTCAGGCAGCTTTGGGGGGAAATATCCTAGAATGGGGATACCATTAAGAGGTTTAGGGACCTTCTTCACACTCTCCCATCAGTTTTTAATTAATTTTTGTATTCTTTTATTGTAAAATATAAATATAGTAAATAATAAAATATAGTAAATGACAAAATAAAATATAAAACAAAATTTACCATCTGGCTATTTTTAAGTGTTGTATGAAGTTGTGTGAAGGACATTCATATTGTTGTGCAACCTTCACTACCATCCATCTCCAGAACTTTTCCATTTTATCCGACTGAAACTCTGTCCCCATTGAACACTGCCTCCCCATTTCCCCTCCCTTACCACTGGGACCACCATTCTGTCCCTGTGAATTTGAACTACAAGGGCCTCATACGAGTAGAATCACACTCTATTTGAACTTTCCTGTCCAGCTCTTTTCACTCAACATGATGGTGTACTCCATCTGTATTGCCACATGGGCACTTTTGGTCTTCAAAATCTGTACAGAGCACTGGGAAAACAGAACTGAGTCCCAACACCATAGGGACATCCAGCTGAGACAAGAGTCCTCAACTCCCTTCACATCCTCTCTGGACTACCCTGGTCCTGGGGAAATTAACCAATCATTTCCATTAAGTCATATATCTATTGGGGAGTCCTTTACATACAGTAAAATTCACACTTTTGGTGTACATTTCTGTGAATTTTGATGCAGTGACATTTTAAAATGTTCCTAGCTCAGCAATTGATAAAACAGAAATGGATATGTGAGGTAGCTGGAGTAGCCCAATTCATAAAGACAGAAATAGAATGGTGATTGCCAGGGGTTAGGGAGTTAGCGTTTAATAGGGACAGAGTTTCATTTCAGGAGGATGAAAAAGTTCTGGAGACAATAGTGGGGGTTGTACAACAGTATGAATGTGCTTAGTGCCACTGAACTCTACACTTAAACATGGTTTTAAGTGTGTCATCTGTGTAGTGATACCTGACACTTGGGAATCAAGAATGGTTTTAATCAAAAAAAGAAAAAAAAAGTCTATTCCTTTTCATGGACTTGAACTAGAGAAATCCATACATAAGATAATCACAGGATTCCTCAAGGTAGCATGAATGAAGCTAACGTAACTGCCCTCGCTTCTTTCCGGGGCCAGCTGTAAGCAAAGCCGTAAAGGAGGCCGAATAACAAGCTTGCAGTCAACCACAACTTCCAGATATCTTTATTATTATTTTGATATGTTGCAGTCTCTAGTGCTCCCTGGGACTACCTAGAATACTGCCGAGCTTGGAAAACTTCAATCTGGAAAATAGCATAGAGTCCAAAGGCTATATAGCCTTTTGTTTTTCCTTTTCTGACAGTAATCCCTAGAATGACCTTGAGCAAATCTTATTGCTCTGTTTCCTAGAGATCAAATGGAACTATCACCTTTGAAAACTTTTACCTTAGCCTTCTCTTTCAAAGTGGATACTCCGGCAACTCGTAACTTCCTAATTATACTGGTGGGCCTGCCATTCTCCCTTGTTAGTTATATTCAGAATCTCAGTGAGATTTGAGTTCTTCCCTCCCTTGTCGTGTAGCCAACCAGTCACCCAGACCAGGCTCTACCTGGGGTAAGGGCACAATTCTTGGATGACACTGAAGGTGGGACTCAGGCTATGTTCCCATTAGATTTTGTCCACAAGGTCAATACTATCATGAGAACATGTAACTGCAATCAATCCTTCCTAAATTTAATTGCATTTAAAAAATAGATCTCTGTGAAGCACAGTGAGTCACAGTCTTATTTTTAATGTTACTTTTTTTTAAGTATACTATAAATTGTAGAATACTTTGTGATTATTTTTTTCATATCATTAATTCACTCGTATCATTAATTCACTCAACAAATATTACTGAATGCCTATAATATACCAGGCACTATTCTAGACTCTAGAGATCCAAAATAGAGTTTCTGTCCTTATGACCTTGTATTCTAGTGAGAAAGACATAAACACATGTACAATATGATGTAATTTCATATAACATAATTTCATATAAATGTTACAAAAACAGTAAAGCAAAGGTAATAGTATAAGGAGTATCTGAGGGTGGAGTGGGTTACTTTGCAGTAATCAAAGAAGAGGTGACTTGAATGCTATGAAGGAGCCAACCTTGTGAAAATGTGGAGGGAAGAATGTTCCAGCCAGAGGAAGTGTGAAATGCACAGGTCCTGAGACCATAATGGGTTGGAGGTATTTAAGAAACAGCAAGAAGGTGTGGCTGGAATTCCAGGAATAAGAGAGCAGATAGAAGGAAATAAAGCTCAAGCATTAAGCAAGCAGGACTCAGATCATCCATCAAGTGGCTTATTTGCTGTGGTAAGTGCCGTTGGGAGGTTTTAACATAGACAATGCAGCCCTGATTTATGTGTTTGAAAGAACGCCCTGGCTGTTCTGTGGAGAATGATTGGGGAGAGGCCAGAGGGGAGGCAGGGAGGTCATTTTAGAGACGAGAACATTACCCAAGTAGGAGGTCTGGTGGTTTGGGCCAGGATGACAGTGGAGGTGGTAAAAAGTGAACTTGGATATGTTTTGAAGGTGGAGCAAATAGTGTGGGTGGATTGGATTTCAGGGAGGCAGTGAAAGGAAAGAGAAAAATCAGAGCTGTCTTCATGGTTCTTGGTCTGGCTGGTAAGTGATTTGTGATGCTATTAGATGAGAAAACCGGGGGATAAGGCCAGTTGAGAAGGCGGGGTGTCCTCACTCTAAAGGTACCTATGGAGTCCCAGTTGAGTTTTGCTTTATTAAGAAAATCCATAGCATTTATGCATGGCTGGGCCAGGATTATTAATCAGAATGCCCAAAATCCATATTTATCACTTCACCAGGCTATGCTGTATTGCAACTTAACAAACCCTTCAGGGGGTGCTACTTGTTTTGCTTAAATGGCTGTCTTAAGAAGACAGGAACATAGCTCTTTTTGTCAGAATTCATCAATATATTCATTATGTAGGGGAAACACTGTTGTGTCATGCTTTCAAAATATGGTGTCTTTCAGATCTTTTTAAAGTTGGTGCCCAGCAAAATTCATCGGCAGAAAGCTGAGAAGAGGAGAAAAAAGTCCTTGTCTGTCTGTCATGCTGGCAGATTTGAAATGAAATAAATGGCACCCAGCTGCACTGAGACAGTCTTGGGGTCTTGTTTCTACAAGCTTCATGGAACTAATCACAATTGTTTGTGGACTCGTGAACTTGTATTTGTGTGTGTTTGTGCTCAGTTGTGGTTAAGACGTCACTGAGTCACCCACTGGGGACAGAACCCTGCCAGACATGATGAAAGACTTTTTAAAAGAATAGTCACATGGTTTACATCATCTAGAGGCATATAATCCAAAGAAGGAAAGAGTGTCACTTCCCCAAACACTCAAAAACACGAACACAGAGAACGTACGATCAATAGAGAATAACTCCTGGTGTATATGTTTCAGCTCTCTCTTATTTAAATCTGTATAGGAAAATGCTGTGAGGAAAAAAAAATCCCAGTCACTATTAGCTTAGCCTTGAATATGCCTGATGTATAGAAAGCATAGAATAATATTTGCTGAATGAATTAATGACATGAAAAGAATGATTACAAAGTGCCATACATTTTTTGACATACATTTTAAAAATGTAATGTTAGGAATGAGGATTGTGACTATCACAGTGCTTGGTATTAGATATACTTTTTAAATTAAATTAAAAATTTTTAAAGATTTTATTCATTTATTGATGAGAGACACAGAGAGAGAGAGGCAGAGACACAGGCAGAGGGAGAAGCAGGCTCCATGCAGGGAGCCTGATGTGGGACTCGATCCCGGGTCTCCAGGATCACACCCTGGATTGAAAGCAGTGCTAAACTGCTGAGCCACCAGGGCTGCCCAAATTAAATTAAATTAAATTCAGGAAAGATTTACTGTCTAGCTACCATCATGCCTGCATGGAATCCAAGGAAAGACTACAAGTCAGCCACATGACTGGAGGAGGGACTGCAGCACCTCTGTTCAGAAATATTTTCTCCAAATACATGTACAGCATGTCTGCAATTCCCAAAAACAAACACTACTGGGGAAATGACTAGCCAGTGCCCAGGAAATGTATGTAGGTTTTCATCCTTAATCACTCACTGTGAGGGAGCCCTCACCCAGGCCCATGAGGGCAGCCTCTGTCCAGGATCTACATCCAGTTAGGATATTTGAGGCCATCACATGGAACCATGGTTTGTCTTCATCCCTATAATCCTCGGCCATCAAATAAAACCCAGCCCTCTGCCTTTACCTGTAACCTCCTCATACCTTCTATGAATTTGTCTTAGGTTGAGTCCTCTAAAGGCAGTCTGAGGCACAGATCTGGGAACCCATGAATTATTGGGGAATTGTGTGCCAAGAAAACCTGTAAGAGGACAAAGGAAGCCAGATAGGAAAATGGTGGAGCTGCTGAGACCAACTCCAGAACTCTGGGAATGTCACCTGATAAATAGGTCACAGCAGTATTTTTAAGTGAGGAATATGCTGCCTCCAAAATGCAAAGCAGCCTAGCAAGGGTTACATTTCTTTCCCAGTGTTAGGGAGTACAAGGTATGATAACTTGTCCTTTACTTTGGAGGAAATGTCCTGCCTTGCCACAGGCCAGTAGGCCCCTAAAAACACGGTCAGCATGTTGATCACCTGCATATTTAAAGAGCTGATCACTTCCTTCTGGAGCACGTGTCTTAACCAAGACCTTCACTGTACTTGCCACTTCTTGGTCATCCAATTGGATTAACATGATTTCATTAACTTTGTGAACCCATTCTGCAGATGTTCACATGGCTTAAGTTCCTTTCAGACCTTACTGTGTCAGTGAGCAGAAGACTTAACATGGCCCTGGGGCACAGTTTCACTGACTAATGTTCATTCCATAGGAGATTAACTGCTTCAGATCCTTACTCTGATTGGCATGAAGACTGCCTTTACCAATTTAACAGCTGCATACCATACACCAGAGTCTGTGTTCATTCGCTCTAGTGAATATTACCATACCAGGCACATTCAGCCTATTTAGCTAGGTTTGCGGTGGGGCAATGTCTTTCACCATGATCCTTCTGTTTTTTTCTCTAGGGGACAGACTGGTGAATTAAATGGAGGATATGATGAGGAACACTAGCCTTACATCCTTGAGTCTCTGAGAGTGGCACTAACCTCTGCCATTCCTTCTAGGATACAATACTGTTTGTAATTTACTATTTTACCTGGGGTGAGACCATTTCATGGACTACTACTTCAATAGTTCTTACTCTACATGCAAAGGAAGCAATGTGAGTGGTCTACTAATTGCTAAGTACATCCATTCTGATCATACATGTGTGAATTTCAGAAATAATCACTGAGATCCATGGACTCAGGGGACCCACTTTTATTTGAACCTGGTTCACAATTCCACTAATTATCTGACTCCCATATGCTCCTAATCTAACAGGGGGTATGTGCTAGGGCTTATTAGCACCTGGACAGGAGTATCAGTGTCTACTATGGCCTTGTGTCCAAAATCCCTTGGAAAGTCTGGGTATTTACCTTTTTACAAAGTATAGTTATATGAGTCAAAGCCATAGGTGCTCATCCATTCCAGATTCCTTTGGGATATACATATTAAGTAATACCTCTGTTGGACACCCATATGTCTTGTCTCTAGGAGAACCATGATCTCCTCCATAGATCCCCACAGATCACCCATCATGCTGTCATCCCAATCTGGCTGATGGTTAAGTGCTGCCGCATGGCCTTAGGAATTCTGGGATCCTCTTGTTCCCATCGATACTGGAAAGTCCTGTTTTATAAGAGTGTCTCCTGCTATCAACCCTGGTTTATAGAGCAGAGCCTCTGCTGATGTAACCCTTATCACCTTAGGAGAAGGTGTGTCCCTGGGCCCTCCTGAGGAACACGGTCAGCTGGGTGGGTCTTCCAGTCTTACATAAAAGGTCCGTTCTAGCGTGCCCACTTGTCTAGCTCCTTGTCTCTTTCTCTATAGTGTGCCATACAATTTTGACATCCCTACATCATTTATTGTGGACCATCACTTTTTCCAAGCTTCCGTGAGCCCATAGCATTTTATAACCATCCATTTTCAGGCATGTTCTCCCTTTCCTACCATGAAAGGTTAGCCCACTCCTTCAAGTCCTTTGGCTTTTAACTGCTCTCCTCCCTTAACAGATCCAACACTTTCTGATTGGGTCACACCAAGATTTGACCCTAATGATTGGTCTGGTGGATAATAAGGGAGGTAAGTGTTAGATCCTAAAGAACACACATGTGGTCATGTAAGGTACCTGCTTTATGTGAGAAGAAATGGAGGCCGTAGTATTCACAACAAAGGAGTGATAATCACTTCCGCAGGCCATAGGCCATTCCGCTCACATTAGGGAATGTGAGCATTTAGATTCTCAAGCACTTCCATCCAGATATCTGTATCTTTAGTCTCAAGATCCCAATCTTTCTGGCTCAGAGATTTGACTATGGTATAGGAGACTTGCCAGAACTGAGCATCTTTCTTTGCTGAAAGGACATACCTACTACTCTTTGATTAGGACCTGAGCCTGGTTAATGTACTCTTATTCTTAATGTTCTGCCAAGGAGATCCTCTGGCTTTCACACCTTGATTGATGTCTGATTGCCTTGATCTGTCATTTTCCCTTCAAAGCATCCATGCTGCTCAGCAGTGGCCACCCAATTCTATAGTCCTTAAAATTCCTATTTCCCTTCATACGTCACAAAGGACTGAGACAGTGCACAAGCCTTTGTATTCCTTTCCACAAGCTGTAGCATTCCATTGCTACTCTTTCTGTCATTGCCAGTGCCTGGTGGATGATTCAGTTCCAGGATCTGTCCTTGGAGTCTGCTTCCCAGGACTACTTCTGGACTATCTGCCTTATATCAGGTTCCCTGGAAGCAGAGCTGAGACAGATACACGGGCACATGTGATTTGCTGAAGGAGTGCTCTTTAGGAAGAACCCACTAGGGAAACAGGACAAGGAGAGGGAAGCTGTTGAGCAAAGGTGTGATCGCAATGGAGTCTTGTCATTGGTCTCATTTACAAAGAGTCTCTACAATATAAATCACCCCACAGAGTCATCCTGTACAGAGGTAGAGAGCTTTTGTATTCCCATATCAGTCAGTTACTGGCTACGTCTGGGGATAGGAGTTTACCTCCCATGCATACCTGGAGGTCACAGGCATGAGTTCTCCCAGCAGCTGCGGGTAGGCAAGGCACCCAGAGCATCTCCTCCAGACTCATCCCCTCACAGTTAACCCTCAGATTTATCCCACTAATGACATCATTCCACTTCAAACAAACTCTCTTACTAATCAACCTTTTCCAAAGATGTTCACTACCTCCTTTCCTGTACTGATGCTCCAACTGTGCACATACCAACAATTCATTGTGTTTCTGTACAAACCTCAAAGTTCATCCTATTTTGAAGTTAGAGTCTGCCCTCTGCTCCTCCTTGCCAGGGTCAGCTTCTCAAACACTCTCACAGCCATCCCATCCAGCCCCATTTATTGAAGACCTGCTAGCAGCCTCCCCTCTTCCCACCCCAGTTCCATTCATAATTACTGGAGGTTTTGCTAGACTGACAGCTCAATCAAGAAGTAAAAAGCAAACTTCCAACTTCTTGACCTTCTTAACTCAGAGACCTTTACTCTTCAACTACCTGTGTCCTGGATTCTGTCTTAAACCAGAACTGCTCTACAACATGAGCTCTCAGTTCTAATCACATTCTGACTAGCCCCCTCACCTTGTGCAATGCTCACCTCCCTCCTGCTGTAGCTCTTTTTCAGCATAGAGACCTCCCATCAGTTCCTTAGGCCCTCTCATTTCTTCCACTGGTTCAAGACCCTTTTCATCTCCATTCCCTCCATAACTGGGCCCACTTGCTGACTGAAAGAGTAGACCTGGACCAGCAGCATTGGCAGTGCCTGGAAACTTTCAGCACTGTGTAGTCTCAGGTCCCATACCAGACCCACTGAATCAGAACCTTCATTTTAACAAGATAGCAGGGTTTGTATGCACATTAAATCTGAAAAGCACTTCTGTAAAATACTCTACCTGTGGGTTCCCTAGCTCTTTATCCTTTTGCCAGACCCACCAAGCAGAACTCCAGTCATATGTGGACACTACAACATAGGTGCTCATGGTTGTGGGCCTCCAACCACAGTGGAGCTCTCAGGGCTGTTGCTTATCAACCCTTTTGTTTGTTTTCATCATCTTGTCCAATTTCTCTCAACAGCTACCCCAAATGCATACCATTCCCTTCAAGCCCTGATTCAAACCACTAATCATACTCATAAATTAAACTAGTTTTGGTTCATATATATTAGGATAAGATCGTTATATTTGCTCATGTATTCAATCTTTTTGAACGTAATTGTACTTTGTTAATACAAATTGACACATTTTTCCCAGAAAGAAAGAGAATTGTGGAACAATTTTAAATTAGAAAGAAAAAAAACCAAGTGAAATAAATAAAACAAAAACCATTAATTTGATTTTGGTGTCATATGTCCACATACCTGTTGTATGGTTACCATACTCCTCTGCATGTTTGATATGTTATATACTTTTAAAATGAAATTTAAAGATCATTCTGGTACAAAGAAAAATTCTAAAGTTTTCCCTGATAATTTGTGACCATGGCCAATGCACATGTTTCTCATTATACTCTTTGCCTAATCTTAAAAAAACTGTAAGCCAAGAATTTAAATTTGAAATAACCTGGGGTCTGGATAAAAGCAAAATCTCCCAAGAGGAATGCATTTTCAAACTAGGCCTCAAAGAATTCATGCAGATAGAGTTCCAAAAAGAGGAACACACAATATTTTTAAAAATCACAAAACACATCCATACAAAGTCTCATGTTAGAGTCAGCAGAAATAACAAACAACAGAGCCCCATCCAGAAGATTTTCAATATTAAAATTTTCATAAACAGTATTCAAAAAAAGTATGCATGTTATGTGGTTTTAGAAGAGACAGAACTCAAAATTTGATTCAGAGCCTATCAAAAACTATCAAAGAATCAAGTAGAAATTCTCAAACTTGAAAACATAATAATTGAAACTAAGTAGAGGAGTTCTACAGAATAGATAATTCATGAACTGCAGATTTGAAGAAATTACACAGGACTTAGCGCAAAAGGACAGAGACATGGAAAATATTGAAGAGGTTAAGAGCCACAGAGAATAGAATGGAATATGCAAACATAGGAGAATTCCAGAAGGAAGGAATAGAGGGAATTAGGAGAGGCATTATGGAAAATGATATTGACCAAGAATATTTTGGAATTAATTAGTGACATGGATCCTCAGACCAAAAAAAAAGTATCAAAGTAAATAAATTCACTCTCTAAATACCGTGTGGTGTAATTGCTGAATACAAAAAACAAACAGAAGATTTTTATAGCAATCATAGGGTGAGGGGAAAAGAGTATCTACTAAAAGAGCAACACAGCCTGAGAGTTAACTCTTTAGGAATGATGGAGAGCAGAGGACAGTGAAATAAAAAGTGCTGGGAAAAATTACCTGCCAGCCTACTATAGAACTCCCAAGTGAAACTGACTTTCAAAAATTAGGGGGGAAAAAGACATTTTTGGGTAAACATTGAAAGATTTACCCACCTATTGGATCTCAGTAAAGGGTCTTCCAGATGAGAAAAATAATCTCAGAAAGAAGGTCTGACTTGGGGATCCCTGGGTGGCGCAGCGGTTTGGCGCCTGCCTTTGGCCCAGGGCGCGATCCTGGAGACCCAGGATTGAATCCCACATCAGGCTCCCGGTGCATGGAGCCTGCTTCTCCCTCTGCCTATGTCTCTGCCTCTCTCTCTCTCTCTCTCTCTCTCCCTGTGACTATCATAAATAAATTAAAAAAAAATTAAAAAAATTAAAAAAAAGAAGGTCTGACTTGGAAGAAGGAATGTTAAATCTGGAAATGGATGTGTATATAAGCAAATGGTCAGCATGTATGAAGTATGAATGAGGAACTCCAATAAAACTGTGGGAGACAATAAAGAAGAAATAAAGCTGTGAACTTTGCATATGAAGGACTTATGAATGTGTTTGAGACCTTAAGAATATCTCTGGACAGCACAGAAGTTATGAAAAGGTAAAAGCCCAAGGTTCTGGGAAAGAGTGTGATATTATTACCGTGACATTTGTTCAATCAACTAAAAAGACTTAATATGTAATCAGAGCAGATTATAATCTCTTCTAGAATCTGAAATCTGGCCTTTTTTTCTTTTGTATACTGAATGAAGGGTCATAGGATGTCCCTTTATACCCAGGATTAAGGCTAAACTGCATTCATTCCTATGAAGAGAGTATTAAGCATACTCTCTCCAGAAAATAGCATGTTTAATAATTGAGGTACACATGGTATATTGGCAGTATATATACTTTTTTAAAATTTCAAATTTTATACTCTTTACTATTATTCATAGGAGATAAAGCATGTCTACATCCTCTGTTCCTCTTTTTTTCCCCCTCTGGCTGTCTTTTGCTTCTTGATTTATGATAAATAACATATTAGAGATATTAGCATTTTACCTATCATGTGAGTTGGAAATAATTTCTTCAATCAATACATTTCTTTTCACTTTGCTATGCTGTTTTTTAAAATAAATGATTGTGCTTTTATTTTTTTATTTTTATTTATTTTTTTAATAATAAATTTATTTTTTATTGGTGTTCAATTTGCCAACATACAGAATAACACCCAGTGCTCATCCCGTCAAGTGTCACCCATTCACCCCCACCCCCCACCCTCCTCCCCTTCCACCACCCCTAGTTCATTTCCCAGAGTTGGGAGTCTTTATGTTCTATCTCCCTTTCTGATATTTCCTACCCATTTCTTCTCCCTTCCCTTCTATTCCCTTTTGCTATTTTTATATTCCCCAAATGAATGAGACCATATAATGTTTGTCTTTCTCCGATTGACTTATTTCACTCAGCATAATACCCTCCAGTTCCATCCATGTTGAAGCAAATGGTGGGTATTTGTCATTTCTAATGGCTGAATAACATTCCATTGAATACATAAACCACATCTTCTTTATCCATTCATCTTTCGATGGACACCGAGGCTCCTTCCACAGTTTGGCTATTGTGGACATTGCTGCTATAAACAAATCGGGGTGCAGGTGTCCCGGTGTTTCATTGCATCTGTGTCTTTGGGGTAAATCCCCAACAGTGCAATTGCTGGGTCGTAGGGCAGGTCTATTTTTAACTCTTTGAGGAACCTCCACACAGTTTTCCAGAGTGGCTGCACCAGTTCACATTCCCACCAACAGTGCAAGAGGGCTCTCTTTTCTCCGCATCCTCTCCAACATTTGTTGTTTCCTGCCTTGTTGTTAATTTTCCCCATTCTCACTGGTGTGAGGCGGTATCTCATTGTGGTTTTGATTTGTATTTCCCTGATGGCAAGTGATGCAGAGCATTTTCTCATGTGCATATTGGCCATGTCTATGTCTTCCTCTGTGAGATTTCTGTTCATGTCTATTGCCCATTTCATGATTGGATTGTTTGTTTCATTGGTGTTGAGTTTAATAAGTTCTTTATAGATCTTGGAAACTAGCCCTTTATCTGATACGTCATTTGCAAATATCTTCTCCCATTCTGTAGGTTGTCTTTTAGTTTTGTTTTAGAGAGAGATAGAGAGTGCATGCCGACACCAGAGAGAGGGGATTGGGGAGGGGCAAAGGAAGAGGGAGGGAGAGAATGTTAAGCAGGCTTCATGCTCAGTGTGAAGATGGAAGTAGGCTCTAGCTCACAACCCTGAAATCATGACCTGAGCCGAAATCAAGAATCAGATGCTTAAGTGATCAAGCCACTCAGGTACCCCAAGACTGTGCTTTTTGTGTAGTCAAATCTAAGATTCCCTTTATGTCTTACAAGTCTGGTTTCATGCTTAGGAAGATTCTCCTTCCCCAAGTTATAATGATACTATTATATATTTGCCCTCTGATACCTTGGTAGTTTTAAATTTAATGTTTAGATTTCAAATCCATATGAAGTTTATTTTGATACATGATTTATGGTAGAGGGTTCACTTTTTTGTTTTTCTACCTAGGTATCCTATTGATTCAACACCAATGATAGAAAACTCTTATCATTTACCATGGATTTGACATGCTACCTATATTATTGAGTTCTAAAACATACCTAGTTCTGTTTCTGGCTCTCTTTTTGTTCCATTAATTGACTTATCTATATTTGGGCCAGCACCACACACACACATACAAAAACACATGTATGTATACATACATTTGCACACACACATACACAGAGATCTCAAACGTTTTCTCATCATTATTATTCTTGAAAATTTTTTCATGGCTATTCTCATTTTCTCTACCGGCTGAATTATTAAAATAACCTGTCAAGTTTGAAAAAAAACATTGGGATTTAAATTTTCTTTGCATTGGATTTATAGATTAATTTGTTTTTTTTTTTTTTAGATTTTATTTATTTATTCATAGAGACAGAGAGAGAGAGAGAGAGGCAGAGGGAGAAGCAGGCATCATACAGAGAGCCTGATGTGGGACTCGATCCAGGTTCTCCAGGATCACGCCCTGGGCTGCAGACTGCGCTAAACCACTGCGCCACCGGGGCTGCCCCTATAGATTAATTTGAAAGACACTGACATCTTTACAATATAGGGTCATTTACTCAAGAACAAGAAATAGTCTTGAACTCATTTATTCAGGACTTAAGTAATCTTGTGTATGTGTAAATATCCATATATTTTTCATTTAGTCCTGCACATTTCTGAATATGAAATCCATGCATGGAGTTGTCACTCTTTTCAACTTTTGCCCACAACTACCTATGTAAGAGTTACCTACAATATTTGAGTGTCTTATGAATAGGTCACTATGCTTGGTACCCAAACCACAAAAACCCCAACAAATTTGACCATCACCTGAGACAAGAACTCTATCCAGTAGCATGTACTGTAGTAGAGAACTCCAAGAGGAGCCTCCTTCATAAGGACTTTATTTTTGAGATATAATAATAAAGTCAAAGGATGAGAGTAGAATCCGAAGCTGAAAAAGAGAAACCAGCAAGCAAAACTTAAGCAGTACGATTCATGAGTAAGTATAAAACATGAAAGAGAAAGAAAATATAGATACTTATGGGTAGCAGTTGCAGAAAAACAAGTAGAAAGTGTAGGAAAATGCTGAATTGTGTATATGGCACAGTTGCAAGAGGAGGAAGCAAGAACACCTGTTACTGAGGGATGATAAGATCACCAGGACAACTTTTTGAATAATTTATATTATTGAGCCATTCAGAGCTGTTTAGTCTTCTGTATATTCCAGTCCTCTGGGAAGTTGGCCTGTGAAATGGATTTTTCATTCCTCTGTATTTCCTTCCAATAAATACTTACAAACTCAAACCTGAATTTCTGGAGGAAGGGAGAGGAGTTAGAGGCATATCCTCCACCCACTCTTAAAATTCTAAGCCCCGCCTCTCTCTCAGCAGAAAACTTTGCTTTCTACTTCATTATGAAGAATAAGATTACTAATACTAAAGCAGGATCTCCCCCAATTTCTCACAATTCTGCTTCCCTACAAAATCATATACATCTCTATGAATTCTTGTTTCCCACAAGAATGAGTAGCACCCTCCTTTGATTCTAATTAAATTCCTCTCCCTCTGCCTCTTAGCTCTACAGGCATGCCTGTTGTCTTGATCAGAGTCCCTGGTCACTGCTTTGTGGCCTTGCACCATTCATTATCCCACTCACTAATTTCTTTAGCTTCTCCTTCCTTCTCAACTGCTCTTGTGCCCCAAACATGCTCACCTCCCTAAAACACAGTGCCCACACTCCACATCCCCCCTCTGCCTTCCATCCATTGCCAGCTTCTGTTCCCACTTCCCTATGGGCACTGCTTTCACTGAGGGAGGGCGTCCCCAGTGAGGACCTGATTGCCAGAACTGAAGGATATTTTCTTTTTTTGTAAGATTTTATTTATTTATTTATTTATTTATTTATTTATTTATTTATTTACTTACTTATTTATTTATTTGTCATAGGAGATAGAGACAGAGCATGAACAGGCAGGAGGGGCAGAGAGAGAGAGAGAGAGAGAGAGAGAGAGAGAGAGAGAAACAGGCTCCCCTCCGAGCAGGGAGTCCAATGTAGAACTCCATCTTAGGACCCTGGGATCATCACGACCTCCGCCAGCAGATGCTTACCCAACTGAGCCAACCAGGCGCCCCTGAAGGATATTTTTCAATCCCTCACTTGAGTCTCTTTGATAACAGTTGTAGTCACCCGTTAACTGTGGAAACTCTACTTCCTTAGCTTCTGATCCAACACTTTTCTGATTTTCCTTGTTTTCTACCATTTCTCTCACTCTCTTTTTTAACTGTTCCCCTCTTTCTCAACCCATCCCTGGATAATCCTGTTCTGGTTACTACATGTGTGTGCTAAAGGATCCCCAGACTCTAGCCCTGAGCATCACAATTTTTACATCCACCTTCTTGCGTATTGTTTCCACCTGTTGTCAGGACATCAGTTTAGCAGATCCCAGACAGTACTTGTCAGTTTCCAGCCCCCCCCACCTTCTCCTAACCTTGTTTATTCCGTTTCATTTTGGCACTATTGTCATCAAAATCCTCTGTGATGGTTCATTTTATGTGTCAACCTGACTAGGCCATGGAGTGCCCAGATATTTGCTCAAACATTATTCTTATGTATGTCTGAGGATGTTTCTGGATGAGGTTAACATTTGGAAGAGTTGACTGTGTAAAGCAGATTGCCCTTTCCAATATAGGTGGGACTTGACCAGTTGCTGATCCAAAATAGACTTTTACTCAGAAAACTCTGAGTATGAGAGGATTCCTTCTGCCTAACTGCCTTCAACCTGGGGCAGTTTTTTTTTTTTTTTTTTCCCTACCCTTAGACTCAGGGGAAACGCTGGCCCTAGTTCTACAGCCTTCAGGCTCAGATGGGAACAGCATCAGCTCTCCGGAGTCTCCAGCTAGCAGACAGTTGATCACAGGATGTTTAAGCCTCTATACTTACATTAACCAATTCCTCATAATAAATCTCTTTACAGGGAACCCTGGGTGGCGCAGCGGTTTAGCGCCTGCCTTTGGCCCAGGGCGCGATCTTGGAGACCCGGGATCGAATCCCACGTCGGGCTCCCGGTGCATGGAGCCTGCTTCTCCCTCTGCCTGTGTCTCTGCCTCTCTCTCTCTCTCTCTCTCTGTGACTATCATAAATAAATAAAAAAAAATAAATCTCTTTACATAAAACAGTATTTATAACCATATAAAATTATATATTATACAATATATATATAATTGAACTAATTATACAATATAATTATACAATATATATAATTATATAATATATATAATATACTATATATAATTATACTATATATATATATAATTGGACTAATACACTCTCCTTGCCTTATTCCTCTCCCAATTTTTTCTCATAAATATATGTTCTTACATCTATATTTATGTTTCCAGGACATTCCATCTATGTTCTATCTAGTATATCAACTTTCTCAAGTTTTGATTGCTTCACAGAGGGAGCTACTTAAAACGCTAGTCTTATGTCCCTTCCCTATTAAAAATCTTCTAGCAGCTCTCTGGGGTCACACGTCAACAAAATAAAGGTCAAGCTCCTTGATTTGAGATTCAAGCTTCATTTCTCTACACCAAGATACCATTTTACCATTGCCCTTAGAGCCACAGGCAGTTTTCAAGGCTTATTTTCCCCAGACTGAGGCCATTTAACTGGGAGATTCAGCTCTTCACTAACTCCTGTGCCAGCCCATGTCATTTCAACCTTCCAGAACTGCTTCTAGAATGTAGACCTAGTTGTGAACAGAACGAAGAAAGGATAGATTGGGTAAAGACAAGATGTTCTTTCTCCTCTTCACCTTAGTGCTTGTCCTCATGACAAAACAGAAGGCAAGGAAAATTAGCTGGGAAACCACCAAAAAGCAGATATGCTCAAAATCGTGTTTTAAGCTAAACTTCTGATAAACAGGAAAGCAGGGTTTTCTTCTGCCTTCCTGAAAGCTCGTTCTCCTGGAATCCTTACTTAACCCCAGATGGGGGGCAATTGGAGACAAGCTGAGAAATGACAGAGCATTTTTTTTCTTTTTAAAAAGATTTTACATATAGTTATTAAGCCTCAAGAAGCCTTTCTTATTATTCACCATTCCTATATTGGTTGTGGAATTACAGGTTTTCTGATCTTTTTGTGTAAGTTGACCAGTAAATATTCTATTGCTTTCCATATTTCCAGGAAAAGAAAATAATCCAGCATATATTTCTTTCATATATGAAAGAGTAACAGTGCCAGTTTTTCTGCCACTGGGGAGTAGTTAAATGTTCTTGGGGGGAATTTGTGACTAATTAATTTAATTTGAATAATCAGCACTTTATAATCATGTTAAGTTGCTATGGCTTAACCGTTTTGATTTGCTTCTTAATTAAATAATTTCACCAGGACCCATATAAATTTTTTCAGCTTTAAATCATATTGACAACCTGTTCTTGATGTATATATTATCCAAATATGGGGGCTTTTAGAAAGTTTATAAGCATCATAATTTTTTTAAAGATTTTATTTATTTTTGAGAGACAGAGAGTGGGGCAAAGGAGCAAAGGGGGAGGGAGAAGGACGAGCAGACTCCACACTCAGCCTGGAGCCCAACGCGAGGCTTCATCCTACAATGCTAAGATCAGGACCTGAGCCTAAACCAAGAGTCTGATGCCCAACTGACTATGTCACCCAGGCACCCCCAGCATCATAATTTCTTTTTTTTTTTTCTTAAAGATTCATTTATTTATTCATGAAAGACACAGACTGAGAGAGAGAGAGAGGCAGAGACAGAGGCAGAGGGAGAAGCAGGCTCCCCATAGGGAGCCCAATGTGGGACTTGGTCCCGGGTCCTGGGATCATGACCTAAGCCAACAGTAGGTGCCCAACTGCTGAGCCATCCAGGTGTCCCAGCACCATCATTTCTTAAATAAAAATGTCCAGTTGAACACTGTCTCTCATATGTCATAACAGAAACCCAAAATACATAGCACAACTCACCCAAAAAATGTTAGCTTCTGAAGTTCTGCATTTTAATCCTGCAAAATGTAAGTGACCTGGCAAAGCTTTCAAAGACAGTTGGCACATTTAGTGACAGGAGAGAAGAATGAACACCCAATTCAGGTTTGCACAGCAGTGGAGGATATCTCCTGCCAGTAAGGGGCAACCCTGGAAGGCACTGTTTTTCTGCATGTGAAATATTCCAAACATTCAGGTAAGTGTAAAGAATTAACTAATGACAACTACTTGCTAGGTATCTAAGTTTGATAAATCTTAACATCTTGCCAAATTTGCTTTTGATTTTTTATTTTAAAAATAAAATATTTCAACAGGGACGCCTGGGTGGCTCAGCAGTTAAGCATCTGCCTTCAGCTCAGAGCATGATCCTGGGGTCCCAGGATCAAGTCCCACATTGGGCTCCCTGAATGGAGCCTGCTTCTCCCTCTGCCTGTGTCTCTACCTCTCTCTGTGTGTCTCTTATGAGTAAATAAATAAATAATCTAAAATAAATAAAATATTTCAGATAAAGCTGAAGACTGCTTTGTACCGCTCCATGATCTTCTGATGATCCCTCACAAGAAATAACCAACTCTGTATTAGCTCCTGTCGCATGAAAATTACAACAAACATTTATTACTTCACACAGTTCCTGTGAGTCAGGTGTCTGGGAGACACTTAGCTGGTTGAGGCTGGTGGTTCTGGCTCAGGCTCTCTCATGAGGTTGCTGTCAAGCTGTTGTCTGAAACTTTTCATTATTGAGTGGAGGCTAAGAATACTCCTCACACTCACTCACGTGTTGACAGACGCCAGTTCCACATGAGTGGGAGACTCCAGTCCTCACTATGTGGGCCTTTACTAGGGCTGCTCACAACATGGCAACTTACTTCCCCCTCCAGCAACAAATCCAAGAGAAATTAAAAATGGGATGCTAAAGATGGAAGCCACAGTTTTTTACTACCTAATTTGGAGATGACTTACCATCATATCTGCCATATGCTATGAATGACAGAGACCAATCTTAATCCAATGTGGGACAGGACTCCACATTGCTGTGAACACCAGAAGGGGGAATCATCAGGTGCCATCTTGAAGACTGGCACTACAACTCCAAATAGGGTTTTATATTCTTACCACATAAATATTTATAACATAAACAATATGTAACATTGCTTTTTGCATATTTTTAATCATATAAACATCGTACTGTGTATACCATCCTACACACAAACTTAAGTTTTTGAGACATTTCCATGTTGATCCATGTTATCTTATTCATCTGTTTCCTCTGCTGTATGGAATTCCACTGTATGACTATACCATGATTTAGAGATCCAGCATTTAGTTAAAAGATTATTTTCATTTTTCTCTCTTAAGGATGAACTGAACATTCTTAAACATGCCAACTTGTGTACCTGTGCAAAAATTTCCCTCTAAGGTATATATTTAGAAGTAAAATGACTGAGTCAAAGTGTGTATATATCTTCAACTTTCTTATATGACCACAATGTTCCTCAAAGTGGTTGTACTAACATTCTACCAGCTATGATAAGTGGTACCCTTTTCTCCACATCCTGACCCAGAGAAATATATCATATTCAAATTTCTGTCAGTCTATTTGTATGAATTGTTATCTTATGGTAGTTTTTACTTGCATTCACTAATTATTTAAGGATTGAGTATATTTTTTATGTTTAGCGATCATTTGAGTTTCCTTTTCTGAGTATTGCTTCCCCAGATTCTTTGTTCTGTATTTTATTGTGTGGTCTTATTCTTACTGATTAGATATAATTTTTATATATTCTGGATTCTAATCAGTCATGATTTATATATATTACAATAATTTTCTTTAAGTTTCTGACATCACTTTGTTTTTAGTGTCTTTTATTCCATCAAATTTCTAGTTTTAGTGGGAGTCAAATTTATCGTTTTTTATTGCTTATACCTTGTCTTTTTTTTTTAATTTTTATTTATTTATGATAGTCACAGAGAGAGAGAGAGAGGCAGAGACACAGGCAGAGGGAGAAGCAGGCTCCATGCACCGGGAGCCTGACGTGGGATTCGATCCTGGGTCTCCAGGATCGCGCCCTGGGCCAAAGGCAGGCGCTAAACCGCTGCGCCACCCAGGGATCCCGCTTATACCTTGTCTTGGTTAAAAAAAAAAATCATCTCCAAAATTCCATCCTTTTCTCACTTGTGTATAATGAAATCAATGTCATTTATCAAGTTTCTTCACATGTACATACACACACATTATATACATTAAAGACATGAGTTTGTTCTGAGACCTCCAATTCCAACCCAACACTCTAGAGTTTATTCTAGCCTGTTCCCAACAGTGAGAAACATGGCTCTCATTGTCTACAATATGCTTACTTTTTTTGTTCTTTCTTAGCATATAATACAAAGTAGTTTCAGTTGTTCACCTACTTGTGTATAGTACTGTCTTTAGCCTTATAACATATAGTCAACATACTGTGTTCCACAGTTACTGTATTTTCTTTCTGCCCCCTTTGCTTCAGTATGAGTATGTTATTCATTTATAAAACTAAAACAAAACCGTATTCCATTTTCAGTTGCCCAGTTGATTTTCCTTATTTCTTTGTTTTAAGGAGTGTGTGACATGTTGACATGGCAAGAACCATGATAATACATAAGACAGTGTACTTAGAGAAGTGTCACTCTCTCTTCATCCCTTCTATCCCACTCCCTTTCCTTGTTCATTCTATTTCATTCCCATCAAGGCCCTGGGAGTGCTCCATTATCCTTGTTACAAAGGAACAGAAACATGTTTATTTCCTTTTGTTCTTTCTTACCTGGAAGATACCATACTACCAATATAGACATACTTTTGCTCCTTGTTTTTTTTTTTTCCACTTAGCAATGTATTTTAGAACTCATTTCAAATAAGTTGATATAGATCTTCATTCCATGTTTTAAAAAACTGTATAAAACGCCATTGCATTAATGTATGATAATTTATGAAACCACTCTCCCATAATGGGCATTTAGGTTGTTATTTAATATTTTTCAACTATAAACAATGCTGTAATGAACAACATTGTGTTGTTAGAAATGTATCTTCAAAATAAAATCATTACAGCATTTCTCTATGAGAAATTTTGAACAATTTTTATTTAAGAGCTATTTTTTGTAAATTGTTGACTTCCATCTTTCTGTTGGGTTTTTGATCCTTGGTTCTGCATTTTCAAAGACTTCTTTACATACTAGGGATATTATCCTTTATCTGTGACGCATGCACTGGTGTTTTCTGCTGGTTTTTTTTTTTAATTTTTATTTATTTATGATAGTCACAGAGAGAGAAAGAGAGAGAGGCAGAGACATAGGCAGAGGGAGAAGCAGGCTTCATGCACTGGAAGCCCGATGTGGGATTCGATCCCGGGTCTCCAGGATCGCGCCCTGGGCCAAAGGCAGGCGCCAAACCTCTGCGCCACCCAGGGATCCCTCTGCTGGTTTGATAGTTGTTTTTTGACTACGTCTATGGTAGCTTTACTATTCAAACTTAAAAAAAATAAAAATAAAAATAAAAAAAACCTTATACAGTCAAACAGTATTTTATTCCCTCTGTATTTTTTAAAATTTTTATTTATTTATGATAGAGAGAGAGAGAGAGAGAGAGGCAGAGACACAGGCAGAGGGAGAAGCAGGCTCCATGCACCGGGAGCCCGACGTGGGACTCGATCCCAGGTCCCCAGGATCGCTCCCTGGGCCAAAGGCAGGCGCCAAACCGCTGCGCCACCCAGGGATCCCTCCCTCTGTATTTTTAGTCATAGTTAGACACTTTCCCACACTACTGTTATGAGAAATCCACTCACTTTTTTTTCAGAACTTGTATGGTTTTTCTTTTAAATGTAGACTCCTGATTCACTTGAAGTTTATTCTTAAGTATGAAATGAGTTATGTATCTAATTGTATCTTTTTCCAAATGGCTACCCAGCCTCCTTTATTAAAAGTCTGTCTCTGTCCTAATGATTTCAGATGCCATTTTATTATATACCAAATTTTCATACATCCTTAGTTCTATTTCTAGACTTCCTATTCTGTTCCACTGCTCTATGATCTATGTATGATCTATTCATATGCCAGTACCATACTGTTTAATTATAGAAGCTTTGTAGCATGTTTTAATGTCTAATAGGCCTAGTCCCTTGGCATAGATTTCCTTTTTTACTGTTTTTCTGGATATTCTTGTATGTTTGTTTTGCCAAATAATCTTTATTATCAATGTGTCTAACTCCAGAAAAACAAAAGTTTGTTGGTATTTTAATGGGATTGCATCAATTAACCAAGTTATGGGAACTGATGTCTTTAGGATGATGAGCACCCTTTCAATCACGTGAGTTGTTTTCCATTTGTCTATTTTTATGTCTTTCCAGAATAATTTTAAGTTTTCCTCATATATGTTTTACCTATTTTTTGATAATTTTATTCCTAAATATTCAGTCTTCTTCGTTTCTGATGTACATTGGATCTCTCTTCCATAGTTTCTCTAGATATTGTTTTGCGTATGTGAAAGTTACATTGACTTGTCTGTTAATTTTATATTTTGCTACCTTACTGAATTCTTGTAGTTTGAATCAACTTTATCATTGACCATTGATTTTCTAGAGCCTTCCAGTTATACTGTTGTATCCTATAAAGATACAGTTTTACTTCTTTACCAAATATTTACCTCTGATAATTTCTCTTCTCTATTTTTTTTTAAATTTTTTTTTGGAGTTCGATTTGCCAGCATATAGCATAACACCCAGTGCTCATCCCATCAAGTGCCCCACTCAGTGCCCGTCACCCAGTACCCCATCCTCCCACCCACCTCCCCTTCCACCACCCTAGTTCATTTCCCAGAGTTAGGAGTCTCTCATGTTCCATCTCCCTTTCTGATATTTCCCACTCATTTTTTCTCCTTTCCCCTTTATTCCCTTTCACTATTTTTTATATTCCCCAAATGAATGAGACCATATAATGTTTGTCCTTCTCCAACTGACTTATTTCACTCAGCATAATACCCTCCAGTTCCATCCGCGTCGAAGCAAATGGTGGGTATTTGTCATTTCTAATGGCTGAGTAATATTCCATTGTATACATAGACCATATCTTCTTTTTCTAATAATAAATATATTTTTATTGGTGTTCAATTTGCCAACATACAGAATAACACCCAGTGCTCATCCGGTCAAGTGCCCCCCTCAGTGCCCGTCACCCATTCACCCCCACCCCCCGCCCTCCTCCCCTTCCACCACCCCTAGTTCATTTCCCAGAGCTAGGAGTCTTCATGTTCTGTCTCCCACATCTTCTTTATCCATTCATCTTTCGATGGACACCAAGGCTCCTTCCACAGTTTGGCTAATATGGACATTGCTGCTAGAAACATTGGGGTGCAAGTGTCCCAGTGTTTCACTGCATCTGTATCTTTGGGGTAGATCCCCAGCAGGGCAATTGCTGGGTCGTAGGGCAGATCTATTTTTAACTCTTTGAGGAACCTCCACACAGTTTTCCAGAGTGGCTGCACCAGTTCACATTCCCACCAACAGTGCAAGAGGGTTCCCCTTTCTCCACATCCTCTCCAACATTTGTGGTTTCCTGTCTTGTTATTTTTCCCCATTCTCACTGGTGTGAGGTGGTATCTCATTGTGGTTTTGATTTGTATTTTTCCCAGATGGCAAGTGATGCGGAGCATTTTCTCATGTGCTTCTTGGCATGTCTTTGTCTTCCTCTGTGAGATTTCTGTTCATGTCTTTTGCCTATTTCATGATTAGATTGTTTGTTTCTCTGGTGTTGAGTTTAATAAGTTCTTTATAGATGTTGGATACTCGCCCTTTATCTGATAGGTCATTTGCAAATACTTCTCCCATTCTGTATGTTGTCTTTTAGTTTTGTTGACTGTTTCTTTTGCTGTGCAAAAGCTTCTTATCTTGATGAAGTCCCAATAGTTCATTTTTGCTTTTGTTTCCCTTGCCTTCATGGATGTATCTTGCAAGAAGTTACTGTGGCCAAGTTCAAAAAGGGTGTTGCCTGTGTTCTCCTCTAGGAGTTTGATGGAATCTTGTCTCACATTTAGATCTTTCACCCATTTTGAGTTTATCTTTGTGTCTGGTGCAAGAGAGTGGTCTAGTTTCATTCTTCTGCATGTGGATGTCCAATTTTCCCCGCACCATTTATTGAAGAGGCTTTTTTTCCAGTGGATAATCTTTCCTCCTTTGTCGAATATTAGTTGACCATAAAGTTGAGGGTCCACTTCTGGATTCTCTCTTCTGTTCCATGGATCTATGTGTCTGTTTTTGTGCCAGTACCACCCTGTCTTGATGACCACAGCTTTGTAGTACAACCTGAAATTTGGCATTGTGATGCCCCCAGCTATGGTGTACTTTTTAAATATTTCCCTGGCTATTCGGGGTCTTTTCTGATTCCACACAAATCTTAAGATTATTTGTTCCAACTCTCTGAAGAAAGTCCATGGTATTTTGATAGGGATTGCAATAAATGTGTAAATTGCCCTGGGTAGCATTGACATTCTCACAATATTAATTGTTCCAATCCATGAGCATGGAATGTTTTTCCATCTCTTTGTGTCTTCCTCAATTTCTTTCAGAAGTGTTCTGTAGTTTTTAGGGTAGAGATCCTTTACCTCTTTGGTTAGGTTTATTCCGAGGTATCTTATGCTTTTGGGTGTAATTGTACATGGGATTGACTCCTTAATTTTTCTTTCTTCAGTCTCATTGTTAGTGTATAGAAATGCCACTGACTTCTGGACATTGATTTTGTATCCTGCCACACTGCCAAATTGCTGTATGAATTCTAGCAATCTTGGGGTGGAGGCTTTTGGGTTTTCTATGTAGAGTATCATGTCATCTGCGAAGAGGGAGAGTTTGACTTCTTCTTTGCCAATTTAAATGCCTTTTATTTCTCTTTGTTGCCTGATTGCTGAGGCTAGGACTTCTAGTACTATGTTGAATAGCAGTGGTGAGAGTGGACATCCCTGTCTTGTTCCTGATCTTAGGGGAGAGGCTCCCAGTGTTTCCCCATTGAGTATGATATTTGCTGTGGGCTTTTCGTAGATGGCTTTTAAGATGCTGAGGAATGTTCCCTCCATCCCTACACTCTGAAGAGTTTTGATCAGGAATGGATGCTGTATTTTGTCAAATGCTTTCTGTGTCTATTGAGAGGATCCTATGGTTCTTGCTTTTTCTCTTGTTAATATGATCTAGCACATTGATTGCTTTATGAGTGTTGAACCAGCCTTGCATCACGGGGATAAATCCCACTTGGTCATGATGGATAATCATCTTAATGTATTGTTGGATCCTATTGGCTAGTACCTTGTTGAGAATTTTTGCATCTGTGTTCATCAGGGATATTGGTCTATAATTCTCCTTTTTGGTGGGGTCTTTGTCTGGTTTTGGAATTAACGTGATGCTGGCCTCATAGAACGAGTTTGGAAGTATTCCAACCCTTTCTATCATTCGGAACAGTTTAGTAGAATAGGTATTGTTTCTTCTTTAAACGTTTGATAGAATTCCCCTGGGAAGCCATCTGGCCCAGGACTTTTGTGTCTTGGGAGGTTTTTGATGACTGCTTCGATTCCTCCCTAGATTGCCTAATTTATTGGCATATAGATGCTTATAATGTGTTTTTTAAATCGTTTTGTACTTCCTTGGTATTGGTTGTGATCTCTCCTTTTTCATTTGTGATTTTATTAATTAGAGTATTTTCTCTTTTGTTTTCAATAAGGCTGGCTAATGGTTTATCTACCTTATTAATTCTTTCAAAGAACTAACTCCTGATTTTGTTGATCTGTTCTACAGTTCTTCTGGTCTCTATTTCATTGAGTTCTGCTCGGATCTTTATTAACTCTCTTCTTCTGCTGGGTGTAGGTTTTATTTGCTGTTCTTTCTCCAGTTCCTTTAGGTGCAAGGTTAGCTTTTGTATTTGAGTTTTTTCCAGTTTTTTGAGGGATGCTTGTATTGCGATGTATTTCCCTCTCAGGACTCCTTGTGCTGTATCCCAAAGATTTTGCATGGTTGTATCTTCATTCTCATTAGTTTCCATGAATCTTTTTAATTCTCTTCTATTTTCCTGGTTGACCCTTTCATCTTTTAGCAGGATGGTCTTTAACCTCCACATGTTTGAATTTCTTCCAAATTTCTTCTTGTGATTGAGTTCAAGTTTCAAAGCATTGTGGTCTGAAAATTTGCGGGGGACAATCCCAATCTTTTGGTATTGGTTAAGACCTGATTTGTGACCCAATATGTGGTCTATTCCGGAGAAAGTTCCATGTGCACTTGAGAAGAATGTGTATTCAGTTGCCTTTGGATGTACAGTTCTGTAAATATCTGTGAAATCCATCTGGTCTAGTGTATCATTTAAAGCTCTTGTTTCTTTGGAGATATTGTGCTTAGATCTGTCATTTATAGAAAGCACCATGTTGAAGTCTCCCAGTATCAGTGTATTATTATCTAAGTATGTCTTAACTTTGGTTATTGATTGATATACTTGACAGCTCCCACATTAGGGGCATAAATATTCATGATTGTTAGGTCGTCTTGCTGGATAAACCCTTTAAATATGATATAGTGTCCCTCTTCATCTCTTACTACAGTCTTTGGGATAAACTTTAATTTATCTGATATGAGGATAGCTACCCCTGCTTTCTTTGAGGACCATTTGAATGGTAAATGGTTCTCCAACCTTTTATTTTCAGGCTGTAAGTGTCCTTAGGTCTAAAATGAGTCCCTTGTAGACGGCAAATAGGTGGGTCTTGTGTTTTTATCCAGTCTGAAACCCTGTGTCTTTTGATGGGATCATTAAGCCCATTCACATTCAGAGTTACTATTGAAAGATATGAATCTAGTGTCATCATAATACCTATTCAGTCCCTGTTTTTGTGGATTATTTCTTTGGATTTTCTCTTTCTTTTACAGAGTCCCCCTTAACATTTCTTGCAGAGCTGGTTTGGTGGTCACATATTCTTTCAGTTTCTGCCTATCTTGGAAGCCTTTATCTCTCCTTCGATTCTGAATGAGAGCCTTGCTGGATAAAGTACTCTTGGCTGCATGTTCTTCTCATTTAGGATCCTGAATATATCCTGCCAGCCCTTTCTGGCCTGCCAGGTCTCTGTGGAGAGGTCTGCTGTTAATCTAGTATTTCTCCCCATATAAGTTAGGGATCTCTTGTCTCTTGCTGCTTTAAGGATTTTCTCTTTATCTTTGGAATTTGCAAGTTTCAGTATTAGATGTCGAGGTGTTGAATGGTTTTTATTGATTTTAGGGGGGGATCTCTCTATCTCCTGGATCTGAATGCCTGTTTCCCTCCCCAAGTTAGGGAAGTTCTCAGCTATGATTTGTTCAAATACACTTTCTGGCCCTCTGGCCCTTTCTTTTGGTGCCCTCTGGAACCCCAATTAAACATAGATTTTTCCTTCTGAGGCTGTCATTTATTTCCCTTAATCTTTCCTCATGGCCTTTTAATTGTTTTTCTCTTTTTAACTCAGCTTCCTTCTTTGCCATCAACTTGTCTTGTATGTCACTCACTCTTTCTTCTAACTCATTAACCCTCATCGTTAGGACCTCCAGTTTGGATTGCATCTCATTTAATTGATTTTTAATTTCGGCCTGATTAGATCTAAATTCTGCAGTCATGAAGTCTCTTGAATCCTTTATGCTTTTTTCTAGAGTAGCTTTATAATTGTGCATCTGAATTGTCTTTCTGACATCGAATTGTAATCCAAATTCTGTAACTCTGTGGGAGAGAATATGGTTTCTGATTCTTTCTTTTGTGGTGAGTTCTTTCTAGTCATTTTGCTCAGTGCAGAGTGGCTAAAAACGAGTTGCACTGGGAAAAGGAAGAAAAAAAAAAAGAGAAAACAAAAATACAAACCAAAAAAAAAAAAAAAAAAAACAACAACAACAAGGAGAGGTATCCTCTGGTTCTATATACTGTAAATCCCTCGACTTCCCCTGGAACTTTCCAGTGCTGCATGGTCAAGAACTTGCTTTTCCCCTGTCCTTCTAGGGGATCTTCTAGGGGAGGGGCCTGATGTGCTGATTCTTAGGTGTGTGCACCTGGGGGAGCTGTCCCGCCCCCTGCCAGGTGCACAGCTCAGTGGAAGCTGTTTATCCTGTGAGGCCCCTGTTCCCTGGTGGCCCCATTCCATCCCAGGCACCAGAAGGAACACCACCACTGGCGTTGGCCAGGTCCCCAGCCCTGGAGTCAGCTCCCGCAGTAACTACCGCAGCTCCCAGTCTGTACTGGCCTTGATGCTCTAGGGGCGGGGGGCGCTGATCTGCACAGCTCCAGGGGTGACAGGTGACAGGAGCGTCCTTGCTGTCCTGTGCCCTCCCCACCTCCGCCTGTCCTGGGGGGAGCGCAGGATCCTGGGCTGTGTCCCTTGGCGCCCTGGGCTCCGGGGCCTGCCGCTGGAATCGCGCTCCCGGGGCCGCGCAGCCCCCTCCGCGGGAGCCGCCGCCCGAGCTGCTCCCGGGGCCCCGCAGGCCACGCTCCAGCCCTTTCCCGCGCTCGGCCCGCGGGGTGTGGGGCGCTCTCTGTTAGTGACCCCGGAACCTGGGGGCTCCACTGCCCCTCCTGCCCGAGTTCCCTGCTCCCTGCGAGCGCCCTTCCCGCCGGGAAGAATCTGGTGCGGATTTTTAAAATTCCCGCTTCTCCGGGGCGGGGCTCTCCTGTCCTGGAGGCTCTTGCCCCCGGCCTTAGCCCGGCTCCTCGCGCCACGCCCCCCCGCCCCAGATTGTTTTCCTTTCTTTCTTTTTTTCTTTCTTTCTTCTCCCTTTTCTTTTCCATCTTCCTACCTTGTTAGAAGCACAAACTCTTCTCTCTGTAGTGTTCCAGCTGTTCTGTCCTTATTTTTTTTTATTTATTTTATTTATTTATGATAGTCACACACACAGAGAGAGAGAGAGAGAGAGAGAGAGAGAGAGGCAGAGACACAGGCAGAAGGAGAAGCAGGCTCCATGCACCGGGAGCCTGATGTGGGATTCGATCCTGGGTCTCCAGGATCGCGCCCTGGGCCAAAGGCAGGCGCCAAACCGCTGCGCCACCCAGGGATCCCTGTTCTCTCTTTAAATCTCAGGCCGAATTCGTAGTTTTTCAGAATGATTTGAAAGTTATCTAGGTAAGTTGGTGGGGACAGGTGACCCTACTCTTCCGCCGTCTTGCCCGCCCCCCTCAATTTCTCTTCTCTAATTGCACTGCCTAATACCACTAGTACAGTGTTGAACAGTAATGGAAGTAGTGCATATTCTTGCCTTTTTCCTGATTTATATGGAAATTCTTCTAGCATTTCCACATTAAGTAAAATAATGACTTTAGGACTAATATTTTTATCATGTTAAGGTGTTATATCATGTTATGAATGTGTCCTTCAATTCTTATTTTCTTGAATGTTATTACCTGAAATGGGTATTAAATTTTTGTCAAAGGCTTTTTAAATTTTTTTTATTTATTTCAAGAGAAAGAGAGAGAGCAGAGGAAGAGAGAGAATCTCAAGCAGACTACATGCTAAGCATGGAGCCCAATGAGGGGCTCAGTCTCACAACTCTGAGATCATGACTGACCTAAGACAATATCAAGAGTTGGGACACTTAACCAGCTGAGCCACCCAGATGCCTCTTTTAAGCAGGCTCTTTGAGCATCTGTGGAGATAATTATATCTCCCTTAGATCAATCAATATAGGTTTACTTATATTGAAACAACTTTGAATTGTTAGAATAAATACCAATAAGTCATGGTATATTATTTTCTTTATGTGATATTGGATCTTGTTTGTTAATATTTTAGCTAATCCTTTTATATCAATATTTATGACAATGGTCTGCAGTTTTCTTTTTCTTCTGCTTTTTTGAGAGAGTCTCATAGGTTTAGGTATCAAGATTAGGTTATACTCAATTTATTAAAATAATGAAGTTTTCCTTTATTTATATATTAGTGATTTGTACAAGTTTACTTGCTGCTATAACAAATCATCACAAACTTCATAGCTTAAAACAATAGACTTATTATCTAACACTTCTGGAGGTCAGAAGTCCAAAGTGGGTCTCATTGACCTAAAACCAAGATATTAGCAGGCTGCATTAGTTTCTGGAGACTCTCAGGGAAAATGCATTTTGTTTGCCTGCTTCTGGAGACCACTCATGTTCCTTGGTTCATAGCTTCCCACCATTTTCAAAGCCAGAGGGATCTAGTTTTTCTCTCATCACATCTCTCTCATGCTGACTATCCTGCCTCCCTCTTCTACATTTAAGGACACCTGTAAATACATTGGCCCTTCTGAATAATCCAGGATAATCTCCCTACTTCAAGGTCAACTAATTAGCAATCTTAATTCTGCCTGCAACCTTAATTCCTCTTTGCCAGGTATATGATACAGTCATAGGTCCAGGGATTTTAATGCAGACATCTTTCGTGGGAGAGAGGCAATATTCTGCCTGCCATAATCTCCAATGCTCTAGAGCAGTATATAGAACAGTAGAATTATCTGATTGTTGAAGGTTTGGTAGAAGAACAGGGGCCTGATGCTTTTTTTTTTTTTTTTTTTTTTTTTTTTTGGTGGTACTTAATAATTGTCTCTGTATTCTCTGTGGAAATTTGGTCCATTTAAATCTTTCCTCTTTGTGAAAGGCTCAATTTCAGTAATCTATATTTCTTTAGAAAATTATAGATTTAATGTAGGATTGTAGATGTATTCATATAGAGGTCTGCAACAAAGTCTCTTATGACTTTCAATTATTTTTTTCCATTCACTCTTTATTTCTTATTTTATTTGTGCTTTCTCTCTCTCTTTTTTTTTTGTTGTTCAAATTAGCTTGTGGTTTGCTATTTTGTTCACTGTATTCAATTAAATATATTGGTTACCTATTTTCTATTTCATTAATTTCATTTTTTAAGATTTTATTTATTTATTCATGAGAGACACAGAGAGAGAGGCAGAGACATAGGCAGAGGGAGAAGCAGGCTCCATGCAGGAAGCCCAATGTGGGACTCAGTCTTGGCACTCCAGGATCACGCTCTGGGCTGAAGGCAGACACTTAACTGCTGAGCCACCCAGGTGTCCCAATTTCATTAACTTCTTTTGTCTTTAATATTTCCGTCTTAGTTCTTTCTTTGGTCTACTTTGTTGTTGTTTGCTATTTTTTGCAGCTAAGTATTTACATCCTTTTATTTATATCCTTTTATTTTTTACTTATGGAAGCATTTCGTCCTATGAGTTTTTCTACAAAAACTGCTTCAAATGTATCCCATATGTTAGTGTTTTTGTTTTTTATTTTTATTGGTAGAAAAAAGACTCTTTGACTTCATTTTGTGTTTTCACTGTTATTGAGGAGTTGTCAAATAGGCTTTATAAATTTTTCAGATGGATGTACTTTTTGTTTTGAGTTTTGGTTAATGATTCTATTTTTATTTTATTTATTAATAATTCCTACTTTTACTGCATTGTGATCAGAGTTTTGTTCATAATGTTTTTAATTCATGAAACCTACTGACATTTTCTTTGTGTTCAGTTTTTATGAATGGTTCAAAAGCCCTTGACAAAAAGGTATGTTTACTAACATCATCAAAATATAAAGTGTAATATATGTCTATAAGACATACCTACTTAATTATGTTTTGTTTTGTTTATCCACTTAATCTGTCTTAAGCTAAAAGTGGTAAATCTTGTACAAAAATTTTGTTGCTGTGTTTTTGGAGTATAGATATTCATAAATATTATATATTCATTTTATATTTGGCTCTCAGCAATAAAGGATGCCCTTCTCTGTCATGTTTAACACTTTTATGAGACTGATGCGCTGCCTACTGCACTAATGACACCCTTAGGCTTGAATTTTTATTTGTTGAACATCAGAATTGCTACTATTATTGCTTTCTTAGTGTGTCTATTTTCCTAGAATACCTTTATCCATCCACTTATATTTTGTTTTTCTGAATCATTTTGTTTTATATATTTGATGTATAAGTCATATAATTGGGTCTTACATTTTAAGCAAAATTGAGGTTCTTTTGCTTTTAATTGGTAAATTAGTCTGCACAGTTACTTTTATAAATGACATGTTAGATCTCATTTCTATCATAATGTTTTATAATTGCATGTATTATGTTATATTTTCTGTGTTTTTTTCCCTAAAGATGTGTGTTCTTTTCTTTTTCACTTATGGCCCCCAAAATTAGTTTAGTTGCCATTTATAACTATATAAAGTTACTGGCTATATCCCATATGCCGAACATTGCATACCCATGACTTATTTATTTTATAAGTTGAAGTTTGTACTTCTTAATCTCTTTCACTGATTTGCCCACACCCAACCCCTCTACCCTCTGGTAACCACCATTCTGCTTCCTTTACCTCTGAGTCTGTTTCTGTTTTGTTTTGTTTTACAGATTCCATATATAAGTGAAATCATACAATATTTGTCCTTTTCTGTCTGACTTATCTCACTTAGCATAATACCTTCAAGGTCCATTCATGTTATTGGTTCTTTCATTTTTTAAATATATATACATATATATTTATATTATATATATATTTGAGAGAATATATATAAATATATATATTTGAGAGAATATATATAAATATATATAATATATATATATATTTGAGAGAGAGAAATGCATGCAAACACATGAGCAGGGGGAGGGGCAGAGGGAGGGAGAGGGAGAGAGAATCTTGAGCAAACTCGATGTAGAGCATGGAGGGGGATGTGGGGCCCCAAGATCATGACCTGAGCTGAAACCAAGAGTCTGATCCTTAACTAAGCCACTCAGGTGCCCCTACAGTTCTTTAATTTTAAAGAATAGAATTTAGGAGCATTTTATTTTTGTTCTAGTTGTTACCTTTGTACTTACATCTTTTTGAATGTCCATAGTCCCTTGTCTTCTTAGTTATAACTACCTTTGGCCATCTGGTTTGCCAGTTTAAAGGTAAACCCTTCATTTCCAACTATTGTCTATGTGACAACTGATGAGTTTATTTTACTTTCTTTATTCTGTCTTCCACCCCTTACCAGGTTTTAGTTGCATTATTTCTATTTGTTAGAAATTTGCATTTGTACATCAGTCTTCCACTCTTGTTCTCACGTTTACTTTTGGCTTAGACCTACAACCCTCTTTATAAACACTCAGATCAGTCCTCCTGCTGAAAGTTTTCAAGTCACCTCTTCATCCAATGAAGCTCATACTCTAGGCTGTTTCTAAAGAAAGACTCATGTCCTGTGTGTTTCCAACTTTTCCTATAGCCTTGATACTTGGATAGCTTGACTTTGTAGAAAAATCTTTGTTTCACGTTTTAAAAAATTAAGTTGTTTTTATTTATTCCTTATTTACTTACATTTTCTTAGAGAGAGAACACAGGGAGGAAGGGGCAGAGGGAAGGGGAGAGAGAGAGTCATAAGCAGGCTCCATGCCCAGTGGGGAGCCCTACATGGGTCTCCATCTCCCAACTCTGAGACCATGACCTGAAACAAAATCAAGAGTCTGGAACTTAACTGACTAATCCACCCAAGTGCCCCTGTTTGTTCATTTCTAAATGCTGTTCCTTTGTTGTCTGGCTTTTAATATCTAATATATTGAATATCTAATATCTAATTTTTCCCCTTTTTGCCTAGAGATCTTGATTTTTTTAAAATGTCTAAATTCTAGCTGGTTTAATAGGATACATCTTAGAATTACTAAATCAGGGTTAGTTTTCCAGCAGGCCCTTTCAATATGAAGATTCAATTCTCTGGAAACTTTTCTCGTACTATAGTGTTTAAGTATTAGACTTGTTCCATTGTTTTGTTTTTCCTTGTTTTTCCTTGAGTCTTTTCCTTGAGTCTTAACTCTGTATATCTGTTTTCCATTTCAGTATTTTCTCTATGACCCATTTTACTTTTTTTTTCCTCCTTTTTATTTTCTTAGTTGTTTTTCTACTTTTCAAAACTGTCTTATTAAATTTTCATCTTAATTTATCTCATCTTGGGCACCTTGTAATTTCATCCTCATTTCTGAGATAATTATCGTTTCTTCCATTTTGAAATTCACTATTATTTCCTGTTCCTTATCCATTTCTATCATTAGTGCATGTATTTCACATTCAAAATCTTTTCCTTCATATCTCTAAATGCTTTTTTTTGCATATTGAGTTCAGTTTTGAGTGTTCTTCTATAATTTTCTTATACTTCATTATTATTTCCTTGGAGGCAATTTTATCAGTCTTGTTGGCTCTTACCATGGTTATTTGTAAAAACTCTGTATTTGCTTATTCATTGCATTCTGTTCATTTTTGTAGTATTGGACTGCTCTTTAAGATGCCTATTTTAGTATCCTCTTCCATCAGTGTAGCAAAGTATGGATTCTTGAATAGTTTTGATTGAGTGGAGCCAGGGATTTGTGTTCTCTGATTTTCGAATGCACTTTATCTTGCAGAGCCCTAAATTTCCCCCTACATTTCTTTTCCCCTTTACTACCTCATCGCCATAGGGAAATTCTTCTTTCCTTTATGCCTTTCTTCTTCCCCAGCAGCTCTTCATTGCAAAGACTGCCACTTCAGATCACACGTACCTTCAAGTTTCTTCTTGTTAGACCACTTGGATATAGGCATTCTATATTCTTAAATTATGCTGAGAATATGTATTCTATTTTTTTCTTTCTTGTTATGCCTTGTTCATTTTGAAGAAATTTTTGGAGATAAGGACATAGGTAGATTCTGTTGTCTTTCTCTTTTTTATATCTATACTCTGTATAGGTAGTATATGCCTCCTCCCTTTTCCTAAAGACATTTATCGTGCCTATTATCTTTCCTCTCTTTGACTTGAGTGAGTTTTTGGCCTTCATTCACTTATTCATTAGCCCAATAAATATTTATTTGATAGTACCCCTAGTAGTCACTGTTCAAAGTGGTGCATGTAACAGTGACAGAATGTCAAAATCCCAACCTAACTGGCGGTGTACTGTGGTAGGAGGAGATAAACAACAAACAAATAAACATGTTGCAGTAAGTGCCTCAAAGAAGAAAAAATCAGGAAATAAAGGTGTAGAGAGTACTGGAGTAGTTGAGAGTGTGTTGTAAATGTTCATAGATAGTTAGGAAAGGGCTTACCGACAAGGAGACCGTGATTAGGAAACAAGGTATGGGCATCTGGGAAAAGCGTTTTGCAGGCATAAGGATCAATGGGAACAAAATGCCCAGCATGGGAAAATACTTGACATGTTGCTGGTACAACTGAAAGGCCAACATGGCTGGAATGTGCTAACTGATGAGGAAAGGGTTAGATAATGAGATCAGAGAGGTAAGAGAAGTCCAATTCATGAAGGGCCATTGAAAAAACTGGCTTTCATTCTGAGTAAGAAGAGAAGTCACTGGAGGATAGAGGATAGGAAAGAGATATACTCTGACTTTCCCTTCTAATATTTCTTTTAGTCTAGCTTATTGAAAATAGCCTGGAAGTAGGGGTAGCAGTAGGTACAAGAACACCAGTTGGGAGGCTGTTGACATGATCCAAGTGAAATATGATGACAACTTGGACCAGAATACTTACAGCAGAGGAGTAGGAGGTGGTCAAATTATTGATCTGTTTTTAAGGTAGAGCAAACAAGATTTGCTGCTGGATTTTATGTGAGATTATGGTTCATTACATCATTTGCAAAGAACTGTGGCCACCTTCACTCTAAGTGTAGGGTCTTTGTAAACATCAGATGTAATTAGTAATTGTGGGACACCTACCATTTCTTTCCCTGAAGTGTTAGTGTGTTTGGGAATCTGGTTATGCTGTACAGAATAAAAACTATGTGGAATCATTAGGCTTGAGGCTGTGGGAAAATCAAGAGTGAGCAATGCTAATAATTTATTTAGTGACAGACTCATGCAGATAAATAGCCAGGGTCTTATCATCAATGGGGAAAAGAGAGGAAAAATGGTAAAGTGGTTGTGACATTCGGCTTTCTTCCACTCTTACATTGTCAAGATAGTGATGGAAAGCAGCACCCTTAAAATCTTGTACTTCTTCAGAGCTCCTAAGCGAAAGAAAAGTTCAAGTATATGACAGAGTAGTTTCCCCATGTTTGTTTGACAATGTCTGTGCAAGGGCCCAAGGATTACAGTTCTTTAAAGGTTTTAAATATCCTCCAGATGTTACAGCAACAGCTGTGTTATTGCTTATTAGCAGGGTCTCTGTATCCTGAAGTTCATCAGCGTAACTAGGGTAAATCCACTCAATCTTTACTGTATGTATTCAACATTTAGTGGCACATTACTGTGTCTCTGGCACTGTGCTAAGTGATAAGGATACAGTTGTATCTTTATAGGCAGATGCAGTCACTGCTTTGGTAAAGCTGGTGACCTACTAGGAAGACAGACATTTAACAGATGGGATAATTATCTAATTGTCATGGTGAGAAATGCTCCAAAGGAAGAACAGAGATTTCCCTGAGAAACTTACCTTGAGGGATGGGAGACCAGTCTTAATCAATGGGAGGAAGCCATATGCTGAAATCTGTAACACATTACTCCCTTTTCTGTAGTGATCCCAGTCTGTTCTTGGGGAGATTGCTGCTTCTCCACAGGATAGTAAGGAGGATTAGGGCACTGGAATGGATACTAGACCAGACACAGACACCACTCCACGGTCCATATTCTTTCATCCGTTTTTTTCTTTTCTATTTTATAATGGCAGCTACATTGATGGTTCCACTCCGTGTCCATTAATCAGCCTTCTCATCTAATAAGGGTCAGATAAACAGATGCACGTTGGGGCTTTGCCAACTACTTCCCATCTCTGTATCAGATTCTACCCATCAGTTATCCAATCATGTCCAACCTATTTATTCAGCTAGTAAAGATAATTTTGAATTCCACAGCTCTTAGCAGAGTTGTCACTTCTGAATATAATGCAGAAACTTAAGGAGGATGCCTGTCTTGTAGTCATCCTACTCACTGATTTAACGGGAAAAAAAATAACAAAGTTACTGTCAAGGACTAATGGACTAGGAAAAAAAGATTGTCCGGCATAAGTAGCAACCTTCCTACTTGGGTATTACAGAGAAATGCCATTTTTATGACTCTTTTAACTAGTCGCTAAGAACAGAAGAGTACATATGCCATTTGTTTATTTTTTATTACTATTCTTTAATATCCTAAGTCCTTGGTATTACAGCAAAGGTGTTTCAGAGCAGCTATTGTCTATATGCTGATGATCGTAACCACCTGTCATTTCCAGTTTAAAGGTTTCTGTTTTGTGTTTTTCCCTTTCCAGTCCAGTCTCACTGCATTCAAATCTCTAGATGGATTGTGTTTGGTAAAAGCTACGCATATTTTCCTGGCGATCCCCTTTGCTATAATCCAGTGCAAGAGCTCCAGCTCATATTTTAGATGCATGGGAAAAGGAGGGGCATAGACGGCGGAACCAAAATAAACAGATGGTTGCCTTGACAATCTGTAAGAGGCTCTTTCATAAGCATTTTTCATGGTTTTCTTTTGAAATAAACAGTGAGACAGTGAGACATTTTTATCTCGTCAACCTCCTGCAAATGGCCCCATGACTTACCAACTGCACAAAATACCAAAATGCCTCTGCCAGGGAGCCACCTTTATCTGTCTTGACTCCTTCAATGATCCCATCCCGCATCACCCAGGAAATGTCTCTGGGACCTGTTGTCCAGGTAGATTGCTAGTACTGCAAGTGTTAACGTGAGTGAGGCATGGCAAGGGGACCGTGATATATTTTTTTTTAATATTTATTTATTTATTTATTTATTTATTTATGATAGACAGAGAGAGAGAGAGAGGCAGAGACACAGGAGGAGGGAGAAGCAGGCTCCACGCTGGGAGCCTGACGTGGGACTCGATCCTGGGACTCCAGGATCGCGCCCTGGGCCAAAGGCAGGCGCCAAACCGCTGAGCCACCCAGGGATCCCCGGGACCGTGATATTTGGGGCAAGACAGATAGGAACAATTATTATCACATGAAGCAGAACGTCATTAGCAAGAGCAAGTATATAGAATGACATGATGTCACATAGAAGGAGGAAATTCCCTCTAAATGGGAGGACTAGGCAGAAAAGGGAGGTGGCCTGATGGGGACAGGGGAGTCAAGTCTGAGCAGGAGACTTGAGTCTGACAGGGGTAATTGTGGTTAGGAGTTGGGTAAAGAAGTCCAACAACATTAAGGAAAACAAACAGAAATAACAAAATTGAATATTTTAACAGACTTAGGCCCGTGGTTTCTGCTATGTCAGTCCAAACTTATCTGCACATTGGTTTGTAAATATACGTAAAAAAAACAAAAAACAAAAAACAACCTACAGTAGAGGCTCTTGTTCCAAGTTCTGAAAATACTTATTTCATATATATGTTTGAATTTCCTCTTATATTTTCATACGCTCAGATCCTTTATCTAGATTAAAACACGACACAAACTGGCAATTGTGTAGGGTTTACAGATAAACAATTGCATTGCACTCAACAAGTGCAATGCAGTTAGTAAAATACAGTGCCTGAGGACATAAGCTTTGGAGTCAGATCTGAGCTGAAGACCCCACTCTATCATTTTCTAGCTTTATGTTCACCTGACAGGTAGGGTTGTACAATCTTTGAGTCAACATTTCCTTGTCTGCAAAATGAAGATGATAAGAAAACTTTTCTCACGTTGTTTTTTGAGAGTTATAGGAGAAGTTGCAGTTGAATGCAAGCCCTTAAGCACAGTGCCTGTCATCTCTTAATGATCAGTGAAGATTCATTATTAATTTTTGCTCCAGAACATATTTATAAGGTTTTCTCTGAAGACATATGCCAACAGGCCTTCTAACTTTTCTCAATGCTCATTTTTGTTCCAGTGCAAGAAAATACGCAAGGAATTAAAACCATTTCAAACTTTTTAAAATATTGAGAATCAAAATGTCCCAGATTTCATCAGCCTATGAGGTCACAGCTTCCTTTTATGCCAAATGACAATAATCTAAACTCCCATTCTGTATGCCTTCAAAAAGTTCAGTCTTTTTTCAGATGTTCAAACACTTTGAAGACTCCTTAGAAAATTTTATGGCAGAGGGTGCCTCTCTCACTAGCCCTGGGCTTGCCACCATATGATATGTCCAGTTTATCTCCCTCAAAGTGAGTTTTACTGAGCATTTTGCCACTTTTAAAGGCCCCTACAGAAGGAGCTGTCAATTCCTGGTCCTAATCTGATTTCCTCAGTAATCCCTTCCCAGGTCTGTAGGAGGGATCATTTCCTGCAAGGGAAATCTCATTCCTTCCAGGTGGCCCTCAAAACACAGCAAACAGGCCCTTAATTTTGGTATCTAATTCTCATTCCCAACTAGAAAGAAGTAGGGCTCCTGGAGGTGATGGCTGGTCCCAGATCTGAAGCAGGACATGTCCAAGATGAGCCCAGGATACAGAAAGCAAGGAAGGTAGAGTTATGTCAAAAGGACACAGGTGCTAACAAGAAGGTGCTCTCATTGGCCAGGGATGAAGTAAACTGAGCATCTAAAAAGGATAATAAATGCAGTTGATTAAGATACATTGTATACATTAACATGAAAACATGTTTATAATGATATTTTGAAAAAAATGAGAGAAAGCAAACAACCTCATTGGGTACCATTGCAACACCAAGTCTTCATTCAGAAAATTAGCACTGGAAAGGATTAAGCATTGATCTATCTTTCCTGTATAAACTGTATTGCAGGGAACTGAAGTCATCCTGTGTCTGATGAAAAAATTTTTCTTATGTAAAATTTCCAGCTAGGAAGGATGATGGAACCGGAATATCCTATTGTAAGTCCCAGTGAAATAATCAACTCAGGTAATAAGCATTAACAGATGAAACCATCAGATGAAAGGTTGATGGGGAACTTTACATAGGAGGAGGTGAGGCTATTATGTCTTGATCTACTAGAGCTGCACTAAAAATGGGTCAGCCAAACATTATGTACTTCTCGGTGGGATGTAATAGTATGCACACAACATGACAGCTGAGGCAGTGTTGCCCAAATAAATTAAACCTGAATCTCATCCAGCTGCAGGAACATTTCATTCACAGGGATATAGGAACAAGTGAAATAGCATTGTGCGGAAGCAAAGAGGCAAAACCAGAATGTGGGACATTCCATAAGCCAGTTTCTAAGCAAGTCAATGGCAGAGGGGAGAAAGGAAGGGTAATGTTGATAAACGAGGGCTAAGATGCCAAGGATACATGGTCAGTTTTGTCTGGTGTTTTAATGGCATTGTGATTATATAAAAATGTTCATAATTTTTAGCAATGCATAATAAGGTGTGTAGGGTTTTGCTTCAAAATACTTTAACAAAGAAAAGCAAAGGGACATATGAAAATAAAATGACAAAATCTCCATAACTGCTGAATCTGGGTGATGGATGCAGGGGGGGGGGGGGGGGAGAAAAGGAAAAAAAAAAGGGCAAAGAGGAAATGTGCCAAAATCTCGACAACCATTGAAACTAGAAATGGGTATATAAAGGTCCTCTGTATTTATCCTTCTATTTCTGAATAGGTTTAAAGCTTTTTAACTTATAAGGAAAGAGACATGGCACAACTCTAGGACATTGGTGCATCTTTCAAAAGCTGGGTTATTTGCACTGAGATTTTACCACGTGTGCCATCATGGCAACACTGTAGAGGATGAATGGGCTGGGCCACCCCCAGTCTCTTGCGCCTAGCTCCTTCTGCACAAGAAGGGAAGCTGGAGGGCACTTGATGTAATGCGTGTTATATGCAACTGATGAATCACTAAATTCTACCTCTGAAACTAATTTAAAAAAAAAAAATTTCAGGCAGTTTACAGAAATAATTTAAAAAGCCCTAGGATACCAACAGGCAAAGACTACAGATACATAATTCACAAAAGAGAAAATGCAAATTGCTAATAAACAAGTTACTCTTGCAAAGAAATGCAAATTAAAAAGCACAGTGGTTTTAAATATCTCCTGTTAGTAACTATTAAAAGTAATAGGTGGGCGAGGGGTTGGGGTGACTGGGTGACGGGCACTGAGGGGGGCGCTTGACAGGGTGAGCACTGGATGATATGCTATATGTTGGCAAATTGAACTCCAATAAAAATAAATTAAAAAATATAATACTGCAATGACAAATGAAAAAGAAATAAATAAAAGTAATATGCTGTTGAATTAAGAAGAAAAGGAGAAGGAGAAGAAGAAGAAAAGGTGAATCTTGGCTTTCTTGTGCAACCTCCAGAGTCCCACCCTAATCTCCTGTGGGTCACTATGTGAGCAAGCACTCCCATGAATCATCCAAGAACAAGAAGTAATTTTCTAGCACGGTACAATCTACATTCTAATTGAGAAAGAAACAGTTTCCTAAGATGCAGAAAGTCAATTGTGCCAAAGAGATCATGCTTTCCGTTACTGCAGGGAGAAGTACATTGCTATGGTTCTTAGCACCTCCCCAGTCCTACTGGCTCCGTCTATAGTAGGGGCTTTGCTCTACCTTGACTTGATCACATACCTCTTGTGCGAGGTCTGTTTCCAGGTAGAATGCAAGCCACCCCCCCCTTTTTTTTTTAAATTTATAATTGTGGTTAAAATTCACATGACATAAAATTTACCATTTCAACCAGTTAAGTGGACAGTTCAGGCGCATTCTGTACATTCACGTTATGTGTAACCAATCTCTAGAATCTTTTTTTAATCTTGCAAAACCCAAACTGTACCCATTAAACAATTCCCCATTTCCATCTACCACCCCCAATCCCCAGTCCCTAGCAACGACCATTCTACTTTCTGTCTCTCTGCTCTGGGTGCCTCACATAAGTGGAATCATAGGGGTGCCTGGGTGGCTCAGTGGTTGAGCATTTGCCTTTGGCTCAGGTCATTATCCCAGGGTCCTGGGATCGAGTCTCACATCAGGCTCCCTGCAGGGAGCTTGCTTCTCCCTCTGCCTGTGTCTCTGCCTCTTTCTCTGTGTCTCTCATGAATAAATAAAAAATATTTTTTAAAAAACTAAGTGGAAAAAAATTAGGTGGAATTATACAATCTCTTTGTCCTTTTGTGACTGGCTTGTTCCATGTAATGTCCTCAGGGTTCATCCATGTAGTAGCATGTGTCAGAATTTCCTTCCTTTTTAAGGCTGAATAATATTCCATTGTATGGATAGGCCACATTTTGTCCATCCATCAGTCAATGGACACTTGGGCTGTTTCCACGTTTGGGCTACTGTGATCAATGCTCCTGTGAACATGAGTGCACCAAGGCACAGCTTTTTGTAAAATAAATGTTTTCTCCTAAGGTTTCCAAAGTTCCAGGAACAGCTCTGAGTCCAGATTTAAGCTCAAGATGGCATGAGCTTCTCTTCCTCTGACAAGTGTACCCAGGCTCCCTGCTATGGGGAGCAAGCCTGTGTGAGAGGGAGGTAGCATGTGCCTCAGACATGATGGAGCCTGGGCAGTGCTCACTGCCTTCCACCAGTACACTTTGTTTTCAAACAATAAAAATAAAACAAAACCAAAACCAAAAATCACATGCTGGCAAGAGGTAAAAAAAAAAAAAAAAAAAAAAAAAAGTGGAAATCTGTTCCCTTATTCCTTTTTCCCATTCCCCAAGGGTAGGATGTTTTATAAGAACAGTGTGCATTTTCCCAAAAGCCTTCTTCTAGACATAACCAAATGTGTCTATGTGTGTAGTTTTACTCTGTGTTGTATAAAAGTTTATTTCCTTGCTCATCAATGTTTCCATACAATGGAAAGCTATTGGATATCTAGGATGTTTCCCATTTTTATACTGTTACAAATAGTGCTAAATTGAATATCCTTATGCATATACCCTTGCATATTTATATGAGATGTATTATAGGATAGATGTACCTTTAAAATTTTGATAGGAATTTCATTTAAATACATACATACATACAATTTTGGTAGGTACAGCCATGTTGTCTTCCTAAAGAATTGTGCTAAGTTACCTGTTAGCTTTTTTAAAAATTCTTTTATTTGAGTAGAGTTGATTCACAAGTGTTTGTTTGCCTGTTAACTTTGAAGAAAGGTTTGAGCTTATTTTTTCAAGTTCAGAGCACACATTTCAGTCTGTTCATATTTGATCACCAAATACCCTTGTCCTCTCTCCAAGCAAACTGAAGTAGCCTTGTGCTCCTTCATGAAAACCTCTTTGGAGGATCTCAAGTTAATAAAATTACCTCATTTTTACAACTATTGTCTGCTTATAGTCTTAGGCAAATTTAGTGAGCAGAGATGTGATTGTATATTCCTGCGGGTGGTCCGTTGCAGGATTTCTCCTTTGAGTTACCAGGAAAGAGAAAGGTAACCTCATAAGCATTTGCATCTTTTACTTTCAAGATTACATAAATACATTTTTAAATACCACATCTCTTTTGAGAAAAAGAAAAAAAAAAAACACTTTAGCCTCCATCCCCTTCTCTTTCTGATTTTTGACTGACTGAAAAATTCGTAACTCCCTAGAAAGATCAAGTCCTCTAAGGCTCTTATGCTAATGCGCCCAGGAGAAAGATCGGCCCCACGCCCCAATTTTAATTACTTAAGCCACCTGAATGGTTTGTGCCTGTCGGCTTCGGCAAAGCGACTCCACAGTGGTAGCTCAATGACAAAGATATCCTCAAATCAGGCAGATTTGTCGAGGGCGGCCGCCGAGCTGCAGAAGAGCCATTGGTGGTCCCCGCAGCAGCGCCCAGAGGAGGCGGAGCCAGAGGAGGCAGGAGGAAGGGCCGTGCGCTCGGCGCCCGCGGAGAGCTGCGCCCTCGGGGACGGGGACGGGGACCCGGCGTCCGCGCCGAGCCAGGCGCCTCGGGGCCCGGCGGGGTGCTCGGCGCGGGGACCCCTGGAGGCCCGGGCTCTGCTTTTGTGTGTCCTGCGTCCGCTGCCGGCGCCTGCGGCGTGAGGGGCGCATCCGCGCTGGCGCCCCGGGAGGCGGGGAGCGGCCGCGGCCCCCGGGAAGGGCGGGCGCCTGGCCGCCGAGGGAGCTGGCCCTGGGACATGCTCGATTGTTCTGCGACTATCGATCGGCCTCCCTCGGAGGCTCCCAAGGGCCAGGTGACCCTCCCCGCCGCCAGGCCCTCCCTCCCCGGCTCCCGCCCGCCCCTCCCCGCAGCGGGATCCTCGGGCGGCCGCGCCGCGCTCCTCCTCCCGGTCCTGCGGCCGCTGCGGATTCCGCAAGTTATTAGGAGAAATAAGGTAGCCGAGGGGACCACATGGAAGTTGTGACAGCTCCCGGCGGCGCACCCCTTTCTCCTGAGCCGTTTCCTCGCCTTAGGAACCCGCTGACACGTTGAATGAAGGAGGGCCCCTTGCCAGCCAGCCTGCCGGGATGGGCCACTGCTGCTGCAAGCCTTATAACTGCCTTCAGTGCCTGGACAAGACGGTACTTTGCCTTCCCTCCCCCTACTCTCCCCCTCCTTTGAGAGAGCAGAGGGAGAGCCCGAGCCAGCCACCTCTGTGTCTCTCCCCTCGCATGCGTGTGCGCTTTGTTGGTGAGCGCGAGGCTGCCTCACCGGTTCCAGTGTGCTGAATTGGGAGTGCCCCGGTCTCACCTACTCTGCGGTGCCTTACATAATTCTCTGTGCCTACAGCCTCAAATGCAGCTGTTGCATTTTCCCCAAACAGCAGGGCTCCGCTCAAACATCTTGAAATCCAGACTGCCAAGAAACGCTTGGAAATTCCTAATGCATTTTAATGTACCTGTGAAATCTAAGACGTTCCAGTGGGGAATTTAGATTAGCTAGACATGCTTCTCTTGGCCAGCTGCTAACTTTGAAAGTTTACCACTCTTTTTTTTTTTTTTTAAACAAACAGCATCCATCCTTGTATTTATATTCTTAAGGTCAGAGAAGAAAACACCAGTACAGTTGTCCTCGCTGTACGTCTTTGCATCACGTAGGGATGAATAACAAACATAGAGGCGAAGCGTTAAGGAGCTCCAGAATCAGAGGGTGTGTTCAAGTCCTCACTGGAAGGAAAATTCACAGGCAGGGACCTGAGAATAGAGCGGGAGCAAGTGAGAACTGTAGGACAATTCCAACACAAAGCCTTTTTTTGCTTTGGACATTCGCCTGTGAGCTGACAGAGAGGGTGGGGGATGCTGCTAATTTCACTACTAGAAATATGTTGGCAAGAAATCTCATCTCTGTAATGTTTTTTTCTCACATACATTTGGATTTCTCCGAGATGCATGAAATGGAATTTAATAAGGGGTTGAGATTGCATCTTCTCTACCCATGTGGGCATCGGCTGTGTAGATAGCTTGAGGTCTAGTGTGTGACCAGGTGAAGGAAAACAAATAGCTTAATATAAAACTCATTACAAGGAGGTCACTTGGGAACATCTTTGTTATCATTTCTGTTTATGAACTTTGACCTAGGAAAATTAGACTGATATTTTAAAAGTTAGCTGGTACTTTTGTTCCCATAGGAGTAACTATTTCAGTGAGTTTTGCTTTTACTACCATGAGGATGAACTAAAATATTTATATACACATGTATGAGCTATGAGCTCTTAACAAATAGAAGTAAAGGACATTTGCAGTTGTCAGCAAAGCCAAAACTGAAGTGATTAAGCCCCTTTTCCAGAGAAGTGGCCACAAAAAAGTGTTGAAGGAAGCTTTGTCATGATAGTTTTAATAAAAGGAAAGCATGTGCTGCATGTCCCACAGTATCATAATGTTCATATTCCTAAGTCATGGTACAAAAGTTTCAGAAATAGAAGCTATAATCTGCAAGCCTTCTTTGAGAAAATGTAGTTTACAGTGAACCTGTCCTCCTTTTTTTGTTTCAAATCAAGTTCTTGAAAATAATTATCCCTGTATTATTCTTTACCTTGGAGATTTGGGTAGACAATTAAATAGTATGTCTTCTCTTCAGCAGTGTGATATTTCAGTAACTTTTGTTTGTTTGTTTGTTTTTTGTTTCAGTAACTTTTAAATGTGTTAGCTTTGAAACTTCAAACTTAATACAAATGATCCTCCTCTGATGAAAACTAAAAAACTGCATCTGTCAACTTTCTCATTACGTGTACACCACATTTCTTGACTTTCCTTTGCCGTAGTTCAGAGTGATATCCCCACGGGAGGTTTTGGAACTATATATGCATAGGTGCTCATTTTAGGAATTGAGGGTTTTCTTTTTAAAAAAATTTTTTTAAACTTATTTTTATTTATTTATGATAGACATAGAGAGAGAGAGAGGCAGAGACACAGGCAGAGGAGAGGGAGAAGCAGGCTCCATGCCAGGAGCCTGACGCGGGACTCGATCCCGGGAGATCGCGCCCTGGGCCAAAGGCAGGCGCGAAACCGCTGAGCCACCCAGGGATCCCCTCTTTTTTAAAATTAAAAAAGTCATTATTTTATTTAGTCGACTGCTAGTAAGGATACCTTCACAGGCAGTATGCTAAAATCATTTGTTTATTCAGTGGTTACCTATTGGGCCTGGAGTTGGATGCTGAGGCTATTATGGGATTCCACTCCAGTATCTAGCTCCTTTAAATCCCACAGTAAAATCCATAGATCTGTTAATTAGCTCTAACAATCCCAGCATCACATTTGAAAGAGGCCTGAAAAAATTGTTGATAAAGTTGTTCTTGCTTACTTTGGACCAGGCTTAATAAACCTTAAGAAAGCAGAGAGAGAGAGAGAGAGAGAGAGAGAGAGACAGGGAGAGAGAAGGAGAAAGAAAGAAAGAAAGAAAGAAAGAAAGAAAGAAAGAAAGAAAGAAAGAAAGAAAGAAAGAAAGATTTCCTCCAAACTTTATATGAATACAAAATAAATTATTTTGAGAACTCAATTTTGAAATGTTAAAACATGTTTGATTATAGTGCAGCTTAAAGATGTCCTGAAAAGAGTCGTGGGGCAACTGAAGATACTTTTAAGAAATAGTTTCAGAGATGGGGCTAAGAAATATAAATCTGAAGATGCTTCTTTAGCATTCATTTACTGGGAGAAACCATAGAATCTTGCCTAAAGTATAAAATAAATAAAAATGGGGCAGCCCCGGTGGCGCTGCCTGCAGCCCAGGGCATGATCCTGGAGACCCGGGATGGAGTCCCACGTGGGGCTCTCTGCATAGAGCCTGCTTCTCCCTCTGCTTGTGTCTCTGCCCCTCTCTCTCTCTCTCTCTCTCTGTCGCTCATGAATAAATAAATAAAATCTTTAAAAAAATAAAAAATAAAATAAATAAAAATGTTTTAAATGAACAAGTGGTTTTTTAAAGCTGATTGTGCTTTATATATTTTCAGCTTTTCAAAAAAACCTATTCATTGACAATATTTATTGCTGGTTTACAGTATTTACAATATTTATTATAAATAAATATTGTAAATATTTATTATGGGGGCTACCAAAGAATTGTCAGAAGGGCACAATGTGCCCTGTGGATTTTACCGGTTATTTGGTGGGTTGTACTTCCATCTCACAGAGAAATTAAAAGTGAGGTAGGCAACAATAACACAGATAGAGCAATTAACACATTACTACAAGACTGAAGTATAATGAAGCAGAAGTCATGTGGTACTGGCCATACCTGTTCCTGGAATCTAGTGAAAGGAGAAATCCGTGCTGGAATCTTAGGCAAGGTTTCTTGGAAAAAATGGAACATGCACTGCACTTTGAGGAATGGGGTGGAGCACATGAGGAGCAGGAATGTAATTCTGAGCAAGGAGTGCATGAGTAAAGGTACTCTAGCCAGTTTGATGAAAGATGATAATAAACACGGGGGGAAATCCAGGCACAAGGGAGTGTGGGGAAATATTTTCCAGGCTGAAAGCCAGACCCAAGTTTTTTTTAACTTGAGTTAGAAGACATAGAAATCCATCTTGGGATTTTGAACAGAGAGGCAATCTATAGAAAGACTCATTCTATAGGTATTTTGAAAGGAAAGGTGTGGCCCAGGAAGGCCCTTGGGACATCCAGATGGATTTCAAAGTCTATTTGTTCACTCAGCTGGTCCAAAATCAAGCCAGAAGATCTGCACATCTAGAAACTCCTTCCTCTTAACCTTCCAGAGCTGATCATTCTTAGGAGCGCTGAGTTATTGAGAGAAATCAAGTAGATGTAAACTAGAGTGCCAACTTGTTTTTTAACAAGCAGAAATGTAACTTACAAGCAACAAATGATAACAAGCCTCATAAACGTGTATTTCTTTTTAGAATCAAGTCCAGCTTCATAAGAAGCTTTGATGAGAATGGGATCTGAGCCAACAAGTTATGGTCTTTAGGCATTCAGTGGCCTCAGAGCCTACATGTCCATGTTCCATCAGAACAGAAATGTACTTGAGAAGGCTACCTGATTGTCACTGGCCTTGGTGACTGCCTCTTCTAAGCTCTTTTTTGCTCCCTCTACTACTAGTTACCCTGTCTTACTGGCGTAGGTACTATCCTGTCCCTTTAGGAATTACTTTGCAATCTGCGCTCTAACCTTATATGTGTTGATTATGATCTCAAGGGCTGGTCTTATTTATCTTTTCTTTAAATTCTTTCTAGGGGTGGGGTTTGGGAGAAGACACCTCACTGTTCCTTCCAGGCATCTGGCATCTGACAATAATAAATTTGGGAAGGTGTAAGATAAAATCCAGGAAGCTCAAGATACTTCCATGGTGATACATAAATGGATTAAAAATCATGATGCTGGCTAATTTTCCCTTCTTTTGCTTACTCTGAGATCCAACATTTCCCAACATTACTTTTTTAGATTCACATTCCTTCACTTTGGGCCCCCAAAGACTGCCCTTTCTAAGTTGCTTATAGTAATTCAGATGGGGTATGGCATTGCCTTATTAAGTACAGCGTCTTAGGAAGCTAGATGTTTTGTAATCACTGATGCACAGGAAAAAGGCTAGAATTATGCACTATAAATTTAGCCTTTCTGATTTCTTTTAAAACAAGATATGGTTTTGCTCATTTTTCACACAAGTAGACACTGACATGTATTTAAGAATATTAAATGTGAATGATACTTTCCCTTGACTAGTCTATATTAAATTTTATTGCAGAGTAGAAAAGCAGATACAAAAACACAGTGCCCTGTGTTAATTATATGTGAAAGAAATAATACTTATCGAAGAAGTCAAAGCATGGCATCAGTGCTGCCTTAGAGCCATAATAACTGAAATGAAAAACAAAAGGTCAGTCCACCTCCCAAAGGAAATTTCCACAAAGCTATATTATGAATCTGGCCAATCTTCACAGTATTAATATTGAAAATGAATGCAGCGTTCACAAAACGTGGTATGAAAACAACACCGAAGACTTAAATGTTCTGTTGATGCCACCTTGTACTGGTTCACTTTGAAATATGAAAGAAAATATTTTCCTATTAAAACAAAGTTATGCCATATGAAGTTATGGAGACATGGGTGAAAAGCAGTATTATTTCTTGGAAGAACGAAAAAATCCTTAACCTCTTTGTAATTTCACGTGTATGTATATCACTTTGCATTTCAGAAATTGACAATACAAAGGATCTGGAAGTTTCTCCAAATAGTAGAATTCTCTGGTTTTCTTATTTAATTCCCTCTACAGTTCTTTTGTCTATCCTATGAAAAGGTGGTCCAGCTTGCATGGTTGATTTTTTTTTTATCTGCATTGATGCCAGGGCAGACTAAAAAGATAGGAAAAGTTAGAAATTAGTTGGGAGTCTGTGGGCTTACATGTATATATTTGTGGGTGCATGTGTGTATGTGTGTGTATGTCCCTCTTTTTAAAGAAAAATCTGGTGAGGAAGAAAGAGCTAATCAAAACACTCAGAATGCAGTGAATTTTATGAAGTTGTCATCAATCTCCTTGTCATGAGCTACAAGTCAAGAACTCCTTCCTGGTGAATCACAGACCAGAGGCAGGAACATGGCGGGGAAAAAGAGAAGGACCCATATGATAGGGTTGACACAGGTTCCCAGAAATAGCCTCTGGTGCTGTTCTGTGTCATAGTTCTCCTGGCTTTTGCCCGGGGTGCTCCCACATTCCTCCTGCTTGTTCGCCCTCAGTCTCAGGAATTGTCTGGAGCCAGCCCCACTTGTTTGAGTTCTGTCACAGTGTTTTATAATTACGTACTCACTTACTGACTCTCTGGGAGACTGTAAACTCTTAGAAGGCAGAAATATCCTGCCTGCTATGTCTGTCTGGCACATAGTAGGCACTAAGTATGTGCTGTTTTGTGTGAATTCCCCATTTCTGGATTAGTTGGGGTAAAGGCACCTCAGATTCCCCCCAACATTCAGCATTAGTAATAAGCAGAATGTTCTATTGGTTTCTGATTCAAGGAAGAGCTTAGCTGGTGGATGCCCAAGTATAGAATCACATAGGTAATGCTAACAAGGAGTGGCATTTTCACTTCCTATTACCACCAAGTTCACATGGGTAACATCAGCCACCTGAACAGATAACCTCTGTTGACCAAGCATGTTAAAATAACAGAGTGTGGCAGGCTGCCTTGGGGCTTTGACTGCCCATCCAATTACTTGAAGCCAATGGAATGATTAGCAGGTGGTATGCTTTGCCAGGTAGCTAGGAAAGATTGCAGGTAGCATTCCCCCAGAGTCTGTGAGCACCTTAGCATGAAGAGCCATATGGGAAAAGTCGCTGTAGCAGACTTGCAATGGTATGTTTAGGGCTAGAGGTAGAGGGGGAGAGTTGGATGTTTTATGGGGGTAGCTCATCTTGGATTCCATCTGTGAATACAGCGTACCAGGCTAAAGAGAACTGAGAACTCAGTGTGCGAAAGAGAGGTACGTGACCAAATAAAAGAGGTGGCTAAGAAGACACAGCTGTTAGTATGGGGCTTAGATGAATGTTCCCCAAGGGTCCATTTCAGTTAAGCCCGTCGTAGAGTAAACAGTAATTGTAGAGGAATGGCCTTTTACACTTTGCAATTTCTGGACTGTATCACTAGGATAGTTTGGATGGTTAATACTGAGTTCTATTTTTAGGCCTTTGGAGTGAAAGCAGGAGCTCGTGTGCTTGGCACCAGTCAGAAATTTTCCACTCATTCCTCTTGTAGGGAAGCACTGATCTCACACTGGGCCGTCGGAGGAGGCCTTGCTCATATTTCAGTCATCCCACCATGTCATCACACTGGACTGGCTGAGGTTGGGGAGCGAGGGGGAATAGTGCCATCACATCCTTTCACAGGGAGTCTCTGGGACGCCCTTTCTCCTGGGTGTTCAACAGAACCTGGGCCGTGCAGGATCACTGCTGGAATCTGTTGAGCCATAGTGGATGGAAGGGTAACCTTGAGGCAGGTGGAGAGGGTGGGAGGTTTATTGAGATTCACTTCTTGCCCTAAGGAAGAGAGTTCCTGCAGTCCCCTTTATTGACTCACTCCATCACACAGCATTAATACGTCATTCTGGGTTAGCTTGCAGGAAACAAAAAGTAACTTTGTTGATGCAGAAAATTCATAAATTAGAAGAGTTGATATCATTTCAAAAACAAGCACTTAAGAAGGAAGGACTGTCGCCAACCCGCAGAGGCTGACCTTAGTGAGCAGTGCTGGGCTGAGCCAGCATCTTCTGGAGGAATGTATTTGCAGGCCACAAGAAGGGGTTAGGGGATAGCTGATGGGGAAAGCTGAACAGCTACCCTAGCAGAAATTACAGCCCCAGGTAGGTTACCCTGGAAATATACTGGCATGCAACCAACAAAGCAACACCATGGAGATAGTTCCAGTGGTGGGAGGGGGTGTGAAAGCAGCCAAAGACATTTTTTATAATTGAAAAAGTAGTCAGGAGCTGACACTGCCTCTCTCAAAGTTAGATGTGAAAACTCTGTGCTCATATCCCATCTGAGGATCTGTGCAATTTGGATCTTGATGCTGTGTCTGCATAAACATGGGTAGGAGGGGGACCCTCTCAGTGTGTTAGTGCTTGGTGGTAAAGAGCATGGGCTCTGGCTTGCCATTTCCCAGCCAGTCGTGCAGGGACTGGTTGCCTAGCCATGGAGCCCCAGTCTCATCCTCCACACAGGGAAATAGAACCCAGGACCCACTGGATGGCATTAGGAGAACTAAGTGAGGTAAAGAGCTCACCCAGCACTGTGCCTAGCATAGGTGAATTGTTTGGAAAGGTTCACGTTAATATTAATGTAGTAATTAGCCAGACCTCACTAGAGTTTAGGTGTTCACCTTGATATTTACATCTTCAGGTTTGTAGCTAATCTTTGGCAGCTAATCCTTCCTTAGTATGTCACTTGATGACTCCAGCTTGAAACTGGTTGGTATTAAAGGCTATGGTTACAAAAGGTTGATGATGAGGGTGGGGTTGGGTTATCTTCCTTTAGCCTTCCCCATCACTACCTCCTAAAATGGAAAGGGTACAGGATCTATAGTCTCCCCTGTCCCTTTCCTATTTCCTCTTTCACCTCTCTTCTCTTCCCATCTGCTCCCTTTCTGCTCTTGGTTCTTTTATTCTGTCCTTGTATTTCTCCTAAAGCGAAGATGGGAGGGGTAGGCCTGGCTGTCAGTATCTGTGTTAGCTTTTTCACCAGAGTGATTCAAGTGTGAAGGTGGACCACAATCTCAACCGTTGTCTCCAGCTGAGGCCTGTCCTTACTAGAGCTCCAAGCCACTCCTTCCTGCAAGGTCTTATTCTCCTGTGGCTGCAAAGTGTAGGATGATCTATTGTAATTTGGGAGATCGCTGGCCAGGACACTTTAACATCCTCCCAGGGCTTTCCTGGTGGGGTAGTGTGGGGGGTGGCTACTGTTGGGAACTGAGGGAAGCATTGGTTCATGTTAGAAATTAGAATTGGAAAAAAAAAAAAAAAAGAAATTAGGGTTGGTTTGTTGCATTTTGTTGAATTCTGGTTGTTCACTGCTGAACCTCATCTAAGTCTTTGTATCTATCAGCACTCTCACTGTGAATACTTTAATAATGCTATCAGGGAACTGATAAATACAGTACAGTTAACCCTTGAAGAATGCAGGGATTAGGGGTATTGACTCCTGCACAGCCAAAAATCCATGTATAACTTTTGACTTCCCAAAAACTTAGCTAGTAATAACCCACTGTTGACCAGAAGCCTTACCAGGAACAGTTAATTAACACATATTTTGCTTGTTATATGTATTCTGACTCTATTCTTATAATAAACTAGGGAAAAGAAAGTATTGTTTAAAAACTCACAAGGAATGGGCACATAGGTGGTTCAGTTGGTTGAGTGTCCATCTCTTGATTTCTGCTCAGGTCAGGGTCTCAGGATCATGAGATGGAGCCCTGCCTCAGGATCCACGCTATGTGGAAAGTTAGCTTGAGGATTCTCTCCCTCTCTCTTTGCCCTTCCTACCCCCTTATACACGTGTCCATGTTCTCTCTCTCTCTTTCAATAAATAATTTTTTAATTAAAATAAATTAAAAATCACAAGGAAGAGAAAATACATGTACAGTACTGTACTGAATTTATTGGAAAAAAATTGAGTAGAAATGGACTCACGCAGTTCAAACCTGTGTTGTTTCAAGTGTCAGCTTTATTTCAGTTCTCTGGCTGTACTTAGGGACTGAGGATTAAAAACATTTCTTTTCTTTAAAGATTTTATTTTTTTAAGTAATCTCTACACCCAGCATAGGGCTCGAACTCACAACCTCAGGATCAAGAGTTGCATGCTGTACTGACTGAGCCATTTAGGCATCCCCAAAAATTATTCTTGGTAGTAGAAACAAGTTAATTTTTTCACTAGTTTATTTCAGGTATAAAGAGTATCATGGCCCCTGAGCAAGGATGACACACAAATCTGTGATGCATTCCACATTTTTTAGAAAAAAGATTATTTCAAGGTAAATACTGAAATTTACCCTCTATGGAATACCAGATTTTCTTAATTTGTAGTAACAAGTTGAATGTCAGCTGGCCACATTATGCCATGTTTAGAACAAGCATAGAAAATCCTTGTGATCTGTCTGATTAGAACTCTTTCCCTGTTAACCAGACTTCAAACTATTCTAGAATCAGGGCAGAGCCAAGAAGGTTTTTGTTTGTTTGTTTGTTTGTTTTTTAATTTGAGAGCGAGAGCATGAGTTGGGGGAGGACCAGAGGGAGAGAGACAAGCAGACTCTCCACTGAGCACAGAGCCCCACACAGGGCTTAATCCCGGGACCCCGAGATCATGACCTAAGCCAAAATCAATAGTCAGATGCTTAACCAACTGAGCCACCCAGGCACCCCAGGAATGTATTTTAAAAAGCAAAACAAAACAAAAAACAAAAACAAAAAAAATGGAACATAAGAATACGCCAGTTCTAAACACATTTAGATCCTTTATATGGAGAAGCCCTTAGGATCTATAGGATGTTATCTAGTTGCAAATTAAATGAAAGGAAAACAACAGAGTTATAATAACAACTAATATTTATACAGAACTTCTAAGTGCCAGGCACTGTTGTAACTACTTTGCATATATTAATTTTCTTAGCCCTCATTATGACCCTGTGCAGCGGGCGTGGCCTAGAGACAGCATTGCTTAGTGATTAGGAAAATATCTACTCTCAGGTGTGATTCTAGCCTTCAAATTCAAGGAAGGCAAAGATACTATGGGATGGAAGGAGTAAGCTTCATGAATAAAAGGGGGGGCCACTGTCCCTCAAAGGATATATTATTACTACATTATTCTTAAAAGAACCATGAGCTAAGAATTACTGATGCCTGTGACTATAAGAGCTCTCAGTTTATTATGCAAGTAGAGTTTTACTTAGGTAGTATGAAATTATGACATTGAATACATAGCAAATACCCTCTGGATGACTTGAGACTGTCCATCCCATCAACCCAAAGTAGTACATGTGTTACCCAGATCTATACATAGCAGGCACAAGCACAAGATTGTACCAGCTGCCTATTTTCATTTGGCACGGGTTCTTTGGAGGTGCTGAAATCAGAGTCAAAAGAGGTTAAGAAAGAACTTTCACAAGACCCTGGTGATATTCACACTAGATATCTGGTTCACATTTTAGCTTCATTCCCTTTTCGGAAATGTTTGCTCTGGGACTACATTCTGCAGAGGGAAGAGACCTTCTGTGAAGGCCTACATTTTTGGTATCTCTAATGTGAAGAGGATTTATATAGCACACCTTTCCTCGTTATAATTAGTAACAATGAAAGCATAACAAATGTCACTATTTCTGGTGACTCTGTAACCCAGATTACAAATTCAGCATGTCTTTGGTACTCCTGTTTTATGTCAGAGAAGACATATGATTTGAAAACAACTTAGCAATCATTTAATTACAGATGGTATCCTTTGTACTTTATAGCACTTCCAGTGGGACTTCTCTCTTGTTTCTTCTGGTGATGTAGACAGTGGACAAAAAACCTTGGAAACCTTAAGGTTTGGTGTTGGTCTCCTCCAGAGAAAAATGTTTCGTGTTAAGTCTTCTGCTCATTATTTGTTAGGCAGCCAACCATGTATGTACTGAAGAAAGGGTAAGTGTAAGGCACAGTTGGTAAAATAAGCATTTGCCCCTTAGGAGAAATATGGCATGGAGGTTTTCATGATCAAAAATCTCAAAATAGCAATAATGATTAACAGTGTATGATAATACATACCAGGTGTGCATGGCAGAGGCGTGCAAAGAAGTTTTGTAGGACGAGGTATACAAGAATACAATCAGAGAAAAGCACAACCATGGATAACACTATTATTACATTGCAAAATTTGTGATTTGAATGTGATACAAATGAATGAGTCATACATTGTTTTGCAATTTTTTTCTGTTTTTCTATAATGAAAAAATTACCTTCTTAAAGGCTAGACTTATAAATATTTGTTTAATATGATTCATTAACTAAACATGTGAAAGTGCTTATCTAGCATAAAACTAGGGGACTCTTGGTATCCGTTTTGTTTTTTCAGAGTGAAAGTGCCCTTGTGAAAGAAAAAGAGCTGTCAATCGAACTTGCAAACATCAGGGATGAAGTTGGTAAGTAGGGCATTGAAAATGAGGGACATAAAGAATGTCTTTTCCTGATACTTATGAATGTGTAACAAAAGCAATTATGTCTCATGTAATCAGCCAGGACAAAGCTTCCTGGACAAATGAAGTATGTTACCCTGCACAGTGGTGGGTTGTTGTAGTCTTACAGGGAGCCATAATTTTTATATCTCTGGTATTGTAAAGACAGCTTCCAAACAGTTCACAGTGGAAATAATTTGGCCTCGACTCCGCTCTTCACAGGTGGGAGCACACATATCCGGCTACGTGGTGTGCTGTGACAAGCAGCCCTCCATCTAGGTACCCCTGGGGCAGACAGAGCTCCGAAAGGAAGCAGTACAGCTTTGCTGGGTAACGTGAGGTGCTCTCTGCAGATATCCCAAGGCTTCCTGCTCCTGTATACTTTGCCATGAAACACTCTGTGATACAGAATGAGATCAGAAACATAAGCCTGGATGAATTAAACATGCTAGGGTTCATGTCGAAACTCCTAGACTTTGGTGGTATAGCTCAGTCTGAACCATCAGAGACCTTGTAGATGATAGGATGACACCCCCAGACAGGGGGTGTCCTAGAGATGGATGGGCTTTTACCTCTAGGCCAAAGATCAGACCACGTATTTTCCATGTTCCAACTTCTTGATCCCATTTGCCTCTTGAGGATCTGTTCCTCTGTTTCCCCCAGGAATTGATCAGCAAAGGTGAAATTAGCATGGCCTATCCCCTGCTGGCCTGCTCTCTTCTCTTTACAGAGAACATTTCTCCTCCATCCACTGTGGTCCCATGGGCAGCCCATCAAGTGTGGGTGTGGCTCCCTTCATGAGTGAAGGGACTTGAACAGACCCAGCCATCCTTGACAGGTGGCCCAGCACCTTTTGCTTCAGGCCAGCCATGAAACTAGGCCTTGAATCTGAAGACCAGACTTCCTGGGGCACATGTGCAGTGGCTTGCATAGTGATTTCCAAATACTGTGTCCCCTCTGCCCCCCCACCTCTATTTTTTTCCCTTCTTTAAAATTGAGGGTTGTTCTTCTCTGTGAGTTTTGCGACTTCTTTTGTCATTGAGGTGGGTCCACAGTGGGCTTCTCTCCCCTTAGGAAGACCAGGCCCTGGTGGGAAAGCAGTAAAGAACAGTTCCTCCTTCCCAGCCTCACCTGTGTGGGATCCTGGGTAGGGAGACCATCCAGCTGCAGAGGCTTCTGCCCATAGCCGTTCCCTGAGGAGGAGCCGCCGTGTGTGAGCACATATGTAGGTTTCCTGAGGGAGGCTTTCCAGGAGCAGCAATGGAAAAGTTTGTGAGAGGAGCTCACAATGGGCATGTTTCTCGAAACCCATGAGTTTTTAGATTGTTCTGAGACTTAACGGCTCTGAGCATGAGCTTTGCAGGCTAATGACGCAAGTTCAGGTAGAGCGGGTTGGCTAACCTCTCTGTCCCTCAGGTTCCCCTTCATAACAAGGAAAGTCGATTACAGAGGATAATGCTGACAAAGCAGCCTATAAAGGAGAGTCTCATAACTATTTGGTGTGTAGCACCTTGAATCCGAAAATAGAGGACAAAGGCTTCCATTGTCACCTGAATTCCTCCCCAGAGAGATGTCTGCACCCCCATGGATAAGCTTTGGATCTGGAGTGTGCACCCTGATCCAACTAGATAGGCTGTGCCCTATACAGTGCCACCTCCCTTCATCTGTTCCTGAAGCTTCTGAATGCAGCAGGAACCACACAAGGATTACACTGAGTTTTTGTATTTAAGTCTTATTCGATGTCTTCCCTAGTGCTAAGAATAGAACCAAGAATCATCTGCCAAGTGAATAAACTGTGGGGTGAAGTGGGGGGCAGGGGCAGAAGGCATTGGCAATAGCAGGGCCCGGGCCATTCCACTGAATACTCAGCCCAGTGGATGCTTTAGCAGTAAGTTCCTGAGCCTGCAGAGACTGCAGAGACTGCATCTGTGGAAGAAGATGGACCTTGCACTGTGAGGATCTACTATGAACTGTAAAGTCCACAAATTCTCCTATCTTGGCCAGCAAGGACCACCCCTGAAGGGAAAAGAGAATTAAGCTTATAAAGATGACTTTGAAATGATCATTTAGAGAGATTGGCAATCCTATCTCTTTACCAGCAGCCCTCCCTTACTTACACCCTGTCTGCAGAATTAGATGCGGGTCACTGGAGCCGGGGGCCCTGGGGGGCCATGAGGGGCAGCAGAGCAGAGGGGCGTCAGCTGGAATTTCTACATGTTGTGAATTCAGACATGGAAGAGGAAGAAGCTGCAAACAATCAGAATGGTTTAGGAGCACTTACTGCAGATCCCAGAAAGGGCTGGCCTGCGCCCCAATCTAAAAATTCCTGCTCAAGCTTTTCATTCTCAAACTCTGAATTCTATCAGTATCTCCTCCTGAGTACACATCAGTTGTTTACATCCCTGGTGGGAATAAATGCAATCAAAGGCTTTTAAGCATCTAGCCAGAAATTTGAGAACCAATGAACTACATTGAAGGAATGGGGATTTTGATTTGGGTCACGGACAAGGGAAGGGGGACACTAGGGAATTTGGGGTAGTCCTGGGAGGGTGGGGTCCCCCAGTGGAGGTCTTTGGGCAGCAGGAGAGCCTTGGGAGAGAAGCCCAGGTAGGAAGGGAAAGGGGACAAAAAGGAAAGATGCAGAGGACAAATTCCACCAGCTCTGAAATTACACCTAGAGTTGGCCTGACTCCCAGATAAAGGAAGGGAATACCCTCCTCCTTTCTTCACCTTGGCCAGTCAGCCTAGAGCTGTCTGACTCTGTGTCTGCTCCCAGCTGGTTAGATGGGCTTTCGGGAGCCAACCACAGAAACTAATCCCCTGATGTGTTTGCTGACACATTTCATATTTACAATACATTCCCAATTGTGACATGTCTCATGGAGCTACAACAGAATCTTCTAGAAGCTGTATAAACTGAATAGTACCTCGATCAGAGATTTTGACATGTGTTATCCCACACTGATGGAGAATCCTGATTATAATAGTTTTTAAGTAGAACTTGCTGGCGGTTGATTTACAAGTAAACTTTGAGACCATCCCCTAATGAGTGATGTTTTCTGACATCAGGTATGTGGGAGATTTTTCAATGGTAATGACCAAGTCTCCAATACCAGTAGTTCTGAACAACTGGCCTCAAATCCAGGGGTTCCCACAACCCCTTCCTCAGGTCCAGTCATTCATCAGAATGACAGATAGAACTCAGAAAAACACTTGACTTACGTGTATTAGAAAGGATGCAACTCAAGAACAGCCACATGTAAGACTTGCATAGCATGAGTATGGGCAGCAGGAGTATGGGAAGCAGGAGCTTCCATGTCCCCTCCAGATGTGTTACCTTGCCAGCTCCTTGAGTGATTACCAACCTGGAAGCTCTCGAGATCCTTTGTTTATAACCCAGGCTCCAGCTTCCCTTTTCCCTGGAGATCAGTGAGTGGAGCTGAAAGTTCTAAGCCTCAAGCCACCTTGTGTTTCCAGGGGCCAGCCCCATCCTGAGGGGCTCCTGTGTAGGAGCCCTAACCTTAATCACCTTATTAGCATAAGCTCAGGTGTGATTAGGACTTCTGATGGATAACAAAAGATACTCCTCTCTGGAAATTCAAAGGCTTTTAGGAGCTCTGCCAGGAACCAAGGACAAAGACCAATGTATTATTACAGCACACCTAGCCAAGGTACTAAGCAGTTGTGGAGAATGATTCATTCATTTAACAGGGTCCTAGGCGCTTTGTATATAGCAGCACAGAGTCATAATGTTTTGCAGCTGGTGCTGGTCCAGATCTTAATGACTCTGGCCTATTCACCCCATTTTAAAGATCAGTAAACTGGGACTTTGTGAAAGAGTTTGGTTAAAACTGGAACATCTACAAGAAAAACCAAGAAGGACTTTTTTCCCCCTTAATCTCAGTCCATTCATTCATTCAACAAATATTGAACACCTCATATGTATGAAGCACAGGCTAGGCAGTAACCGTGGATGGTAGGATCCTGTAATGGGGCATCCCTCTTAGTGGAGATTGACACGCATCCACCATGCAGCCACTCACCAAGCCCTGTGCCCCAGCATGTGGCTGCTGCCACTCAGAGGAAGGAGCACTTTTTTCTGATTTTCACAAAGGCATCATGTGAGTAGCTTGACCTAGTGCTATATACTGATCAGTGATAACTAGGACTTACTTGTGTCCTCCAGGAGCTTATCATCAAAGCTCCATGGAGGAGGGGCTGTCTGAGATGGACTCTGTAGGATGACTAAGATTTAGATAGATGCGTATAGGAAGGGAAAGAGCACAGTTACTGAGCACCTGTTGTCCCAGTGAATGTGCTCTGGACCAACAGGTGCCATAACCATTTTCAATCATTGCCCATTCTGCACATCTATGGAAAGAAAAAGTCTACTTCTTTCCTCTTTCCATATATCAAAAAAAAAAAAAAAACTTTCCACAATTTTCATGTAACAGTTTTAAAACATTTAATCATACTGATAAACTAGAATAAGCTACTCCTCTCCTTTGAGCACTTAGATTTTCACCATTTTTTGCTATTATTTGCAGTGTTATACAAATTACCTTTTTCCTCATGTCATTTTCTTGGGAATATATTCTCAAGGTGTGGATCAGTCATTCTGATAGAATTTCATGTTTGCTTTAAACTCATCTGTATGTGAAAGATCCTTGATATTTATCCTATAAATCAAGATAAAAGATTATGGTGGATTTTATCTCAGTGTAGCTAGGGTTGCCTTATAAAGAAAAAATTCCATCAATATTTTTCTCTCCCTTCTTCCTTCCTTCCGCCCTCTCTCTTTCTCTCTGTCTCTGTCTCTGTCTCTCTCTCTCACAGACTCATACACACATACCTGAGAAGAAACACGTAAAACTCAATTGTGTACCAGGGTGCAGTTTGGGATGGAGCATTTTGTGATCTAGGAGTGAAGTCCCTGTGAAGAAGCTAAAATTGCCATCATCTGTGTGTTATGTCATATCTCTTGTGGATGTGGAGACAAGGATCTCAGGTCATCCTTCTTGAAAGCTTCTCATCCTCAAGTCACCCTTCAGGGACGATGGCTCTTACCCTGTGTTTGGAGTTGACCTTAATTGGGTCTGTCCTTGGAAAAACCAAGCTATAGTGATTGTGGGATGAAGGGCATGTTAGAGCTCCAGGGGATCAGAATCCATCACCATATCCTGGGGAGGAGGAGCAAAGAGGCTAGAAATAGAATATTTGATTTTTTAATCACTTTTTTTGGAATTCCCAGAAAATATAGTTCTTAAAATATAAGCATCAATTTTTAGATAAGTGGTATTCTCCAAATTTGGAAGTAGAATAATGAATAATTGAAGGGTCATGCTTATATTTGTAAATGCTGAAATAGATTTATAAAATGTTCTTCCTAGACGTAGATTATTTTCTTTCAAGATTTTATGCTTCAAGTTGTTGACCACCATCACAAGGATATTTATGGTCCTCCCTCTAGCAGAGCTGTCTTATTAGGAAGCCTGAACCTTAGAAAAGTATGAATTATTTAAATATATATATATGAATTAGATGAGCTCTGCGCATAGGCAATGCATAGCCGGATTTAAACTGAGCCTTCTGGTTCACACTCCCAGGTACACTGCTGCTCTTGCAGCCAGTTCAGAAGTCCTGCAGATTTGAGATGGAACAACACTAACCCCACTGCACACGTTCTTCCAGATTCCTGTCTCCAGTCCACTCAAAGCTGTGACTATCTGATTTGGTATGAAATTCCGTCTCATCTTCAAAGTTCTCAATCACCCCAGCTGCCCTCCTTCTGGCTTTATTTACCTGCCACTGCCCCCAGCCCCTAATGCTGATGGACAAAGCTGCCTTCTGTCTCTGGCGTGTCTTCCATCACCTTCTCTTAGAGCTTCCTCTCTTGACCTTGTTACAATGTGTGTTCTAGCTGTCCCCATCCCGAGCCAGGCACAGGGCTTCTATCTTTCTGCCAGCTTCAGACTTAAGATGGACTTTGCTTTTTTCTCTCTCAAACACTTTAAAAATACTTTAACATGAAATATAGTTTTAAAACAGTAAGCAGTGCTTATAACAAAGCAATAATCTAAGTTTTTAAGATATTATACACAAAGCTAAATTATTAAATCCACATTTTGATTGAAGTTAATTTATTGAAACAAAGCAATTGAGTTCATGACAATATACTCCTCCCAGATGGTAGCTTAATCAAGGTAGATTTTTATTTCTCTCATGTAAAAGTCAGGAGAGAAGCACCTATGGGCAGGTATGGTTTTGCTCTACAAAGTCCCCAGAGGACCCAAGCTTCTTGCAGGTCACTGTTCTACTACCCCAAGACTGTGGCCATTTTCATCATGGCCCGGTGTGGCAGTTGGTGCTACTATCATCGTATCTATATTCCAGGTAGTAGGACGGAGGAAGAAGTGAACAAAGAAACAGAATGAGTCAGCTGTATTTGGGAGAAAGTTTTCAGGATTTATACTTCAGTGTATATCTCATTAGCCAGAACTAAGTTCCAAGGCAAACCTTGCCACAACAGACTGGGAAATGTGGCTTTTTTTTTCTTGGTGACCTTGGTGAATTATTTTATTACTAGGAGGAAGGGGAGAATGTATATTGGGGGCTGTTAGCAGCCTGTGCCATGGGGCCCCAATTGCCTCCATCAGTGAGATGGGGATTGAGAGCAAAGGATCTAGCAGAGTGTTTGGAGGAATAGTGGAGGCTCAGTGTGTTATAATTCCTTTATTTTTTTTTATTATTTATGATAGTCACACACAGAGAGAGAGGGAGAGAGAGAGGCAGAGACATAGGCAGAGGGAGAAGCAGGCTCCATGTACCGGGAGCCCGACGTGGGATTCGATCCCGGGTCTCCAGGATCACGCCCTGGGCCAAAGGCAGGCGCTAAACCACTGCGCCACCCAGGGATCCCTTATAATTCCTTTAAATGTCAGATTGGATTCTGTCTTCTTTCCTCTCACAGCTTTAAAAAACCTGAGTCAAAAATGCAAAACCAAACAGATATCTCAGAAAAAAAATCACTAATCTTGGGATCACAAAAATATAATGCACATTTTCCGATTTATAAAAATATATTTTCTAAGCACACCAATTAAAAGACAGTTTTGTCAGATTAGATTTTTTTTTTAAAAAGTAAAGCTCCACTATATGATGCTTAAAAGAAACCCACTTTAATTATAAAGACATAAATAACTTAAAAGTAAAAGGATGGGGAAAAGATATGCTGTGCTAACACCAATCAAGAATTGGAGTGTCATGTTGATATCACACAAAATAACCTTCAGACCAATAATATTACCAGGAGATAGTGATAAAGGAGTCAGCTCACCAGGGAAGACTATAACAATACTAAGTAACTATGTACCTAACAATAGAGCTTCAAATAACATGCAACAAAAATGGATAGAATTGAAAGGAGAAATAGACAAATATAGAATTAAGTTGGGAGACTTCCCTCTTCTTTCAGTATCAATAGAACAAGCAGACAGAAACTCAGTAAGGATACAGAAGACCTGAACAACACTATCAACCAACTTGACCTAATTATCCTTAATAGAACATTATATCCAACAAGAAGAACATGCATTCCTTTCAAATACACATGGGACATTGAACAACACAACATATTTTGGGCCATAAAAGAAACCTCAACAAATATAAAAGAATTGAAACCATACTAGATATTTTGGACTATAACAGAATTAGACTATAAATCAATAACATTAAAATATCTGGGAAGGACTCCAAACATTTAGAAATTAAACAGCATACTTCTAAATAGCCAACAGGTCAAAGAGGAAACCACAAAGTCAATTAGAAAATATATTGAATTGAATGAAAATAAAAATACAATATATCAAAATCTTTGGGTTGCAAAATTCTCTCTGAATTGCAGAGTTCACATCTTATTAAATTTGTTGGACCACTTGGGAGAGACCCAGTATGTACTGTCACTGTCCTGGGCTGTCTGGTGGGGAGGTGTGAGTAGTGTTACTTGAAAGAAGGTTTGATCTAGTAGATTTGGTAGATCTAGTAGATCTAGTTAGATCTAGTAGATTTAGAAATTTGAGCATGACAGTATGGCTTCAAGTATACTGCCTTCTTTGCGATATGGACTACACAGCATGGCTGGCTTCTGCAATTACATGCCTCTTCTGTAGAGAAATGATATTAGTTCTGAGCTGGGAAAAATTCAAACCAGTGATGTCAACTACAATGATTAGATTTTATTCCAGTGAATGCAATTTTATAAAATCCTTTTAGTTTCTATCCCAAACAGGTGCTTACAAATGCATAGTAATACCAAAACTGCAGGCTCCTTTAAATGTACCAAAGACTGGGTTTGGTTGCCATGGAAAATACATTATCAGCTACAATTTTACCAAACTGCTACTTTCTCTGAGACAATTTATTATTCTCTGAGACGATTTATTCCAATTGGCAGCAACATGTTTTTTTGATATTTATAAAAGACTTTTAAGTCAATACACATAGCACATTCTAGTTATTTTATATGGAGATGTCTGTTTTGTGGTTCCCTAAAATATATACTATTCTATGAGCAAAGATAATTTTCTTTCCTGATATGTGCAATATTTTTAAATCTGCCAGTTTAATCCTTAACTAACCTGAATTGACTGACTAGAATAAATCAGGATACCAAGGACTGCCCCTAAACTACCCTGAGGATAAGGAGCTTCTTGAAACTCAGAACCAGCTGCTGCCACAAAGCTGTGACTTTATAAATCTGATACTTGAAGTGATGTATGGTTTTCAAAGCCCTTTCATATATTATTTCATTTGATCCTAACAGTAACCCTAATAGATAAGGTAGATAATATCACCACTGTTTTAACAGTGAATAAACGTTGCCTAGAAAAAGTAAAAGCAAACCCTAAATCACATAACCGTAAGGAATAACAGAGCTGGGTCCTTATCTTGTTCCACCATGACTATAGCATGCTGCCTTTGTGTTCTAAGATCCAACTGATAGCGGAGGGAGATAATAAAAAACAAGAGAAAGACATGATACGCTGTCAATTTAACCTGAAAATTGCTGAAGAGCATTTTGCAAAATATGTGTTTTAAGTGACAGTCACATACAAGTTATGCAAGTGTAATTGCTTCCCACTTGTGAATTTTTCATACAGGGATCCCCCTCTTATTTTTCTTTGTATCTGGTACTCAGGTTCAGGGCTTAGCACAGTGAATGTGGACCAGTCACTGCTTCACCTTATAAACTTGACTGAACCCAGGAGAGGTACCCATTAGTGTGCCAGGAGTAGAAGAGGAATGTGGCATGGTCTCTGATTTTGGGTAACACTTATGCATTGCAGAGACACACATAAGCAGATCATTAAAATTCAGTGTAGTAAGTAAGGCACTAGAAGTCTGCAGCTCAGAGCAAGGGTTGTAACCTTGGCAGGGATCCAGGAAAGGCTTTTAGGGGTTAAAACAGCTGAGCTTTAAGGAAATGAAGGAATGAAGAAGTGATTCTCCCACATACCAGATCAATTACAGAACCAGCATTAATGACATCATTTACTTGGTCTCTCCATTGGAAAATGGGAAAAACAGTAAAGACAGATTTTCCGTGTGACTATCCCTAAGAAGAGGAATGAGTTTGGGTTTATGAAATGAGTTGGTGTTTATGAAACTCTTTATTTGCATAAAAAGCAAGAGCAGCATTTGGGATTTAAGACTCCAGTGATTTGCTTTTCATAGACTTTTTTAACATTTGATTTTTCTTGTCTAATGATATGATGAATTATTCTCATGCATCCAATTATCTACAAAAATCACCAGGGCCATCCATATTCAGGTATTCAAGAGTACTATCAATCTATTTGCTTAATTTGGCAGTTGATTTGAACAAAGTACCATAAATGACAGTATATTATATGCTTGTGATTCAGGTCACTCTGAAGTTCTTCAACCAGGTTTTCGAGGTGTTAATTCTGGTGAAAAAGATGAAAACCAGACCATTTCTGTGTGCAAGTAACCATGTAAGAACTTAGTAGGTTTCAGTAATAATGAATCTGATCATGAGCTCAGGGTTCCTTAACACAACGGTCTTCTTAAAAATCAAAAACAAAACAAAAATAAAAAATAAAATAGCTCAACGGCTCATGATGATGACTGTGGTCAGAGTTGGGCTAATCAGAATGATGGTTCCAGGTGGAGAGACCAGGCTGGCAGCTGAGTCTGGGCATTTACCTTGGTGGATCTACTGTTTTCCAGCTTTTTTTGGTTTTCTTTGTTAGTATACCAGGAAGGGCTCTGACTTTCAAGGAAGCACCTTTTAACTAAGTTCACTAGATCTTGATGTGAAATCAAAAAATACCAATTTATTAGTTTACAATTGCAAATATATCCCCCTCATAGGCAGAAAACTCTAGAAAACTAAAATTATGATCAAAAGACTGCTAAGTGGACCAAACTCAAGAATGTCCTGGAGATATTAATGGCATTGCTAAGATAGCCTTGGGCAGCCATCTCCATGACCTGTTCTTTTCTAGGGATTCTCCATGACTTCAGTTCTTAGCCAGGGATTCCATGGGAGGAGATGGAAGCCTATATTGGCATCACTTGAGTGTCCAGACTTCTTCCAGCCACAATACAGTACTGGACTTAACTTCCCACTGTATATAGCCATAAAACAGACAAAATGTATGAGGTATCTGTTCCCAAGCACTGGTATACCACAGATCTGTGGTCCTTGGGAAAAGGGAAATGCACTAAGGGAGTCCAATGCTAACCCCAGCTAGTGGCCTGGGGCCACTTACCAGACCACAGCACAGAGAGGTGCTCCAGGTTGTGACCACCATCCTGCTAAGCTGAAGAAACAGATGGCAAGAGTTCAAGCCAATTGAAATAGCTAGAAATTGTGAGACTGAGACTAGTGAGGAATAAGCAGAGTAGACAAGGGCCCCAGGAATTTGCACAGGGGTTTCCCATATGTTCTTAGATGAAGGGTAGATTGTGCCCTGGGAGGCCTGGCAGAGGGCAGCTATTGCAGGCTTGGGAGCTGAATGGAGGTACCAGAGGCTGTGTTATGGTGGAGGACATTGGAATTCCAGCCCAACCAGGATAGAGAATCTCTTGAGCAATCCATGAAGCCCTGAGAAAGGCCAGGCTTTAGGAATAAGGGCCATGACCTAGGTGGAATAAGGGTCTCTCTAGGACTAAAGACATACTGAAATTGACCCACTATAATAAGAATGAAACCAAGCGTGGTAGAATCAAAGGATTCTAGTGATTTACCTGCCTGCAAGCAGAACTCAACACTCATTAAGGAAACTCCTTATGATATATCACCCATAATGCTGAACATACAATTTTTTTTAAATTAGACATACAAAGAAGCAGGACCCATAATCAAGGAAAAAAATTGTCAATAGAAATGGGTGTTGAAATAACACAGATGTTGAAAATAGCAGATAAGAAATTGTAAGAGCTACTATAAACGTATTCAAGCACTTCTAGAAGAAGAACACAATAAGTAAACTGGTAAGGAAGCACAAGAGAGAAAGAAAACTATAAAAAAAGAACCAAATAGAAACATTAAAACCCCAAAGTAGAAACTCTGAAATGAAAAATCCACTGGTTAAGCCTTAGAGCACATTGTAGACTGCAGGACAAAGGGTAAGCAAATTGAAGAGAAGCAGCAGACACTATCCAGTCAGAACAGAGAGACTCTTGGTTTCAGCTTGGGTCATGATCTTGGTGTCGTAAGATTGAGCCCCATGTCAGGCTGCACTCTCACCACAGAGTGGGTTTCTCTCTACCTCTCCTCCTGCCCCTCCCCACATGAGTGCTCACGTTCCCTCTCCCCCTCTCTCTCTAAAATAGATAAATCTTCTTTAAAATTTAAGAAAATAATTAAAAGAGCAACCCACAGACCCAAAAAGCTCAATGAACCTCAAACGGGGTAAATGCAAATATATAAATCACATCTAAGCACGTTCCAGTCAATAACTGAAAATCAGAGATAAAAAGGAATTTTTTATCTAGATAAAACTTTTAATTAGATAAAGACAAACATTCATACAGGGGAACAAATATGTGAATAACAAGTAACCTCGTTAGAAACAAATAGGCTGGAAGGCATTGGAATGACATTCTTAAAGTGCCAGAAAAAGGCAGGGGGTAAAAACACCATCAACCCAGAATTCTATATCAAGAGAAAATATCCTTTAAAAATGATATAAATTTGTCTCTCTCTCTTCCTCTCTCTATCATAAATAAATAAAAATCTTTAATAAAAAAAAAAAAAAAAAAAAAAAAAAAAAATGATATAAATTTGGATGTAGTGAACTGAATTTAGATTATCAAAAGCATAAATATGTGGATAAATGTAAAGGACTATTCATTTTTTTGTTCTTAACTTTTTTACTTTTAAATGTGCAGTTTGATGATCTCTTGCCATGAATACATTCATGTAATCTGCCCAAAACAAGATTTATGGCATTTACCTCACTCCAGAAGGTTTCTTCATACCCCTTCCAGTCAGTCCCGTCCACTTCCTCACTCTAAAGCAACCACTTTCTCATTTCTGTCAGCATAGATTAGTTTTGCCTGTTCTGGTAACTTGTATCAATGGGATCAGACATTTTATACTCTTCTGTGTCTGGATGCCTTTGTTCCACATGAGAGAGTCATCCACATCGCTGAGTAAATCAGTAGTGTGTTCCTTTTTATTGTTTAGTCTGTTCCATTGGCATGAGCATGCCAGAATTAATTTGTCCATTTGTCTGCTCATGGACATTTGTGTTGTTACTTTTTTGCTCTTATAAGTAAGGCTGTCAGGAGTATCCTTGCACAACCTTGTGTTTTCATTCTCTCAGCTGAATTCCTACATTATAAATTACTGGGTCTTAGGGTAGATGTGCATGTAACTTAAGGAAAAAGTGCCAAACAGTTCTCGAAATGTTTGTATCATTTTGCACTACGCTCAGCAATGCTTGGGAGGTCCAGTTCCTCCCGCGTCCTGTCAACATTTGGTATTGTTAGTGATTTTGTTGCTGTTTTAGCCATTCTAGTGGGTGAGAAGACTATTTCATCATGGTCTTAATTTGCATTTCCCTGATCACTAATGATGTTGAGCACCTTTTATGTGCTAATTGGCCATTTGAATACCTTTTTGTAAAGTGTTGGCTGCCCATTTTTTAGGGAGTTCTTTGTCTTTTTGTGAACACCTGCCACCCCCTTCACCTGGGTACGCAGGCCCCTTCAAGGTTGTTGAGGGCCTCCTGGCATACCACTCATTTGTGTTTGTGACCTGTCTTCTAAATTGCAGCACTGAAAGACTGACTCAGGGTGGTCTATAGTCATGAATAGGAAACATAAAAAGCAAATCTATTGCTAAGATATAAAGCATTTTAAAATACTGTTCTTAAGATATTTTTGAATGCCTACTCTGTGTAAAACTATGTAGGTGTTTCATGCAGAGATCAGTAAGTTATAATCAATTAATCCAAAGAGTTGATAGTCAGTTGGGAAAATGGGCATGGCAGCAGATGATTGTAACACAAAATGAAGGGAGTGACTTTCTCCTTACAGTATCTGTTTGTCACAGATGCTGTCCCAGGTCCTCTGTCCTTTTCACTCTCTGAGAACTCTGGAGTGAGCTCTGGAGTGATCTCATCCACCCCCATCACTTCAGCTGCCACCTAAGCTATTCCTTCCCAGGTCTGGGTCCCCAGCCCAGGTCTCTCTTGAGGTCACCTCTTGATGAACTGCAGGCAATATCATTCTTCATAGTCAAACACTTTTATCTCCATTCACTCCATACTTCCTACTTCAAAGCAAAACAAAATGAGATCTCTACTTCTCCTTCTATATTCTTGATTTCATTCAAGTACTAACTAGCTAAGGAGGCACCCAAATGAATGGAATAAATCAGACTGAGGGATATTCTTCTCTCATATAACATTCCAAAGACAGAGAGACCCAGTGGTGGCCATGCATCTGGACGGTCTGTTCCACTGTTCCCAAAGCCATGGTCCCTGAATATTTGGAGCTGATGCATGAAGGAGAACATTTTAGTCTGAGGGAAAATGAAGGAGTGAACATAGAAGGCAAACAGCTCCCTTATAAAAATATGATCTAGACATTGCTGTATCACTTCTTCACATCCTTTTGGCCTAAGCAGTCACGTAGCCACACAGAGCTGCCAGGGCAGACATTTCAGTTAAAGAAAAAAAAAATTGGAAAGTACCATGAATAAGAGAAAGAAAAGGAGACGAGGGACACTAAGGCTCAATCATAACTTTTTAGCTCAGTTTCTTGACAGCATATTCGTGAGTAAACTAAGACAGAAGGTGGGGAGTCGTCACCATCTCCTCATACTTGATATTCAAGGTCACCAGCTCCTCTTTTTTATTTTTATTTTATTTTATTTTTTCACCAGCTCCTCTTGATTGTATTTTAAAGTATATCCTCATTTGAATTCTTGTAGTGATGTAGTCTCTACTTTTACAAAAACCCCCTCACTAGTCCTCTTGCCTCCCTTCCTGCCCCGAGAGTCCATCCTCTGTTTCTTCCCTGATTAAAATCCATCAGTAACCAGGCCCACATTTGCTTGTGAGAAGAACAGTGGTTGCCTCTAGCTAGACAGTCTAGGTGGGAAGAAAAATGACTCTTAACCATATTCCTTTCATATTATTTAAATTTTCTTGTCTCACCCAGAGAATCAAAACAGTATGATAAAGAAAGATTATATCTAATATAAAGCTATTATATCATCAATAGAATAAATAGAACTCAGACTTTTTAGCATGCATACCAGGACTGCTGTCCTCCCACACACAACTCCTGCTGCCCCCGTCTCATCTCTGCAAGCTTCTGTTGCTTCTTCCTGAACTGGTCTCTCCTCCTCACCCACCAACTTGCTAGAAAACCATCACCTCCACAGCGCCCTATCAGGCAGGGCCTTCCTCCTCATTGGCACTTCTCTGCTGCTAAAGCATACAGCACTGCTGTCACATTGCTGTGGTTGATCCTTCATCCGTCTGATTCTCACTTCCTGTCACTAGACCCAGGCCCCCCAAGGGGAGAGTCTGTGTTTAGCAGTCAAGGTTAGTTTCTGAATACTTTGTGCAAGAAATTTGGTATTCCACGAGCTTAAGGTCATAGGGGGATAATTATTTGGGGAGACAGACTTTAAAAGAAAAGCCCTTAAAAATATTTTATAGTCACTAAATAAAATAGTACACTGGATTAAATAAAATAATGTTTATGCCATTTACATTATTAAAAATAATGTAAAAGCGATTCTGTGCATTTATATTTATTCCTATTTCCATCTCTTTCTAGAGGCACTCCAGGCTCTCCCTCCCTATGATTTGCAGCAGATGCTTGCAGATTATGCATGTCTCTTTCATAATCAAACCTGCCATTTATTGAATGCCTGTGAAATGTCTGGGAGTGTAAATACATGATTTCTAATTCTCAAAATAGTCCTGTGAGATAGGTCATGTTATGCCTATTTTACACATGAGAATATCGAAGGGAATATGTTTTACTGTCTGCTTATCCTCTCAAATGATATTGGTTTTCCAGGTTAGGACTGGACTTGTTGGTCATCCCCTCACTCCAGGACAGTCCAAACACACACACACACCAGCTTCTAGGGTTTGCCGCCCAGCTCCCTGTCCCTAACAGGCTGGACATTCAGTGTTTAGGTCTGACTTGACTTTTCTTCCCATCAAAGCTTCGGTGCACAGCCTCTGTTTCTGCTCTGCCATCCACTTCATTTCCCTTTTCCACCCAAACCCTGTTTCTTCTTCTTCAGCTGTTCCCAGCAGGGGTGACTTCACAAAGGGCTTCCCCTATCACACTGATGTGACATCATGCTGGACTTGAGTGGGGAGAGGGAGCAGAAGGGGCCACACGTGCTTCCCCTGGAAAGGCTAAAAGTGTGGGGCTCCTTCTTGACATTTATTCAATGTCCAGTCAGATCAAGGGATAAACTGATTTTTTTTCTTAATAAAAAATGTTCACAAAACATTCATCATACTTAATGTAATTCCACTGCCTTTTCTTCAAGTCAACAATCTGAAAGAAAAATCAGCAAAGGTATTTCCTACTTTTCTGTAAGATTATCCTCTTCAGTGATGTTATAAGTCAGACAGCTTCTTAGGGAAATTTTTAAAGCACTTTACTTTAGCTAATAAATCATTTAAGTAAGCAACCCCACAGTGTACATACATATACCCACTTACGCGCATGTGCGCGCACACACACACACACACACACACACACACACATACACACACACCATGTATCCAGACATAAAGAAGATGTGCATCAAAACGCACTCAGCAGAGACCTGTTGGAATGACAAGGACTTTCCTTTTGTTCACTTTGGTGAGAGCAGGACAATTGCATTTGGCCACATTAGTAAGGAGTTGTGTGTAAATCCCTGAGTTCACCAGATTGCCAGTCAGGACACAGCCAGCAGGTCGAAGCCATGCCAGTTATTTCACTAGTGAAAATTTAAACTTAAAGGATTGTTTAAGAGATGACCGAAAAGGCAAAACAAGAACTCTGAGGTGTCGCAAAGGTAGCAGCTGTAGGAAGAAGCTGCAGATACTCAGAAAGAAGTTAAAATGATTAAAACTTAGAAGCTTATAAGGCACTTCACAGAGCTGAGCCTTAGACCTCTGCTGGGGGGCACTGGTCTCTGAGTTGCAGGTGGAGCTCCTGGGCGGAGATCCAGACTAAAGAGAGACAACCAGGTGTCTGAGGAGGACCTGGAAAACAAGGTTTCCATGTAAAGGAAACTGCCAGTGCAAAGGCCCTGGGGTGGGAATGTGCCTGGACCAGCAATCCTCACTCTTGCATCTGAACCACCAAGAGGGCATGGGAAGCAGATTGCAGGGCCCCACGCCCCAGAGTTTATGACTCAACAAGCAGGGGCTGGTGCCTAAGAATTTGCATTTCAACAAATGTTCAGATGCTACTGAAGCTGCTGGTCTGGGGTCATATTTTGAGAACCACAGTCCTCAAAGTGTTCAAGGAATGTCAAAGAGGCAAATGTGGCAGAGTGAATAGGGAGAGAGGAGTGAGAGCAGAGATCAGGAGACCACAGGGCCCAGATGCTACCAGACCTGGTGAGCCAACATGGTGATGTGGCCTGTACTCTGAGCAAGATGAGGGCTTCGAGCAAGTGCTGACATACAGTCTTCAACGATTCTCTCTGGCTGCCAAATGGAGACTAAATGGTATGAGGCAGGCACTGGAGCAGCAAGTCTGAGGATTTTTCCAGTAGCCCAAATGAGAGATGATGGTGGCTGCAGCCAGGTCAGTGGCTGTAGGAAGAGCAGACTGGCCAAATTCCAGACATATTCAGGAGGTGGAGCCCCCATTGCCCAATTGCAGGGATTTGAAAAGCAAATGGGGGGAAAAATGAATTGGAGGCAGGAACAGGAGATTTTTACCTGTATTGTGAGGAGCTAGACTCTGAAGAGTGAGAAATGGAGGATAAGTAGCTAGAGGATGGCAGAGGAAGGAAGATTGTGCTTTTGTTCTGCTTGTTTAAGATAAGAGACACTCAAACATTTGTAGAGGCTGTTCACGTGGAGCCAGAGAGTGAAAACCCTAGGGAGAGAGGGAACAGCAGGAACGAGGCTCAAGAGAAGCCAGGAGGATGTGGCAGCCTGAATGATGCCCCCAAAGATGTTCCCACCCAAATTCCCAGAATTTGTATGTCCCCTCATGTGGTAAAGGGACTTTGCTAGTGTGATTAAGTTAAGGACTTTGAGGTGGGACATTGTCCTTTGGGACCCAATGTGATCATAAGGGTCCTTCAAAGAGGACGAAGAGAAGATGCATCCCAGGAGCAGGAGTCAGAGAATATTTGAAGATACTGTGCCATTGATCTTGAAGACGGAGGACAGGGCCATGAGCCAAGGAATGCAGGCAGCTTCTAGAAGCTGGGAAAGGCAAGGACATGGATTCTCCCCTGGAGTCTCTAAAAGAAACACAGCCCTACCAACACCTTGGTTTTTAGCCCATTAAGACCCATTTTGGATTCACAAACTGTAAGATAATACATTTGAGCTACTAAGTTTTGTAGTGATTTGTTACAGCAGCCACAGGAAGTGAATGGAGGGGGTAGAGACAGAAGAGTGAGGGGACTAGTCATCAAGGAGCATTACCTCCAACAGGACATAATCTTCCAGAGTAAAGATTTGTTTTCTAAGTTTCAGGATGAGAAATAGTAGGGCTCCATGACTGTTGAGTTAAGTTTTCTCAGCAAAGTATAAGTCAAGGCCACAACTCAGTTAGGGCCTTTTATGGATGAGGACCTTGAAGGCCAGAGAGGTAACTTGCCTTAGATCACAGCCAAAGCAGAGGCTGGATTCAAACCTAGGCAGTCTGCCCCTAGAGCCCACCCTCTTGACCACTTCATCACATAGCTTCTTTTGAGAAAGAAATGAGAACATTTGAAGGGATCAGCACTGGGCGGTGGTGAAGGCTAAGTTGGAGCCATTTCTGGGACTCCAAAGCCCAGTGAAGCACATGGCAGTGACCACCAGTGTGGAGTCTGTGGCTGGCAGAGTCTGTGGCTGTGGGCTCTTAGAAAGATCTGAAAGCATGGTATTGGACAGGCCATTCATGGGTGTGTCACAGGTATGTGATGGGAGGCTGAGAACAGGTGTGGAGAGGAAGCTCTTAAGCAGATCCCAGCCTCCATACTGCCAGGGTGCATGATGGTGGGGGATATAGGGTGTCACTGTATGATTCCAACTACGAGAGGAGCAAGATGGAAAGCCATAGGCAGGAACTTTGAAGAAAAGTCAGGATCCTCAGACTCAGACTAGCTAGTTGGAACACACGGGTTCAGGGTCAGCAAGGGGAGCTCAGGCCAGGTAAGAGAGAACAGGTGTGGGACGAGACAGGCAGATGGCTCAGAACTGCAGCAATGGGCAGAACAGCCCCCCCGGAGCCAGGGATAGATACCAGATAGGCAGTAAAGGCTGTGGGTCTTCTACACATCAGCAGAGGCAGCGCTCTGTGGACCTGAGTACTGAGCACTGGGCCCAGGGCCTTGCTACTCAAGGATAGTCCCTAGACCAGCAGCATCCTAGACCGGCTGGTGGCGTGTTTAAAATACAGACTCTCAAGCTTCACCCCAACTACTGAGTCAGTATCTGCATTTTTAAAAGATCCTCAGATGGGCCTCAGATGGTTTGTATTAAAGTTTAATACTGAAGTAACATCTGTTTATAGCAGTGGTTCTCAGTGTGAAGTGCTTAAGCCAGCAGCATCTGGTATGTCACCTGGGACCGTGTTAGAGATGCAGATTCTCAGGCCCCACCCCAGACCCACTAAATCATAAGCCATGCCTGTGATTCTGATGCCCACTCAAGTCTGACAACCACTGGCTTCAGGCAGCAGGATCACATAGCAGCATGGCCTTGAGATTGCCACAAATTTGGACTGACTTGGTGCTGCTGTTCAGGTTCCTCTTCTATAAAACAGGATCATGAAGTAGGAATCTTGCCCTCTTTGTAGAGATTTTGTGCAGTTCAGTAACCATGTAGAGTGCTCAGTGGCTCCTCCAGCCCATGGAGGGTGTTCAGTATCTGTTAGCTGGGATGCCATCAACAGTGAATGTCTCAGAGGCCTTCTGATCAGCTGTGCTTTTCCTTCCTTTCTGCCTGAGACGTTTTTCTGGAAAACTGGAAGAGAAAAAATGTTTGCATCTTCTGGTACCTAGTGTGATGAGAAGCCCCTTTTGCTTCTCTGTGATTATATATATTTTTTTGAAACAGACATGCCATATTTTAACCAGCCAGTAACAAAAGGGAGAACTTGTCTTCTTGGGGGATTCTAATGAAGATCGTTATCACGCAGGCCTTTGCTAGTGAGGACTACCTTTGCCCACTCTCGTGTCCTTTATATAAGGTGGACATGGTCATCTCAGGCTTTGGTTTTGAAACATGGAGTCACTCCCCAGCCTCTCCAGAGACACAGGACCGAGGCCTCAGGTCCTTATCTGATAACTGTGTCCTCAAACAATATGTACTTATGAATGTGCAGCAAACCAAAGCAGTAATGACAAATACCATGAAAATAATTTTTATATAGGGCAGCAGTTACCTTCTCCACCCTCACTGAATACCCAAGTCAAATTGGGCCTACTCCATCTAGATATATGCATGTAATGTGTATTCTTTATGCTTTGTCCCAGCCTAACATTCACACAATTTGGAAAATATTCCCATTTATAATATCACAATGATTCTGTGACCCCCTCAAAAACAGTAAACAGCTAATATTTATCACTAATCATTTATCCAGTGATGAATAGAGACCAGGCACTATGCTGAGCACCTACTCTGAATTATCCCATTTAAACCTCACACTAACCCTAAGAGGTAATCTCGATGTGATCCCCGTGTTACAGAGGAGGAAACTGAGGCTCAGTGGGCTTAATCCCCTGTGCACAAGCATCAACTGATAAGCTCAAGCCCAAGTCTTTTGGAAACTACTGCCCGTGCTCCTGCTGCAACCCTTGGAGGAGGTCTTTAACTCATCACTCTGTAAAGACAGTAACAGGATCAACCAAGAATGACTGAATCTCTTCTATAAAGTAACTGAGGAGCTTCCTTAATGGCAAATATGTTATTGCTTATCTTAAGAGCTGCAAGGTGGAATCTGATAGGAATCTCCAGATGTCCTCTACTGATGACACCTGTAGTCTTATTGAGGCCAGCTGGGTGGCTTATCCAGCCTAGCTGGGATCCAGCTGGCCTAGTGCTAAGCCCCATGCTGTCCATCCCAGGCCAAAAACTCTTCAAACTCTCTGAGTTTGAATTTGTTTAAAGTCACTTTAAGAACCACCTACATCTAGCAGATGCATCCCACTGAGGCCTGTCATGTATAGTAGGCACTGCACGGGCTGCTACCACCTGACTTGCTCCTTATTTATTGCCAGAGATAGTAACCCCTTCGTATCTCCATCATCAAGGAATCTTCTGTCTTTCTCTAACAGGAGGGACTTGCTCATGCACAAAGGTTCTCCACAATCTCTGAGCAGCAGAAGGAGGCAGGGCAAGAAGACAAAATAAAAGTACCCCCTGCCCCCTTCACATCACATTGTCCAGCAACACTGCTGTCTTGGTATTTTCTGCATTGTACTATGAAATGCCACAGGTGCAGGTGTCTCTGTTCACTTTATACCTGGCAATCCAGTAGGCTACCCTGAAAATTGTACTCTTTTATAGTATTGTTGGGTTCTATCGGGAATTGCACACCCAGCCCCTATTTCCTGCCCTGGAAAGAGGTCACTGTGATTCATCATCTGGTCTCAATGAGATTTTATTTCATTTTCTCTAACTTGCTGTTCTTTCCATCCCCATGTTCTAAAGCTCATCAGTCACTCCTCCTTTCACTTGACCAGCTCATGAAGCCAGCTCCACCCCCACCCTCCATGCTGCTCCAAGCCCCCCTCATAGCCTTCAGCCCAGGTGTAGGCATCTTGGTCTAGACTGGCTGCCTCTGTGCCACACATCCTCACTGAATGCTAACTGTGGACAAAGGATATACTTGCAGGTTTTCGGTACTGAAAATTTCAGCTTTATTAATAGTCTTGAAGCTGGTTCCTTAACCACCTAGCAGTTGTGTGCTCAGAGAGAGGAGCGCCTCTAAGGATGACATATCACCTCCCGCATGCTGTCACATACCCCGTGGACTTCAGACAGTACTTCTCATAGGAATCTCTTGGTATCTTGTTAACATACAGGTTCTGATTCAGTCAGTCTGAGCTGTCCTGGGCTTCTGCATTTCTGACAAGCCCTCAGGCGAGTGGACCACACTCTGAGCAGGAAGGCCTCAGCACACCACACTGTGAGGGCTGGCCTTGAGCCAACCAGACACCACGCTGGGGGCCACACATAAACCGTATTTAGTTCTGGCTCTGCTCTGTGATATAGAGCTATCTTCATTTTTTTTTTTTAGTTGAAGGTCACTTTTCTGGATGTTCCCTCAGTTTTGGTGACTGTATAAATTAGAACAGTCTGCATATTGGCAGGAAGCCACCACCATGGATGTAATGATTCCCTTAGATGTGGCAAGGTGGCTGTTCTATTCAAGACATGTCCCAGGGGGACACTGTTACCAGTGAAATGGGGTTTGCCCCTGCAGTGAAAACACAAACCCAGAAGCCAGGATAACCTGGAGTCTGAAGGCAGAAATGCTCCAGGTATTCTGAAAGAGGAGTGGTTTCCCATGCTGCCTTCTCCTTGGCTGATAACTCTGCAGGAAATAATCCCTCAGCCTTGTTCGAGAAAGCACTGTTTGTGGAAAGCTGCCTGGCATAGTGTAAGTGGTGTGGGATTCCACTGATAAAGGCATGGGTGTTTCCATTAAACCTAAACACACTCTTTGGCTCTTGAAAATTACCTAAAAACTTTGCTTCTTCTGAGTCGGTGCCTAAAAATTAGTGGGAAGCAAGAATTTGGGGTGGTCTGTTTTGTTTATTGGAATTGATCTGATGTATTTGGTAGTAATGAAGAGAGTCTGGGATGAGTTAATGGGGAAATGCACATCTTTTTTTAAAAAAATCCTGAAGATTTAGAACATTAATCCTATATCCCTGTGAAAAATTAAAGGCAGTATAGCCTTGGACAGAAAATAGAGATAATCATAGGTCTGGGAAAACCTCAGGTATCTCAGAATACCCAAGGCCAGACCATGCATACATTTGACAGCCTGAAGGAAGGAAGGAATATATTTAAGCTGACTACCACCAAATGCATTAAAATGTATTATCTAGTAGCTTGTTGATCTCCATACCCACCCAGGAGCATATAAGGGGGACAAGGCCACCCAAACTCCAGGACAGAAGATTGAAGTTAACAACTTGTTATAGAATAGGGTCACTCCAAGCTGTGGAGCTTCTTAAATGAGAGGGTCCTAGGAGTTCATTTTTTAAAACTCTCTGGAGGGCAAAGTTTTCCACAGTGAACAGCAGTCTAGAACTTCAGCTTATGTTCTGTTTAAGCATTTTTTAGGACATTATTAAAAGCTCCTTCTAAAAGGGATGTTTAACATGAGAAGGATGTTACATGCACAATTTATGTAACAAGTACTAATTTAAGATAAAATTAAAGGGTTATCTTTTCAATGCCATTTTTCAATGAGAAAAAAAAGGATGATTTATGGAGGCAAAAGAGGAAATGGAATTAAGAGGGTGGTTATGATCCTATGTTCTGAAAAGCAAAACAATGTTGTCTACATGAGAACTAATAACATTACTGCCCATAAGGAGGAAATGGCTTGATGGGAAAATGGTTTTGCAGAGTCAGTTCTCTCTTTCTACCAGGTTAATTTGGGCTTGCAGAGTATTAAAGGCATCTCCAGGGCACACGCTCATCTAACACACTCCACAGGGACCATCCTGAAGGCCCAGCTATGGACAGGACAGGTAATAGCTTTGTGTGGTTGCAGGGAGTATTTACTACTTTTAATTTTTTTTCCTTATTTTTATTATTACTGAAAAGAGCACTACTGAGATTCACATGGATCCAATCTCGGCTGTCCCTTTCTAGCCGTGTCAGCTTGGACACGTGACTTAACCCCTGTGAGCCTCTGCTTCCTCTTCTATAAAATCAGAGCAAAAATGCCTGTTTTGCCCAGCTTTGAGATTTGCTGGGAAGATTAAACAAAGTATTATAGTGTGTTAAAGAACTTTGTAGTGAAAACACATACAAATGCCAAGCATTGATATTACTCTTAACGTCTCATGTCATGGGGATGAGGGATTATGTATGTTTTCTCTGCAGATGAAGCTTATCTTCTTTAGGGAACCATTTTGGGGAGGAAATCACAGCCAAAAAATGATATATTCTCTCCTGTCTTCTTCAAGGGAAGACTCTTCTTGATGACCTGGGCCGCCATTACAATATCTATAGAATTATAGAAAACCAGGACAGGAAGTGCCAGTGATAACCAGTCTTGTAGTAAAACACCACAGACTGGGGCGGGGAAGGGGGGAGGTGGGAGGAGGGCAGGGGAAGGAGCTTAAACAACAGAAATTTATTTTCCCACAGTTCTAGAGACTGCAAGTCCAGAGCAGGGTGCCACAGGGTTGCTTTCTGTTGAGGCTCCACTCCTTGGCTTGCAGGTGGATGTCTTCCCCCTGTGTCCTCACATGGCCTCTGAACATGGGCATCCCTCGTATTTCTTTCTAAGGACAACAGTCCCACTGCTCCACCCTAATGGTCTTATTTGGACTTAACCACTTCTTCAATGCCCTATCTCCAAAAACAGTTACATCCTGAGATAGTAGGGGGTTAGGATTTCAACATATGATTTGGGGGTCAGGGACACAATTCACCCCAGAACCTCATTTTACAGCCCTCCTCATTTTATCGATGAGAATGTTGAGGCCCAGGGAGGTTGAGTAAGATGCTAAAACTCCCACAGCTGGTGTCAGCAGGGCCCAGAGCAGAGCCCCATCTGGAGACTAGTGCTCCTCCAACCGCGTTGCCTCACCTCGGGGGATGCTTGCCTCCCCTATCCCCTCTCCTTCCCAGGTGTCACCTGGACTTGCACTTCTCCCTGATGTCCCAGGCCCTTGCCATATTCTGATCTTCTATTGGGTAGGAACTCTGCTATTCAGGACCTGGGTACAGGAAGATTATCCAAATACAGTCCTGGGTGAAAGTGTCACCAGTAAGGAGTGGGCTTTAGTGCAGCACATCAGCACATCAGCACATCATGACATGTGTTTGGGAATCTTGAGGTCTCTTATATAGAGTCATCCAGTTTGGGTCTGTGTTGCCAAAGTGTGACCCAGGTAAGTAAAATGTTCATGAGCTTTCTTTTTTTTTTTTTTTTTCTTTTAAGATTTTATTTCTGTGTTCATGAGAGACACACAGAGAGAGGCAGAAACACAGGCAGAGGGAGAAGCAGGCTCCCTGAGGGGAGCCCGATGCAGAACTCGATCCCAGGACCCCAGGACCACAACCTGAGCCAAAGGCAGACACCCAACCACTGAGCCACCCAGGTGCCCCTCATTGCTACTCTTGTCTGCATCCTTGCCTCCTACGATCTGTTTTCCATGCAGCCACCAGAGGGATCTTATAAAAGCTTACTTAGCTCTTGTTACCCTGTGTTTGAGACTGTCTGGGCTTCCCACTGTGCCAGAGTAGAGCCCTAACTCCTCCCCAGAGACCAGAGGTTCTGCATGACCTCACCCTGCCTGTCTCTTGAACTTCGCCTCGCTCCATCCTCCCCATCATGGACACTCGAGCCCTGTAGCATCTTTCTCTTCCTTATGTACTTCGAAATGTTCTGGACTCAGGACCTTTGCACTTTCCATTCCTTCCACAGGAGACTCCCTCCCTCCAGTCTCTGCACACACACTACCTCTTTCTCATCATTCACAGCTAACTGGATGCTATCTTCCCAGATGGACCTCCCTTGTGCATCCCAGCTCAGCCTCACCTTCCCTTTCCCTGATCCTTTGCTAGCATTGCCGTTCTTTTACTTCTCTGCAGTTATTGAAAGCTTTAGCTCTCTAAAATTTTGCTATTTAAAATTTTGCTATTAAGAAGTTCTCATTTGCTTATTTCCATGACAGTGTGTCTTGTTCACACTGTGTCAAGGAGTGGGGGTGGCACATGGCAGGTGCTCAGTAAGTTCAGTTACTGTCTATTGACCATCAGCCCACGTATGGATAGGACCCTGTCCCACTGGTAGGGACATAGGTCAAGAGATGCACTGCAATTCAAAACAGTGAGTGCTCAAAGGGTCCAATGCCAGGGGCTTGCCTTACCTCGGAGATACTGCAACCCTGGCGCACAGTGGCAGCCCCTACCAGAGGGCCAGAGGGCAGGGAGAGGCATCGGCCAGGGCTCCAACACCTGCTCTCTTGGGCCTAGCCCACTCACATGGTGGCCTTGGCTCAGGTAGTTGCCCTTTCTCAGCACCCACCTGCTCCAGTCAAATGGAGGTCAGGCTCCTAACAGGCACCTGGCAGGGTCTCTGTGTTATAGTGGGTAACAGGACCCATCTAGGTGGGGCAAGATGTGCCAGGTGCTTGGCACCTGGGAGGCACTCCATAACTGCAAGCTGTGACTTTTATAGCGCAAGTGCCCACTCTGTCCCCAGGCCCTGGAGATGCTGCCCGGACCTGCAAAGATGACAGGAGACCCAGGACTCTCCCCCTGACTCCTGTCTCATTTCTGCTCAGTACCTGAACTTTTCATGTTCCATTTCCTTCCTCCTTTTATCTCTCCTTGACATTTTCATCAAATGGAAAGTCTTAAAGAGAAACTGAAGATAGGGCTGTGAAGGACAGTGTGGCCAGAACCCAGGCAGCATGTTTGCCACGACCCAGTTTGCCTCCCTAATGTTGCTGTGATCTGACAAGTGTAGACAAAGGCATTCTCCACCAGAGGGCACTTTTTCAGGCATTACAGCCCCCTCTAGTGGGCACTGGTTTGTCACTGCCATCAAAAACAAGACAAAACAAAACTTCACAGCATAAAGACGCTCATAATTTTTAACCCTATGTAATTCCACCCCTGAGGATTTATCCTAATGAAAAAGCAAAATAATATGAGTAATACGGACCAAATTTCCAGCACTGCGGGTGTATAAATTCTGGTATATCAACATGAGCATCCAAGGTAGCCATGAAAACGTTAATAAGCATCAAGACATGGAAAATTCCTAATAGAATATTAAGAATTCACACCGCTGCAACAGCTATGAAAGGGATTGTGCAATTGAGAATTTCATCTTTTTTGTGTAGTGAGCTTATGGGTAATTTTTAATATTTTTCCTTGAAGGTTATTGTCTGTTTAACTACCCACCCCCCTACCTCCCAAAGAAACAACTTAATCCTCTATGTAACTGTGGGATCTCCCTCCATCTGTATGTAAGGATGGTGGCTACGTTAGTTTCCTAGGGCTGCAGTTACCAAGCACTGAGGACGGTGGGGTGAGTGAGGGTGGGGTGGGGGGTGGCTCAAATAACAAAAATCCATTTTCTCACAGTTCTGGAGGCTGGAAGGTATTAGCAGAGTTGGTTTCTTCTGAGGCCCCTCTCCTCTGGACTTTTACACGTGGGCACCTTCTCCCTGTCACATCATCTGAAGTGCTAAAGCACTCCCTATGATGCAAAAGGCAATATAATATTATTTTGTCATGAGCTACAGAGCTAGTGCTGTAATTACCCATCTTTGCTACCTCTTTGGCAAACCAATACGAAGTTGTAATTATCCAAAAGACATTTGAGGGCAATTGTTTAAGGAAAATTGATCTTACTCACTGAATTCTCCCCCTCTCCACTGATTTGTGAACTGTGGTTAAAACGGTTCCTGTTTTACAAAGGGTGCCATGGTAGTTTTACTCTGCCAGTGTCCCAAGGATCACTACATCTTCATAAGCCATCACACTCATAAGCTGATAGATTATTATCCTTGTATTATGTATATCTGAGGATGTGCTAAATGCAGCTTTAATAATATTATATAGTATTATAGTGTATATGTACACACACACCACTGTATATGTTCTTAGATACGTACACACATACGTTCAGTTATTCAAAACTGCACAACAGATTCTGATCCTGCTTTTGCTTTTTGAATTTGTGCTTATGCATTACAAATGTTATATATTCTTGTTTGATTTTCTTTCAGTCAAAATCTTGTTATTTTTGAAATTATTTTCTCAGCTTCCTAGGTTCTAAGGATTTATTACTATGGTGTTTGCCTCTTGTTATAAAGTACCAAATGCTTTCACACGAATAGAAATAAAGAATGAATGAAAGGAAGACTGCAGATGTATAAGGCTACTGTATTAGCCTGTGTTAATCTCTGTCTGCAAAATGCCCAAATAGATACATTTTTGAAGATTTACCAGGAGAAAGAGGATATTTACTTCTTACCAACTCTGTTATTGGAGTTGCGCTCTTTGGGGCCCCAGCTTCTCTTCCTATCTAATATCTTCTGCAGGCACAGGGCTTACGGTGTACAGGCATGCAAAGAATGTAAGTGTCACCTTGCTTGTACCTAATAGCAACTGGACATTTGGGGATTGGAGCTGTATGTGAAAAACAATTATTACTGTGCCACTTTATAGACAGCAAAACTGAGTCCTTCACAGCTCATGATTTATTTAAGATAATGGTGCAGTTTAGGGACAGCTCTGGGATGAAACCAATTGTGTCTGAGCCCCCCAGATAGATCACCAGGCCCACGAATCATCCTGCCACTAAAATAAAGTGAAAAGATAGCCTTGTTAATTCTGACGGGGATACCATAATCTTTTCAAACCCTCCTCCAATTATCCTCCTTAATTATAATAGTAATTGTTTAATGTACTTTTAAACTTTTAAAATATGCAAACAATTAATAGGTTTTTTAAATTAAATGCATACTGTTACAGGTATTCATTGGGCAGTGAGTCCTGTAATTAAGCACACAACCTCCTGAGGGGCAAGAAGTGGAAATACAGATACATTTTCATGACAAGCAGGATTACACCATCACACTGTGTCTGCATCGAGCCTTTTTTTGTTTACTGATATGTTACAGGTATCATTCCACGATGGCACGAAAAGGTTTTCCTTATTTTTTACTGGTTACCTATACTGCAATGTATATAGGACTTGTCCTGTAAGTATATTGGATTTATCATTTATTTAGCTAGCCGACACTACTTTTTCAAGGTAAATCATGCTGTAGTAGTCGCCCGAGATCCACTTTGTGTGCTTGTGAAATTGTTGGCTCAAAGACATGCATCATGTCATTTTTTTGTCCATTGTAACTGAGTTGTTTCCATTCGTTTCTTTACCTTTTTACCTGTTTCATTCCATCTACATGCTCTGTAGAGTCAACTTACTTCCTTGATTTTCTGGAACTAACGACACTGATAAGACTATATAATAAATAAAAATCTCCCCATACAAAATAGCATGTATCAAAACTTAAATACATGATTAGCATGCTTTATTATTTTCATTTGAGCTTTTTATACTCCATCTACCTCTAGGCAAGAGGAAGTAAGAATGGTTACACCCTGTCATATTTCACGTATATCCGTGTGTGTGTGTGCGTGTAAGACAGCGTAGTGTGGGCTTTGCATTTCTGTTTTATTTTACTAGCATATATCCTCATCATTGTTATACAGAGTTTTCAAATCAGAGTATGACCTTTCCTTCTAAAAAAAAAACACCTACATTTATCCTCTGAGGCCTTTTTCCTGTAATGTTTTTTTTTTAAGTTTCCTTTTTTTGTCAAAATTTTATTGAGATAGAATTCACATACCTTACAGTTCATCATTTAAAATTTCAATTCAGTGGTTTTTAATATATCCAGAGCTGTGCAACTGTCACCACAATCAATTTAGAACATTTTCCTCACCCCCCCTAAAAAAAACCCATGCTCTTTTGCTGTTGCCCTAAATGCTCCCATCCTTCTCATGTCAGTGTTGAAAGATATTCTTGCCTTCCAAAGCAGCTTATCTATCATAGTCCAGTGAATGGTCCATCGGATGCCACTTTCCTCATACCTTTCCTGTGTAATCAGACTATTTGATCTTTATCAGCCTTATAGATGAAAATCTGTTTCTTACTTCGGTGTGCATGTTACTTAATCATGAATGGTGCTGACCATCACGATTTTTTGGCCCTTTGTGTCGCCTGCCTGTGCACTGCTTTATAGACCCACTTTAAAGAAAAGTAAATATATTGTCACTGCTTTGACCCCATCCACTGGGGCAAAGACCACTATCAAGTTAGCCTGCCCAAATTTCAGAAACAAAAACATCCTCCGAAGAGGCCTCAAGCACCCAGTAACCCAGCTGGGGCTCATTACCTGCATATCCCCATCAGCTAGTTGTGCCCAAGTTGTTTCTGTAGGATGACTCCTGTCCTTCTCCCTGTGGGTAAAATCATTGCTCTTCTATTTTGCCTCAATTTTTTAAAAAGATTCATTCATGTATTTATTTTAGAGAGAGAGTGCACAAGGCGAAGGAAGGGCAGAGGGAGAGAAACTCAAGCAGACCCTGGGCTGAGCACAGAGCATGATGAGCATGATGAGCATGATGTGGGGCTCAATCTCACAACTCTGAGATCATGACCTTGGCTAAATCAAGAGCCGGTTGCTGAACCAACTGAGCCACCCAGGCCCCCTCTGTTTGCCCCGCTTTGTCTCAATCCTTCAACCACTATTTTTTAAATGGACATTCCATGGTCTCTGTTCTGTGCTATTAAAATCCAGTCACACCAGGGGGCAAATGGGTGGCTCAGCCACTTCTACCTTTGGCTCAGGTCATGATCCCTGGGTGCTGGGATCGAGCCCCTGCATCAGGCTTCCTGCTGAGTGAGGAGTCTGCTTCTCCTTCTCCCTCTGCCCCTCCCCTCCACTTGTGCTCTTTCTTTCTCAAATAAATAAATAAAATCTTTTAAAAATTAAATGTAATCCAGTCACCCCAGGATAAACCTGTCTTTATAAATACACCTCTTACCTGGCTTATGGATCCTAATAGCTTTCCTCACCAGCTAAATCCCCTGGTAAAACCCCTAATAACTTTCCCTGGCTGCAGAGTCTTTGGGAAAAGCCAGAGCTATGCTAAAGCCAGTGAGCCAGAACTTCTGGGAGCAAGCGTTTCCCCACTGCTGCTACCAGGCCTAAGCCCCTTTGGCCATTAGGTACCATCAGGTCTTTTTTATAGGAACTCTGGCCTCCAGTGACCAGAGGTAAGAGAGGACTCAATCTTTTCCACTACAACCTCACTACCAGGCACCAGAAAGCTTCAGACTGAGTGCTAGCAAGCAAGCAAAAGCCATCTTCCTACCTGTGGTGGTCAGCCCAGTCCACCCCCAGCAATCTGTCCCTTAGGTAAACCTCACCTGAAAGATTTACTCACAGCAGATGTGACAATATTTAAGGGTATACCTGGCACATCGGACACCCTAGATGGACCATTTGTAGTACTGCCTCCTCTGTACCAAGAAATCACTTCCCATATAACCTTGAGATAATCAGTAATAAGCATTATTTTCCTGACTCACTACATAAACAATTTAAAAAGAAATTTCATTTTTATTCATTAATATTCAAATGAGAGTGCAGTGCCGCTTCTGTGATATTTCTGCAAACACGCGTGACCTGAATCTAGTAACGAGAAATCACCAGACAAACCAGATTTAGAGACATTGTACAAAATAACTGGCCCTTCATCTTTAAAAGTGTCAATGTCCAAAAGTCAAGAATAGACCATGGACTGTCCCAGGCTGAGGGAGAGTAAGGAGACTATAGAGCTAAATGCAACTCGTGATTCAGAACGGGGCCCTTCTTCTAGAAAGGATATTACTGGAACAGTTGGTGAGATTTAAATGGGTCTGAGCATTGGGTGGCACTATTGGATCAGTGTTGATGTCCTGATTTTAATATTGTGGTTATGTAGGAGAATGTCCTTGTTTGTAGGAAATATACACTAAGGAATTCAGGGTTAGTGGGACAACAGGTCAACGTCTTATTCTCAAATGGTTCAGGAGGAAAATGTCATTCGTACAGTAATTTGTACTGTGCTTCCAAGTTTTACCTGTGATTTTTTTTTTAAAATACAAAAATTATGTGTTAAAACCTCAACAGTAATTGTAGCAATTGCCTAGAACTTAGGCCAACAAAAGACTTTTTGGAGGAGGATTATTTTTCACTAACATTTTTCAGAGTTGCTAGTACAAGGTAACAGTAAAAAGCAGAAGGCTTTAGAAGTTTGTTGCTTTTAAAAACAATAATAATAAATTCTCTAAGACGGTACATCCTCTTATTGCCCGCACCTGGAGAGGACAGCGCCCACCGTCCCACCAGGTGCACACCCTGATTACCTGGGCAGATCCTGCAAACAGCTTCCCCAGATTGGGCATCAGAATCCTCCATCAGATAGTGGGGACACGGGAAAGTTAAAGCCCTGGAACAGGAAGGCCACTGGGGTCGCTATGAGGCTGCTGGGCTGGCCGGATTCTTACACACTCCTCACGCCTGTGTGGTATCCAGCCAGTCCACCACTCATTTTACCAGGGGAAAGATGTTCTTAAACATTCTGATGCTAATTACAGAACTTTTTTTTACAGCTGAATGTGACAAAGAAGCCCCCAAATTAGCTGCCTGTTTCAGGTGGGACTTCTGGTTACAGGGTGTTTCAGATGCCATCTAACTTACCTTGGGTGTGTATTTCTGATCATGGCCAACCCTCTGCTAAGGTGTGGATCTCACTTAATCAGCACTTGTACCTGCTCACTCAAGTATAAAGCACATGACAACGTGTCCCCGGCTTGTAGCGCAGAGCGGAGGGCGCAGTGGCACCCAGTCTTTGTGGAATGGACAAGGTGTGTGGGTGCCCCTTTCTGCATGTGTGCTGGGTATACGCAATCCCCTTGACCTAGACATAGTCCGTTGTCAAGGTGTTCTTCTCCTTCTTATGGCAGTTTGCCGTGGAGGCAGCGATCTTTAAAATGGAAGCATCACTCCCACCTGCAGCCCAAGGGAGGCATAAATGCTAAGTGGAGCAGCAGCGGGGGCAGCAGGCTGTGCCATGGCCTCCATCCCCTGCCGGGGCCACAGGAAACACACCAGTGCTGTGAAGGTGGCACACCTGTGGCAAAGGGGGATTGAGTGGTCAGCCCTTCTGGTGGACAAGAATGGTTGTTAGTGAAGTTCCATCACCCCTGCACTTTCTCTGAGATAGTTCATCCGGCATTTCAGCCCCGAGGGAACAACCTTCAGTGTCCTTGCCCTCCCTCCCCCACGCCCATCCCCACCCCTTCCCATCCTGTCTCCAGCCTCCAGGTACGCCCAGGTCCCAAACCTTGACGGGCATAGGAGTCACTGTGGAACTTTCTTCTTCTTCTTCTTCTTCTTCTTCTTCTTCTTCTTCTTCTTCTTCTTCTTCTTCTTCTTCTTCTTTTTTAAGATTTCATTTATTTTAGAGAGAGAGCACATAGGAGCAGAGGGAGCATTAGGGAGCGGGGAAGGGAGAAGCTGACTCCCTGCTGATCCCAGGATGCTGGGACCATGACCTGAGCCAAAGGCAGGCACTTAACTGACTGAGCCATCCGGGTGCCCATCACTGTGGACTTGTGAAAAGTACATCCTGAGTTCCTGCCCCAGGGCCTCTAACCCATTCAAGGTGTCCCTAAGATCATGCATGTTTAACAAATGCGCAATATTTTGATGGCTGTGGCCTGTGGACTCTGAGAAACCCTGTCCTGGTATGGGAACACAGGGCTTGCGGTCGGAAAGCCCATATTTGCCTTCATAGCTTTCTCCATGCACCGAAGGACCTTGGGCAAGTCACGGGCGCTCCCTGGGGCTCAGGTTCGACCTCGACACCCAGGGTCTGTTGTAAGGATCAAATGCTGTAGAAAGCAAAGTGCTTTGCAAACTGCGAAGCTCCGCAGAAGTAAGAATAAGAGAATCTTGCCCTGGTTATCACATTAACCTCGGTGAACTACCGGTGGGAATTAAAGACACTCGGGTTCAAAGCTTTCAGTGCCTCAACTTTTACAGAGATGTTATTCTCCCCCTCCCCTCCAGCCTTCAATACGGCCAAGTGTGAGAAACTACAAAAGGAGAAGGAGGACGTGGAGAGGCGGTTTGAGGAGGAGGTGCGGAAGCTGGCCTGGCAGCAGCAGGTGGAGCTCCAGGACCTGGAGGAGAGGCTGCAGCTGCAGTTTGAGGCCGAGATAGTGCGCCTGCAGGAGGAGCATCACGCCCAGCTGCTGCGGATCAGGTGTCAGCACCAGGAGCAGGTCAGTCTCCGGCTCTGGGCTCTGTGTCTGCTGTTGGGACACACAGGTGCAAGGTGGAGGGGAGCCGGCGCTGCTTTAGCAAGAAGCCCCGCTGCGTAGGTGAGCTTCTGTAAAGTTCACTCTCCGACCTCATTTCTTCCTGCTGTCCCCTCTCTTCGTCCCCCCCACCCCCCAGCCACCCTGGCCTCCCTCTCACTTCTTCCCAGGCACGCTGCCACCTGGGGACTTTTGCATTTGCTGTGCCTCTGCCTGGAATGCTCTCCCTCTAGACATCCCATGGCTCCTTCTTTCCCTCTAATCCAGACTTTTCTCCAAAGTCACTTTCTCAGTGAAGCCTTTCTTTATCTAAAATTACACGCCCCCCACCACATACACTCATCCTGTCCCCTCCCTGCTCTAGTCACTTATCACTGTTGAACAAACTACAAATTCTACTCGGGTCCCCTGTTGATCATCTGCAAACCCCACAAGGGCAGTGATGCTAATAAGCAAACGCTCCTAGCACTTGTGATGCACCGGGGACTGCTCTTAACTCTCTACATATACTAACTCGTCTAATCTTCTCAACAGCCCTACGAGGTGAGTATCGTTATTGCCCCCATCTTACGGGTAAGAAAACCAAGACCCAGAGGTTAAATAACCTGCCAGGACTCACAGAGCTGGGCATGGAAAAACCAGGGTGGAACCCGGTCTGGCTCGAGTCTGTGCTGCCCGGCACGAAGTTAGAACGGTCTGCCAGGTCTGAGTGTCTGGTTCCTGACCGTGCCTGCTCTCGGCATGCATCTGCTGAAGGAGGAAGCAATTTCACTGGTTCACCTCCGCCCAGCAGCCTTAGTAGAGGGCAGTGCACCCTGGCATGACTGGAGACGTTCCCCGGCCCTGCTGCCCCCAAGCCGGCTGCCCCTCCTGTCCTGTGCACGGAGACAGCCGGCCAGCTGCGCTGCCGCTGCTGTGAGAGCTAGCTTTGCTCCTGTCTCTGCTCCTCTTTGGAAGCCCCTAAGGCTCTGATGCCCTAATGCCCACCTTCTAACAGGTATGTTATTTCACGTTCTCCACTTGTGACAGCCCTAAAATAAACTGGCATTTGGGAAGAGCGCTCTTAAACTCTCAGGCGCGGGCCCAGTGGCCCTTCATTATCATGAGTTTTTGAGCTACTCTCCTCAGACTGCTTCCAGAGAAATGTCCTGGATGGCAGTCCCCAGAGGTTTGGGAACACAGGAGGCACAAGAGTCATTTCAGAGCAATAATAAGTACTATTGTTGTCGTTTACAATCTCCCATTTGACAGCACTTTATTCAGTTTCTTGGGGCAGCGTTCTCCTTTTCTAGAGGCCTACAGAAACCAGACACACCTGCCTGCTTGAGGTACTTTAGACCTCGAGACCAGGAAACAGAATAGCTGGCAGCTAGAGTTACCTGCTGCTACTAAGATTAGAAACTGAGCCCCAGCATCTCGCCTCCTAAGCTTGCAGAGCAGAGCTCCCACGAGTAGGCACTTGCGCTTGCTGCAAGGGCGTGCAGGGACTAGTTTGTTCTGTGCCTTTGTATCCCTGGGCCGTTCATTCCCAGTCTTTCACAGAATGTGTTTCCCCCCCCATATTCACTAACAGATTTCTGGTCTGAAGTTCTGAGTTGATTGAGATGCCAAGAAGCAGGGAGTTGGTCACCAGCAGGAGAAGGTACTTTAAGGGAGCCCTCTGAGCAAAGGCTCATGTCAGGGTTCAGTGTATGGAAACCTGAGAGCTGAAGCCACAGCAGAGTGGAGCCCATCTACTAGTGGAGCACAACCTGGGGTCTCACTGAGCTTTGCTGGTGCAGGCACATGTGCTGAGAGATGTGCTCTCACCTGGACTCTGAGCAGGGACACAGCCTTGTAGAAATTTTATACTGGGAGGGATTGGAAAGAAAGAAGGCCCTGACCTTTCCACTTGAGACTAAGTTAAATAAACCACTCATGTATATTTAAGAAGTGCTCTGTCTTAGGAAGGCTCTGAATTCTGTTCTTCTCAATCCTTCATAATAGCTAGTGATTCATTTATTCATTCATCTATGTGAAGAATATTTAACAAATGCCACTGCACACAAGGCATTATGGCAGGCTTCTGGGAGAGATACCAATATATATAATGTGTGGACTTGCTTGTGTCCTTGCCTCGGGTTAGAGATCAGGGTAAATTCTGAGACAAGTACCCAAGAAACTGTAATACTGGGTGAGAAGTATAGAGAACATGTTTAGGAATTTAGATTACTTCCAGCTATAAGGAAAAGGGAAAGCTTTATGATGAAAATAGCTTCTGAAGACTTTTTGTGTGGGTAAGCCTTACCTATGGAAACCCATTGGTTTGGGGAGGTGGTGATTCAAATCTATGAATTGTTTGGGTCCCCAATTCTGCTGCTATCCTGACCCTCCTCTTCTCCAGCAGAGAGCATGCAGGCAGAGGGGAAGAAGATGAAATGCACATCAGTCCAGTATTCCAATTTCCAGACAGAATAAATGCCCATTGGTTTAGTGCAGGAGACGACTCAAATGCATGACCGCCAGGGAGATTTGGATGGTCTGTGGTGTCTGTTACTCATGCGGGGTAATCTCCACACTCAGTGGGTCTTTATTACCAGGGACAATTGCACTTGGCAATGCTAACTCCACAGATAGCAGCATTTCTGTGCTCCTGGAGCCTTAAAAATCAAGTTAACCAGTCTGGCTTATCTTCATGCCCCATGGCTGGCAATGGAGAGGTGGCAACAGTTTTGATGTGCAAGATTTGGGGGGCAGGAAGGGGTACTTTACTCAACTTGGGAACTCCTTGCTAAGGCAGGCTGACCTGTGAGTTCACTGCAGGATCTCCCGGAGGACAAATCTAGCCATACGCTCATGTGGAGGGGAAAACACCTCTCTCTGCCTACACATGGGAATCACTTGGGAGAACTTCTGACAAAGCACCCCTCCTAGTCTTTACCCCCACATGAATTAAATCAGAGTTGCTGATTGGGGGCCTGGCACCAGTGGTCTGTACTGGTTCCCCAGGACCCGGTACTGCAGGTGTCATGGATGGCCAGGGCCCTGTCCTGCAGTCTGTGGTTAGGGGCATGAGCCAGGGGGCATGGTCTTGCCCCTTGGCTTTCTCTCAGTGACCTCTAAGATACGGTAGGACTTTTATTTGAGAAATATGACTAAAAAGGTGTTTCGTTAAAATCAGCTCTCATTCTATGGCTAGCTGCACATTCCCAGAAGCCAGATTCCCAGAGATTCCCTTTCTTGAAGCACACAAGACAGATTTGCACTGTAAACACACATGCTTTTCCCTGTTAGCCCCAAGCCTGGTCCCTTCTCTGTCCAGCTTGCAGCCCTCCCTTCTGGGCTGCCTTGGCTGTTCCCCAAGGAAAGCTAGCCACACAGCCTCATATTCAATGGTCAGACTCCTGACCTTTGACCCAGGTGCTCCAAGATGCTTTGGCAGTTGGTCTTACTCCCTGACCTGGCCCTGAAGTCACTGGTTCCTAGATGCTTTGTGGATTCCGCTCAATAAAGTCTGAATGGAGCCCTTCTCGAGGAGCAGCCGTGTTGGTCCTTTGGAATTTCCACCAGCTTTGTCTCATATCCAGGACATACTTTCTACCCTTTCCTGAAGACATCATCCTTTTAGACCAGCTGGTAGTCTCAAAATCCCCACGCTTAATCAGAATGTACAGAGGCCACTTTGTCCATCATCTTGCATTAGGCCTCTTTGGTCCCACGTGGCAGGCATTCAGCCGCCAGCAGCAGAAACTCCACTCTCGCTAATCAAATAGAATGAGGTCCCCAGGAGCCCGCAGTCTTCCAGCACCAGAGCCCCCACACGCTGGGGGGAGGCGGTACAGGGAAGATGGGGCTTTCTGTGAACAGCTGCCACGTGCTGGGCTGTGGAGGGGACAGAGGCACACCCCGGGGACTCGATGAAGTTGGACTGGGGACTCTGGCACTGCTCACTGCCTGCTCGGAATCATCGCCCAGGGTATTGTACCAGGGAGGGAAGGGAAGGGGGGGGGGGGTCTCCTCCTTATCTAGAAAGGAACATTAAGAGAGCCCTGGAGAGAGTAAACATGGGCGGGCTCCCTCTGTCTTATCAGATCTGAATACAGTGTCTGGAGTGGTGGTAAATGGGAGTTTAATTTGGTTTGGGTTTAATGAGTGAAACGAGACAATACAAAGCTCAGGCTTTTTCGTTCTAAAGGTCAGCTTTCTCTAAGTGAATTGCCAAAGCCTCAGACAACTGCATTTTGCAAATGGCTAAATGAGGGAGGCCCCACTACTGTATTTCTTACCCATCGGAGAGTGGTTTTTCCAAGGCTTTGCTCTGCTGTAATTCAGCACAGCTGTACAGCAAGCAGCCATGGGAGTGGAGCCTGCCACAGGGAATAGCTGCCTCTGCTTGACCAGGACTAGTCCATGAGTTGATAGACTCCTCTGTGGCACAGCCCACAGCTCCCTCTGCCTGGAGGAGGGACAAGAGTGGGCCAACAGTGATTTAAGGGGGCTCTACCCAGGCTTCTCAAAGGAAAAGAAGGATGCTTCACCCAGCATAAGTCTGCTGTGGCCTAATATAGTTTAGTGCCTTTTGCCTCTGTTTGCGTGATCTGTGCATAAAATGACCTTGTGTTTTTCCTAGCTCAACTTATCTGAATCCCCTCACATGCCTTCTGAAGGTGGAGAGCCCTTACTGGCTGCTTCGGAGTGTGAGCCCATGCTCCAGAAGGAAGCCAGGAGCCATGGAAAGTGTTGCGGGGATTAATACCATGACAAGAAAGAGGATGCCAAGAGTGGACAGACCCAACAATGTATTCTTTAAAAACCACAAAGGTGTATAGAAATTACTGAAATTACTGAAGAGTAAGGATTATTGTACCCAAATTTGGATTCATTGGCTCTTATTGCTTGTCTTCAAAACATACTGGGCATTCCACTCTTGGCATATGGCCTTTCAGAGTGAGGGACTTAGTATTTCATTCATAAAAGCACCTCTGAGAGACTGTAACAGATAAATCGTGCCTGTACATCGCCCTTAACATATTGGAGGCAGCATTTTATCACTACCAAGTCAAAAACCCACCTTCCATCAAACCAGAAGGGCATATATTTAGCCACAAACATAATGTAGCATTGCCAACCACCTCCAGGAACATGCAGGACTCTTCTGGAACCTAGCCCTTCCATTCATCTCTCTTTCCTGAAACCACTCATGGCAATTTATGTCAGAACCCAATAAATTAGAATCATACCGAGGACTGATGAAAGATTTTTCTTTATTAAACTGAACTGGGTAACATAACTCCAAATAATGTGTGGGCACTTGTTTCTACACCGTGCTGTGGGCTCAAATGACATCAGTAATAAAGCAGAAAGAAAATATATTTCCATTTTTTTAAAGTCAGTGATTTATTTTTCCAAGAGACTAACAGGCTCTGGACGAAGATGCCATAAAAACCTCATATGAACAGGAATTGGACAATTAAATACTGTGGTAATCAGCCTTTCTGCTGAGTGCATTCATAGCTCTGAGCCTTAAATAAAATACTGTTTAATCAAGAATGCCCAGTAAATAAAAGTGAATCATTGCATACCATGTCCATTTGCATATTATCATGCAGCTTTCCTACCACTGTGGAGCTCATTGTTGGTTTTGCCAGTGATATTTCTTTTTTTAGTGTATGAAGTTCTCATTTTCCATAAGACAGACAGATTCTCCTATGCAATTATAGTATCCAGGATGGGAATCCATCCCATTTTAAAATAAAAATACTCTGATGCATCCACTTTACAAGTGGGCTTCCTCTCTTGTGGAGAACCATTCCTCCCCTCGAATCAAAAGTCAGCCTGTGAATTATCCTCAGAAAAGGGAGGGACTCTAGTAAGAGACAGCTGAATATTACCTGCTAGAAGCAAAATGTTTTTACCTGGTCCATCAAAGAGCTCCAGGACCCGGGCCAATTTCCTGGTTCAGTGTTTTTCAAATGCCAGATTTTGACACACTAGTAGGTTATGAAATAAATTTAGTGGTTTGTAACTGGCATTTTGAAAAACAAAGTAAGATGAAATTTTAAAACCAGATTATTGCAAGGAGGAAGGGAAAGTGTAGCTTTGTGGAACTGGGTTCTGTGTGTGCACATGCGCCCACACACAACACAAGGTACCGTGGCATTTTTTAACAATGGTTCATTGACAAAGAATTTGGAAAAACACTGTTCTTGTTGGTTATGATGGGGAGAGGTGGGTTTTTGAAATTACTCCCAAATACATTTGAAGGTGAAGCAGCAGCCACAACAATAACAAAAACGGGAAACATATTGGGGGGTGGGGCAGTTTGCAGAGACCAGGAAGGGTGACAAAATCCTGGACTAGCTGTACTACCTGTGATTACATTCTGAAAATGTGCCTTCAGCCAGAGAAACACAAGTAGCTCTATGTTGCCTGGGCAGGAAGTCCAAATTGCAACCTGGAGGTCAAGGTTATGCTGAAGCAGGTGGTCCGAGCACACACATTTCTGCTGACCTGCCCTGGCGCTGGTGAGAGCATCCTGAGGCATCGGTTGCCATCTCACTGCAACAGACAACAATGGTGTGTTTGAGAGAGTTCCACCTGTAGGGTTAGACCTAGGCCGACCGCCAGCTTTGCCATTTACAAGCCCTTGCCAAACATTCCAAACTTCTTTGATCCTCAGTCTCCTTGTCTGTAAAATGGGCATAAAGTACTTTGTGATGTTCCTGTGAGAGTTAAGTACAGGAACCAATAGCAGGTGGCTTAATAAAGGTGAGTTCCTTCCATTTATCTTGTGTACTGATACTCCCACCTGCTACTGGGGAACAGAGAACGGACAGTACAGTAGAGGGCCGTCTTCTTTTCCTTATCCACCATTGTCTCAGTGATTGGTGCAGGGGAAAGAATGGAAGTGGGAAGGGGACCTTGCCAGAAGCCAGGCCCTGGGCAGTGAAGAGGTGGCTCAGGCAGCTGACCCCCGTGGGGAACCGCCATTCTCCTACTGACAGTGGGGCTGAGGCAGTGACTTCCCTGTGACCTCCCCCCACTCGGGGGCTGCCAATCACCACCAAATCCTGGCTTTCCTGCCTTGGTGCAAGGCCGAGATGGCTGTCATCTCAGCAGAATGACTTGTCCTTGACATTTGGGCCACAGACCTTTCTACTGGTTGAATTCCACCCATGCTCTACAAGCAACGAAGACACTACTGCAACCCATTCCCCCGCTCTGTGTGTAACCATAGCTGTGGCCTCCTTCAGGTAGAAGATCTCACAGCCAGCCATGAGGCTACTCTCCTAGAGATGGAAAATAACCACACGGTAGCCATCGCAATCCTGCAGGATGACCACCACCACAAAGTCCAAGGTAGCTACCAGCCTCAATGTGTATGGCCATGCGGGGTGGGCTGTGTGAGCCAAACCTTTGCGGCCGTCCTTCCTCTCTTGCCCCTTTTCCTGTTTTCCCTTCCTCTCCTTCCTGGTGTGTCTTTTTTGTTGCTTCCTATGGAAAGATCTAAAAATCCAGGATCCATCCAGGTAACTGCTCCTTCCCTCGGAAGCATTTACCCTCACACTTGCCCAGAGATGAGAATGCCGGGGAGCTGTGCCAGGGGATTGGGGCCAGATCCCACGTGGCATTCCCATGTAGCTGCTCTGGGGTTCCTTCTGTGCATCACAATTGTTCAGAGTTCCTGAGGTCATTCCGATGGGTCTCAAAGCTGGAGAACCATTACTCCAAAGTAGGCCTGGAAATCCTGGATTTTACCTTGTCTTCTAGCATTTTAAAATAAATGGTGACCCCCATGTAGATGTACTTTCCCCACATCTGTGGTGTGCTCAGGGCCACAGCAGCGTCCAGTTGGACCTGGGTCTCCACACCTCATACTCAGCACATTCCCCGTGGGCTAAGCGGAGCTCCAAATCTTTCTTTTTACATATTTTTGTAACTTTAGATTATCTTTCAATACATAGAGTTGTTTGTGGGTCATAATAAAAGTAACAACAGTTACTATTACTAAGATTTTTACCTTGTGAAAAAAGCTTTTTTACACTTTTGACATGCAAATGCATTACATTGGTATATATATTTTAGTTTTCAATTTCCCCACCTCACTTTTTTCCCTAGTTAACTGGTTGTTAAAGTGTATTTAAAGCAATTAAATTTAATAGATTAATAAATTTTAATAATTTGAAAGATACCATCAGAAGTTTTTTTAAAAAGATGTATTTATTTTAGAGAGAGCATGAGTGGGAGGCAGAGGGGGAGGGAGAGAGAATCTCAAGCAGACGCCATGCGGAGCACAAGACATGACATGGGGATCTATCTCATGGCACTGGGATCTATGACCCGAGCTGAAATCAAGAGTCAGATGCTTAACCGACTATGCCACCCAGGTTCCCCAACTTCAGAGGTTTTTTAAGTTATTTCTAAAATTTTCTTTGTAAACAATATAGTCCACTGTGTGACAATCAATACTCATGTTTTGCTTTCCTCAAGCACCAGCGCCATCACCTCTGGAACCCATTAGTACATGAAAAGTCCAAGCTGGAGACAAGGGACAGTACTTCCCTGAGAACTACTTAAATGTATTACCTGTGTCCTAAGACCATGTCTCCCACTTAGAGTACCAATTCCTACCCTTGGCTGCATACTGGAACCACCTGGGGACTTTTAAAAAATATTTATGTGTAGATCCTATTGCAAAGATCCTACTTTAATTGCTTTGGGGTGCAGCCTAGGCATCAGAATTTTTTAAAGCTCCCCAGGTGATTTTAACATGCAGCAAAATTTGAGAACCATTGTTTGTGAGCACAGTATTAAACATGGGACAAGGTGTTATGACCTTAAAATAATGAAAATCATTATGAGTATATGGATACTAGCAATGATTTATACCATCTCCAGAATAGATTCTAACTTTTCTTTTTCTCTTGGGTTTTTGTGGCCCTCTGAAAATGTCCTAAGTCCATCACTGCACTGTAGGAAAATGGTCTCTAGAAAGGGAATTTGAAAAAATAAAAAAAATATTAAAAAAAAAGAAAGGGAATTTGAATGGAAATAGTGCAATGAGCCATAGTGTTGCCTTTTGTTTCTATATTTTCGTAAAAATAGACCTGGTAGATTTTTCTGATGAATGAAATCTCACTTAGACACCACATCCAAGGCACTTGAATTATATATAAATGTCAAGACAATGTAGGTGTATTTAATGATAGGTAAAAAATTTATTACCATGGTCAGGGCGATGCTTTCAATGACTATTAAAACTAATCATGTACACAGAGCCAGGTAGACCAGAAGCCTGCATGGCTTTATATCATTGAAATCTGCACAAATTTTCCCCCCAAATGTAAATTTCAGCTACAAACAACTGGATTTCTTAGAGACTTCCACCATCATTACTTAAAAGATTTGGGTCAATGGAAACCACAAAGTCTTTCCTAATTGCAGCTCATGCCAGCCAGGATAATTGCTGGCCTCCAGTGCTCTCCTGTTCTAAGCATGTGACCCCGGCTGATTAATGGGACCTTTCCTCCCTGCGGTTATAACATGAAAACAAATTGCTTGTGTAGCCAGAATGAGATGTGCTTCACCCAGCTAATAAGACTCTTTCCATCTGGAGGAATATAGAATCCATTCACTAATAACTCTTACATGACATCTCTTTCTGCCTAACTTGCAAATTATTACTGGAATGACACTTTTCACAGAATAGAATTGTTCCAAACTCTCCAAGAGGAACCAGTCCAATTAGTCCTTCCTTCTGTCTGAATGTCTTAATATTGAATCTTTGCTCAAGCAAATCTTTGACATCTGTGGTTTCCAGAGTGTGGCCAAGAGGCTACCAAGGTGTTCTTGCAGACACAACCCTGGCCCCTTTCATACATCCATTCCCCAGCAAGCCCAGGCTGGCATGATGGCGCTCACAGCAACACTCTCCTTGGAAGGCCACCTTCTTCAGCATCCAGATTGCTGCTTCGTGGTGGAAAGGAGAATGATTTAACACTGCTTATCCAGCTGCTCTACCATGAGAAAAACTTGGAGAATAATGGGTACTGTGGAGAATCCAACTAGGGCAGAGTGATGGTAGAGCAGGTTGTAAGAATGAGATTGTGTATATGTGCATGTGTGCGTGACGTGCTCCCGAGTACAATTGTGGTTTATTTTTATATTTATTTATTTATTTATTTATTTATTTATTTATTTATTTATTTTATTTATTTTTTTTTTTGAGAAAGAGAGGGAGTGGGGAATGAGGCAGGAGAGAGAGAATCTTAAGCAGGCTCCATGCTCAGCACAGAGCCCAACACAGAGCTCGATCTCACCTGACATCATGACCCTAGCAGAAATCAAGAGGGACACTCAACCAATTGAGCCAGCCAGGCGCCCCTACATGATTGTAGTTCTGTTTGCTTCCGTCCCTCATTCTTCCCCTCTTTCCCTCTTCTTCCTTCTTTGTCCTATTCCCTTTCTCTTTCTTTCACTGTCTTCTAAAGAGCACTACATATAATTTCAAAGTATGGAGAAGTCTCTGTAGGCTTTAGTCTTCTATCTACCAGTGTCCCTTATTTACCTACATCCTAAATCTGACAAAGTCTTGTTTGATCCTTTTCAAAAGACCAACTTAACTATTTGATCTCTTATCTCCAGAATTGATGTCTACCCATGAACTTGAAAAGAAAGAATTGGAAGAAAATTTTGAAAAGCTGCGGCTGTCATTACAGGTTAATATGCATTCTCTTAACTCTGGTATCAAGATAATGGCAGCATCATTATGCCTGTCTGCAGACTTTCATCCAGCACCTACTGTGTACTGGATCCTGTACTAAGCATTGGAAAATAGAGGTAAATGAGACATACTCCTTGCCCTTTGGGTAGTTACTGTCCGCTCAGACAGCTGTGACCTAAACAGTGACAGACAACACAAAAGGTAACACATACTTACACCCAATGAATAACACCATCAGTGAGCACCACAGGAGTTCTGAGACACTGCTCCCTACTTGCCATGGTCAGAGGAGTTGTGTCTGAAGAAAAGGGAGGACTTGGGGAGGAGAACAATCTAGGCAGGGGGAATGGGGTAACGGGGTTGTAAAGGACAAATGTCATAGGATATGTTCTGGGAATTATAAAAGGGGCTTTAATCACCTGGAGGTAGGTAAGATGAAAAGAACCTTCTTCGTCTTCCACTGCTAACCTGCGGAAAACATGGGTCTCAGAGTCTGGGGGCTGCCTGGCTTCCTTCTGACCTCCATGGGGAGAATGAAAGGTCTCCCAGATCACCCGCGTCTCCCTCCCGCCTTCTAGAGACCCAGGCCACCCCCAGCCCTAGGTTGGAGCTGCCTGGGAAGCAAGGGTGAGGTCGGTGGCCCTGCTTCCATTCCCAACTATGGCTGCCTCTGTTATAACAAGATTATTTGTTAAATATTAGGAACACGCACATCTGAAAGTTGTGGAAGGTGTTTATTAAAACTGTAATACAAAGGCGAGAATTTTCCTTCTTTGCTGGCATACTTTCCCCTGGCAATATTCATTGTACAGAGCCTGCGCACCAAGACAAGAATCCAGGATTGTGGAGATAGCCAGTGTCACAGCTGTTGAATGTACTATTCAGAAGTTTTAAAATGGGAAACCGCCTGCTGCAAGCCCTCCACTGCCCCGATCCGTTGATCCATGGATGGTCCTGCAGTAAGCCGGTGCAGTCCTCACATGGCTTATCCTTGGCCCATTAACCCCAAACTGCCTTCCTGTGCGTCCAGTCCAAAACCAAAAGAAGGGAGAGTTTTGTTTCATATGAGTCTTCACTCTGCCGCTAACATTAAACTGTCATGAATTGTATATATTTCAGTTGTAACTCTCCATGGAAAGAGTTTATTTGGGCTGGAGAATATTTGGTACAAAGAGGACGGCATTGCTTAGGCCAAAACTTCTAAGCTCCTGGTGGCTAGAGAAACAGATCTGGGGCAAGAGATGTGAGCTTGGAGTTTTTAACTCCCCACTATACCTCCTCTTTCTAGCTTGGAAATCATGAACAGTTACATAAGCTCTATAAACCTTACTTTACTCATCTGTGAAATAGGGGCGATAACAATACCTTCCTCTCGATGTGAGCAGATTAAGGGCCTAGCACTAGGTTGGCTCATGGTAGATGCTAGTAAGGAGTGGCTATTGCTATGAAATCGTTTCTAACATTGTTACGTTTCCTACTACTATTGTTATGTCATTGGTTAACCCTTGAGTGACCCATGCTGGGCTGCATCACCAGCGGGGCCTTTCTGCCTCTTAGTTTGACTCAAATTGAAAAACAGTCTGTTTGGTCTGATGGCTGTGGCACCATTGTCTGCCTATGGATCTGTTTTGAGTAATGGTGAATAAGGCAGATAAAAACACAGTTGGACATTTTAGATCTGTCCCAGGTGGCATTGCCTGATGCATCTTTCATGGTTTTGCTCTTCAATGAAGGAGGAGAGACCTGAAAGAAATGCTTCCTCTGTGAGCACGGAGTTGGGTGTAGGAGCTGTGTAGCATTTTTATAGTCATTTTTATAGTCATGTTCTAGAAGGTGACTGCAGCTATGGAGTGACCATGTGCTGGGGCCCAGCTGGTGTTGCCCTGGGCTGGAATTTACATTCATCAGCTCCTGTGCATACAAATTCCCACTGACAACTATAATGCCCTAATGCACCAGCACTTGGATTTAATGGCATGGCGGTGGGGGAGGGGGGCTTTTTGTTGTTGTTGTTTAAAAATAAAATTGGAAGTAACCAGAAACAAAAAAAAAAAAAAAGAGGAAAAGGAACCTGCCAAGGATGGTTTGCAAAACAAGGCCCTCTGATGAGAGGGAGAAAGCAGGCAAGCCAGCACTTCATACATGACAGTGTTTTTATGTGGGATTACATGATTTACAGCACCTAGGCCTTTATACGAGGGGGATGAAGCTGTTTCTTTGGCCAGAAGAGCTCTTGGGGAGACCTTAGTCCCTCCATTTTAATGTCACAGAAGTGGTGTCATTGGATGGAGACCTTTGGGATATTCTGCATGAATGAGGCATCATCTCTCACTGTGCTTGAGCATCAAGAGAAAGCCCCCTGCCCGGCATCCTTTGCTCACCTGCAGTGATCGGGCATTGCTGGGGTTGCAAGGGAGGTTGAGTGTAGATGCATCTGCCCTGGCAGCCAGGGAAGGAGCAAGAAATGGTTCCTCCTTGGACACACCGTCATCTGGTCAGTGAGGACACAGAGAGCTGCTGGGGGTCTAGCCGGGCGGAGAGTCTAAATGGGAGAAAAGACTCCGCTCATATGGCACCTCCTGCCAGAGATATGCAGTCCAGCCCTGAGGCCCAGAAAGGCTGAGGGGAGGCCAGAAGTGAGCAGGGAGGGGGGAGCTGGAAGGTAAGGTGGGGTGGGGAGGGGAGCAGTGAGAGCGGAGCTGGGAGACCAGAGGGGCTGAGCAGGAGGCATGTCAACACTGTGTCAAGTGGGCACTTCATCTTCATGCCAATGGGGTTTAACATGGTGGGGGTGATGGGTTCGGTTCCGCTTTAGAAAGCTCCCCCTGCCTCCAGCGTGAGGGCAGAAGACTTAGAAGCCCGGCGTCAGGTCCAGCAAGGAGCAGCAGCGTGCCTCAACTTTAGCTGGAGGGACAGGGACCAGGGAGCTCGCGGACGCCAGGGACGTTAGGCAGGTGGAATTGGCAGCACTTGATGACTGACCCCAAATTAGTGTGTGTGGTGGTCACAGGAGGGGTCTCAGGCAGAGAGGGGAGTCAGGGATGGTTCAACGGTTTATTCACCAGGGCAGTTCTCTGAAATGGGTATCTGTCCTTCGTCAGGTCAGGGACTCGAGGCCTCCCCGAGGTGGGACACGGCAGCATTGCCTCCCGCCTCCACGGCAGCTGAGGGGGGGACGAGGCCAGCGGCCTCCTGCTGGGGGGACCCGAGCTCGCCCGCTCCCGCCAGGGCACTGCCTGCGGAGCCCGGGGGCCGGCGGGGCCTGGCGACCTCAGCAGCCTCCGCCGCCCCGTGGAGAGCGGCCACCTGTGGGGTGGGCGGCGGTCCCTTGCCGGCTGCCCGGGCCACAGTGTCTGCAGGCGCCGAGCTGGGCCGAGCCGGGCCTCTTGTCCTTCCCTCCAGGACCAGGTGGACACGCTGACCTTCCAGAGCCAGTCTCTGCGGGACCGCGCCAGGCGCTTTGAGGAGGCTCTGAGGAAGAACACCGAGGAGCAGCTGGAGGTAGTCCTGCTCCCCAGGCCCCCCCAGGCCCCCCCAGGCCTCCGGGCTCCCACAGGGGCCCCACCCCGGGAGTCACCTCAGCAGTCTCCCCCAGAGACGGGACCTCTGTGTGGATCCGCTGCCGCAGTGACGGCCGGCCAGGACATGTCCCTGTCAGCACCTCTCTCCTGACACAAGGACAGCTGTGGGTTCTCCACTGATGTGTTCTCGCCAGATTCCACGGCGCCCCAGCCACGGCCCCCGAGCCCCCGCGACCCGCACGCCCTCCCCTCCATCCCCCCCAGCTTGGGGGTCGGCTGGTGCAAGAGTCACCACCTATGCCTGTCTTAATAGGTTGAGGGGAGTGTTTTCCAGAAAAGCTGGCAAAGTTCCTTCCCTCTCAGGGAGGATTGCCAGATAAAATGCAAGACACCCAGGTCAGTTTGAATTATAAATAAGTGAATTTTTTATATAAGTGTATCCCATCTAATACTTATACTTAAAAAAGAAAAGGTGCTTTATCTGGAATTCATACTTAATGTCCTATGTTTTGTTGTTGTTGCTGTTGTTACATTTGGCAACCTTACTGTAGCATTTCTTTCCCTAAAATGCCTTTTCTGCTTTTTAAACCACTTTGCTCATTTCCTACACAAGGATACACCCCACCCCTACCCCACCCCTTGCCCAGCTCTGCCTGGGTACGAGGGAGACCTGTAAATCTCAATGTGTCTGTTGAACCAAGTAGTCTGGGTCAATGTTAAAAGCCAATGTTGAATTTACTCTTTTTTACCCCATGAGCTCCCTTTTGGGGATGGGCTGGTGGCATCCTGCCACCCCAGCATCCAGACTCTTCAGTGGGTGATGGCTTTACCTCTCTTGTTCCCCAGAGAGCTGGATTTCTTATAGCATTTCCAGTGGGAAACCAATGCGTACCTTTATCAGAGAAGGCTGTGAGTGCGCTCACACTCATGCCCCCGTGCCTACTGGGAAACTTGTTACAGGAGGCTAGATTTAGCTGAACTCATGGCACTGGTGGATCCTGGACTTTGCTGGGACCCCTGGTAAATAGCTCTTGTTCTCTGCTGTTGTAGATTGCATTGGCTCCCTATCAGCACTTGGAAGAAGACATGAAGAGTCTGAAGCAGGTATTAGAGATGAAGAATCAGCAAATACACCAGCAGGAAAAGAAGATCATTGAGCTGGAAAAACTGGTGAGTCAGCCTGTGTGCTTGGGAGAGCCCCAGGAACCTGAATGATATGCCGTACTGTCAGCAAGATGCTGTTCACAGCATCCGGAAGGTGGACCCTTCCCTGTCCACTGCCTACACCTGAAAATGCCATGGCTCAGTCTCAAGATCTTTCTTAGGAAGCCAGGAATTCTGATAAGGAATCTGAGGTGGCCTCATTTTGTACAACTGGGGAGCCCTCCTGATTCCCGCCTCCATTCTCCATCTGCCACTCCTCCCCTGGGGGAGTGCTCCTTCCTCCCTCCTCCCTGCAGGCGATAGGTGGTAAGCCAGTATAAATGGAGCACACTGAGGTGTGCCAGGCTTGGTGCAAAGCACTTTACGTTCTTTAACTCTGACAGCCATCCCCTGGAGCAAGTACTGTCGGGAGGCTCCTTTCATAGTCGCAGATGCACACGGAGGCCTAGGCAGAGGCGTAAGGAGAGCCAGTAAGTGGCTGGGCCCAGGTAGGAGTGCTGGCCCAGTGCTCCACGTTCCGGCTCTCACAGCCCTCTGCCTCCTGTTCAGCCCAGCCAGCAGATCTTTAACTTGCCGTCTTAGTAATTAATCATCTTGGCTAACTTCTAAAGTCCCCTGCTTGTTTCTGAAATATCCCTCGAAGCTGGTTTTCCTAAGCCAGGGGCTGATCTAGGCCTACCTGCTGGATCTGGCACCTCCACTTCTTGCAGACATCTCATACTGTACAGGTGCTTATCAGGTGGGGTGGGGGCAGCCTGCCGTGTGTCTGTCAGTAACCAGCATCCAGGCAATGGTGACCATGTGGCACCTCCCAATGGCCCAGAGCTTCCCAGCAGTGTCAGAGTCCTGCCACGCTGCCTGGCCCACATGGAGACCGACAATCCTCCTCCTCCTCCAGGCCGGACAATCCGCATTCAGCTGTCTGATCACCCACAAATCTTAGGGTTTACTCAGATGTTTTTAGCCACGTTCCAGACATTCTGCAGGCCTGCATGCTTTCTCCTTCCAGAAACCTTTCCTGGCATACAGAAAGAACCAATTTAATCACTTCCCATTTCCTGGGAGCAAAGATGAAGGCTGTAGGGAAGTGCCCTGCTGGAAAGCTGGGACAGAGTCCAGCCCTTTGGCTCTGACTCCTGGTCCTCTTCGTGGAAGGGCAACAGTTTTCCTCAAAGATTGACGACCCAATAGTGAATTTGTCATTTGTTCTTCAAAAAATAATTTATTTCTGAATTTATCTTAGAGTAGAACTGTGCTTCTGCAAGTCCCTAGGGGCCACACAGAGAGAAAAGCATAAATTGTAGGGGAATAACAACCAGGGGAAAATGTTATTTTCTGATCATGTTCCAAGCCCATCTCAGGGTTTGGCTTCCTGGCTGGTCATACTCTCAGAAGGAAAAAATGTGTCCACATTATTTGTATTTCTATCCCTCCATTAATTCAGAATGTCCTATTGTGCATACATGCCGGGCAGGGATGCTGATGCAGCTCAGTTGACCGTCAGGGAGAACCAGGGGACCCATCAGCCAAACTAGGACCCAGGGGTGTTCACTGATCTCTGACAGCTCATCTTTGACTGCCTGGGCATGCCCTGGAAGAAATGTATTCTACACAGAAACCGGACATATACATACACACACATTGTATAATATATGTAAAAAATATTTATATCTAAAATATGTATAACAATAATATTTTTACTACATACAGTGCACTCTGGTATTTTCTGTTTTATTTTGTTTTTAAAAATACTACTCACATCTAACTTGATTTTACAACCCATTGTAATTTGCAATGCACTATTTTTTTTTTAAGATTTTATTTATTTATTTGAGAGAGAGAGAGAGAGAGCATATGTGCACATGAACAGAGGGAAGGGCAGAGGGGGAAGGGGAGGGACAAGAAGACTCTACACGGAACACAGAGCCCCGTGTGGGGTGCACTTCAGGACCCTGAGATCATGACCTGAGCCAGAATCAAAAGTTGGACACCCAACCCACCAAGCCACCCAGGCACCCCACAAAGCAATGTTCTTGATAATCCTCCAAAGCCCAGAAGCCAAGGGCACTGGCCTTCTATATTTGTCATGGCCTTGCTGAGAACCTCTTAACACTGCGTCCTTTGTAGGCGGAAAAGAATATTATCCTAGAAGAAAAGATCCAAGTTCTCCAGCAGCAAAATGAAGACCTCAAAGCAAGGATTGACCAGAACACCGTTGTCACAAGGTAGGTGGGCCTGGGTGTCTGAGCCTAACAAATCAGGTGTCACCTACAAAGTGGCATTGCTCTTGAGTTTCTTTGGGGACTCTGTTCTTGTCCAGCATCCAATTTATCTAATTCCTCTGTGCTTTGAGGCTTTCCCACACAGGCTCTTGGCATTTCACATATGAAAAAAAGAATAAAACACCCCACTGGGACCTCCCGGCCTGTGCCTGGCTCTGCATATCAGTGGTCCCCACTTGGGGACAAATGAGTGAAATTGGCTCATGTGTGCAGGAGAGGTCTCCAGTGCAGCTGGGAGATGGAGGGCTTTATTTCTGGGGGGTTTGGAGGAGTGCCAGCTAGATATTCCCAGGCAAAAGACAAAAACGCCATGAGCTGAGCCTGTGCTCTGTTAGCTCACAGCACAGACCTGTGTAGGGCCCTCAGCTGCTGAGCTGTCATCCTGGGCCAGCCTGCCCAAGGCCATGAAGAGCTGGCCCTGGCCAGGGGATGGCAGGGAGTGAACAATCCAGTGAAGCTGTGTAGTCGAATGCAGATCTTCTGAGTAACACTGTTCCCATCTCCATCCCCTGCTCTGATGTGCTCCAACTTACAAGGAAGGATGTGGGGGTCCCCCCTTCTGCTGTCAGAGTAGAGTGAAGCAGTGTTTAGCTTGATCAGCCAACTGGAGCTTGTAGGCAGACCTTGGGTTCAGTTCCAGACTGCCGCAGTTAAGCAAGTATCGCAACGAAGCAATCACATGAATTTTTCCCAAATGAATGGTTTCCCGGTACATATAAAAGTTAGGTTTACACTATCCTATAGTTTACTAAGTGTGAAATACCATCATGTCTAAAAAAGCAATGTGCATACCTTAATTTAAAAATGCTTTATTGCTGAAAAATGCAAACCACCATCCAAAGTTTCAGCGAGTCATAAATCTTTTTACTGATGGAGGGTCTTGGCTCACTATCAGTGGCTACTGACTGGTGGGGGTCAAGCTGCTGAAGGCTGGGGTGTCTGTGCCAATTTCTTAAAACAACAATGAAGTTTGCTACATCGATGGACTTTCACAAAATATTTCTCTGTAGTGTGCAATGCTGTTTGATAGCATTTCACCCACAAGTAGAACTTCTTTCAAAACTGGAGTCAATCCTCTCAATCCCTGCTGCTGCTTTTTTAGCTAAGTTGATGTACTACTCTAAATCCTTTGTGGTCAATGCAACAGTCTTCATGGCATCTCCGCCAAGAGTGGTTTCCATCTCAAGAAACCACTTTCTTGACTCATCCATGAGAACCAGCTCCTCATCCGTTCAAGTTTGATCATGAGATGGCAGCAATGTGGTCCCATCTTCAGGTCCCACTTTGATTTCCAGTTCTCTTGCTGTTTTCACTACATCTGTAGTTACTGCCTCCACTGACATCCTGAACCTCTCGCCTCCAAGTCCTCCATGGGGCGGGGGTGGGGGGGAGGACACCAACTTCTTCCAAACTCCTGTGAATGTGCATAATTTGACTTCTTCCCATGAATCATGAATGTTCTTACCGGCATCTTATAATGGTGAATCCTTTCCAGAAGGTTTTCAATTGACTTTGCCCAGATCCATCAGAGGAATCACTCTCCATGGCAGCTGTAGGCTTACAAAAATGTATTTCTTAAAGAATAAGACTTGAAAGGCAAAATTATTCCTTGATCCATGGACTGTAGAATGGATGTTGTGTCAGCAGGCATGAAGACCACATTCATCTTGCCAGTCTCCATCAGAGCTCTTGGGCGACCAGGTGCATTGTTGGTCAGCAGTAGTATTTTGATAGGAATCATTTTTCTCTGCAGCAGATCTTTACAGTGGGCTTCAAATATTCAGTAAACCATACTGTAAACAGATGTGCTGTCATCCAGGCTTTGTGGTTCCACTGATAGAGGATAGAGTAGATTTTGCATCATTCTGAAGGGCCCTAGGATTTTCCAAATGGTCAATTTGCACTGGCTTCAACTGAAGTCATCAGCTGCTTTAGCTCCTAACGAGAGTCAGCCTGTCCTTCGAAGACTTCTCTAGCTATGAAAGTCTTGATGGCATCATCTTCCAACAGAAGGCTGTTTTGTCTACATTGAAAAATCTATTGTTTAGTGTAGCCGCCTTCATGAATCACCTTAGCTAGACCTTTTGGGTACCTCACTGCAGCTTCTACACCAGCATTTGTTGCTTCACCTTATACCTTATGTTCTGGAGTTGGCTTCTTTCCTTAAACCTCAGGAACCAACCTCTGCCAGCTTCAGACCTTTCTTCTGCAGCTTCCTCACCTCTATCATCCCTCACAGATTGAGAGATTTAGGGCCTTGCTCTGGATTAATCTTGGGCCTAAGGGAATGTTGTGGCTGGTTTGCTCTTCTCTCCAGACCACTCAAAGTTTCTCCATATCAATAGTAAGGCTGTTCCACTTTCTACACCACATGTTCACTGGAGCAGCACTTTTAATATCCTTCAAGAATCTTTCCTTTGCACCACAACTTAGCTGATGTTTGGCACAAGAAGCCCCAGCTCTCAGCCTACCGAGGCTTTCCACATGCCTTCCTCACTAAGCTTTTGGTTTAAAGTGAGAAAGTGCAACTCTTCCTTTCACCTGAGCACTTAAGAGGCCATTGTAGGGTTATTCTTTGGTCTAACTTCAATATTGTTGTGTCTCTGGAAATAGGGAGACACCCAAAGAGAGGGAGAGAGACCGGGAAAGTCTGGTCGATGGAGCAGTCAGAGCACACACAACATTAATTGATTAAGTTTGGGATCTTATACGGATGTAGTTCGTGGACCCCCAAAACGATTATAGTAGTAACATCAAAGATCACTGATCACAGACCAGCATAACAAACATGATAATAATGAAAAAGTTGGAAATATTGCAAAAATCACCAAAACGTGACGTGAAGATGTGAAGTAAGCAAATGCTGTTGGAAAATTGGCACCGGTAACCGTACTCTACTGAGGGCTGGCACAAACCTTCAGCCTATAAAAAATATCTGCAAAGTGCAGTAAAATGAAGCACAGTAAAATGAGGTGTGCCTGCACTTTGTCCATGAGGATAGAGCTCTCTCTGTGGGACCCTTGCCTGTCCCCTGACCCCTTACTGAACTGAACTCCTTCTTGGATCCATATATGTCACCCTGTGATGCACACGCACACTCACATACGTACTTGTGCTTCCTGTCACCCACAGGTGTACACAAGTGTGCATGCTCCCAGACTTGCACGATCATGCTCACTGGCATGCACACTCTTGTGTGCCCACCCCCTCACAGGTCACACACATATAGTTGCACACACTCACACATATACACACATACACACATTACCTCCGCAACTGAACTCGTGGTGCTGGCATTCATTCCCACCCCAGAGGCTCACAGGAGAGACTGTGCCAGGGCAGCAGGTCTGTCACCCACCCTGCTCAACCTGAGCCACCCCAGCCCATGCCTCCCCTGGAAATCACAAAGGCACCTGGCCCAAAGAGCAAGTCCAGGCTTTATCCAAGTGAGCTGGCTTCCTGGGCTGAGTCCGTGCAGCTACAAAATGCCTGTGTACCCATCCCTGTCAGTTCCTCATTTATACAAAATGCAACAAAGCAAGCAACTCACACTTGATGACAGCGCAGGATGCATCGATCCCTTTTTCATTTAGCATCCCTTATCAACAACCATTAATTGAGCATCTGTTGTGTGCCAGACGCCAGGCTGGATGCTGGGGATTCAAGGAAAGCGGCTCTGGCCCCTGTCCTCAAGGGCTCTCGGTCCAGCAGGCAGGCAGATGCACAGATCAGCATGTGCAGCAGGGGAAGACGCTTGCTCTCACGGGGACCCGAGCCAGGGCCAGGGAGGCCAGGAGGCGTCCTGGGGCTGACGGCACTGTCCCTGTGCTGTCCTTATGGTTGATGGCCACTATCTCTGAGCCTCCTGTGCGGCACACGCACACTAGCTCCCCACTTCCCTCCTTTCCTCTTTTGCCTTCAGCATTTGCTCTGTCCGGGGGACAGCTAGGGCCTCCCCTGATGGGGCAGAGGGACTGTGAGGGAACGGATGTGTCCGCGTGAAGCATGGAAATCACACTTCAGCCCATGGGGCTTGGTCTCTGTGGTCCCGTTGGTCCCCGTGCTCCCGCAGGCGGCTGCAGCCTCCTCCCTTGCCCCGACCCCCCTGGCCCAGTGAATCTCAAGTTCATTGCCTTCCAGCAGAATCGCTGCTTGATTGTTTCCTGTTCTCCCCATGCAGACAACTGTCGGAGGAAAATGCCAATCTGCAGGAATATGTGGAGAAAGAAACCCAGGAGAAGAAGAGATTGAGCCGAACCAACGAAGAGCTGCTTTGGAAGCTCCAAACTGGGGACCCAACCAGCCCGGTTAAACTCTCGCCCACGTCCCCCGTCTACCGTGGCTCCTCCTCGGGGCCCTCCTCGCCCGCCAGAGTCAGCGCGACGCCCAGATGACCCACCCAGCGCTTCCACCCGGACGGACGGACGGAGTCTTGACCGGGCTGGCCCTGCGCGCATGCTCAGTAGCTGCATAGCTGCATCCTAAGCAAAGTCCTCTTCTGATCCTCATATAAGACTGTCCTGGTGTTGGCACTTAGGAAAGTGTAAACGGTAGTGTCTGATGTGCAAACGTTTGACCGTAGTTAGAGCCAAAAGAAAGGAAGAAACTCCAGTTGTTCTTGAGCAATGAACTTTCACTGCAGAATTTCAGGTTCGTTACAAATAGCTCAGTTTTGAATATACATTGAATAATCCTTGTGTACTGCACCGATATGTGTGTATATTTAGATATACGTATATACACATGCAGCGGTTCTGAATTGCATTTTTTATAACATGAAGTGCTGACATATTTTGGTGAAGGTCAGCAGTTTTCTAACTTGTGCCTAAGAATTATTGGGATATGAAAATGCATTTCTATCTAGCTTCCCAGGAATATTTCTACCCAAAATAGAAAAAGGAAAAAAAAAAAAAAGATAGAGAAGAAGCGCCTTTCAACCTACCACCAAGTGGTACTCTAACACAAACACCAGCGATTTGTGAACAGTAACTGCCTTTGGAACAGTCAGCTTCTTAGTCAACATGATGTGAGGTCACTATTATTCCATTCGCAAGTTTTACTTATTAATACTCCTGTCGTGAGTGCCTAAGGGATAGCAGTGGGAAATCCTGAGGGGTTTAGCGGTTTGCAGATGCTTCTCACGACAGTGAATCATCTACAGTCTTGTAAACACAAGATTTGCTTTTTTCCTAAGTGACATCTTAGAATCCATCATTAAGCTCCTACACCCTTGGGAAAATATGGAAGAACATAACCTTCTGGAGTGAGGGTGAGGATGACCTTGGAGCTGGCCAAGACCATCCGCGCTCTGTCCTCCAGAAGGAAAACTGCTGGTAGGATCTGTATCTTGATTGAGCACAGAGTAGGAAGGCATCCTCTGGCATCCCATGTGGTGTGCTCCAATGTGATTCTATAAATTCTATAAATCAAAATATGACCCTCAGGCCCCCACTTCATAGACAACCATCCCCCCTCATCAGTTTGGTCCTATAACTCAACCCCATAACTGTACATTGAGATGGCTCAGGGGTTCTTGCAGGGGCTTCCAGAAAACTGACCCTTCCATCCGGGGGATCACTTTGCAGCTGTGCTCGATCATCACATGACCTCCCACAAAGCCAGGTGTATTTTCTGCCCCATGACCAAGCAGTACCACAGCTGACAGTGGTCCCTTCTCAGGCCCAGGAGGTTCTTCCAAACAGAGGAGCCCAATGAAACGGTCAGCCAGCAGTCCCTGGCCCCTGGACTGGCATTTGTCTCGGAAATAGTAGAGTTAGAATGTGAAAGCTCTCCCTATAGTGCTGTGGAAGAGTAGGAGCATGACACACAAAGAAAGACACAGTTTTTTAACAGTTGACATGATAATGATGGTGACGATAATGATGCCTTTGTTTCCTGTTTGTGACAAAGACCCTGCACCTTTTCCTGATGGCCTCTCGTGATAGTCCTGAGTCCAGGGCTGCCTCTGAGCATGCCCCAGGCGAGCAGACTCATGCAGGGATGCTCCTTGTGCCAGGAGCCATGGAACCAGGAAGAAACGACCCACGGGAGGGGCCACCTTGCCCGCGGCCCTGCCTGCTGGGCACCTGTGCAGCCAGTCTGAAGACAGGCCTGGTCTGCATTCTTGGCATGAGTCAAGCTTGGGCTTGCTGGCCTCAGGTACATCTCATTTCTAGCAAACCTCCCAGGGTCTTTGCCCATCCTCGGGACATACACGATAGATACTCATTGAAGAGACATGTCTTTTTTCCTTTAGTGGCTCTGCATGATGTTGTGATATTGAGTTGGGCGTTCCATTAGAGTAGATCGTGCCACGTTGACTAAATACACAAGTATTTATTCTATTAGCAGGCACCACCTGCCAACAGTCATTTGGCAGTAGCTCGGCTCTGCCCCTTAGGAACTGCTTCCATAAGGACACCTGCTAAATGCAGTTACACAGCAATACAGATTTCAGTGTTAACGTTAGAACGTGCTACAGTGTGTTAGCCTATTGCAGTCAAAGTCGTAGTGATGTTAGAACTAAGTAACCCCTCACTAGGTGGACTAAAGCTTTGCCCTAACCAGCCCTGCCCTTGGGTACTTGAGCTAATTCCCACATTGCCCTGGCTTCATCCCTTCATCATCATGGGTTGCTCCTATCCTGAAACCTGAGGGCTGGCAGCCGCTGAGCCCCCTCTTCACCACCCTACCCACCCACCCCCACACACACACCATTAGAACTGGGACCTCTTAACATGGAAGTCTCCCTCCATCCACCCCTCGGGCTGGAGTGGTTTCCACATCCAGATGCTGCAGCCTCCCCACCTGCCTCAGACCCACCAAACCTCACCAGCCTCTTCCTGGTGTTTGAGACCTGACTGTGCCCTGCACCCACCCTTGCCTTCCCAGCACAAGCTGAATGAGGTTGTGAGTGGGGCGGGTTTCAGGGGAGGGGAGGGGGCTGACGGGCTGGCACACATGGTGATTATTTGAATGGGGTCACACATTATTTATCTGGCCCCTACAGTTTCTGTGTTACATATTTGTGTTTGAAGCATATTAAAATTAACTTGAGGGACTTGCTGTGATATGCACTTGATGTAACTGTCAGCCTGGCCCTCCCAGGCTTCAGGAAATCCCCTGCTGGGGATCCAAGGCAGGGAAGCAGGGAGGTGTTTTGCAGGCTGCGTTCCCTTTCTGCTGGTACCAGTGTCAGCTGATTGTCACTCACCAAGACCCACTCTCCCCAGACCCAGCAGGTCCAGGGGTCCCGCAGCTGTCTTCCAGCCCAGATCCCAGCAGCTCTGCCCTGAACCTCAGAGAGCATCAAGGCTCCACTCTGCTAGGCCATCTTCCGGAGGCTGGGCGGGCTAGACTCAGTTCCAAAGGACACGACACATGGACTACAGTCCTTTCCCCATCGATTTCACATTCAGGCCTAAACAGGTGTATGTTTCTACTGCAAAGAGAGCTTGGTGTGCCCTAAATCCCATCAGGATCATCACAGACAATGCCCACAGTCGAAGCAGGTCCTTATCATGAGCTTTTTCCTCCAACGGGGCAGGGGAAATGGGGTACAGGGAACACAGGACCCTGGAAAGCTCTGTAGGCCTCCCTAGAATTCCCCAAAGTGCAGCCAAGACACTCACTTCTACCTGAAAGCACTTGCCCCCATCTCACCCGCCTCAGGTTGTCCAGCCTGACACTGCAATGTCCACATGGGCCTGCCCCTTCTTCGGGTTACAAGGGAGACCCAGTGTGGCCAGCTTTCCATGCTGGTTTCGCAGGGCATATAGGAGTGGAAACAACTTGAGACTTAGGCAAGCCTGCCCCACAAACAGTAGCTGAACAAAGAGACTTTTGTGGATGACAAATCACTTCGAGTCACCTCAGGACCTGAGAGGAACACTACAGATCCCCTCTGAATCACCCACACCTCCAGATTGTTGACAATGACTATGTGTTTACTAAATGATTTCCTTGTCAACCTGTCCCAACCTATTAGTGTCGTTTGGGGTGTCTTGTGCCCTCCACTTGTATAATAACCACTTTCCATTGTCCTTCCCCCTACACATGAGGTAAACAAGGTACAGGTCAGCACCTCCACTTAACCCAAGAGCAGACTGGTGACTCGCCCCTTGGCATGTGCAGGAAAAGGGGTTAAGCGCCGGCTTCCTCCTGTCTGCAGAGAACTGCGTCCCCTCCCACAGGGTAACTTGCAGCAGACCGAGATCTTTGGTGGAGACTCTGTCACCTCCAGTGTGCCCAGGACCCTGGTACAGCCCGCCACCCCCGCATGGGAGAGGTGGATCATCTCATCAAGAAGGGAGCGATGGAGGAGTTAAGCTCAGGTAGAAACAAAGCTGAAACCACCGGCCTGCTATTGGAGCTGAATGCTCTTCTCGTGGCTGATGTGGCACATGCAGCATCGCTGTCCTGCACGCTGTCACAGCTTCCGTGATCAAGAGTCAGGGTCCTGCGCCCTGGAGAGTTTGGGCCCAATACTTAAAAAAAAAAAAAAAAAAAAAAAAAAACCACGGAAGGCTGGTATGCTGTATGCTGTCCTGGTTGTTAAAGGGAGTTCATTCACTTAAATTTGCTAAATCTCTTTAAAAAAAAAAACAAAAAAAAAAAAACCAGGTTGCTTCTCTTAAACGTCTGGAAACAAAAACAGGACACTTGGGGTTTCTGAGCACCAAGTATAATTCTCCCCTGTCGGCGTGGAGGGAAGAGGCGCTCAGGAGGTGCAGGCCTGTTCGCCGCCCTCACCCCGCCGAGTTTCGCCAGGGCCGCCGGCCAGCGGGGGTGGGGCGGTGTGCAGCTCTCAGCTGGGCCCCCTGGTGCACGTGACCTGGGCACAGGCCGGGGCACCCACTCCTGGCCCCCCGAGCAAGCTGTTCTTGCACTGCTGCTGCCTGCAGAGCGGTTTCTCGCTTTAACCGCGCCCAAACTGATGTGGCAGGGCTGTTCCCGTCCCCGCCGCGCCACCACCGGCCTCGAGGCGCAGAGGAGCATCCACGGGAGGGGCCGGCCCGCAGGACGTCTCGCTTCCCGACTCGGGATCGGGCGGAGACCAAGTTGGCCCAAGAGCGGCCTCAGGAGCAACAGCGGCGCCTGTTGGCGTCACGTTCTATTCAGTAGCCGCATTCCCGGCCCGCTGGGCAGCCAGAGTTTGGGGAGACCAAAGGATTCCCTCTGGAAGGGGGGCGGACAGGGCCATCCTCCGGCCGGGCTGGAGTGGGCAGGCCCCAGGCGCGGAGGGGCCCCGGAGGGTCCTCGGGGCTGCCGGCGCCGCTGTGTGAAACCCCCAGAAGGGTTTCGGGACCAAGCCGGGGGAAAGCTTGCTCCCGCGGCTCCATCGCGCCCCCGCGCTCCGGGCTCGGCTCCGAGGAGCGGCTGACACGGGGCCGCGGGGCTCTGCCGGCCGCTGGGCGGCGCTGTGGGACCGGGGCTCCGCCGCGGCTCCCGGGGGTGGGGCTCTAAGCGCGCCGCGCCCCAGCCCGCCGCCACCTGCCCTCCTGCCGCTCCCCCGCCCCCGCCGGCTGTCAGCAGAACCTCTACGGGAGAGCTCGCTCTGGGGAGGGGGGCCTGGGGGCGACGGAGGCCTCCTGCCCGCCTGCGGCCCGGCCGCACCGCACACGGTCCGCGCTCTGCGGCCTGGGGCGCCGCGGGCGCAGACACGAGACCGGGCTGGGGAGGACTTGCTGACGGATTCTGCTGTTGCAAACTCGGGGTGAAGCCGGCCGCAGCGTGTCCCCCCACCCCGAGAACACGCTAAGGTTAGACCCTGTCGGGGTGGGGGGGCGGTGGCAACACCCTTCCCAATGCGATCACCAAATCACAGCAGGGTAGTGGCCGAGAGTTGAGGCCACTGGACTGAATCTGCCTCCTGTGCAAGAGGACGCTCCCCTCCTCAAGCGGGGTGTGGGGTGGGGTGAGCAGCTTCAGTCCTTCCCCAGCCCCACCCTGACAATCGGTGCCTGTGGAGGAAGTGCGGGGCTGAGGTGTGCGTGGCACGAGGGATGAGCAGCCTGAGTCCTTGGCTGGCTGCGACTTTGGTGGGAAGACGTCCGGGCTCTAACCCAAGCCAAGTCTGGAAAAAAGAGGTCCTCGGAGATAGCATGAGAGGATCCTAAATGAGGGCTGGGGGACTCCCCGGTTGAGATGCTAGTCCTTGGAATGAGGATTTGCACCTAGTGGCCAAGGGAAAATGAGGCACTGCAACATCTGGCTGTGGGGAAACAGGAAGAAACTAAAGAAGCAAAGGGCAGGATGTGGAAGTCTCTGTGGGGGCAATGACAAGCTTGAGGACCCTGGCCGAGAGCTGCTACAATTCTTGAGATCACACTGTACATGCTGAAGCCATATACAGAATTTATTAGAGTTTGCGGAAGCATGAGATAATGTACCACAAAATAATTTGATTTTACAACATATAGTAGGGAGTTGTCAACATACTGTATTGTCAGCAAGAATGGGATACAGAGCAGAGTTTCACATTTTTTAAAAGGCGATGGACATCTATGCTTGTCCTTAAAATAAAAACTAGGAGGGGCCAGCAGAGATAGCCTGGTTTGCAGTGGGTGTCAAAATCTAAATCTAGTATCACAATTATAAGAAACTATAAGAAAACTATTAGAAAAATAGAACATCAAACGAGCAAAAAAATATTGTACAATTTTACATAATAAACACAATTCTCTTATTAATGGCTCCATGATCAGTAGAAGGAAAAGTTTACTGGAGAAACCACAGCTTTTCAGGTTTGATAATAAACCAGCCCTCATTGCCGTCATCACCTTCTGTGCTTCTTAGACCCATCGACACTGAAAGGCACAACTTAAGCAGGAAACTCACTTTAAATATATATTACAACTTTTCAAGTGGGAAAATAAGTCCCAACCTTAAAAAAGTCTGTCCTCGAGAAACACAAAATCATATACCTTGTTAATTACTTAACAAAGTCAAGTGCATCTTCCTAGCCCTGCTTCCTGACCCTGCTGGACACGCTCATACCCTGAGATTGGTCAATTGGTTGGACTTCACAGCCGAGATCTTTAGCTCACGTGGGTTTTTCAGCCGGCGGTTCAGCACGCTTACAGGGTCATCCAGGAGGGTTCCTTGAAACCTGTGCCCGGAGACCTTTGGCCAGTCCCTGTCCCTCTTGAAAGAGCACTGCCACTCAGTGAAGCAACGGGCACAAAAAGACTCTATCAAAGTCAGTTAACATTTTTTCTTTTTTGCCTTAAAAACCCATTAAGAATCGTGATGAAATGTGGCTTCTTGCACACTGGATCGATAAAGCATTTCATTACAAAAAAAAAAAGGGGTCCACAAAATGTGTATCTCACTCTCCCTAAGGAGCCTTACATACAATACTCTCATTATGATGTCAAATGTATACCTTAAATTATACATAACAGTCATACGTAACACATTTAGCTCCATCTGCTGGCAACTCTGTAACAGTCCCACACAGAAGCACACAAGTGTCCCACACCTGTGCCCAGCAGACACACCTCTCCATCCGTGCTAGAGCACGTCGGTAATGGGGCCTGGCACCAACATCCCCTACTCCCGTCTTCATGGTGATGACTCCTGGGCGCCAGCAGAACAATCAGCTTTTATGAGATGTGTGGAAGTGGGACATGCAAATCGGAGGAGCTGGGTCCTGGCACAGAGCGAGCCAGCAGGTATTCCATTTGGCAAGGCCCCTCAAATGCCCATAAGCCTGCCTACGCTCTGGCCGGGGCCTTTACAAGGCATGTCCACACTCACCCAAGGAACTCAGCCTCTGACCCTGTGCTCATAGCTGCAAGTGTGGTGTTAAGCCAGAGGCCATCCTGTGCAGACTACAGAACTCCGTTCAGAACACCTGCTCAGTTGTGGGAAGAGAGCGTACGGCCCAGTTGGCACCTGCTGCCATGCGTGAAGCCCAACAAACAAGGGCCAGGTGCCTCATCCAGGTATGGGCACAGGCTGCACCAAAGGTGCAGAAGGGGGCGCGCCAGAGCCGCAGGAACCCAGGTTGGGTGAAGCCCCCAGAACGCTGCAGTCACCTGAGGACACAGGAGAGGCAGGACGCCTGTGATACCCCAAGCCCAGTATCAGCACGTGGGGCCAGGAGGCTGATCTCTTGACAGAAATGACGCAGTGGAACAAAACCACAAGTAGGGGAGCTGCGGGGGGGAGGGTTCTGACAATATCGATTTAGCAGTCTTTCCAAAACACCCTAGGAAAGATGGCACTACCCACATCTCCCTATTGGTTTGGAAAAACAAATAAGGCCCAAAGTTAGGCTGAAAGGAGGTGAGCTGAGGGGTGTGCAGAGGCCCACTATCCCCCCGAAGGCCCCCTCCTAGAAGCAGGCTTAGCCTCACTGGCCCACGGGGTCTGACTGCTTCCCTGGAGACCCCCTCACACCCTTCACTCTTCAGCAGAGCTCCTGGGGCTCCACAGTTCAGTTGAGTCTTTGTGAGTCTTCAAGGGGTCACAAAAACATGCAGAGTGGGGACACTGCAGGAGGCGGGGAGGGGTGCTTACTTGACACAAATGGGTCTTTTCCAATGTGGGTATTTGGGGCTGGACCACAGATAAAACAGACACATTTCCAAAGGGTGTGTGTGTCTCTAGAAGTGTGGAATTTCTGATGATGTAGGAAAATACTGGCCAAGCCATGAAACAGAGAATCATATTCTTGCTTGAGGGCTACGGATGCCAACTGTTGGGTGCTTCTGGTGGTTATTTCTTGCCTGCACACATGCGTGTATGTGCCTGTGTGTGTGTATGTGAGTTTATTTGGGGGGAAGGAATAAAGAATGGGATAAGAAAAAGCTTATCAACCGTGGGGAGACTTGCTCCAGACACCACTCTTTACATCACCGCCCTCACACACAGAGAACTTTTCCCTGGCAACTGCACAAAAGCTTCTCACTAAAAGCACAGTGACCATGAGAACTATTTCTCTGTGGCACCTTCAGGTGTCTTTTTCCAAATGGGCGGCTCCTGCCCATAATGGGGGCAGTGGCAGGGCAGGGGCTTCTCACTACTAAGCTGGCGAGCCTACTGGAGGCACTTCCCACTTTGGGGTAAGGGGGGAATCCTGATGCACCAGGAGCTTCTCATTCTGTGGGATGTTATCAAGAAAACATACCTTGTCAGTTGGTATAAAGATACATGTTGCCAGCTGAAATGTCAACTGTATGCACAGTCTATTGTGTGCTGTCTTGCACAGAAATTTCAGCCAGAAAAAAGGAATTAAAGTAAAAAAGAAAAAAATTCTCTCCTGCACTTTTTCTCAAATACTCTCTTACCCTCAAGTTCTTTTTGCCTATGTGGAAAAATAACAGACTAATCAAGCAAACAAATAGCTAACAAACCCTAAGACAGCAGACAACCAAAACCCCAACAAAATAAGTTAATATTTATCAAAATATTGTACAGCACCAATCTACATAAATTTAAATACCTTTCTTTGGAAACCCGCACTTGGGGCTCTTATGCGCTTCCCTCTGTAACATTCACAAATGACAGAATAAAGCTTCCAGCAAACAAGGTGTTCAGGGCCTTGGCCACCCGCCCACCGGCCCTCCACCCACCACTGCCATTTGGCCATTTCACAAATTCTTGCAATTCTCTCCAGACTTACTGAGGGAGATCAGATAAGTGCCATCAACTTACCAGGCTTCTTTCTACCAGATTTGTGTCAAAGACCAGGGAAGAAATGGGAGTCTGAGCTTCAAAAGCAGCATTTGCATTTTCTGGGGTGTCCACAGGCCTTCCCCCACCCTCACCTCCCATCAGCATGGGGCCCTTCTGTCTCTGGAGCCGCAGTCTAATTGGAAGGAAGACTCTGTCAGCATTCTTGCTTTCTCGGGCCCCATCCTCAAAGTTGTGTGTGAGCCACAGAGTACGCCAGCATATGGGAGGGAGCACACTGTGTACAGGGCCCCAAGCTGGCTCCTCGACTTACAAAAGCAGGAGGTCCGGGGCAGGGTGATGAACCCAGATACAAACCCCAACATTTGGACAACAGATAACGGCAGGGACAGCAACACGACCCCAAATTCTCGTGTGCAGACCCCATGCTCAGAGCAACACACTGAGCAATACTTGGCCATTTTTCAAGTTAACACTAAGTGCCAGTTGAACTTGGAGTGATTCACAGACGCTAACAGGAGGACTCAGTGTGATGATACGTGAGAGGGGGGCCACACAGATGATGTCAGGGCCGGCCACCATCACCTCAGAATGAGTGGATACCTGCCTCCAGAACCTCATAAGACTCAAGAAACTGACCTGCAAGCATCAGAGGGCAGGATTTAGTGATTGGCAAAGACCCACAGAAAACAGTGCTCTAAGCTCTGCTAATCTAAGGCCAGTCCCACATGCACACAGGGCCACATTCCAGTGACTCGGAACCCCGGGGTGTGGGTGAGAGATCCCAGAAGCGGCAAGTGGAGGGAGTATGGCTGAAGGACATCCCCTGGCGCCCAGGGCCCTCGGCCCTCCTGCCCTGTTCCCACAGCAGTGCCCCCTTCTTCCTCACCTTCCCCTAGTACTAAGCATCCCCAGTCCTGTCAGAGAGTCAGAGCAACGCCCCTGCCTGGGAGCAGGCGTAGGGGAGGGCTTACAGTCCTAATGACTTCTGGAAGCGATTTGGAGAACAGGAGTGGGAGAAGGAAACCAGTCTTACTCTTCCTTTTTAAAGTATACTGCTGTCCTTTGGCTCTGGGGAACTGCTGGGGACAGACTGTTCTAGAGTACTTGTCTTGCATCTACGGTTGGCCTCTGGGGCTGAGTGGGGAGATGGCTACTGAAAGTCTGGAGTTTGGATGTTTTTAATACCAGAATGGTCCCTGGGGAGGGAGGCCTGGCTTTTCAAAGTAACAAGAGAAGGTGACCTCCATTCTGCCTGAGGACACAGCAGCACAGGCACGGAGCTGGTGAGGACGGGAGCCGCTTGCTTTGTTCAGAGGGATGTCAGGAGCCACAGTGGCCAGCTGCAGCCAAGTGGCCCCCACCAGGGAGCTGTCAGAGGTGACTGGGATGTGGTGCACCTGACGTGGAGCAAGTCTAGGCAGGACACACGGGTTGTGGGCCGAGGCTGCATTTCAAGTAGCTGCACCTTCTGCTGCATTGGGGCTCTGTAGATGTGGGTGGGTCCTGATGCACTGGTGGGGGGAGCGAGGTGCTCCCAGGACCTCTGCGGGCATCCCTCGGGCTGCTGCCACCCCTGGGAGTAGGGCTGCGTGTCACTTGCAATGGTCCAAATTGCCATCAGGAGTCCTTGCTTGGTCAGTGGCCAGGGACGCCTCCTCACTGTGCCACAAACCATAGCCAAAGTAGATGATGAAGCCTGTAGGCCAAGAGCAGAGACCGGGTGTGAACAGAGCAGGCTGAGAAGCCCTGGGTCCGTCATGTGGCCCCACAGGAAAGCCTCTCCCTGCTGCCCGTCCCAGGCCTGAACCCAGAGAAAGCACCCCTCATGGCCCAACCTTGTGTCTGGAGAAACGAAAGGGCTCTTGGACTATGATCGACAAAAGTCACTATCTCACCTCCATATGCAGGAAAGGCACACTGCCTTCTGGAAAGCCTCACGCTGGGGCAGTTCTGGAGCGGGGAGAGGCTAGGCCGGGTACCAGAGAGGGGCACTGGTCCTGCAGCTTCATCTACTGCCCACCTGGTTGGGGCTGTGTGGTCACTGGTGGGGACGGGACGGGACAGACACTCCAGCAATTGGACTAGGCCCTGCCAGGGTGGGATTCCCAGGGGACACCAGGGCTCCCCAGGCTATTCGAGTGGCTTCCATAGTCCTGACTGTCTGTTTTCTCTACCTATGTGACTGTCAGATGGGAGGAGGCATTCAAGTGGCCCACAAATGTGTGTAACACAAGGGTTCAATCCATTCCAGTGTTGGAGACACTGAAGGTCTGCGGTGGAGCAGAGATCTGAGCTTTAGACACCCACCCAAGGAGTATAGCCCATGTGGCCCTGAGGCCACCCTTGTGCCAGAGACACAAGGAGAGCAGGCCTTACAGCCTTTAAAAGAAGGGTTCAGCCATTGAAAGCCCTGGAAATAATCTAATGGCTTGGAGCCCAGGAGCTCATGTCCGGGATGCCTAGAAGCAGGTGTCCTCCAGCCCTGCCAGGAAATGAGCACCTTACCCCAGTCTGGAGGAATGCGTGCCAATCACACACCATCACACACTGAGCCAACCCTCTCACAGAACGGCTCTGCAGGGGGTGTCTGTCTAAGCAGCTTCAGGCCACACTTTGCAGACAATGTGGGGCGGGCAGAGAAGGATTTTGAGGCAGCAGCTATCTGCCCCCAAGCGTGGTGACCCAGGGCTGAGGGTTTTGGCAGAAACACAGTCCTGGGGTTACTGCTCTTGTCAGTGATAGTGAGAGGTGAGGGCAAGGCCTGCTCCTGTTTCCTGCATTCAGGAAGGAGCCTGGGTTCATTTCCTGCAGTCCCAGGTGTTGAATACCCAGCGAGGGGATGGGCCACCATCAGCCTACAACAGGTGACCTCCAAGCATCCTGCAGGCCCTGGCAGCACCCTCAGCCCACATGGGCCAGCGGGCAGATGCAGGCTGGGCTGAGGGAGGCACGGTCTAGACCTTCCCGTGTGTGGGAAGATGGACTGGTGCTTCGTCAACAGCAGACTCCTAGCCTCACTCTTGTTACCTTCAACTCTTGCCCAATGACATAACTAGCTCAGGCAAGAGCTACTAAAATGAAAAGTATCTAAAAGAGAAGGTAGGACCCGCAACCTACTAGGAGCTCCTTATTGAGAAAGAAACCGCTGACTACATGTGTTTTCATTTTGTTTTGAAATCTGAAACCAGAGAGGCATCCGGCCAAGCTGCAGGAAAGAAAAATAAGCAGCACAGCACAGGCTCCGGGGACTGGGGGTGGAGTGAGAGAAGTCATCACAGTAAAACCTGTGATCTCACATACCTATCAGCATCCACACTGCAAACCGGACCCACGTGCCTTTGTCCAGCTGCATCATGAGATAGACGTTCACAAAGATACTTAGGACGGGAAGTAGAGGCAAGAAGGGCACCTGCAAAGACAGTGGGTGGCAGTGTCAAGTCTGCAGGGAGTTGGAGTGCAGGGGGATGGCACTTTTTTGAGTCATTTAGCAAAGCAACCTAGGAGAAGATCCCACCCCTGAAATTCAGATGCACTGAGCTATTTATATGGGGAGGATGAAGCGAGTGCACCCCAATCCACATATATACACACAGCCAGACCCCCAACAGGCAAATCCTAATAGGTGAGAGTTTGGTTCTAAGCTACTAAGCGTCAAAGTGAGCTCTATTCTCATTTTCCTCCCTTGCTATTTGCCTGTTAAAGAAGGGACTAGAAGAGGGACTTCCACTTTATCTCCAACACTGAACTGCTGTATTATTGGCATAATCTAAAGTGCAAATGCCCAAGTCACCTCCAAGGCTTGGCAGTGCGATGTGACCCCCATGTGGGGTGCAGGAGTGCCAGGATCTGTGGCACCTACCACAGGAACCTACCAGGAGGTCCCTGCAGGCAGAGCTGCTCACCTTAAACGAAAGCTTGGTCTTGCTCTCAGGCTGCCTCCAGATGATGACTGTGACCAGGAAGCAGAGAAGTGCAGATATGGTAAGCACAAAGATTGCCCACAACTCCCCTTTTATCAGAGCCTCCTTTCCAAGCACAGCCAAAATGCAGAAGGTGATGATAAGAATTGCTAAGAAGGAGAGAGAGAGAGAGAGGTGCAATTCAATCTTATTTCAAATCCCCACAGATATCCTCAGTCTCCCCAAAACCAATGGAGAGGGAGGCTCTGTTTCTGCAACCATCAACAACCATGAGGCAGAGTAAGTGACATCACAGTCCAGTAGCAAGACAGACGCTTATTCCTTCCAGACTTGCCTCCACCACCATTGACAAGAAACCCTGAAATGCTAACATCTAGCAGGACCCCAAACACCTAAAAGGGAAGGGCGGGCTCTTACCTATGAGGCTGGTTGAAATGTTCACAATCAGCCCGGAGAATTTGGAAGGCTCCATATTTTTGGGTGAGAGTATGGTTTTCAAAGAAAACCGTTCTGCTTCTGGTAAAAAGCCTGTCTGGGAATCACTGGTGCTCACCAATTCATTCTGGTCCACTTGATCGAGCTCATCGGTAGTTCTAGCCATCTGGTATACCATGTTAGGTTGCTCTGGCTGATATCTGTAAAGAAATGTATTGTGCAACGATCATAATGTGCTTTAATTAGGTAAAGGGACACGACTAACTCAAGTTCTTAGTAAGCTTTCAAAGGTAAGTTGTCCAGGACACCAGGCATAACATGGGAAGAAAATGGTCAGAATGATGCATTCCCTGGCAAAATAGATACAGAGGAGGAGACCTGAATCCTCTCCTTCCTGCTTCTGGGCAACATCCTCCTTGGGGTCTCTGATTTGAGACAACGCCAAGAGGAATGTACGGAGATGGTTTCTCTTGCTTTGAAAAGTAGCACTGGCCTCTGGATGCTTAAGATATTAGGCCACTTCCAACAAAACTATGGCTGAAGGGTGCTAGAAGTACAAACAGAAATAGAAGGCAGTAACATTAGGATCCTGTCTGGTGCAGAGAGCCAGAGAAATGTGTCTGCAGGCGGACAGATTTGAGAAATTATATTTGTGAGACTTAATTGGATCAATTTATTTTAAAACTCCAAAAATGCCTTAGAATAAATAAACTTTATAGAGCTGGCTAAAGGACTGAGCCTGTGGCATGATTTCCAAGACATAAGCTTCCTGCAAGTAAAGCATTCATTTTAAACGAGGTTCCTTATCTTCCCACCCAAAATGAACAGAGCTCAAATCTTTTCTACCAGCTATGAAAAACACAGTGCTTTCTGAATTATTTTGCATATAATCTAAGAGTGAGCATAAAGATATTTAACCTTTTTTTTTTTTTTTTTTTACTGACTCACTTATGTTAACACCATTTGGTCAATAAGAATTTGAGGGGAACCTCAGAAAAGATTCCAGTGTTGAGCCCTTAGGAATAAGTGGTCAGAAAGCTAGCAAACAAATTTTAGCTTATTGTACACAGCCACTACTGAGCTCAATCCAAGTTTGACATAAATTAGGTGCTAAAGCACATAAGAAATGGAATAAATGACCTTGTTAGTATAAATACTTGCAAAGAAATAGGGAGGCTCTTCCCAGGTGACCACCACTGAGAGTCTCCACGACTCCATATTCTCATGATAAATGCCCCCTTGAGCCTTTCCTGATAGTGAAGAAGCAGAGCCCTGTCCTTCTAGAGCAAAGGAAAACTGGAACCCAGGGGTATGCTTGGGGAGAGAGGTGTTGGGGCAGCTGAGAACACCAGGAAACCAAGGTTCACACAACTTGGATTCACCCAGTTCCCACCAGGACTAGTTCCCAGTCTCCTCCTACCTAAGAACTGGGCCAAACTGAAATCATTCCCTTAAGCCTTCAAAAATTCTGTTCCCTGGCCCAGACCCGACAGTTGGGCTGAGAATCTGTCTCTATCCTCCTGACATCCCACCAGAAAAATGAGGGCACATGACAGTGAGAGGTGAGCCCCCTGACTCTTTTCAGTGATGTTCTCTCTAGCTAGGCACTCAAACCACCAAATCCCACCCTCTCCAGAGCAGTTTCCAAAGGAGTTATCAACAAACTAAAATTTACACTGTATAAGCCATTAACTTGAACTTTTAAAAGGCTAACAGGATACATCTCCATTTCTATCATGGAACCCTGAAGAGCCATACATACCGTAAGACCAGCACACAGGTAGCCACCAGAGAGTAAGCCAGAAGAGTGCCAATCGACATGAGGTCCACCAAGTCTTTCAGGTCAAAGAGAAAGGCCATCACAGCTGGGGAGGAGACAAACATCAGGATCCATGGGTGGCCCTCCACAGACTCTAACAGTCAGAACCACCTCCCACTGATGATCCAGGGCACACAGGGTGCTGCTTTTACTTGCTTCCTCTCCCCAGCCCTTTCCATGGAAACACACTGTGACATTGCTTAAAGGGAAGAAAAGCTCAGGATAAAATCACATGCACAGTGCTCAGCAGACAGTAATAATGATTAACATTTATATAGAGAGCACTTTCATCATCATGACCTTTACTGATCCTCATGGCAACTTTGCAAGCTACCGCTACACTACAGATGGAGAAACTAAAGTCAGACATGTTGGAAGGCTTATCTAAAGTCACACAGCTAGGAAGTGGAAAAGTCAGGATCTCAATTAGGTTCTTGTGGCTCTGAGTGCAATGTCTTTCTCTATATTATGCAAACTCACAGACAGTTATGTGTATCTATCCATCTACCCTCACACCAGTCACCCATCATCCATCCATCCATCCAGCAATCCTCTGTCCATCCATCACCCATGATCTATCCATCTATTTGGCCATCCAACCATCCATCCATCCATCATCTAACCACTCATTCATCATCTATCTAGCACTCATTGAGAGTATGCCAGTAAGTGTATACCATCAAAAATGTACATCATCAAAAAGGGCAAACCAGAGAGTCTCCGGCTTCCCTGAGTGTATCATCCAAGACAGGCATCAGTAGGCAACAGTGATGAGCAGGTCAAGTCTAGTGCTCTGGGAGGACTCACAGGGGCTCCTAACCCAGGCAGCTGAGCCTGGAAAGCAGGGTTATTTCCAAACAATATCAGTACCTTTACCATGACCCCACTTAAAAAAAAAATACAACATTCATGCTTATTTGAAAAATCTCTGTAATTCTTCTGAGTATACATTCTATTTATATGGGTATGTGTTAAATTTCCCATTTAAAAAATTACTTGGATAGATCTACTTTGGGATATTTTCAAATCACATACAATCAACATAAGTTAAAACATAAACATAAAACCATTACTTTTCCACAAATATTTCTCAAGCCCCTATAGATTACTTCAACCAAAACAAATTTAAATTAAGGATAAATCACAGGATCAAAGAGCAATACTGGGCCTTCTAGATAATTAGAATAGTATCCAACTGTGCATGCCACAGATGCCTATGTTCCCACTCACACAGAAACTTAGGCCAAACTCTTTGCATGTGGGGAGATTTTAGAAAACCGAATACTTATTTACTAGTCCTGCCAAATGAAAAGAAAGAGTAAAATCCCTGGTTTGGTGAATGCTTGTACTTTATAGTCACTTTAAAGATTATAGTTTGATCTCTCCTGATCAACACAGGAAGGAAATTAATGGCCAGTCTTTAATATGATCAAATTACATTTAAATCCTGGAAAAAACATTACTATTTCGAATTCCTTAATCTTTTAAATATATTGATCATATTCTGACATATGGTGTCTATTAACCTGACCACTGAGATCACAGCCAAGAATGCACAATTACATAACAAATTTGTTAAATAATAAAAAACTAGCTTTCTTTCCTTATATAACATTAATCCACAAAACTAAGCACACTTTACTAAGGGCATAAACACCATTAACAATAATTCATTTAAGATGGTCAAATGTCTTACTGGGGCTGAGTAGTCCCTGTGGTACAGGCTGAATTGGTATCATGTGTCCTAATACACTAAGATCCACAGTACTACTCACAACCCGAAAGAAGCCAGTCACTTGGCATAAAAACAAACTGGGAACCAAGAACCAGATCCCCTGGATGTGGGTGTACATCCTCACTTCATCTCTCTGTACAATGTGATGAATAATGCCGGTCTCTTGAGAGCTAAGAGGGGCAATTATTAAAGGAGAAAATACAAAAAAACAGTAACAGTACATTAGGCATGTAAGTTTCCTTTGATGGTCCCCTTTTCTTAATTAGGGGCCCTCAGAATATCATATGGCTCCAAGGGTTCTTTGGGCACTAGTTTCAAAACCATCCTCTTGGTGAGGAACTGTATATTTGATAAGATAAACCTCCTCTGAGCCTGCCACTACTTACAAACTTACAGCAATTGACACCCTAGCAACACCCCCAACATCTCCTGGAGAATAGATAGCACATTTCATAAAACGTCAATCCTAAGGGATTCTCACTCCCCTGAGAATCCATGGGCTAAAAGACATGGACAATGAATTTCCAGCATGAACAAAAAGTCTCTTGGCTGGTGCCATGCAAGAAGAGGTCATCCTGCCAAAGTCTACTCAGAAACATTCAGAAAAGGGTAAATACAAATGGCTCTGAAAGGATAGTGTGTGTTCCAAGCTCTGTCCAATGAGAGGGTAATCATAATAAAAGGATTCAAAAGTTTTTGAGAATGCTATCACATCCTCTATAAAACTGGTCTCTGCCTTTAGTCAAAAGGGCAGCTATCTTGCAGGAAACCCAGGTTTCAAGGGCAAAAACCAAATGTTAAAAAAACCAGTTCCAACTTCTCACAGACCAACATAATTCAAGCTATTTCCCTAGGGACTAGTGGCTCAACTGTTAAGATACTGGTTATATGGGATTAGTTGCAGTTCTTACCAGCAATGGCACCTGAGGTCAACGTGGCGATTATTGGTGTTTTGGTCCTATTGTTGATTTTGGCCAAAAATTTAAATAGCAGTCCGTCTTCAGCCATGGCATAGATAACTCGAGGCATGGGAAACATGGAACCTAAAAGACTATACGGGAGGAAAAGGCAAAACGCATCTGTAACACTAGCTCATCAGGAAGAAGGGCACTGTAATGTGACCATTATTGGTACCCTGTAATGCAGATCACCAAGAGGGAGCCCTGAACTTATCACCGAGAATTGCTGTCCTCCAAACTAGGTGAAGCCCATGGCTGAAAGACAAAATTCAATGCGTCAACCCAGGAAAAAGCACTTACTGTTACGTATTCACTGAAAGAATGGCCTAACATAACATAAACATGCATGGGATCTAGTCATCACTTTTATGAAAAGGAAATCTTGTATTTATTCCCACAAATTTCTAGGTGAATCAAACAGAAAATAAAGGCATCACTGTGTTCATGAGGATTTCTCGTGGTAAATCAATGTTCAACAAATATTTCCTGTACATACAGGCTACCACCAAACATTGGGGGCAAAATATTTTTAAAAGACATTTAATGTCTTTTAAACATTAATGTCTACAAATTAAAAGACATTTACTTTCTTGGGCCAAACTAAGAGCCAAGAGACAGTGTACCAAGAGGTGGCCTGGTCCAGGGGCCAAAGTTGGGGATAGCACGCTAGACCCTTGCTGAAAAGATGATGTCCGAAAGTGGGCCTCAGAGTCTTCAGGATGAAAGTATTAATGACAACTCGTGGGATGGTTGCAAACAACAAGAGGAGAAGCCATATCACCAGGATTGGGGTGCTGGTTCAATTTCAAGGGAAGAGTGAGATTGGGAAAAGAGAGTTTCCCTTCCCAAGAGCTTCAGAGGCCTCACCTGGTAGAAAGAGCACAGAGGGAGCCGACGGCCACTGCATACTTGGCACCTTCCCAGCCCACATGCTTGAAGGCGTCAGGCAGGGGGCTGTTCTTGTCCAGGCAGAAGTATGGCATCATGAGTGTGAGGGCAGCAGACACTCCAAAGTAAGCAATGAAGCAGATCAGGAGAGATGCAACAATCCCCACAGGGATCGCCTTCTGAGGGTTCTTAACTTCTTCACCTAGAAGCAGCAAGGGGTCAGGCCCAGGAGGGCAAGACAGTGAGGGGCATCCAGAAGATGCCTGTGCCACCCATAAATGACTCCCCCGCAGTGCTCAGCTCTATGGGAACCAGGATCTTCTGGGCTTCTGGGAATCACAGGTGGCCCTCCTAACACAGACCAGAAGACTCATAAAGCCCAGGGATGGTGTTTTCCGCCTTTATTCCCTGGTTCAGCCAAGGAAAAGACTTATTTCCTTTGGCAGAGAAAATTCAGGAGGCCCGACAGAGCCCAGCCTATTCAGTCACTCGGATAACAATATTTTTAATGGCTTCATTTCTCCCAGATGACGCACAGATATGAAATCGGGCTGTAGCCACGCTATCATTACCCCGTCCTAGCAGCACAATAGTTAGTCACATTCATGATGCAGACTTTCCTGTCAGGCACTGCCACTTGGGGAAGTGATAAAAGGGCGGCGGGGGGGGGGGGGGGGGGGGGGAGATCAGCAGGAAGCTACAAATCTACACGTTGCTCATGTGTGAAAGAGCGGCAGCCGGCACATGCCCACAGGAAGGAAAACAGCAACCCATGGGTAAAATTAGCCCAGCCTGTCTGATGGGAGAGGAGGACCTACAGGCTGGGCCCCAGACGGTGGGCAGGAGCCATACCTGTGGTGGCGATGCAATCAAAGCCCACGAAGGCATAGAAGCAGGTTGCTGCCCCTGATAGGACGCCGGAGAATCCAAAAGGCATGAATCCACCAACACCAAATATCCCTTGTTTTGTGTCACTAGGAAAAAAGAACCAAAGATCATAATACCCACTTCACAGTCCTGAAGAGAAGCCACTCCGAACGGTCATGCCCCCTACCCCACTGCCAGCCTGGGGTGCTCCAGACCCCTTGTAAATGATTCCTGAGGCAGCTGTCACCAGACCCCGGGGGCACAGGCTTCCCTGCTTTGCATGGCCCAGAACCACAAGGGCACTCACTGAGCCCTTTCCAGAAGCACCCCTGAATATTGGCTTTGGGGGAAGGGAGAGGGTATGTGAGACGGAGTGTCCAACAGGAAAGGGGGAAGAAACCAACAAGTGAGGCCTTTCCCCCAGGACCTTCAAACAAAGTACATATACTTTTTTTTTAAGATTATATTTATTTATTCGGCATAAGAGGGAGGGGGGTGGGATGGGGTTGGCACAACAGCAGGCAGAAGGAAAGGGAGAAGGAGACTCCCAACTGAGCAGGAAGCCCGATGTGGGACTCGATCCCAGGACCCTGAGACCATGACCTGAGCTGAAGGCAGATGCTTAACTGACTAAACCACTCAGGCCCTCCAGAACATACACTTTAGAACTGAGAGCTGCCAACTGGGTGCATGGCCCCCACCCCAGGAACATAATGCAAAAATCTCCTATATTTACCAGTAACTCAAGTCCCAAAATAAGCATTTCCAGAGATACTGAGGTTGAAGAAAGCAAACTGCTCTAGTCAACAAAAGCATTTCCTCAGCATTCACAGGCACATGATAAACAGGGATGCCTACATGGGTGGGGACCAATGCCCAGCATGGCTTGGGCGCATCGGTAGGGCTCAGTACATATTTGCTGAAGTAATGAATACACAGCCAAACACATGTTGTCAACCCCAGAAATCCTTTAAGGTTCAGAAAATAGGTCCAACGAAGTGGAACCTGTGACTCTGAACAGTGTGTCCAGGCCTAGAATAGCTGCACAGAGCCTGGGGGCCAGCCACCACTCACACCCTAGATGGCCACTGTCACAAGTGATTCTACACCACAGACACCCTGGTCCTCTACTACCACATAAAAAACAGCTGAGCTACCAGTCCAAGAAGGACAGTTTGGTTCCTCCCTCACCAGCCATGACTTTTGCTGGCTGCCAGGCTGCAGGCTTCCTGTCACAGTTTCCAGAGGACAGTCACCACCTCCCCATCAGCCTTCCTAACTCAGCAGGCTGACAACTGCCCAGCTCTGCGGGGCAACCTGCCCCAGACCACTTGACTTCCTAACATAAGAGCCAAATAGGGTATTCTAGTCCTATAGAGATGTTAATTGGGTTAGCAACTCATTGGCCAAATTTGCTTTCAGAGGGATTTATCAATAGATGGCCACTTTGGACCTAATTATTTTGTAATGGGGATTGAGCCTTGCACGGATTTTTAGAGGATCCTTGGTTCCAGAATCTGGAAATCAGAGCGTGAAGGAGGTTCTCAATCTGGGACTCACTGTGGTTCAGTAAGTAGCAACGTGGGGGAAGCCCCAAGAAACAGGCAAGTGATAGATGTAGGAAAAATCATTGCCAGACTCAAAGGGAAGTTTGTTGATTTAAGGTATGACTAAAATAAACTCACCACCCAAAGACAAAAATGGCAGCCCAGGACAAGGGAGTCAGCAAGACACAGGACGCGCCCACCGCATCCATAAATCACCAAGAACATAGACTGTCCTGGTGAGCTGACTCCTATTATGAAAAGTTTTAGGCCGAAGTCTGAAACAAAATAGTTGACAACCGAATAGCTCAAGACAGCGGGATGAGAAGATGAAAGCAGGAGACTCAAGCGAGATGCCTTCTGAGGGGCTCCTGGCAGACCCTTTCAACTTCTGAACACAACTAGAACATGAGGGGCCCGGCTCCCCGTCACTGGCAGGACAGACAGGTGTGGAAGGCCTCTAGATACCCACCTGCCTCCACAAGCCCTCTAACCTCAAGGGCTATGGAACAGCTGTGTGGAAAAATAAACAAGCATCAGAACTGACAGGCTGGCTTTAAACAACCATGAGGCAGAGGCACCCAGAAAGTTTTTGAGAATTCCATTTGAAGGGCAGAGGAAAGCGTACAACATTATGTACATTAAACCCCAGGAAGATGGGCAGCCCCGGTGGTGCAGCAGTTTAGCGCCGACTGCAGCCTAGGGCGTGATCCTGGAGACCCTGGATTGAGTCCCAAGTCAGGCTCTCTGCATGGCGCCTGCTTCTCCCTCTGCCTGTGTCTCTGCTTCTCTCTGTGTGTCTCTATGAATAAATAAATAAAATCTTAAAATAAACAAACAAACAAACCCCAGGAAGAGACAGGCCTTGTAGAAGAGGATGAGGGCTGGAACATGCGTCCATTACATTGCCAGGTGAAGCAGGAGCATCAAGAAAAGCATGGAGCTACGGAGAGTTAGCAGAGCAAAACAAAGCCATTCTCCCTTGCTCCTCGGGGGAAGGAATCCGATGGAAGGGGAGTCAGCAGACTGTGATTCTAACTGTATGTACTCCTCCAGCTGGGTCACCATCGTGACGTGGATGCCCAGACACCACATGTCACAACAAAGGACAAGGTCCTGGCATGAAAAGCCTTAACAGAATATGGTTGTAGGGGAAACACGCAAGGTGCAGAAAAGTGGAGAGAGAATGTTACCTTTTTTTATGTACTAAGAGAGAAACTATACACTTAAGTTATGTATATAAGTTATATACATAATACACAAAACAAACAGAACTACATCCTTGTAACTGCTTGTATCTAGACAAATAAAACCTGGAAGCTTACACACACAAAATAGTAAAAATGATTACCCATGGTCGGGGGTGGGGGGGTGGGCGGAGAATGCGGTAGATGAAGAAAGGAATGGGAACAAATTCTCAGTGTATACCTTCTTATGACATTATGACATGGGAACCATGAGAAAACATTATCTACTCAAAAAATTAAATTCAACATTGAAGAAGAGTTTAGGCATTCCGCTTTCAGTGGCAGGGCCTCGCTATCAAACCTATTCTATGTGGCCTCAAACCAAAACAGAAAGATTTTGTTAAAAAATAAAAAGAAAAAGAAAAAAAAGAAAGATTTTGTAAAGGCTCTGTATATAAATTTGCTATTGCACGTGGTGCCCACTTGGCATCTAGCAGCTGACACACAAAGAAATGAGGAAGTAGGTTCAAGGGACTGCCAAGGCCACCACCTGGCTAATGTCGCCTGGTGACAGGGCGGGCTGAAGCAGATCCTAGCTCAGTGCCCCTTCACCAGAGCTGGGGTTGACCAGCTCTTCTGCATGCCCCTCAGCCAGTTACCCAGAAGCTAGCAGAGAGGATAACTGGCAGAGGAAGAAGGAAAATCTGTCACGTGTTCATAAACATCCCCGAGCCTGGGCTGAGGACTTGACAGAAACTTCCATGGTGGTGAGGGGGGTCCTCTCCCCTCCGTATGGTCTCCTCCAACTGCATCAGTGGAGAGCATCCTTCACCAAGACTCTGTTCTTGCTAACTTCCATCTGCCACCCTGACATAAACTGCAGGTTGTCCCCAAAAGCCATACCCCCTTCTTCTACACAGGAAGAAAATATAATTATTTTAGCTAGACATAGGAACACTAGGAATAAAGATGATATGTTTCTCAGACTCTCTAGCTATGAGGGATAGTCACCTGACTTAAGCAGACATGGTGTATACATCTCCTGAGAAACATCAGGGGAATTTAGTGGAGTGGGAAGGTACTCTTCTACTTTTCTCATTTCCTTCCTGTTGGTGGGAGCCATCTTGGACCTTGGGGTAACCTTGGGAATGTGGGCCATGGACAAAGCCATTAGATGGAAGAACTGGATTCCTCATCCACCAAAGCAATATGCTGGACCAACCACCTAGAGATGCTGACTTAAGAGGACTAAACTTTTAACTTGTGGAAGCCAGTGTTATTTTTGGGTTTCCACCCTACCTGACAAGAAACTACCTGACACAACCTTCTCAGCAGGTTTCCATGTAGTGCTGTAGCTCTACACTCACTACATCTATTACAAATCCACAGGACTCTGGATAAGAAAGCCAGAGGTAGCATAAGTTGAAGGCCAGAGGGAACCAGCCAAACTGTCAGATAACATTTCTATTCCAGACCAAGACACCAACTCAGTCACAGGTTCATGGAGGTGTTTACAGCCAGTCTTGGAGAGAGTATCATAAAATCACAATCCAAAGTGCTCAGAACTGCCACCAAAGCCATGCAGGCTGAAGCTCCTCCATGCTGTGTGGTTTGGTTGGGAAATACTCTATTATTTCAGAGAGACAAGCAATTTCACGCAAGACTACATGGCCGTGGTTGGAAACACAAATCTATGGCTGAGGGGTTAAAAAAAAAAAAATGAGAGAAAGCAGTTTATAGGCTTTAATAAAATGAAAGAGCAAGCTATGCTCCAGACTTGCAGCATTCTACCTCGGAGGCAGTGCTCCTGGGGCTGAAGGCAGTACAGTTCATCTCACCAGGACACAAAGTATGAGGACAACCAATGACAGTAAATACCATTGGCTAACATAAACAATATCTTCATAAAAACAATAAAATTCAATCTTGATCGACAACTAAGAAACAAGACATGCCATTTATATTTAATTCCTGATCTATAAACAGCCACCAGCAAGACAGTCACCCCAGGTTTTCAAAATCTAATGTTATTTCCAAGCTTATTTTGAACTGGCTTTACTCTACCCTGAGATAATGAGCATCAATAAATTTGGCATAAATATGACCCAGGAATGCTTAGGAATGCTACATTAAAAATCTTCTTTTCTCAGGGGCACCTGGCTGGCTCAGTCAGTAGAGCATGCAACTCTTGATCTTGGGGTCACGAGTTCAAGCCCCACTCTATTGGGCATAGAGTTTACTTAAAAAAAAATTAAAAGCCCTCATTTCCCTGTAATAGTTTAGTCTCCAAAAGGCAGGCTCTTTTTATTTGAACTGTTAACCACATAATATTTCATGCATTCAACAGTTTCCTGCTTGTGTTCTAGTAGTGAACTAGTCACACATCAATGCCTGCCCAATGACCAAGTTCACGTGTGACCAGTGGGATCCCCAGTGTGGGACCTTGTTTCTCAGTCTCCCTTGCGGCTAGATATGGCCACCTACTGGATTTTCACCAGTGGGATGTTGGCAGAAGGGAAAGGCATCTTCTGGATCTGCCCTTGAAAGGACTGGGCACACTCTTTCCCATACCCTCTTTTCCTCTCCGGGAGGGCTGGATCTTGCCCACGCCCACAGCCCAGCTCTGACCATGCAGAAGAGGACACCATCTTAGGGCAGGATGGAGCAACCAGGTGGACGGTCAGGGTCCCTGAAAGCCTGTGTGCAGCCATGCTGGCCAGTCAACTTGGTCTGCTCATGTCAAGACATCGTTTTAAAATCACTGCATTTCAGGAGGGTCTCCTTATCAGAGCTGTTTAACCTTTGGTCATAATCAAAATAGAACCATAGACAAAAATCTCACTCCCCCTTCTCCATCCTAAGACCCTAAGATTCCCCTGAAAAATTACAAAAGATCAAAAAGATACATTTTAATTGTTTGGCTCTTGTTTCCTAGATAATCTCAGCTTGTTGACGAGGCTTCACTGGAGGTCCTAAAACAGCACAGGTCCAAGGGCTGGCCTGTCACCTGCCTCCAATCCCAAGAGTCTTGAGTCAGAGAACATAAGGGAAATTGGGCTGCTGGTTTTCAGGGCTGATGTACCCCAAGTCGAAGGTAGGAGAAAGAAACTATTACAATCACATTCTGATACTTCACTAATTGTGAAAACCTTTAATAAAAGCCTGTGATAAAAGTTCCATGTATTTCTTCTTCCCTCTATGTTACTAATAGGAAGGCATTTCAAAATCAAGTGATATCACCATAGTTTTGCAGACATAATCTTTTCTGAATATAAAATTCAGAGGTGGGTCATGAAACAATTATGAGGAAAAACAGATTAGTGAGTCTGACAATGATCTTCAACTACATACAGTTTTGGAATTAGAATGAAGATTCTGTTTTCCTGAATATCTTCCTTTATCATACAATGTTCTGTCGAGTTCAGGGAAATTAAACTTAACACAAATTTCAAACCAAAAAAACACCCTCACCACCCTCACCTATTTTACTACAAAAGAATTCAAATTCAAATTTTATTTTTTAAAAAGGCACGTACTATTCTGGCCAATTACAGGCCCCCAATACAGGTGTATGTCATTAAGTACCAAATACGCATCAGCTGTTATAGGCCGAGAGGAAGAAAAAACAACTCACTTGTTCAAGCAGAGATTACTGGATGAGTTCTGGAAATCCTCCTCTGTGAGTTGCCAGTTTTTAATTGATCCTTTCACAAATCCTGACACCATAATGAAGCCCAAGACCAGAACATTGACACAAGTAAATATTTTGTTGACCATGGCCGATTCTTTCACACCGAGAGTTAAAAGTCCTGAAAAAGCACACAAACAGGAAAATTTTGCCTGAGAGTGTGAACTTTGTGCCAGGTAAGTCCTTCCTGGGACAGGGACAGGGATCCCAGGAGAGGGTGACTTAGGAAGAATCCAAGTGGCACCAAACCTCCTAAGATTTCTGTGAGCCTCTGGGAATGGGACTGAATTAATACTCTTTCTAGCCCGGATCAAAATAACTGAAGTTCAGGCGGTAGTTCACAAAGCTACCAACGTTGGCCTTGCAGGTCCCTCTGGAGTTCAGGGTGCCACCCAGGGGGCACCAAAGGACAGCAGAGATGGGGGATACCACTGCCAACCACCCGGAGGGCAAGCCCCTCCCAAGGACAGAGAGGAGGCCCCTCCTAGCACCCTCTCCTCCTCATTAACGTACTTTCCTGGACTCCTCTGAGGAGGCAGGAATTTTTTTCTCCAAAAAGGAGACATTTTACTCAGTTTCTTGACAGAATGAGGGTTTTTCAGATGAGAAAATTATTCAGATTCACTCTGCAATGTTTATGGTATTAGCAACAACAACTTCCTGTGATTATGGAAGAACCACGAACCGTGTGGTTCATCTCGGACTTGGCGCACTTAAAACAATGTCTAAGTTAGACTAGTTATAGATCATAAACTCACATGAAAAAAATCAAAAAGACCCAAGTGATAAAAACACATGGAAGCCACATGACAACACTGTCACTGAGGCTTAGCCACATGACCACAATGGGATAAACATGCCATTTGGGGACATGTGTGGCCAAACCCCAGGCTGGGGAGGAAAAGAGGCTTGGACTCCAGGTGACAGGTAGACTACCACTTATGACTTAAGACTGCTGCCCTGCCAGGTACACCTTTCATACACTCAAAATAAAAAAAAATGCATTTCACAATAGAGTCAATTCTGAAATGAAGGCACAAGAAGGGAATTGAGCAATTTATCACAGGGATCACCTCATCATGCTGTGCTCGGGTTTCTCTCTGGCATCCCTCCCTCTCATGTTTATGAAAATCTCACTGGTGCAAACTTCATTTCTGATACACGTTCCTGCCAACTGGACCAGAAATACTGCTGAGACTGGCCTGTGCTAGATGATTTCAATTACGGTGCGGAAAATAAGGCATGTTGTTTTTAAAACCCATCCAAGATCTTCTAATCTCAAAGGGGAATTTATCTGTGTTCAGCTTAATGCTTATACAGTAAGTGCCACATGGAACAAAACACACAACCTTGAGGCTGAGACCCAGAAAAACATCACTAGGAAATAGCTGCCTTCAGCCGTGTTTAAGCAATATCTGGAATTTTAAAAGTCTGTGCCCACGACTGTCATGAAACTTACTTCTTTTTAAAGAAGCATTTTGATGGCTATTAGATGTAAAATCATTCAAGACTTCTCCAACCCCCAGGCACAAACTGGTGCCATGGACTGACTTCATCCCCCACCTCTTACCCGCTGAGGAATGCCACTTTCTTTTCCAGACAGTCTTCCACTGAGTCAAGGGAATTCGTATTCCTGGGTCACTTGTACAAAAAGCCTGCAGTATTAGCAAATTCCCACTCCACAAAAAGCTACACAAGTACCTGAGACTCTTTCTTAAATAACTGGCACACGGCTTTGACAGCTAACCAACGCGCCAACGCTGTGTGTATGAGAAGCCGTTAAGACAAACAAGATGTCTGCATTCGTTACAGAAAGAAAGAAAAGGAGGGGAAAGCAGAACAAGGAAAGGAAGAAACAGGCCTCATGGAAACCTGTCCCACACACCTCAGGCCTCTCACTCCAACTGGATGTGTCCCACTGTGTAGCTTTACCTGTTAAGATGAGAATGATGATCACAGCAAATATGTCTGGGTTTTCGGCCAGCACTCCAGGGGCATTCAGAGCCATGTGCGTCCGCGAGAACTCCGCAATGGGTTTGCCAATCAGCTCATCAAATGTCGCACTCCAGGCTCTTGCTACACTTGAAGTACCTGCCACGAGACAGACGCACCAGAGGAAACTGAAGGGAAACCATGAACAGTATTTGGTAGTGAGTGTGCGAGGGTCATGGATGATGCACTGGGGCATGGTGGACTCTGGTGTGTGCTAGCTCAGAAGTGATGCTCCATTAGGTCCTTCAGGGTGGTGACAAGGATGCGGAGGTCTCATGGACCCAGACAGAAACACACTTTCCATCATGACCCAATAAGGACACGTGTACTGTGTTCCAAATATACAACTGAATAGTAAACAGTTTACAAAACAGTGCCATTACCCTTGTCACCTGAGAAGTACTCTGATGGTATTTATTCAACTCCACCTATTTTATTTCGTTATTAAAAGAAATGTTGGCGGCAAACCACGAAGTTGATATTGTAATCTGCTCACGGCTGCAGTCGGCAGATTGAAACACCTGGCTCAGGAAGCTTCTTTTCCAAGATCCCTCCGACCGACAACAGAGCTGATGGTCCCCACCCACCAGAGGAACACTGTTCTTCGAGTAAGATGAGACCAAGGAGATTCACACGTGTAACCCTCACCTCAGCAACAAAGTCATCTGCTCATCCCAGAGCTGGTGTCACCTGACTCAGAGGCCACAGGTGCCCGGGTATCTGACCACGGACACAGCCCAGCTCTCCTCCTCTCCATACCCTGCATCCCCCGGCATAAGGATCACAAACAAATGCAGCACCTCAAATGCCAGTAACTGTTAACTACACACATTCTTTCTTTTAACCTGAATAAAGCCACTGCTTTTCAATGAAATGTCACTAAAATTCCAATATTCACATACAGCATTCTCCTTTATTTTCAAAGGGGGCCTTGTTGGTGACTGTGGTCTGGATCACCCACAAAATTTGGCCAGAGGGAATTACAGAGATTAAATGTTGCTAGTTGGTCTTGTGCTGAGTATTTGTCAAAAAACTCAAAAATGTAACCATGCTTCTTCATCCTCAGAATCTATCTAGCCTATTATGGATTCTGTCCATCAAGGCCCCAACAGAAACCAGCTCACGGCTGCTCAGGCTCTGAAAACCATCGTGTGGGGTGAGACAGGCTGCCTCGCCTTCCTTTCTGGTTTCCTTCCCTCCCCATCTGTGAAACACAGCTTTAAAGGAACCCCATGTTTGCTGAGAAAAACTGCCCTTCCCCAAAAGCTAAGGCTAAGAATCACCCATGGTAACACATGCACAAGTCAGTCTCACACGAGCAAAGAACATTCTGGCAAAGAACCTTTCTTTCATTTGTTGGTCTGGAAGCAGCGGGCAATTCCAACTCAGGTTTTGTTTTATGCCCAGGTAAGTCCTCTGGGAATGTAACAGCTCATTTAAAACAGCTAAGTTCCCACTGAGTGACTTGAGCTTATAGGAGCATTTGTGGCTCTAAGTTTTAGTGTCATACTGAAACAAAGAAACGTTATTATGAGTTTGATTTTCAAACTTAGAAGCATAAGCTATGCTGGTTGTCATTAGGTACCACGGGCACCTGAGAAGAAAGGCAGGTGCTGCTCAGAGAGCCTGGCAGGAGCCCTCAACCAGCTGGCGTGGGCAAGTGGCAGCAGGTGCTCCACAGGGTGCCCGGGGCCCGCATCCCAGCGGGCAGCTCACAGCCCCCTATGACATTCCCAGTGTGGGGTACACAGGAGCGAGCTGGGACCCACTCACCACATCTCTGTGTTTTGATGTTATTACAAAAAGCTTTCTGAAATATAAACAGAATGTTTAGTGGCCACTTATAGTTCTACTTTTAGGAATTGGCCATTCATAGTCTTTGGATATTCTTATATTCAGGTGCCTGTCTCTTTTAAGTTGATGCATTCTACTTTGGTTGTAATCAAAATACAAATAACATAAGGAGAGACAATGCTTTCTCACCTACCAAACTAAGAAAACTTTGTATTTTGAGTGTTTTTGTTTGTTGGCTGATTGTTTTTAACACGGGTGCCCAGGGTCAGCAAGTATGTGTGGAAGGGAACCTGTGGCCACCCAAAGGATCGAAGGCAACACAAGCCTTAAAAATACGTAAGCCCACTGACCGAGACATTCTGCTTCTCAGACCATTTTAAAGGGAAAAAACCATGGCAGTGCCCAAAGACATTAAACGATTAACCATTTGTAACAATAACAACACAACTGGAAACAGTCTAAATACCCACAAGAACATCTAAAAAAGTATGCTATGTATATAAACCTAGGTAACAATATGCAATTATTTGGAATATTACTATGGAAACACCATAAATACTATGAAAAATGTTTACTATATTTTGTTTCATAAATAAAAAGACATCCTGGACAAAAAAATATACATTTGACAAAGATATTAACAATAGTTACACGATCCCTAAACTCTTATGCACAGAGACGGTCTTACTCTTCTACTGCGTTCCTACTATCTAGCATAATGTCTGGCACGGAAGAGGGGCTCAATAAATATCTGCTGAAAGAATGAATGAATAAATAACGATTTCTCTGGGTTGCCAGACTGGGCAATGTCTACTTTCTGTGCTGCGCTTTTCTGTATTTCCCAAAGTTTTCTGTATCGGTGGTATGTCTACTCTAGTGATCAGTAATCGAAAATACTAAAAGGGACTACACTCCTTTTAAGTAATAAGAACATCCCATTGAATCTACATCTCCTGTGTTAACAGGACTGACCTCCTTGTTCAAGGCCTGGCTCATTCCCACTAACAGTCCAATGCACCTAATCATTAAAAACTGGGGCACAAACCAGAAGGAGCAGCGATATCCATAAGCCCACCACCCTACCCTTCATTACAGGGAAAGGGAACATGTACAACAATCTAGGGAGGAGGCTAATCCTAGGGAGGAGTTAGTCCACATGGGGAGCAAAGGATAGTGTCACCCGTGGTTTGGAGGTGAGAACAGCAGAGAGGGAAGGAAATGGGCTCCAGGCCTCCTGGGACATACCAATGATATAGGAGAGGATTAAGTTCCAACCAGTGATGAAGGCCCAGAGCTCCCCAACAGTGACATAGCTGTAGAGGTAGGCCGAGCCTGTCTTGGGGACCCGAGCACCAAACTCGCCGTAGCAGAGGCCAGCCAGCACCGAGGCCAGCGCTGCGATCAGGAAGGAGATGACAATGGCAGGGCCGGCATTCTCACGGGCCACAGCTCCAGCCAGGACATACACGCCGGCACCCAGCGTGCTGCCCACCCCCAGCGCCACCAGGTCAAAAGTGTTCAAGCAGCGAGATAGCTGGCTCTCCTCCCGGCTGCAATCCACAACCTTCCGCCGCAGTATCTGATGGCCAATGTTGAGCAGAACTTTGCACCCCATCGTGCTGTTCAAATCTGCTAGAAAAAAAGAATGAAAGTGTTTATTATTGCCTTTCATTCTACCCAAGAACTTTCTCTTATCCCAACACAGAAAGTCACAATGTCCTTTGCCATCACTGATGGCTAAAACATTTTAAATCTCAGAATTCCACAAATTGTTGTCAGAATATCCTCCTATGACTTGTACCAGTCTTAGGCCTAACCAGTATGGACAGAGAAGCCTGGGAGGCCCATACACCCAGCAGCCTTGACTTTAAGTTCTCCAAGCCTCTACATTTATTTCAGCTCTTAATTTTCAGCTCTAAGTGCCCTTCTATGGGCAAAAGTTACATAATATGAGAAACACAAATTAATGACATTGCTTTTGCCCTCAATAATCATGCAATTCTCAGGAAAAATCAGATGTTATTCCAAGTAAAATGCTATGGAAGGCAAACCAAACCATATTTTAATTATTAAAACTCAGAGGCCTTGAATAGCAATGACAACGTTTTTTTAGACCTTTCCAGGATTCTCTGAGGAAAAGAATCAAGCTGCTTCCACTTTTAAGTTAACACAGAGTTAGGTCCAGAGCAGAAAAAATGTTGAATTATTTTAAGTTAGGGTTTTTTTTTTTTTTTTTTTAAATAACTCTTAACTACTCCAGGAAGTCCTTCTCTTCTGGATGAAGATGTTAGCAGATTGTGCTCCAGGATTCACTTCTGAGTACGAATCATGAGAAGGCACACATTCACCAATGGCTTACATCGGCCAACCTGCTTCACCCCCCCAGAACAAGACAGTGTGGGCCCCAGGATGAGCACACATCACGGACCACATCCCAGTCCAGAGTTCCAATCTCTCTCCTCTAACACATGGGCCAATCCTCCCTGGGCAGTTAGTTTATCCTAAGGGGGTGAGGAGGGCCGGTGAGCCCTTGGCCAGGACACCAGTGCCTACCCTCAAAGATGTGGCACATGGCTCTCCAGCCTTACATGGGCTGCCCACATGACTTCCACAGAGGCCAGTCTAGAAAGGGCAGAAAAGGGTGGAGAAACCTAACCAACACTACCTGGACCAGGGGACACGGTCAACAATTAAAAATCTTTGAATATGTGATGTGACAAGGAGGGCACCTGACTTCTGTGACCTTCCTCCCCAAACCCATAACCCCCGTCTGATCATGAGGAAAAAAATCAGACAGATCTCAGATGGGGAACATTCTACAAAACACCTGACCAGTGCTCCTCAAAACCGTCAGGACCTTAGGAGCAAGGAAAGTCCAAGAAATTGTCACAAGCAAGAAGAGCCTGAGGAGACAAAACTACATGTCATGTGGGATCCGGAATGGGGTCCTGGAATGGAAAAGGTACCCAGGGAAAACTATGGCAATCCAAATAAAGCATGGGCAGTATCAGGGCCAGGTCACTCGTGGTGACCGTCCACATGAACTAGCAGGTGCTGGCAACAGAAGAAGCTGCTGTGGAGTGTATGGGAGCTCTGTACAATTTTTCTATAAATCTAAAAACTGTGCTAACCCAAGGAGTTTATTTTTTTAAAAAACAGCCTGTGTGCGGAGAGAAGCTATCATGATTTTTAGCCATTGAGGTACAAAAAAATATCATTGCCTTTTCATCTTTATCATCAATTGAAGTTTATTGACCTACAATGAGGTCAGTCACTAGAAAACATAATATAAATGGAAAAATGGCATATCTCACAAAGTCCATACTTAACCACCGAGAACACCAGACTGCCAGCTCACACTCCGTGGCCCCAGCCACTGGGCACAGTGTGGTCTTGTGCCCCTCCCAGGGCCTGGCCAGGACCTTCTGTGTGGTCACACGGAGTGGGAGCAGGCCTCTCTGTACTTCATCTGACCGGCCGAGAGCAGACCAAAAGAAAGCTTCTCAAGACTCAAAAGTTTTCAGCTAGGAATACAATCATGTGTCCTGATCTCCTCATTATAAAGATGAGGACAAATAACTCTGAAAGCCAAGGGTCAGACCAGGTCACAGAGCTTGGAAGGCACGGGGCCCAAGTGCTCATCTAGAGCTCTGGCATTCCAGGTGGGAAGGAAATGGTATCATTGTGCTGTAAGGTGGGGAGGAAGTGGGGAGGAAATGAGGACAGACGACATTATTTGTGGAGCCATCATGGAGCAGGAAGACCCCAGACACGAGGGTGTGATAGGAGCAGGAAAAGGCAGGCATTGCTAACAAGGCCAGTGGCTCCCCAGTCTACCTCAGGCCACACACTAGCCTGCTTCTGAGGCACCCCAGAGAGAGCAGCGAGCAACACTTGGGGAAAGCAGGTTTCCTAGTCACGATGAGGTTCGGAAGTACAGAAGGGGAGGTGGGAGGGTGGATGGGGTGACTGGGTGATGGGCACTAAGGAGGGCACTTGATGTTATACTATATGCGGGTAAATTGAATTAAAAAAAAAAAACAACACATGAGGTTTGGAGTGACCTAGGGAAGGTCCCAGCATTGGTGAGAGCCCAGGGTGTAATCCCTCCTGGAACCTCCTTTTCTTTTCTTCCTTACAGGATTTAACTGGTATTATTCAAGTCCGATTGCAAATCACAACAAAGCTTTTAGAAAACAACTGCTTGGATAACGAGTTAAAGATGCAACATTTCAACACAACCCTTGGCAGAGAAGGCCGTGCCAGGGGAGGTGCAGAATCCCTGTAAAGTCACTCCTCGACATCATTTTTGGCAGGGAGGGGATTATTTTAAGTAGATAGGAATCTTTTAGGGAAGCGGAGTGTGAAAGCTTCTTGTGATGTGCACTGTTTTCAACCAGATTGGTAAATGCAGCTGACATTTAGAGAGTGCCTACCTGCTCCCACCCCTCCTAGATGTAGTCTGGTTAATAAGTGCATTCCCTCCCACAAACAATAAAAGCCAGGGGCAAGGCAAAGCCAGTGCAATTAAATAGCAACTTCTTTCCTTGGCTTCACAGAGTAAAGTAACCAAGGACCCAGGAGGCTTATGCCAAGGGACCAGGAAGGTCTCTTCTTCTAAAAGACAAGACACATCCTATGCTGGGCTCTGTGAAGGGACTGGTCCATGATTTACACTCCTTTCTCAAAAGTTCACTGTTGTCTGGAGCAGAAGTAAAAGCTGCTGGAGCCCAGACATAGGCCGGGAACATATTTCTGTGCCTCCTTGGAATGGAAGGTGAACAAGGGCCCAGTAATCACGTCAGGATGTGACGGGCCACCAGTGGGTGCAGAGCTACAGAGGAGATGCCACAAGTGCCCTGTATCACCAGCACCCGCCAGCCAGAAACCCACTCCAAGAACTCCCTTCCTAACACGGGGGCTCAGCACCATCTTCAAGTTAAGGGGGCAGATTACTGGATTCTATAAATTTAGATAGAGATACTGGTCTTCAAACATAATGTGAAAAGGTAAGTCTTTGTTGAGTACAACATGTGACTAGACAGATGTAGTTCATGTCTTTTAAACAGGCACACGGTGGCTCTTGTCTCTGGGGACAGTTCTCGGCCTCTTCACCCCCAGCAGCCTGGGGGAAGTGCTCTGTGAACCACTGCCCTAGGAGGCAGCATAAATGGACCCTGAAATGAGACCAACTTCCCACTATTCACCTTGGTTACTTTTTTCTTTTCTCTTCTTTTTTAGTTTTCATTAGTGAAGTACGGTGGATATACAATGTGACATTAGTATGACATTAGTGTCTTGTTTATGCTGAACTCACATGCTTGTTATCAGGGGATAGGGGAGGCTCAGTTCCTTTGGAAGACGCTAGAACAATGCAGGCAAATGCTGCTGGAAGGCCCAGAGCTGACAGCCCAAAGAAGGCATGTGTCTCTGTAGTTTGTTTCTACTTTCCAGGGTAGCTGAAAAGGAGAGCCTCACCATGTCCTGGGTTTAATTTTAAGAAATATCCTTTCTGTCTCCTTAGATATAGCATAAAACTATTCTCCAAGCAGGATCAACTGTCAGGATTTTGTACACATTATGCCACCATTCCCATTCATGCCAAAATCCCAAAGTTGGTCATTCAACCAATAGTGAGACTAAAGAATATTCGTCTCTGCAAAACTAATCTAACCATTTGAATCCCTGCAATGGTGGGTTGTTATGGACTTTTGACTGTTGGGGTTTACACAGAAAATTGTCACAACGCTTTTGAAAGCATTAAACGAAAATCAGGTTATCCTTTTTCGTGGAGAGGAATCTATACAATGGTTAACACCTACACTTTCGTTTGGGGTTTTGACAGAAATCTTGCAACAGTGAGGGTCTCAGATCTGTCTTATCCTCTTACCCCTACTCATTTATCATTATTAAAGAACACTTACCTTAGGTGTTATCCCCTAATAAAAGCAAAGGAAAGTCCCTTTCCCACAGAAATTCTCACTCCAAGGTGTACTCTACTAATCACTATGTAGCAATAGGAGTAAAATGATCCAGTGGGTCAGGATTGCAGAGATAAAATTTTTCCATGCTGTTTTGAAGAGGTCTGACAAAGATGGGCAGGTGTGAATAGATGCCTTTCTTTCAGTTTCAAATTTAATGATAGTTCCATCATTGAAAAAGTCAAGCTCAATGGCTTAAGGGAGAGAGAAGGGGTCAGGTGAGGCTTTTATGCAAAGCTCATAAATGCCCTTCTTTGAAGAAAATATTAATATTGACGTCTTTCCTAAGTTAATATTCTTGCTTTTCCTGTAAGTGGTCTTCAGAATGGCCCCAGCCCCAAATGGCCTGCTTTCACTCAGCCCTTGGTAGGAGCCATCTAGAATAAAATCTATCCTCCAACAGGAGATACACCATGCTCTCAGTCTGTCCAAAGCTAGGGAAAGCAGATCTTTTCCAGATGCAGCCTTACGGGGCATCACTAATGAATGGGATGGCACACAGAGTCGATTAAGTCGCTTGGGCTTCCCTAGAGCATGAGCAGCTGGCCAGCCATATGTCCACATCCATGGTACCTGGAGGGCCACAGAGTGCCTTTAACGCCAACATGGAAGGGGCATTGAGGCAGTAGAAGAGGTCCAGGAAAAGAGTATTCTAGGGCACGGGCTGTGGTGGGAGAGGAAGAGACTCATAGAGAAGGAAACAACCTGCGCTGGAGGAAGCGCTCTTGTTCTCAATGTCAGATCTACTTTCCCCAGATGGTAGAAGGCCCAGGAGAAAGAACGTAAATTAAAACAACAACAACAACAAAAACACAACAAAATCAGAGTGTAGACAGGACTGGTGGACCACTAAAGATGAAGACCTAAGGAGGTGTGTGTGGCACCATGAAAGGAGGTAAGAAAATGACAGAGCTGAACCAAACATATGGGTCCAGGTGGTGAGTTAAAAGTGATGCAGCATGCCAACACTGTCAGAGTCTGCAATAATGGCCAGCTTAGAGACACGTCTTCCCCGGGCAGCAGGAGTCCATCTGCCATGCAGTGAAAGGTGACATCTTCTGGAGCCCTCAGGATCTACATGCATCTGACCCCAGGCACCACAGGACATGTTTGGGATTTAACCAAATCCCACCAGAATTCATTGATCTCACCACCCCTGTTTTGATGCCCTGTGCTCAACACAGCCAATGTTTCTAGAAATACATAAATCCACAGTCCTACCCCAGGAAGCAAGAGTGTCAGGGTGGGAAGAGGTAAGCACTCATGACAGCTCCAGGAGCTGGGCCCACCAGGTGATGGGAGCTCCAAAAGAGAAGGTCTAACTGTCCATCTCAAAGGCCACTTCAGGTTTCCCCTACTATCAGAAAGTGCAGCGTTCCTATGGAACCCTTCATAAGTCAAACAGTGTAAAGCAAAGAAATAATCATTAATTTACATGTGAAATTTGTTGAGCATTCTCAGACCAAAAAAAAACAAAAAACAAAAAACACCTCTATTAGACTTTTCTGACACCTTAGGACATGTCTTGCTAACAGATGCACAAAATAAATTGAGATAAAGCAGAGACGTTCACAGATGCAGTTCAAAGCTCTAGTGGCTTGATGCTGAGATGCTGAGTACAGTCCCTGGGGAAGGAGCAAGGCTCGGGACACTCTGGATTTGAGCAGCCTCTGTAACAGTTCACTGCAAAACAAATGCTGAATGCTGCTTTCTTTCACTTTTTGCCTTTTTTTGGTAAAAGTGAAAATCTTCCAATTTCTTTTAGTTAACAAAAAATAGGTATGTCTTCGTAATAGCAAAATGGCATAATGTGGGACACACCTGTACTTTCATAGGGAAAAGAGGCATGATTTCATCATGCAAGGATGGAGGCATAAAGTCCTAAGTCCACCTGTGCATGTCCTTGCTTCCATCAGAAGCCTCAGATATAAAGATGCTGTATGCTTTTCTATCACAACCCACAGGTAATGTGGCTTCTCACTGGAATGGGCAGATCCAATGTGATCACTGAACCTCAGAGTGTCCACCCATCCCCCAAACCTAGGGGACTTTAACACCTTGGCCATATCAGAAAAAACCCAGCAGCCCTGCAGTCCATGGCATGCCCCTTCTACTGATTCAACAGGATTAAATGCAGAAGTTGCCCAAGGCCCCTGAGGTCCCATCAACAGCAGTGTATGCAGCCTGACACGAGGCCATAAGCTCTAAGTCTGTACAGCAGAACAGAGTTGCTAGACACAGGGGTGCAGGAGGAGGCAGGAAAGCAGAGGTTCTGCTTCTCAATCTTGACTTCCAGGCAACAGAAGGACAGGCCCAGGAGGCCATGGAGACCCACGACAGGTACATGCCCACTAGGGCAGGACAACTTCCAGGCACAGTTCAGGAAGTCAGCCAGGGAACCACAAACTACTCAGAGAGCTTCTAGTGCAGAAATGGCAAAGAGCAGGGCAAACGGAATGGAAATACTGACCATGAGCACAGCAATGGCTTCTCAGCCAGGCAGGAAGCAGCAAGGAGCCACCTCCACGGTGGCTGTGAGTGGTGCTACCACCCCATAAGCTCACGCCTCACAGAGGCCCAAGTAAATAACTCACAGCGCTGAGAGCTGACAATACCATACTAATAAAAAACTAGAAAAAGATCTGTCAAGCCCAAATCTGTTGCTGAAATGGTATGCAGGCAGAAAAGTGTTTCCGACAGCTTTAATGTCCTGGGAAAATATCAAATAAAAAGGTACATTATATTATCCCAATGAGCATGTCGGTGGGAGGAGGGATGTACCAAAATACCGAGATTATCTTTCAGATTAGGCGTTGTTTTCTTTTTCTCTATATTTGTCATATTATCTGTAATGAGAGGTGTTACTTTTTAAAGCAGAAAACAATAGTAATCATTAATAACAACTAACGCTTTGGGACATCAGCCAAATGAAAGATTCCTTAGATAAATTATTTTATTTAATCTTCACAGCACCTTCTCTAGCCAGTAATACTCTGCATTCTAGAACTCCATAATTCTCAACCCTGGGTACACAAGAGAACCACGTGGGAAGATTTTTTTAAATGAAGGACACCCAGCCCACCACAGATCACGTCACTTCTCCCAGGTATCTTGCCCAAGAACATGTAGCTGGTGAACAATGGAGTCGGGGCTTGAACCCAAGTCTTTCTGCCCCAAAGCCTTGTGCTGCCCTCTGAAGCGGGATGTCCGGGTTTGAGGAACAGGCATGGAGAGCTGGTACAGGAGAGAAGCAGAGACAGATGGCATGGCTGACTGGCAGAGGGAAGGGTCTATGTGTGTCCCACCTGGAGAACGGCATCCTAACCCTCCTCCGTCTACCAGCAGGAGGAGGCACCAGGCAGCATTCATAGGACCAGACATATGTAGCACCCACGGCAGACGCATGGTCACCCCCAGCTGACTTAAATTGAGGAAGCTGACAGGAAACTGACCTTCATCTTAGGTAGTCCCCAACACTACCATCAACTTCTGAGAGTCTGTCTAACAAAGGACTTTTTGTTAGCTGAACAGTTAATGGTCTGAGTTGCTAAAGAATACTTTTGTTTCTCTAAACACATATAAATGTAAAAAGTTGTCAAATGGGTTAAAATCCAACATAGGTAACACAGTCTTGCCTACTAAGCCTTGAAACAGTTCTCATCTTCCTCACAGATACCTCCTGTTATGGGGTGGGCTCCATCCCCACCTCCTGTCCAGCCCTATCTGAGGGACAACTTTCCGGCTCCACCATGGGAGAGTCTAAGGACCTGTCATACCCTCTGACTAGGGTTTTGTAAGGTCCAAATTCATTATCTTTAAGTCAGTATTTGGAGTCTCAGTTTCCACACCTAAAGACAAGACCGTTGCTGTCCTCACCATTGCAGGATGCATGTGAGGGACAAATGAGATAGTGCATAGGAAACATGCTGAAAAGCCAAATTTGTTATTTTTCAAATGCAAAGAGCTGCTATTATTGCCACACTATTAGGCATAGTTCCTCAATCGAATTTCTTTCTTCAAAAATCTCAATTTGCAATCTGTCAGTTCTCGGCTTCCTGGAAGGCAGGCAATCCCCATCATCCAAGGGCTCCTGTCAGCAGGGCTATCTTTAACAGAGGCTTTGCCATAGATACTGTTGTCTACTTAGCTATACTTAAATCTTTTCAATATTGTTTACTCAATTTGAAGAATCATATAAAAAACAAGAAGCCAGTGGAAGAACTACTAAGTATGTTTTCACAAAAACCAGATACCCAGATCTAGAAATGCTCCTCCTTAAGCCAGCAGGATATGATTAGACAGTAGTTATGTCTCTGGATGGCATTTCATTACTAGGGAAGGCTATGCTTTATCAGGAGAGATGCCCTGGCCCTGTATATAGAAATGCGTTACAACAAAAACATGTATTCTATCAGGAGCTCAGAGCTCCTTTGACACATGTCGTTAATCATACTCACTTTTGCAGTATGTAACAAAATTGTTTTATATCTAGAATCTGAAGCCAAGTGATCTACAAACTCCATGAGCAGGTCCAGGAGGAGACGTGCCATTGCCTCTCGAGTGTTGATTAACCAGAACCAAACAGCAGCCTGGTCCTTACCAGTGGGAGATTTCACAAAGTCTGCTTTGTATGAGCTGTGAAGTACACTTCATTTGGGCCTTAAAAACTGTCATACATTTGGCTCTCAAACAGAAAAGAAATGTCTTAAATAATGTTCCCCTCAGGTTAGAATTCAGACTTACTACAACTCTCTAGGCCTCTAAGGTATCCTGAAAGACAGAGCTTTCCATGGCTCTTCCCAGAACCATCCTCTTTCAAAAAGCACAACGAGAACTGGCATCTGGACCTAGAGCAAGGCAAAGGATTCTATGTAAAACTGGTCTAACTTTCACTGCACACTCACAGACCAATATTTTTCCAGTTACTAATGCATTCACTCAACAAACCCAAGCAATTCTCGAATTTAGCCCCCAAGCTCCTGTAAATTTCCACCCTTCCCCCACTTCCCACAGTCACAAGCAACAGTGTAAAAAAACCTGAAATTTCTAGAAAATGTACTGGTTCCAAAGTAGATAAAGAAGCTGTGAAAATTCAGGTCCAGCTCCCTGAACAGACTCCCAGGGGGCTGGGGTCCACTGCAATCAACCAACATTCTACACCAGCTCCTTGCCGCCGCCCCCCCCCCCCAACACACACATTCATTTAATCCCCATCAGAGATCTACAACAAAAATTGTTACTCCTCTCAGGAGAGTTAAGACTGGAGTTTAGACAGCAGGTTACATCTATCTATCTATCTATCTATCTATCTATCTATCTATCTATCTATCTCTACTCTGGTGGAGCCAGGATTTGAACATAGGCCATGAGATTCCAGAATCCCTACTCTATGCCAGGTGCCAAATGGACTGGACTCAACTTTGACCAAGGTTCTCCCTCCCTGCTGCCAACAATTCTTAATGTGTCACCTGCTTCTACAAATAAAGATTCACAAGGGTTAAGTGACACCCTTTTCTTGAATGACAATTCCTCTGTAAAAATTAAGTCAATTATATATTGACATGGTAGAGTAAATGAACATAATCCACCCACTTCCCTCCAGCTGCTGGCCAAGATGAGCTTTATTTGGGACTGAGGAAAGGTGGGTAGTTTGGGCTGCAGGGCCCAACCAAGGCTTCAGGGAAAGTTCTGGAAAGCATACAGACAGCAAGATTTAGAAAAGTATGTGGAAAAAAGAGTGGGCCAAAGCAGATGGATTAAACATTATGCTGGAGATATTACAACCCTGATAAAAGTGGGGAGAAAGTATCCAAAAAAAGCATTTATAGCATCCCTGAGAAATAATAATAATATATTGAATATGAGTTTTTACAAAGAATGGCCTGGAAGGGAAATCCACATAGTTGTCTCTGAACAGGTGACTATGGACATTTTTTTATTTTCTGCATTTTGACAATTTTTTCTATGAGTATGGACTGCTTCTGAGTTAAGGGGAAGGAAGTATTCTAACAAAACTAACAAACAAATAAGAAGGAAAAGAAGAAGGCATAAGGATCCAAAGACAAATTAAATCCACGTCAAGAGTCCATCTGGGAGATGTGGGTAACTAAGTACATGGGATTTCATTATGCTTCATCCCTACATTTGTGCACATTTGGAAATCTCCAAAAGTGAATGTGAAAGAAAGGAACTCACTAAGGCTGACCCAGAGAACAAAGAAGAAATTCTTCCACAATCTATACCAATCCTACCTCTAGGACCAGAAGAACTCCCCAGTGCTGTAAGCCATGGCCACATATTAAATGCAGGATTAGGTTGAGCCGTATGAAACTGTCAATATTCAGCTACTTTTTACCTAGAAAAACAGCCGTGAGTAAAAGATTTGAGATAGGCAGACCTGGTCTTACCTCTTACCCAACTTGTTCCTACATATTTCTCTGAGCCTAAGTCTGGATCACATTTGGGAAATTAGACTGAAATCAGAAAAGGCAGCGTGAGTTCCAAAGAAGAGATTTAAGAAAAAAGTGATTCCTAGGTTATGCAGAAGCTGGCAGCTGCTGAGAGACACCTGTAGGACCAGCATGATTTTGTGCTGTACACCCCAGGAGACACGAGTGTGTCTTGTGGTTCATTGCCCCAGCAGGGAGGGAAGGCACAGGTCCATTGGACCACCCATGACACATGTCAGACGACAGTAGGGAAGCTGGAGTGGTCAGTGGAGCAGGAAGGCAGGGCCAGACAGTCCATTTACAAGAGTCTTGAATGGCCAGCGGTGGGAGGGGGGGATTTACACTCGGATATAAAATTCTTAAGCAAAAGGAAGGCCATCAAAAAAATATTATCTTGGGAGGATTGATCTGGTCTTGTTGTGAACGACAGATTGGAGGGGGAAACAGCACAGCTGACTGCTCATGGCTCAGCCCTTTTTCTTTGTGGAGCAAATCAATTACATTTGCCTTTGAGCACAATATTTTAATCTGACTAATAAAGCACTTTTGAGCAAGCAAATGCTATAATCTTTCACATTTACCTGCCATTTGCTCCTCATCTCAGCTTTCTCCTCAAAGAGTCCTGAGATACACATACTCCAGATACTCATAGTTACCATGGGAATTATCTGTGTGGTATATGTCATGCACAAATAATCCCTAAGCAGGAAATGCTGCATTTTATGGTAGGTCTTCCTGTAATCATACTTCACAGGTAGCCAAAATTTCAAGCCCTCACTCCAAAGGAAAAGCATGTCAAAGTTGAAAGAAACATCACAGGGCAGCCCAGGTGCCTCAGCGGTTTGGTGCTGCCTTCAGCTCAGGGCCTGATCCTAGAGACCCAGGATCAAGTCCCACGTCGGGCTCCCTGCATGGAGCCTGCTTCTCCCTCTGCCCTGTCTCTGCTTCTCTCTCTCTCTCATGAATAAATGAATAAAATCATAAAAAAAAAAAAAAAAAGAAAGAAAGAAACATCACAGCCTCCTGTGTGGTTTACCACTTTACTTGTTTAAATCCAACAACTGGGCAGCCCGGGTGGCTCAGCGGTTTAGCACCGCCTTCAGCCCAGGGCCTGATCCTGGAGACCTGGGATCAAGTCCCACATCAGGCTCCGTGCATGGTGCCTGCTTCTCCCCCTGCCTGTGTCTCTGCCTCTCTCTCTCTCTCTTTCTGTGTGTCTCTCATGAAAAAATAAATAAAATCTTAAAAAAAAAAAAATCCAACAACTACCTGTTGTACTCATCTACCAATGAGGTGTTTTTTTTTTTTTAATGTAATATAGTTGGAGGAAATCATCTAGTATGTGGTAATAGAACAGTCTCTATTATAGCAGAGAATGTACTTCCATGGACCTGAAATGACTGAGGCTCTAGAAGAAAATGGCCAATTCCAAAGAGGTCTGTGCATCGCAGAATGCTGGAGGGAACCAACAAAGACCAGGAGAGGACTGCCAGAGGTGGATGAAGCAGCCCAGAAAGTTGGACAAATAATTACTTGCACTACACAATTAGGTATGCAGGGGCTCTTTTCGCATGCAGGATGGACCATAGGCGCATCCTGTGTCACAGGCAGTGCCACCTGCTGTGCTTTAATGGAAGACCCCTGTGCAATCCTGTAACCACATTCTGTCCCTACAGAATGCTACCTGAATTTGACCCCAAAGCATCTCAGTATTATACCAGTCAATTTACCCAGACTGCCGTTCACTGAAATTCTTCCTTCCTTGTTTACTGCTTTATGACAATTAGGTACCACATCTTCAGAGAATGAGGAGATAGAGCACAGATTTCTGTTGTTTTTAAGGAATTTTTAAAGGCTAACAAGAGACATCCAACTTATGCCCCCGAATAATGCTCTCCACATACCCAATGCCACAGAAAAAACTACTGGTAGGGCAGCTTGCCTTCTAGAAGTTCACAGCCAAGTCAGGCATTTGAGACTCAGGACCAAATTTTCCTACCCAAACAATGTGTCGAAACTGCAGCTGGGTTCTAAAGCAGCTAACAATCAGCAACTTAACCCAATGTTCCTGAGATAGAACTGCACGCTCTGGGGGCATCCACCCAGCAGGGCCAGGGAAGGCACGGAGGGTGTCCATATTGGTTATTAAGAATCAACGGACCCTGCAGAGATATGATCCTTTAAAAGATTTAAAATCATGGTTAGGGCAGCCCGGGTGGCTCAGCGGTTTAGCGCCATCTTCAGCCCAGGGCCTGATCCTGGAGACCCAGAATCGAGTCTCACGGCAGGCTCCCTGCATGGAGCCTGCTTCTCCCCCTGCCTGTGTCTCTGCCTCTCTTTCTCTCTCTGTGCCTCTCATTAATAAATACATAAAATCTTTAATAATAAATAATTAATTAATAATTAATTTAATTAAATCATGGATCGTTGTGGAAAAAAGCAAAGGAGCAAAATAATTTTCCACAAAAATGGATAGCAAATGGGAACCACTTTTCAAGGAGTAGGGAAAGGCAATCTGTGGTGGGCAGTCTCTAAGGTGGCCCCATGATCCACGCCTGGTGTGCCCGTGAGTGTGTGTGGGAACTGGGACTTGCTTCCAGTCAACAAAACATGGCAAAGGTGCTGGATGTCACTCCATGGTTGTTATGTCACACATGACCCCATCTTGTTAGCAGCCTCTCCTTGACAGTTTCATGAACCAAGCAGCCACACTGGGAAAACCCATGTGGCAAAGAATGTGGCCTCCAGGTCAGCCAGCAAGAGGCCGGGGCCCCCAGTCTTACAGTTATGAGAAAGTGGCAACCTGAGAGAGCTTAGAAGCAGATTCTTCCCCAGCTATGCCTCCATATAAAAGCCAAAACCTAGTCAACACCTTGTCTGAAGCCTCGTGAGCCAAGCTGTGCTCTGACTTCTGACCATGGAACATTGAAACAATAGATGTGTGTTGTTTTGGTCTCAAGGTTTGTGGTGATTTGTTATGCAGTGACACCACACTCCCCCATGGTCCAAACAGTCACGAGATAGTGAGTGAGTCTGCATTCATTCTCTCTTTAAACCTTCAAGGAGCTAAAACCCGGAGCTCAACATTTCTTTAGCTGTCTCTGTTTTAATAGTGGAGTTAACCTCTTCTTGACCTGAAACTATTTTTTCTTGATTAAGTCTGAATGACCTGAAAGCAATTTCCTCCTCTGTTAGAATGGCATGCATTAAATGACTATTATTTGATTTTTCACAAAACTGCATGTCGGCCCTGTGCCACTCTCCTGGGAGTTATGGGAGCTGCAAAGATAAGCAATGTACTGACCCTGCGCTCAGCGTGCACACAGCCTGGGAAGGAAGACGAAAGCAACCATCCATCCATTCAACAAATATTTGCCTTAAGCCTACCTTATTCCTCCCCACCCTTCTAGGTGCTGATGAAACAGCAGGGAAGGGAACCAAGCTGCCTGCCCTGTGGGCAGGAAGACGATGACTTGATAAACCAAAGAGCACAAACAAGTGTGGGGGAGACCAAAAGGCCTCAAGAGGGTGCACCACTCTGTCACCATCTGGCACCTGGTCCGAATACCCTCTTCACTAGAGAAGGGACAACCTCATGGTGGTTTCCAACAGGCTGTGAATTCTCCTGACATGTGCCCAAGGGCCTAAGAACCATCAATGGCTTCCCACACATTTTGTCACAGCATCCTGATCGCGAGAAACAGATTTGATATAGACTTTTTACTTGGAGATGAACACTCAGCACCGCCCCCCCCACCACCACCAACGCAACAAGCTCTGGTATTAGGTAACAGGAAACAGTTCTAAAATAGTCTGTTAAGACAGCAGAGACACATCTGACCATTGCAGGAAGAGGAGGAAGAATGCAGAATGAACTCACTCTGCATTTAGCATTTATTTATTTTACTAAATAAACTCTGAAGGGAGAAGGAAAGAAAAGAACGTTGGAGGTTCACAATGGCTTCTGGCACCGCACGGGATATCCTCCCACGTCCCTGCCAGCAAGGATCCGGTTTGACCGTCTTTGGGAAAGTGCACCTGGTAACCCTGCACCTCTGTTTCTGACCTTGACAAGGTCATAACAGCCTCATAAACAAGAGGCAAGCCTCTCCATGAAGTGGGAGCCATGGGGAGCCCACCCCCTCCTTCTTATTTCAAGGCCACCTGCCCAGATGCTTTCCTGTGGCAAAGATCATGGACCACATCCCGCACAAAGTCCCTCTGATGAAGGAGGACCCTGATTATGTGTGCATTCTTAATATAGTTATATTTGGAACTAAGAAGTTGAATGGCCCCAAAGGACCGTAAGAATGTGAGATGGAGAGAGAAAAGTCAGGTGAGGTTATTATCTTATAAACATGCATGCCTGAAAAAACTTTACCTTTTTTTCCTTTGTGATGCATAAAATAGTGACAATAACAGTGAACTACCTACACTCACTGAACTTGTTACTTTAATAAAAATAAATAAATAACTGGAGCAATAGTTTTCAACTATTTTGATGGTGGAACCCTTCTTTCCCAAACCACTATCTTATGCCAAACCCAAATATAAGAATCAGATAAAACTGGAGCCACCCAGTTATCACAGAGAGATGGGAGACAGCACACCCCTGCTAGCGAGCCTGGCCCTTCCTGCCTTCCCTGCCTGGTTCCTCGCTCCCCTCAGGCCCCTGGGGCTCCAAGGACCGGCTGGGAAAACACAGACCTACAGTGGATCACTACGACATCCAAACCCAAATCCAAATAAGCTATGGGAGAATCCTGAAGTAAAAAAGAGAAAAGCCGAGGAATGAGGGGATAGGAGGAGGAGGAAAAGCTTGAGAGCAGCAAGGAAACTGGAGCCCACCCTTGACAGTGGGAAGTGCAAAGGCTCCAAAAGTCAAAGGCAGAACCGCAGCACAATGCACCAGTGCTACTGTGTGGCCCTCCAGCACAGACAGGCCAGGGGCCATGGCTCAGAGCGGAGCTCCCCCAAGCACTGCACACTGTGCTGCATCCTGGCATCTATGCTAGGAGCGAGGGGCAGGCTTCGACAGATCCTCCCTCCACGGTGGGCCCTGTGGCCTCTGTTTGGAAGCCTTGCCATCTGGAGGATTTCAAGTTCTCTGTGTAGGAAATGTAGAAATTCAATAAAATCACCAAAGTGAAGAGGCACACCTGTTTTCTGTTGAGTGGATGGGCCCGAAGAGCTAGGTAACTCTGAAAAGGCAGAGTGGTTATAAGCTTTAAAAGATGATGACGTTAAAAAAAAAAAGAAAAGATGATGACATAAGATGTAGTTAGTTGTCAGTTAAACTACAGAATCAACAGCCAACAGAAGGAGTAAATGGACAATACATTCTAGCGCCCAAGAGATCCTGCTGAGGTGCAGATGGGCAGGCTGTACCTGGAATGGGACGTGAGAACTCGTCACCTTGTCACCTGAGGATCACCTGGGTCCTGGAGCAAAGATGTCTCAGGAGGGGCGAGATGACAGCTTCTGGCCCCTGGAAAGCAAAGAAATGATATTAGGCCCCATCCATTTGGTTTCCAGAAACTCCACACCTGTAGCTGCAACAACATGGAGGGAGGATTCCATCCAGCTCAGCATCAGGAAGGACACCCCCACCTTCCGAAGATGAATGGCATAAGTGGCTGGGAAGGTGAGGGTACCACCACAGGGACTGAGCGGGCATGCAGCAAAGTACCAGGCAGGGAATAAGACAGGAAGCTGGATGAGGTAGCCTCTTAAATCAGAGAGCCTACCACATTACCTTCACCAATGGTGATCACATCTCAAACAAGAATAGTATCAAAGCATCACCCAGGCAGGCAACCACCATAGATCTAGGGCACAGAGATGGGTGAGTAAAAGCTCTGAGGCCCTCACCAGGAGCCAAGAGGGGAGTGAATCCCTCCCTGACAATGGCATTGAGAACTGAGACCAGCAGGGGGCAGAAAGCTTTAGCTGGGTCCTTTGGGAAACAGTCGGACATCATCTGTGAATGGCCATTTTGCAACAGTCTCTCCTGGACCAGCTGCTAGGTGGACACAAGTGTCCACCTGTCCTGTCGACATCAGGATGGGCCAAGGTGTTCTAAATTCAGGAGGTGTGCTGTCCTGACGAGCCTGGTGGAGTAGCCTGCAGTCCCCAGAAGGAATGGGATCTAGTAACTAGAGTCGCCACTATCTGAAAGCGGAACAGTCACCTTCACTGAGTCCATCCTAGGAAGAAGCTCCTTGATGAGCAACATATAAAGTTCTTCATTTCCTTGATCTTACCATTTCTACTTCGCACATGCTCACGTGCTCACCCAGGAGCTGGAGAGGTTTAATTAAGCCTCCTGAATATAATCTGCACTAATGTGAACCCAGAGAGGATTATCATTATGCCAAAGACGCACATGAAGATGCTAATCAGAGTTTTATAACTTCAATAGCAGCAAACCAGATTCCCAACAACTGAAATCCTACTCTATCCTGGCCTGTAGCTTTCATACATTCATTTTACATCAATACTTCGTTCTTCTCCAATTTCTATTTCAAAAACATCCAAACCTACAGAAAAGTTCAGTGAACATTTACAAAGTTTTCATCTACGTATACCAATATTCAACATTTGCCATATTTGCTTTATCTTTATATAAATATAAGCTTTTCTCACAAGCCATTTGGTAGTGAGCTCTAATTGCTATCACAACACTTGACCTCTAAGTATTTTGGTAACTCCTAATAGTGACACTCTCCTACAGAATTTTTTTTTTTTAAAGATTTTATTTATTTATTCATAGAGACACAGAGAGAGAGCCAGAGGCAGAGACATAGGCAGAGGGAGAAGCAGGCTCCATGCAGGGAGCCTGATGTGGGACTCGATCCCAGGTCTCCAGGATCACACCCTGGACTGAAGGTGGCACTAAACCGCTGAGCCACCTGAGCTGCCCTCTCCTACAGAACTGTAATGCCATTATCATACCAAAGAAACTGAACATTCATTCAATAGCATCAAAACATAGCCCGTAACCAAATGTCCAAAATTAACATCATATTGCTCATTCTCTATCATGTGCCAAGCACCACAGGGCACTGAGAGGGCCACAGTCCAATATGGAAGACCAACATACAAATGCATTACTGTGCTAAGGTGGTGTAGCTCATATGTGAGTCTGTCTCTGTAGAAGAGAAAGTAGCTGGCTCCACCTGGAGACTTGAGAAAAGCCTTATGCAATTAAGTGGTATTTAGAGAACAAACCTAGCCAATATAAACAGAGTAGGAAGTGAATGTGAAAACGGAGAGGCTTGAATGTGACAGCCAGAATAATACTGCCACCCTCCAAAAAACGTCCAAATCCCAATCCCAATCTCAGGAACTTGTGAATATGTTAGGTTACATGGCAAAGAGGAATTAAGGTTGCAAAAGGAATAAAGGTGCTAATCAGCTGAACTTGAGATAGGAAGATTTTCCTGTGGTGAGTCTGATGGAATCACTAAAGTCCATACAAGATGGAAGAGGGTGCAGGAGAGTCAGTGTCAGAGAGATGCAATATAAGAGAGACCCCCATCAGCCATCGCTGGCTTTGAATATGTCAGGGGACCAAGAGCCAAGGAAGGCAGGCAGCCTCTAGAAGCTGGGAAGGACAAGGAACGAGATTCTTTCTCAAGAGTCTTAAGAATGGCAAGCACATCCTTGCCAACACCTTGACTTGAGCCTGGTGAGACCTATTTTGGACTTCTGACCTCTATCCAGAACTGTAAGACAATAAATGTGTGTGGTTTTAAGCCAATGATAAAACAAAAATAAAACTGTAGAGGCTGGAAACAAGGCTGGAAACTGTCAAAGTGCTGGGAGATGGGGGCAAAGTCATCCAAGTCCTGTGGCCAAGCCAAGAAAACCTGCTTTATCCTTTGGGGAAGGGAGAGACAGCCAAGAGCCATGATTGAATCAGTATCTTAGGATGAAAACTCTGGAATAAAAGGAGCAGAATCTAGAAGGAAAACAACTGACAATGTTTGCTGCCAATGAAAAAATTTGAACTTTCAAACAAACAAACAAAACATTAGAATTTTGGAAAATTTACATCCATCACTCAGAACTAGGAAGTTTCCCAAAACTTAAAAAGTTTTCTGATAACACTGGTGGTGATAATAACAAATTTTTAGAAAACAGTTACATGATAAAATCTGTCAACATTTAGAAGATCTCATAATTACTATCGTAAGATAGTAATTCACTGAAACAGAATCATACATGGACAAATGATTGATTCAAAGTACAAAGTGGAATTTTTTTAAAAGTACAAAACAAACTTATTTTCAAATACAAAAAGCCCATGGATATGGCTTCACATTCTACTGTGGCACCAACTACCTCCTTTCAAGTTTTTGTGCAGTATCAAAGAAGACCCATAATTATCCAAAAAGGCTACTAAAGGACTTCTCCTTTTCCAAGCACCCATTTGAGGCTGCATTTTCTTTACATATTTCAACTAACACAATACATAAACCAACTGATGCATAATCAGACTAAGAATCAAGTTGCCTCCGATCAAGCTAAACATTAAAGAGATTTATAAATATGTAAAACAATACTAGTCATTAACTTTTTGTTGTTTTGGAAACTAGTTATTTTCCATAAAAATGTTACATTAACATGAAATGGTTTATTGTTGTTATTTTTAGATGGATTAGTACATAAATATTTGAAGTTCTAAATTTTAATTTGTAATATAATAAACATTGATTAGCAAACTCCTTCACGTCCTCAATAGGCTGTAATCACCAAGTACAAGGGGGTTCTGAGACCAAGCAGTTTGAGAAACGCTGCTTTACGGACTTGTCCAGTCCAATGAACACGGCCAAGCTGGATGTGTACTCACATCACAAAAGCTGTTCTCCTGCTTCTTTGGGCATGAAAGCCTACCCTGCTCACATTTTCCTGTCACGGTATACAAGCAGTTAATGCTCAACTTAGAAGTCCTGAAGAAAAGCATACCATACATTAATCCAGCCTGAACTCATCAGGATTAATGGGATTGGAATGCATAGCGAATAAATTCATGAGTACTGCTTTTCTTTAATCCAAGAATGTTCCAGCCGATTTATTCTATTTCTACAGATTTGACAATTCACTTTTTAAAAAGAGTCATGAGAATGCTACATACACTTCATACTTTAAGAATTCAATTTCATTTATTTTGTAAATACAGCAAGCAGCATTTCAATACCACATCTGACAAGCTGGACTGTAAAGGTGCGGCGAGGATGCCAGGTGGCTCTGTGTAATGAGGGACTCCCGGCCCACTGGCAAGAAGATATATGCAAAATAACGTGAAAATATCAGCAGACGTATTTCCACTGGACAATTTAGACATGAAAAGGAATCAGATGTTTTCATTAAGTATATTGATGAGCCACTAAAATGTTTTCCCAGTAATTAAACGTAAAGCCCCACTTTTTGGCAACTTAAACAGCGGCTTTGCCTGTAAAATGTGTTTTTATTCTGTTCCTCATTTCACAAATGTTTTGGGTGCCAGATATGGTTCCAGAAGTCAGGGATGCAGCAGTGACCTTATTAGACCAAAACCCCTGACTGCCTGGAGTTTATGTTCTATGACTGGAAACGCCTCTTTGAAAAATAAAAATGTTGGAAATATTAACTGGAGGAAGCACTCTTCTGATCTCCTAAAGCAATTCCATGAGATTATCCCTACATTAAGATGAGCTGCAACTATATAAGTATGTGTTCCATCCCACTAGGAGGCCAGATGCTACAGTTATGGTAAGGAACAAAGCTCCAGGAAGCACAGTCTAAGGCAGCTAGGGGATTTCTGTTAGGTCTACTCACCCCAATCAAGAGCTCTGGCAAGAACAGAGCTCCTTTGGGATGGCCGAGCACCTGTGGAACTGCCAAGGGCACATGAAGATGTCAGAACCCTGGAAGGAGAGCATTTGTAGTTTAAAAAAGGAAATCATAATTAATTTTTTTCCTTGGCGTGAATAGTTTTCGAATTTCAATGTAAGATTTTTGTTGGTTAAAAGGCAGCACAGGCTAAGAGGTTGCCAAGTAGTTACACGGAAATCACTTTTCTGTTCAGGGGAAGAAATGGAGGATGGTATTAAAGCCTGAAGTACAGAAAAGAGACTGCAGTGTCCCTGGCACCAGTAGGGCAGGCCTCCAGGCATCATCGAAGGATCCAGCACTGTGCACACAGATTCTCAGACCTTCATCGCGTTTGGTGAGGGGCCTGCCGCGTGGGCACCATAGGAATTGCATCATGAATACGATATCCCAGTGGCTGTGCTAAGAGGACCACAGGAATATGGGAGCCATTCCTTCTCTCCTTCAGCCTCCCAGACTTAAAACTGCATTTTAGATCTACCCAGAAACGACCGGACCCTTATTAACTGAAGTAATGCATTTCTACAGGGCAGATCTAGAGGGTACCAAGAACCAAAATACTATGTTCCCCTACGCTCCCATCAGACCCACATTTTCTGACTTCCACAGCTCCATGACAGACAGCACAACACATTTGATGTGAGCATGTGTTGCTCACTTACCAGCTTTTCTCAATGATAACGTGGTGTCTTTTACCCGCTGACTGTGGGCTTTACAGCTGCTACTCAGTGGTTTCCCAGGAAAACTCACAGACTGGATACCAGTGTCCACGTGAGGATGTGAATACCTCACCTCTTCTAACAATTTCCAATGTCCACCCTAACCCCATCTGTATCAGGGACCTACACCAGTTTCTGTCCCCTCTCTGAGACAGCAGTAACATTTAAGTATAAATGCTGTTTGAAAGACCACAGACTCCATATAGCCATTTGTGATTCTATAAAACTTATTAGGGGAAAAAAATGACAAACTCTAAAGGAAATCTGGTCTAGGAAATTACAGCAAGGTATTTATCCTCCCCCCAACCCTTCAAAAATTAAAATTACTCCAGCCATACTGCACCAAGGAAAAGACCACTGGGCTCACAATTTGATGATTCAACCTTCCTCAAAGATGCAAAATACTCTAGGAAAAGGCCACAGAATCCTTCTCTGCTGTGTCCTGCAAGAGACCAGTAAAGGCCATTTGTCCCATTAGCCTACATCTCCTGGCAATGCCAACGGCAGAAGAAACCCAGAAAGGCCAAGTCTGAGGTTATGGGGCAATGGTTCTCAAGGATGCCTTTGCTCCCACCAAGGGGCACCTGGCAATGCCTGGAGACATCTGTGGCCACTACAGTTGAGGGATGCTGGTGTTGCCATCTAGTGCTCAGAGGCCAGGAATGCTGCTGAACATCCCACAATGCCTGGGACGGTGTGCACAACAAAGAGGTACTGACACAGCACCAAGGTAGAGAAAGCCTGCCACACTGTGAGAAACTGTAGACTGTAGAGCGTTCTACAGACTTTAAGTGAACTTGGTTTAAGAATTCTATTAGTTTTTAAAAAGCTACAAATAACATCTGCAAACAAACATGTATTCATGCTTAGAAAGCCAAACCTCGTCACCACATCCCTGGAAAACCCTCTAGTGTCCCCAAACCAGGATTGAGAATAACGAAGAGGCAAGCAGAAGATGGGAAAAAGTAAACAATTAAAAAACGTAGTATAGGCTAAGACATGCTTCACTTATTAATCTGAGTCCTCATTTCTGAGAGTGAGTCTTGTAGAAGGTCTGAAACCCAGGTGCTCTGTGTGACTCTGCAAAAGAGTGAAGGTGACCCTGGAAGGTGAAGGTCAAACATGGAAGAGCCAGGATGGCCAGGCAGGGCCCCTGAGAGAGAAAGGAAGCAACAGGCTGAGCCCTCCTGAGCTCACAAGAGCCCCAGGGGATTGTCTTATCCCCATTTTACAGCTCCAGGAGGCGAGGCGCAGAAGATCAGAACAGGACTCCGCTGTGACAGAAAGATCCCATTGCCACTTCATTAAATGGTCCTCTTGCTCTGCAAAACACACTGTTGCAGCGTTTGAATGGAAGGACCCTCGGAGAAAGCACAGAGATGAAGCAGTGTTCAGCACAAGGATGACCACTTCTCTCCCAGAAATGTTCTGCCCACCAAGGAGCCATGAACCTCTATTTTGTAATGCCTGAGATCTGGAAAACAAAATCGTAAATTCTAAGAGTTGGAAGGGACCAACTCACCACTGAATGCAGAAATCCTCCCAGGCCATCATGGGAAACACTGATTAGGGCAGGACAGAGAGGGGAGACATGGAGGGAGGGAGGGCACGTGTTCGGGAGGGCAGGTACAAAGAAGCGACTCTCCGACTCTCCGTGTTGCCACTTTCCTCCCTCCCCCTTCAGAGCCCTCACCAACCAGCCTCTGACTTCTGCCTCCTGATAGGAGTAATAAATACGCATCTAAAGCCAACCATACCCACCCACCCCACCCCCCATGGCAGTAACAATAAGAAGAATGGCTCACATTCCTATTAAATAGCCACTAGGTGCCAGCCCCTTGTAAGGCACTGTCTGTGCATGACTTCATCTAAACCTCAAACCAGGCCTTGGAGTTTATGCAGCTGTTATACCCATTTTACTTAAGCCAAGCCAGCTTTGTAAAGTAGTCATAAAGCTGAGGCGTGGTTCAAACCTTGGCGCATCCAACTCTGAAGCCACTCGGATGCTCCATTATTTTTAATACTACTGAAACTCTACATGAGAGTATAATAGGTCCCCTAGGGCAATGGGCCATCACATAATTACAGTAACACTTTAATCAGACACAAAGGAGGATTCTCCCACTTAGCAAACACAGAGATGCGAGGGAACGAGGATGCAGAAGATAGGTCTTCAAGGCGACTTTGGTTTCAGTCTCTGCTCAACCACTGACCAGTTCAATGAGCTGGGGCAAATTATTCTGAATCTTAGTTTCCTTACTTCTCCAAAAAGGAAACTACTACTAAGCTCATGGAATTGTTTAAAAATAGTAATAAATTGAGATTATGCATATAAACAGATCCCATACATTGTAAAGTAAATACATTCCTGGGAGACTGTCCCTGAATAAGTGACATCATTTCAGAAACACTCTGTCTTCATTTCATCCTATTCTGCAAATGCACTGGCTCCTGGTCGGCATTTTGAAACTTTTCCGCCAAATAGCTAATGAGCTATACAAATAGATAAATGCAGCCAGGGGGAGCTGCTATTTTAGGAAATTCTCCAGTTGAAGTGAACAACTGTTTGACGTGTGAATAATCAGCTCTTAATTATGTGGTTTGTCAATATTTTAAAAGAATTATCGCACTAACAAGCTACAGGGAGTAGACTGCAGCACCTACCAACTTTGGACATTTGCATTTCTCTCTGCCAGTAACTGAACCCAAAGAATTTAATAAAATACAGTCCTCGCCAGTGAGGAAGTGATGTATGATCGAAAACAGAGGGGCGCCTGGGTGGCTCAGTTGGTGAAGCATCCACCTTCAGCTCAGGTCATAATCCCGATCATGGTCCTGGGACTGAGCCCTGCATCTGGCTCCCTGCTCTGTGGGGAGTCTGATTCTCCCTCTGCCCCTCCCCCTGAGCATGCTCTCTAATAAATAAATTCTATAAAAATAAATATTTAGAAAGAAAAAAGAGGTACTTGTGAAATACATGAATACAATACAGAAACTCCAGGCTGTTCTCCAAAATGAGCAGCAGAGAAAGGAGACATGGGGGCATTTCAGAGCAACAGACCCAAGATGGAATGGTCAGAGGAGGCAGTGGCCAAGGTCAAGGCCTGACGAGGCTAAGGGAGGAAGGCAGGCACTCCCCAGACAGGGCTGAGTGACATGGAATCTGAAGGTGTGGAACAGTACAAAGGGGTCCCAACAGCACAAGGTCCATCAATGGTCTACGCAAACCTTCTTCATGATCCCTTCTAGCTCTGGGATGGTTCCTCCTAAAAATATGCACACCAATTTTGGCCCTATACTGGAGAGTGTGCCAACACTCTCCTGATATCAATAAATATAAAACATGATCCCTTATATTCATGATTCTCTTTTTTGTTAATCAGTTCCTTTGCCAAGTCAAAGTTGAAGTTACTTCTCTTTTCTGGGAGCCAAGAGATGGTGCTGATTGTTTCATAAAAACTTATGAGGAGGAATGTAGTGACGGCTGCACAACAATGTGAATGTACTTAATGCTGCTGAAATGTACACCTAAAAAATGTATACTAAAAAAATACTTAATTTTTTTTAATTAAGAAAATTCCTCAAAAAACTGAACATACTTACCATATGACCCAGCAACTCACTCCTAGATATATAATCAAGATAAATGAAAGCATGTATCCACACAAAAACTTGTACACAAATGTTCACAGCAGCATGATGAGAATGGCCAAAAAACGGTTAAACAACCCTAATGTCCATCAAATGATAAATAAATAAAACACAAAACATCTATACAACAGACTATCACTCAGCCACACGAAGGAGTGAAACAGTGACACATGCTACCATGTGGATGAACCTTGAGAATGCCAGGCTGAGTGAAAGACATCAGTCACAAGAGGCCACATACCGTGTTATTCTATTTATATGAAATCTCTCAAAGACAGAAAGTGGATCAATGGCTGCCTAGGGCTGGAGTGGGGATGGAGAAGGGAATGGGGAGTGACCGTTAATGCATACAGCTTCCCTTTTAGGAGTGACGAAAACGTTCTGAAATTGTACTAACGGTTGCCTTACTGTGGATATAATAAAAACCACTGAATTTATACTTTAAATGGATTAACTTTATGGTATTAAATTGTATTTAATAAAGCTGTTACAAAAAAATAAATAAATAAAAGCTAAGAGGAGCCCAAAATCCACCAGAGACTACTACAGCACGGTTTTCTATGAACGGCACCTGGGCAGATTCCAGGACTTCTACGCACACTGTGTGCAGCAGCAGCACTTTTTCCATGTACTTTAATTCCATTTCAAATCAAAATTCTAACACTTCCCCCTAGAAATCAATAATTATAGAGCTAGTTGCAGTTGGTATGAGAAGCTCCACCTCCCTGCACAAGCCATTTATTATATGCAACAGTCCTTTTGCTTTGAGCATTTAACCAACGTGAAATTAGCTCCTATTTATTAATACACTCTCCCTGCAAGCACTGGGCCTTTTCTTATTCAGTTGGGCTACAAACATAAGCTCCAGGTTTAACACGCAGCACAGATACTTCATCGTGAACAATAAAACTAAGGAAGAGTGGCATTGGTTAAATATACTTGGTTAAGCTTTTAGGTTAACTTTTAGGTATTCAACAGGATACAGGGGAAACACCTTTCACTCTGTGCCTATGTGGCCCAGGATCTCAGAGAAAATGGGAAGACTTTAATAGGTAATCAGAAGTAAAAGACCAACAGGCAGTAAAAACATCAGTAAGGTCTCTTAGCACTGGCACAGAATTTCCAAAGATCATCAAGGTGCACTACCAGCACACATAAATCACCGTGAGGCAGGGAAAAGACATGCCCAACTTGGGGAGCGAGGAGGAAAAACATACGGGATGCAAATTTTGGAATACTTTCTGCACTGAATGTTCAGAATGCTCATGAGGCTTGGTGGCAGCCTTTTGTCTGCCCAGGCACCCCTGACAAGTGAGTTCATACTCCTCTCCTGGGCATTTATGAGCCCTGGGTACAACTCACTGCAGGCAGGTGTCAGCCCGCCCCTCTCCTCCCACGGACATGTCCCCAACCCTGCGGCAGCTCTGAAGAAGCCTATAAAGACATGAGCCTTGCATGTGGCCAGGAAGGTGGCCCAGGTCCAGGAAAGAGGAGCCTGCCTGCACCAGCCTAGTGATTACCAAAGGGAATTAAGCAAGCACTTGCAAGCCCTGGCCTCTGAATTTCTGTACTTTGATAGACTTAATTTGTTCTCCTGGGGCTAAATAAATAGCTGGCTATGCTGGTACAATTCTATACAGGAACAGTTAGGGAAACCTAATGTGCAGGGAGTGATTTAGGACTCTGAAGGGTTCCCACCCAGGGAACCACACTCCCCAGGAGAGGGGAGCAAGGCGGGCAAGGCACCAGACACATCTGCCATGTGTACCAGTTGGGACTCAATTTAAAAATGGCTCTGTCCTCTTGTTTTCTCCCATTAACTCACACAAAATTTCTTGAGCCACTTCTTGACCACGTTTTCATCTGTGTACAACAGTTCCCAAATAAGAAATTATCAGGAAATGCCAGTGGTAGGAAAGAGTCAGGACGATCTACTACTTTCCAAACCAGTCTATTCTCACACCTCCTTCATGAGTTTTGGCTGTATCTTTGTAGCATGCATATTGTTATTTACAACATTCTTCCTTAAAGGAATCTACCTCTTCCATAATTTAAGTATTTTTGTAGAAACCCTTGTATTATGCTCAAATGGAATACCACCAAAATGATCTGGACTCAAATATTAAACTCCGCTCCATTATCCAATGAAATGCCATCCATTTCCTGCAGAAACCTGATGGCTACAGCCAAGTATGGGCAGTGAGCTCCAAACGTGTCATCTCTTATTTTTTTCTAATACATGTTAAGAAAAAAATGTTTGTGCACTCCCTAAAATTGCACACAGGGCACACACACTGCTCTTAGGGAAACAGAGACCTAGTCCACAAGTTGGCAAACTATGGCCCTTGGCCTACTTTTGTATCAATCACAAGTTAAAAGTGTTTTTCACAGGTTTTTTTTTATTTTTTTTATTTTTTGAGGAGGAGGAAAAAGGAAGAGAAAGATTATTATTCAAAATACCACATCTGGGGCAGCCCTGGTGGCTCAGCAGTTTAGCGCTGCCTTCAGCCTAGGGCATGATCCTAGAGTCGTGGGATCGAGTCCCACACCAGGCTCCCTGCATGGAGCCTGCTTCTCCCTCTGTCTGTGTCTCTGCCTCTATCTCTCTGTGTCTCTCATGAATAAAAAAATAAAATCTTAAAAAAAAAAACCACAAATACCACATCTGGCCCCAAAAGCCTAACCCACTTGCCACCTGCCCTCTATAAACCAGTTTGCTAAGCCCTGATCTAATCTATACCTTTATTTACTAATGAGGCAACCCAAATCCAAACACACTGAATGATTTGAAAGCTTGCAAGCAAGTCTCCAGAATTCTAAGTAACTGAAGGAATTTTACCAAAGAAGCCATCAGTTTAAATCCTTTCAAAATGGGCCTCTGTCTAATCATTTCAACATTTTAAGAATTGTGTCTTACTGAAAGCAAATCAAAATGTGAGGATGCACAACACACCTAAATGGTCTTTGTCCTCGAAAGCCTGACATCAGCTTCTCTTCTGTTTGCCCCAGAGCCACCCTTCACCCTCCTCCACTACATACCGGGGGCCAACCTGAATGCCCTCTGAGCTCTCTGGGGCCAGCAGGAGGATGGAGGCTCTGTGACAGGTCTTTCCCCTACCCCACACCAACAAAGCCAGTCGTGGTCACGAAACCCTCCCTTGTTCCTCCAGGTCTAGGGTGCTGGGCCACTCAGGGCCCCCTGGCCACCCCAGACCACTAACACAGTAGGACCACCCCTAACCCTGGCCCTGCTTTTGTAAACAGTTGCTTTACTAAATTCACCACTAATCACCCAGCTTGAGAGTCCCATCTGTTCCCTGCAAGGGCTCTGATGACGCTGGCCTTAGGGGGAGTGAGCTCTGGATGTCTGCAGCTGCTTCTGCCACCTCAGGAATGTGGGCAGGCCAGGCCTCCCCCAAACACAATGCCTCTATTATAGAACTGCACAGCTGGATGGGGCCTTGGACCACCTGATGATTCACCCTCCTCCTCCAATGTGAGCTGCCCAAGACCTAGCATGGTCTCAAAAATGCCTAGAGAGATTCTAGTGATTAGTTAGAACAACAGCATTGCATTATAAAAAGGCTTTTCTTTTTCAGTCTTCAACGTAATTTAATAAAATCTAAGCAGCTGGTATGTCACAGACACTGTGCCCAGTGTTTCAGATGCATAGATCATCAATCAATCCTCATGTTATAAATGAAAAAACTGAGCCTCAGAATCTGTGGGTGCTTGTCAGAGCTTGAAGTGGTTGATGTGGGAGTCATCCCCGCCCTCTTCATTCAGCCAGGTCCCCGCCTGAAGCCACCTCTGCCACCTCCCTAGGTGGCCAGCAACACCTCCTGCCCCCATGACGCCCCCACCAAGGAACACAGCAAAGTTGCCTTCTAGTCTATGCACAGCAGGCCCAGTCACATTAAACAAATCAGGTAACAAGGACAAGGTCAGGACCCCAGGGCAGAAAGTTTCCTGACATAACAGGTAAGCTCCCACACAGCCTCATGCACATAATCACATTACCTGGACCGGCCAACAAAGAAAAAAAAAATCTAGTACCTCCTACCTGAGTGCGAGTCCCTAAGCAGATGCATTCACCTTGTCTTTTTTTTTTTTTTTTTTTAAGATTTTTTTTATTTATTCATGAGAGACACAGAGAGAGAGGCAGAGACACAGGCAGAGGGAGAAGCCGGCTCCATGCAGGGAGCCCGATGTGAGACTCGATCCCAGGACCCCAGGATCACACCCTGGGACGAAGGCAGGTTCTAAACCACTGAGCCACCCAGGAGTCCCTCACCCTGTCTTTATGGCATAAGATGAAATAGTTTCCGTGTGCAGTGGTCCCTCTTCTGAACATTCTCTGCACCTGGGTAGGAAGGCCTGGAAATTCCTATTAAGCTACATTATTGATTTTAAGTCACGCTGAGTGGGAAAAAATTTTCCTATGTGCCATTTTACACCTGCTCACTGACCTGAGGAATTAGAAGCCCTACCTGGCCCTGGCTGTGCAATCATGAACAACTCACTCAACCCTCCTGTTTCATCTGAAAACTGGAATAAGGATACTACTTAACTCATCTACAACTCACCCAATCCCTGCCTTTTCCTTACTGTGAAAATCAAGGAGCAGAGAGGCAAGATAGAAATTAAATTCTCAGATAAAACTGGGTTCCTTTTATTCCCTCTGCAAGACAAGGATAATAGTAGCAACAGCTACTTCAGAGTTTGGGAGAGGCTCAAATGAATTAACATGTGCAATGCACTGAAGAGCACCTGGCACGTAGTAAGTGCTATATGTTTGCTATTACTTTTATTAGCATCTTAATTTACAAGAGATCTTATTAAAAGTCAGCTTGTGAAGTGATGTGAAGATTAAGTACTCAAAATAACTGTGCTTTTATAAAATGAAGGTATTCAGTAATTGACAAGGCATTATGCAAATATATAGCTTAAAACATAAAATTAAGTTGATTGTCTGGTTTATTTCTATCTACCCTAATTCAGATGGTAAAAGACTTCAGGGCTGTTGCATAGAGATCTTTAAACTGGCTTAGAACTATTAAAAAAAATAAACATGGCCAATGTATGTAAAATACATGATTTTATATAAACACTGTAATCAATAATGACTGAGTTTTTAGCCACTAATTTTTATTTTAAAATACTTAAGTATCCTGGTTTCTGCAGCACGAAGACGGATGTCCTCTGCAGCATGCATGTCGGGAGCTGGCGGCGACCACAGCCATCCTAATCTCGGGGTGTCACTCAGGTGCCGGCAAGGCTCAATGGGTGCTTATTTTATTTTATTTTATTTTATTTTATTTTATTTTATTTTTTTGAGGAGTGCTACCCCTGCTTTTTTTTTTTTTTAAGATTTATTTATTTATTATAGACAGAGAGAGATAGAGAGAGAGGCAGAGACACAGGAGGAGGGAGAAGCAGGCTCCATGTCAGGAGCCCGACGTGGGACTCGATCCCGGGACTCCAGGATCGCGCCCTGGGCCAAAGGCAGGCACCAAACCACTGAGCCACCCAGGGATCCCCTGGGTGCTCCTTTTAAAGTGTGCAGTCAAGTGGTGCCAGCTGAGGGTCCATCCCCGGGATGACACCATGCCACCCCAGGGACCTTTTCATCCATCTGGCTCATGGGCCAAATGTGGAAGTTTTTGCTTTCATTGAGAAAAAGAAAATGCTCTGCTCTATCTGCTCTACCACAGGGGCAGCTCCTCTGATTCTTCCACTCTGACCTCGGGAGTGGGGGGAAGCACGCCCAGTCAAGGGGCCGCTTTCCTCCTCCCAGGAGGTCTGGACACTCACAAAGCCCAGTTATTTGTTTTGCCGAACTGTGTATACATTGAATGGAAATGTTTGTTTTCCATGTCCCACTTTACGTCTCTCAAGACAAATGATTAAAGAATTACTTCATGGGCATTTTTTTCGGCTCATCCCCTCAACCTGGTTGTATCGAGCAGCCTCACTTCCTGCCTTTTAACTCACATTCTGTCAGCATATCATCCACGCTTCTTTGTTGACCTCTACATGCACAATGTTGCTTCAAAACCCTTCTTCAAAGGAAAGGTCAAAGAGAAATGTCACTGGGAAGGATGCCAGATGGCCAGCAGCCAGGCAGGCACTGTCTCCCAGTGCTGGGGTTACCTGTGTGTGAGGGGGACAAGGTGCCACACGCAGGTGAGGAGGTGCCACAGCTGGACCACCTGATGCCCTACTGGGTCACACCCCTGCCCTGAGAAGCCCCATTCTGCAGCCCTCCAGCCTGGCCCTGGGCCCTGCGGGCAGAGCACCATCCTTCATCCAAAGTGGCACTTCCTGAATGTTCCACTGCTTGCACCCTGTTAGGAACTGCAGGGCACGGAGAAAGCCTCAAGGTCCCTGGCCTAGAAGGGCCTGTGATTTAACAGGGGAGAAATGAAATATGAAAGAACGTACAGAGAGAACATGCTTGAGGGCTTTAGAAGGATGGAGGGCAGGGAACTGAAAGCCACCACCACAGAGGTCACGGCTGGAGTGGGGCTAGAGAGGAAGATGCCTGTGCCAGAGGGAAAAAAAGGGTCAACAGGATGCAATAAATGGTTGACTATTAGAGGAGGGGATAACAAGTCAAAGCAAACTCTTAACACCTCAAGTCCGCTTGATGGGGAGATGGAGGGCTCCTCAAGTAGTGAGGTCAAGAAAAACAAATTTGGGAGACCAATCCTGAGTCTGGGTTTGGAAGCACCAGGGCTGAGGAGGGCAAGGCCTTTGTTGAGTTGCCATGGCCCTGACCAGTTGGGCCCACTGGTCTCTCTCTGCTCCCATCCGTAATATACCAAGGGGCCAGAAGCACAAGAGAGAAGAGAATTAGCCACACACGGTAGACCAAACATACCATCAAGAGACAATAACACATACACATAGCTGACAGAGGCCAAATCGTGCATGAAGAATTCAACTGCAAAATGGGATCTAGGCAAAAACCAGGCTTGGAAGAAGTGACCCAGAACACACAGTGGCAGAACTACACTGAGTAAAGTCGGCTATATTAGATAAGGGCTAACAGATGCAGGAAATCTTTCTTGAAAACATAAATGGAAAATAATTACCCTAATGAGAATGCTTTCAGAAAAAAAAAAATGCAAAATTTAAGCGGTTTATCTGTGCCCAAAAAAACTTAACTGAGTTAAACTGAAGCTCACTCGGAAATATTTTCATCTAAAATTTATCTGTGATTGCTAAGAAAATTGTCTATTTGGAATGTCTGGGTGGCCCAGTAGCTGAGCATCTGCCTTCAGCTCAGGGCATAATCCCGGGGTCCTGGCCTCTCCCTCTGCCTGTGTCTCTGCCTCTGTGTCTCTCGTGAATAAATAAAATCTTAAAAAAAGGAAATGTGTACATTCACAAACAGAGTCAAAATATCCTCAGGTCACTGGTGTGTCCAGCAAGCAGCTGAGCGAATCAGAATCTGACGAGGAGGCTCTGGATGGGGCCTCCCAGGGAAAGGTGCATGTTGACAGGGACAGAGCACCCTGGGAGACAAGGAGACGAGCAAGAGACTGTGGAGAACAAGCACATTCTGCAAAGCTGAGGAGGGAATAAAGAGGAAAGAGCAACTCTAAAAAGAGTCCACAAGCAGATGGGCTCCCTAAAGAAAGAAGTTTCTCTACCGGCCACACCCTCACCTTTCAAAGGTGCCAGGAGCCACGACACAGAGGGTCTTCATGTTAGCTTGGCAGAGAATTACCAGATCACATACAGGACACTCAGTTAAATCTGAATTTCATGCAAACAAAGACTAATGCTTCAGTGTAAATATGTTCCAAGTGTATCATAATTGTGTCCCAAATGCGCCAACAAATACTTATTTTAGCAAAAAGGAGTCATGCTAGAAGAGCATCCACTGCTTATCTATAATTCAAATTTAACTGGGCATGCAGTATTTTTAGTTGGTAAATCCAATAACCCTAGCTTGGTGCTGAGGGCTCAGGCCTGAACACCTCAACCCCACCCCACCCCCCCACTCCTTGCCCAGGGCTATCAGCCCCATCTCTGCAGACTGCCTCTGGGCAAAGGCTTTTCCACAGCCCTCGCAGTGAGCGGTGACTCCCACACACACATGTGCATGTGAATTCCTGCAGCAGACCCAGAAAAGGAGAGTCTGCAGGAAATGGGAACGACCAACCATATTAGCTATTTCAGAGAGACGAGGGTGAGGAATGATGACAGATCACTGAATCTAATTAGAAAAAGAAGCAACTGTGAGCAGTTTTAGTATAGTAGTAAGAGCTCAGTCTTCAGAAAGTAGGTGGTGAGAGCATGGCATTCACTCTAGTTGGATTCATTGTTAAAAACAAAAAACAAAAAACAGGGTCCTCAGCCAATTGCTTGCAACTACACAGTATCTGCTGAGAACCCCAAGGAATTATGCCCCGTAAGGGCAAACACTTTGGTAATTCGGTACTAGCACACAGAGGCACACAAGCAATATTTGCCAAATGAATGAATGAATGAATGAATGAATGAATGAATGAATTCTATACTTCTCAAAGAGCTTCTTTTAAAAACTTGAACTCTTACATGATTATCGAAAATGCAAGTCTACGGTAAATCTTAAGACTTGGGGGATCCCTGGATGGCGCAGCGGTTTAGTGCCTGCCTTTGGCCCAGGGCGTGATCCTGGAGACCCAGGATCGAATCCCAAGTCGGGCTCCCAGTGCATGGAGCCTGCTTCTCCCTCTACCTATGCCTCTGCCTCTCTCTCTCTCTCTCTCTCTGTGTGGCTATCATAAATAATAAATAAAAATTAAAAAAAAAAAAAAAGAAAGACTTGGTGGCAGTCACCACAGTAGCTAGTAGTCTTTGCTCTCCAGTTTGTCAGCTGAGGATTATTTGTAGTACGAATCACAAGTATCTGTGCTGGGCCTAAACCAAACAAATGAGCAAAAACACCTGCTACTGTACCCAATGAAGCACATGTTGAGAGTCACATAAATAAAGGAGAGAAGAAAGGCTACCACCTCCCAAACTAAAGCGAATCTAGTTCAGAATGCATTTTTTTCTATGCCCCTTTATGTAACTGCTGTAACTGTTCTTTAGTTATGGGAGCGCTTAATCAAACAAACATCTAAGAACAACACCATTTTCTTATTTAAACATAAAAGTATTTTCAACCCTGCACCAATTTTCCTTGATCTGTGCTGGAAGAAATCCCAGGGACGCCTTACTAAAACAATAAACTTCAAAAAAGGGGGGACATATATTTTTATAGAGTATTGTATACCGCTTCTAACTTCGGATAAGTCCACAGTATATTTTGAATTTTTAAAGAGCCAGCCCCTTATTTGCTTTGCTTCTGTGGAACTTTCCACTCTGCTACAAGGCCCCAAATTTAGAAATTACAAACAACTCGTGCCTGGACAAAGTGAAAGCTGTATTTAGCTTATGGATATGCTAATTCTTGGCACAAAACAAACACTCTATGCCTCTGCCACCAGACTTTGAGGTATTTTATGACGAAGTTAAAAGACTTAAGCTGAAAAAAAAAAAAAAAAGACTTAAGCTGAAAGTGAGTTTATATACAAATTAAATCAAAGGCTTTTCGCAGCAACGCCTGAAAGGTTTAAATTCCAAACGGAGTCTATGTTCTTAGTACTAATTTTTTCAAAGTTGGTCCAAAGGAATAGATCTCCATCTTGATGTGGAGGACACTGGTGCCAGCTCTGGCCATTGGCCACTGCCTAGCAACTTCCAAAGAAGGACCCCACAGCTCCTCATGCAGAGCTGAAGATACGCTTTTTACTATTAATCTTCAGCAAACATCAGTAATGCTCAATGCTGCCTTCTGCTCCCATGAATAAGAACACAAACTCGTGAGACTGGCAGGGACAAGAAATAAAATGCATTCTGCAGGTATAAAGAACTACCAGCTACCTCATAGAGATAAGACTGACCAATTTTCTCACAGCTAGGAAGTAGTTAATGCAACCGACATGTTTCTTGGGGTCCCAAATTCTCCCTACTTTCCAAAGGCTGACACCAACAATACCACCTTCAAGTCAAATGTGTACTTTGTGGAGCTGCCGAGTGTCCCGAGTTGGAAGGGAGCTGAGCTTTTCAGGGCTGTCTGCACCTGCTCTGAAGGTCTCCCCTAGCTGTTCATTTGCTGAGGAACCTTGTTAGAGGGGTGTATATCGTGGTGTGCATTTCTGACAACAAATGCACCATCTCTACCACCATTAGAAGGTACACAGAAAAATGGGGAGTGACATACACAGGGAACAAACATCTGCCTAACTACTACACATGGAGCTGCGAGCCGGGAACACTGGTCGGCCACTCCCTGGATTCTCAGACGCCCTAGAAGCTGGTGTTTGCCTGAATGATGAGCAGAGTGAGGCCTGGAGCAGGTCCATATCCCGAGGCAGCACTGCAGCCAAAACCAAAAAACCCAGGTCTTCCTGGCACCAAAGCCTATGCAGGTAGATCTAAGTTAGAGGAGCCTTTGCCCTGTCTTGTGATGTCCACTGCTGATCTATTACTGACCTCAATTTTAATGCCAATGTGAAACTTTATAAATTATCAACAGTGAAACACAAGGTCAGTTCTAGAATTCAAATAAAAGTCCACACATAATGTCTGGGTCTGCTCTGGTTAAAGGGGCAGTGACCTTGACAGTCGGATGGGGCTGGAGGCTTCCCTTTCCTGTGCCTCTCCTCCGAGGCCACCTTCCAATCCAGGGCAGACTGCTCCTGATGGCATCCCAGGCCTTCTCCACACCTCTGGCCAGTGACCTGGCTAGATTCCAGCTCTTAACTCCACACCCCGACCCAACTCAGGCAGGGCTAGCCGGAGCAGGGCGACTCACTCATGGGCTCCCACAGTTGGAGCCAAATGCACGAGCCAGCCACAAGCCCCTTGTGTGGAGGGCATAGCACAGCTGGAGAAGTGAGGCCCCAGGTAAGGGGAAGAAAACACCCAGGAGAGAGCAGGGAAATCTTCTGGAATTTGGTTCAAAGACGGGGTTTTGTCCATCTTGGGGCTGCATCTCACTTTACAAGGACCACAGAATGTGAATAAGACAACTCAGATGGGCACCCTAGGCACTGAGTTTGTCCTGCCTCTCTCCAAAATGCCACGCAGCCCAGATCTGGAGAGCCAAGAACATAAGAAATAACATCTTGGTCAAACTTGGTGTATTCTGGCCAAGAGTCCTGTCTTTGGCCACAAAGTGTGCTTTGTTTGTAAACAGGCATGTCCATGATAGCATTTGCAAAAGACTGGTAATAAACTCCAAACACCCCTGGCTCCATCCAACTATCAGTAACAACATTCTTCTTGAGCCCACTTCCCTTTTCCGCTTCTACTCCCTCTGCTTCTGTCAATTTGTTACCAGCTGCAGAAAGCACTATCTGCCTCGCATTCTAAGACATTTGAAAGTCCCGACAAGGGGCAAACTCTGACTTCCAGAGCTGGCTGATAAATCTGCGGCTCACCTTGCCATGGCCTGGAGGGAGTTTCAAACTCTGATCACACCTCTTCCCCTTGGCACTGCCACACTGGACAGTCCCAAATCTTCCAGTCAACCCTCTTACAAACTCTCCTCCATTCCCAAACATAAGCAAAGGCTTCTTTGGGGCTTACAGACTAGAAATTTTCCCTCTTCTGTAATACAACCCTTATCGGATTTCTGTCCAGAGAGCAGATATTTAAGACATCTGAACTTCAGCTGTACAAGTGAAGTCTTTTTTTTTTTTTTTGCAAATTTGACTATCTGCCATCCTTTGTCCTCCTTTGAACCTTATGTGAACTCAATGGCACGGCTGAGTGTGCACTGTTCAACACACCGGTGTTATTTTTATATGAATCCATCTCCACATCAAAGCAGCTTGGTCATCAGCTGGGTCATGTCCACTAAGACAAATCTAAAGGACCTTGGGCAGAATGCCCTTAAGAAGGGGACCCTTGAAGTTGAAGCCCATGAAAGGTGCTAGGTGTCCCATGGTCTGCACCCAGGCTAGTCTATTGCAGAATGCAGCAAGGGTTGAGGAGCAGCGGCAAAGGGAAGGTTGCTCCCAAGCAGAGAGAAATGCAAGTACAGGACCATCAGCTCTCAACTGCTATCTCCTCCTAGAAATCAGGTGCTCTGTGCACCCTGAAGATTCACCAACGCTGGAAAAGCAGTGGCCTTTCAAGACCCCTGAACTGGTTCCCTGTCACAGCCCATCAAAAGCAGCGGACTTTAAAAAAAGTCATGTGTGGGGCCCCTGGGTGGCTCAGCGGTTGAGCGTCTGCCTTTAGCTCAGGGTGTGATCCCGAGTCCTGGGATCGAGTCCCACATTGGGCTCTCCCTTTGCCTGTGTCTCTGCCTCTCTCTGTGTGTCTCTCAGGAATAAATAAATAAAATCTTTAAAAAAAAAAAAAGTCATGTGTGCTCTTTTCTCTGTATATGGTACCTGGTAGCAGGGAAGAACCTGCTGCCCCTTCTCTGTCAGACCTCTTTCTTTATTCCACTATGGAGACATATGAGGAGGTGGAAGAGAGGCAGAAGCAAGAATACTGGGAAGGATTTTTCCAGAAGCACCGTTTCCAAGAGAAGACCGCTCTCACTGCTGCTGCTGCTGCTGCTGCTGCTGAGAGTGCATTCTGAACTCAAGCTTGCTGGATTAACACCAGCAAGCCTGCAGTTTTTCTCCTTTGATGGGGCCTGTGTATGTTTTGATGTGCATGGCTGGCTAGTCCTTTGGAAAATCATCTCTCTCAAGCTTCTTCCCTAGAGAGGTAGTTTGGGACTAAAGCTTCTCATGGCCTGTCCCAACATTCCAAAACCTCTGTAGGAGATGCCTCACACAACAGGATGCTGCTGCCAAGCACCTGACACCAGCAACTGGCTGCCCCTGCTAGGAAGGTCTTGCTCTTGTCTATGGGTAAACATCCACGAGCCCTGCATGGGACCATGGAACACTTGGTCCAAGACTGCTCACTCTTTCCAGAGATGCACTTAGGAAACACAAAATTCTGACCAGCATGGGTTCTTCTGAAGTATTCCTAAGAGGGAGTGAGAGTCTGGTAGACTATGTGGATGCTGGTTACTGGGTACTTTTACACTGTGCTCCCCCACTGGCTGCACTAGTAGCCTGGCTCATTATTTCTGAGCTAATACAGGCAAAGTGATACTTCTTAGTCAAGATCTTTGCACCAACCTGACAGCAGACCTTCTGTTTCCCACTACATCTGATTACAACTATTCCCACTCTACACCTACTTTTACAGTATGGACACCAAGCTGCATGGAGCTCTTCAGCAGCTCCATAATCATGGAATGTCACCAGCTTCCTGCTTAGGACTGGACATCCCAAAGAGAATATCCTGATCCAATCTCTTCTGAATCCAAAAGGAGAAAATGTGGCCCTGAGTGCTTATTAACCTTGCCCAGAATCACATTAGTCCACGGCTAGGCCAGTGGCATGGAGGTCTCTGGACTTCCAGGCCATGTCTAACTGACAGGGGGCGAGCAGGTACTTGGGGGTACTTGGAGAGGAAAATGCGATGAGTCCCCAGGAGGACTTTGTGGCTAGGAAGCAAAGGACAAAGGGCTCCAGGCGCAAATAAACTTTCATCGAGCCATGTTTAGAGCTCATCCTGCCCCTCTACCATATTGGACTTCCTTGCACAATCATAAAAACATCCCCTATTGTACAAATTACCTTTTATCGTGTTCAGACAATATACAGACATGCATGGAGAGCAGAACTTGCACTGGATGGCATAACCTTCTCCTTTAAAAGGCATTTTTCACACAAACGCCTTGTGAGACAAAGAATGTGCAGGTTTCTAGAGCCTGAAGAGTATAAATAGGGTCATTAGAAACCACCTTCTGCATTCCTGTATGAAACACCATTAAATTTTTTTTTAATTTTTTTTTAAATCTTTTTATTTATTTATGATAGTCACAGAGAGAGAGAGAGGCAGAGACACAGGCAGAGGGAGAAGCAGGCTCCATGCACCGGGAGCCTGATGTGGGATTCGAACCTGGGTCTCCAGGATCGCGCCCTGGGCCAAAGGCAGGCGCCAAACCGCTGCGCCACCCAGGGATCCTGAAACAACATTAAATTAAACCTGACTGTCCCAAAGACATGATGCCATCATGGGATTTCATAAAGGCAACACATGTGGAAGGCAAAATTCAGGAGCTACAAAAGGGTACAGAGTATAGGGCATGGGCCAGTCCCCACCCAGCCATGACCCCACTGTCACCACCGCCTTCCTCGGACCTCCCAAGAAAGTCCAGTCTTGGCTCACAAGTGTTTACAGAAGCAATCTCAAGCTCCACGTTTGAAAGAGAAATGTAGGGGATCCCTGGGTGGCTCAGCGGTTTAGCGCCTGCCTTTGGGCCAGGGCGTGGTCCTGGAGTCCCAGGATTGAATCCCACGTTGGGCTCCTAGCATGGAGCCTGCTTCTCCCAATGCCTGTGTCTCTGCCTCTCTCTCTGTCTATCATGAATATATAAATTTAAAAAATATTTTTTAAAAAAAGAAATGTAAATATTGTTTCTCTATACCATTTGACAGAAAGACTTCTAATAAGCATATGAATCAAGGAACCAGACAACATAGCAAAAATTAAAATCATACACACTGAACTTACTAACACTCCCTTCCCGTGGCTTCTCACCACCCCCTTCTGTCCCTATGAATAGGTGCAAGAATACCATTCAGATCAAGGAACTCCGGAGGACTCCTGGGTATTTTCACAGCATATGAGGTGAAATGTGGGGGAACAGAACCACATCAAAGCTTTCTGAGAAACCATTCTGCCTTGCCTTCTTTCTAACTCTAAAGGCCTCAACGCCAATACGTGTATGGGGCACAAGGCCTCTAGCTGAATGTCTATCAAAAGTAGCTAAGTTCTTCCCCGACTATTCAGAGGCAAGTCTCTCCCCTTGGCCAAGCCCAGCACCTCTGGGAGGCAGATGGGATTTGTGCCTGAGCACCCCTCACCTTTGGCCATCCATTTCTACAACTGCTCAGAACCAAACACAAGGAAATGCAAGGGGCCTTAAACACATGAGCATCTGCCAAAAAATGTGCCCTCCTTTGTAAAGTGACAGCCTAGTTTCAGGTCTTCTGAGCAAGGGACATGGAACCTCGCATCCTGTACCCGCCCTGGCACTACCATGCCCTGTCCCTTGGCGCATCTCCCCCTGCCCCTAAGTAGAAGGCTCCTGACATTCACTTCTTGCATTAAGAAATTCCTGACCAAGAGAGAACAAGTAGCAACCTCTCCTGAGCACTCCCCAGTCTTTCTGGAGGAATTGCTTTACGTGTTAATTTACACCTACTCCTTTACCAGCGAAGCAATAATGCATGTATGTGGCCTCTGGAACTGGATTTCTCACTTGGTAGAAACCTTCCTGACGGCTGAAGCTTAACCATTTACATACGAACCCTGATATAAAATATATAGCTCACATTTACTGAATACCAGGCAATATTCTCAACTCATCACTTGATATACTTAATCCTCAACACAGCCTACGGGGGGGGGGGGGGGGGGGAGACACGACTGAGGCACAGAGCTACAGATGGTCATGCACACAGATCTCCCAAAATGGAGAGTAAAGTATCCCAAACCACAGTGGTTATTTGCTTCTTGCTTCTCCTTGTATGTTGTTGTGCCGCGTTCCTATGGCCAGGGCCCCAGCTATCACTTCTCCCCATGGTTAAGAGCCCCACCTCTGCAGTCTGACTTACCACTTCCTATCTGCAGTTGGCTATAAAGAGATAATCAGGCTGGTCAGAAATGAGTACACCAATGGGCCCCCACACCCCTCCCATCCCAGGGGCTGGGAAGCATATGGGCTCTCAGACAATAATTGCTTTAGCTCTCAAAAAGGTACCTTTTGAGCACCTAAGCAGCACCAGGGACTGCCCCAGGGATTGGAGCCACAAAGACACATGTGCCCAGGCCCTGTCCTCGGGAGCTCAGGTCTCCTTGATTAGTTCAAGGTTCCAGCAATTTTGTAGACACCGTTTATCCCAAAGATCCCAAGAGCTGGTTAGAAATGCCCCCCAGACCTGCTACATCAGATCTGCTCTTCAGGGAGATCCCTTGGGAAGGATCTGGTCTAGGTAGCTTAAAGCCACCTCAAGTTTAACCTTACACTATGAAAGGCATTATCACATCATGCAAGTTACTTATCTTACGTACTTACTGAAATGTGTTCCTATTCTCTCTCCTCAATGCCGGCCCTATTACATCTGCCCAATCCATGTATATGTGCCTACCTCCATGCTTTCTAGACAGTGGCCGATGAGTAAAATAAAGAAGAGGCATATCATTGGGATGCCTGGGTTGGCTCAGGGTGTGATCCTGGGGTCTGGGACCAAGTCCCGCATCAGGCCTCTTGTGGGGAGCCTGCTTCTCCCTCTGCCTGTGTCTCTGCCTCTCTCTCTCTCTCTGTGTCTCTCATGAATACATAAATAAAATCTTAAGAAGAAAAAAAAAGGAAGAAGCATATCACAAAACCCATCCAACATACACAACATGGTCAAAGTCTCTCGCTTTGAATGCTACATTTCCAGAAACAAAATATGACATGCTTGGTCTCAACCGTACGTTTAAATTTTTACTTATTCATTATTATTTTTATTAGTGTACAACTGTAGGTGCGGGCCTCTTATGATGTCTAGACCTAGCAGGGGTCTATTAGGTGACAGAATTTTAAAGGAGCCTATATCCACGCCCACACACACAGTCCTGTTAGCTCAAGAGCAGCTCTTGTCTACTGGCAAGAGCAATTCTAGCAGAAGGGGAGAGAACCACAATTGGAGTCATTACTCATCTGAAATTGGGGCCATGCTGCTTGCTCCTGCAAAGCATCCGGATGGAGAGATCGGTCCCTTCCCTCTATCCTTGCTCATACTGTCTCTCCAGGGCAAATGGTTCCCTTCTTGTTCACAGTCATACACCTAGCTGGAAAGAGACCCCTAAGGGGAGCCAACACCCCTACAAAGCTCCAAACCTCCCACCAGCTCCTTGAGGTGATTCAGCAAGAAGTCCCTTGCAGATCCTCAAGGCAAAACAGCCAGAAACACAGGATTGTGATGGCACTTTGTGCAGAGTATGCTGTTCTCCCCAGCCTCTGCCCTTGCTCAAAATCACCCAGGATATCTAGGGTGGCAATTCCCTTGCCTTGACTCTTCAGACCACAGACCTGAGAGTCAGTAATTAGGCCTGAATCCTGCCACAAACTACACCCGATAATTTCCAAAATTCCAATTGTATCCAACTCTAAGACTAGTGAGACATTCTTCACAGTTCCATTCAGATTACTCAAAGAACCAATGAATGTTCTTGCCTGATATCACCCAAGATTGCCCTCTAGAAAGAACGTCTTCCAACAAAAGTAGTTTTTTAAAACAAAACTAGCTGTACAAATTTGAGGTTATAGATTTTTGTAGGAATGTGTTATGCAATTACAATTACAGACTATCCCCTATGTCACATAATATTAACATATATCAGAGCAAAATATCAAGCTCATGAGGAGTCTTCTCAAATAGTATCAGTAGTGGTGGTAATATTTGTATCTTGCAGATGAATTTTTAAAAGACTGTAAACTAAGTACTCTGAATCCTTACAATAAATTTATTATTATTGAGAAGCATAAGAAATAAAAGAAGTTTACCAGAAACAAGGACAGATATTTAGACAATGTTTCAACAAAGTAGGCAACTTATCTTGTTCTGATTCTATTCTGTTACTAAGCTCTTGTTCATAGAATCAATTCCCTTGATTTATAATTGTTTTAAGAATTATATACACAGGGGTTCAGTTGGTTAAGGGTCCAACTCTTGGTTTCAGCTCAAGTCATGATCTCATGGGTCCTGGGATTGAGCCCTACATGGGGCTCCACCATCAACAGGTAGTCTGCCCATCCTCCCACTCGCTCACACAGGTCTTGCCTTGTGTTCCTATATACCTTCTTGGGAATCATCACAAACAAGAATGTCCACTTCAGTTAGAAACCCTCAAAGCACCACAAAAAGAAACCTCTACCCCCTGACTGCCTTTGTCCAAACCAGTCTGGACAGAGAATTCCTCCCACGTGCCAGCCCAGTGAACGTGAAATTCAGGCCACCAAGGTGGGAGCAGCAGGTGGGTTTGCAGAGTAGCATGCCCAAGCCTAACAGTGTTTGCAAACTGCAAGTCATCACTAGGACTTTTTTCTAACATGCAATAGAAAAGAATAAAAATTATCAGAATGCACCACAAGTACAATAATGTGTGCTGTTTCATGAAAACTTTCATTTTAATCTATATATATGTATGTCTCTGTGTACATACTTGATCACAGTGTAAAATGATTTGTTATTGTGGACTGCAGCCACAGGAGTCTGAAAGCTGCCACACTCAGGAGAACCAGTGTGCGGGCACCACCAGCCTTATCCCAAATGGCCTGAAGAAAGCCTTCCCAAAGCCCAGGCTTCCAGAATCCTGTGTGGATGGCATGGTGGAAAGGCTACCGATACACCTCTGAAAACTAAGTGCCTGTGTCCTTCTGAGAGGAATGAAATGATCTCACCTGGGAGATCTATGGGTGAGTGGCTGTAACATTCACCATCCCTGCAAAGAACCACCAAGACCAAGGCCATTTTCAAAGCTAATCTACACTGCAGGTAAGGATGAGATGCTGTGTTTTCAAAGAACTTAGAAATCAGAATAATGTATAGCCAGTGTTTCATGGCAGTATTAATGCTCAAAGATGAGACATCCTGGACAAATCAGGCAAAATTCTCAATAGGACAGAACAAGCTGCTCCAATGGTATATCAGCTACAGAGTATGTGAAGAGACATAATTTTACCCCATCTGTGAAAGTGCTTAATAGGCAACCCAGGAAAAATTTAACATTCTGATACTCTAATTTCAACAGGACAGAATTATTCTAAAACTAGAAATGTCAAATCACTCATTCATACCATGATTTGTACCAAAGTACAAAATGTGGTACATATTTGTACCAAAAAACAAAGTAAGCCCCAAACTGAGATGCCAGGGCAGGAATACAATAGAAATTTAAAATAATTTGTTGTTCTTTCTACCTGTCAAAATGTTACTATTTGATTCAAAGACTTTCCCCCTTTAAAATACTACTGTTTTACTGTGGTGCTTAGGTGGCTCAGTCAGTTTAAGTGTCTGACTCTTGATTTTGGCCTAGGTCACGACCTCAGGGTTGTGAGATCAAGCCCTGCATTGGGCTTCAAATTAAACATGGAACCTGCCTAAAATTCTCTCTCTCTCTCCCTCTCCTCACCCCCAATTCTAGTGCTCTCTCTAAAAAAAATAAAAATTAAAAATACTATTTTACTAATTATGAAAATATTCATTCAACAAATATTTGTTGAGCACTATCTTAGGTTCTACTACATACAGGTCAGTGAATAAACCAAAGTTCAGTTTTAATAGTGTTTCCTTTCTGTGCAAATATATATATCTCAGATAAGATAATACCGAATATGGAAAACTCCATCCAGACTTTACTTTCACTTTTAACAGCAAAGTTTTTCCCATAGGATCAAGTGTTCTTTGAAAATGCCATTTTCTGGGGACCTGGGTGGCTCAGTCAGTTGAACATCCAACTCTGGATTTCGGCTCGGGTCATGATCTCAGAGTCATGGGTTGGAGTCCCACCTCGGGCTCCACACTCAGCAGGGAGTCTGCTTGAGATTCCCTTCCTCTCCCTCTCTCTCTGCCCCCCTACCCCCCTAAACTAAATAAATGAATCTTCAAAACAAAAAAGAAATAAAATGTCATTATCATTGGCTACGTAATATTCCATCCCGGATGGTGTCATAATTTACCAAAAGATGTTTCTAAATGCTTACCACAAGACAAAAACACAAATAAGAAATACAGTTAAAATACAGCATGAAAAACCTGATTCAGGACCTTAGGTTGGGGAGAAAAATACAATCTTACCGACTCAAGAGAGCCCGGGCAGTGCACACCAGCAGGATCACACCTTCTTCACCATGCACCACATTAAGGTCTAATTTGTGAATCTCCCTTTATAAGCCTCACTCCTTCTTTGATCCAAGAGAACATTGTCTGCACAGAACAATAGGTTTTCATTTCAATTTCCCTTCTTTTCAGGAAAGGAAATGTTTGCACTTCAAAGGGTTTCTTTGAAGAGCAGCCCTCCGGACCTGGGCAGGTTAGGAGTTCTGTGGCCTCAGCAGGGTGTCCACAGTCTGGGCGGCTGCCCACCCTGTCACTCTCAAGGCCAGCTCCTTCAAGGAGAGGGTCTGGTGCAAGAGAAGAAAAAATAAACACATGGAAAAATTCTTGAGGCTTTTGATCACACCCTTCAGAAGCCCTTTTTCACACATAATGCAGGTTTATAGCTCACAGAAACTGAGGTAACAAAGGATTGGGAACCAGCCGTGGACAAGGCAACAGCAGCTTCTTGGAACAAAACCACTCCAGACCCCAGATTCACTCAGTAAATGAATAAAACGGGAAAATGGGAGCCCCTTTCAGCTATCACTGGCGATGACGAAGAGAGCAGCTTGGATAAATGGAATCCAAGAGCAAGATCCACACTTCATACACAAGTTCTGAAACCTTCCCCTGGGAACTTTTGGGCAGCACAATCACCGACAAAGAGCAAAATTCACAATTTAGAACTTCACCTCCTATTTCTCCACTGGCTGGCTGGCTAGTAGGGGCCCAAGAGGCTCAATAGCAGGCAACCATGTTAAATAACCACACATATTTGCCAGGAGGCCCATGCCATTTCTCTGGATTGAGGCCCAGGCCCCTCCTCCCTGTTCTGCTAAGTCAAGGAAGTCCGGGGTATATATTGGACAAGAGAGGACCTACAACATTTCTTTTCAAGTCTTGAACAAGTTCTAGGTATTTTTTTTTAATTTTTATTTATTTATGATAGTCACAGAGAGAGAGAGAGAGAGAGAGAGGCAGAGACAGAGGCAGAGGGAGAAGCAGGCTCCATGCACCGGGAGCCCGATGTGGATTTGATCCCGGGTCTCCAGGATCACGCCCTGGGCCAAAGGCAGGCGCCAAACCGCTGCGCCACCCAGGGATCCCAAGTTCTGGGTATTTACTAATGATCTCCACCCTCCCCTACTCCGAGATGGTTAAGTTCACCTGCTAAGGTGGGCAACCGCCCAAGAGGTGGGCAGGGGCAGGAAAAACACTCCACTCTGCTTTGCTCCAGACAGGGAACCTGCTCCTCCCCACAGCCCAAGGATACCATGGGCTCCTGACCTGGGTGTCTGGGGCATAGGTCTGGGGTGCCCAGGTCCCCCTGAGCCAAAGCCTTCCACCCACCTTTCGCTAAGCCCTTAACCCAGCCTGGTGCTAAGCCTCTATGATAGAATTAGAAATGATTTTTATTTTCCCCTTCTCTTATTTTTCTGTAGTTTCCAAATTCTTCACAATGGCCATTCTAACTTTCAGAAACGTTTTTCTCAACAAGACTTAAAAGACAGAAAATCAGACCATAGTTCCTTTGAAAGTTCCCCTCCCATACACATAAAAATTTTATATATATAGGCACTTGGGTGGCTCAGTGGTTGAGCATCTGCCTTCAGCTCAGGGCATGATCCCAGAGTCCTGGGATCAAGTCCTGCATCGGGCTCCCCACAGGGAGCCTGCTTCTCTCTCTCTGCCTATGTCTCTGCCTCTCTGTGTCTCTAATGAGTAAATTAAAAAAAAAAACACACAAACTCATATATATGGGTATAAAGGACATTATTTGGACAACTGATAGTTGAACATGGACTGTGGACTAGAGAACATTGATAATGTTCAATTTCCTGATTTGAGTATCAGGAAATGCAAGAGAGTATCAGGTTATGCAAGAGAACATCCTTATTCTTAGGAAATACATACTTCAGTACACAGAGGTAAATAAAAGGGCATGATATCTTCAGCTTATTCTCAAATCATTCAGGAAAAAAATGCATACAGGTGTGTGCCAATAGATCGATGGACCCACAGATACCTAAATAGAAAGGATAGAAGGAGCAAAATATAAACACTGAGTTGAATTTGAGAAAAAGATACACACAGGAGCTCCTTGTACTGCTGCTGTAACTTTTGTTTGAGTTTGAAATGTTATACAAACCAGACAGGAACAGCACCGGAGAAAAGGAGGAGAAAGGCAGGAGGGGTGAGAAAGTCTTCCCCACTCCACCTGCCAGCTTCGTGGCCCTGGCTGCTACCCTGGCTGGGCCAGCCAGCCCTGAGCCCACTGGGGAAATGAGCAGTCAACACCTGGGTCCCCAGAGGGTGGCTGGGTGACTGCCGCCATGTAAAGTTCCTGGTTCCCATAAGATGCCCTGAAGAGGGCTCTCTGGGGGCCCAGATGGCTAGACACACAAAAGTCAAACAAGGTTCCCCCATGGCCTGGACAGCAAGTTCCACTTCCATTTCTGCCCTGGTGAGCAGGATGCCAAACCGCGACCCAGGAAGCTGGCAGCCTCACGGATGTCCGTCATACACATGCCAGCTCCCGGTCCAGCCACCTCCCTGCACAGCTGTCCAGGGGCACCGGGGCTCCACTGCGGGCTTGGATGGAGGAAAGCGCTGTGTTCCAGGCCAGGAGTGGAGGAAAAGCAGGGTACTGTCCAGAAGCACAGCTCCAGAGCTCATTCAGAAACCAAGGGGAGTGTGGGGCCGAGTGGCTGCAGGTGCACGGGCTGAGGTCTCAGGCCTGGGACTGCCCATAGCGGGGGGCAGGCCAGAACGCAGTCCCAGGAGAAGCCAGCACCTTGCACAGGCTGCCACCCATAGCCCTAAGGAACACTGATGGCCAGGACTCAGAGCCAGGCCCCTGGGTTTCAAATCCTCATTCGCCACTTACTATCCAATTGGGTGCCTGGGGGCAACTTGCATCACTTCTCAGGTCTTCCTCTTCCCATCACTCAAAATAGAGAAGTATCAACCTCACTGGGCGGCTATAAGGATTACATGGAGACATTAAGTGCCAAGCACACAGTATGTGCTGGTGATTCTTGATCTTTCCCAACCCCAGACGTCTTCCTTCCTTCCTATTTGATAAAACAGACTCTGGTTAATGGTACTTGATAGACAAATAAGAAGATACAGAAGAAAAGAACACTTCCCAGCCTTAAGATAGGAAGATAACAGTTATAACAATGATGAAGCAACAGTAAGAGTGGGGAAGAGTGGGTCTGCTCCCTTGCCTTCCCACTTCTGCCCCAGGTCAGGTACCCACCACCCCTACCCCCATTGCCATCTCCAGGAAGGGATGAAATAAAGTGGAAAACAACACAGAGGTGGCCTAAGTGTTTGCTTGGCTTTGGTTTCTAAAGCCAAAGCCCTCAAGGTAATTTAGACAAAATGTGTGGGGGTCAGGATGACTATGACGAGGGTAAATAAACTCCCCCCAAAAACACACACATACAATTTTCTTATTCATATACGTGCATGCACACAGATACATACCAGCAAGTGCTAAGAATGGAGTAAGCTATCAGCTCAGCTTTCCAGAGGATAAGTGGATAAACCCAAAGTGTATAGGTCTGAGATCTAAAGGAACCTGATCCCCTACATACCCAAGGAGGTCCCTGGTCCCAAAGAGTTTCCAACTTCAAGGTCACCAAGGCAGTCAGGATCAATATGGCCCCAGAGACTGTGGTTCCTCCCCCATGCCTCCCTTCCCCATTGTGGCACAAAGGCCACAGAATGACCTCCATGACCTCAACTGTAAAAGGTCAGTGGTAAAGAGGTCTAAAGGGGACAATGGTACAGGAACCATTGTACAAATCCACAGACCCTGGACCTGGGTCAGCAGATGCCTCAGAGGCTCTCTGTCCCAACACCTTGGCACTACATCCACCCACCACAATCCAGACACAATTCCATTTTAAGCCCTCGGCTTAAAGTTAAGAAAACTTGTTATGAGAATTATTTTTCTCCACACTTCACTGAGTTTTCTTTCCAGTATAATAGTCAACATTTCTTCTAAGCACTTAGTATGTGCCAGAAGCTGTGTCAAGTACATAACATAGACTACCCCACTTAAATCCTCTCAATCCCGTAAGGTAAGAGAAGCCGATTATTATGCAAACAATATGGAAAGGGATTTAAATGTGAGAAATACGTGAGGAAAGGCACTTATCCTGTCAGCAGACCCCACTTGGAGACCTACCCCTTTCTGCATGAGGCACTCATGGCATCTCTTATGACCCCACAGTGCATATGCAAGGAGAACTGAGGCTGGCCACACAGCAGAGGCCACTCCTCTGCAGCCCAGAGTCAGCACTGCCAGCTGGTCACTACAATGAAGATTCTGCAATACACGGAGCACAGGATGTAGGACCCACTCCCAAACAAACGGGAAAATAGATGGTTGTTCTCACAGTCAAGAACGTTATCTGAGGGATCCCTGGGTGGCGCAGCGGTTTAGCGCCTGCCTTTGGCCCAGGGCGCGATCCTGGAGACCCGGGATCGAATCCCACGTCGGGCTCCCGGTGCATGGAGCCTGCTTCTCCCTCTGCCTGTGTCTCTGCCTCTCTCTCTCTCTCTGTGACTATCATGAATAAATAAATAAAATCTTAAAAAAAAAAAAAAAAAAAAAAAAAAAAAAAAAAAAGAACGTTATCTGAACATTCTGGAGAAAATACTATAGCAGAAATACAGGACGTTAAAGAAACAAAACTGCCCGTTTCTTCTGTGCTTCTAGAAAAGAGAAGAAAAAGCAGATGATCTACTCCGGAGAGAGGAAGAGAAGATACAGAAATACGCACAGCCCGGGACACCACGTGGGTGGCTCAGTGGTTGAGCATCTGCCTTTGGCTCAGGTTGTGATCCCAGGGTCCTGAGATCAAGTCCCACATCAGGGTCCCTACAGGGAGCCTGCTTCTCTGCCTGTGTCTCTGCCCCTGTGTGTCTCTCATGAATAAATAAATAAAATCTGAAAGAAAGAAGAAGGAAGGAAGGAAGGAAGGAAGGAAGGAAGGAAGGAAGGAAGGAAGGAAGGAAAAAAAAAGAGAAGAGAAGAAAAAAAGAAAAGAAAAGAAAGAAAAAAAAGAAAAGAAAAGGAAAGGAAAAGAAAAATAAAGGTGCACAGCCCAAGCAAGCCGTGGGACATTCTTTCTTCCAGCTTCAGATAGGTCCACCTGGCAACAGCCTTTGAAAGCTTCCCTGAACTTGATTTCGGTTGCCATAATCAGGATAGTAGACTGCTAACAGAAAGAACTTACTTCATGAAAGAAACCTAAATGTATTGATTTGGTACCTTTATTCATCCACAGAATACTATGGAATTCATAGTTCGTGAGCTTCATTATTGTGAGGCCAAGAGGGAAGGCTTCCTCCACCTATGGATGGAGCAAGTCTATGGAGTTGAGAAAGTCTAAATGCCTTTCTGGGAGCTACACACAGAGTAGGAAAGCCAGGACTCCAGAACCCTTCCGTGGTGCTGTTCCCAGCATTCATACTACTTGTTGTCAGCTCCCCTGAGCCACCTCCTTCATCTCCGGGCACATCAGTTCAGGCTGTACTGACGTTGTAAATGCCTTTAACCACACACAGCTCTAACTCGTTTATGCCGTTTGTTCACCAAACGTACCATCTGGCAGTCCAAAACTTTACCAACAATCAAGAGAGGGAAAAAGCCAAATGAAAGACATTGGGCATGGCAGGATGGGTCAATGCTATACCAGAATCTATCCCAATGTTCAGAAATGTCTTTCCTACAACCTGTGCTCCCCTAGAAGGGACAAATCCTGACCAGTGGGTAAGGTAAACCCAGCTTCACCCAGAGTACTGCCAATGCCACGTATCTGAAGGCATGACTTTAGAGTGGAATGAACATACTTAGCAGTCCACCAGATTGTTTTGCCATTTTGTTGCCCATTCTTCTAACTCACAGGCAGTAAATGCACTAAACCTCCTATGGAAAACTCAGGTGCAGTTTAAACAATTGCAGGGGAGTTCTTTTCAAAGCTGCTTTGCTGCTTTGGAGTTGGTGGGAGTGAATTATGGAAAAAGAGGAAAAAGAAGCCTCTCAAGTTTACTACAAGATTGTTCATCTCAAGTTTACTACAAGACTGTAAATCTGCCATGAGAGATGGTACTCCTCTATTCTGTGGATGGAAGAGAACTAAAATCCTTGTGGTAGATAGAACCTTGGCGTGGGATCCAATGCCAGTGACCTAAGGCACAAGAAACACCTGGAAGGCAGGTGCCCTGAAGGCCCAAGGATGAAAAAGAAGGCACACTCCAGGTGGCAGAGGGTCCTCCTTCTGGCACTAGGACAAACCCACAGCCAAGTTACCCATTGGAGAGTGGCAGGGGAGCACAGGGAGGCTAGGCTGCAAGCACCAAGAGATCCCCATGTTAGGTGTGAGGAAGCAAGAAGGCTAGGTGAAAAGGAAGGGAGCCACCACCCTGGGGCAGGTGGCTACAAAGCAGTCATGTACCTGAGAAGGGCCCCTGAGAACAGATCTAGTTCAGCCCTGTCCCTTGAGGATGGAAATACCTAAAAAAAAAAAAAAAAAAAAAGTCAGTTGTGACTTTTTAAAAAGTTCTTCACGCTCATTCCTCTACTTTCCCCATCTCGTTAATATAATATGGCAGCTCTATTCCTCGGAATCATATTTGACCTCCTTCATATCTCACATAGACTCCACTGGCCAAGCCTGTTGAGTCTCCCTTTAAAATCTACAGATGGAATAAGTAGATAAGGTGGAGCAGAACTCTACCACCTCACATTTCTATCATTTCCATCCCAGTCTAAGCTGCCATCACCTCTGAAGGAAATGACATATGGTCACTCTCTCTTGTGCACAAATTACCTGAAGCCGGATTTTATTCCAAACTTAAGTTACAAGTCTGAACTGGTCTCCCTGCTTCTATTACTACCCACTCCCCCTACCCTCCATCTCTTCTCCATGGAGCATTTAAAGTAATCCTGTGATGGTTCCCCACCGCATCCAAAGTAAAAGCCAAGTCCTCATGGTCCATCCACAGCATCTGCCCTCAAGTGGAACAGGGCAGTAGTAGAGAGTCCCCAGGTCTGACGAGACCAATCATACAGAAAAACACTAGGGTCCCATCCACAGGTCCTGCTTGAAATGAGGACCAAGAACCAGGTGGAATGATAAACACCTACAAGATGCCTCTGCATTAGAGGAAAATGTTTCTCTCCAGTACTTATCCCTGTTTCAAATTCCTCCCTAGGATTAATAAACCAATACCTCCAAACACATAGTTAATAATGAAAAGGGATCAATCCAATTAGACATAATGCTGGGCCCTCCAAGTCTCCGTAGAAAAGAAACTCCAGAGTGGAACAACCAATAAACACGTATTTATACCAAATATAATTAACATGTCTTAGAATTCAAGCTCCCCGAGGTCAGCAATCTTGTCTTCCAAGCCTTTTCCTCTAAAGCAAATAATTCTATGCATAAGAGCACTCATGTGACTCAAATCCAGATTCAAACAACTGCGTACATTTCTGATCTCTATTAAGTCTTGCCCCGTTTGTTTAGTCAGAACTCCTCTGACTCTCTTTAAATTCATCTGTAATGATTAAACATGACCGTAATATGCTAAACCTTTCAAAACTATTTAAACCATTGTTGACTTCGTCCCCTCACTTCTATTCTGATTGTGTGACTTAAGTTAAGACCTTTTGTTTTAATGACAGAAGGGTGTGTTCATATAAAAATAAGAATAATTTCCACTGAGACCAACTAAAAATATCAAGGGAATAAATGTATCATGGTTTCCTATTATCTGAAGCAAGCATAAAGGGCAAGACATGTTACTGTACCTCCCAAGTTATAATCCAAATTGAAGACAATTAGAAAATCCAGCCATACCCCAACACACACACAGTTCTGCTGGTCAAATTTTAAAGGGCACACGTGTAGGAAACTACACCAGGGAATGAAATCCCAACCCTCTCCCCCTAGAACTAAATCTGGAGTAAAACACAACCCTGGGTTTCTTCTGTAGGGCGAGCCCCACCACGTGTATTGGGAGGTTTAGTTTCCCTCCTGAAGGCGCATGTCTCTCTACTACCCTAATCGTGAAGCCAAACACCACTGACTGGTATCTGGTTCCCACACCCACGGAAAAGGGGAAGGAGCTAAAACGGCACCCTGTAGCAGCACTACAACACCAGGCTGCTCTGCGCACACAGGTGCAGAACGCCTGCCAGACCTGCCCGGTCTAGAGTTCTGTGCTACGCAGCACGGAGCACGCGGGGATCGGTTGTCTTTATTTAAGCCGGAAGAACTTCCTCTCGCTCCAAGCCATCTGGAAAGCTTGAAGAGCTCGGCCTTCCCAGGTCAAATCGGGTCACAAGGAAGCCCACCCGCGGGGGGAACTTCCCCGAAATACCCCTGGAAACTCAGACAAGAGGCGTGGGCGGGCCGGGGCGCGACGCCAGCCCAGGAGGAGAGGTGGGCGCCGCGGTCCCCGGGCCGGCCACCTGCCGCGGGACCACCCCCGCGGGCGCAGGGCGGGCTCCCGCCGCGGCGATGACACATCGCGGACCTCGTGGCGGGGCGGGGTGCCGCGCTCCGCGCCATGTAAGGGCAGGCCTCCGGATGCCGCCCGGCCTGGCCCGCGGGCCCGGGCCGCTCGCGCCCCCGGCCCGCCCCGACCGCTCCGGGGGGCCCGGCGGGGGTCGCCTGCAGGCGCGCGCGGCCGGCATCCCGGCGGCGCCGGGTCGTCCACGTTCCCTGTCGGTGTTGCATCATGCACCACGCCGCGCCTCCAGGGAACCAAAATGGACTCCGGTGGCGGAGGCGGCCGCATGGGCACCGGCCCCGCGCGCACAGCCCCGCGCCCGCCCTGCCCTCGCCCACCCCGGGGAGGCCAGCGCCCCGCCGCCCGCCCCTCGCCGCCGCCCGCGCCGCCCTCCCGCGGCCGCCCGCGCCGCCGGGGCCCCTCCAAGGTGACCCGGACCCGGGCGGCTGCCCTGGCGCGGGCGGCGGCCGGGCACTCACCGAGCCGGCGGGCGGGCGGGCGGGCGGTGGCAGGGTGCGGGCTCGTCCGCCGAGGGACTCAGGCGCGCGCGGCCGCAGGGACGGCCGCCGGGCGGAGGCGCGGCGCGCAGGGAGCGGGGGCTGCGGTCCGGGCTGCCTGCTGGCCTCGCGCCCGCCCCGCCCCGCCGCGGACCTGCGGCTCACACCTGCCCGCGCCGACTGAATGGAGCGTGGAGGGCGCGCGGGCTCCGGCGCCGGGTTTCATCAGCCGCGCGCCCGCCCCCGGCCGGGCCCCGGCGCCCGCTCGCGCACGTCACCGCCCCCGCACCAATGGGAGCGCGGCGCGGCGGCGGCGGCAGGCCCGGGGCGAGGCCGGGGCGGGGCCCCGCGCGGGGACTCGGGGTTCCCCAGGCGGGCGGGCCCGCGGTGCCTCCCGCCGCCGTCGCTGCCGCCCCGCCCGCTTGTTGCCATTTTTCCGCCAATCGGAGGCGGCGGCGCGACCGCCTCCTCGGGTCCCCGGGCCGCGGAACAGCGCGCGCGGGGCGAGAGCAACGGGCTGGGCGCTGCTCCCCGGGCGGCGGGCCCCGACCAGCCGACTGCCCGCTCGCCGCCCGCGTCCCGTCGCCAGAAACAAAACACCCGCGAGGCACTTCAAGGGTCGGGTTTTGTTTTGGTTTTTTTCGTTTTTAAGTAAATCTTCCCTTTTTTGCCATTGAATGATTTTTATTATTGCCATTCCTTAGTTTTTAATAAATCACTTACTCTTGCGCCTTGTCAGGAAGGGCCCTGAAGGCGGATCCTGCCTGTGTGGCGAGCACACCTTGGGGCTGTGCTCACAGCGGCGTCCAGAGGCGCCCTCCCTACACGGCTGGAACTTTAGGACCGAACCCCGCAGCGCTCACCTCGCGAGCCCCTCCGGAATGTCTCTCTTTGCTGCAAAAACCCACACAGAGAACCACAACCTAAAGAGATCCAGGAATCTGCGGCCCGGGCGACACGGAGACGTGAGCGGGTCGTACATTAGTCCTGTCAGCCTCCTCCTAACTTTGCTCACACACACACACACACACACACACACGCTAAAATCATAGTACAGTGTTCGTGGCCTTCGAATCCTTTCCACACCTTCAAAACTCCCCCCACTCCCCAGTCAGTAATGGGGGCTCATAGTCACCCACTGGATAGGAAACCGTCTTGGAATTACACTAGCAGTTTATAAGGTATATAACTGCATGGTGTTAGCTTCAGAAAGGTTTTAACAAACACAGAAATGGGCTAATATTGGCGAAGCACTTTGAACAGTGTTAGGTGTCATTATGAGCAACTAGGTATGTGCCTTTTTTTTTTTTTTTAATCAGTTTCAATTGTACAGTGGTGATATGATGCACTCCAGTTGCATTGTGGAGGTCTCTTGTGCTGGAGCTCTTCCTGAATCCCACCCCACCTCCTTCGGTTGCTGACAATGGCATCAAAAGGATGTCCCCCCTTCCCACAGAAGGATGATTGAAGGACCACCCTCTTTGCCTTTGCACCAGATCTGGATTAGAATCTGAATTCGACCATTTCATTTGCTGTGTGGTCTTCTGCAAGCTATTTCATCCCTGTTTGGAGGGTCTAAACTTTAATATTCTTTTTTTTAAAGACCTTGTATTCTTATCAGAAATCTATCCCTTAGTGTTTGAAATACGATTGTGGCATTTTTAAAAAGATTCTTAGCAGTAAAATAGAATTTAGTAGGTTGTAGAGATGCCCTGTTTGGGCAACACAGAAAGGGAACATAGAGTTAATGTGTAAATTCTGAGAGTTCCAGACCCCGATGGGTGTATGGGGAGAACTTAACCAAGAGGATTTTAAGTACTGTGCTCTGTTTAGCAATCCAACCCATCCAGAAAGACATTAGGAGACCCTCAGTGACAAGGTCCATAAGCAAGCAACTCCCTGGCAAAAAGGATTCAGTGTGAGCCAGTGAAAAAATAGTGCTCAATGTCTTAGCAAAAAGTTAAGAAAAAAGCTTAAAAAAAAACCCACCCCAAACTGGCTGAATGTTTTAGGTAAAGCTAAATTTCAGGCAGATTAAGGATTGGCAGGTCCAGAGGGACCATGAGTGACAAGCAACCTTGATCAGAATCAAGGAGCAAACGAGCCATTATTTCAGAGATCAGTAAGGAAAGGAGATGCTAACATTCAGGCCCTGGAAGGCATCTTCTAAAGTTAATTGTGACAGACCAGGTTCCAGCCTAGCACCATCAGGTAGCATAGGGGCACAGAAAGTGCAGAGAATGAGAGTCAGACAGATGTGGTTTTCAATACTGCTTTTTCTTCTGGCTAGCTGCTGGCCTAGGGAAATTGCATTTGTCCTCTCAGCCTGTTTCCCCATCTGCAAAACAAGGAATTAATTACCTGCTAGATAGGCATAACTTCCTGGTGACAATGAAAAATATGTAGTCAGTAAAGCTGGGAAGAAAACAAAAAAAAATATGTGTAAACGTGGAACAGAAAAAGAGACCCTAGAAATACCACAAGATAGTCAACTGATCGTTGACAAAGGAGGAAAAGCAATTCATTGGAGAAAGGATGTCTTTTTAACAAATGGTGCTCAAACGACTGGGCATCCACATGCAAAAAAAAACAAAAACAAAAAACAAACTCTAGACACAGATCTTATACCTTTCACAAAAATTAACTCAAAATAAATCATAGACCTAAATATAAAATCCAAAATGAAATGAAAAATATGCTAGAAGATAAGAGAAGAAAATCTAAGTAGTTTTGAGGTTTAGTGATGACTTTTTTTTTAAGATTTATTTATTTATGATAGACACAGAGAGAGAGAGAGGCAGAGACACAGGAGGAGGGAGTAGCAGGCTCCATGCGGGGTGCCCAACGAGGGACTCCATCCTGGGACTCCAGGATCGCGTCCTGGGCCAAAGGCTAAACCGCTGAAACACCCAGGGATCCCCCAGTGATGACTTTTTAAATATAATGCCAAAAGCACAATCCACAAAAGAAAAAATTGATTAAGTTGCACTTCATAAAAATTAAAACCCTCTACTCTATAAAAGACACTGTTGGGCAGCCCAGGTGGCACAGCGGTTTGGTGCTGCGGCCTAGGGTGTGATCCTGGAGACCCAGGATCAAGTCCCACGTCGGGATCCCTATGTGGATCCTGCTTCTTCCTCTGTCTGTGTCTCTGCCTCTCTCTCTCTCTCTCTCTCTCTCTCTCGTCTCTATGAATAAATAAATAAAATCTAAAAAAAAAAAGACACTGTTAAAGAGAATGAAGAGATAAATCATGGACTAGGAGAAAATCTTTGCAAAACACATACCTAATAAAATACTGGCACTCCAGATATATGAAGAACTCTTAAAACCCAGCAATGAGAAAACAACCCAATTTTTTAAATGGGCAAAAGACCTGAATAGACACCTCATTGAGGAAGATACACAGATGGCAAATAAGCATATGAAAAGATACTTAACATCATATGTTGTTAGGGAACAGCAAATTAAAATAATGAGATCCCACTGTACACCCATTGAATAGCTAAAACCCCAATCACCCATACCACCAAATGCTGGCCGGATATGAAGCAATTGGAACTCTCATTCATTAGTGGTGGGAATGCAAAATGGTACAGCTACTCTGGAAAACACTTTGGCAATTTCTCACAAAACAAAACGTAGTCCTACCATATAGACCAGTAATTACATTCCTTGGTATTTACCCAAATTAGTTGTGTCCACACAAAAACTTACATACGAATGTTTCTGCCAGCTTTAATCATAATTGCCAAAACTTGGAAGCAACTAAGATATCTTTCAATAAGTGACTGGACAAATAAACTATGATACATCTAGTCAAAGGAGTACTGCTTCTTAATGAAAAGAAATGAGCTATCAAGCCATGAAAAGACATGGAGGAGTGTTACATGAATATTGCTAAGTGAAAGAAGCCAGTTTGAAGAAGCAACACACTATATGATTTGAACTTCTAGAAAAAGCAAAATTATAGAGAAATAAAAAGATCAGTAGTTTCCAAGGGCTTATATAGGGAAGAAGAGGGAGGGATGAAGAGATGGAGTACAGGGTATTTTTAGGGCAACGAAACTACTTTAAGTGATACTGTAATGGTGGTTACATGTCATTATACAAATTTGTCAAAACCCATAGAGTGTACAACACAAAAAGTAAACCTTAATATAAACTATAGAATTCAGATAATAATAAAAGTTCAATATTGGCTCTTCAACTATAGCAAATGTACTACACTAATTCAAGATGTTAATAATAGGGGAAACTGAGTGTGGGGAAAGGGAGTATATAGAAACTCTCCGTATATTCCCCTCAATTTTTTTGTAAAACTAAAACTGTGGTTTTTATGGTATTTATACAGAAATAATATATATAGTGTGTATATAAAGATACATTTAAATAAATACTGTATGTTTTATATAGTATTATGCTATGTAATATGATTATATATAAAGCTATGTATTATATGTATAATCAGACTCTACAGTTGAACTTGAACAAAATAGGGGCTAGGGCATCAAATTCCCTCCTCCCTCACTCCACCCCACTCAACCCCCATGCAGTCAAAAATTTGTATATAGCTTTTGGCTCCCATAAAACTTAACTACTAATAGCATACAACTGACTGGAATTCTTATGGATAACATAAACAGTCAATTAGCATAAGTTTTCTATGTTATATATATTATATACTACATTCTCACAATAAAGTAACCTAGAGAAAAAACGTTAAGAAAATCATAAGGAAGAGGACATACATGACAATGCTGTACTGTAAAAAATTCACTCGTATGTGGACCTGTACTCTTCAAACCTGTGTTGTTGAAGGATCAACTGTATATTATCTACATTTATATATAATATAATGAAGTATATGCATATACACACATATATATGTAAAGCACCTGGTATAGGTCTACATATAGAAAGTATTCATTTAATAATAGTTATTATTAAGCAGATCAAGGAAACTGAGCTGCTTCATTTTCTAGTATTTCAGGATTGTATCCTGAATGGGTTAGGCATATAGGCTTTGGAGTCAGAGAACATGGCTTCAATCCTGGCTTTGCAACTGCTAAAATACATAGTGTTAGGCAAATTACTTCATTTGCTCCAAGTTTTACTTTCCACATTTCTAAAACAAGGATTATGGTGTCGGTGATGAATGAATGAGGATATTCATATAAAGAGTTTAGTACTCTAGGTGGCAGGCACATAACGAATGCCCAGAGAACATTATTATTAACTTCAACGACTAGACTGATTTGTGGGCTTGTGCAAAATGCTAAATTGGAGCATTTCATCTTCCATAACAAAGGAGTATTCTCACAACCAGAAACTTTGCAGGAAAAGACTGTCAGTAGTTGGCCCTGTAAGGACTAAGTGGTAAACCATCACTGTCCTGGTTCCCTGGGGGTCCAGATGGGGAGGGAAAGAACATAGCTACCACTGCATTCTTCAGAAGACCTCTACTGTCACCTGGCCAGCTCCTTTCTGTTCTCCCAGAACCAGCACTATCCCCTTTTCTGGGACATTCTGCTCTTGTCCCTCCAAACTTCCCCGACTATTGCATCTTCAACAGGAATGACCATGTCACAGAACCCCATCACTGTCAGCATAGAAATTGTGTTGTGGGTGGGAGTCCCCTGCTCCAAGTCTATTATTCCCTGACCACAGTGAAGTAGATGACATGAGCTGAGATCACCTCAGAAGCCATCCCAATTCCATTGGAAATTGGAAGAAAGAGAAATCTTTTTCCTCCCTGTCAGCAGAACTGGACAGGTGTCAGTCAGGTGCCACCAGCAGCCACAGTTGCAGCTGTGTAGAATTAGCCAGCCTGAGAGAGTGAGGTAGACTCAGAGGAGTCTAAGGTGAGGGATGAGGTGAGTGCTAATACTGCCCAAGTCCCCATTCCAGCGCTTACTGAAGCTGCCCATTTGGCTAAGAGCCAGAGAGATGTTCCTTTTGGCCAAAGCCATTTATGTTGGGTCTCTGTTACTTATATTCAAAAGAGTCCTGATTAATACAGTTTTTCTATCCTAGGGACATTCTCCCCAGGGCCAGATGGGAAGAAATATAAATACCTTCACAAAACATTGCCCCTCCAGAAGAGATAGTCACAAGCCTGATGCCCAATAGCATTGAAAAATACAGCCCTGGGGTTTAGAGGATATAACTATTGGTTAGCTGATAGAGAATAAAATCAGATCTCTGCCAAATTTCAGGAGACCTTTGAAGCCAGCTGTATGCATGACTCTGTTATGGTACAAAGTGCTTTTTCTTTACGACAAAGACAGTGTGCCTACCCTCAAGTAGGAGAGACTTTCTTACAATGTGAATCTTTGTAAGAATGCAGAGCTGTAAGAAAATGCAAGAGATAACCACAAAGATTTATGTCCACGTATATTTATCACACGGTTGTTTATAAAAAGCAAAAGAAAAAAGTCCATAAATGTCCAAATATGAAGAGTTGGTTAAATACATTCAGATCCATTCACAAAATGGAATAGAATATTAAGCTGCCATTAAATATCATGTTTTTGAATAATATTTAATGCTAAAGGAAGTACTCAGATAGTAAGAATGGGATACGATATTGCTGTCCTCAAAATTTTATATATACACACATACACTTATTTCCATATATTTAAGTGTATATTCTGTACACTCATATTATATATAATCAAGATGGAAACATAAAAATATTGTCCCTAGGTGTTTTAATTGTTCTGTATACTTAATTACCTCAATATTCTACATTGAAAATTTATAACAAACCCAATAGATGTTATTAAAAATCAAGATTGAAAAAAATCAAGATTGTAGCAAAACATAAGATAAAAATCTGCCTCCAGCCCCATCTTCCCCCTAAAATCTGTATAGTCAAAGAACACTCATGCCTTCATCCTCAACTCTCACTGCCCTTTGTGATCTATCAAGAAACCAGCCCAGGCCTGCCATTTAACTGTTGACAAGCTTTTCAGGCATTTAGTGCCAGGTAACCAGGTAACTAGAGCATGAGCTCTGAAAAGTTGGTGATACAATAGCTTCTCCATAAATGTTCAAAATAAAAATATTAAAATAGTGGGGCATCTGGGTAGCTCAGGCACTCCCATGAAAGAGTTTTTAACTTATTTTCCATACTTTTTCTCTGTCCTTTAACATACATATGCTATGTCCATCGACATATAAATTTAGGAAACGCATGAAAATATTCTGAATTTTACAGTGTGTTATGGACTGAATTGACCCCCCTTAAAATTCTAATGTTGAAGACCTAACCCTCAGAACCTCAGAATGTGACTGTATTTGGAGATAGGGCCTTTAAAGAGGGGATGAAATGAAATAAGGACCTAATCCATCATGACTGACATCTGTATAAGAAAGGGAGATTAGAGCACCCAGAGAGACTCTAGGGGTGTGTGAGCCTGGAGGAGGGGCCACCTAAGGACATCGTGAGAAGATGGCCATCTACAAGCTTCAAAAGAAACTAAACTTGGGCCTCAGTCATGTGTCAGCCAAAGATGGCCACACTCAGGCTAGTTGAACAAAGGTTGAGGAAAACTCTAGAGGTACCAACTGCTGTGAGGAGAGCATAAGGTTTTTAGATGGAAAATCATGAACCAGATGATACTGTCAAGGAAAACTTAATTTTCAATACTATAACCAGAAAAGTTAGCTAATTCCCAAAGGCCAAAAGGAATCTACTTGAGCATGAATCAACATATATTGGACTTAATGCTCCTTTCTGTGGTCTCACAGCAAATAGTCTTTTTCGACTCATCTTAAATATGACACAAGTTCATATGGCTCATCATAGCAGCTGGCTTACCAATGGCAGTGATCCCAGTTTTGACTGTGCACACATCCTACAAAGGTTTGGTGAGATTACCTTTGAATATAAGTGATTTGAATTATAAAACCGGTACCATAACACAGGGTGAATTGGTTGGTCTTGTTTTTAGTGGTCTGCACCCTGTTTTCTTGGCTATACCTGTGAAGGGTGGCCTCACAGCCAGGTAGAGTTAGCCTTGATTCCAGAGAAACATCTTAATTTACTGGATTAGAATTTCTAAGCCTGTCTTTAGAAAGATGTTATTTCCCATTCCACTCCAGACTGTGTTTCAGCATACCTTGGATCCAGACAATATAAGCTAATTATAAAGGCTATTCAATTACCTGAACCTAGCCTAGAAATTCAGTGACTGTTAAACAAATGTGTACATAAAGATGAAGTTCTAATGTGTGGGGAAAAAAAAAAGAACCTAAATCTGCCAGCACCATGATCTTAGACTCCCAGTGAGAAAATAAATCTCTGTTGTTTAAGCCACTCCAGTCTGTGGTATTTCATTATGGCAGCCCTAGCAAATTAATATATGGTGGAAATTGTATTTTTAAAGGACTGCCAGAGCTGAAAATGTCATGACCTAAGCACCCCCAGAGCAAACCTCCGCTTTTACAGAAGCAGAGAGACACTGTATGGTCTTCATGGTCACGGGACCCAATAGAGGCCCCCAGAGCCTCAAACTGGCAGTGCAGGGCTTTTGGACACCTAAGAATGATGTCTCCATTTGCTTATTGATTAATTTGTGGCCATAAGGTGTCTCCAACAATTGCTTTCTCCTCCCAATGAGGATGATAGGAAAAGCTTCAAGTTTCTCCATGTCCTCGTCTACATCATTTGCAGTCTAGTAGCTGTGCTGCTTACACAAGCAGCCCACTGACTCTCAGCTGACGTGAGCAATCTGCTATGAGCTTCGGAAAGCTGTTACTTCCCCCTGTGAGCAGAGTGGCAGAGTGGGGAAAACGGGGCTTTGGCATCAAATGGGCATGGGCATGGGCATGAATCTGGACTCCATTGCTAACCAACTTGTGACTTTGATCAAGTTATGTAATATCTCACAGTCTCCTTAAATGAGGACAACGCTATCCACCCTTGACTGCTGAGAGTATTAAATGAAATAATGTGTGAAAGTGGATGGGAGGGGAATGGGTGGTCAAGAAATGCTAGCTCCATCCTACCCTGTGTTCTTTTCTCTATCCTCCTAATATTCCTTCTCCTCTTCTGGCCGGAAGAAGAGGAATCAAAGAAAAGATCTTGGACCCTAGTACCTAGACTCCTTACCCTCTTCTACTGTCCTTTCCACCTGTTTGACTCAAACAAGGAAGGTCTGCCTACAGACCTTAGGGTTCTGCGTGGCACCTGGAAGCGGCTCACCAGATCATGACCTTTTGTAAGGCTAAGCTAATTTCTGCAGGAGTTTGCTCTCTGACAGAAGCCATCGCTTTCTTTGGATTTCTAAAAAGTCATGCCACTTTGGTGATATGCCAGCTTCAGCCAAGCCTACATGGTGGTTCTTGCCTTCTGGGAATGCTCATTGCTGATAAAACTTTCTTGCTGCATTAAGATAAAAAAAAAAAGTATGAGATCTCAGCTCACTCAAACACCCTAGAAGTTTCTACTTGGTAAAGCAAAAATAGGACCTTTATGCAAAGACATTTGGGATTTCTCAAAAGTGTGCCATATCTCTAGTTATCCCATTCCTTCCTTGAGCTATGCTCACCTCACAGTCTGGGGATTAAGTCTCTATGTTTGCATCTTACAGTGAACATTTGTCCTATGAGAGTGGACAATCAGGGCCACATGCCCAATGCAGTGGCTAAGAACACAAGTAGTAGAGACAGAGTTCCTTGTTGGACTTTCAGTAGGTAATTGACCTCTTCAGGCCTTTTTTCCCTCATCTAAAAAAAAAAAAAAATAGGAAAGCTAATGAGCTGCTTTAAGAGTTGAGAGAAAGCCTGAAAGGCCCCTATGCAGTGCCTGGCACATAATAATAATGACTCCATAAAGGCTACCGATCATTATTATTATCATCATCAGTATTTTTTCACCCAACACATGCTTTGCATAAAAGGAAATAGCAGTGGAATACATTCATTAGTGCCTCATCATTTTGTTCTCTGACTACTAAGAGGCCTAGTGGAGAAAAAGTCACAGGGACATAGTATTAATGAAGGGTTTCTCAGTAAGAACCATTGGCACACCCCCCAAGTTGATAACTAAAATGAACTGCCAACAAGACTGTCTGCAGAAGGTTGGTCATAATTCAGAGCATGGGCAGCTGCTGGTCAGCTGAGGATACAACCTAAAGCAGGGTTCCCCATTCTCTCCACTATTGACATTTGGGACCAGAGAACTCTTTGTTGTCTTGCGTATTGTTCAAAAGTCAGCAGGATCCCTGGCCTCTATCCACTAGATGACAGTTGCACTCTCCCAGAACCAAAAATGTTTCCACGCATTGCCAAATGGCCTCTGGAAGGTAAAATCACCCCCTCTTTGAGAGCCACAAGAATAGAGGAACATCTGATTGTCTTGTATTGGGTATTGAATTCTGTCTCATAGGTAAAAAGAGAACAAATGATCACAGGGCTGAGATTCAGCTGGATAGCACCAGTTCATGAACCACTGTTTATAGTCCAGCACCTGTTCTGATTGATTGGTGCCTGTGCCATACTGGTTGGTAAATATGCTTAATATAATTCTTGCATCATAGTGAAACTTAGGTTGAGGTTTCTTTTTTTTTTTTAATTTTTTATTGGTGTTCAATTTACTAACATACAGAATAACCCCCAGTGCCCGTCACCCATTCACTCCCACCCCCCGCCCTCCTCCCCTTTTACCACCCCTAGTTCATTTCCCAGAGTTAGCAGTCTTTACGTTCTGTCTCCCTTTCTGATATTTCCCACTCATTTCTTCTCCCTTCCCTTATATTCCCTTTCTCTAAAGAAGTAAAGGTTAAAGCAGATTTTATCTGTTCCCATACTGAAGATGTTCATTCAAAGAATATCATGGTGGCTAAACATAGTCAGATGGTTATCATTCTACCTCAAAGGCTTCCAACAATGCCTCACTGGTTTTTTCACTCACTGTTACCTTCTTCCTCATCTTTCCGAACCACAGTATGGAATGGTATTTCAGACTGTCTGCTCTTAATAATAACCACAAGCTACTTACCTGGTTCTGGACTTTTGTAGAGCTGGTATTATGAGCTGACTGTCCTCCAAATGTCTCTGTAAATAGAAATATAACACTTCTGATGATGTATCCTTAGTCTCTAGGGTGAGGCATGTATACCATGTTTCTCCATAGGATGGTTTCAGACTTTGGATTCCAGAGTACTTGCAGTGGAGATGGTGACCTGTTATAAAATAGGAAAACATTCAGATATGTGGCCACTAGTTTTGAGCTATGTCCAGAACAGTTCTCCAGTATAGGGAAAAGGAGAGAGGGAACAACCAGGGAATGGTAGTACCAATGAATTCAGGACCCAGGGAAAAATGAAAGATTAATTAGGTTGGGTTACTCCCTAAGACTAGCCCATCTGCCAAATAGAATCATACAACTGCCATAGGCAACCACATAGTTGTTGCAATGCTTACTAAAACCATTGGAATAACGGGCCACCCATGGTAAGCCTTCTCAAAAAGATTTAGATAGAGGCATGGTTTTTGATAAGAGTTCTGGATATGAGTAGGGAATTCGTTGTCATTTATCATCCAGATCCTCAGTCACTAAATGGGCTTATCAGTCTCTGGAAACAAAGCTCTGAAAGGATGTTAAGGGCAGTGGAAAGACAAGGATGCTAAAGTCCCCAATTTGCCCACATCTATCACCAAGTAGGCTTCTCAGAGGTGCTTCTGGGTCTGCCCACAGGCAGTTCCCCACCTGGACCATCTCCCCTCCTAATTCACTTACCTAATACTCTATTCATTTACAACCTGCGGGGCTTTGAGGATGTTACTTAACTTCTCTGTGCCTCAATTTCATTTTCTCTGAAATGGACAAAATAATTGTTCCTACTTTAGAAGTTGTGGTGAATATTAATGTGAACAGATGGTTAAAGGACTCATCATAGTGCCTGGCACATAGCAAGGCGATAAGTGTTAGCTATTACTATGAAAACTGTTATACACCCTTCCCATGTCAGCTTCCTCCAGGAAAATTGTCTTGATGCTCTTAATGAGGTACACGTGTTATCTTCAGGGATTGCCAAAAAGTGTTCAAAAGTACCCCTCACAGATCCTTAGTGCAGCCTCAGTTTAGGCCCACAAACAGGGCCTGCCAGGAATAAAACCTCAAAGTTCTGGGTGCGATTATGGATACAGTGGTAGGCATAGACCAAAAAAGCTTTTTGAATAATTGAGGAGATCACTATGGGGACTGGAAGAAAAAGGAGCTCTCTTTTTATGAGATCCCATGTACTAAGGATGATGTTTTTCAGGAGTTAACAAGGGCTATCTTTGCTAGCAAGAAAGCCTGCCTGTGAATGAAGATGATACAGAAGAAAGCAAAGGTTAGAGAGAGATAGAGGTAGGGGAGTGAGGATGATGGGGACAGAGAGACTGGATTACATTGTTGAGACCCTGGATCCAGCCAAGACTGAACACAGAGGTACCCAAGGTTGTTAAGCTGTCAATAAATAGCCTCTTTTTACCTAAGCTAGCTTGAATTTGGTTTCTCTCACTTGTTATTGAGAGTCTTGATTAACACACCATACTTCCCCATCCATAACACATATTATGTTTCATCTTAATCAATTGTTTAATTATCTATCTTCCCCCAGCTAGGCTGAAATTCCATAAAGTCAAGGCCCTGTCCTATGGTCGACTGTTGTGTGCTAAGCAGAGTGTCTGCCCAGAGGAGGCCTGCAAACATTTAAGTGATGAATGATGAATATTCTGGAGGGATTTCAGATGTAAATCAAAGATTCTACATGAAGTAATGATGGAAAGGATAAAGCCCCACTGTCTTTTCTCAACTCCTCTCCAGCTAAATACAAATTAGAATTCTTATTTCCCCCAAAAGACATCTCTCCACTTCTTTATCTCCCCTTTCCCTCATTTTTTAGAGAAAGAGAGGCAATGAGAACTTTGCAGTCTGAGATTCGGGTCCCCAGTATCATGATATGAGGCTCTTTTAAGGAGAGCAGAGATGTGGACACTTCAGAAGTGTCTTGAACACATCATATTTAGCAATTATCTCATTAAACCTTCAAATTTTTGAAAATATATTGCTGTTCTTATTAATGATTTCCATAGGAGATATTGGGCACAAAACTGAGGAAAGGACAATCTGTCCCTGACTTCTTTCTTTGAGATTTGTGTTTCTTCAGGCCACAGCTGACCATAGTTTGAAATAGTCAAAACCAGAAACAAATGATCACTACTTTGTGTTGGTCAAGAATCACTCAATTGCAAGTAATCCACACCTGATGTAAACAATTGCAGGGAAATTCTGAAACTTTATTGTGAGGTAAATGAAAAGCTTAGGATTTGCCAGATATACATAACACTGAAGCCAAGTCCTCAAAATCTGTCTTGTTCTCTCCATCTTACAGTTTTTCTTTCTTTCTTTTTTTTTTTCATCTTACAGTTTTTCTGATGGCTATATTTACTGCCAAATTTCTCCAAGGATAGAAACAATGGTCTTTGAAGTGCAGCATAGAATCCATTTCAACCCCACAAAAACACTCTAATAGGCTCTGCTTGGGTCATATGCCCAAGCATATGCACCTTTCACTGATTCCAGCAGAATGGCATTCTCTTGTGGGCTAGCCTGGGTCACGTATATCTCTGTGGGACATGCGGGCAATGTGGGGAGGAGGCTGAGTGGTGGTTCCACTAGTATCATGGAAGTAGAAGAAGAGGTCATTCCAAAAGGAAAGGAATGTGAGCAGATGCAAAAGAAACTGGCACCCACTATCTATTCCCAATTCCCCTACTTGCTCAGATGTGTCCCAACCTATTCCCAGAGTGCCCAGAGGGATCTATACCATGCATTCTTAGTTACCACATCTCCTAACTGGCCCAGGAGTCTCCCTTGGAGATTCATGTGCTCCAAGCTTATCCCAGGTGGAGAAAATATGCCTGATGTTCAGTTGTTCTAGTTCTTTTTTTTTTTTTTTTTTTTTAGTTGTTCTAGTTCTGATACACAGCTGCACACACCACACACCAGTGACCCTGTGCTCCCACTGCCTGGGGAGACTTGTCATGTCTTACCCCTTCTTTTAATTAGCCTCCTCTCCCATGAAATCCTGGGAACGAGGCTGAAGGGTGCAATATGAATGGCCTGGCTATAATGAGAAATGTCCTTTCTTTCATACTGGCTTTGAACCAAACTTGTGGACGTGAATGTTCTCTCCTTAGGCTGAGTTCCATCCCAGAAGCTTCCTTTGTCTCTCATGCCAGTAAGCTTCAGGCAAGCCAACCAACCCCACACTCCCACCAGATCAAACTGGGTAACTCAGCATACCATAATGCTTGAATCACTGCTGTACTTTTGGGTTTTCTTTTTGTTTGTTTATTTTGCTTTGTTTTAAAGATTTATTTATTTATTTGAGAGAGAGAGAGAGCCTGTGAGAGTGCACACACGTGTGTGTGTGTATGGGGGGAAGGGGCATAGAGAGGGGCAGAGGGAGAGGAAAAGAGAGAATGTCCAGCAGATTCCCCACTGAGTGCAGTGGGGACTTGATCCCATGACCCTGAGATCATGACTTGAGATGAAATCAAGAGTTAGAGGCTCAACCAACTGACCAGCACAGATGCCCTGATTTTTTTGCTGTTGTTACTTTTTAAAAGAATTTTCAGAAGAATATTTTATTCTTACTAGATTTCCTACTTAAGTGTTACCAGACAGATTTATTTGTGAGTTGTCCTCAACAGTTTATTAATCCCATCACTGATCATCTATCAGGTTGGCTGGGTGGTATTCTAATTGGTTATCAAAGGACCAAAAAGTACAAAGGTGTCCTCTCAGAATTTTCTTTCTTTGGGGGGCAGAGATGCTTTGATTTGTGTGTCTTTTTCTCAAGTAATAATCTTAAGTTTTTAAAGCCCTGTACGTAAAACATTGATGTTACAGTCAATATAACTGTCGACTTTACTAATTAACTATGAGTAGAATTTTTTCAAGTGAAGGAGAAATACCTTAATTGACTTTACAGTGACCTAAGTATATTTGCAATGGTGCCCGGCCTTCTGTCTGTACCAAAACTTTCTTCGCATTCACGGGACATATTGCCAATTAAGGGAACAATAATATGCAAATAGATGTTGGCAGATACCATGGGCAGCATTTCAATACATTTTTACATTCATTCTCCCGTAATGAGCAAATGAGCATGAAGACTCATGCTGTGGCCAGGTTCCCATTCCCTCTCTCACCTAACATGCATTCTCTTTCCTTGCCTTCCAACACATGTCATCACAACTCCTTAATCTGCACATCTTTCCTCCCGGTAGACCTCATTCAGTTCCACTCATCTCCAGCGTTGATCTCTACCTGCCCATCACAAATAATCACTCAGGAAACAGCAATTCAGGAGCCCTCCCCTCCAACATACATACACATTCCCTCACAATGAGCCAACCTTTCCAAACTGACATTAGCATTCTAAACAACATGGTGAAATGAAACAGGTAATTTAGAAACCTCATTTATCTCTTGCAGTTACAACCCTATTGTTTTTCTGGTGCCGTAAATTACCCATAGACAAAGCATCAAGGTCTAAAGCAAACACTTGTCAGATTAAACCAATGATAATTGAGAGAACTGGAAGACATTAATTCTGACAGTCAATCTGCCCTCCTGTTTGTTTTGCGGTAGCAGAGAATATAACAATATGGACATCTCCAGTGTTGCACATTCTGTCACCTGAAGTACACATTTTATTTTTGTTTTTGTTTTTATTGAAGTTCGATTTGGCAACATATAGTATAACACCCAGTGCTCATTCCATCAAATGCTCCCCTCAGTGCCCATCACCCAATCACCCCATCCCCCACCCCCACCCCCTTCTGTAACCCTTTGTTCATTTCTCAGATTTAGGAGTCTTTCATGGTTTGTCTCCCTCTCTAATTTTTCCCTCTCAGTTTCCCTCCTTTCCCTTATAATCCCTTTCACTCTTTCTTATATTCCCCGTATGAGTGAAACCATATGATGATTGTCCTCCTCTGATTGACTTACTTCACTCAGCATAATACCCTCCAGTTCCATCCATGTTGAAGCAAATGGTGGGTGTTTGTCCTTTCTGATGGCTGAGTAATATTCATTGTATATATAGACCACATCTTCTTATCCATTCATCTGTCGAAGGACATCGTGGCTCCTTCCACAGTTTGACTATTGTGGATATTGCTGCTATGAACATTGGAGTGCAGGTGTCCTGGCATTTCACTACATATGTATCTCTGGGGTAAATACCCAGTAGTGCGATTGCTGGGTCGTAGGGTAGCTCTATTTTTAACTCGTTGAGGAACCACACTATTTTCCAGAATGACTGCACCAGTTTGCGTTCCCACCAACAATGCAAGACGGTTCCCCCTTCTCCACATCCTCTCCAACATTTGTTGTTTCCTGTCTTGTTAGTTTTCGCTGTTCTCACTGGTGTGAGGTGGTATCTCATTGTGGTTTTGCACGCAGTACACATTTTATAACAAGGATGAATGGAACAGTTCTCCTGGCTAGGAAAGGCAGGTTGTTGATCAAGCTGGAATATATGTGTCCATTTGCCTTTGCAGAACCCTAGCACCCATGCTGGAAACTTTTCCTGTTTCCCCAGTCCAAGCACAGCAAAAGAATATATATATGTGCCTTGCTGTTTGCCAAATTATTCAACAAATGAGTCTTTTAGGATATTCATAGAAGATAATTGATTATATGTGCACTTTAGATGGGGCTTCCTAGAGAAATGCTTTAAACAGAATAAGGCTTACCATTTACTTACATCAGCTAAGCACCATTTATGCAAGCACCATTCTATTTAAGCATCAAAGAAATCCCGCAAGGTGAAGATTATAATTTTCTCTCCTGTAGAAGAGGAAACTAAATGTTTAAATGATTTGTTCAAAGGTTCTCACAGCCTAACCTCAGCCCCTTCACCACACTCTGTGGCCCTAAGATAAACTTGCTGCTGCCTGAAATCACACACTTAGCAAAAAAAGGTATTTGAAAATATAATGACCAAAAAAATATAAATTTCATGAAAAATATTTATTTATAGATCCAAGAAGCTCAGCAAACCAGAAGCAGGACAAATACAAAGAAAAAACACCCTACTTAGTCAAACTGCTGAAGTCCAAAGCGATATTCTTTAAAGCAGCCAGAGTGGGGAAGAAAAACATATCATAAACAGGGGAAAAAAACATGGATTCTCACTGGAAACAATGGAGGCCAGAACACACTGGGTGACATTTTAGAAAACAAATAAATAACAGTCAACTCCGAATTTTGTAGTCAGCAAAAAATATCCCAAGGTTGAAATAAAGACATTTTCAAATAAATGCGAATTGAAAGAACTTGTTGCCAGCAGACTTGCACTAGTGTTTCTTAATACTAAAGACATTCTTCAGGCTAAAGAGAAATTATAATGGATTGAGACTTGAATTTATAGGAAGTGAAGGAAAGTATCATGTCATAATGCTTTTACTAAGTTAGTAGACACACTTCTGATACCTGGGGGCAGCATTTTAAATGGGGAATAAATGAGTTTGGGAAAAAAAGCAGAAACTAAACTATTTTAGAATAAGAAAGTAATGTCGTACATCACAAGGACAGAGGAATTGTTTTCTTTTTTTTACACTGTTGAGTATTTTTACCTAGGTCATAGCTTTTTAATTCTATGACTTTTACTGTACAAACTTTCTATTTTTATCTAGTTATTTTTCCTTATGATATGTGTCTAGTTGCTTTTGTTTTCAGAAGTCTTCTCTTGGCCAGAGATTGTGAGTTACTCATACAATATATGATTTTACAGCTGTTTTTTTTTTTTTTTAATTTATTTATGATAGTCACAGAGAGAGAGAGAGAGAGAGAGAGAGGCAGAGACACAGGCAGAGGGAGAAGCAGGCTCCATGCACCGGGAGCCCGATGTGGGATTCGATCCGGGGTCTCCAGGATCGCGCCCTGGGCCAAAGGCAGGCGCCAAACCGCTGCGCCACCCAGGGATCCCTACAGCTGTTTTTTTTTTAAGATTTTATTTATTTATTCATGAGACACAGAGAGAAAGGTAGAGACATAGGCAGAGGGAGAAGCAGGCTCCCTGCAGGGAGCCTGATGTGGGACTCGATCCTAGGACCCGAGGATCATGACCTGAGCCAAAGGCAGGCACTCAACCACTGTGCCACCCAGGTGTCCCTACAGCTACTTTTATTTTCAGCTGCTTTTATAGTCAGTTATTTACCTTATCCCAAACTTACCTAATGTGTACATAAAGTGAGAATATAGGCCTCCCCCACCCCAATATGTTGACCAACACCATTTGTTAAATAATCCATCCCTTTCTCATTGACTTATGATATGTTCTCCATTATATATTAATCTTATGTTTTATAAGGTCTACTTCTGAGCTATTTAGGCTGATTTGTTATTAATTATGTATTAGACTATTTCCTTTGGACAGCTTTATGCTATAGTTCAATATCAAGCAGGTAAATTCTTCCCTCTTCTCATTTCTCTTTCTCCATTTCTTCTCCATGTGAATTTATTCTTAGAATTCTTTTACCATATTTCTTTCCTGCCACACACATAACTCTGGAATGTTGAATGGAATTTCCTTCAAATTACAAATTAATTTGAGAAGAATTTGTACCTTTGCTGTGTTCCATCTTACCACTAGGAATGTAAAATATCTTTCATCTTAATTAAGGTTCAGGCAAGGAAAAAATGCTGAGGATCTTCTAAAATTAGCAAATATAATAGGAGACACTTCCTCCTGCCTTTAAATGGGACCCAAGAGTGACAGTCTGGGTTAAGGTGAAAAAGAAATAAAAATCAACAAGCAGAAAGAGACAATGGAGAAACCTTGACCTTGCTGTTCATTGAAGAGGTAAAAGTCTCTCTTGAGAATTCATAATCCCAGTCTGCTCCTCACATAAATTTTCACACAAGTTTATACTACTTATGAAGCTAAACAACCTCAGGCCAGAATTTAATTTAAAGTAGCCCTAAACTAGCAAGGCCTTCCAGGTGCTGGTAAAAATAAACACAAATCCTTTCTGGAAGAACTCACCTTCAACTGCAAACTCAAAGAAATCCTGCAGATAAATGTATAAGGAAATGAGAAATTCATAATAATAATTTACAAACTAAACAGAGAAGAAATAGACACTATTAGTGAAATGAGTAGTAAAAGGGACAATTGAAACTGACATATTAAAACTTCCAATAGAGAAATTCCACATTCAGAATTATATTTTGTGATATTAAATAAAATAAAATAGAAGTTTGAAAAACATGGAGACTCTAAAAATGAAAAATATAATCACTAAAACTAAAATCTCAATTGATTGCACCCCATTAGGATAACTATTATGAAAAACAAACAAGCAGCAAATAACAAGTGTTGGCAAAGATAGAGAAATTGAAACCCTTGTCTACTGTTGGTAGGAATGTAAAATGGTGCAACTGCTCCAGAAAACAGATTGACAGTTCTTCAAAATATGATACATAGAATTACTGCATGATCCAGCAATTCCATTTCTGGGTATCTACCCCAAAAAATAAAAATCAGGAACTCAGACAAATATTTGTTGACAAATATTCATAGCAGCGTTATTAACAGTAGCCAAAAGCTGGAAACAACCCAAGTGTCCATTGATGGATAAATGGATAAATAAAATGCAGTATACCCATATAATAGAATATTAATCAGCCATAAAACAGAAGGAAAGTTTGATACTAGACAATCAGTAAGTTAATGAAGGAATCAAAGAAGAAACCTGAAAATACCTTTAGACAAATGAAAATGAAAACAGTTCAAAGGTTATGGGGCCTGGCAAAATCAGTTCTAAGAAGGAAGTTTATAGTGATACAGACCCCCCCCCCCAAGAAACAAGAAAAATCTCAAATGATTTAACCTTATCCCTAAAGGAACTAGAAAAAGAAAAACAAAGCCTTGAATTCATCTTGAATAAGCACTCATAAGATTGCTGAAGATCTTACTTTCCAGAGTTTTTGGGAAAAGTTGATGTTGACAGTTTTTGCCAGTGTTCTCATTGCTTTCCTGGAGAGGTAAATTTTCAGAGGTCCTTACTTCCCTGTTCTGGATTTTGAACTCTTGGTAAGGAAGAGCACCTGGATAGGATAAAGCTGGTAAAGCTTTAGCAGTGTGTCCTGACTGATGATATTACTAAACTAAAAGACTTCTGTCTATTAAAGACAGAGGATGCAAATGGAAGCCAAAAAGTGAGAGATAGGGGACACCTGGGTGGCTCAGTGGTTGAGCATCTGTCTGCCTTTGGCTCAGGTTGTGATCCCAGGTCTGGGGATTGAGTCCCACTTTGGGCTCCCTGCGAGGAGCCTGCTTCTACCTCTGTCTACGTCTCTGCCTCTCTCTGTGTCTCTCTTGAATAAATAAATAAAATCTTTTTTTAAAAAGTGGGAGATGGTATTTGCAATACATATGACTGACAAAAATGTGTCACAAATCAGTGAGATTTAAGAGCAGGTTAGACATAGCTAAAGAATTAGTGAACTGAAGGAATTACTTGGAACACCATCCAAAAGACATATAGAATATAAAACTATACCAAACAACAAGGAAGTGACAGCAATAAGGTCTAGCATATACAAAGAGACCATTTTTCAAAGATGTATGACTGAGATTCTTTTCAAAACTATTGCTCTATCTAAATTCTCAAATACAAGAAGCCAAATGATAAAAAAAAAAAAAAGAAGCCAAATGAACCCCAAGTAAAAAAATTCCACAGCTAGATAAAACATAGAGCTACTGTAGGTCATAAAATATAAAAAGATCTTGAAAACAACCACAAAAAACCTCCAGATTGCCTACAAAGAAATGTCAATAAGAGTAAAATCTTATATTTCAGTGACAGTAACACAGTGAATTATTTTCTTTTTTTAAAAGATATTTATTTATTTATTTATTTATTTATTTATTTATTTATTTATGATAGACAGAGAGAGAGAGAGAGAGAGAGGCAGAGACACAGGCAGAGGGACAAGAAGGCTCCATGCCGGGAGCCCAACGCGGGACTCGATTCCGGGACCCCAGAATCGCGCCCTGGGCCAAAGGCAGGCACTAAACCGCTGAGCCACCCAGGGATCCCCAGTGAATTATTTTCAATGTAGTAAGAGATAATAAAGAAGTATCCACAAAGGAAACTTTTAAAGAAATATGGGAAAAATACTTTAGATGGAATTGGAATGTTTGAGTCAAGAAATTGTGAGCAGAGATATTGCTAAATACAAACAAATATAGATGGCATACAATAAAAGAAAGTAATGTCTAATCTGGAAATGAAGGTAACAGACTAGAACTAAAATACTGAACAAGGATGGATGGTCACATTAGAGTGAGGCTTAGGGAGTTAGAGAACAGAAACTAGAGCCAGATTGCTTTGGTTGCAATCTTGAAGCTGGTACTTATTATCTAGTACTTATTAATTTGCTTTGAACAAGCTAATCAACATCTCTGTATGTCTCTATTCTTCTCCTAATATGAAGAGAAGCATCGAGCTCATAGGGTTATCATGATAATCAGCTAATGTATACATTGATCTCTTAGAGCAGTGCTTGATACAGAGCAAGTGCTATGTGTATGTTAGCTATTGTTCTCAATAAAGTGTTCTGAGGTCCTAGGATGCCAGGTAGAAAACACTATCATGATGAAAGAATAACACATCCCTTCTTTTTTTAAAGGATTTTATTTATTTATTCATGAGAGACACACAGAGAGAGGCAGAGACATAGGCAGAGGGAGAAGCAGGCTCCCTGTGGGGAGCCTGATGCAGGACCCAATCCCGGCATGACCTGATCCAAAGGCGGACACTCAACCACTTAGCCACCCAGGCGCCCCCTCTGCCTTTTTGTTTTTAAAGGTTTATTTATTTATTTATTTATTTATTTATTTATTTATTTATTTGAAAGAGAGAGAGCATGAATACAAGCTTGGGGGAGGGAGACGAAGACGCCTCAGTGAGCAGGTAGCTTGATATCGGCTCAATCCCAGGACTCTGGGATCGTGACCAGAGCCAAATGCAGACGTTTAACCAACTGAACCACCCAGGCGCTCCAACACACCTCTTCTGACAATAATAAAGAACCTAGAAATTCTATCGACAAGCTTGTTTTAACTGACTCACTAAAAAACTCTGTACCCATCTAACTTATGTCACATAGACTTTTTAAAAATCTGTTTATTAGTTTACAAGATAATTCCAAGAAGTAGAAATTGAACACATTGTGGAGGGTACTGCTAGTTGCCTTATCAATGATCAGCCTGCCATTCTTACACATTGAACACTGATTTCCTGAATAGTAGCAATGTGCGGAGCTAAGACACTTTCTAAAGGTGCCTTTAGAGTTAACCGTGGGCAATAGACCTAGGCAGATCATTGGGATTTAAGTGGAAGTCACTGGGCTGGATTTCTAGAAAGGCTATCTTAAACTTTATGCCTTTAAAGCTAATACGCCTTGAACCAACATGTTTCTCATCCTTTGGTTGTGTGTATTTGTGTGTGGCCACATATCTTCAAAGCTCCTGCAAGAACTCTGCCTTAGTTCTCACTTCCTGTTTCTGCAGAGCTTGAAGGTAAGCCAGAGGTGAGAACATTGGCCTCAGGTGTTCCTGGGAATGTGCACACCCCAGGCATGCACACAGCTTTTCACATGCATATAGCCTTATTGGTTCCCAGGAACATGTAGGAGATTTTCAATGCCCCTCTATGGACTTTACTGTAAATAATCTTTATTCAAGGAGATTTCACTAAAAATTTCTGGGACTTTAAAAATGGATTTTGACAAGTAGCTTCCTGAAATTGTCCAAGAAGAACAATAAAGTGGAATTTTTCTGTCAAACATCAAAACAGACTATAAAACTATAGTAACTATAATAGGGTGGCATTATTGATGAAATACATAGCATGATGGGGAAAAAAGTCCAGAAATACATACACACATACACAAACACAACATGTGTGCACATTTTGCACATTCAAATTTATATAAAACTATAAAGTTATTTAATAAGTTTAGCCTGGGGAAGGAATTTTTTTAGGACAAAAGGAAAACAAGAAAACATAAAGGCAAATCTTGATAAATTTGACTATATAAAAATACTTCCTTATAGTGAAGGGCATCACGAATGAAATTAAAGGCAAACAATATGCTGATTGACAATTCTTGTCAACATGCAACAGAAACAAAATTCAAATTAAATAACTGGATCCTACTTTTAATGTATTAGATTGGCAAAAGAAAAAAGTTCAGAGATTGGTAGCACCATGTTAATGTGGTTCTGAAGATACCCTCCTTCACTGCTAGTGAGAGAGCAAATTGTTTTGGGAGGCAACTTTGCAGGACCTAATAATATTTTAAATGTATATCACTTAAATGCTAATACAGCATTTTCACTTCTGGAAATCTGTGCTGCAGAATATTCACATGTGGGGCGCCTGGGTGGCTCAGTGGTTGAGTGTCTGCCTTTGGCCCAGGTGGTGATCCCAGGGTCCTGGGATCAAGTCCCACATCTGGCTCCCCACAGGGAGCCTGCTTCTCCCTCTGCCTGTGTCTCTGCCTCTCCCTGTCTCTCATGAATAAATAAATAAAATCTTTAAAAAAAAAAGAATATTGACATGTGCACAAAGATGGATATTCATGAAGTTGTTTATTGCAGTGTTGCTTGTGATAGTCAACCAGCTAGGAACCTGAATGTCCATCAGTACTGTGTGTGTGTGTGTGTGTGTGTGTGTGTGCACGCGCGCTTGCACACACATAAAGGGGGAGGGAGTTACCGAGAGAAAAAGAAAGAGACTTCAATAAAGATTCGAACAGCTTTACGGTTTTTTTGATGATGCTTTTATGTTGTATACCATATACTTCTCTATTATTTACATTTTTCAAGTGATTTGAAAACAATAAAAGAGAAAAAAAAGCAAGCCGCAGACCTGTGTAGAATTCCCAAAGAACTCTACAGAAGCAGATACACATTTGTTAATGTATATTATTACTGTCTGATAAAAATGCACAACGGCTCCCAGTGGCTCCTGGGGGTGACAGCGCGGCCGTGGGAGATGGAGCGGAGGGCTTCCCACCCCCACGCCGCGGGTCCACGGACGCTTCACAAGCTAGTCCACTGCTGAAATTAAAAAGCAGCCCCGGTGGCTCAGCGGGTTAGCGCCGCCTTCGGTCCAGGGCGTGATCCCGGGGTCCTGCGTCCAGTCCCACGTCGGGCTCCCTGCGTGGAGCCTGCCTCTCCCTCTGCCTGTGTCTCTGCCTCTCTCTCTGTGTCTCTCATGAATAAATAAATAGAATCTTAAAAAAAAAAAAAAAAGAATAAAGAAGTAAACACATGCCAGTAAAGGGGAGGGGAGGGAATGGCAGCCGCTCTCAAGCTCAAGAGGAAGACGAAGAGGTGATTTCAAGGTCAGGAACAGGGAAGCCGGGGATCCCGGGGTGGCGCTGCGGTTTGGCTCCTGCCTTTGGCCCAGGGCGCGATCCTGGAGTCCCGGGATCGAGTCCCACGTCGGGCTGCTTCTCCCTCCTCCTGTGTCTCTGCCTCTCTCTCTCTGTCTATCATAAGTAAATAAATAGATATTAAAAAAAAAAAAAAAGAACAGGGAAGCATGAGCAGGCAGCAGAGACCTCCAAGGCGACAGAGAGCGTGGGAACCTGGATGACGTAGGGATGACGTGGGCACGCGGATGATGACGTGGGCACGCGGGGTGTGGGTGACGGCTGAGCAGCGTCGACAGAGAGCGTGGGAACCTGGATGACGTGGGGATGACGTGGGCACGCGGGGTGTGGGTGACGGCTGAGCAGCGTCGGCGAGCACTGGTGGGGACGCCCTCAAGGGGCAGCACAGCGTGGGAAGACAGAAGTGAGGGAAGGGACGTGATCGAAGAGCCAGTGTGAGACCGGCTGTGGGAAGAGAGACAGAGGTTGGCTTCCAACTGGAAGAACCCGGGGCAAGCATTAAATAAAATCAGTGATTGTGTTTCTGTGAAAACCAAAACAGTTTTCTTGAGTTAGAAAAGTTCCTTAAACCATGATCATGGGCTGCCCATGCCTCAGCTAATGTGATTCATAACGATTGACCCTTTGGAGCAATTGGATCTCTTTATCTCTATTATTTTGGTTTTTTTGGTTGTTGTTTTTTTGGTTTTGGCCAAACTTTTTAATTCAGTATTCTGTAGTTGCTCAACACACACTTAAATGGTCTTATTGGGGGAAGGGAAAGGGGAGGTTCTTGTAGATTCCCAAGGAAATGTCAGAAAGGCAAAATATGGCCAGCATTATCCATTTGCTTTTTTTGGATTTACGGGGTGAATAGCACTTTCTTTATATAAGCATCTGATCTCAGGTTTTTCATTACGAGAACATTGAGATTTCAGTTTGAAGACACTCTGAAATCCAAAGAGTAGCATACCCCAACCACCCTCTAAGCTACCGACCTGTAGCTTGTTTGTACAGGCAGAAGGATTCACTTCTCCACTTTAGAAGGCTAGATGCTTGTGGAAGGTCTTAGAATTGCTTTGCCTCATTTACTGGGAAAAATCAGATATAGGAAGTGGCCTTTAGGGACAATTTTAACGTGAAAAATTACAACACTAGTACACAAGTCAAGTCTTAACACATTTAACATTTGCTTATTGAAAGCAATGTCATAAAGTCAAATAAGATTAAACAAGGTTTACTCCTTTCCCTCACAAGAACATAATAATTATGGAAGGGAAATTCAATAAGAAATTTTAAAAAGGTAACACAATTTTTCCTTTTAGTAGTCCTTGGGTAGTTATGACAGAAAAGGTTCCACTTTTTTGTTTGTTTCTTTGAACAGGGATTTTGGTCCAAAGTTTTGTTTTGTTTTTAATATCTGTTTCTGCCTCCCCCTCTCTCAGATCGGCTTCCTCCATGGCCACCACCTCTTGGTGCTCTGCAGCTTGAACTGCTGTAGGAATCACGTGGAGGAGGGTACCGCCTTTCCATAGAAGGGGGAAGCCCTCTTTCTTGTCTGCCAACCTGATCAGGACCACTTGAGTAGAGATCACTTCGGCTGCTTGAGTGTCTTGACTGCCACCATATCCATCACGTGAGCTTCTATAATCATCGTAGTAACTACTTCCACCATAAGATGGTGGGGGCCCTCGTGTAGGTGGAGCACTACGTGAGATACCATAACTCTCATATGAATCTCTGTAGGAACCTCCACTTGCATGATCTGAGTAGTCACGATCAGGACCATAGCCATCTCTAACACTATAGCCTCTTGACAGGTAGACATCATGTGACCTGGAATGACCATAATCACGGTAAGTATAATCTCTTGGTGGCGGTGCATAATCTCTTGTATCACGAGAATCTGGGTAGTCTCTGCTTGAATAGCTGTCTTTAGTAGAATATCCATCGTCTCTTGGGGACAAATACACATCTCTACGAGAGGGCAGGAGTTCTCTTCCAGGTGGGCCTCAATAACTATCTCTTCTGCGTGACACAGGAGCTCTTCCTCCCATTCCACTGCTGCTGCGAACTGGTCCTAAAGCGGCAGATCTTTTAGGAGGAGTACTACCACAAAGTCTTCTTTTTACTGGAAGTGGTCCCCTGGAAGAACTCATGTTAAAATTCATGGATTAGCCACAATCATCCATGTGCCCTCCACGTGAGGGAGGTCTCCTGGTTCCACCACTTCCTCCTCTTCCGCCTCTAAGACCTCTTGGAAGGCCTCTGCTTCTTAGAGGTGGAGGTGGTCCATGTCTACTACTTTCAAATGATGGTTTAGTGGCTTGTTCTACCTTGATGGCTTTTCCATCTAAGGACTTTCCATTAGTGTCTCTGGCTGTATCCTTAGCATCTGCTGGGCTCTCAAAGATGACAAAAGCAAATCCTTTTGATTTGTTGGTTTCGCGATCTTTCATCTATAGAACTTCTACTATTAGTCAATATTTGCCAAATACTGCTTCAAGGGCTTTTTCATTTGTTTCTGTATTGAGGCCACTAATAAAAAGCTTTCCTGGAAGATCTACTTCAACCATTTTTCCCCCTGGTGAGAGTCGGAGGAGTGACCGTTCCAAGTTCCTATGACCCACTGGCAGGGGCTTCGTAGCAGCTCAGCACGAGGGAGGGCCGCTGGTTCTGAGAATGGAAGAGGGAAGCCGCTAGCACTACTGCACAACTATTTTGTATTTCTGCAGCAGGACTTGGGATTTAACTTTTGCCATAGGACAGAATGGATAATATTAGAGAAGAGGAATGTGTATGCAACAAACTCACCTGTGATATTAATAGGAAGGAGACTGACCTGAGAAAATTGCATAGTAAACATGCTATTTGTGTAAAATATCCTTAAAATCCATATACAATCTATACAGTCTCCCTGGATGTGATACATAAAGATATAGTAAGAATGCATGCCGAGTTGAAACCAGCTAAACTGGAATGAATTTGTGTTTGGAGGAGAGAGACATAATATACCATGGACTTAAGAAGAGCCAGGCTCGTGGCGCAGCAGTTTGGTGCCTGCCTTTGGCCCAGGGCGCGATCCTGGAGACCCGGGATCGAGTCCCACGTCGGGCTCCCGGTGCATGGAGCCTGCTTCTCCCTCTGCCTGTGTCTCTGCCTCTCTCTCTCTCTCTCTCTCTGTGACTATCATAAATAAATAAAAAAAATTTAGAAAAAAAGTTTAAAAGAAGAGCCAGGCTCTTGCTGAAGGAGACACATATGGTATCTATTGTATGTGTCACTTCTTATTTCCCCTGAGTAAGATTAAATAATTGTATGTTTTGCTCTTCAAAAATCTTCTCTGGCTGTTCTTTTTTTCCTGGTGCAATTGGCCAGCGTATTCTGATCCACAGAAAGAGGAAGGCATGGCAGGGGGCCAGGAGAGTGGGCATTTCTTCCTCTCCTCTGCCTTCTAGGCACAGGTGAATGGCTTTGAAATCATGCACCATGAAGTCATAACACTCACTAAGCTAGATATGTTTTTCAGGAAATATGTATGTAATGGCAGCTTCTTATGCTGCTGGTTTTTATACAAAGCTGTGCACTTTGGGAACCATTTTGCTCTCACACTTGTCATGTGTTCAGCTACAAACAGTCCACCTTAATTTTCAAAGTGAACAATTTGAAGTTTTAAAATAGGGAAAGTTAGGGGCATCTAGGTAAGTCAGTTGGTTAAGCATCTGCCTTTGGCTCAGGTCACCATCTCAGGGTCCTAGATAGAGTCCTGCATGGGGCTCCCTCTCAGCGGGGAGTCTGCTTCTCCCTCTTCCTCCACCCCTCCCCCCACTTGTGTTCTCTCTTGCTAGCTCTGCTTTCTTCCATAAATACTTTAATAATCTTAAAAGGGAGCCCTGGGTGGCTCAGCGGTTAACTGCATCTGCCTTTGGCTCAGGTCGAGATCCTGGGGTCCCGGGATCAAGTCCCACATTGGGTTCCCTGCATGGTGCCTGCTTCTCCCTCTACATATGTCTCTGCCTCTCTTTCTGTGTCTCTCCTGAATAAATAAAATCTTTAAAAAAAAAAACCTTATTTTTTTTAAATAAGGGAAACTAAAAAATAAAACTGAAATGAGAAGTCAGTGAGATTTCATTAAATATATTTGGACATTATTGTATATCACAGCACCAAATATTTGAGTTGCATCCTGTGGGAACCAGTAAATATAATCAGTGATCTTGATATGATGACATCATATTGCCAAAAATTTTAGGATCATAGCAAATTATCTTACCTTTTAAAATGTGAATTTTCAGGAAGAATTTTGAGTCTAGTGAATGGCACGGATCTGAGAATTCTTCTACTAAATGGTAGTGACAATTCACCTTGAGGTTTTGATATGCCCTCTAGGTTTCGTGAGTTCTAGCATCCAGTCAACCTTCCAAATGCTATCCTTTTGTGATGAACTTGATCTTGTCTGTGAGCCGGGGGCAGCAAATTAACGCAACAGAATTTTATTCGGCTTGGTTGCAATAATGGAAATAAGTACCCCTGGCAAAAGGTTCAGAGAAGGGAGCATTCTCACATATTGCCACTAGATGTGTGGATTGCCACAACTTCTTCTGCACAGCAGTGTGGTAGTATCTCGTACACTAACATAACTCATATGCCCCTGATGGTGAAGAAGCAGGCCACCAAAGGAAGCAAGCAGAAAGCAACTTGTTTCTCTCCCTTCAGTGGCCTTTCAAGCCTCTGGTAGGATTTTTTTTTTTCCTTCTCCCTAACTAAAATTTCAGGCAGTTTACATAACTTTTTCTGCCATTAAAAAAAAAGTTTCTGGTCACTTTTATTCACAACGTTTAAAATGTTCAGTCCTGTGTAAAAGTTAAAACTGGATTTTATGCAAAGCTTCTCCCTTCATGGGGCAGATGCTATAGAGGGAAAGGAGGGTCTGGCTGGCTTCTCCTCTGCTTCCTTCATGCCTCTACTCCTGGCCCAGGCAGGAGATAGGGAAGAAGAGGCAAGGATGAGGAGGCCGGGAGAGGTAGTGCTTGTCTAGTACTTGCTGTTAAAAAGTGAGGATGGATGTGCTTTCGACTTGGTAGATCCTCAGAGCTAACATTTCTTTTCCCACAGAACACTTTCCTCAAGGTTTGACCACCCGGAACCTCCAGCTGTGACTCTGCAATGTGCAGAGTGCCACTTGCAAGGGCTACTTTTAATGTCTCCCCCTGCCTGGGTAGTCCACATTTGCTCCCTGTTTGTAGATTCCCATTGCTCCACAGGCACCTCTTGAGCAGAATTCAGAATTGCTCAAGGCTGCCTCTGTCCTATGCACCATATCTGGTCCACGAGCCACACCTCACACTTTCTTGTCCCTGCTGTCAGTGGAAACGAAGTGCAGGGCAGAGGCAGCTTTTTACTTTGCTATTTCAGGTGACTGCAGTCACCCTTTTGACTCCAGAATTATTTGGGGGCAAGAGTCATAAACCAGTTCATCATGACCTTAAACTCCAGGGGACACACATAGAGTTCTCACAGTGGTCTCCTGAAACCCCTCACTACCTTGGGATGAGGAGGACACATCCTGCACTGCTGCCTTGGGGTGACATGAAGGATGGTGCCACAGCTGTCCAAGAACCCTCTCCAGAGAAAGTGTCTCTCAGCCCCTGCCTCTCCTACCCATGTTCCTGGCTCTTAAGTAGGTGTTGGCCAAAAGGCTTCCAAACCAGCTTTGACCCCACCCTTGCAAGCCCCGCCCATATGTTGGTATGTGGAATGTGAAATCTTTTTTCTCAGATTCTTGGGACCGCTGGTTAAAACTGAGTTATGTTTTACATTTTGTTAATTCACATTCCCTTTGACTTAGCCCTTTTTGGAAATCTATTCTATAGATGTGGAAGTACTGGCATTTAAAGATATTTATAGGAGTAGTGTTTGTGGTGGAAGAAAAAGAGAGGGAGAAAGAGAGGGTGGAAGGATGAAGGAAAGAGAACCTAACTCTCCATCTGTAAAGGAATGGAATGCTTGAATAAATCACATATGTATGCACAATGGACTATTATGTATCCATTAAAAATAATGAGTTATACCTTATCTGTTAGCTGAAGGGAAGTATATTCTATAATATTTGTGGGGTATAAAGGAGATTGCAAAGTGATTGCAAAGCGTTTAGTGTGTTCTATTTTTTTAAAGATTTTATTTATTTATTCAAGACAGAGAGAGAGAGAGAGAGAGAGAGAGAGAGGCAGAGACATAGGCAGAGGGAGAGGCAGGCTCCCTGCAGGAAGCCCGATGCGGGACTCGATCCCAGTACCCCAGGATCACGACTTGAGCCAAAGGCAGACACTCAACCACTGAGTGTGTTCTATTTTTGAAGAAACCCTACTTGTTTGTGTATGTCTGTAAGTGTAGAGGAGGGTGGGAAAGGGCAAGCCCACATTATTAATAATGAGCATCTCAGTGGGTGATGATGACAGCAAGAGTCAGGGGAGCTTCATCATTTCGAAAATATATTGTGAAATTGTTGTGCATATTATAGCAAGCATATGTATTCTGGCAATTAAAGAATAATATTATAAAGAAAAATAAAGGAACTAAAATGAAATAGGAAGAACAAACTGATACAACTATAAAAAGAAAACACCCAGAAAATGTTACGAGTTCTAAAAAATCTTCAAGGAACAGATCATTCCCACGTTATAAAAGCTATTTGCAGAGCCTAGGAAAAATGGAAACCTTCCAACTTAATTTTCAGAGGCTAGATTTACCAAGATAACAGAACCGAAAAAGAAAAGTAGGCTGATTATTCATGCAAAAATCTAAAACATTAGCAAATTGAATCAGCATATTTAAAGGATAAGGCAAGATGGTCAGTTCAGGTCAAATTATCCTAGTAGCACACGTAGCTTAACATTAGTAAATGTGTTAGTATAACTTACAACCTTAACAGAGTAAAGGAAGAAACCATAGATGCTAAAAAATAATTTGATAAAATTCAGCAGTAATTTCTAATTTTTTAAAAAGCTCATTAGCAAAGAATATACAGATCTTGCCTTCAATTGATACATCATGCTGCTATATTTCCATGTCCTAATGTCCAGTCCTCACTCATCTGCATAGATAGGACAAGCACTTGCCCTCTCCTGCTCACCCCCTACTTTCCTGCTGAAATTGACTCACAAGAACCTCAGTAAGAAGTTTGAGGGGTTATAGCAGCAATGTCCACAATAGCCAAACTGTGGAAGGAGCCCTGGTGTCCATCGAAAGATGAATGGATAAAGAATATGTGGTCTATGTATACAATGGAATATTACTCAGCCATTAGAAACGACAAATACCCACCATTTGCTTCGATGTGGATGGAACTGGAGGGTATTATGCTGAGTGAAGTAAGTCAATCGGAGAAGGACAAACATTGTATGTTCTCATTCATTTGGGGAATATAAATAATAGTGAAAGGGAATAGAGGGGAAGGGAGAAGAAATGTGTAGGAAATATCAGAAAGGGAGACAGAACATGGAAGACTCTTAACTCTGGGAAACGAACTAGGGGTGGTGGAAGGGGAGGAGGGCAGGGGGTGGGGGTGAATGGGTGACGGGCACTGAGGAGGGCACTTGACGGGATGAGCACTGGGTGTTATTCTGTATGTTGGCAAATTGAACACCAATAAAAAATAAATTTATTATTAAAAAAAAAAAAGACAGACATACAAATCCAAGCCGAAGGGCTTCACTTCCCAAAACGTCTGAGGAAGAAATGGTACAGATTCTACGAACTCTTCCAGAAACCCGCAAAGGAAGGAACAGGTCCCCACTGGTGAGGCCTGCTTCACTCTGACCTCAAAGCCTTGTCTGGCCTAGAAAATGAGAGAACAACTTATATATGTTGGCAAATTGAACACCAATAAAAAATAAATTTACAAAAATAAATACATACATACATACATAAATTTAAAAAAAAAAAAGAAGTTTGAGGGGAGGAGGGGAGTGAGTTTGAGGTACGTATTCCTCTGTTTCTATCCCTGCAAGGTCACCTGAGCTGTCACTGGACCTTTCAGGGCCTGACTCCCCAGGACTCTTTCTCTCAGGGTTCTGATAACCACTCCCTCCATCGTTTCTTTGACTTATACTTGACGGAAATGTCTCTGCTCCTAAGCCCTGGGCTGTTGCACCAGCCTTTGTGGTGCTCTGCACCGAGATCTTTGTACAGATTCTCTTTATTCGCAGTAGCCTCATTCTATGAAGTTGCTGAGAACACGAATTCAGGGATTACTAAACCACTGCTCCCCAGGGAAATACAGGGTTAGGGTTCTGCAAGACTTTGGTCACAACATTTTTGTCAACTGATCAATGCAGAACCATGTTTTACATTTGTTTTCTGTTTAAAGGGACCTTATTTAATATTTGCCATTAATTTATGAACATTGAGCTCGTAGCCAACAACACTGTAACTTATGCCTGAATAAAGCTTATGGAACACACAGATTCGCTCTATAAGGCACACTGCAGCTGTTCTGTGGTTAGGGATACTAGGCAGTACTTCAGTGGTATGCTTGGTGGCCATTTTAAACAGCAAAATTGTCCACGAAAGTACAAAAATCCAAAAAAGATGTCACCAAGTCGACTGTGAAGACACTTGAGAGCTGAAACAAGAATACAGAGTGTTGCCTTGTTCAGCTTCAGCGAGAGGGTGCATGTCAGTTACAAGTTGTTTTTGCCACTCTACATGTGTCTGAATAACTGTGGAAGCACCACACCTATTGATTTTAGGGTTACAAATAAATTTTAACAAGCAGACGAATTTGCAAATATGGAATCATGGACAATGAGGATTAACTCTATTCCTTTTATAAACAAATTCTTCTCAGATTATATTATTTCAAAATGCCATTGGTTTCTTACTGGAAGTCTGATTTTATAGCCGTGTGTCCCTGAGATCTACTGCAAATGCCATATCAAATGGTAAAAAATTAGAAGTATTAAAAGGATTTTTTTAAAAGGCTGCTATACCATTCATTGTGCTGGAAAACTTTAGCCAAAGTGATAAGAAATAAAAATAAAATATAAAGATCGAGAAGGGAAGACAAAAATGTCTTTAACATAAGACAACATGATTATCCACCCATAAAATCCAAAAGAATACATTAAAACGTATTTAGCCAATAAAAATGCAGCAGTGTGTATGGGGATAAAATCAACATATCAAAAGTAATAGCTTCCCTGTTTGCTAACCAAAAGCAATTGGAAAATGTAATTGAAAAAAAATCTACTCACAATACCAACAAAGTCTCTACAACAATTCCTAGGAATAAATTCAACAAGCAAAATGTAACACTTGTAAGAACAAAAAATAAATTTATTAAAGGACAAAAAAGAGCATTTGAATAAACGGAGAACTAAATCATGTTCCTAGTTTGGATAACTCAATATACTTAAAATGTCAATTGCCCTTAAATTAATCCATAAATTCATGGCAATACAAGCCAGAAATCCCTTCCCAAGCCCAAATCTTCCAACCCAACTCATGTTTTCAAAAATTCATCTGGAAGAGAATATGCACCAGACCAGCAAAGATTCCTTTGATAAAGAGACTAATGAGGGTATCAAAGTACATTCTAAGTTATAGTAATTTTCAAAATGTGACATAAAGGTGAGGGATAAACAGATCCTTAAATATAGACTCCAGAAGATAGAGTCCAGAATCAGACCTATGTATACAGACCTATGTATATGCAAGAATTTAGTAAATGAAGAAAGTAATACTTTGAACCATGAAGTAAAAAATTCAGTAAATAATATTGGCAAAAAATGGTGCAAAAGGTATTTGCAAAACATATCACAAAAGACAAGGGATGAATATACAGAAGATATAATATATAATTCCTACAAATCGGTATGAGAAAGCCCAAAGGAAAAATAGGCAGTGGGCAAAGAATGTGAAAAGACATACAAATGACCAACAACTAAATGAAAAATAATCCTCATTTCAATAGCAGCCAGGCAAATGAAAATCAGACAGGAATGAGATACAATTTCCAACCATCAGTTTGGCAAAAATTGAGGAGACTGATAACACAGCAAGTGTTAATGAGGAAGTGGGGAAATGGTATTTTCCTGCACTGTGGATGGTTCAGCTGTTTTGGAAAGCAACATGGCGGTATAAATTAAAATGTTAAATACACATACCCTATGATCCAAAAATGCATTTCTAGCTATCTAATATGGAGAAATATCCTCACATAACCTCAAAGAGATATTGTTACAGTACAAAATTTAGAAACCATTGATGTCCATTAAAAGTAGTATGGTTAAGTATATTGTTATACATCTGTACTACAGATCAGTGTAGCATTTTTTTCAAAAAAGCTGGATCAATACACACCAGCATTAAAATATCTCTGATGATTGCCCAATGAAAAAAAGCATGTTGATGGAAATATATACTGTGCTATGTAATATATGTTAAATAAAAAATCCACATAAATTGTTTATTTCTATTTTCATCTATATAAGCATGTCTGTAAACATGTAGAAAAGTAGTTGTAAGCATACACATCAAATTAATAAGCAGATGACACTTGTAGGGAGGTGAATGAGACTGGAAAGTGGTCATTCAAGAGACTTTTTGCTTTATTTTTGATTTCTAAAGTTTAATTGTAACAAAAATAACAAAATCTATCACCCTAACCATTTTCAAGTGTACAGCTGAGTGATGTGGAGTATGTTCACCCTGCTGTGCAACAGATCCCCGGAAGTGCTTCATCTTCAAAGCTGAAACTCTGTCCCCATTAAACACCAACCCCCCACTTCCCCTCCCCCTAATCCCTGGCAACCACATTCTACTTTCTGTTGCTATGAATTGGACTACATTAGATACCTTATGTAAGAGAAATCATAGAGTATTTGTCTTTTTGTGATTGGCTTATTTCACTTAGTATAGTTTCTTCAAGATTCATCCATATTATAGCACATGTCAGAATTTCCTCCTTCTTAAAGGCTGAATAATATTCTATTGTATGTACATATCACATTTCATTTATTTCTTTGTTCACAGATGGACACTTGGGGTGCTTCTGTCTTTTGACTGTTGTGAATAGTACTCCTATGAACATGGATGTACAAATATCTCTGTGAGACCCTGCTTTCATTTCTTATGAATGTATACCCAGAAGTAGAATTGCTGAGCCAGCCATTTGGTAGTTCTATTTTTAATTTTTTTGAGGAACCACCATACTGTGTTTATTTTATGTTTATCACCTAAATATTTCACAAGAACATATTTATGTATTGTTTATATGATTAAAGGTAAAAGAAAAAATAATTTAGATAAGCAGAGTTCAAAAGACATTAAGCACCATGTAAATAGTGGTTTTGATGATAGCTAAGAATGGTCAGGCTTGACATCTCTGGCCTACCAAAAGGCCTGTGAATGGAAGATGCTGAAAACTATGAATCTAGCATTTAATTAGCATTACAGATTGTTTTATTGTTCATAAAAAATCCACTAGCTTGCCTTGGGGAGGCTTATGCTGGCATCGCCATCTGGCTTGCTTTGGCCAATGAAACATGAACAGAAGTACAGAGAGTCAATGTGTGGTTTTCTGTGTCCTCTTTGCCCTCTGCTGTGATAACCAGCAATGTCCCAAGAAGAAGCTGCCATGGCAGCTGGCATCCCAAAGGAGGATGAGTGCAGCAGAGTGGCATCCAACCCTTGATGCACATGAAGCATGAGAGAGAGTTATCTCTTGGGGGTTGAGAATAACTGAATTTGTTTTTGATGCCACAGGACAGTGTGGTCTTTCAGTCTCATGCAAGATGTCTATTTCAACCCCTTCATATATACATGAAGGCTGTGGACTTCAGGTGGGAATCTGAAAACTTGAGGCCTCTTTTCTAGCAGCCCTTGGTCCTCTTCTGAAGATTCGTAGGCATTACTTCAGTGCCATGGAAAAGGCCCACACTCTGCATCCACATTGTAGCTCAGGGGCCCAGCCATGCAGCTCAGGATGTGACCCCTCACAAATCATCCAAAGCCCTGTTAGCCTGCAAGGGACACGAGGTGTAGCCCCGATCACTCCCTGGAGTCTAGATATAATTAGGACTAGCTTTAGATGCAGTAGGAATAAACCCAAAGACAGTACACCCAAGCTGTCCTTTTGAAAACCTTATTATGTGAAAGTATAGGAGTAGTATCTCCATCTCATAAATTATCTTGCAAAGTGCAGCTTTGAGAGAATTTACCAAAGTGTGCTCTATGGATCTGGTTATGGGATCAATCAACCCATTGCCTCTGGAGCAGTGGCAAGCGCAGCATATTGTAACTGCTTCCAAAGTGCCATCTCTCAACTGGAAAAGAACAATCAGCTTCGTTCTGACAGGATCGTACTTCTCTGCTTTGCTTGCAGAGTTGTACCTTGTTGGGAATAGTCCAATTCAAGGTGAAGGTGAAACCAAGTTCCGAGCTTAACTTCATTCTGTGGAGAGGACTGAAAAATTTTCTTTGTATTTGTTAGTTGTCTCAGCGTTTTTTTTTTTTTTTTTTTTTAACCAGTAAAGTTCTGACAAGTGATTATGCAGGAAAAGCATTTTAGACAAGCCATGGCAAAAGAGAACTGAATCACTATACGAATTAGTCATTACTGGCCAAAAAAACCCCTGATGTTAACTCCATGAAAGCAGATGTTAAATCAAGGGCATTGCATCCTTCTAGCTAATTTTTTCATTTTCTGGCCTATCCCCAGCTGGCTTGAAATGCTAACACAATCGCTGAGAAATTGATGGCAAATCCAAACATGGTACAAAATCCATAGGACTTCAGGGTTTCTGAAATTCCTTGAAACAGTCATTTTAAGCAAGTTGTCAGTCCTCCATAAAAACATTGTAAGAGTATGGTCTTACTGTCTCAAAGAAGATACATGATGTCAAAGATGAGGCCTACTCAAGGGTATGTTTTCTCTGGACATTCCTCATGTCCTGTTGGGACTTCCCCACAGTGCAGTATTAATTAGCATTTTCTTTTTTTTTTTTTAAGATTTTATTTATTTATTCATGAGAGACAGAGAGAGAGAGGCAGAGACATAGGCAGAGGGAGAAGCAGGAAGCATGATGTGGGACTCGATCCCAGGACTCTGAGATCATGCCCTGAATCAAGGCAGATGCTCAACTGCTGAGCCACCCAGGCATCCCTAATTAGCGTTTTCTTAATTAGCATCTTTCAATCTTACAAGACAAGAGCATTCCAGGGTGAAGCATGGTGCCTGGGAGCTAGGAATTTGGAATTCTACCTCTGACTTCAACACTGACTAATAAGATCTTAGGCAAGTCAGAGCATCTCTGGCCTCATTTTTTGTCTATAAAATGAGGGTAAAATAATTATGGCTCATTAATACTATCTGATTTGTTAGGACAAATGTCATGACCACATCAGCATAAAATTTGGATGAGATTGAGACTGAAAAGTGGATCAGACACACTTAATTAGGATGGTGAAGGAAAAGGATGATGGCAGCCAGACCCATTGCTGCCCCACCAACATGCCGGGGATAGGGGCAGAGGCTGGGGACAGGACCATTCTTCATAACTGTTATTTGAAATGGTGGTATGTTTCACTAGTTAGGTATATTTAAGTTAACTTTTTGTAGGTAACATAACACATTATGATGTATATGACTATATATGTCATGTATTATTATTCTAGATAAAGAGGTACATACATACATACATAGAAAGAAAGGAAGAATGGTGTTTCTGTTGTTCAGTTGATTTTTTTTGTCTTTTTAATTTTCCAAGTTAGAGGAATTCTTGGGTTGGTGTTAAGGAAAGAGCTCTTAATCAGATGGATCTAATTCTGATATTTTTATCAATGACCCACTTCCATCCCCCATTCTGGCTCCATGATGGGTGGATAAGGCAGACACCGTGAACACCTGTCTCCAATTATGGGAATGTAACGGGAATCCCTCTGGTATGGGTATGTCATCCCTTCACATCTAAACCTTTTCAAATTGACATGTGAAGCTGATGCTGCCAATTGGCAGAGCACTAGGTACTCTTTTAGACAACTTATGTGTTATATCATAGATACAATTATAAAACTGGGGGGAACTACAAGCCTTATCACCAGGCACTAACAAACAGTAAATGAATATACTTAGCATTATTTAAACTATGTTTCTTTTAGGAAAACAAACAACAACAAAAAATGGAAACAGTAACTGGCCAAAAAAAGGGCGGTGGTTAGAATGATCAAAAACAGAATCTTTACCATTAGGAGAAGTTCAGTTTGTGGTTCCTATTTATATCCAATCTTTGTGAGCATTCTTTATGTTTTTTTTTTTTTTTTTTTTTTTTTTACATAAAATCAGCTTGGACTTCAAAAACTCTTCTGAAAGAAAAAGATGAAAAAAACCTATAGCCACCAGCAAGTGATCCAGAGGGGACAAATTAATTCCAAAGGCATATCCATCACACTTGAGCTTGCAGAACATAAAAAGGTATTGGGAAAACCCAACCTCAAGTGCTAATAAAAAAGAACACAAAAGGTTTCATTCAGCAGCAATCTATTTCCTTTGATTTGCAGCTTTCAGAAAGCAACAGTGTCATTCAACGGCAGGGTCACAGAGCCGCCTTCCGGTGGAATGCTGATTAGGTGGCCTGCCGTGACGTACACGCAAAATGAGTGGATGACAGCCAACTCCTCATTACTATGGGCACAGTGGGCACAGCAATCACAGAGAGCATGTTCACAGGGAGTGGGGCCAGCCATTGTGCAGGGGCTGCTGCATGCAGTGCTTGTTGCTCCCTTTGATTCAGACATCCTCTCAGCTAATACCTTCTTGCCAAAGGAAGAGAGCATTATGCAGATAACACAAAATGGAAAAAAAAAATCAGCTCAAGGGGCTGCTCAAACTCCCTCTCTCTGCTTCCTGAGAGGCGCTTTCTGGAATTCCCATCTGGAAAACTTGGGCCAGCTCCTACATCAGTTACTGTGTTGGTCATGACATGACAAGTAGTGCTCACTTCTCTTGGAGTTGTTGAGTAGAAGGGACAAGGGGTTGTTGGGGGACCACTTTCATTGTATTGACAATGTTTCTTAGGTGAGGCAGACATGGATATCATCACATTTTTCTTTATTCTGTTTTTATTTTTGCGTTTCCTATTGCACAGTATATTATTTTTAAGAAAAGTAGACTCAAATACAAAGGCTTAGGGAACTAATTTGTTCCTCTTAAGTTATTTATGACTGTGTACCTTTTTTTTTTTTGCTCCAGGCAAGAATTATTTCATGCAATTAAAATTTTCTCCCCTCATCAAACATTTCTTGCTATTTTAAAAATTATAAAGATATACATAGAAACAAATAGCAAAAACAAAGCACTAGCTCCTCTTGGGCTCCTGTTCTAGCTTTACTCCCCTCCCCAAAGATACCCACTCACTCTGGCTCAATGTATCTCCTTCCAGACCACTTTCTATATCCATATATGCATATATTTACATATGTGTAAATATAACTTCAGTTTTCACCTATGCATCCTGGGCATTGATCACTTAAGATCAGCAAGAAGAAAGGACCAATGCTCTGGGTTGGAAGAGACAGGAATGCCTGAAAGGAAATGTTGAATGAAACAGAGAGACAGCTATAATCTTAGTGGGAAAATATTAGAAGAGAACCATGGCTAGTTAAATCTGCCCTAGACTACGAGCCCAGAGACTTGTCCAGGACACTCAAAGTAAGGGGACAAAGTGGGCAATGTTCCAAGCTGGGATCCTTAGAACCTTCTGGTCAATTGTGCCTGGAGTACCAGCATGGCCACAAGGGTCTGAATGACCCAGGCATGCATAGGACAAAGCTGAACAAAGAACCTGGTTTTATGACCGAAGCTGACTCCAAAGATGCTGTGCATGTGAATAGTTTATAACTGAGGTGAAGTAGCTTTTCGTAAGGGTCATAAGATGGGTAAAGCTTGGGTCATAGAGGAAGAGAACAAGGCAATGGCCCCATGGTCCAACCCCAAAGAGGGGTCCCTGTGTATCCCATGGCTTGAAATGGCAGATACAAGTCAAATAACTGATAAATATAAGTCAATTAAATAAGTAAATAATACAAGTCACATCTTGGGCACCCTGCCATTTTGTAGATGTCTTTGGAACAAAATGAGAATGAGAATCTCCTGACATAAAGTGAGACTTGCCACCCATGACAGGAGATCTATAAACACATACTATATGCAAACAGGGAGCAGAGGATCAGGTGCCCTGCCTCCTGGCATTTCTAGCTTCTTTGTGTGTGTGTGTGTGTGTGTGTGTGTGTGTGTGTGTGCATGTGTTCCCTCACACCTCTTTCTCCTTTGTGTATGTAAAACAGAATCCTTTGGTGTATTTTTTTCCTGGTACAGCCTTTTTTTTAAAAACTGGGTATAATAATCTACATACTACAACACTCCACTTTTTAAGGTACACAATTCAGTGGCCTTAGCATAGATTCCTGTAGCACAGCCCGTTTTTCTTTCAGGTGCTACAGGCTGTTCTCTGTGGAGGCTCTTTTGAGGAGCAGCATTCTCCCTGTACTTATTTCCCCCTGGCAAAGAAGAGCTGCAAGAAAGTGGGGAGTCTGCTCTCCTTTCTGGCTGCCTCTGCCCCGAGCCAGCATAGCCTGCCACCTGCGGTTGCTTGGCACCCCGAGTGCCCACTGGCTTCCCCCACACCGAGAGTGTACTTTGCTCAGGTTCATGGTGTCTGACGGAGGGAAAGAGCTAATTCACGCAGACTCTATTGATTTTTGCCATCTCCTCAGTTCTTCTTACTCCCTTTTTCCCTAGAGGGACAGTTAGGAAATAGCTAACAATCCTTGAAGCCAAACCGAATTTCTGAATTCACTGCATTCTTAAAATAGTGGAAACGAATTTTTTAAAATGCAGGCCTCAGAAATATCACATAGAAGCAAATTACGTTCCTTTCTGATTGTGAGGCAGCCCGGCAAATCCATAGCTTCGGGGATGACATATGCTGAGAAAGGATATTTCTTGATGTTAAGAAAATAATGGGCTGGCTTGTACAAGTGAGTATCTTTCTCCTTGAAACTAATTAGACAGTTCAGGAAACCTTGTCAGGGAAGGAATATCTGGTATTTTCCTGGTTCCCTGCACAAAATAATAACCCAGTGGCCAGAAATAACTATGGGTGCACATAATTTTATGAGAATACAATAAACAGAATTCCAGATTCACAAAACATTAAGAATTAAGGATTGTTATTAGCTTTCTAAACAATTTGGCACTTTTGTCCTGCTGCAACTTTGTTACATGGGACGTGGCTGGCAGCAGCAAATAGAGAACACAGAAATTGCCATGCTAAAAATTCTGAGTCATAACATGAATATCCCAGGGACGCCTGGGTGGCTCAGGGGTTGAGCATCTGCCTTTGGGTCAGGATGTGGTTGGTCGTGGAGTCCTGGGATCAAGTCCCACATTAGGCTCCCTGCATGGAGCCTGCTTCTCCCTCTGCCTGTGTCTCTGCCTCTCTCTCTCTCTCTCTCTCTCTCTGTCTCTCATGAATAAATAAATAAAATCTTTTAAAAAATAACATGAATAGCCCAGACTGCAGAGTGAGACAGAACCTCAGCAAACCAAGGACCATCAGTATTAGGTGATTACTCAAGATCATGTTCCAATTTAGAGCGGATTTTTGTATTTTAAATTGACTTTGCTGGAAACTCCCTTCCCCATAAAAGCTCATGAAAATTATAGCTTCTGGAGTTCCTGTGAAGTTAAGAGGTTGAGAAAGATGCTAAATTAGCTTTACTGGTCTTAGACAGCTGCTTGTCTCCCCATGCAGCATTGAAAAACCACCAGACAGCAAACTTTTCCTCACATAGCCTCATGAACTAGGCAGGGCTGTGAATCAGCATCCCCTAGGGAGCTTATTAAAAATACAGAGGCCTGGGTCCCCTGTCTCTAGCTCATTCAGTAGATCTTGGGTGGGATAGAGGCCTCTGAAATTTTAACAAGCTCCCTAGATGATTTTGAAGCATACCACTATTTGAGAACCTCTAATACAATGAAAACAATTTGAGCTTTGAAATCAGATAGAGATGAGTTCTGATCGAGAGTCCACCATTCTGTGACTTTGAGCAAGCTACTACTACTGCCTTCAGAGCAACTTTTACCTGGCTTGCAGGGCCATTGGGAGGATTAAGTTAATGCCACGTGTTGAGTGTTTATCTCTGAGCTTGCCACCAAGTACGTGATTAATAAGTGTTACTTTCTATATTAGTCAGCTCTGGCTGCCATAGCAAACTATCACATACTGAGGGGTTTGAACAACAGGCATTTATTTTCTACTATCTCTGAGGTTGGAAGTCCAAGATCAGGGTTTCGGTAGGTTTGATTCTCCTGAGGCCTCTCTTCTTGGCTCACAGGTGATGCTTTTCCACTGTGTCCTCATCCTTCTTCTCTGAGTGGGTGTCCTGGTGTCTTACCTTCTTATAAGTTCATCAGCTCTATTGAGTTAGGGGGCCACCCTTACAACCTCATTTAATCTTAATTGCCTCTTTAAAGTCCCCATCTCCAAATACAGTCACATTGGGGCTTAGGGAGTCACAAATGCATTTGGGGGGCATAATCAGTCCATAATATTTCTCTTCACCCAATCCTTTTTACCTACACTCCTTCCCTTTCCTGTCAGCATTGGCCACAGCTTATGTTTGGATGATCTGTAACTCAAAGGAATAATTTTATAATATTTATTTGATAAAAGCACTGGTTGAAGGTGAGGGGGAGGATGGGGTGTGGGTATTTTGCTGTGAAGGCAGTGGCTTCATAGGAATCCAGTTCCTAGAAACTTGGTCCAAGAATATAACAGAGACTCTACTCTTAACTCAAGGATCTGAAAACTCTCACCACTTAACATTTCATTACAAAATTTTTTAAAAAGTAACTTAGATGAAGAGGGTATAGAATGCTCAGTGTCCAGATTCTGAGTTCTCTTCCTGAAAGACACTTTTTTTCCCCATTAAGACAGAACACAGCAGAGAAAAAGAAAAGTCCTTTCAAAATTCCTAAGTGGAAAGCTTAACTTTGTGATATATTATTTCCTGACAGGGTGGTTACTTAGCACCTATTTTTAGAGTCCATAATATTCCATTTCAGACATGTGAGGCTTCATTCTAAGCAAGCTGCCTCTCCCTTCCCCGCTGCCCTAATGTCTCCTCCGTGGTTGCATACAAAGCTCCACAGAGGCCAGCAGCCTCATAGTAGAATCTGTGATGTGAATTTTATTCATTCTGATGTTACGGAGCAGCACCTTGCCGCCTCAGAATCCATCCCTGATGTAACTGGCAACACACTGAAATGAGACAGTCTATGAATCACTGAGGATGCAGTTAGAAATCTCTAGCCACCCCATTGCCCTCTGATGCATATTAGAATGAATAAAATTTTCTGGCCTAGATTATGAATTATATTTCTTTTCCAATTATGTCCTTGGCTATATGGTTTTTTTTTCATGAAACTCAAGCAGGCTTCTAAAAATATATGCATTTATTAAGTATCTTCCTCTGCTTTATTTAAAATACTCCACTATGATTACTCTGAATTGTAAATGACAAACCAAATGAAGAAGGCTGGGAACAGTTATGTATTTATAAAACATAATTAATATTTTTTCTTTGATAAATTAGGTGGGGTTAAGGCTCCAGTTAGGGGCACTTCTGATGTGTTATCGACAGGACCATTCTGTCAACCCCGGGAACTGAAGCAATCAAAATACTCATACTCTTTGCCCATCTTCTTATTGTTTGCCCCATTCCTGGGAAAAGAGCTGGATGGTTTAATTCTAAAATGTCAGATCCAAAGAGATCTCAGCATCTCTGAATTCAATCCCCTCTATTTTCCTCAACTTTTAATTAAACCAAAGTCAAACATAATTTTCCAGCACCATCCCACTGAGATGCAAGGTGTAATTAAATTCCTGCTCCTAGGCTCAGCCATGTGACTTTCTCTGGCCAGTGAGATGTTAACAGATATGACACAAGAACTTCAAAAGTGCTAATGCAGTTGGGCTTGCTCTCTTAAACATCTACTGTTGCTATGAGAAGAATATGTCTGGACCAGGCTTCTGGGTTCAGGAGGAGGAAAAGACACATGTGATCAGAATTGCTTCAGCCAAGCCAAGAGCAGAGCTCCCCATCCACTCTGTGGATAATTAAATGAGCTCAGCCAAGATCAGTAGAACCACCTCCCCAAGCCCAGCCTACATCAGCCAAAAGCCAGTCAACTCACAGATACATTGAGTTATAAAAGTAAATCACTGTCATTTATAAATAGTTGAGTTTGGGGATGGTGCACGATACAATATTTTGGAAGCAATGGCTGATAAATTTGGTCCCTAGTTTTGTATTATCTGCTAGATCTCTCCATTGTAAAAATTCTTTTTAACCTTTGTAGTTTATAAGTAATCTGTGGGATGATACCCAAGACCATGTGAATATCCAGTATCCAAGAACACTTTACTCAATTATTTCAGCAGTCATCCATGACCCTGCCTGAAGCAGTCATTACATTGAGAATTGCTGTGATTCCACCTACACTGACTGGCTAGCACGCTTTTGTAAAGAAGCCGTTTTCCTCCCTTACTTTTGTTTTAGTATCAGCATAAACTCATGAGTTTTCTCTTATTCAGCACACTATAAAACACTACGTCATTATTTTTTTTGACGTTCAAACCTGTCCCAAGTTTGGCCACTGGGAGCTCCTTCAAGGCACCTCCCATGTCCTTTTCAAATGTCCCCCATAGTCTTAAAGCACTTCCTTGTCTGTAGCACTGTAAGACCTTCTCTCTTGTTGGATTTCATTTGCTGGTATTTTGTTAAAGATTTTTGCATTGATATTGGTCTGCAGTTTCCTTGAAATGTTCTTGTCATGTTTTGGTATCAGAATAGTGTCTTTGTCAAATGAATTGCGAAGTGATCCCTCCTCCTCTATCTTTATAAAAGAATTTGTGTGGAGTTGATATTATTTCTTCCTTAAAAATTTGATGGAAGTCATCAGGGAAGTCATCCAGGACTGGAATGGCTTTTGTAAGAAGGATGTGAACTATAAATTTAGTTTAGATATAGGGCTGTTCAATGATATATTTTTTTTCTTGAGTTTTGAGAGCTTATGTCTTTCAGGGAATTTGTTCATTCCATGTAAGTCATGAAATGTATTGGAATAACATTGTTCCTAATTTTGTTATTATTCCTTTAATCTCTGTAAGATACAGTGATGTCACCTCTTTCATTCCTGATATCAATAATTTATGTATTTCTTTTTTTTCCTTACTCAGTGTGCCTAGGAGTTTATCAACTTTATTGATATTTTCAAAGAATCTATTTTTTTGCTTCACTGATTTTCTCTAGTTTTTTCTGTTTTCAATTTCATTGATTTCTGCATTTTATTATTTCCTTTATTATGTTTGGATTGGATTTAATCTTATATTTATTTCCCAATTTCTTAAGGTGGAAGCTTATACCATGAATTTAAGACTTTTTTTAATGTACACATTTAAATACTATACATTTCTCTTTAAACTTGTTTGGTGGCATCCCACAAATTTTGATATGTTGTATTTTAAGTCTCATTTGGTTCAAAATGTGTTGAAATTCTCTTGACATGTATACCTCGTTCCATGTAATCTTTTTTTAGAAGTCTGTTGTTTAATTTCAAAATCTGGGGATTTTACAACTATTAATTTTTAGTTTTATTACATTATGGTCAGAGAGCACACTTTATATGATTTCTGCTTTTAAATTTCTTTAAATTTAAGGTATGTTTTGGAGCACAGAATGTGGTCTATCTCAGTGAATGTTCCATGTGAATTTGCACAGCACATGGGTCTTGATGATACAGTATTTTGGAAGGTGTTTGATGGATTGTTCTGGAAATGCCAATTAAATCAGGTGGATTGTTCAGGTCTATAATAATGATGATCTATTTGTTCTATCAAATAGAACAAAAGGAAGTACTGAATCCAACTGTAATGGTGGACCTTGAGGTGTCTTCTTTTAGTTTCATTTATTTTGGAACATAGTTTAGAACTACGGTTCATACTCATTTAGAATGGTTATGTCATCTCAGGGAACTGACTTTTATCATTACATAATGCCCCTCTTTATCTCAGGTAATTTTCACTGTTCTGAGTCTACTGTGTCTAATATTAATACAGTCACTTTGACATTTCACAATTGCTATTTACATGGAGTGACTTTTCCCATCTTTCTACTTTTAATCTGTCATTATCATTATATTCACAGTGTATTTCTTATAGATGGCATGTAGTTGTTTTTAATCCAGGCTGACACTACTTTTTAATGGCATGTTCAGATCATGTATCTTTAATATTTTAAAGTATTAACATAATGGATTTACATATGCCATTTTATTGTTTATCCCTTCCAATTTTTGTTCCTCTATTCCCTTTTCCTGTCTTTTTCTGTATTACCTAAACTTTTTTTAGTATTCTGTTTTAATTTATTTATTGTCTTCTTGTCTATATCTCTTTATATTCTTAATTATTGCTATAAGATTTATATGTACCTTTTTAGTTTAGAGTTAATATTTTAGCACATAAACTGTGGAAGGCTTTCAAAAATTGATTCCTTCATTCTCTCCCCTTTATTTTATAGTTGTCATATGAATTATATCTATATATACTGAACTTCCCCTTGTTCATAATGTATAATTTTTTGTTTTCAATAGTCATAAATGTTTTAAAGAACTTTAGTGGAAAAAAGTCACCTATTGTATTTTTTTGCCCAGACATTTATGACTTCTGTTGTTTTTCCTTCATTCCTGGATTCCTTTTTCTTGCTGCTATTATTTCTCCTCAGCCTGAAGGACTTTAGCATTTCTTTTAGAGAATATCTGTTGACAATTATCTGACTTTTCCTTCATCTGAGAATGTGTTTATTTTACCTCCATTCCTTTTTTTCTTTTTTTTTTTTTTTAAAGATTTTATTTATTTAATCATGACACACACACACACACACACAGAGAGAGAGAAAGAGAGGCAGAGGCACAGGCAGAGGGAGAAGCAGGCCCCATGCAGGGAACCCGATGCGGGACTTGATCCCGGGTCTCCAGGATCACGCCTGGGCTGAAGGTGGCACTAAATTGCTGAGCCACTCGAGCTTCCTGATTTTACTTCCATTCCTAAAAGATATTTTCCCTGGATATAAAAGTCTTGGTTGACAGTTCTTCCACTACTTTAAAAATATTATTTTGTTGTTACTGTAGTTAACTACAATGCTATATGTGTGTCAAAGTACCCAAATGAGAGCACCTATATTTTGTTTGGGTACTGGGCTGCTGGGGTGTTTGTTCTCAGTGTTTTGCATACCTGAGCCACAGAGGGAGTGTCTCTCTGTCCTCTTTCCCCTCCCTTAGGGATACATGGCTGCCACTTGTTACTCAGTGAGATTAATGGTAGGCAAAGGGGCAAGTCCTTGGATCACCTGGCAGCCTCAGTCTTAGGCAGCCCCTATGCACTTGGACCTTGGAGGTGAGGTTTTCTCAGTGGTCCTGTCCCTTTACCCCAAGGGCAGACAATTCTACAGTGTATTTGTGAGTGGTCTTGTGTGGGAGAGAGTTCCTTGCCCCTCTTCCAGTGGTAGCAAACCTCTGCTTTGTATAGTACAAGACCGTTGGCATGAATGGTTTTCCAATCCTTTGCCTGGGCAGTTAGCTCTTACTTCCACTCAGGCCTCAGCACCTTTGCCTGGGATGGGCTTGGAGGGTTTCCTACCCCTTTTCCAACAGTAGTCAGTTTCTCTTTCTGTCCCTCTCTCCAGGATCAACTGTTTCTCTGTTGGGACAGAGAGTTTTCTACCCCACCTGCAGCATCAGACAGATTTTTGTTTCTATCTCTTCCCCAGAATCCCTGGGTCTTCTCCTGGGTCCTTGGGGCATGACAGAAGGGTCAGAGAAATTTGGGCAGGATTTTGTGCTTGCCTGTCAATGAGGGGAGCATTCTCAGGTCCCCTCCTTGCCCCAGTCTTTCTTGTGAACATCTGATGGAGGCCTATGGAAAACATTATGAGTAAGTTTGAATGTCCCTTGCTTTAGGGCTCCCTGCTGGGACTCTAAACTGTCATGTCAAGTCTACATTTAGTCTTTAAGAATGCATTATATTTGAGCTGTTTTCTTCTTCCTGCACTCTGACAAAGGTGAAATAGTCCATGTGTCCTGTTTTCCTTGGAGAGCTTATCACCCACTGGAATTTAGTCCAGTTTTCCACCTTCCAACCTTAACTCTCAAATGGGCCCAGAGAGAGTTATGATTTAATAGATTGTCAAGCCTTTCTGTCATTGTTAGGGTGGAAGCAACATTCCTTTGTGGCTTGCTACATCCTAAGCAGAATGGGAATCTTCATCCCTTGGGTGTTGGTCTGTAGCTTCTCTTTATGATTATATTCTTTTTTAAAAAAGATTTATTTATTTATTAGAGAGAGAGAGAGCATGGTGGGGAGGGTAGAGGGAGAGAGTGACTCTTCAGTAGACTCCCCATTGAGTGAGGAGTCCCATGGAGGGCTCCATTCCATAACCCTGAGAGCATGATCTGAGCTGAAATCAAGAGTCAGAAGCTTAACCAACTGAGCCACCCAGGTACCACTTTTTATGATTATATTATTAATATTACATTGATGCAAATTTAGCTTCCTCTTTAGCCCCAGAAATATGTACAGTGTATATGTGGGTACATATGTGTGTGTGCGCTTGCACATGTGCATTTATGTATGTGTGTGTGTGTGTGTTTTATTTAAGAGAACTAGAGATTTTTTGTGGTAGTGATTTCTAGTTTTATAATATAGTGATTAGATTGTTACTTGTACCTGTTTCTTTAAAGTTTGAAAATATTCAAAATATATGCTTTTTAAAAATTAAAAATTTTTTTACAGCGGTTTTACATTCACAGCAAAATTGAGGGAAAGGTACAGCTATTTCGCATATGCCCTCTACCCCTTCACATACATAGTACATGGTTGGTTAAAAAAAGTTTTAATATCTGTTTTATGGTATAGAGTTTGCATTGAGCTTTTTAAAAAATAAAGTGTTCACATCTATTATATCCAAAATTATTTATTATCACCTAATCTTTGGAGGGCTAAATAAGAGAGTATTATCATTTTCTCAGTAGTATTATTTTTCTAAATTTTATACATATAATTCTAATAGTTTTGGGCTTATGTATTTTGGTGTAGGTAATCTGACACATAATTGCTTATGACGGCATTTTCTTTGTCTTTTGTATTCTCCTTTACCAAGAAAAAGTCACTCACTGTGTCCGTTTAATACTTTCCTTTAGAAGTCTTCATTTGACATTGATAACTCAGTTCCTGCTCTGTTTTTGCTTCTATTTGCATAACATATTTTGTTCCTTATTTTCCTTTCTTAGTCATTTGGTCTAGTAATATACATTTGGGGCAGTATATGGTTGAATTTTATTTATTTTTATTTTATTTATTTTTATATGGTTGTAACTTCTTGTGTTTTCTGAGACTTTGTGTTCTATGTCATCATCTGTGTCCTGTTTTGAAATCTTGTCTGTGCTCTTCCAAGTCTTTATTTGTTCTCCCAAGAATACTCTATCTCTGACCACTTCAAACTACCACTATTTCCATCTGCATGGATGGCTCCATTGCCACCTGCTTATTCAAAATTGCATCTCCAAGAGTCTAGAGCAGTGCTCAGGACCCAGGAGGTTCTCAATAAACATTTATTTAGTGAATGATGATAGATATAGCATTAGTTAGGATCAGATTCATTGGTAAGAAAACCCAAATATCAGTGGCTTAAAAAGAGTTTATCTCTTCCTTATGTAAAACCTTTAGGCATTTAATCCAAAGCTGGTAGGAAGGCTTTGTTCCCCAAAATTTTCCAGTCCCTTCTAAATCCTTATATGCTGCCACTCCTAAGGTATGTTCCCTATTCTCATAGTCCAAAATAGCCCACATTTCAGGGCCTCAAGATGGAGGAAAGAACATAGAAAAACCAGCCCAGGAGAGTGTTCCAGGACACTGTTAGGGAAGTTCCCTGAAATCTGCCACATACACAAGCACTTCTACTTACATGGCATTCACCAGAATTTAGTCACATGGCCACATTTACTACAAGAGAAGCTGAGGCATATTGTCTTAATCTGGGTAGCTATGTGTCCAGCCAAAATTTTATTCTATGGAAGAACACTAAAGATCTGAGAAAACATAGCATGCTTAAGAAACCATGAGAAGATTGGAGCTTGGTCATAGTTTGAATGAAGTAGCACGGCACATCAGCTACAAGATAAGGAGGGACTACATCATGCAGTTTTAGTAATGCCAACATGGCAGATAAAATCCTGTAGACTGTCAGTGAAGGTCCTGAGAGGAAACAGATAACGCTCTTGAAAGAGGTGAAGTGAGTTTAATGAAGGAACTTTGTACAGGGTGGGCAGGGCTAAAGAGAACTATCATGGGATGCGCAAGCACCCCAGGGCCAGCAGCTGCAGGAAGCTACCATCTCTTGTAGGACTGCTGAGGCAAGTGGGAAAGTAGATACTAGAACCCAACAGTTGTAGTTGTAGGAAAGGGGTCTCAGACAGCAGCTGTGCCTTTGGCAGAGGGACATTGTCATTGCAACATGTGACCTAAAAGCAGAACTCGTGATATAATTTGCAGGGCCCAGTGCAAAATTTTTTTTTAAAAAAGCCACTTGTTAAAAAATTACTAAGAATTCCAAGATTTAATGCTATGTCAGCATAGCATTAAATCAAACATGGGACCCTTCTGAGCACAGGGCTCTGTGCGGTGTACAGGTCCCGTGAAACTGGCCTTGCCCAGGAGAGAAGCAGCTGAGGACGAGTGCCCAAAACTTCTCTCCTCCAGTGCTCTGACCTTTTCCACTGTCTCCCACTGTCCACACCCAATTGGAAGTCAAATCAAAGGTGTTGGGTGAGGCAGTCTAGGATGGTCAGCCCTGGGGTAGAAAGTGGATAGTGTGGATCTGGAGCAAGCAGAGAATATGTAACTTGGCTATGGAGAGCCATTAGAGATTTTTCAGTAGAGTGACATGTCCAATTAGTTTTTAGGAACAACTTTTTGGCAGCAGTGTGGAGGATGGATTGGAGAGCCTGGAGGCAGAAAGACCAATTAGAAGACTATTATGTAAGTTCCAGAGTTGCTTTCCTTCTTTTTTTTTTTTATTATAAAAATTCCCAGTAAGAAAGAGGTTTTATATTTATAACACTAACCAAGTAACACACACACAAATGTATACATATGCATATGTGTGTGTGTGTGTGTATGCGCACACACACACAGGAAAGCCGAAATCCATGAAACAATACAAAACAATACAAAAGTCAGTGAAACAATACTTCACCTTACTTAGAAGCAAAGTACTCTGTTTGTAAAAAAATGCTGGTTCCATATTGCAATGATTATTTCACAATAGATGTAAATCAAACCATCATACTGTGTGCCTTTAATTTTTATGTGATATATGTCAGTTATTTTTCAGTGAAACTGGAAAAAAACACTGCTTCCAAACCACTATATTGATTAGGAGTCACAACTTTTAATTTAAGAAGCATAGGCCTAAAAATATATAGGTAAAATAATGGCCCCCAAAGATATTTGTATCCTAATCCCTGGGCCCTGGAAATATGTGTCCTCACATAGCAAGAAGGATTTAGCAGAATTGATTATACTGAAGACCTTGAAATGGGAGGTTATCCTGGATTATCCAGGTGGGCCCAAGATAATCACAAGGTTCTCATAAGGAAAAAAAAGGGAGGAGAAGGAAGCAGCGTCAGGGTGGTACAGCTGGCCATTGCTGGCTTTTTTTTTTTAAGATTTTATTTATTCATGAGAGACAGAGAGAGGCAGAGACATAAGCAGAGGAAGAAGCAGGCTCCCAGTGGGGACCCTGATGAGGAACTCGATCCCAGGACCCTGGGATCACAACCTGAGCCAAAGGCAGACGCTCAACCACTGAGCCACCCAGGCTCACCTCCATTTCTGGCTTTGAAGATGCAGGAAGGGGGCCATGAGCCAAGGAATGTAATCCTCTACAAGGTAGAAAGGTAAGGAGTAGGATTCTTCCCTGGAGACTTCAAAGAATGCAGTTTTGTTGATGTGTTAATTTTCCAAAGTGAGACCCATAGGACTTCTGACCTCCAGAACTGGGAGATAATAACTATGTGGTATTTTAAGCCATAGAGTTTGTGGCAATTCATTATAGCAGCAATAAGAAACTAGTACATGGTGGCAGATAGGGAGAGTCAGAATGAGGCAGCATCAGTGTGAGGATGGATGGAGAGAAGGGGACTTGATATTTCAGTAAGACCTTTCCTTTTGAGAGATGTGAGGTCCAGGCTATCTCTTAGCGTGGAGGGCCACAAGGCAAATCATAATTTTCCTTCCTCTAGTGTTTTACATTTGCAAGAGAGTTAAAATGAATGTTGAAGACTTAGAGGGGCAAAAAAAAAAATCTGTTTTAAAATTCTTTGTTACAGTGACATGACTCTAGGGATTCAGGCCAGTTTAATAGAATGTGCTATGCTGTGAGCTGATCTGGAAGGTGGAAAGAGCCACCTGGATGTTTCTTTAATCCTAGCTGCTTGAAGAGTTAACTGAACTAACATTGCTCTTACAGATGACATTTCACTTCGCTAGTCACTGAGGAAATGAAAACAAAAATGAGATATACCATCCCACTGTCATCAAAGTGGCAAAAATTTTAAAATGTGACAATATCAGGTGTTGGAGAGGACATAGGGAAAAAGGTACCTTCCTGCTTTGCTGTTGAGAGTGTAAACTGGTACAAGCATTTTAGAGAACAATCTGCTGGTCTCTAGTGAAGTTGAAGATATGACCTTGCAACCCCATTCCTAGAAAACTCATTCCTAGAGAAACTCAGGCATGTGTACTAGGAGGCCGGTAACACCTTCATTCAAGCATTGTGTATAGTGGAAACAAAAAATATTGTGCCCAAGATTGCGCATCCAAGAAACCACCAAGGAGCCGACACCGATGCAAGCGCACGAGGGTTTATTTACAAGCTCGAGCTAGGGTCCAAGTATACCCGACACAGTGGAGCAGGGACTTGGACCCCAAAGTGGGTTACAGCTGGGTTTTTTTTATGGGCTGGTCTAGGGGATTTCCAGAAGGGATGGAGGGATTTCTCAAGTTCTGTTTACATTCTGATGTGGGGCTTTCAAGGGCACTGAGCTCAGTTCTCATTCTAATATGGGACTTTCTGCCACTGGTTTGGGCTGTTGTCTTTCTGATATGGGATTCCCTGTCATGGACATTCTGCAGTTTTTCCTGTAAAGTTCAGCTCTTATTCCCAGGGGCCTAAGATGGCTCTACTTGTGCTAATGCTAAACTTGAGGTGGAATGGCCTTAATTTTTCTCGGCCTCCACATATTCACATTAGGAGACTAGACAAAGAAATAGTGACATAACCATCCAAAGAAGTACCAGATGATAATTAACGGTGAATTAACCAGAGCCAGGTGTTCACCGCAGATAAATCTCAACAACATAAAGTTGCTTCAGCAAAAAATGAAGTTGTGGTAAAATACGTATGGTAACAGCATGCAAAACATTATTTTTGCATATACAAACATATGTATGAAAATTATAAAAGCACATATGACAATGCTAAGCACCAAACTCAGAAGTAGTTAGGTCTAGGCAGGAGAGAGGTGAATAGAATGGAAGAAGGTGGGAATGCACAGGAGGCGGTATCTGTAATGTTTTGTTTATACCTTCCACTCATTATTTTATTTTATACTTTGTATTTACACAGCTTTACATGCTTGGGAAACCATATTTAAAAACTGAAGCCCTTCACCATGGCCACATAGCCACCCGTGATCTTTCTCCCTCTGAGGTGGTTTGCCATCCTTCCAGTCGCTCCGTCCTTCACCCCCATGTACTACTGAGCTCTAGAAAAACCACAGTTTTCTGGTTGTCCTGAATATATTCCTTTCCACAGCTGTAGGCTTTTGCTTATGCCGTTCCCTCCCTCCAAGGCCTTCCCTTCTAGAACCCATCTGAAAAACTCTTTGTCCTTCCAGATTCATTTCATGTATCCATCCATCTCTGGTGTCCTCCAAGGGCATGCTTCTCAAACTTCTGCGTGCTCGGGAGTCAGCCTTGAATCTTGCAGGTTGAGTCTGTAGGTTTGGGTGGGGCCCTCGGCCTGCCTGCTAAGGAGCTCTCAGGTAATGCCGATGGTGGCACAGGTCTGAGGATCACACTGTGAGCAGCCTGGTCCTCGGGATCCCACCTTCTTCTTGGCCGAAGTTCGAAACTCCCGGCTCTGGATTTCCACTGCCTCCTCTACATTCCCTTATTACAATATATGGAAGAAGGTGGGATGCCTCTGCATTGTGCTGAGTCTGTTTTTTGTATCTTTTTCATGAAACTCTGAAAGGTAGTTTTGTCTTCAGGGTAGTAAGCCTGCCCCGACCTCACTGTGTTGCCAGCACCTAGCATTCACTTACTGAGTATTTGAAACATCCTAATGTTGAAAGTCCAATGGTCTATTGCACATCGGGTGAAACCTTATTAAATCTGTTCAAACGCTTCTATGTTTTATATCCCAGGCCAGTAGCAACAGGTAGGAAGAGCAGTAAATGCATATTGTGTGCAGATCCGGTCTGAATAAGTTCCTAATTATGGTGCTTAACTGGAGAGTGGAACTGGAAACCCTTAAAAAGGTTCAGAACCCTTAAGGCAGAGAGTGCTTTGGAGATCCAGGGGATTTTAGTTACTTAGTCACAGGGCATGGATTTTGCTCCAAGCATTAAGATGGTTTATAGGAGGTTTGTAGACCTGTTCTAAGAAAATAGACGCTCTGGGGAAGATTTGAAAGGGCACACAGAGGGCTGCCTGATGACTAACAGCCTGGCCAAGGTTCCTATCCTCCGGGAGTCCTCTCTGTGGCCCTACAGCACCCTGCTGCATCTACCTGCGGGGACGGCGGGGCGAGGAGGGTGCAGCCCAGCCGCTCTCCCATCTGCCCACCCCATTCCAGCTCTGGCACTGCCCCTTGGCAGCTGTGACTCCTTGAGCAACTTACTTCACCTTTCTGGACTTAAGAGGGCCAGCTTTAACAAACCAGATATTGCCTGGACATGGTCATACTGAAGAAGCATTCTTTGCTTATCTGAAATTCAATTATAATTGGGCATCCAATATTTTATCTGGCAAAGTTATCCGGGCCTCACTTTCTTTATTTCTAAATTGAGGTGAGAATGGTACCAACCTCATCAGGTTATAAGGCTGAAATGATGTAATAGATGGAGAGTACTTGGAATAGGACCGGAGCTCAGAGTAAGTGCTCACTCAGGAAGGTGGCTTTATTATCTCTCCCTCACCGTCCATCCATGTAGTCTGCAGCTCTTGTCAGAACCATTACCCGAAGTTTTAACTGGTCACTCTAATTCCAGTTCCATCTCCTCCCACTGTCCTGAAGTGTGGCTGCCCAAGATATCACTCAAAATTAGAAATCTGGTCATGTACTTAAAAACCCTACTTAAAGTCTTCTAATGGCTCCCTGTTACCCATAGAATAAAATCCACATTCCTCAGTCTGAGGGAACTTTCAAGATTTGCACCTGCCTTGTCTTTCCAGTCTCCATTACCACTGTCCCTCCCTCCACAACCCCATGCCTACACCAAACATTGTCCTGCCTCTGCGCCCTTTCTTGGTGGCCCCCTCTATCCCTTTCTCCCAGGGGCCCTGAGGAAAAACCATTTGTCCCAAGCAGCTCTGCTTAAGACCACCCCATCTGTAGACTTTCCTGCACCATTACTGTAAGCCTTCCTAGGACCCCTCCAGATCCCTGCTTGGACTTCACAGCACTTTATACAGACCTTTATCTGTTCCTTTCACACTATAGTAAACTTGTTTCAATTTTGTTATATTTTTAACTGTATAATATATGCCTATGAATTAATTTTCATCCACAACTTGGTGCTTTTAGTTAGTATTTGGAGTATCTAATCAGGAACACATACATCAAGGATGGTAGGTGAACATTTAAAAAGCTGCCCAACTTCAAATATTCTTATTTAAGTCTGCACCAGAGGATTGACCCTTTGAATGAGGGATGCAGAAATAACTTTTAACTCATAGAATGAGTGGTGTTCAGGATATACAGTGGACCAGAAGGACTTGTATCTCTTGTGCTCTCGTGAGCAGAACAGAGAACCTGAGTCCAAACACCACTCAGCCCTGGGCCTTGCACTTACTGGAGGCTTCTGCCCTCTGATATTAAGGAGTCTATCTATTGTCAGGATACAGTTGCATTTATGTCTAGTGAAACTTTCATGCAAGGCGTTGGAGGGTCTGAAAGAACAGAGCAAGGACTTCACCAAAATTACAGAATAGGTTGAGAGATGGTTTTTTACTTGCTTGCTAATAAAAGTTGGTTCACCTCGTAAAAAGTGGCCTAATATGTGCCCTCATTGTAACATAATACCTGGTAGGGAGGTGGTGGGATGAGGGAATAACTGTAGCCCTCCCTCCATGTATCCTAATTGTTAGAAGCTACTGTCATCCTGCAAAAGGAACTTGATCATGAAACTAAATTGGTTTATATCAGTTTGTAACACTTTGTCTCTCCAATTAAAGGAGAGCTCGAGAGTAGGGACCTATGTTAGTCATGGGTCCCTCACCCTGCAGGTGGTGCAACAAAAGGCACCCAGTATAGAAGGAGCTCCAAAACCCTTGAAAGACCCTCATTGCTGAGCCAGCTTCAAAACATTGAGGACAAACTCAGACATCTGACTAACAAATATGATTGGAGTGAAAACATACAGGAAAACAAAGGATGCAAGAGAAAGTTACCCTTTGATACACTTTCTTTGAAATTTGTTCTCTAAGAAATAGCTTTCCTTCCTGAGAATTAATGATACATAACATCACATTAGCTTTGAAGGCTTTGAAGAATCTTTAAGAAATAAAGTCACTTTACCTCTGGGTATGCTTCCTCTAACCTATGACCTTAGTCTAATCAAGAGAAAACATCACTCAACCCCAAATTAAGCAAATTTGACAGGGTGTCTGGGTGGCTCAGTTGGTTAAGCAGCTGACTCTTGGTTTAGGTTCAGGTCATGATCTTGGTTGGGGTCCTGGGATCGAGCCCTGTGTCAGGCTCCGGGTTCAGTAGGGAGAGATTCCCTCTTTCCCTCTGCCCTGCTCCCCTTCCCCCATTCACCTGAATACAGGCACACACACTCTCTCTCCTTCAAATATAAATGAATAAATTTTTTTTAAGCACCATTTTACACAATATCTGACCAGCATTCTTTAAAACTGTCAAGTTCAAGAATAAGACTTGAGGAAAGACTGAGAAACTGTCAAGATCAAAGGAGCCTAAAGAGACATGTTAAGTGCAGTGCGAGATCCTGAGTGAGATCTTGGCACAGAAAAAGGACATTAATGAAAAGAATGGATAAAATCCAGATATGTCTGGAGTTTAATTAATGGTACTGTACCAATGTTAATTTCTTAGTTTTGACAAATGTACCATGGTAATGACAGATGTTAACACTGGTGGAAAGTGCATGAAGGATATCTGAAAACTTTGTATTTGTCACTTGTCTGTACAACTGTCATTATTCTAAAATTAAAAAGTTTATTTTAAAAAGAAATACATTTTAAAATAAGGTAAATATTTTACTGACTGGATTTGTTGTAGAAATAAAGAGGAATCTTGTTTTGATAATAATAAAGTCAAAATTTTAAAGGTAGGTCCTGTGTGCCAAGGAGAACCACCTGCATCTAGAGGCCTGTTTCTAGGCTGGGCCTGATCCTGACTACTTGGACCACATGGTTCCTACTTGCTTTTCAGCTAAAATCTTGTTTAAACTTGGTTAATATACCTGGATTTGTTAAAGGATAGATGGCTAGCTATGGTGTAAAATCAGCATTGGGAGGAAGTGCAATAACCTCTTTGGGGCTGAGCCTGCAAAGCTCGAGGCATAGAGAATCACAAACACCAAGCATTAAATTCCTTTCTTCTAATAAACATTAAAACAAATACAAAGACCTATTCCCTTCAAGCTCCTACCACAGTTCTTGGTACATATCATAAGTATTTGCTGAGTTTCATGTTACTATAACCTAGTTCAGAGTTGCCCACTTACTTTGATGAGGGAAAAAAAGTACATCCAAAGTGGATATGAAACTCAGCTTTTTACTGATGTTGGCTTTGGGGCCTTTATTTTTAAGTCCAGGTTGAGGGAAATTAGTGCTTTTTAACTAGATCATTTCCAGTGTAGCTATTCCACATGTTTGTTGATATAAACAAATAAAATAGCTGGATGAACATTTAATGTTACACAATGAATGTTTACAAAATAGTTTATTGTTTTTATCATTATAAAATTAATAACACCCTCAACAGAAAACTCAGATACCAGGGCATCTGGGCAGCTCAGTTGTTAAGCATCTGCTTTTGGATCAGTCATGATCCTGGGGTCCTGGGATCGAGTCCCACATCAGGCTCCCCACAGAGACCCTGCTTCTCCCTCTGCCTATGTCTCTGCCTCTCTCTGTGTGTTTCTCATGAATAAATAAATAAAATCTTAAAAAAAAAAAAGAAAACTCGGATACCATTTATGTGGAAAGAAAAAAGTAAAAGTCACATCTCGTAATCCCACAACCCAGAGATAAGTAACATTAACATAATGGTGAACTTCCTTTTTATGCATATATAGATTTTTTACATGATTGGGATCATGCTATACAACCTTTAAATGATTGTTCCATTAATCAGTTTTCTGATTTTATTTTATTTTTTAATTTTTATTTATTTATGATAGTCACAGAGAGAGAGAGAGAGGCAGAGACACAGGCAGAGGGAGAAGCAGGCTCCATGCACCGGGAGCCCGACGCGGGACTCGATCCCGGGTCTCCAGGATCGCAGGTGCCAAAGGCAGGCGCCAAACCACTGCACCACCCAGGGATCCCCAGTTTTCTGATTTTAAAAGTAATAAATGACAATAGCCAGGGGGCACCTGGATGGTTCATTCCATTCAGTGGCCAGCTCTTGATGTTGGCTCAGGTCATGATCTCAGGGTCCTGGGATTGAGTTCCCCATGGGGCTCCACGTTCAGTGGGGTGTCTGTTTCAGGATTCTCTCTCTCCTTCTGTCCTTCCCCCACTCACTTTCTTTCTTTCAAACAAATGAGTCTTTTAAAAATAATAATAATAATAACCAGCACTTATGTAACACTTACTATGGGCCAGGTGGTCTTCTAGGGCTTTACATATATTAACTCATTAAATCCTCACAACAGTCCTGTAAACTGGTTATTATATTCATTCTTGTTTTATAGATGAAGAGAGTGAGGCACATATTGGCCAAGTATCTTGCTCAGGATTATGTACATTTTTATATTTGATAAAACCATTTTACATGGATGAACCAGGATTTGAACTATGCAATGTGGCTCTAGAACCCACACTTCTAATCATGACACTCTACTTGTTTCCCATTAGTTCACTTACAAAGTCTGAAGTTGTGATAGCCAGCCTCCAAAATGATACTCACCTTCTGGAATTCATTCCCTTGTGTAGTCTCCCTTTGCATGAATCAGGATCAGTCTGTGTGTCTAATAGAATATTGTGGAAGTGACTATGTGTGACATCTAAGGCTAGGTCATAAAAGACATTGCAGCTATTCCCCTGGGTCTCAAGGGTAGCACTAACTCTGTGGAAAGTCAGCTACTATATTGTAAAGACACCCAAGGATAATTGTGGAGAGGAATCTACTCGTCAACCATGTAGGCATATTGGAAGCAAATCCGCCAAACCCAGTGAAGCTTTAAGTGACTGTAGCCTCTGCTGACATATGACTGATCCTAATGAGAAATGGCAAGCCAAAACCATCCAATTAAGCTGCTCACAAATTCTTGACCCCTAGAAACTTTGAGACAAAATACATATTCATTGTGTATTACTAAGTTACTAAGTAACTAAGTTACTAAGTAACTAGTACTAAGTTACTAAGTAACTAAGTAAGTGTGTTACTAAGTTTGGGGATAATTTGTTACACAGCAATTGAATAACTAATACAAAAAATACTAGGAAAAGTATGAAAAGAAATCACTTCAAATCTTACAAGTCCAAAATAACTGCCTTATAACTTGGATAGGATCCCATCTTTTTGTGCTCAAACTTACTTGAACTAAATCTGTCTAAAATATGTAACTTGGTTCATAATGCAAATTCGTTTTGGTGTACTGCCATTTCCCCACTTAATGTGTAAATAAATATCCGTGTCATTAGAAAATTCTTTAGAAACATAAGTTTAATGGATTTGTAAACTCATACTAAAAGGATGGTTCACAATTGAGCTGTCTTGTGGACATAAATTGTTTCCATATTTCTGCTATTAGGAACATTATCACTACAGATACCATGGAAAGAGACACTATAGTGAGTTGTCAAGACCACTGCCTTTGAACTTACTCTGTGTATGCAAATTCTAGTTTTGCCCTTTCCTAGTGCAACTTTAAGTTCTTTGATATCTGTTCTTTGTTTCCTTTATCTAGAAAATAAAGAATACAATGTGTTTTCTGGCACTTCCGTTTTTTTATTGAAATAAGTTATACATTACATGTTACCATTTTAGCCATTTTTAAGTATACTGTTCAGTGGCATTAAGTACCTTCACACTGTTGTGCAGCCATCACCACCATCCATCTCCAGAACTTGTTCATTATCCTAAATTGACTCTGCATCCACTCAGCACGAACCCCTCACTCTGTCCTACACTTAACCTCTGGTCCACTGTTCTACTTTCTGTCTCTGTGGATTTGGCTCTTCTAGGTACAATATTTGTCCTTTTGTGTCCAGCTTATTTTACTTAGCACGTTGTCAAGGTTCATCTTTGTCGTAACAGGTATCCAAATCTCATTCCTTTTTAAGGCTGAATAATATTCTTTTGTATGTATGTAAACAAAACCACATTTTATTTATTCAGTCTTCTGACAATGGGTTTTGAGTTGTTTCCACCTTCTGACTATTGTGAATAATGCTACTATGAACACTGGTGTATAAATACTTGTTTTAGTCCATGCTTTCAGTACTTTGGGGGCATATACCTGGAAGTGGAATTGTTGGATCACATGGTATTGTGTTTAATTTTGGGGTGGGGGGACAGTCATACTGTCTTCCAGAGTGGTTGAACCATTTTATATTCCCATCAACAATGCACAAGGATTCCTCACATGATCTTCACTCAATCCGAGTCCAGATTTCCTCTTTTTCTAGGGACACCAGCTATTGACTTAGGGTACACTCCAATGGTCTCATTTTAGCTTTATCACCTCTGTAAATATCCTGTCTCCAGATACAGTCCCATCCTAGGGACAGGGGATTACTGCAACATGTGCATTGAGGAGATAGAACACTGTCCATCTCATAACAACCTAATAAAATACATCTGTGAAAACTTACAACTAATATCAATTTATGCAAAATTGAGTGTTTCCCCTTAAAATAGGCAATAAGGATTTTCATTATTACCACTTCTTTCCAACATAGTACTAAAGAGCTTAAACAGGGCAATAAAGATAAAGATAAAGAGTATAAACAAAAAAGTAAAAAATGTCTTTATTCACAGTTGATATGGTTGCATATGTAAAAAATCCCAAAGAATCTACCCCCCACTTCACAAAAGATGTTAGGAATAATAAGCAGATTTGGTAAGGTTGCAGGATACAAAGTTACTATATGAAAATTAGATGTATTTCTGTATATTAACAATGAACAGTTGAAAATGAAATTTAATAAGGCAACACAACAACTGTACCAAAAACATAAAATATTTAGAGATGAATTTGACAAATATGTTCAAGGCCTATACATTGAAAAATACAAACACTTCTGAGAGAAATTAAAGAGGATCCAAATAAATAGAAAGGTATGTCATATCCATAGTCTGAAAAGCTATTTTGTTACGATGTCATTTTTCTCCATAGTGATCTATGGATTCAGTGCAATTTCAATCAAATCCAAGAAGGCTTTTACCACAGAAATTTGCAAACTGATGCTAAAATTTATAAAGAAGTACATAGGACTTAGAATACTTAATTTTGAACAAGATTAAAAAGTTACCTAAAATAACTATAAATGATAAAATAACAATTTTTGACAAAATTTCAAGGTTACTATAAAGGTATATTAATCAAGAAATATACTCATAGTATATTTCAAATCTACTAAGATTTGAGAGTGGCATGAGGACATACCTATACATCAATGGAGTCCAGAAACAGACCTACAATTAAATTGCCAGTTTGTATTTGATACAACTGCCAAAGCAATTCAATGGAGAAAAGGAAAATCTTTTCAACAAATGGTGCTGGAATAATTGGATGCCCTTATAGGACAAAATCAATGTTGACTCTACCTTAACCCTACCCCTAAATTAATTATGGATAGATTATAAACCTAAATGTAACAACCAAAACTATAAAGCTCCTAGAAGTATGCACAGGAGATTATTTTTACAAGCTTGGAGGAGGCAGAAATGACTTAGCTGAGATGCAGAGAACACTAAACATAAAAGAAGACATGAATAAATTTGACTTCATAATATTTAAATGTTCTTCCCATGAAAAAAACACTTGAGAAAATTAATGGATACATCATAGATTTGAGGGGGAAATTGCTATATCTAGACTATATATGTACATACTATATTTATATTTGATAAAGGATTTATATTTAAAACAGCAAAAACTGTTACAACTCAATTTATTAACAAAGGCTAGTAATTATTAAAAGGCTAACAATCCAACAAGTGATTGAATAAAGTGCTTCTGATTAAGATCCTGAAGACACAATTCACCTTATATGTCTCTGGAGGTGAAGAAATGGAGGTTGAACCATACTGTAAGAAAATCCACTCCATCACAATAAGGCATCCAAAGTTTTCAGAAGAAAATGGCCACATAAGTTCAAAATACAGTATCACTATTCCAGAAATCTTTGGTACATTCCATATAAAGGGTCTACAAAGAGCTTTGAAAAGATTAACCAGATAATCCTCACAGTTTCCTTAAGAGACGGGTGGGGAGTGAACAGTTGAGCTTAATCCCACAAAGAGAGAGAGAACTATGGACAACTTGTTGCTGAGCTGTGGCAAACTTGGCTCCTGGCAGAGGGACAGATGCACTCCAAGGTGAGCCAGGGATCAGCACTGCAAGAGCTTGCCTTTCCCACCCTTTCTGATTGACTCACCCACCACTCACTCAGCAGATAGCTATTAAAGAATGCCTCCCTCTCAGTGAGAGTCAGGGCTTGTAGCTTGACTATAGACTTTCACTTCAGAGGTGCGCCTTGCCTCTGCCCTGGGGGCCTCTGGTGACTCATTTCCTGCTCCCAGGCTTGCTCCAGCACACAGTGAGGATCCCAGGGTCCCATGTCTCATGTTCTGTTCTTCAGCTACTACTGATCCCTGGCCTCTCCCCTGGCTTCTGGGGCTCCACCAAAACCCTCCTGAGTGCATTCCTCTCCATTCTTCCCATCCAGGCCCTGGGGAGCACTTGATGTTGCTAGAGTAATAGTAGTTGATGTCATTTGCTAAACCTCAATGTGAACCCACTGTGCTTACAAAACTTTCACTGTCATCCTGGACTCACTAGCCTTTCTGCTAGTGCCCTCATTTGAAGTGCTGTCCCATTCTTCAACTCTCCAAACAATATTCACTGCTCAGTAGCTACCACACCCATGAAATCTTCCCCATATTCCCCCTCTCCTTTACCCTCAGCACTCAGGAAACTTGCCAGTTGGTACATACCACTTGCCAGGATGTATATCCTTGCCCTCCATGGAGAAGACAGATGATAAACCTGCAAACATATAAAAAGAAGTTAAAATACAGAGCACTGTGAACTGTACAGACCAAGGGCAGGATGCTCTAAGATGGGTCGGTTTGTCATGAAGATTATGTTGGGTTAAAAAGCAATCAAAATGCAGCAGATCCAGGACCCTTTCCAGGAAGTACCTAAAAAGAATTTGGACAGAGGACTTGCTCCACGAAGAGAGCTGCCTCCCCAGATAACTACATTATACTATGAACTAGGTATGGTGGACAGGGAGGAACATAGAAAGGCCTGTTTGATCAAAGTCCTCTTTGTCCCATTGTTTCTGAGTGACCCAAACACTCATTGACCAAATATTTATTCTTTTTCATCTCCCTGTGAATTGCATTCCTTCCCTTTGAACTCTCCTACAGCCTTCTCCTTTGTTCAGGATGACATACATACCTCATTTTGCCTGTCTTTGGAATTCCCATGTCTGTGTACAAAATTTTTGTAGGTCCAAAATTAAATTTTATTTTCTCCTGTTAATCTATCTCATGTCAACCTGACACTTAATCCTGCTGGAAGAACCTTCAAAGGGACAGTAAAATCCTGCTCCCCAACAGAAGAAAAGAAATCAAGCTACTCAGCTTGTGAATGAAGGGTGGGAGGTGTCTAGGTGGCATCACCCCTGAGGAGGTGACATCTTAATTGAGACCTAAGTGACACAGCAGGGCCAGCCTTACAAAGATCCTGGGAAGAATACATCTGGCAGGAGGCACAACCCAAGCAAAGGTCCTGAGATGAGAACAGCTTAGGCATTTGAGGAAAAGAAAGAAAAGCAGCATGATTCAGGGGTGCTGAGTGAGGGGTGAGTGGGCCAGGTCAATTCCTGCAGGATTGTGTGGGAAGTGAGGAGAGGCAGGTCTCACCTTGACTTCTTACTTGGGGAGCAGGAACAGACCAAAAGCTGTGTGTCTCGGGCACTGTTGTGCTGTGTAGTAGGGACTCCGCATGTGGGAGTCATTTGGTCCTTTCTTTCACAGACTCTAGAGCTGAGTTCTACTTGCCAGGTGTTCTGTCAAATGTTCCACATGCCACGCTGGGCTCTTTTGTTGGAGTGAAGTCAGTTCCTATCAGAGAACACAACGAGAGAGCTGCAGGTTGAGAAGGCAATGGAAATTCTTCCAGGTCTCCAGGACGAGTGGTCAGGGACAAGGCAGGGCATTTTCTGAGAACTTACTCCCTTCTGGCTCCGTGGATCTAGAACCAGCCCTGCATTTTACATACAGTAGATCATGAAGAGAAAGTCTCGTGGTCTGAGTGATTGAAAAAACATTTGTAAGGACAATTAGGCTGGAAAGTGGAGGAATTTGTGGGGTGGAGGGCACTGGTTCCTGGTTCTGTTTCCAACCCATTAGCTCTGAGCTTTGGCGGGGGGGTGGTCAGATAAAGGGGTGTGACCAGTTTCCTTCCTCTGAGTAATAATAACCATAACAACAGGCACTTACTGAACACACACACACACACACACACACACTGAGAGCCAGGCACATGTTAAGCAGTCTACCTGGAAAATGAACAATTTTTTCAGCCACCCATTGTTCAGATGAAGCTTGGGAGCACTGAGGAATTGGCCTAGGATCACATAGTTAATCAGTGGCAGATTGAGGATTCAAACCCAGGCTGATTCTGGAATCTAGGGATTTATCCACAGCCTGTAAGTAAAGACTGTGGCCCTTCAGTGTCTGTCCCACGCACTCGGAGCCCCACGAGTCCTCTCAGGGCTGCTCCCTGTGCCTGGCAGCTGCTCTCAGGCTGGGGCCTGTCCAAGCAGGAGCTGCCATCCCTGAGGTGCTGGGCTACATTGTCAGGGCTGAAAGCCAAAGCAGAAGGACAATCTAGGATTGGCAGAGCCGGCCAAAATCTCTTTATGACCCCCTTAGGGGAAAAGATGAGGAAATGGTGTGTTTTACAAACGAGTTTCATCTGGCTTCTTGTTGATGCCACACCCAGCCTTCTCTAGAAGCTTCTTTCTAGGTAGTTGCTGAGCTATTAACTGCAGAGAAAAGAATTCCCCACACTTTTTGTTAAAGTAGGTCCTGTCTCTTAGGGGATATGATCCTCAAAGCTGAGCATTTAGTCCAACGAGAGGCCCTGGGCCAGCCAGGCCCTCATAGGTACTTTTTCAGATCCAGTGGCAAAATTAGTTTAACATAAGGGTGAGATACAACAGGGAGGGGTATACTCAGTGAAAGTGGTTCACCCCAAGAGAACCCCAAGGGTTGGCTCTTCCTGAGAAAGTCTGTACCCAGAGGCTGTTTCCACATGACAGACTCAGAGCCTTGGTGTGTGCATCAGTGTGGTTGTTGGTTCGACTGTGCCTCCCCCAAAGGATATGCCCACATCCTTACTCCCAGAACTTGTGGGTATGACCTTACTTGGGAACAGTGCCTTTGCAGATATAATTAGTGTTAGGATCTCAAGATGAAATCACCTTGAATTTCAGGTGGGTCCTAAATCCAATGACAGATGTCCTTAGAAGAGAAAAGCAGAGGAAGGGTTGAGACACGGGGGAGACAGACAGACACAGAAGAGAAAGCCACATGAAGACAGACGCGGAGATGGGGTGATACAGCCACAAGTCAAGGAACACCTGGAGCCACCAGGAGCTGGAGGAAGAAGACAAGGATTTTCCACTCCAGCCTTCAGATGGTGTGTTGGCCCTACTGGCACCTTGGTTTCAGACTTTTGACCTACAGAAGTGTGAGAGGATAAATTTCTGTTGTCTTAAACCACCAAGTTTGTGTTAATTTGTTAAGGCATCCCTAGGAAACTAGCACTGGGGACTACCATGCCTTGCCTTGGGGCCTGATTCATCAGCAACACACCATCTCCACCCACCCCCGGAATAAGGAGTTACCTACTTGCAGTGAGGAATACATCAGAGGAAAGGAGGCCACCATCTATCCAGTGCCTTCTCCCTCTGTAGGTCAAGCCACAGGGCAGAAAATCAAAGGCTAGTTGTGATCCATCTTTAGAAAGAAAGACCTTCTGGCTCAGATCCTAGGAGAGACCCCTTCTCCCAGACCAGCTCTGGGGACAACCTTACCTTAGTGCACCGAGGTCTAGCCAGCACACATCCTCCTTGCTGGGGTCGTACAACAAGTTTGGCTTCACTGACCTCTCTTTGTGCTGCCTTTAAGCCCACAGAGTCACCCCAGGAATTCCCAATGGGATCCTCTGAACTGAGCATGAGCATCACCCCACTCACTACATTATGACTACAGTCCAGTTTTCCTCCTTGGTCACCTTGAATTTTGGATGATTCCAATGTCTTTGGTCATGTTTACCGACAATCTCTGCAGATGGCTAATCCCATCCTTCATGTGTGGATTTGTCCGTTTTCACTTAAGAACAGTTTCCAAGTTCTTGAGGAGTAGGAGAGGCACCATGTGGTTGGGACTCCACACTCACTGGTAAGATGGTCAACGGCTCCACTGGCATCCACAACAAAGAGATGCGACTGGTCCCCCCATGTGAGCTGGAGAGCCATCAGCAAGGAGCAAAAGTGATGATCTTTAGTTGGCTTAACATATGGCAGAGTCATTCTTATTATTCTTTTCTCCCCTTCTGAGAGAGAGAGAGGGAGAGAGAGAGAGAAAGTGAATGTGTGTGCACTGAGGTATGAATTGATCACTGGCCACCAAAGTTTTTGGCTTTTTCTAACTGTAAATAAAGGGAGAGACTTTGAAAGTTTAACTCTTTTTCCTCTTCAGGTTAAGAGTCTTAACATCTAACATCTTAAGATTTGGTGGATCTCATTCCAGAAGAATTTAAGAGAAGAAACAATGAGTTCACAGGAGCTTTCAACAACTCAAGCTTGAACTCCAAACCCGTAAGAAAAAAGAAGCCATTCAGATCCTCTCACTGTCTGCAGTAACCAACCTTTTCAGGTAGAATGTACTGGTCATGAGGGACTCACTGGTTTTGTTTTCATGAACTTTGTCCTTGAATGACCTTGCCAGAGATAAGACCACCACCCAGAGGGAAGGCCTGGGGATGGATGTGCTTTGCCGCTGGCCCAGGATGGGGAAGAATGGCCTGCTGTAGTGCCTCTGTTTCCTCCTTTTGCACCCCCCTTCCCATCCGTGCCTGACTGTATTCCTCTTTGCAGATTTCCTTGACCATGATAAAGACAAATAGGAAAAGCAAGGACTTGCAATGAAGGAAGAAATGGGCAGGGATGTGAAAAAAGGAGGAATCAATATGCTCCAATATGCAAGGAGCAAGGAGGTGCTCCTTGCAGGATATTCAGCAACCCCTCCTTTATTCCTGGATTCTCCTCTGGGCCCAACAGCTGCATCTCAGACTCCCAAACGTCAGATGGACACTCTCACCTGAAGATGTTGTCACCCCAGTGGAAGGGCTTTGTTCTGGTTTTGTAGCTGTCCCTTCTCGGTCTGTCCACACTGTGTTTTTGCACGTGGTTTGGGGAGTGGAGAGGGTAGACAAGTAGGAATTGATCTTCCAGAAATTTCCCTCCATCCAAAGCTAATTAGGTTCACCATTGGTCTTTTCGGCACTCAGCTCTATGCAGTGGAAAGCCCTGCCCAGGTACAGCCTCTACTAGTTGTTACGGGAATTTATAGGTCACTCTGGTTTCTGCAATAGAAGAGGCAAAGGCCAGAGGTATAGCCTAAGGATATATGTATTTAGATCTAGTCCAAGAATAATATGGTCCAGCTGGGATTCGTTTCCCTAGACTCATGTGTTCATTCATTCCATTTTGGAAATATGTACTGTTTTTTCTCTGTACCAGGCACCATGCTGGGCACTTGTGCGTTGACTAATGAACAAAACTGACACAGATCCTATCCTCTGTGCAAAGGGTTGGTTTTCCTTCCCTAATGCTGAGGCAATGCCCAGGCAGGAGAACAGGTCTGTCTCCTCCCTGCCTCGAGTGTGTGGCCATTGAGTTCACCGGCATCTCCTAGGCTCAACACCCCATCTTCGCCCCAGGAGCCAAGAGCTCCATCACCCGTACAGGCCAACCAGGCTTCTGATGCTGGACCCAGGCTTGCTCTTTCAGGCATATAGCACCCTCTGTTGGAGGCCTAGCCCCAACACCCTGGCCTTAGACTAGGACACCAGGCTGCATCAGTAGCCTTTTTTGCTCACATAACCCTGTGTGCATGGTCCACCCACCCACCTTAACAGCCACTGCTCAGTGCCAGGCTCTGTTCCAGGGGGGTTGAGGATATAAAAATGTACAAGGTAAATGTTCAGTCTTCTTACAGTTTCAAGTTCAACTCCCTTCCCTTGAATGAGGATCCCAATAATGGTAGATGGATTGGGAATGGGGTGTGTTCTAGATCCCTAGGTCTAGGTAATCTCTTCAAAGGGCTAAGGGATCCTCCTGTCATGTGGATTCCTCAGGATTGTCCTTTGCTTTCTAGAATTCCTGACCAAAGTGGCAGATCCGTCCCCACTATGACTCTGTGCTACATGTGAAATAATGGGCTTAATTCCTCTAGGCAGAAAAACTCTTATCCCCATACCTACCTCTACCATCACTGGTGACTCTTCCCTCTCCCTTCCTCAATGGGAGCACTCTAGTAAGGGGCATGACTGAAGAAAGGCAAGTCCCAGTCAGAATCTTCTTTTACCTTCCCTCCAGCCACCTCTTGTTACCAGGCTCTTAATATAGCCGTTAATCTCTGCCTTCAGGACGCTGGTCCCCCACTGACATCTTCCACCATTTAAAGGCCAATCCGGGATCCCTGGGTGGCTCAGCGGTTTAGCGCCTGCCTTTGGCCCAGGGCGCGATCCTGGAGACCCGGGATCGAATCCCACGTCGGGCTCCCGGTGCATGGAGCCTGCTTCTCCCTCTGCCTGTGTCTCTGCCTCTCTCTCTCTCTCTCTCTCTCTCTGTGACTATCATAAAAAAAAAGAAAAAGAAGGGAAAAAAAAAAGGCCAATCCACCCCTGATGCTCAGGAATGACCACATAGGGAACCTCCAGCTCCTTCTCTGGTTCCTAGAAGCCTCACAGAAATGCAGGAGTTGTGTGCAGGGGGCCCTCCAGAGGCCCGCAAGAGTTACCACATCCTCTCAGAATGAATCCTCGGCCTCTCTCCTGGAGGCACAGTCCTTAAAGGACAGAGTGCTCGCTGGCAGAAAGCCAGAGCACAAGCTTTTTTGTTTTGCCCTTCTAGCATTTCTGTGGGTTAACTCTTTATTAACTTTTGTTTTAATGGGGCAGCTTTGCTGAGCTACGTAATTCATATAGGATACAATTCATCCATTTAAAGTGTACAGTTCAGTGGTTTTGAATATATCCCCAGAGCTTTGCGACAACCATCACCACGATCGGCCTAAGAACATTTTCCTCACCCCAAAAAGAAATCCCTTGCCCATCAGCAGTCATGCCCCATGTTCCCCCCAGGCCCCCCCAGTCCCTGGTCAGCATTAATCTCCTTTTTAAATGAAGATTTTATTTATTTATTCATGAGAGATACAGAAAGAGAAGCAGAGACATAGGTAGAGGGAGAAGTGGGCTCCCTTTGGGGAGGGACCCCGGGATCATGACCTGAGCTGAAGGCAGACACTCAACCACTGAGCCACCCAGGCATCTCTAATCTCCTTTCTCTCTGTATGGATTTGCTTATTCTAATAACTCATGAATAATGGAATGTATAAATGCATACATGAAATCATGTGACATGGGGTTTTTTGTGTCTGGCTTCTTGCACAAAACAAGCTTTTATTCTTAATTTCATCTGTGCTTTGACTAGAATGACAAAATAATTTATCAACCAAACTGGGACACTTTTATAAGGGGGGTACTCTTAATCCCAGCACTGCAGCAACAGGCATACACTGGGGCCACCTCAGCAGAGGTGTGGCACCCGCCTTCCAGGGAAATAACCTCGCCTCATCCCTTCCCTAAATCAGAACTATCAGATCCGTCCAGAACCTTGGGTCTCCCCGGGAACCGAAGTTAATTTACCTCTAGATTTGCTAATGCTGTTTATAGCTGAAGCATGCTTATGATTTATGGGAGAAATAAGACTGATTTCCCCTAAAGAAATGAGAACAGGCAGTTTTATTTTTCATTTTGGAAGCATGAAATTTGCCTGTGTGGGGTGGAAACTGCAAAAGAAGCAGCCGCAGAAAACAAGGGTCTTATGACAAGTGTGAAGGGGCTGTCGTGAACTATGGGCCATCGGAATGGGGCTGGTGGGAGCTCGTGGGGTGAGTCATGGTCATGCGCTTGGCTCAGTGTCCCCCCTTGCTTCCACCATCACTCCCAGGCTCTTCCTAATCCTCTTGGAAAGGATTTTCAGTGTGCGTAAGCAAAGGAAAAATGTATTAATTTTTAGTGACACGTATCTGTTGGGTAGTGCTAGAAGTTGTGGCTGTCTGACGGGACGCTCTCACTGCGCTCCTGACAAATGCGCAGGGGATACAGGTCAGCAACAGATGTCTGTAACTATCGACTCCCTCCTTGCTGCAGCAAGGCTTTATCAAACAAGGACATCTTTTTATTACGAGACAGGAGCATCGCTGTCTTCGAATATGCATTGATTGCCCAACACACGCAAGACGTGCTGCTACATGCTGCCTCGGAATGTCACCATGTAAAAGAGAAAAGTACATAAAGTCACCACAAAATCATCTCCCCCCATCTTGGGCTCTGATCATACCCCTGCCTCTGCCTTAGCCTCTTCCTAAATTCTCTAAGGAACTGAAAGGTTCATCTATGGTTGGTTTGTGTTCTGAATTCACCAACAAGGCCAATTTGGGACCACCTGTCATGGCAAGGTCAGGGGTGGTCCCAAATGGAAGTGGACTTTGAGTCCTACTATTCAGATGCAGGCTCTGCCCTGGGAGCCAGACACTGGGTCTGGATGCTTCCAAGCCAGGGAGGCCCCTCGTGCCAGTCCAGTGCTGAACCCCAGATGCAAATGTGCTCCTCTGGTCTCTTGGGCAGCTTTTTGTTTGTATGTGTTTTTTTGCCTAAGCTCATCCATCTGGCTACCCTTCTGCCACCTTTTCTCCTATTTTCCATCCACCAGTCTCAGTTTGTCTTCCAGCTCTTTCCGAACCAATTATGCTATAGACAGATTTAGTCGATTTCTGGGCCAGATGTTCAAATACATCCCCTTCTGCATTAAAAATAATCAAAGTAGGCTCCCAGCCAGCTGTAGGATTTACAGACCCTTCTAGGAGAAATCCACAGAAAGTATTCTGATTCTGACACAATCTCCAAATTCATTCACAGGAGGAAAAAATGGCATTGATTTCATACAAGTGTGGAAAACATCCTAAATGTTAGTTGGTCAGGGCACCCAGTCTCTCACAGAGCTGGGAGATCTGGCCTAGATCAAGTGGAGGACTTCTTCCCTTACAAGTGAGGCCACCATGACCACCTGATCCCTCAAGCCTGGGATGCTGGGGTTTTCTTGTTAGCGCTAGGCTCCCCACTTTGCTGCTTATTTGGGTGCTGTTTATACAGAATCCTCCATATCCTCAGGGCATGTTGCATGTGTAAGATAAGACCAACATCCCTAGCCTCTTTGCAAAGCTCCAGGAAAGGGTTTGCCCTTGAAATGGGGATGGTATTCCAAGGAGAAAAAGGAGAAAAAGGACTTATCACCTTGGCTGGGCCCAGGGGACTGCTTGCAGACCAGGTGTTCATGTCCCTGGGGAAAACATAAAGATGTTCCAGAATTCTTTGCTCCAAGAAGAGCCACCCACAGCTCTCACACTCACACAAATGCTCCCTGCACCCTACCCCATTCCCAGCTGCTGGCAGAGAAGCAAGTTTCAAAACCCAGCATGTGAAAGGACTCCAGTCTACTCCCAGGGACCTTATTTAGGTGCGTCTGAGGTGAGACCCAGGAATCTGCATTTTAAATGAGCATCTAGATGAACTTGATGCAGGAAGTCACCATCTGCAAAATATGTGGCCTAGGGACACCTGGGTAGCTCAATGGTTGAGTGCCTACCTTTGGCTCAGATTGTGATCCCAGGGTCCTGGGATTGAGTCCCCCATCAGGCTCCCCAGAGGGAGCCTGCTTCTACCTCTGCCTATGTCTCTACCTCTCTCTCTGTATCTCTCTTAAATAAATAAATAAAATCTTAAAAAAAAATATGTGGCCTTGCTTTATCTCCCAGAATTCTTAGCTTTGAGCACAAGTGCTCCTCATGCCACCCTGCAAATTGTATGTAGAATGCCCCACCTGGCACCCAGGTATGATGGATCCAATAAGAATCCAGGGGATTGGAGCAGAAGGAGGATTCATTATACCTAGGAGCCAGATAGAGCATTCTGGATGCAGCATACAGGCTGCCTGAAAAACCCCTGGTGAAATCTGAAGGCAGAGAAACACAGGCTCACCCTGACCCAAATAACCAGAGGAGCCTATGGGTTTAAGAAAAAAAGAAGGATCAAATATTACCAGCAACTGTCCCAATGCTATCAGTTAAATAAAACTAGTTCTCATTTATCAATCAACATTACTATAAGCTACATTATAGTTCATATATGTATATATATTATATCCAATCAATATTATTTAATGAACATTGACACTGTGCCACAAGGTGAGGATCCTTCCTGTGGGAGGTCCAGCATTTGTGAAGACTCTGCACAAGACCTGCTCTGATCACTGGCTCCTCAACGTGTGGTCCACAGACCGGAAGCAGCAGCAGCAGCGTCACTTGAGAGTGTATTAGAAGCCTCTTGGGCCCCCCAGGCCTCCTGAAACAGAATCTGTGCTCTAACCAGATCTCCAGGTGATTTGTAAGTGCATTAAAAATTGAGGGGCACTGTTCTGCTACAATCAAGCCCCTCTAAGTTAAGATTCACAAGAGGCTCCAATGAGTTAAATAACTGGCCCGCATCTCACCATTGGTAATACCTTTATGGTTTTTGTCTTAATAAAAATAATGTGCCCCAGCCCATGATTTTTTTTTCTTTTAAAGGTATGTATGCAGATTCCTATTAATAAATGGATTCCAAATGAGTGATTTCTGAAGGCAGAGCTGACCACGCATCACTGTGCCCTAATGGGAAACAGCAGCTATTGCAGGTGAGACCTACTCTCCCAGAAAATCAGAAGGGATTCCACAGGTGTCCTGCTAGCCAACCCACCCTGCCGCCTCAAGGGGAAGCTTTAGAAATCATGGCCACACTGCTCACACCTCTCACCCCTTAATACTCAGTCTGGGTCTATGTTAATAAAACGGCTTTAAGACCTCAGCTACTCACTGATCTGCCTAGACTAGGTCAATAGTCATGGCCATTGCTTCCTAACACAGTCTTGGGCCACACACATTGGGCTTCCTCTGAGTTCCACTACCTGTGAGAGTGTGTGTGTCTTAGGTAGTTCAGCCTTCGCCACAGAGGTTTCTTTGTTTCATAGCAAGAGCCACTTGAGAGTGGCCACTGTATTTTCAAGCTTTGGCCACAGTGGAGAAACCAGAGACCAAAGAAAGCTCAGTTGCCCGGACTTGGCTGAAATGAGAACAAGGGCTCAGGAAGTTCAAGGGCAATCTGTGAGGCTCTTTCTCAGGGACTGGAGTTCCTATACTGACCCTGGGGCGTCCTGCCACCTCCCTGATCTGCTCAGCTGGAGGCAGCCTCTCCAGTTCTCTGTGCCTAGAACTTTTTGTTCTCAGCTCCTTGCATCCCCCAGAATCACCGTGGGAGAAGGCCGTGATTGCTCTGGCTTTCTGTCCTCCCCTAGGAAGTAAGCCCATTGAGAGCAGAAACTAGACTTTGCTCATTTATCCCCTGGTGGCAGGAATCCAATGAAATATAGTCTTAGAGATCTGTTTTCTAAATGGCCAAGTCTGTCCCCTTATTAAACTGATGCCTCATAATCCCCAGCCATAAAACCATAAGGCCTGCATTTGCTGACATTACGGGTGGGGCCTTGTCTATAAGGAGAGCCAGAGACAACAGGAGTGCTCAGTGCTGTGTGCACTGCTCTAAATGTCTGCTTCTTTCTGCTGGAGTATTCAAGGCTGGCACGGGATGGGGACCCAGGATGGAGCCATCAGCTGAGCCGTGACATGATTACAGTCTCCCAGACTTCTGGTCCAACATTTCATCCAGAATAAAGCATGCATGAGTTTTTACCACCTCCCTGAATAGCAATCAAATTAAGTGTGACTAATCAGTGAAGTGCTAGTCGAGAGCTGGCTGGGAGAAGGCTTCCATGTTGGCCTCGGAGCTGGTGCTATTGTGCCTTAACCATCTGTCCACACTGGTTGACATCCTCTATGACCTCCCAGCTGTTCTCCCAAAGAATACAGAACGCGATGGACTGGGTTTCAAACAATTTCCCATGGCTTGGGCCAAATTTATAAGTTTGAAGGAATGCAGTATGGGTTTCCTTTGGTTGCTAGACAAATCAGTATTATAAGTCATTGCTCAGGGGTGACAGGGAGGGAGGAAGCTTATCGACAAATGGGCATCAGATACAGAAGTTGCTGCAAAGAGAGATTCTTTATTCAGTCCTCTGTTTCCTCGGCTACGAACACATAAGAAAAAAAGAAGTCTCTCACAAGACTTTTTTGGGGAAAAATGAGAAACCATAAATGAAATTGCTTTACACATATTAGGTATTTGGTAAATGTTCTTAGGATCTGGACTCTTGCTATTTACTACTGATTAGGATATGGAAAAAGGAAAATCCATTTTGAAGTCCGTCCCCAAGAGCTGGTTTCCTGGAGCACTGTAATGGGTACCATTTGTGGGCAATTTGACCCAACAGGCATTTGTATTCACGGTGGAGTTCTGCTGTATTTACAGAAGACTGGATTAAAAGACTGAGCCTCAGCTGCCTCACAGAGATACATTATGACTCTTGTGGAAACTCAAGAGGAATAATATGAATTCTTTCCTTTTTTAAAAAAGATTTTATTAATTTTTTTTGGTGGGGGTTGGGGAGGAAAGAAAGTGCATGTGCATAAGCAGGGGGAGCGACAGAAAGAAAGGGAGAAGCAGACTCCTCACTGAGTAGGGAGCCCTGTGACACAGGGTACAATCCCAGGACCCTGGGATCTTGAACTGAGCCAAAGGCAGATGCTTAACTGACTGAGCCACCCAGCTGCCTCAATATGAATTCTTTCCTGCCAAGCTGTTTTTTGAACACAGAACCCCCTTTATCGGTCTGATCCTCCCACCAGTGGGCTCACAGAAACAATAGAGGACAACCTATTGGCCATGCACAGGCCCAGCTCTTAGGGCCTTTTAGGTAGATGTTGATGGGATAGAGTTAGCACCCCCCACAACCTTCGTACTGACTTGTAATTAAAAGAGGTCATATTCATTAAAAAAAAAAAACACAAAACACATTTATTAACAGTAAGGTACAAAATTGTACCAATCCAATCTCTTTTGTAAGTTTACAGGTGTCCCAGGGGATCCCCATATTTTAGGTGTTATGACTCCCCCATCCCATGTGAAAGGATCCCAAGACTCACACAAGAGCAATCTCATGCAGCCTCTGTCACTTTCATGGTCAGCATCAGGCATAGGAATGCTCCTAACACCGTTGCTGGACACGGGGCTGCTCACAGATCAAGGCTTGAATGTTGTCCTAAACAGTAAAGGCCACAGATACCACTAGACTTATACTCTGTGTTGAGGGTGGGAGTGTGTCCTTCAAATATTGCAGCCAACTCGTATTTTTGAACACCTCTATTTTTATCAGAGGTCCATTCTAATATTCATTATATGAATTTATTAGTGACTAATTTTGCTCATCTTTTCAAACATTCACTCTACATGTTAATAAAGCCTTAGATATTGCCCAAGATTTGAGTTTTAGAGCTTTGGGTATCAGTGGTTGGGTATCAATCCAGTATTTCTGGAGTGTGAATTCTCAAAAATGGCAACTGGCTTCTTTAGAATTGAAGCTTGAACTAACCAACAACTGCATAGTATTATACAGTTTATACTGAACTGTTTCATTTATCTATCTATCTATCTATCTATCTATCTATCTATCTATCTATTATCTTTTATATTGAACTGTTTTAAAGTGAATTACAGACACCCTGCCAAAGGGTTACCATGGGGCCCATCAGTTGATGAGTGTGCATTGAGTACTGCTTCTTCCATGTGGCTAGCTCTGTGATAAGCACCATGAAACTTTAAAAAATGGTGAGAATTACTTTAAGAACTGTGTGAATTCATGACAAGATATTTACATTTGGACTATTTAGAGCAGAGTGTAAGAGAGACTACACAAACCAAAGTTCAGAGATGGAGCCATTCCTGGAGACCTGTGTAGTCAAGGACAGAAATCTTGAATATGTCTTGGGTGATGGGCAGAATCTGGACAGAGAGGGTGAGAGAGGGATGATGTTCTCAAATCTGGCATGTGGATCAGGCACGAGAAGACCATTCTACTCAGTCCTCCTGTTGGAAGGAGTGGCCTAAGGTACAACCAACTACAGGGACAACTTTAGATGCTCCCGTGGGCAGGTTTGTACCACATCCTTGGTCCTCCAGGTCAGTTCTGTTTTTTTGTGAGGAACAGCTATCTTCGTGGGCCTGTCCTCTCCTGAAAGTGGCTCGTGACAGGCCACTCCTAAGCTGCTAGGCTCTGTGGGGTCGTCCAAGGCAGCCATTGGCCCCTGTTGAAGAGAAGTTAGTTCTCGCTGTATGTATAAAAGTTGACTTATTCATTTTGCAAGCATTATTTAAATATTTGGGGAAGTTTTACTTGACAGCTAGGTGTTTTAAAAGAAAGTTAAACATATTTAGACTGTAAATGTACTCTGGGAATTTAATTAACTAAGTTCCATATTCTTCCTGTAAACAATGATATGACTTAAAATAGATTTATAAGTAAACCTAACAAATTTAAGTTCAATTTGAAAGCTCAAGAAAACTTGGGTTTTAGAATATGGTACCTTAAAAAAATTCAGTATTAATTTTCCACACCAAAGCTACCTTCTCTGTGCTTGGAGCCTCCTTCAGGACAACCAAACCTTCCAATAACAAAGGTAGATGAGGGTAACAGGCGATGTGCTTCCCCAGGGGAACATGATTTTTCTTACTTTGCTCTTATGAGTCATGTTCTCTTACTGGATCTGGCTTAGTCTTCTGTAGGAGGAAAAGGAAATTGTGATTTTGGTGGGTGGTTAGAGATGGCAGATTTTGTATGCTGAGTTCTGTTTTTCTGTTGGAGATTAATGCCTCCACCCTGTCTCCTCCTAATAATTAACCTGCCATCTTGATCCTGTCTCCCTGAGATGTCTCATCTACTTTTAGACCCCAAACCTCTGTGCCTTCACTTCCAAATGCAGGCTCCTAATTGGTGTCCTAGAGGTCCCCAGGAGGGCCTGCTGTCATCTAAAGTTCAACACACTTCTGTGACCTCCTGTGACTCCTTTCCCTTTCTTCTTGTCACCCAAAGCAGAACTTCAGACACCTTCTATGTCTTTGGTCCCTTCCTATTTAATAAGTTAATTCTTTCTTGGAGATTTTCTTACCACCACCATTCAAGTCAGCTTTTTTACTTCCAAACCATATGAACTTTTTTTGTTGGGGGTGTAGATTTTTAAAATTGAGAGACAATTCACATACCATGAAATTTACTCTTTTAATGTATACAATTTAATGTGTGGTCTTTTTAAAAAGATTTTATTTATTTATTCATGAAAGACACACAGAGAGAAAGACAGAGACGTAGGCAGAGGGAGAAGCAGGTTCCAGGCAGGAAGCCTGATGTGGGACTCGATCCTGAGACCATAGATCACACCCTGAGCCAGGGGCAGGTGCTCAACCACTGAGCCACCCAGGCGTCCCTGTGTGTGGTCTTTAATGCATTCTCAGATAGGTACAACCATAACTGCTATCTAATCCAGAACATTGTCATCATCCCTCAAAGGAATCCTGGATCATAACCTTTGAATTAGTCTTCTCATTGCTGGTGATTCTTGCACTTAACTAAATATACCTAGAATAAGTTTGAGGATTAAGGCCTGCTTGGTTCAAATCCCGAATGTGCCATATGCCCTTATCAGAGGTTACCAGGGGGGCAGTGGCTCAGAGCTCCAAACCACAGCAATGTGATGTACTACTTTTATGGCCTTAATATTTCCAGTACCCAGTTTTACTACCTGTAAAATAGGCCAACAATGGTACATTGGACGAGTAAATGAGCTAAACAGATAAAGTAGCATGATGCAAGAAATCAATAAACACAGTTGCTATTTTATAAACTTTGGATCCAACTAAATAACTATAATGCATATTTTTAAATTAAAGTTTTAATTTTGAGATAATTATGGATTCACAAGCAGCTGCAAGAAATAATCTGGAGAGATGACTCAGTTTTCCCCAGTGATATTTCTAAAAATCCAAATGACAACCAGAATATTGACGTTGATACAGTCAAGACACAAAACACTTTATGCCCACGGGGGTCCCTGGGTTGTCCTTCCACAGCCCTCACTCTACCCTACAAACCTTAACCCCTGCAAACCACGACTCTGCTTTCTGTTTCGTCTTGTCAACAGTGCTAAATCAATGCAATCATGAGGAATTTGCCTTTTTTTACACAATGTAATTCCCTTGGGATTCATCCAGGTGATATGGCCCAAGTGTTTGTCTTCTTTCATCGCAGGGTGGTATCTGGGATATGGACATGTCACAGGCAGTGGAACCATTCACTCGCTAAAGGACATCAAAGTAATTTCTGGATTTTTACTATTACTATAACACACGTTTATGCAGACTTCACAGTTTAGGAAGAACTCTCATGGATCTCATCTGTTCCACACAATAGTGTGGGCAGATCAACAGGGCATCACGGTCTCATTTTATAGTTGAAAGAATGGACTTGCCCAATGTCACGTACATTGTTCATGCAGAGCTGGCACTCAGATCCTCTGAATAAATATCTTGTGCTCTTTCCCCATGTCATTCTGCTTCCTCTTATAAACTCATTGATTCAACAAAAATTTCCAGAGTAAGGTCTGGGGACCCAAAGATGATAAGGTGCTTCCTTATAGAACTTATGGTAAGGTGTGGAGTCGGAAATTCCAATAACGAACATCACACAGAAAGAATTGCTGTAATGTTCAAGGTGGGAGACAGAGAAGCTGTGTTTGAATATGCATTTTGGCAGCCAAGCAAAGTCCCTGTATGCAGTGGGCACAGGGAGGCAGAGACAGATGTTAGCACAGCTAAAGGCAATGGTGTGTGCACTACAGTTTAGAAAAGCTCTGCTGAAATTTTCTGCTTAGGAGTGACCATTTCCCTGAAGGTCACGGCTGGGGACAGATGCAGGCTGAGACCAGAAGTCTAATTTCTGTGACTGTTCAAGTCCCCCAAATAAGCAGAGCCTTGTGTGCAGAGACCCTGAGAAATATCACTTTCCTAAGGCGGCCTCTGCAGAAGGAGGAAGGAAAGTCACACCTGCCAAGGAGAGCCAGGCTCCAGACACTGGAGACACAGAGACCCTAAGGAAAGTTCTAGGCCATCAGAGGAGAGAAGCCTTGCCGTTTCTTGGATGCATGGGTGAGGAGCTGCCCCACACACACCCCAAACGAGTCCCATGGTGGGGCAGATGCAAGCCGCTGAGCCTCACCGGCATTCACCATGTGCCAGGCAGGGCGCAACGTGCATTCCATGCTTTCTGTCACTTGGTCTTTGCCACAGTCTTATGAAGGGAAGCTGTGGTTTTCATCCCTGTTTTCCAGATGAAGACATGGAGGCAGAACGATGCTGGGGGAACCTGTCCTTGACTACTTAGACGTGAGGTGTAGGCCTGCATGGTTTTGGGAACCTGTGATCTGTTTATTTCACCGTCACCCAGGGGGGTATGAAGAAGTGAGTGCAGAAGCCGGGGGCACTGGGCTGGTCCAGGTGTGCAGTGTGTGTGACACTGGAGCCAGGTACTGAGTCACCCAGCTGGCCCCACCGAGGCCTCAGGAGCATAAGTCTCAGACCCACGGGGGTTTTGAGGATGAGGAGAACAAGGTGGATACAGGAGGGGAGACTTATCTGCTTCTATTTCTAGTCAGACTCTCCTCCCAGATTAGGGCACAGGGGGATATACGGATGTAGGCAAAGGCCTTCCCGTGGCCTTGGGCAGCCCCTTCCTTATGACTTGGGGCACAGCAGGGATGAGGCCCCCAAGGCCCATCATACCCAGGCTGGTCTCTGTGAACTGCCTGATGTCACGAGCACTGTGCTTCCAGGTGGACAAGAAAGTGGCCAAAACAATGTCTTGCACAGCTACACGAAGAGCCCGGTGACTGGCTCGGACACATTTCAGATGAGGTTTCCATGCAGCTGCCCTTGACAATGACCATGTGAGGGAAGGAGGAAGAGGTGGGGTTGCAAGGCCACAGTTCGTGCTGCCAGGGAACCCGGCTCCTTCCAGGACGGTGAGGCTCGAGCAGCACAGAGCAAGGCATTCTGAAGCTCTAAGGGCTGGAACCCTCTGCCCCAGTCCCAGGGGTCCAGGGCCTAGGGCCTGCCTGAGCCCCACTGTCCCCCATCCTGGCTTCCTGGCTTCAGTGATATCCCTGCTGCATTTGGGACACATGTCCAGCCCCCTTCTGAGAGAGGCATTTCCTCCACCAGACTGTGTCCACAGAGGGAAATGCAAGCAGTGCATTTGGGCAAATTGATTCCTTGCAAATAGTGTGCTCCAATGATCAGGAAAATGGGCTTCGGGGCAAGCTGGCCCGACTCTGATCTGGACCCCCTGCTTCTTTCCTGTGTGATTTCTGACAAGTTGCTTCACTTCCCCCAGACTCAACTTTCCACTTGTCAGATGGGAAATTCTCACATCACAGCCATTGTATTAAGTGCAACTAGGCTCTGTGCTTCACAGGGCCTAGTGCCGAGGAAGAGCCTAGTAATTATTATATGGAAATAAACCTCATTTCCCCTTCAGGTTAAGCTACCATATCCCCCTCCTCTTCCTACCTTTACCTGGTCCAGTCCAGGATCTCTGTGAATTGCACTTGCTGGGCTCCCGTTCAGCCTGTGTTGCTGGAGGATAGGGAGTAGGGCGGCCACCCCAGAGTGGGGAGGGGGCGGCTCTGGGTCTGCACCTCCTTCAAAGTCACATCACAGCTCCAGGACAGCACACATCAGCGTGGTCCCAGCCAGGTGAGCATGCAGTGGTCCTGGCCAGGTGAGTCCTGGCAGTGCTGCAGCAGACCCAGCGGCACCGAGGTAGATCACTGGCCAGGGCTCTCAGTTCAAAGCCTCCCTGGGGCAGTGGTGGCTTCCTGGCTTCGTGCAGGGGAGCTTGGGCGTTAGCTGGGTTAAAGCAAAGAGGCATCAGCGTTGTCCCGAAAACCCGATTCTGGGGCCGTTCAAAGGTGAGTGTGTGTCTAACAGAAACATCTCTGACACTGATCTGCCCATCAAACATCTGTTAGGTGCTTTCCAGGCACTGGGTTCAGAAACGATCCCGAAAGTACATCTGTCCTCACAAAGCTGGGCAGGGTGTGGGAGAGACAGACCAAACACACGCAGCCTACCCAGTGTGACAGAAGGGGTGCCCGGGCTGCGAGACCGCTGGAGAGCCATCCCGCAGGGCGGAGGGCCCACCTGAAGGGAGGCGGGGCAAGTGAAGAGTCAGGCCCACGGCTCCACTCAGGAAAGGGTTGTCGCCCACCACCGCCCACAAGGCTCCTGTCGGGCCAGAACTAGAGGGAGAACAAGCATCCTGGGTTCTCGGCCGACGGGGTCCTAGCTCAGGTGCACGAGTGTGCAAGCCTGGGGCCGCCGCTTGGCAAAGAGGAGCAAGGAAGAGACCAGTCCACAGCGTTGACGACCCAGGGGATTGGGAGAGCCGACGCCTCTGCGCCTGCAGCACCCGGGGACCGCGGGTCACAGCCTTCCGCGGGCGGGGCGCCGAGCGGCTCCTGGGGTTGGGGCGCGCGGGCGAGCAGGGCCAAAGGCACGACGTGCGGGGCCGGGGTGAGGGTGCGGGACCGAAGGAGGGAGCGCAGTGTCCCGGGGGGGGGGGGGCAGTACGTGCTCATTGTCCCCTGTCCCAGTCTCCGTGGAGATTTCCGGGCAGCACCGCCTCGAGCAGCACGCGCTGCCCGGTCGCCGCCGACAGGCTGGAGCCTTGGGTTTGCGCGGCCTTGGCCTGCGAGGCTGCGGGCGTTCAGGGCGCATGCGCGCCGCCTGCCACCTGCACCGCGTGGGCTGCGGCCTGGCGGCCTGGCGGCGTCCGCATCAGCACCCCACAGCCCTCCTTGCCCCTGGTGAACCAGGAAACGGCTCCCGGGGCCCAGCAGGGGGTCGCCCCTCCTCAAACACCAGGGCCTGTGGTTCAGCCCCGAGTGTGGTTCCGCAGGACACGCGGGTCCCCAGGGTGAGCCCAGGCTGCTGAGCCCCCGGCCTCTCGGGGACACCGAGAGGTGACTTATCCTTAACTACCCTTTTTCTATTTTGTTCTTTCTCAGAACATGTATCCCTTCCTGATACGACATCACACACCTACTTTTACTTGTTTATTTTGTGCTCCACTCTCTAAAATGTAAACTCCACGAGGGCAGGGATCTCATGTGTCTCATTTATCTAGTACCTAATGCCTGGCACACAGTAGGCATTTAATAAATATTTATTTAATAAATGAATTAACTTAACTACCCAATAGCTAGACTCCTTGCTAAGAGAACCCCACCTTGCTCCTCTAACTGGGCAAAGCTTCGGATGGGGTGAAGCTTCAGTAGTCTGAGGTTAAGCCGACCGTAGCTCCTGGTTTACCAATGGATGTGAAATGCGCTTCTGGCCAATGAGGCCTGAAAGTGTGCTGAAAGACCTCTGGCAAGTTCTTGTAATTCTTTTTTTTTTTTTTTTAAGATTTTATTTATTTATTTATTCTTGAGAGACACACAGAGAGAGGCAAAGATGCAGGTAGGGGAAGAAGTAGGCTCCCTGCAGGGAGCCCGATGTGGGACTCGATCCTGGGACTCTGAGGGCAGATGCTCAACCGTTGAGCCACCCAGGGATCCCAGTTATTGTAATTCTTAAACAGGATGCAGAGAAGCCATCTTCTCTTCCCAATGGGGACGTCGGTGTTAGGACGAGATGCCTGGATTGGCAGCGGCCACCTCACCCCTGGGTGAGGGGACCAGCCTGAGAATTAAACCCACAAAATCGAGGATGACAGAGAAGAAAAGTGGAGAGAACCCACGTTTGTGCTTACATTGTTAATCCAGTTGAACTAACCACTCTCGATTCTTATGAAATAATAAATCCCTATTTTTAAAGGCAGGAGTCAGCAAATTATGGCCCATGGCCAGACCACCCTACTGCCTGTTTTCAGAAGTAAAATCTTTTTTGGGCAACAGGCATGCTTCTTTGTTCACTTGCCAACCACAGCTGCCTTTGCTGCAATGGCAGAGTTGTGTAGTTGTGACAGAGGCAAAGCCTAAAATATCTTCTATCTAGCCCAGTACAAAAATGTTTGCCAACCCCTAATTTAAGCCATTTACAGGTGGGTTATCTATCACTGAAAGCCAAAAAAATGATAACCTTGCAAGTTGGCATGTGGTATAAATATTTATCCTTGTTCTCTATTTTATTACTTGCTTTAAAAATCTATAAAGAACTTCTTAAACTCAACACCAAAGAAACAAACAATCCAATCATGAAATGGGCAAAAGACATGAAGAGAAATCTCACAGAGGAAGACATAGACATGGCCAACATGCACGTGAGAAAATGCTCTGCATCACTTGCCATCAGGGAAATACAAATCAAAACCACAGTGAGATACCACCTCACACCAGTGAGAATGGGGAAAAATAACAAGGCAGGAAATAACAAATGTTGGAGAGGATGCGGAGAAAAGGGAACCCTCTTGCACTGTTGGTGGGAATGTGACCTGATGCAGCCACTCTGGAAAACTGTGTGGAGGTTCCTCAAAGGGTTAAAAATAGACCTGCCCTAGACCCAGCAATTGCACTGTTGGGGACTTACCCCAAAGATTCAGATGCAATGAAACGCCGGGACACCTGCACCCCGATGTTTCTAGCAGCAATGTCCACAATAGCCAAACTGTGGAAGGAGCCTCGGTGTCCATCGAAAGATGAATGGATAAAGAAGATGTGGTCTATGTATACAATGGAATATTCCTCAGCCATTAGAAACGACAAATACCCACCATTTACTTCCACGTAGAGGGAACTGGAGGGTATTATGCTGAGTGAAGTAAGTCAATCGGAGAAGGACAAACAGTGTATGTTCTCATTCATTTGGGGAATATAAATAATAGTGAAAGGGAATATAAGGGAAGGGAGAAGAAATGTGTGGGAAATATCAGAAAGGGAGACAGAACATAAAGACTCCTAACTCTGGGAAACGAACTAGGGGTGGTGGGAGGGGAGGAGGGTGGGGGGTGGGGGTGAATGGGTGACGGGCACTGAGGGGGGCACTTAACGGGATGAGCACGGGGTGTTATTCTGTATGTTGGTAAATTGGACACCAATAAAAAATTAATTTATTAAAAAAAATTCTAAGCTGCAGTGAATTGTGTTGCAAATTCAATGAACAAGTATTGAAGACCTAACCACTTCAAAACTTTTTATTATTTCTATGGCTCTGGGAGTTGACTGGGCTCGGTGAGTAGTTCTCACTCAGAGTCCCTCACATGGTTTTGGTCAATGTTGGCTGGGGCTGCAGTCATTGGAGGGGTTGGTCAGCGCTGGACATCCAAGATGGTGCATTCATGTAGCTGACAACTTATGCAGTTGTTTGGGTTGTTGGCTGTGGCCCTTCTGTGTAGGTTGGGCCCCATTTCTGCCATATTCTATTGGTCAAAGCTGACACAAGACCTTCTTAGTAGAAGCAGGCAGAGAGAAATCATCTTCATCTCTTGCTGAAGCAGTGGTGAGTTCCCAATGCAGAAGAGTTTGTGGGATGGAGATATCATTGTGACTGTCTTTGGAAAATTCCATCTTCCCCCCAGGCACAATAATTCACATCTTTCCCACATGCAAAAATATTGTCACCCTTTTGCAGTGCTCCCAAAGCTTATGAGGATCAGATGGGAAGGCCTGTCATCTAAATACAGTGCAGGCACAACTGGCTCCCTCCTCAGGTGGGGTTCCTCAAATAGTTTCCTGTCAACAGGAATACCTGTGAACTAAAAAGACAGGCTATCTGCTCCCTACACATGTGCACCAAATATACAATGGGGTGTACAAGATACCTGTAGGAGACACTCTTGCTCAAAAAAGGCAGGGGGATTTTACATGCTTTTAGAAATTCAGGCTGACGTTAAAGTGCTTTTAATGAGAAAAAAAAAAAAAGCAGTGGGGAATGGGAGGCATATAGAAGTCACTGGTCTATAGCAATTCTGAAATACAGCCAGATATATGTGTCCTGTTCTATCTTGGGGCATAGCCCTGCCTTCGGGGATTTACTTTCCATGGTTCTATGCTCTGAATCACCCTTTTCTTTGCTACTAGAAATGGTTCCTATTTGCCAGTGAATAGCTTCCCTTGCCTGCTTCCTGCCCATATAAATTTGAAGGTCTAGAGGCTTCTTTCCATTTTTTAATCATCTCTGCCCATTTTAGTACAGACTGGTGGTGCAGTCATCAGTTCAAACTCATAAGCACGTTATGGGTTTCCTAGGAATTGTGTGGAATTTACTAAAGCCACACTCACAAATATTTTGGAGACAGGACCCTGTCTGGTTCAGGCTTAAAGTTAGGACTCTCTGGGGCACCGTTAAAATTCTTAGAAATTGCTTGACTAGCTGAGAGGTCTAGGAGGCACACCCTTGAGTGTTTCTGAAGTCTGAAAATAGAGCCACATCCTTGAGAGAGTCTTCGGTCAACCTACTTTGTGAATAATTTGCTCTCTGGGGAGGGTGCGAACATCAGGCAGTTGGATTTGGAAACTAGAAAGTCCTGGATTCTCTTCATTTTCTCTAAATTATACCTGAAACCTAACAGTTTCCTCTTCCTGTTCATTTCTATCTGCCCCTTGTCATCCATGGCTAAGAGGATTCAGTTGACACTTCCAACAGCCTGCCTGAAATCTCCTTAGCCAGTTTCACTCTCCATCAGTTATATCTTTTATTTTCCACATTACTGCAGGTGGCAGCCTTGCCAACTTTCTACCGCCACATCTCTCCTGTCTTATCTCCAGCTTCCAACGACGATTTTCTCACTGTCAATAATTTTCTCACTGTTCTCATGGAGCCAAAAAACAATCTTCCTGAGACTCTGGAGGCCACGGCCCATTCCAAAGCCAGTATCATCTGGTTCAAGTTTTTAATGGCAACACCCCCACTCCCGTTACCCATTTCTGTCCTGGGTATCTACATCTTTGCAGCATACCATCCAAAAACTTCATGTCTTATAGCAGCAGTGTTTTATGTTTTTTTTGTTCTGACTGGTCACTGATGAGTGGTGCTCCCTGGAGGGTCTTCCACGTGCCTGCAGTTAGAGGTTGACTAGAGCTCATATTCTGATATGGCCGAGGCAGATGTACAGAGAGAGATGAAAGAGAAAAGTCAGAGTTGAATCTTGAAAGGTGAATATGCCTGATCAAGGAATTTAAACTCTAAAACATAGTCAGTGGAGAGTCCTGGAAGGATTTTGAGCAAGAAAGTGATGTTATCATGTCTTTCGTAAGAGAAGAAAATGAGAAGCAGTGTGAGCACAGGACAGGGGAACAGCCAGGTGGAAGCTTGTTAGAAGCTGAGCAGAAGGTATAGGTGGAAGCAAAGAAGAGGACTGGAGAGGAAAACCTGATGTGTCAGGATAAGAAGTCATGTTGAGGCTCACCTGTTTTTTCCATCACTTCTGCTTATCTTCTATCTGAAGGCTAGAATGGAGTCATTTTCCTCTTAACACATCCTGAACAGTAGTACTCTGGGCAGTTAGTGGTTTAAGAATATTTAGAATTATGTGGGTTTTTTTTAAGAATTATGTTTTAGTAGCCCTAAGAGAGTCTTATTTTATCCCTAAGTCCTTCAGAGGATACCATTTGCAGATCTAAGACCATGATGCCCTCATGTCCTGGTCATATTCTGAATTTGGGTCATACATACCCTCTGCCATTGACTTGTTGGCTGGATTCCCATTTTTGACCACTTCCGCCTCCTTAAAACACTCTCACCCTTCCATGTCCATGGCAACCCAGTCTCACTCTCCTACCTCTCAGCCTGTGTCTGTCTTTTTTTCTTTTAAGATTTTATTTATTCATTCATGAGAGACAGAGAGAGAGGCAGAGACACAGGCAGAGGGAGAAGCAGGCTCCATGCAGGGAGCCCGATGTGGGACTTGAACCCAGGACCCTGGAATCATACCTCAAGCTGGAGGCAGATGCTCACACTGAGCCACCCAGGCGTCCCTCAGCCTGTGTCTTTCTGTCATAGATGGTCCCCATCTCTACATGGCAGTGACACGCTGGAGCTGCCAGAAGCCCCATCCTAGGCTTTCCTCACTTCTCATTCCATACTCTTTTCTTGGAAACTTGATATTATATTCAGTGGCTTCCAGCATTTCCTTGCTCCCATGACTCTCGTGACTGTTAGGACGGGGTTTGACCAGAGTTGACAGTAATTCAAAATATTATAAAAATGCATTTCTTTTTAGGGACTTGTCTCCTGTCTTGTTGTTCTGCCATTCTCAACATCGGACCTTTACCTCATACTCCAAGATGGAGCCTTGGGTTTAAGCCACCACAACCACATGTCTGCCGGCAGGGAGACATAAATGTGTCTTTCCAGTTAGGATTCTTTATGGACGTCATGCTTGACACTTTCTATATTTCATTGGTTAATATTTAGCCAGGCGACTACCCCAGCTCCAGAAAGGTTTGGAATATATGGTGGCCAGGCAGAAATGAGATGTTCTAATACTGACAAAGAAGGGATGCGTGAATGGTAGTCTTTGCTATCATCTCCCAAATGTATATATACTCCCAGGTCAGCCTTCTCTACAGCTCCTGCCACTTTGGTATGCAAAGACATCTCAAACCAAATATCCAAGACTGAGCACATGGTCTCCCCCAGGCCTGTTCTATTTTTTGTGTTTCCTTTCTCAGGGAGGGGCACCATGCTATATCTAGCTGGGCAAGCGAGAAACCTAGGAGCCATCCTGGATTCTTAAGATAGATAGATAGCTGGTTCACAATTCATCCTTGCCATGGCTTCTTTGTGGCAGTTTAATTCCCTGCCCCCACTGTTTTTGGGCTTTGTCAATTGGTATCCTTTGGCCAATGGTATACGAGTAGACAATTTCTGGGCCTTGTCCAGCTAGAGGCTTGAAATATACTTGCCTGTTTTCACTTGGCCTCTTGCCCTTCTGCTGTCTGCCATGGAAAAGCTTGCCCCCATATAACTATTAGTCCTTAAAAAAGAGACATATGGACCAACTGTGACTGGAGGCAGAAATGCCTAACCTATCTAGAGACTTCTAACAAGGAAAAAATAAAGGGTTACTCTAAGCTACTGAGAATTGGGGGTTGTTATTCAACATTACAGTGGAAACCATTGTAACTGTTGTTCCATTGTGGCAGAAACCTAATTAATGCAGTTACCTTGTACATCCTTATCTGCTCCTTCAGTTACATCTCTGGAATCCAATCACTTCCCTCCAGTCCCAGTGTCACCATCTTAGCCCAAGCTATGGCCACTTTTTGTGTGCACCACTGCAATAAGCTCTGGTCTGGTCACACAGACCTTCAGCTCTGGCCCCTTGACATTCAGCTCCCTATCCAGCAGCCAGATTAACCTTTGAAAATAACCAATCTCATTTATAACAGGGCTAGGGTTTGCCACTATCTTGATCTGAGTGATTCTGTTACTCTCACCCCTGTACAGATAATGAGGGGGCTTTCCCATCCACAGTGTCTGTCACTGTGCCCCATTTGACTATATCCTGGTTGCTATTTTACTGCTCTGGGAAAGGGAACTGTGTGTGTTGTGAGCTGGGGGATAGTTTGTGTGAGTTGAAAGGTGATTATCACTCCTGCTGGGCAACTGATGGGTGAAGTGCAGACAGTGAGAAAGACAGCTCAGGCCAGGCCACCTTCAGACAGCACGGCTCTCCAACAGGTACAGTCTTCAGGTGTTGCTAGGTCCCCACCTGGCTCTCTGATGCTTGCTGGGACAGAGGTGTGGCAGTGTCTCCATGCTGATGCTGCCCTCTATGTGGTTGCTGCTGGCCAGGAAATGCCTTTGACCTCAGCACTCTTGCTTCTCATCACTTCCCTCCTCCCACGGGAGAGTCCAGTTTATTATCTACTCATTTAAGTGAACTTCAGTCCCCTGATCTCTTCAGGACGTTGCTTTTTTATTCACTAAGAGCTCTGCTTGTACAAATCAAAGTTTTGGCTTTTACAACTATTATCTCTGAAGTGAAAGTCAGTGGTTGAACCTTGACACAATCTTTGTCTTTACTTTTACTATCCAGGAAAGCACTCTTAATTCTCCCCAGGAATAGATGAGCTGGTTTAGAAATGCAAAAGAAGAAAAGCACAGAAAAACATGAATATATTTGAAAAACACTTCATTGCAGGATAATGCCCCTGCTCTTCACCCACTTAAAACTATTCAACAATTTCCTGTTGAACTTAAGATAAAGAATACAATCTTAAATATTGTCCCAAAGAGCTTGAATGGTCTAGCTTTTGCCTTTCCAGCTAATTGTCTACCTGGAGGTTTGAACGCCAGCCTCTCCAGCCTGCTCTAGATACCTTCAAAAAGCTCTTTCTCCCATTGGACCTTCCTTCCATCCACCCTTGACTCCCATTCCTCCTTCCTCTGGAAAGGACCTCTAGATTGCTCCCTGCCTCCCCACCCTCCTGCCTCCTTGTTTCCTCTGTATAAACTCCCCAAGCCTGACTCCTTTTATCCAAGGTGCTTCTTTCTGTTGCTGATTATATGGTTACTATCGCTTTCTCCCCGAATCTGTAAGTTGCTAGAGAACTGATGTGTCCCTGTCTTTCTCACCACTGGTCTTCAGTGAATGAATGAATGAATGGATGAGATAGATGGATGAATGGATGGCTGGACGCAGGGATGGTAGTTACTCATTCAAGATGATCTTGTGGGGTGCCTGGGTGGCACCGTCAGCTGGGCATCTGACCCTTGGTTTTGAATCAGGTCATGATCTCAGGGTCTTGAGATCAAGCCCCACATCGGGCACCATGCTCAGCATGGAGTCTGCTTGAGATTCTCTCTCTCTTTCTCTGGCCCTCCCACTTGCAACTCTGGGTCCTGATCCAATTTGGTCCATCAGAGTGAACAATGAGGAGAGCTGACCTTATGAATGGCCAGAATACATAAAGGCCTATTTGGAAAAATTTGAGGTGGGACAATTAAGTCCTTCTAAATCACCCTCTCCCACCCTTTGGAAGTTTTCACATTTGATGTTATTCCTTTGAGTTCCAGAATCTTCTACCAACATCAGATAATCTAAAAAGAGTTCAGTCTTCATGAACTATACATTAGGCAGCTGAATTCACAGCTGAGTCCCGGAGATCAGCTGAGTCCCGGAGATCAGGGCAAAGGTAGTTGGATGTCAATGAAATGGAGAGGTGGGAAGGGACACGGAGATTGTGACGAAGACCCTGGAAGAGAAGTCAACACATCAAAGCTGTCATCGGCCTCACAGACTTGCCAAGCTCTGACGCTTTTACTTTCATGCTTCTCGTGATCCAGCAAAAAAGTCATTTCGTTGTTTTGATTTCTTGCTCCCAAGGAATAAAGATACAAAAACAAATAGGGGAAACTTCTTTAGCGACAAATGGAAGCACATGGACATAGAGACCAAGTGTTTAGCATTTGAATATATCACTTGGAAAGCTTCACTCATTGGCCTGTTTATTCATTAAAGAAACACTATTGTTGATCCTGGACCGGGCACTGTACTAGGCAGTGGAAATAGACAATGAACAAAGCAGACACTGTTCCTCCTCCCACAGAATAGTGGGGACTTTCCACAAGGGCTTTTAGAGAAAAAGACATATGTTCTTCTGGGTCTGCCCGGATGCCCATGGCTTATAACTGCCTGGAAGTGTTGGGACATAGAGATTTGGGGAAAGTTGGGGAATATATTCTATTCCTGGGAGGCCCAGGGAACTTTGAAGGGTAAAGGAAACAATATTCTTCTTTCCCATCTTTCTTCGTTTTGGTGACAGGACCAGGCACGATGAGGGGAGAGGGGGAAGAAGGCTGGATGCTGAACTCCAGGAAATGTCATCATTGTGGTTTGAGTGACTCTGATGGCCTGATGCCAGCCTGCAGCTTTGAAGCTTTGCTGCAAATAGAGAAGAGAGGCCCAATCTGCAAAAGAGAGTTTAACTGGCTGGTGATGAGAATCAGTTACATTTGTGGCATCTTATTTCACTTATTTCCTTTTGTTCCTGAAATGCAATTCCTACCCTTCTTCAGTTACATAAGAGCTGGAATCTTCATGCTCTAGCATCTTAGCTTTAATGAAATCGCTCCACTCCTTTTCTTACATGTAGTACACATCCTTTCCGCCAGGCCATCACAGAGGGCATGTACAAAGTAAAGCCACTCTGCAACTGCAGTAACAGCCACATAATCTGTTCCTATAGCTCTGCGTTGCTTTGAAAGATCAATATTACTTTATTGGCAATTTCCTATAACATGGTTAGTTTAACAAAATACAATTTGAAAAATAAAAATGTGAGCATGACTGTATCCTTACAAGTTCTCCTTCATTTCCTGTCCTCTGATGTTTCGTAGGCTTTTTCATGTCCTACTTCATTGCTGGCTAAGCGAGAAAGCCAAGAAAAGCTGGCCTCGAGCCATGTGAGAAGAAAGGGTGTGGTAGTCAGGGTGTCTCAGTTGTGAGTGATAGAAACACAACTTGAGCTAGCCCATGTGAAAATGGTGTGGAGGGAGGGTTGGGGCTTGTTAACGGAAGAAGCAGGAGGTGTCTCTGGCCAAGAAATGAGCAGTTGTCTACCTTAGAGGTCAAAAGCAAGTGGTTCCATCTCTTACCTGCCCACACCAGTGCAATTATGAGGATAGTGGTGATGAAGTTGGAGAGGAAATGACTGTTCTGTCTTCTTGCCCAGTGATGTGGGGCTCTGTCCTGGACTCCCCTGCTTGGCAAATAAGACACAGAAAGGCTGTTTACACAGGCTGTACCTGCTTCCTCACTGCCCATACCTGCTTTTACTCTGAAACTGTGTGGCTAGATTACCGACAACCTCCGTATTGTTCAATCTAATGGACTTGTTGGTCTTTATGTCGACATTTCAGATACGCTTGACCACCTCTTTCTTCTTGAAGCACTATTCCTTTGGCGTCGAGGACACCCCACTGTCCTTGTTTTGCTTTTGCTGCTCTGACCCATTGGTCATTCTGTTCTGCTGGCTTCTCTCCTCCTTTTGTTCCCTCAATGTTGGACTCTGTCTAGGCTTGGTCTGGGCCCCCTCTTCCAGCCTCTTCCTGTGCTTTCTCCTTAAGTAGTTTCATTTACCAACATTTCAACTTAGGTGGCTCCTTGGCATCTCAAACTTAGTATATAAAATAGGCCTACAGAACCCTTGATGTTTTTCTGCCCACCCCAGCCTCCTTGGTCCACATTTGGCTCTCTCTCACTTCTCAGTATGAAGCCCCTGCCATCTCCCACCTAATGCCCCCAAGTTACTGGGGACCATCCTTGATCCCTTGCATTTCCCTTCTTCTCTATCAAACCCAATAGCAAGTCCTGTTGGCTGACCTTCAAATTGATCTGCTGTGAGCCTGTTTCCCTGAGGTCTCCACCACACAATCTGGGTCAAAGCTACTACTGTCAGGTCTCCTGTGGTTAATCAAGTGGCCTTTTAACTGGTCTCACTACTTCTTCTTTTGCCTGTTCCAATGTATTTTCCACAGAGTATTCTTTGCAGGGCAAATGATGTCAGTTCGCTACTCAAAATCCTTCAATGATGTTCCACTGCCCTAACGATAAAGGTCAACATCATCTCCAAATCCCCCAGGTGCTGCCTCTTCTAATTCCTCTTAACTTTATGACCTTATCCCTGCCTGTCTCTTACTCAGTCACTCTGTCTCAGGCACACAGGCCATTCCTAAGTTCTTAGAATACACAAAGCTTTTTCCTGCCCCAGGGCCTTTGCACTCACTTTTCCTTCTGCCTGAACGACTTTCTTCTATTGCCTATTCATTGTCATCTTTGAGTTGTGACTCAGCCAAAATGTCACTTCCTCAAAAAGACCATTATTGATCACCTTATTCTCTGCTCTAGCATTCTGTCATTTCCTTCCATGTACATATCATCATTTGCAATTATTTGTTCATTTAATTGTCTATTGACCTTCATATTAGACCATAAGCATCACAAAGACAGGAATAATAACATCTGTCACTTATCCTGAATGCCTAGCAGAACACCTGGCAGATAATATGTGCTCAAGGAATGGTTTTTGCATGAATAACATAAAAATAGCATCAAAGATCATGAATAGTATGTCACTGAAGGCTCTAGTTTTGACTACTGAACTATAGATACTTTTGTGGGTGGAGGTTTTTTGGAAAATATTTAAATAATTTGGAATTGGGATCATACATTTTCTTAAGATGTACTCAGAGAATTCCATGCTGGATTAATTTTCAAATAGAACAAAAGCTTGCATTTCTGTAGAGAAGAGCAGGAGAATGTCTATGGGAAGACTCTTACTCCAATTTCAAAAGTTTCTAGTAAGCAAGATATATGTGGAATATCCTTGAGATTAATATGGAAACTGAATTAGAATCTCTACAGGCAACAAAGCAAAAAGGGTAAGATAAAACTGAGATGCTCTTTGAGGGGATAAAACTATGACTTAGCTGTCAGCAAAAACTTTCAGCTCCTGACCACCATCCTCCCCGCAAGGCCCAAAAAGTTATTTTAAAAGAATCCTTCGAGTTATCAAATAGGGGGCAAGATCATGTGAAGGACAGAATCTGGTTTATAGCCATCTTCTGACAATTTCTTAGATTAGCAGAAGATGAAAACAAGCTTTCCCGGTAGCTGTGTTCACCATCTTTTTTTTTTTAAGATTTATTTATTTCTTTATGATAGACACAGAGAGAGAGAGAAAGAGAGAGAGAGAGAGAGGCAGAGACACAGGAGGAGGGAGAAGCAGGCTCCATGCCGGGAGCCCGACGCGGGACTCGATTCGGGGACTCCAGGATCACACCCTGGGCCAAAGGCAGGCGCTAAACCGCTGAGCCACCCAGGGATCCCCTGTGTTCACCATTTGACAGTGGTATCATGGGACCACTTTGTTTCTTAAGAAAAAGCTCTGAAAAAAAAAAGATCAATTATTGATAATTAGTGTGTTTCCTTTTACACAGTTTTTGCTTATTTTCCAAACACTTCAATTTTTAGTGAGGTTGCCTAATAATTTAATGTTTGAATAATAAAAAAACAATTATAAGTGCTTTTCTTGCTACTTGCAATATGTCTATAATTTCTCGGATGTGTAAGGTATAAAATATTTGTTTTCACAATTTTTTTATTTAATACATTTTGCAGTCATAAAAATATCAGTGTTAATGCCAGGGTGCCTGAGTGGCTCATTGGTTAAACAACTGCCTCAGCTCATGATCTCAGGGTCCTGGGATTGAGTCCTGGGTTGGGCTTCCTGCTCAACAGGGAGTCTGCTTCTCCCTCTGCAACCCCCCCCCCCACTCATGCTCTCTCTCTCTCTTTCCCTAATAATAAAATCTTTAAAACATTATCAGTGTTAATGTCAATACTTTATTATTAACAAATGTAAAGTGATATTGACAACATGCCCACTTTGTTGTTTGGTTTCAAGTCCTGTGATCACTATTCTTGCTTGGCCCCAGCAGCCAGCAGCAGTGAGAGGAGGAGACTGGCCAGCCATTAGGCACCCTGTTTATTACATGATGCTTCACACTGATTGGAAAGTTTGACCTTGATCAGGTTTGTTGATCAAGGTGTTCATAGCTCACCTGCTCCTATCTTGCCTGGGCTGGTATGCCTGATCCAAACTGAGGTCATGTGGCTTTTCATCCAGAGGAAGAGGATAGACCTTCGTGTCACATGTGGTCAATCACTACAAGGTCAATCACTACATTACCTATGGTGTGGGTGGCACTGGTACTCCATTTCAGTTGAGGGCACTAGGGCTTAGAGAGGTTAGGTAGTTTTCCCAAGGTCCGTCAGCTACTGTGTGTAGGGACCAGGAGCTGAGCCCATGCTAGTCTGACACCAAATCCTTTTTGGCTCTGTCTCCCTAGCTCAAGGCAGGAACCACCAAAAACACAGCCTCAGCCTTTCTAAGAGAAAAGGAGGAAGAATCAAAGTGGTTTTGTGTTGTACTAAAACTGTGATGAAACTTCAGAGTCCTGTTGTGGGCTGCAGACGGTGAAGAGTGATTTTGACAACAGACTTGGCTACCATTCAGAGGCACCCTCCCTTCTACAGCTTGCTCTTAGCCCAATATAAAATGGAGAAGGGTCTTCTCTTTCTCACTCTTGCCTTCAAAGATGGTTAATCCACTAGGAGGTGAGGTGAGGAGAACCTCATCTCTGGGAACATCTAGGGAGGCTTTCATCAAGCTCAAGTTCCTATAAAAAATTTAATTGCAGATATTCCAGTTATTAAGTTGTATAATAAGTACTCCTGCTCTTGCTGCTAACACTGCTACCACTGGTTAAGGTTCTCAGATACCTAACTCAACTCTCTGTCACTGCAGCTTTGTGGTGGATTCATGATCTGCTGAGAACATGGCAGAGCTTTGGAGAGAGCTCTGATACGGTTGTGTTGATGGCACCTGAAAATGAAAGTGTTTATTGCTTTCAGCGTCCGCCACCACAGAAGTCACATTTTAATCAGTATTCTAAATATTTAAAATACTTAAATTATCACTGTATTTAGTTAAAGTGGTGTATTCTAACGACAACCTAGTTGGAACTTACTATCAACTCGCATTAGGACATTCTGTACACGGCTTGCCTCAAATGGATTTTTAACTAAAACTCATAGATTTGTTTTAATCGGCACACATTCTTTCAGATTACTGTGTTTGCCTCCAATAAAAGCTAGCCACTGCTAAATTGAATGGGTAAAATGTGCAAATAATAATTGACAAAACATTCATGCCTCGTTAAAGTAAATACCCTTTGGAAATAGAATAAAACAATAGTATGTATGGAAAGTATTGTAAAACACAGCTAAATCTCTCCAAGGTAATGGCAAATCAGAGGGGCTGTCACAGCTCGTATGTCACTCACTGTCAGAAGTAAATGGTATCAGCCTTTCTTAACCTAGGATTTGACTTTAATGCAAAACAATTTGGCCCCATACCAAGTTACAATAAAATGCAAATGGTGGCCAGGCCTTGTACCTTCCCAAGACTGGAACTAAAGAACAAAGAAGTGGATCCCCACCAGGCCTTACTGGCAACACTCAATTGACATTTTAGGGAATTAAGCACCAATAAATCAGAAATCAACTTGGGTTTGGGTGTAAGTTGTACATGTTGAAGAAAGCAGCATTGCTCTACTGGAGTTTTGGGTTTTGTTTCTTATCATTGAAACTATGACATGAAGGAATATGGCCCCACTGAATTCTTGAACCGAGGATTTTGGTTATTTTTGCATTGTCAAAGGCATGGCAGTTTATTCAAGCTGATAAAACTGTTCCTGTTCCCTCATGAATTTAAAGAAACTGGACTATATAAACTACTAACTAGACATAAAGAGCTATGTTTTTTTAAGTAAAGGCTTTCCTAGCAAGCACTGTCAACAATTTAAAAATATATCAATAAGGAAAATGTTAAAATACAGAATGTCTCAGAGACATACAATTAAGTTAAAAAGTGCATAATAATATATATGATACCACAAGATTTATAAGAAAGAATCCTCTTTATGCATATATTCACATACTCCAAATTATAACGAGGGCTCCATGGGAAGAGGAGATGACTGTGGGGCAGGAAGGGGAAGGATTTGTGTCTTATATTGAAGGTAGATATTAAGAAGCAAAACAAAACTAGGTGCAAATGGGCAAACAAACAAATAAGAACCTGGAGGATCCTAAATATTAACACTATGTATTAGATTTTTAGTGCTGCCACAACAAAAAAGCATAGACCCAGTGGCTTGAATAACAGAGATTTAGTTTCTCACCTGTTCCGGAGGCTGAGAGTCCGAGACCAGGGTGCGGGCGGGCTTGGTTTCTCTTGAGGCCTGTCTCCTGGGCTCGCAGGGGGCACTTCCTCCCTTTGTTTCCACGTGGCATCTTCTTCATGTGGCTCATTCCTGGGGGCTGTCCCTGTCTGTACCAATCTCCTCTTCTAAAAACACCACACACATCAGACTAGGTCATGCCCTAAAAGCTGCCTTGTAGCTTGAATCACCTCTCTGAAGATCCTCTCTGTACACAGTCCTGTCTTAGGGTACTAGGGCTTAGGACTTCAACAGATGAATTTGGGGGTCTCACAATTCAACCCGTGACACAGGATTTTCATTTTATTTTATTTATTTTATGGGAATTCAGGCTGCTTCTATCAAACACAACACAATTTTAATAAACCACATGAGGAAAACCATTCTTCAGGAACATTTGAACACTGATGATAGCCTTACTTCAATAAATTTCCTCAACCTTAAATTAAAGTTGTACTCTTACCATGACTGATTACTTGCAACTTAAAGTATTTTCATTTTAAATTCCTGACCAGACCGTGTGTGCTCCACAGCATATCAGCTTTAACAACAACTATCTGGTTTTATGCTAGAGAGAGGCTAACAGATACACCAAAGAGGACTTTAAAATGTGTTCTAGTGGGACACCTGGGTGGCTCAGTGGTTGAGCATCTGCCTTCAGCTCGGGTCATGATCCTGGAGTCCTGGGATTGAGTCCTGCATCGGGCTCCTGTCAGGGAGCCTGTTTCCCCCTCTGCCTATGTCTCTGCCTCTCTCTCTGTGTCTCTCATGAATAAATAAATAAAATATTTTAAAAAACGAAATAAAATGTGTTCTGGTAAACAAAAATCTCAGATACTCCAGTCTCCCTCAGCTTCACTAATAGTCCATATAGAGGGGCCCTAATTCAAAATGACCAGTGTCCTTATAAAAAGGGAAGCTTTAGACACACATGCAGCCAGGGAGAACACCATGTGATCATGAAGACCGTGGTCAGGGTGATGCTTCCACAAGCCAGAGAAGGTCAGAGTGCCAGCAAACTCCAGCAGCTAGGAGGGAGGAGTGGACTAGATCTTCCCTCATTGCCTCAGAAGGAACCGGCCCTGCCAGTGCCTTCATCTTGGACTTCTGGCGTCCGGAACCGTGAGACAAAATTTCTATGTTTAAGGCATCCAGTTTGTGGTACTTTTTTGGCAGCGCTAAGAAATTGGTAACCGTGCATATCAATAAAAAGAGTGAAAAAAGAGCCCTCTGAAAACTGTCTTCAGACAGCAGACATCACTGGGACACGTGGCTCCCCTTCCTATAAGTATTTGTTGAATTTGATTCTCTTCAGTTACTTGTCCCCTCGTGGCTTTCTCTCTTCCTGAGAAGATCACATGGGCCCATAAGTGACAGGAAGACCTGTTTGTGGCACCACACAGAGTGCTTCAGTCTACCTCTGGTAAATCAGGTGTTTGTTTCTGAGTGCTGTTGAAGTTGTCATTCGCTTAAAGTCATGCCTATCCCAGAGATGGGTTCAGATGAGAAGAAATTAGTTTTATAACTCAAACTTACCAGCACAAACTTATTTGCAGGCATAGATTTTGAAACAGCACAGCATGTGTTCCTGGGCCAGGCACAAGTGTGGTGACATTCCCTTCTGGCTCTCCACTTGTTTATCTTCTCAGAGACCATTCTCGACGTTTTGCAGCCTCAGCTACATTTCTCACTTGGGAGCTGGCCGTGGGGATCCCCGTAGCAGTTTTGGGGAACTGAGAGAGAACCAATTTGCATTTGTGGCTCATGCACTCACCCCATCCTGTGGAGGGCTAGCTTCTGAGTATTCCACTGCTTGAAATTTGGGTGTCCCAGCAGCTTGGGTCAAGTACTACAAAGTCTCGATTTTAATGTTTATTGTTTTGTTCACAATGGATGCCTTGCCTACCTGCAAATGCACCCATAAGCAAAACACAGCTAGGATGGGTTCATTTAAAAAAGAAAAAAGAAAGGGAATTCACATCTTTTGAGCACATACCAGGTGTAGGTTTCTGTGCAGACGTTAGCTCATTGAGTCTCAACAAAGATAAAACCCACTTGGAGACAAGGTATTATATCTCTATTTTCACATGGAGAAATTGGTGTTTGGAGAAGTTAAATTGCGTGCCCATTGACTCGTTTATGGTAGGCCGGGATTCAAAAACCACATCTGTCTGACTGTCAGGCTTGTGCCTTTTCCACATTACCGACAGGGTTCTAGAAAGGCTGGGCTGCCATGCAGACAAGAAGCAGAAAAGCAGGCTGGAGATTGTTGCTGTGAATGGGTGTAAAACGGAGCTGAGAGTTTCTAGGCAACCAAGGAACAGATTGCTGGGCTCTCATTTGATAAATAGGCCAAAGCAAGTCATCAAGAAAAAGAGACTTTCTGAGAAAAATCACTCAAAGATCTTTTGTAATTATGGCACCGATATAATTATGTCCAACACCTCCCACAGCTCAGAAACTGTGTGATCTCCCTCCCTTGGAAAACGGGGGCCACGATGGAGTGGGTTCAGTTGTGGGAGATGACCAGGAAGTGTGGGCAGAGTGGGGAGGTGAGTGGCAATCACTGGAAGCAGGGTGCCAAGGAGATGCCAGGCCAGAGTCGGAATGAGGGGGCCCCAGCAGGGTCTCCAAGTCACGTGGGTTAGGGCCCCGGGGGGGGGGGGGGGGGCATGCCGGCAAATGGAACCAGTGCTTGGAAAGGTCAAAGCAGACGGAAATAGGTTAAGTCTGGAGTCATCCCTGACCCAAAGGCGATCTGATTATGTGCTTTGTTCATTTTAAGTAGCCGATCTGGGGTTCACATATAAGGACGTATAAATAAACAGGCATGAGCATTTTCCAACTGGTCATTTTGGCCATCATTTTACACAGGTCTAGTTTGAGGAAGCCTTTCCTGGGGGTGGTGGTGGGGGGGGCTCGGTGGGATGCCAATCTTGGGGGAAGAGCAGTCTAAGAATAGCTGGGCCAAGTGGGTGTAAAAGCAGCTGAGCGCGAGCGGGCTCCTGTGCCCTCGGAGCCTGCAGGGAGGCAGTGACGAGCCGTCCTCCTGGGGCCCGGGAGCCCTGCAGCGGCCCGGGGATCCGAGCAGTGTTTCTCTGAAGCACGAGGGCCCTCCATGGGGTCCCGTGGGCCTCGGGGCTCCCCAGGCCTGTCACCCCGGCTCAAGCGCGGGTCTTCACAGAGCCAGGGTGGCCGGAGCCCTGTGCCCTGGGCCCGGGGGCGCGGCTCCGTGGAAGGCGTACCCAGAGCTCGTCCGGGACCCCCGGGCCGCCCTTCGCTGAGCGCTTGGCCCGCAGGCAGGGGCCTTGCAGAAGCGCCTGCTCCCATGGGCAGTGCCCCGCTCGCCAGCCCAGCGCGGGAGTTCTTCCCCACCCACCGCGGGGAACCGGTGTCCGGAGAGCGAGGGGCTGCAGAATTTGAAATAAAATGTGTTTGAGAGCCGCTTGGCTCTCTGGACCCGGCAAGTGGCTTTTCTCAGAGGTTTGAGTCTTTACAACTTGGGAACTGGAAGAGAAGGCCCCGCTCCTGTGGCTCAGCCTCCGTGTTGTGGCAAAGACAGTGAGGACTAGTTTTTCTGGGATCACAACTGGAATAGAGGAGCCGAGACTGTGGCCTGCTCTGACTGTGGGTGTGGTGCTCCCCCATCCGATAAAGAGGACCAGCGGGGACCTCAGAGGGCGCAGGGGTGTAAAAGCTTCAGGGGAGACCCGGCTGGCTCTGGCTTTGGAATTGGAGGTGGGGGAGAGGGAGACCCACCAGGGGAAAGGGGAGGGGGAAAGCAGGCACCGGGCAGGGGCTCCTGGGGCCAGAGGGGAGACCAGCCTGGGGAGAAGGGAGACCTAAAGCTGAGTGGTGTTGGTTAGAGGTTTGGATTGCAGGGACACCTGGCTGGCTCAGTGCTTGAGCTTCTGCATTTGGCTCAGGGTGTGATCCCAGGGTCCTGGGATTGAGTCCTTCATCCAGCTCCTGGCAGGGAGGCTGCTTCTCCCTCTGCCTGTGTCTCTGCCTTTCTTTCTCTGTGTCTCTCATGGATAAATAAATACAATCTTTAAAAAAAAATTTTTTTAAAAGAAGTAAGGATTGCAGAACCCAGGGCCCTAGCTAGTTAGGTAAGTGGAGGGGACACAGCAGCACGTATTACTCAGAAAGGGGAAACAGCAAGCATGTTGTTTCCAAGCTGAGCCTCTGAGAATGACTCCCTCAGCCTCCCTGGAACCCTGGGCTCTAGGAGAGCTGAGGCCTCTGGCAGGATCAGAAAGCTGGAAGTCACACCAGGAAGTCACTGCTTCCAAACCAGAACCCATCACCCCTGCCGCAATCCGGGCTGGTAAAGTGGATGCTCCGTGCCCTGTTTCTCTTTCCACATACCTCAGTTTCGAATCCAAATACACTTGGGAGCACCCGACAGGAGGAAACACATCCAAGCTGGAACCTAACTGTGCGGGAGTCAAGAAAATGTGGTTTGGGCCTTCACTTGTGCAGCTTGTTGGAATGCTAGAGAGGTTTGGAATGGATGTTGGACAAGCCAGTCCACTGTATTCCTCCACTGTACAGATGGAGACCCTGGGGCCCCAAGATGGAGACCTGTGCCTGGGAGCTTAGGTTCATGTGGTCAGAAGTAAGGAGTCACTGATGAGTGCTTAGCCACAGGAGAGTCAGGAAGACAGTGTTTTCTTTATTTAAATTTTAGTTAGTGGACATACAGTGCAATATTGGTTTCTGGAGTAGAATTCAGTGATTCATCACTTACACACAACACCCAGTGCTCATCATAAGTGCCCTCTGTAGTACCGATCACCCATCTAGCCCATCCCCCACCCACCTCTCTCCATCAACCCTCAAATTATTTTCTATCATTAAGAGTCTCTTATGGTTTGTTTCCCTCTCTTCTTTTTTTATTTTTCCCCTTCCCATATTTTCATCTGTTTTCTTTCTTAAATTCCACATGGGTCATACAGCATATGCCTTTCCCTGACTGACTCATTACACTTAGCATAATACCTTCTAGCTCCTTCCACATTATTGCAAATGGCAAGAATTTCACTTTTTGGTGGCCAATAGTCCATTGTGTTTATATACATTTTCAACATCCATTCATCAGTCGATAGACAGTTGGACTCTTTCCATAGTTTGGCTATTGTTGATAATGCTGCTGTAAACATTGGGTGCATGTGTCCTTCTGAATCTGTATTTTAGGAAGCCAGTGATTTTTAAAAGACTTACTTAAAAACATTATTCAGCTAAATTTGTCTCCAAGAAGTCTTGGGTAAAAAGGACTATGCAGGAGATCATTGATTCACTATTCTAATAACAGAGATATTGATGGCACAGAGTGGGGCAGTGGGGGTCAAAAGGAAGAGAATAGCAACAGCAAGTTGGGAATATTTGACAACTGATGAGGTGAGTAACAAAATGAATCTTAAACTGTGCAGAAAGACTATATCACCAGTCCTTGAACTCTCAGTATCTCCTTCAGTGCATGGCATGTAGTAGGTGTCCATCCAATAAATGATAAGCAAGTGAACGAGAAAGATAAGTCAAAGACGGTGAGTGATTGTCAAAAGGCAGGTGAGCAAATAACTGCTTAAAACAGTGAGTCTGTCACTTCTGCTTTTATTCCATCTTTGTGACCAGTAGCCTGAGAAGTAAATAGAGCACTTTATAAAGAGTCAAGGAGGAGAGTAAGGAGCTTGCAGGGTAGAGAAAGGGGAGAAAGTAACCAATAGAGTTGAGCACTCCTAGCCAGGTGGAGAGAACCCTGACTTCAGACACTCAGTGACACACCAGCAGAGAGGGCAGGGTGGAGCTTCTCCACAAGGTCTGCATGCCTCTGCAGCTGACCTTTCTTCCTTTCCTCTCATTCCTCCCTGCCCCTGCCTCTGCCCCTTTCACAAACTCCATAGCAGCATAATTAGAAAACTAAGGTATACATTTAAAAACCAAAAGACCAGATGTAGCTGAAAATCGAAATGCTGACACAGAAGGAAGACTTGCAGTAATCTCAGCGAATGCAAAAGGAAAAGACACAAACATTAAGCAAACAGCGAAGACAATAGACACAGGATAGATATGAAGATAATCCAACAGAAGAATAATTGGCATCCCTGAAATAGAGGATCGACAAGTGGAGCAGCAGATGTACTCAAAGATACATACAAAAAACTTCCCAGGATTGAATCTGCATATTAAAAGCACACTCCATGTTCCTGGAGATTTTCACACTATCAGCTCTGTTCCAAGGTGTATCCTGGAGAAGTGTTTGAACTTTAGGCATGTAAGAAGAAATCTCCAGGCTTCTAGAAGAACACCATCAACTCTAACAGAAACAAATGAGACTGACCTCAGAAGTCCTCATAGCAGTCAAAGCCTTACATAATAGATTAGTGTCTACCAAACTCTGAAAGAAGGCGTGACCTATGATTATTGTAACCTGTCCAGATGCCATTCAAATGTAAGGCAACAGACAGACATCTTTAGACAGTGTCACAAGTCTTTAAGAAAATTTACATTAAAACCTTACCAACCGATAGATAAATCATGGTTTCAAAACAAAGCCCATCAAGGGTAAGGAAGCTCTGATAAAAGACAAGTAAATATGGAATTCACTTAAATATAGAGTCAAAACTAAGTAATTATGAGAACATGTAATTATAGAGCACAGTGTATGTGTTAACAAATCTGGAAAATACTGAAATTATCACATAACCTACAAAATTCAGAGAGGGTCAAATGGAGGAAGCATGAACATTTTCATCTATTAGAGAGAAAGGAGTTGTATCGGTATTATCCGAAACTGATACATAAAGTTACAGAAATTAACAATAATCTAGTCTCTAGTCTCTGCCTTCTTCCTCCTTCATAATCACTTTCTTAAATCCTACAGTGATCTTTGGGAAACAGCCCTCTTGTGCTGAAAAACTTTATGTGACCTTAGTAATTCTTCCAGCTTCACTTCAGTTTATTTTGTTAAATGCAACCAAAATTAAGTGCCTAAAAATTAGAGACAGCTTCTATGATATGATCCCAAGTGTGTAAAAGTGATTTTGCTCATTAACTGTCTCTACCAACTATATAAATAGAAAATATTCAGATCATGTTCTTATTTATGAGTGATGGGCTCAAGGTCATGTCTCCTTCAAGACTTTGAATTCTTCATAATAAAACATATTTTGCTCTATTTTAAAAATTGTTAAGTTTGAATAGAGTTGGAATATAACAGTATTTTCAGGTGTAGACATAGTGATGCTACAACTCTATGCATTATGCCAGGCTCACCACAAGTGGAGCCCATCTGTCACTAGACAACGTTATTATAATGCCATTGACTGCATTCCCGGTTCTGTGCCTTTTGTCCCCAAGACTTATTCACTCCATAACTGGAAGCCTGTCTCTCCAACTCCTCTTCACCCATTTTGCCCATCCCCTGCCCCTAGCAACCATCAGCTTGTTCTCTGTATTCATGGGTCTGAGGTCTGATACTGTTTTTGAACAAAAACAATAATTTATAATTTATTACAATAGAAAGGCTGGTGGGAATTATGCCAAGATGATGACCAGAGGTCATTACAGGTGATATAAATGTGGATGATACTTAATTGTGCAATCATCCTCAGAAAAAGTCCAGTCATTGGCAGGGCCTCCCAGGTTCCTCATGTCACACTCCCTGCTTACCCTCATCCCCTCTGCTTTCTTAATTCCTCCATCAAAGTCATGTATTCCATGCTCTAGGCATATTGAGCCACTTGTAATTTCCTGCCAGGTGGCCCACTCTCACTTCTGGGTCTCTGCATTTCTGTATGCTCTGCTTGCACCACCCTTTTGCCCATACTCCTTTGCCTAGATTATGCCTTACTCCTATTCTTGAAAATTTTCTGTTACTATTTTTTATTGTGGTAAAATATATATAACCATGAAATTTATCTTTTAACCATTTTTAAGAATGCAATTAAGGGGCATTATATACTTTCACACTGTTGTGCAACTGTCATCACCATCCATTGCTGAGACTCTTTTCATCTTCCCAAACTGAATCTCTGTCCCCATGAAACACTAACTCCCCATTCCTCTCTCCTCTCAGGTCCTGGCAACCTTTATTCTACTTTTCATCTCTATGTATTTGCCTATTCAAGGTACTTCATGTAAGTGGACTCATGCAGTATTTGTCCTTCTGTGCCTGCTTATTTCACTGGGAATGGAGTCTTCAAGGATCATCCATGTTGCAACATGTGTCAGAATTTCCTTCCTTTTTCAAGGGTGAGTAGTATTCCATTGAGTGGAAAGACCACATTTTGCTTTTCTATTATTTACCTGTTGATGGACATCTGGATAGGGTCCACTTTGGGGGTATTGTGAATAATGCTGAACACTGATGTACAAATTCTACTCATTTGCAGATTCTACTTGGACATTATCTTCTCCCTGATTTCTTTATTTGGGAATGGTACCTGCCCATTGTGTTCTCATGATATTTTGTGTATATACCGTCATATCTGTTACGTTGTACCATAATTGCTGACATATAAGTTCTGCTTGTCATCTTCCACTAGACTATTGGCTTCTTTTTTTTTTTTTAAAGATTTTATTTATTTATTCATGAGAGATATACACACACACAGAGAGGCAGAGACACAGGCAGAGGGAGAAGCAGGCTCCATGCAGGGAGCCTGACGTGGGACTCGATTCCTGGTCTCCAGGATCACACCCGGGGCTGCAGGCGGCGCTAAACTGCTGCGCCACCAGGGCTGCCCTATTGGCTTCTTTAGAGCAGGAATCATTCTATTTCATCCAGGATTCCTGGTGGCTCACCTAATGCTTAGGACACAGGCAAAACTCAATTATATTTAGGAAAGGGACTTATTGGCCAGGGTTGTAGCATATTCTAGTAACACAGCTGGACCACTCATGTCAGAGAATATAGGAATCCCACAGACATTCTAATATGCAGGCCTACCAGGGTTCAAAGCTGGCAGGGAAAGGGGAAAACAAAAAAACTAAACAAAAAAGAAATAATGAGATAGGAATATCTGAAGATGTCATATCCCTGGGAACTATTATGGTAGCAGCCCACACCCATATTGCTGAGTCTTTAGCATTTTTAAGAATTATCGGTTGCATAGTATTTTGGGGTTCTCTAGAGAGACAGAACCAATAGGACATATATACATGTAGAGATAGGGATTTATTATAAGGAACTGACTCATGCAATTAGGGAGACTGGCAAGTCCTAAGATCTGCAGTTGGCAAGCTGGAGAGCCAGAAAAGCTGATGTACAGTTCCTGCCCAAAAACCAGCAGATTCAAAACCTAGGAAGAAGTGATGTTTCAGCGTTAGTCCAAAGGGAGGAAAAAAGCTGATGTCCCATTTTAAAGGCCATCAGGCAGGAAGAATTCTCTCTCACTCTAGGGAGGGGTAACTTTTTGATCTATTCAGGCCTTCAAGTGATTGAATAAGGCCCACCCATATCACAGAGCGCAATCAGCTTAGCTCAGTCAGTCTACTGGTCTAAATGTTAATCTCATCCAAAACTACCCTCACAAAAACAAACAACAACAACAAAACTACTCTCACAGAAATACCCAGCACAACATCTGGTTACCCCATAGTCCAGTCAAGTTGACACACAAAATTAGCCATCACACATAGCTTCCTGAGCCATACACGTGCCCAATTTTCTGATCTAACATGGGGGTGAGACAGGGAAATAACATTTGGAAAAGGAATATGTTTGTACTTAAAATACATGTACAAGAATCCTCACCGCTTCTTCATTCATAAACAAGAAACAACCCAAATGTGCATCAACAGTAGAATGGATTTTCAATTGCAGTATATTCATACAACACAGATGCTCTGCATCGTGCTGCCAGGAGCCAGCGATGGGGAAATGATCTGGAAAAAAAAACATGGATGAACCAGGCTCCGTACAGGAAGCTGGGCTCCTTATATTCCATGGCTTTACCTTCCTTTCACTTTTCTCCTGTTTTGCTTCACTCAGTTCTAGAATATAATGTTCCCAAAATAAGATTTCAAGGCAATGATAGTGTTGGAGGTGGTTTGTTTCCTATTTTGAGATGGGCTTTCCTAGTCAGCAGGGCTCACAGTCCCGGCACCTAAGTGTGATGGATGCCCAAGCAGCAGCCAGTAAGTGTGGCCAGAGGACCTCTGAGCAGCTCTCTCCACTTCCAGAGGGCAGGAGTTCGGTTCCCTGCAGTGCAGTCGAGGACTACAAGAAAAAGGCTGATGGATACTCTTGCCTGATGGCAAGAGATTCCCAGCTGGGGTGGGAGAGTGCTCCCTCAGGAGCAAGGAGGACCAGGGTGCAGGAGGACAGGCTCCAAAGTCTCTTGAGAGGCTGCACAACAACTAGCCTGAACCCTTAGAAAATAGCAATGTTTTGAAAGACAAAACACCCCCCTTGGAGAAGGAAGACTAAGATGACATGATAAATGAGACGTGTGATACCCGAGTGGCCCCTAGACTGGGGCGGGGGGCACAGTTTAAAGGGTGTTATTGGGATAGTTGTAGAAATTTCGATGTTGGCTGTATTTCAAATAATATACTTTAAGTAAGTTACACTGCCTGAATATGAAAGGAATTTCCTGAATGTTTCTTAGAAAATAGATGCTATAGGATTTCGGGGTAAAGAGACATGAGATTTGCACTTTCAAAAGACTCAGGACTCACCCCCAAATCTTTGTCTTTTTGTATTCCACCTGTCTATTTCTCTCTACATATATAGAGAAAGCAAATGTGGCAAATGGTAACAACTGATGGATATGTAGATAAAGGATATGGGGGTTTTCACTGGACCGGTTTTGCAACTTTTCTGTAGGTTTGGAATTTCTCAATACAAAGTTGGGAAATTTTTAAAATTTGCATTCTTCATATAGTCAAGTATTTGACATTTTCTTAATAATTTCTTTCTTTCTTTCTTTCTTTCTTTCTTTCTTTCTTTCTTTCTTTCTTTCTTTCTTTCTTTCTCTTTCTTTCGAGAGAATGCATGCACTGCAGGGAGGGACAGAAGGAAAAGGAGAGAGAGAGAATCCCAAGCAGACTCCATGCCAAGCGTGGAGCCCAACACGGGGCTGGATCCCAGGATCCTGAGGTCATGACCTGAGCTGAAATCAAGAGTAGGACGCTTAACTGACTGAGCCACCCAGGAGCCCCCTCTTAGTAGTTTCTCATATTGGTTTATGTATAGAAATGTTTGAAATTGGCTACAATGTCCAAAATTCCATGACTGAGTGAAATACAGGAATCTCAGAGGTGGCCTGGGTAACTGCCCCTACATCCCTACTGCCTTATGTGTGTTTCCTGGTGTAAGGTTGGTGTGTGTTAAATATTTTCTTCATCCTTAGTTTTTATAGAGTCTTACTTATATCCAGAAATTATATAAAGTACGTAAATCTTAAATGAATATCGTGATTTTTACCTGCGTATGTATGGCCCTGGAACCATTTCATGATACAGAATGTTTTCAGCACCACCAAAGACCCCTCTCATTTTCTCTCCTAGTTAATAGCACCCCTTCCTGGCAAAGGGTGACATTATTCTGACTCTGTCGCCATAGAGTAGCTTTGCCTGTTTGTGAACTTTTAAATGAACTCATATTGCGTGTGTTATTTTATGTCTGGCTTCTTCCTTAAATAATGTTGTTGCATAAGGAACAGCAGCGGTTTATTGTTTTATGCTGCTTAATGATATTTCATTGTATGGATATTCCACAATTTAAAAATCGATTGTACTGTTGATGGACACTCGGGTTGCTTCTTATGAGTAAAGTATCTAGAAAGATCCGTGTACATGTATTTTATGGACACATTCTTTTCTGTTGGATATTTATCCAGGAGAAGAATTTCTAGGTCACAATATGTATATATTTTTAGTTTTAATAGATACTACAAAATAGTTTTGTCAAGAGTTGTTCTCAATTATATTCTAAGATCATATGGCTATTGCTTCAAATCCTTGTCAACACTTGGTATCGCCATTTCTTATCATTTTAGCCATTCTGGTGAGGGCATAGTGCTATTCCTTTGTAATTTTATTTTATTATCTTTTTTAAACTTGTGTTTTTGTTTTTGTTTTTCTTTTAAGATTTTATTTATTGATTGATGAGAGACACAGAGAGAGAGAAAGAGGCAGAGACACAGGCAGAGGGAGAAGCAGGCTCCATGCAGGGAGCCCGATGTGGGACTCGATCCCGGGTCTCCAGTATCACGCCCCTGGCTGAAGGTGGCGCTAAACCTCTGAGCCACCGGGGCTGCCCCCTTTGTAATTTTAACATTAAACACTTATTAAATGCAGGCATGAAAATCATATGCCTATAAAATGGAGTATTACATAGCTATCAACAAAGGTGTTTTCAAAGAAGATTTAATATTCTAGGGATATACTTATGTTAAAGAAGAAAAATAATATACAAAACTGGTGTATAGGGTCTGTTGTTTTCACTTTCTTTCTTTTTTTTTTTTTTTTAAATTTTTATTTATGATAGTCACAGAGAGAGAGAGAGAGAGAGAGAGGCAGAGACACAGGCAGAGGGAGAAGCAGGCTCCATGCACCGGGAGCCCGATGTGGGATTCGATCCCGGGTCTCCAGGATCGTGCCCTGGGCCAAAGACAGGCGCTAAACCACTGCGCCACCCAGGGATCCCTGTTTTCACTTTCATATGTACATATTAATAAAGAGGACTAGATGAAATTTACCAAGATACTAGTAATTGGTTGTGGGTGATGGGATTAGTTTCTTACTCCTCATACTTTTCTATAGTCATGAGATGCTCTTACAATGAGCAAATGTTAATTTTAAAAACAAAAGAGAACCGCAAAGAGTATTTTCGGGAACAGCCTCTGCCGGGAAAGTGAACCTCCACGGTCAAAAATAAGCTACACTTCTTTGGGCCTGTTTTATCACCTGTAACACGAGTTCACATCATGACCATAGAATGGTGTTGGTCACCCAGCAAGCACTCAGGTCAGTGACCATTTTTGAAAACACAGTACTTCCAGGCCCGCAGGGGAGGTAGTACCCTCAATGGACAATTCAAGAATGAAAGAGAACTTCCAGGATGAGGCAATATGGCAGATTTCTGCCCAATCCTGAATTCTGCAGGCCGGATGACAGGGTTTCTGGAATGAGGGGAGGAAATGGGACCAGAAAACAGATGCCCTGGGGCACACGGGGATTGGGGGTCATGATGAAGATACTGACAGGGTTGTCTGGGCCTCCCTGTAGCCCCAGAATGGGTGTGGGGGTGAGCGTGTGCAAGGGCCAGCAGGAAGGAGGGGGTCTGGGGTTCCCCTCCACTGCTGACAGTAGGACAGGATTGCTCAGCGCACAGGTTCCCTTAGAATTTGGGAAGGTGAGTGTAGCCTGGGTCTGGGGGCTTGAGCCCATGGTAGCTGGCCCCTGATTCCTGTCCCCACCATCTCACTTGGTTTCCAATCCCATTTGAACTGTGCTTATTCCCACCTCTCCACTGTGTTCCCTTGTATTCTTGGTATTTAAGTGGCTCTGGTTTTGGTCATGGGCCGAAATTCAGGCAAATGCTCCAAGCCACAAGTGTGCAGATTTAATTCAGCCCATGTGAGATGCCCAAGCATCAATATTAAAAAGCAAAATATTAAAAAACGAAAATCCCCTCGGTGATTCTAAGGCACAGCTAGGGTTGACAACCAGCGCTGTATCCCTGCTTTGTTCTTTTTTGTTTCAAACACAGCAAAAGTACTTTTTTATGATTTTCTGTCAACTCCAGCTCATTCAAGGCCTTTCAGACACTAAGCACAGGGGTGTTTGACACTGTCTCCCTCTTTGATTTTATGTCCAAACTCTCATTTTCTGCTCCTGCCTTTTAAAAAATCACAATTGGGGAGCTGGACTGTGGTCATGATGGTGTCTTTAGAAGTCCCTATTTTCCTTTACCATCAGGATTATTTGCGACCAGTGAAGCATTTATTTTTGAGAGATTCGAACACAGTATCATCTTCAATTTTTTAATCTTTTTGCAAGCTGATTTCATAAAGTTGGAGTAAATGTTGACATCTAGCATTTCCTTCTGTGGGTCATTAGGAATGTCTTTGGAAATAGAGACAAACTCCGATAAATATACTAGATGGCCTCTCAAGACGTCTGGAGCGTGGGCTTCACACTGGGCAGAAACCACAGCTCTGCAGTGTGCGCAGGGACCCGTCCCCCTCAGGGTTGCTGGGTGGCCATAGCGGTCTCAGAAATGACATCCAGACAGAATAATGTCCAGAGGCAGAAGTCTCTTGTAAGGTCGCAGGAGCCGGTGTGGCGCCCTCGGCAGCTCCTGCCTCAAGGACTCTGTCATCACAGCGATCTGAGGCACAACTGTGACATGGCATTCCCAGCAAGGCAGGCCCAACAGATGGTCTCAGTGAGTAACCCCCGGGCGGAGACGCCTGGGTGGTCAGCGAGCGGCTGCCTTTGGCTCAGGTCATGATCCCGGGGTCCTGGGATCGAGTCCCGCCTGGGGCTACCTACCTCTGCCTGTGTCTCTGCCTCTCTGTGTCTCTCATGAATAAATAAAATCTAAAAAAACAAAACTCCAGGGAAGTCCTGTCCATCCGCGCAGTGCCTTGCCTCAGTGATTCCTGAGGTAGATTCAGAAATCAGTAGCCCAAATTTGAAGTATCAGCCCATATTTTGTCTCTTCTCCCCATCACTCTTCACCTGCTTCACTTCTCACGTCAGTGAAGTTCCACGTGTCTTCTTGACATTGTGCTGCCTCCCACCCTTTTTAGACTCAGCTCTTTTGAACAATGTATATGTGTACTTTTACATTTACCCAGCAAAGCCCACCTCAAAGTTCGAGAGTTACGTCCTTGTGTTAATATGGTCGGTCCTGTGCCTACCGTCGAATCTCTGGAATCTAAGCCATGTCTCATTGATTACTGGGTCCTCTACATCTCCTCTAATGTCAGGCTTATTTTTAAGATCACCTCACTTCTTGTCTTTGTTTTAGAAGTCTCTTAACATAGAATCATCCACGAATTTTCTGACATTTTCGTAAGCTATTTTTGTAAAGTTTCGAGTACATGTTGATGCCTAGCACTTAATTTTTGACATAAAGACTTTTGACAGATTTGCCAGTTTGTCATAAAATATTTAATAAATCTATATAATCTGAAGCCCACAGATTAAATACATTGTTCGGTCACCAGCTTGAAGCCAGGCGTTACTCCAAAGTCCAGATATTCTCATGGCATTCTGAAACCTGAGGACTGAATATCAGTCAAAATGTACTCTTAAAATGATCAGCTTAAAAAGTGCTTCTGAGAAACATAAGGGGAAAGTGTCAAATTAGTGGAACTCATGAAGCAATGCCCCCAGAGAACATGGAGTTAAGGAAGTGGGGCCTGAGAGAGCCCGTCTCCAGTTTGATGGGGAAACTATCTTATGGACAACTGAGAACTGAATGAAACTACAAACTGTATTGTTATATATGAACATGTGGACAGTCTAAAAGCAGCACCAGCTGGAACCTTAAGGCTTCAGGACCACCTATGGGCAGTCACTCCTTCCCTCCTCGTGTTATTTGAATAGAGCAAAGTTTCTCTTAATACACTGTAGACTTCTTACACTGAAATACGGCTCAGGAAATATAAAAAACTTAGATAATGTTTGAACACGCAGTAACTATACTTTGAACCCAGGTAGATTCTCCCAACTCAAAAACAAATCACTTCAAAGACATTTTAAGAAACATAAGTGGGCGGGGGGGAGAAAAAAGAAACACAAGTGTGGGGGTGCCTGGGTGGCTCAGAGGGTTAAGCATCTGCCTTTGACTCAGGTCATGATCCCAGGGTCCTGGGATTGAGGCCCACATAGGACTCTGTGCTCAGTGGGGAGCCTGCTTCTCTCTCTCCGTCTCCTCCTCCCTGCTCATGCTATGTCTCCCTAATAAATAAATACATGTCTTAAAAAAAAATGTGTGTGTGTTTACCTCTCTCATTGGTTGAATCATAGAAGGCTGACATTCCCTTTTCTCCACTGCTGACTTCTTAGGTCTATGCTATATTTCTTGAAAGTCATGATTTTGAAAAAAGAGGCAGACCATACAAAATAATATTAAAGGGCAAACATTTGACATCGTTGTCAAAGACCACCAAATAAAAAGTGAAACGTTCTCATATTCTAGTGCTGGTTTAAACTTTACTCTCCAAGGATTACAGGTTTCTCACTTAATATTGCCGGGGAGCTCTTCCAGAAGCCATGCCCTTCCCACCAAGTCTGTAAAAGATCTTCATGGGTGTTACATATGGGCTTGGGAAGAAAGCCCCCTGGCCAGGGAGACCGTGCCTGGATAGGAGCCAGCAGCCTGCAGTTTGATTTCAGCCATAATCACAGGTTATGCACTCTTCTTTCAAGCCCTCCTCCCACACATTTGCTGTTCAGCTAACAGGAGACTGTATTACAAAATGGTAATGTGAAAAAATTGAAGACATGCCTGTGACAGTGGCCAATAAGGATGGTGTGAAGGCATGCTAAATTTTGATCATTTCTCTTTGATTTTGGTCAAAATAAAAGAAAGGTTGGTGCGGTGTGATTTTACTGAAGAATGTAATAAAATAAATGGAAGGGAATAAGAGAGAAAAGCAGTACAAATAACAGGAAGATACATCAAAATTACAAATAGAAGTCATTTAAAAGAAGAAAATATTCTACAACAGATGAAGAAAGTTTTAATTTCTTTTCACATTAAACATTGTTTACCACAATCAGCTAACAGAAATTACTGCAACATTGGTCAAGATGACACATAACTAAGGATAAATGTATGTTATGAGAAAACCTCATTTAATGTGACTGACGATGTTAGATACTCTATTTTTCATGATAGGATAAGATACAACCTATCTTGAACAGAAAGCAAATAATTCAGATCAAGGAGACATGCTGAGGTTTTAATAAAGAAGAAAAGCTTTGCCTTGTCCGGAACACTTAACAAAGTCTAGGATAATTTAGGTAAAAGAGGTGAGTTAGATAGCAAGCACTGGGCAGGTATCCCAGGCCCATAATTCAGGCTTTATTTACATGACTGGATCTATGCAGCCTTTACCTCTTGGTAAATGAGCTGTTATTTTTGGCAGAGGGATCTTCAGTGGTAGCCTTGGATATGATTAATCATATTTCAGACATCAGGCAGTCCAAGAAACTATTTCCAAAGGGACAGTTGAGTATTTTCATGGATATACTATTAAGGCATCTAAATTTTTGGTGTTTTCAGTATATAATTTTACTGCTATTTTAAATTTTTTTTCATTTTGCACAACAATGTTATCAGGAATTAAGTGACATAATTCTTTCTCTATGAATGAACCAGTTCACCCATTTTGCAAACTTTAGATTGTGGTCTTGTAAAAGGGAAATTTATAACATGGGAACACACAGAAAAATATATTGAAAACCAATAGAGAATTATTTTTTTAAACCATCATAAAAATTCAATCTAAATTAACTGATAGTCTTTAACTTTGGAAAAACAGAAGAGGAATTAGAATTAAAATAGGTATTAAAAATAATTACCAGTAGTTTTACAAAAGAAGAAGAGAGAAATAAATGGCATAATTGCCCAATTAAGTAACTATCAGATTCCTCTTTAGTCAACACTAACAGAATTCACATTTAAGCTAGTCAACAAAGCATATAAATATTTAACATCTGAATACAACATTTTAGTGATAACAGAGACTGCATAATGCTATCCATTGTTGCTCTGTGCACAAATTAACCAGGTTAAATATCAAAGATACATCGTGAATACTCCTGAAACTAACAACAGAATATTAAACAAATCTCTTAAAGATTCAGAAATAAAAGTAGAAAACAATTTTAACATGGCTGAGACGGTGCTTAAACAATAATCGACTTAATCAAGACCTTTAAAATTACCACTGAAATGCACTGATATTTTTTTCTCTTTAGTTTACAGAAAGAATCTATTAAGTACAGGTTGCAGAAAGAAAATGTTTAGTGCTATTTACATTCGTTTTAAAACTCTGCTCTATACAAATTTAATTCTGATCAGTATGAACAATATTTTCGTAGATCTACTGCATATAAAGCCTTTTCATCAAAGCATCGACAATGAATAAAATAACCTGATTAACTTTAGACAAAGTTGACCATTTGAAACCATTTACACTTAGATGTTTTTAAGGGCCATGGACACTTATTTAAGTACAGAACATAATGTCAGCCTGCAACTTCATTTTTATAAAGGCTAAAGTTATTTATATGGAATATTGTTCTATATACTACACGCCAATCTATATTTAAGTTCTATAGTTAGGTATTTTATAAGTTTTTTATTAAATATATTCTACACATATTTGTAATTTCATCCAGGAAGAATTTCTTCCCAGCGAAAAAATATAAAATCTTTTATATTTGTACAGGTTTAGATGAAACTAGCTCATGCTTTAGTGCTGTGCAAATTGTTTTAGCATATCAATTTTTAAATTATTGGTAAAAAACAAAAGAATGGCATCCTTCATCATGTAGTATGCCCTAAAAGTCAGCTTTTGATTTTAATACAATTGCAAGCACTAATACCAAATGCAAACTACATAAAGAAACAAAATTAGTTACTGTGGAGAATTATTTTTAATTTAAAGAATTCACCTGAATGCTAATGTGTAAGTGTGACACTGGACACAGTTACAGATGAGCAATAATTATGGAAAAATTCAATTTGCTGATGTTCAAATACATAAAACTGATGAGTAAATGAGGTTTTCTATTATCTCTGCGCGGCAATGCAAGTCTATGAGTATGGAATTGAACCTCCCACATTAAGGCTAGGAAGCGCACTCGCACCCCTTTTGTGCTGTGTGGACAAGCACTCGGTGACCGCGTGACTGAGGAGTGCGTGTGTGAAAGGAAAAGCAATTCGTTTCATCAGCTCTCCACTGAGTGCTTTAAACAACAGGCACATTTTGTTTTTTTCATTTGTTGCAGTGAAAAGAGTCACACTCAGTTTTGTATTCTGTGCCAGTGTGGCCGTCATGGCTGACTCTGATAGAATTCACCCAACAGCTCAGTTTCTTTTCCAGTTCTCCCTCTCCAGTCGGCCCACTAATTAACTTCATTAATTGCTGAGTGTGTTCCAGTATGGAATTGTATTTCTGAGCATTTCTAGGTGCCATAAACCAGGTTGTAAATTTTGCTGATGAAGAAAATCATGTCAATCTTTTTTAGTGCAAACTATATTTGGAACACTTGATTTGTTAGTTCTGGTGATGAAAATTTCTGTGGCAGCAAAATGGCTTCCGCTAGGAAAGAGAACTTGTTAACTTTGCCCCCGGAGATGGATAGCATTCAAAAACCAATATATTTTAAAACTGCTCAACATAAACAAAGATACTAGAAATAAAAAATCGTAGTGAAAAATGTTCTTGGTTCTTTTCACTTTGATGAGAGAAAATGACAGTGTTCATGAGATCATTCAGTTCCATGGATTTACAGGCAGACTCTTCCTAAGGGTTTCTGAAGCAATGTTGGGTCTCTTCTTTTCCAGCAGCATGAAAGACAAAGACTACATCACGGTACACGTAGTAGACAGTGTTTACAGGATTACACAACAATTACTCTCTCCAGTCTTTTCGCGATTCCTCTGACCTGAAGAAAATGCAGAAAAGCTTTGTTTATAAAAATGCTCAAATTAGGTGGTGGGGAGGGGTGGCATCCAAAAGTAATAAGACTTATTTTTAATATTTGCAATTTTTAAGTTAAAAAATTTTAATTAAAAAATTTTTTTTAATTTAAAAAATTATAATTATAGCCTGTTTTAATTATAGCCCATTTCCGGGATGTCTGGTTATTTGCTTAGCAATCTCTGTTCATAAACAATGAAAACTTCCTTTCCCTCAGAAGGTCCAAAAACACGGAACCATTCTTGAGTGCCTATCTCTGTAGCTGGAGTGAGAAGCTTACCTTGAGAGTTTGGCTCTGGCAATGTCTCTCTGGCCACCAAATGCATCACCGTTGTTTTGCCAAAAGGAAGTTTTAATGCTATAGGAAAAGCAGAAGATATTCTGTTACATATTTACTGACCTACTGAAATCACTAATCAGAATTAAAACCATTTATTTTTTTAAAAGATTTTATTTATTTATTCATGAGAGACGAGAGAGAGAGAGAGAGAGAGAGAGGCAGAGACACAGGCAGAGGGAGAAGCAGGCTCCACGCAGGGAACCTGACCCGGGACTTGATCCCAGGTCTCCAGGATCAGGCCCTGGCCTGAAGGCGGCACTAAACCGCTGAGCCACCCGGGCTGCCCAGAATTGAAACCATTTAAAGAATTGATTGCTTTTTATAGAATCTCTTATACAGACTGAACTTCTTACAAGTTAGAGCACCTCTTACAAAATGAAATTAGGTTAATATTATCAGAAACAATTCAAAAATTATTCTACCCAGCTATGGCCATTAGTGTGACACTGATACCCCTACTGTTGAAGGAAAGGGACAAGAAAAAAATACAAAATTAATTAATATTGGAGATAACGTGCAGATAAGAAAAGGAACTAAAATAGTCTCTGCGAATATCTTTCCTAGATTAGGGAAAAGTAAAGATATTTGTTTCTAAATCTAATTATCTAATATGCAGTCACTTAATAATATTCTTATACACCAAAGAGGTCACTATAATGTAGAACAAACAACAAACTTAATTTTACATATTTATTCTCAACCCTGTATTATTCAATGAGGAAGTAATTTTCTTTAAAAGGTTACTTTAAGAAAATCACTGTTTTGGCATTATTAATAATCACTGTTTTCTAGTTAAGTCTTAATTTAAAAGGCTTTTCTCATTCATAATAAAACATTTTATTATGAAATATTTCAGACATAGAATAATATAACACACAACCATGTATCCATGAACCATTTAAGCAAATACAAACATTAAGTTTCATGGTTAATCTCTTTGTTATTCTGTATAAAATTAGAAGCAGCCAGTATATCTAACTTATAAAGTTATTTCCATAATTGAGATGACTCAGTTCTGACATCTAGACCTACTTTCTCATCACTAACTATATAAACTTAAGGCATGCTTAAGATCATTACTTAGCAAGTATGATTCTCCTGCTACCTGCTTTTTAAATTGTGCTCTATAGGATGATGGTTAACATGTAGATTAAAAAAAGAGTCCTAATTATCTTCAATAATATTCATATTTCATTATCAAGATGAGTGTCCATCTTACTTAAAAAGTTGGCCAGCCAGTATTTTGGTCTATTCTCTTAACTTTTCAAGTTCAAATGAAGTATGATGGCCCATAAATACACAATATGATGAAAGAAGAAGAGGGCCATTTTTGGATAATCTCCTAGGCTTGATTTAACATTAAAATGCAAATAAAACTTAGTATTATAAAATTTTTCATTAAATGTGCTGGGAAAGACTAACTGAATTTAAAACTACATATCACTCTCCTATCATCTCCTAGATTCTAGTAAGCCAGATCTGGCTTGAAAATCTCATCTCCACTACTTGCCAACCTGAGATGAGTCACAGGCGAGTCATTTACCTGTCCCCTGGCCTCAGTTTCCTCCACCCATAGGGAGAAAATAATTCTATCATCTGCCCTTTACAGCTGTATTGATTGAACAAAACAATCCAAGGAAAGTGCTTAGTTCAGGGCTTGGCACAGAGAAAACATGCAGTAAATATTACCCTCATCATAATCGTCATTTTGAGAAAGCAAAGAAGATGGATCTCAGAAAATAGTAAGTGAGCAGAGAAATGAAGTACACTTAGAGAAATGTGGACAGGCCCGAAAGCTGCTGAGTGGCTTACCATTTGAAGCTACAAATTTGACTGATGGGGATTATTATTTTTCTTCTCCATCAGAATTTTAACTGGAAATAGTAGATACTGATGCTAACAGTATCAAAGAAAGGAAAGGAAGAGGTATATAAGAATTTAAAGGCTTTCTCTTTCCTTCACTGTGGAAGCCTCTGCTTACTACACTATGTAGGATATCGAAAGCAGGAGTTATTTTTTTTTTTTTAAGATTTTATGTATTCATTTGAAAAAGCGAAGAAAGAGAAAGAGAGAGAAGAGAGTGTGTAGGCACATGAGTAGGGAGGAGGCAGAGGGAGAGGGAGAAGCAGATTCCCTGCTGAGAAGGGAGCCTAATGTGGGGCTCAATCCCAAGGACGCTGAGATCATTTCCTGAACCAAAGGCAGATGCTTAACTGACTGAGCCTCCCAGGCAACGCCAGGAGTTTTCAACACTGCATAAAAATCACTCAGGATTTCAATTCAATGGGGACAAGGGGAGGGAGAGGGAGAGGAAGAGAGGAAGACAGAGAGAAAGGAAGGGAAGAGGGGAGGAGAGAGGTAGTGAGAGCTTTCCTCCAACTAGCCAGGACACAGAAATCTTCATTTCAAAATAAGTATCCTAGATGATTCTTATGCCAGTCTCCACATTTTGAGAAAAGATGAGCTCCAATGTATTGAGTGTCAAATTTGTAGCTGATCTTCTTTATCCTTAGTAAGACTGTTACCATACCTTTTCTTTAGTAGATTGAAATTCTATGGAACTAAAAAGTTGTATCTCAAAAGGGATTCAGGGCTATGTTTTAAGAAACTTGCTAACAAAAAAAATTAAACCTAAGACTTACTAAAACCACAAAATCATAGAGTGACAAAGAATGCCCAGGACTCCTGGTTTAACCATCCACAAAATGACTGAACCCTACCCACGGCTGTACCTAACGCTTGTATGTAACCAATAACAAAGATTTCACTCTTTTCCCTCAGTGGTCTATTCCTTCTTTAGGCAGCTTGACACGTTCAAATAATTCTTTCTTGTATTGAATAGTAATCTGCCTGTTTTTGATTTATAGCCGTTAGTCCTAAGCCTAATTTAAGGTTATACAGAGCAAGTCTCAAACAGTGCAAAGCTAGCCTACATCTTCTCCTCACTAGCCATTTAAGTATTTATAGTTACCATGGCCCTGTGTACTGTCTCTTTTATTATCCAGATATGAGAACACGGGGAAACTAAAAAGCAAAACTGTGACCAAAAAAACCACATACTTGAATGTTATTCAACCTTTATCAAACATCCAGATAGACTAATTGTTCTGAAAGGTCTAGGTTATGCTTCTGTGCTATTTGTCTAAGTCACTAAAGCCAGAGGCAGTTTGTTTTGTTTTGGAAAATATTGAAAGCAATACAGAATGACAATATTAACAGTAAAACAATCTGTTAATTATTCAAAAAATAAGTTCCAAAAAAGTGCTAGTAAAAATTTATACTTTAATGGGAATGAATTAATGGTTTGATTTTAACATAAATCCCATGATATTTATTTAATATAAAGTTGAGAATCTGGGGCCACGACGGAAAGATAATTAAAGATATAAGTTGTTGGGAAATTTCTCACATGCATAAATATTGAAAGGGAAACAGTCTCAAGGTGTACTCATGTAGCTAAGATATTAAATTCAATTAATATTACAAGAGCTTCTGTGAAGCACAGACAACCAAAGACTAACAGACGGCCCATCCCTTATGAATGTACAACATAGCCAGGGAGCTGAGAGCTGGTCAATGTAACTTTATAAAAGAGCAACAAACCAAAACAGCTGTATTTTATTTATTTAGTTTTACTTCTTTAAAATTTGTTTCAAATGCGTAATATATACTTAGAAAAGAACAATCTACAGGAAAAAAAAAAAAGGTTTGAGGGTCATCTACCTGGAGATGAGTGAACCTGCTGAGAGATCAATAGTCTGTAATAACTAATTTATATCCCCCAATCTCAACAAATGTAGAGGAAAACAGCCCAGTGGAAAACACAGACTGCTCCTCTAGACCAGAATCCTCTGCCCATGTGTGGCAGGTCACAAATTTTTAGGCTTTTGCTCAGTTGTGCAAAGGAAATGTAGCTTCCTTATTTTATGTTAAATTAGTGTTATTTTATTTTAATGCTTAGTTTCTATCATTCATTCATTCTTCAATTTATTTAAGTAAAAACACACATACACACACAGTTCATTGATTTCTCCCACGTTCTACCTCTGGCAACCACTAATCTATTCTCTGTATCTATGAGCTTGGTTTGTTTTTCTCTATTGTCCTCATATAACAGAGTATATGGTATCTATCTTTCTCTTATTTCACTTAGCATAATGTTCGTTAGGTCCATCCATGTTGTTGTAAATGGCAAGATTTCATTCTTTTTTATGGATGGATAATATTCCTGTGTGTGTGTGTGTATGTGTGTGTGAGAGAGAGAGAGAGAGAGACATTTTTATCTATGCATACATCAACAAACAGTGGTTGCTTCCATATCTTATCTACTATAAATGATGTACAATGAACAAGAGGATGCAGATATCTTTCTGAGTTAGTGTTTTCATTTTCTTCAGATAAAAACCCAGACACAGAGTTGCTGGGTCATACAGTAGTTCTATTTTTAATTTTTTGAAAATTAAAAAAAAGGCTACATTTAAAATGTAGCTTAGTAGACAGCAGCACTTTTTAAACTAGTTTATATAATACTGCCACTGAAACGAAGTTATGAGTGAAATTATATCATTAAGTGTTCTACCTACCCGATACTGTCATATTAACCATTTGCATTCCTCTACTACAGCTCTTGTCACCTAGTATTTTAAGTGGGTTTTATCTGTTTCTACTACATAATACTAGAGCACCCTGAAGGAAGACATTCTGTCTTGTTCAACCCTGTATCTCCAATTGTTTAGCATAGTGTTGGCATGTAAGAAACAAATATTTGCTGAATGAATGAATGAAAATATCCTACCTTAAGGAAAAACAAATTAAACATTTCATTGTTAGGTGTAGAGAAAAAAAAAGTCAGACTATATTTAAACAAAAATATTAAAGTAGATCACTTCATTTGTCTACAAGTTTCTAATTATTAGAATATATTTGAAATACAGGTGCTAAAAACACAACAAACCCTGATGATGGTAGAGAATGTACCCCCATGAGGGGGTGCTATTGAGCTACATCTCTCCAATCACATATAAAGAGCAGTGATACCAAAGAAGTATTTATAGTGTGCCAAACACTATTCTAAGTGCCTTGAATACATAATTTAACCCTCTCAACCTAGGAGGTAGCCACTACTGTTACTCCATTTTATAGATAAGGAACATCAAGTGACTTCTCCGAGGTTAAACAGCAGAATGGAACCAGGATACATGGACAACCTGGTTCTAAATGTGCTCTTTTAATCCCCACACCACACACTAACTCATTAATGTGTTCTTACACCATGGTCAATTATATCAGAGTCAAACTGAAAATCAATGATCATATACTTTCCCTGCTCTGTGTGTCTGGTTTTAACTTAAAAATATCATACCTAATTTATAGTATCCAGAAGTACAATAAAATTACATTTACAAAATAATAGGTATGGACTCCTAATGAGATAGAGTTTATTTCATAAGAGACTAAACACTTATCAAAGTGCTAAAATGAAATTTAACAGAATGCAAAATACAGAGTTACCAAAATAGGCACAATTCATGAGTTTGAAATTATCATTTTTGGGGGGTAAAATCAGACAAATACATTTAAACAAATGAATGCTGCTGCCATGAGACAGACATTAAATCCCATTACAAAGGTGACTGTTACCTCCTAATGTGACATTTCCATGTAGAAATCGTCCTTGATAAATAAGTCGTAGAATATTTGGACTGCTGACCTGCTCTTCTTCCCAGTCTGAAAAGAATCAGTAAACTTGTTAGGTGTATTTCAAGACAGAGTTAAGATATTACTGCATTGCTCAAAAAATGCAGATGCAAATCAGAGAGAGAACACATCAAAGAAGACACGAGGAGCTTTGCAATAATTGAAATAGTCAAAATCAATCATTGTAGACCTGGTTCTTGGTAGTTCTTCTCATTAAATAGTAAGAGTCACAGAAAGACTAGGTTTGGCTTCTTGAAGAACACTAAAGGTGTCAAAACATAGTCCTGAAATTTAAGAATCAAAACAAATGAGTTGGGAAAAATCTAATTCTAGGTAAAGAGAAATGTCATTTGAAAATTAATTACTATTACCAGTAATTAACAGAGAATATTATAATGTTCCAATATTTTTACTGTCAAAATATGTATTTGAAGCTAGAGACAATAAGTTTAACAAAGGTTTTAATATACTGATACAGAGAATTAAAAAATTATACCTTAATAAAACTAGAGAACACAAATTTAAAAAATAAAAAAAAAATAGCAATGTTTACTTTTGGATAATATTACTACTTTGTCTTCTGAAGCCAACTGATAAACATTATAGAAGATGTAACTTTAAGTTCACTTTACCCAAAATATTAAGAAGAAACTCGAAAACAACATATATTAGAAGATACTACACAAATATGCTAGGAAAGTACATAAAGAAAAATAAAAAAACAAACTGGTGAGTAGGATGGGTAACAGAATATTTCGTGTACAACTTATGCTATAGTGAAATATGGAATACTACTGTTAAAATAATGATTTAACATTATTTAACATATCCACTGATACTGTGATAGGGTAAAGGGTTAGTAATTTCACTAGCTGGGAGATATAATAATTTAAGCTCTGACTGTCACAAAGATTGAGAATTCCATTATCATCTTTTTCAAGAATTCTAGTATGATATGTTTGTTTCCTACAGAAGCTCCTATTGTCAGGAGCTGTCAACAGAAGGATGAGTTTAAATATCCTAAAGAGAAGTGGCAGAAAAGAAGTAGAGCACTTTTCCTTTTGAGTGTTCAAAATGATGAATATGAATGTGATAAAAGTATCTCTCCCACTGACTCAGCACAACAGAAATGGGAGAGGAGGCCAAATGAATCAGCCTGGCCATTCCTCCCCCTTCCAAGCCCCCTGCATGCCTCTGCTGCCTCAGACAATAAGCACTCCCAGGTCCCTTTTTACTGGAAGATCAACTAAGCCTGTAACAACACTTTACTATGGATTACTTTGAATTCACTGCACCCCAAATTATTATTTAACAGACTATTTCTGGTCAAGATGGAAGTGTCCATACATATAAGGACAAATGTCAGTGTCTAACTAACTGGAAAAAAATTATAAAAATATTTAAAGTATTTTTTCAAGAGGCAAAAACTTGGAGCTACCATACTTCATGATTTTATACAGAGTGTTGTAACTTCCACATATTTCATTTGGTTTAATATGCTATCTACTTTTACCTTTCAGAGGATCTGAGATTTAGAGAGACCTATAGAAGAACAAGGCTTTAAGGAGGAATTTCAACAACTAGTAACATATATTTAGAGTATATTTTTTTGGACCTCTGACCTGGTAAGAGCTATTCCACCTATTAACTATATTCCACTAAATTGCCTAAGAGTAGACCAAGAAAAACTAACTCTTTCCAAAAATATATTGTACATGTTTTCTCCTACTGGTTTAGTATTTACTATACTTTCATTATTAGCACCAACAAATATTAACATTTGCTGACCTATTATGAGATAAAATGTAGAACTAGATTTTTAATTTAAATATTTTATATAATATAAAACTTTATTTTTATTCCCTGCATTGTCTAAAATTGCTGGGTAGAAGTGGCAAACTTAGGAAAGGCTGGGCTCAAAAATTTGCAGGTGAAAATAAATAATGTGGGATTGATACAATTTCCAATGCTGATAGATGGCTGGTTCATTCATTTGGGACACTATTTATGGCATACACCTGCACTTGAGCCCTACCTTTATTTACTATTAATCAGGATTTTTAAGGAATTAAGAGGTATGTATTTTTTTAACCAGAAGTTATAAAGCTGCCCCCAAAAATAAATTTTTGAGAGGAACTGCCCTTTTATGTCTTGTGTATGTAATCTTTTCTACCATACTATAAATGTCAAAACCGATCTTTACCTTCTCCTCCCAAAATCACAAAAGTAATCTTCTAGATCATATTCTGTACAACATCACTATTAGGTATTTAAAAATGTTTTTCCTACTGACAGTCATCTATACTGCCTGCCTACAAGGAAAATTCCATATTCTAAGAGCCCCAAGTTTGGTCTACTTCAGCTTTTCTGAAATTCCTTCTTACCTCCAACATTTCGCTTTAGTCCCTCTCTGATTTAGGAACAAATATTGACTAGTCCCTGGTTACCAAAGGAAGAAAGATCCAGTCATCTGAAAATATTAGTCCAAATTAGTATTTCTTAAATGCAGGTCCACAAATCCTGAGTTCATGAACAACAAAGCCATGTTCTTAGGGTCTGAAAGTCCTTGAGAATTTTTAAATCATTTTTATATTTTAATGATAATCTGGAAGAGATTACCTAGATAACTCAAAAAATCAACTTATAATCAAGTACAGTCTTGGATTTATTGCCCACATATGCAGTTTATGATTGTACTGGCGCCAAGCAGTACTTCTTTAATTGTCAAGAGGTTAATAAGAAAAGAACAGAGGTTGAGTAAATATAAAAACAATGCATTCTTGCTAAGTGAAGGCTAAATGACAATTGGGTACACTGTGTGAATGAAGGTTTTGTGGTGAATCTGCAGATAACTGGGTCCTCATACAACAAGCAGGGGCACAGGCATGCCAAACTCAACAGTACTATATTCATGGTGAAAGAAGTGAGTGAGTTTTAGCAAAAATATATCATCTGGCACATTAATGTTGCTAATTTGAACATTACTGGTTTTAGAGTTGTATTTCCATTTTCTTTTTAGATCTGTTTTAGTTTTATGGATGTATATGAATTAATAAGGCTAAAGCATCTGAATAGGGTTTTATGTTTCTATCTTTAAAAAAATTGTAATAAAAATAATTTAAGTTGGCACTAGGAAATCTACAAGAATTTTCTTCCTCTAAAGAGTTCCATATATTATTTAAAGTTGAGAAACTGATCTGATGGATTCATTTTGAATACACTGTGTTCTTTGTTGAAATGAATCTTGTCCTTTAAAAGTACAAATTGCTTTGGCTAGTAAAATTAAGTTAAATCAGCTGAAACATTCATATTATTACTATGATACATGGGACCAAGATGACTTAGGGAAAGTTCAAAGGAAAAACACAAGATAAAGACTCACTTCAGGATGGCAAGACAAAGTCTTATTACATGGAGAAGAATCAGAGAAAGGAAGGAATATCACTTCCCTGCTCCCTCAAATTTTGTCATGGATACTGGCTTGAAAATGCAATGCATAAATGGATTTTATACTTTCTTGCCCTTGTAATTCAGAGGACACATAAAATTGACATGAATTAGAAATTAACTTTGTGTCAAACTCAATTTTAAATAGGTCATATATGGGATAGACCAATGAGAATGTATTATAATTTCTTAAAAATAGTTCTTTCCTTTTAATTCGTGTTTTGGTATAAATAAATTTACTGATATGAAAGTGTTTGGATGTGTTAGCTACTTTGTGTTTATCTTTTAAAAAACAATTTCATTTACATTAAAAGGGTTCTAAGGCAAAAACAAATTTTGCATACTGGCTCCTTCCCTATTTTGCAATGAGGTAACTGAAGAATAAAATCTAGAGACAGACACAGTGTTCCTTCCCCTTTAACTCTGAAGCCTAATATCCTCAATTATTTGTTTTTCTTTTGTATCTTTAAAATGTTTTCAAAATGTCTGTGAAACAAGGTAGGGTATAAAGAATTAACATTATTCATTCTCAAGAGAAAAACACCACTCACCCATTGGCCAATTGTCATACACATGCTTTGCAATGTCAGAAGCAGAATCATTAGGAGAAAACAGGAACTCTTTTGTTTTTCCGCTTACCAAGATGAGGCGCAAATTTATCTGAAAGAAGACAATGATCCTTTTAATATAAATCTTGAAATTTTTAAAGTAAAAAAATGACTCCTAGGCTTTTTATTTCAATCATATTCTAAATTATTACTAATGCCATTTTCTAGTTTTTATTTATTTGAACTCTGTAAAGACTTTTTTTTTAAAGAAGAGAATTTGGCATATGATTTTATTTCCATTTTTTAATATATATGGGGAGCCCATTTTGCCTTAATAAATAAACAAAAGAAAACAGAAACTCATTATACTTTTATATTTAACTACTCCAACAATATTTTTACAGGTTATCACTATCACTGCAGTATACATATTTTCCATTGAAAATCTAATAAAAATGGTGACGCTGCAGATCACATCACTAAACAGAAAAAAAATTAGTTGATAATCTACTTCTTAGAAAAACAAAGGGAAACAATAAATTATATATAAATTTTTATCCTATAAAAATTATTCAAACCTAAACAAATTAACTAGAAACCATAAAGAATTTTACAATGGTTAAAGGAGGAATCAATAATAGTCGTTTTGTTAATCCCAAATGCACAATCATTTATTTTGAGAAGGCAGAGGAGGAGCTTATGTGTGACAAAAGACACACATTCATCCTCAGTGAATAATCTAAGGTAAATAATGGAATTAAAAATTTTGAGATCCAATAAATTTACATTTCTGAGTAAATATATTTGCCTATACCTTTTGTAAAACATTCTAAATGTTCACGTTTTAATTTTTTCTCTATCCATAATTAACTTGATGCTATTTCTAAAAACCGTATCACTCATTTCCCTATAAGTTACACAAATACAAGTGGGGTTTTCTATACTTCTGGGCCTCTATTAAGAGAGCAAGTAACACCTTCCCAAAAGTTGGCTCTAGTCTAGAGCTGAGTCCTGGGACTAGCCCAGGTTCTTTATATATAAAGAACAGAGAATGTCATTGTATCAGTTTGAATTGTGCCTGGTCCCAGGTTAGCCAAGCTCTCTTCTTCAGTTACCAATACTTTTATCTTCTAAAAAAATACCAGAACATCTTCAGATGGCCAAGTCTACAAGGAATAAATTGATGGCCTAACACAGCACCATTTAGATACCAGGTCACTGATTTAGTATCTACTACCAACACGGCCAATGCCACTTCCATTGCCTCAGCACTTTGAAAATGTACTCATAGTTATAAAATATCTCCTCTAGAAAAATGCTATGCACAAACAATTCCTCATTCATTGGAATGTGACTGGATCCCATATTAGATGAAATAGAACCAGAAGCCAGACTAGACATTACATTCTAATTTTATGTGTATTATATCTCCATAAAAAAAAAAAAAAGCTTTTTAGGGTGCCTGGGTGGCTTAGTTGGTTAAGTGTCTGCCTTTAGCTCAGGTCATGATCCCAGAGTCCTGGAATTGAGTCCCACATTGGGCCTTGCTCAGTAGAGTCTGCTTCTCCCTCTACCCCTTCCCCCTGCTTGTGCTTTCTCGCTCTCTCAAATAAATAAATAAAATATATATTTTTAAAAGTTTAGAAGATAAAAGAAATCTATATTCCAGGTGAAACGCTCTTTCAAGAATTTCTTGCTGCCCTTTCTGACTGGAATAAAATTTGAAATTAAACCAAAGAGCGTATTAATACAGGAAGAGATCTGATGAAATCATACCACTGTAAATAAGTAATAAAATCGAGAAATTTTTAAAGTCCTATCTGAACAAAATTGAAGTAATAGTAAGAATGATTAAATTTTAAGAAAGCACCATTTATTTATTTCCTAAAACAAATAAGTAATGGTGATTTTTAAAGCAAGGAACCCAATATCTATACAATATGGATTTTAGTTCTCAGAGATACAACAATATTTATATATATCTCTTTATATGTGAATACTGATAAATGTATACTACATACTCTGAACTTACATGCAATCTTTTAATGGCTACATACTATTGTATAAGGGTCCTTCAGTCATTAATGCCTAAGAAATTATTCCTCTCATAATGGTTCAGCCACATGTGTTTGATTAACCAGAAAGAAATATAATTAAATCCGGGGATCCCTGGGTGGCGCAGCGGTTTGGCGCCTGCCTTTGGCCCAGGGCGCGATCCTGGAGACCCGGGATCGAATCCCACATCGGGCTCCCGGTGCATATAGCCTGCTTCTCCCTCTGCCTGTGTCTCTGCCTCTCTCTCTCTCTCTGTGAGACTATCATAAATAAATAAAAGTTAAAAAAAAAAAAAGAAATATAATTAAATCCAAGCTTCCTAAGAGTTGTGTAAATGATATGAATCTCCTTTTTTCAGAATCATCTTTTAAGTTTAAAATTAATTTCTATTGGGCTTTTATTCAAATTATAATATTTAAAAATTTAAAAAAGGGGAAAAAAAAGACTCAATCCTTGGAATCTACAAAGACCATACCAAAGCATACTTCAGACTTTCCTTAATATCCATCAATATGGAAACGGAAAAATATGACAAAAATATGGATATCTATAGTTATTAAACAATTTAAGGTATAGATCTATATGATTTGACATGGAAAGGTGTCCACAATATATTAAACTAAATAATACACACACCCCACCCCATAAATATGTAACACCAAATGGGTTCATGAAGCTGTAGTTCCCAGCATTTCTTATTTTAAAATTAATACACATCACTATCACCAGTAAACTATTTCACTTTTGTATTTCAGTATCAATGGTCTAAAGAATTTATGTGCATCTAAATTTTCAGAATGTTAAGAACTTTTTGGCTTCAAAAAGTTGTGTTTGACACAGGTTAAAAAAATTTTGAGTGTTTACAGGGGTCATACCCTTTTCAGTTTGACACAGACCCTACTGAACCCCACTTACTCACAGTGGCCGCTTTATACACTTACAATACCTGCTAGTCCCAGAAAACATTTCAGTTTGTAACTCATGGTAGAGTTTCAAAGCAGTTTTGGGCTACAAAATCAGAACAAAATGCAAAGTAAGATTTCAAAATCTACCTAGAACCTAATCACCCCTCTGGGTGGGAAGAGAGAATATGAAAACTCTAAGTCTATAAATACATAAATCTAAGAATTCATCAAATCTTAGTTACAATGATCTAAAACTGATAATAACAGTTAAAGTCTGCTTCCCCAGCAAGGAAATTTATGTCCCCAGTTAAAAATAACAGCAATGAACCCACAAAATTAAGTTGCTGAGTAAAGTAACACATTGCCTGATTCCAGTGCCTGGTACAATGGCTGGCATGTGGTAGGTGTTCAACATTTGTTGACTGACTAATATTGCAGTTTCTTTAGTTTCAGTATGCAAGTGGAAATATGACTGGAAAGGTCAGCACTAAGATTCAAATCCAGGCTTTCACATTCTGGGCATTTTATCAAATGGGAAAATGGTAATGGGGGGCGCGCCTGGGTAGTTAAGCATCTGTCTCTCAATTTCAGTCAGGTCATCTCAGGGTGGTGAGATTGAGCCCCACATCAGGCTCCATATTCAGAGGGGGTGGGTGGGGAGTCTACTTGTGATTCTCTCTCCTTCTGCCCTTGCCCCCCCTCTAAATAATAAATAAATCTTAAAAAAAAAAAGAATGGGAATGGATAATAATCATTTTTTGGTAGTCATATGAACATGTAGATAGTTCCAACATGTAAACATCTTAGTGCTTAATTTGTCAGGCTCTGGATTGTCAGTAAAATGCCACAGTTTATATAAATGCTATCATTTAGTAAGGTATTTTCAAAAGTAAAATTAATTCTGATTCAACCTAATTTTCAAATGAAGCTAAAGATTAGGTTACTGGGATGCCTGAGTAGTTCAGTGGCTGAGCATCTGCCTTCGGCTTAGAGCATGATCCTGGGGTGCAGGATCGAGTCCTGCCATCAGGCTCCTTGCAGGGCGTCTGCTTCTCCCTCTGCCTGTGTGTGTCTTTGCCTCTCTCTGTCTCTCTCATGAATAAAGATTAGGTTACTGATATGGAAGATTACTGGATGAGTCTGGACTTGTTCCTATGTTTATCTCTATGTGACAACCTTGTTCTTAGACTAGATGTATACATCTGCCTTAGTATATAGGCAAGTGTATCCTAGGGTTGTAACACCAAAGGAGGAAAACACTAAATTTCCTTGCTTTCCTTAGAAAAAATCTTGAAAGCAATCACCCAGATAAACATCTGCATACACAGGCTGGCCAGTAGTTAATTACTCCTATATCATATTAAGAAATTTCTCAAGCTTATTCAGATAAATAATATTATAGTGCCTCTCAGTAAATATATATGGTGATTCCTATAAATGTGAGCTAGTTTCCCTTTAAAAGATTATGTTCCATTTATTTAAATATTTATAAATGAAAGATCTTTTTACTTCTTTGAAGCCATGCTAAGTCAATCTATAAAGTATCTTAAAAGAACTTTTGCTTGTGGGGTACTGGGATTCTTGACATATTGACAATGGATTAAAAACAACTCTTTATAGCTTAAAATGTGATATACTACATGCACATACTTGTCTAAAAATAAAACTGTTAATCAGGACTCCAAATGACTAAGATGAGATGGAGCTCCTATTATGTAATAAAATTCATAAGGTATGGTGTTCAGATTATGAGACATTTCATAGTCACTTTTGAGGCAAAACAAATCCAAGTAAGACTTTAACTGAGGTAGCTACCATAATCATTTCCTGTAAGGCCAATGGAAATGACAAGAACTCTTCCATGCACGTCATTTCAAGTTAAAAAAGTTTTTAGTCAAATTGACATTTCTACTTGTCAGAGTATAACAATTTAGAGAAATCTCATCTAGAACTTAATTCAGACACAATTTGTTTTCAATTGGTTACGATAAACTTAGAAGTAAACACGAGAATGGAAGACAGAATTTTTTTTTAAAGATTTTATTTAATTTTTTATGAGAGACAGAGAGAGAGAGAGAGAGAGAGAGAGAGAGAGAGAGAGGCAGAGACACAGGCGGAGAGAGAGGCAGGCTCCATGCAGGGAGCCCGATGTGGGACTCGATCCCAGGACTGGAGGATCAGAACCTGGCCTGAAGGCAGGTACTCAACCACTGAGCCACCCAGGTGTCCCGAAAGACAGAATTAATTGGAATAGTCTATGAAAATAAAACAGACAAGTATGGAAATGGACCATGTCCTTTAAAAAAAAAATATGACTGCTTTCTAACAAGAGATCAACAGGTTAATCAGAAAAGGAATTCCTGACTTCTCCTGTGAGTCTCATTAAGAATAAAAAGAGTACTGGGGTACTCTACTTCACATTCACACTCTACTTCACCTTTGCCCCTTGTAGTGCTCATTCCTGCCTTTTTTGCTAAAGGGCAAGCAAAGTGGCCAGTGCAAAGATGTTAGACTTTCTTTGCAAATCACTTTTTAAAAGCTTTCAATTTATCTCAAAGGGATTTTGCTAAATAAATAAAGCCAACCCCAAAAGATTACATGCTGTACAACTCCAAATATTCAGTATACTTGAAATGACAAAACTATGGAATGGAGAATGGATTAGTGGTAGCCAGGTTTTAGGCAGAGGTGAAGGGGGAAGGGTGGCTTATCTATAAAAGGGAAGCACAAGGGCAGCCTGGGTGGCTCAGCGGTTTAGCGCCGCCTTCAGCCCAGGAGACCAGGGATCCAGTCCCACGTCGGGCTCCCTGTATGGAGCCTGCTTCTCCCTCTGCCTGTGTCTTTGCCTCTTTCTGTGTCTCTCATGAATAAATAAATAAAATCTTAAAAAAAAGGGGGGGGGGAGCAGAAAGGATGCTTGTGATGAACTGTTCTGTATCTTACTGTGGTGAGTGGTCACATGAATCTGCAGATGTGATAAAACTGCATAGAATTAAATGCATACACACACGAACAAGTGCATGTAAGACTGCAGAAATCTGAATAAAGTCTGCAGATTTTACCAGAGTCTTATTTCCTGCTGTGATACTATACTACAGTTCTGTAAGATGTTTCCATTAGGGAAACCTAGGTGAAGGGTATATGGGATTTCTCTGTACTATTTCTTACAATAAGAGCATGTGAATCTATTAAAATCTCCAAATAAGATTTTTTAAAAAGCAAGCACTCAACTTGGTAAAAATGTATACGGTATTGTATGTCTGTCTCCATTTATTCTTATTTGCATTTGAAAATTAATAATGCTTTTTAAAAAATATTGTATTAATATAGCTACTTGATCTAGAGAAAAGGACATAAGCCTATCAGTGACTTATTTTAAAACAATGCATGAATTTTAAAATAGATAAGCTGCTTTCTTTTTCCTAGAGTTATGGATTTGTAAATGGCTATTTTGCATTTCTACTAAACATTACAGAAAAATGGAATGGAGAAATGTGCTCATTTTTTTAGACAGGACTGATTTAAAACAAATTATTCAAACATCTGCAGTGCTAAAATATGGTAGTCATACATTTCATAAACTTTCTTTTAGTTGTTCATTTATTCAAACATTTTCTGAAAAAAGACACTATGCTTGGTGCCTGGATTACAAAAGATTTAATATGAAATCCATTGACGATTTTGTAACCTTGAAGCTATGAGAGAGACATAAAACCATAATTATGGGGGAGGGGTAGCTAGGATACAAAATTTTACATGCTCATAAATATTAGCTGAATGAATTTTTAAAACAACAGAAAGGAGAATCTGTGAGTATGATATTCCAGAGTAGGGTCTATATGGCACAGTGAATAAAGAAGGAGAAATGCTAACACTTGCCATTTACTGTGTGCCTTTACCTGTATCTCCAAAATTGCCCCTAGTTACTACTGTCCTAGCTCATTTCGGAAGCAGGTATTATTACTCCCATTTTAGAGTTGTACGAATGAATTCAGAGACTTTAATACGTAGATAAGCTGAGATATGAACCTGGGTGTGCTAATAACAATGTTTGATGTTTACCACTTGGGTCAAGTGAACCAGGTGGTCCCAGCAAATTCCTTACCATGGTCTCTGTATTACCATCACATCATCATCATCTCAACCACTCTTTCCCTCACTATCGTCCAACCACAGGTATCTTTTCTCAGTTCCTCAAAACTGTCAAGTTCTTACTTGCCTTAAAGCCTTTACACAGGTTGTTTCTTGTGCATGGATGGGTTGGTGTCCCACACTCCCCCCACTCCAATCCATACACACTCTGGCTTACACATATTTGAGATGGGATGGCATAAATAAATCCTATTGAGCCTCATCCTCCTGGATGAAATAATAAGACTAAATTTTTGAAGAAATAGTAGAAAAGAATTTCAAAATAGAATTTGAGAAGCCAAGAAGGCATTCCTATTCCCCAATGGAATGAAGCAGCAGTCCTATTTGTGAAGAAGTTAATATAAGGCATTCTTGGAAACAGATTTTTAACTTCTAAGAAAATACACCTGAATTCTTGTCTACGAATTTACTTGTATTATGGAGTCATAAACTAAGGGACATTGATATTTGCTAAATGGGTTGAAACTATGGGATCTTTTTCTATATTCTTTTTAGCACTCAGAATATTTATTCTAATATACGAAATATGAACTCTTTATAGGTAAAAACTTGGTGGAATTCTTTATTTGTTAAAAACACTTACCTACCCTGAACAACAGGCAAAGGGGAGACTAGAGAATTCTCCAGTTTAAGTTTCCAAGTAAAACTTTTATGACATCTCATTTTAGTTGGAATGTGAATTTCCAGAACATTGAACTCATTTTAAAATGTAGTTGGAGAATATTCCAAAGCAACATTTAATGTTTTTTAAATTATATGAACCGTCAACTATTTATTCATTAAATTAGTTTTTGATCACTCAACACAAACAAGAAACTATTGAGTTATACAAGTGAATTAACAATAATATTAAATTAGCCTATTTGCTTTCTAGAAAATGTAGATTGATTTTTTTTCTCTCATCAATGAAGAAACAAAGAAACCAGTGGGTTTCTTATAAGTACAGTTCAGAATCAAATAATGTAGCTCAAAATTTATAAGGCAGTGCCTAAATAGCTGTTATCACAAATTATCTTCCATTGTCATCATCATAACCACAATTAGTTTAGTAGATCACATTATATTAACTATACAATGATCTCTCTTTAAATACTTTATAACATACACTTACTTTAAAATAAGTTTGGGAGACTTTGGTAAAATTAAAATTCCATGAGAAGACTGAATATATATTCTTGAGAAACTTTGCAAATTATTCTTAAAATTATTAATTTTTCAAGTTCCAAATCCTGTAAACTTAGAAAACATGTTGGTTCTGAAACTGAATTATGGTTCTGGATCACTTTAAAACCAGACTGTAGGATACAAACCAGCTGCTTTAACCAGATTTCATATGTGAGTGTAGCAGTCTAATTTCCTACGTATACAATCAACTAAATAGCATATCTGAATGAAACCAAAGTAGTCTCTCTGGGACACTGGATCTGTATCTAGGGAAACCTTTGTTTTGAGAAAGACTTTCAGGTCTTATGATTCACTTAATTAAGAACAACAGTTCAGTACAACTGTCTCTGTCAACCAAGCACTGAAAATACTAAATTATAGATAGGAGAAAGGGAACTGGCAAAGGCAAAGCAATAAAGAGGGCATTGGGGAAGGGAAAGAGTAGCTTTTCCTATTTTTTTAAGGTTTTATTTATTTATTCATGAGAGACAGAGAGAGAGAGAGAGAGAGAGAGAGAGACACACACACACACACACACACACACACAGGCAGCCTGAGAGGACTCGATCCCAGGTCTCCAGAATCAGGCCCTGGGCTGAAGGTGGTGCTAAACCGCTGAGCCACCCAGGCTGCCCGAGAGTAGCTTTTCCTATATTCATAATATTATGTCCATGTATTTCAGAAGGATGACAATTTTCTTTGCTCATCTTCCATTAGTAAAAATATGATGGTATATGGTTTTTTTTGGCTAAAAGCCTGAAATCATGGGGAAGGAAATTAATATTTATTGAATATCAACTATGCACCAGAAGTTTTCCTTATATATAGTGTATTTCATTTGAGTAGTACTAGTATATATACTATTCTATTATATAGTACTTCCTCTTGTCTCTAATCACCTAGCTACTCTGAAAAAGCCAGGTAGGACACAGCTAGGATAAAGCTTCTAGAGGTCTATACTTATATCTTATATTTGTGTTGGCTGGCCATTATTTGAGCCTTGCATCAGATTCTCCTTGAGGTGAGTGCTTGCCTTTTTGCTGGGGCTATCAACTCTCAGATTCTTTCCCTCCAACTTCTCCTATGTGATTATTAAATTCTCAGTACTACTTTAAATCCCATGCCTTTTACAATTTTCCTCAATCATTCAACTTTTAAGATTGGAAGGAGTTTCAAAATTCATCCAGTTCACAGACAGGGAACAGACAAGGGAAAAAAGAGGCCCCAGGCAGGCAGCTAGCTAGTTAGCTGCGGAAGCAAAATAGCAGAGCCCAGGTTTCCTTTCTGAGATCAGGGTTTGTTCTAGAGCACTTCAGTGTCTCCTCAAACACCCTCCCAACCTCCCTTTACATCCTTCTAAATATTGGCCTTATGTCTTATTCAAATAGCCACTCCAGAAGGCTTGCTTTTCTCTTAGGATTCATGCAACTTTTAAGACAAAATACTCCTAATCTACTACACACTACCTGAAAACGAATCCTATTTCTCTGAGTGATAGAACTTCTAGGGAATATAAATCAATGTTATGAGAAAAAAAGAGTTCTTACATACCATAAATTTGGAAATACCAGGTTAAAAAATTCAAACAGTGTTGCTAAGAACTAGAGGGAGGGGAAATGGAGAGTTAATGTTTAATGATTACAGATTTTCAGTTGTGCAAGATGAAAAGAGTTCTGGAAATGGGATGATGGTGATGGCTGTGCATTATGAATGTACAATGAACTGTACAAAAAGGGTTAAGATCACAAAGACAATGGTTAGTTAAAAAAATAACTTCCCATTAATAATTCATCTTGATCCTCTAATGTTTTAAATTATTGAAAGGTAATAAAACAGTTGGAGAGTAATCTCATCTAGGTAATTCTGTTATAATAAAGTGTTTAATTTTATACAAGTATAAAAATGGGTAAGATGGTAAATATGTGTATTTTACTACAATCCGAAAGCCAAAAAAATTTTCAAAAAAATTTCCAAATTTCTTCACTGCAAAACTTCTCAGAATCTTTCATATGCCAAAATGAATTTGTGAATCTCTAAGGGGAAGAGGACCTATTATTCTACTTTTAGATGACACTTCAAACGACTGAACACACAAATGTCTGGTAAACAGGGTACCAGGCTAAGATGCTGTAGAAGATACAAAGATGAACAAAATATAATCAGTACTCAGAATTTGCTATAACATTCAACTGCCTCAGGAGGCAGTAGGGTTAATGTAGGCAAGTCACTAAAAAAAAAAATCTGTTTACTGAATTTCAAATTTGTTAGGCATAATATGTTGATGTGGAACCTCATTTGAATGTAATAAAAAATCAGCCATCAGTCTTATGGGCATGATATTTTATCATAAAAATGCTGAAATTATTGTAATTAAAATAACTTATTTATACCTATTGTTAGAAGATATCAAAGTGACTTTCTTTTTTTCAGTATAACTATGAATTAAATATTTGCATCACTGCTGTATGAAAGGACAGGATATTCTCAGAGATGGTCTTCAACATTACACTAAAACTAATGTCCATTAAGATGGACATCTTAAAAACACACAATTGAAAAGGCTTATTTTTCCATAAACTTTTTTTTTTTTTTAATGAGGAAAATGGCTTAGACTTGATGCCATGGCTGTGGCTAGGAAACAAAATAATTTTAATGTGTGCCTTTGCCCTATGAAAGTGAAACTAATGGTTCTCTGAGGGACTGTCCTGGATGACTGTTAAAAGTCCCTTCCAGCTCTAATATCATATGATTAGCACTAAGCAAAAAGGGCATGTTATTTAGAAATATAACAATTTTATTATGTATAATTAAAAAATATACGTGGGATACATAAATATTTAGTAATAACCAAGTTATTCCGATCAGTAGCTTTTTATTTGAAGTAATAGATGTGGAATGATGCAAACCCACTGCCTTCATTTCCTCATCCCGAACTCTAATCTTTAAACCCCTACAAATATGCCTATTGAAGCCACAGTACTGAACCATATTCTTGCAGGTCACTTACAACCATCTAATAAAAAACCTCAAATAACTTCTTCTCATTTTCCATCTTCCTTAGTCTCTGTAACAATTTGACACAGTTTTCCTTCCTTCTTGAAAATCTTTCCTTGTCAGGTTTCTGTAATTCCCCAGACGTGTTGTCTGAAACACATGCCTCCATGGAATTTTCTGAAAGTGAAAACAGTTCAGCAACCAAGTGAATCTGCAAAACACTGCTTCATAGATTCCTGTCTTGGCAATTTGCCATGTATGTTAACATATTAAAAGCCCAGAGAATTCTTGCAGTGAACAAATTCATCTAACTTTAACAGAATTGCAGTATTTAATCATAGAACCAATTTTTCTTCCCATATTACCTGTTAACCACCCCCATAGATCTATATTTGGTAACACCTGTTTTGGGGAATACTATTCCTGCTTCTCTGACCCTCTCCTTTGTTCTTTTTCCCCTTGTACTCCAAATACGGGCCTTCTAAGATTCCCTCATCAATCTTTTCTTTCTTCAACACCCCCGAGGCTTCAATTGCCACCTATATGGAACATTCCCCAACTAATTCTTCATAGGGCACCAATTTCATTTCTCCAACTGCCAGCTGACTCTTTGGATAGTCTGCTGTCCCTTCAAAATTGATCTGTTTAAAACTTATTTCTTCCTAATTAAGAGGTATCCGCTTCCTGACTTATTTATTTCTGCTAAATTCTCCTGGTCTCCTAGTTACTCAGGCTTGAAGAAGGCTCAGTGTCACCATTCACTCTGCTTTTTTTTTCGTTTACTGGGTTACTAAATTCTTTCAAATTCTCTCTGCTGCCTCTCTAATCACTAAACCATCTTGCACATTGCCAAACAATTTCAACAGTTTAAAATTTGGTCATTGTGCTGGAGGTAGCTAATATTTACTGATCACTTACAAGAAGTATATGGTACTTTGCATGAGGTATATAGTTAATTGTTGTACAACCCTAGGAGACAGGTACGTACCACCATGCTGTAGTGAGAACATCAAGGTTAAGTAACTTAAGATCACAAAGTTCATAGTCCAAACTCAGTCCAATCCAACTACTACTATTTCCCTACCCAAATTTCTGTTTCAGCCAAGAGTCACAAGAATGGATTGCTGATTCTGTTCGTTCAGTTTTAATGCATCCTGTGAAGCTCTATGTGACCACTTGGGCCTCCACCACCCCTTCCTCCCTTAGAGTTTCTATCCCATCACGGGCCATGCTGGAGCAGTCATGTCCATGACTGCCTGAGACAATTATGATTTACATCTGTGATACCACTATAATGACGAACAGTACTCCCTTTTAATCTCAAAAGTATGTCAATCTACCTAATAAATTATAAGGTCATCCTACATATAGCATATCATTTATCGTAGCAAGATACATTTTATATATATGTCTTAACTCCCCAATTAAATCATGGTCTTTGAGGATGGAAAATCTTAAAACTTCTTAATAGCTCTTTCAGAAGTTGCAAACTTATATCAACAAGCACAGTTGTGGAGATGAGGTGCCTTTGGCTGTTTTTTGTTTCACATTTAAATCCTCATTTTAGATCAAAAGAAGAAGAAAATGCATATTAAGTTAACTCATATAGTTAACCTCATATGATTCACCGTGCCTGAAAAACAGTAGGAACTATGCTGGAAGATGAATGAATAATGTGCCAGAATATGCCAGACTACAGACAACATTCCTAAAATATTTCATTAATGTACACGTAACATAACTAGGACGAAGATCTACCAATAATTACCCAAAAAAGTATATTTTAGTATTTTTTCCTGTTATAGTTAGCTGATGACAGACTATTTTCCACATACAACTATCATGGAAGATAAGCCCTGAAACAGACCACAGTGATAATGAAAAACAGTTGCCCTGAAGAGGGAAAAAAGAAAAAGACATGTAAAAAATTATTCTATTCTTTACAGTATGTCAGTCAACTCATTATTCAAAAGTGATAGCAAGCTCTCCTATGTAAGAAGAATACATTTTGTCTGCCCATGAAGAAAACAATTGTTCCACGCTGCCTGTGCTTTGCAGTCCTATTCAGCTTGCACAGACAATTTGCATCAACCTGTGACTAGTGATACTGTCACTTAGTGGTGCCCCAGATAAGCATGACCTCATGTGCTCTTAATATGGAGGTTCTCATTTATAAATTAATGTCTCCACAATACTTACAGATTCTTACTTGAATACAAGTGTGCTTTAATTATTATTTATTAAATTTTGAAACTTTCATAAATAATTTATCAGTTTACTTAGGAGTAAGCTGACGAATTATTCAGCAGTGGAGCTCTACATAACAAGCAGGGAATGAAACAGGCAAGTGTGATAAAAGCATCCACGTCAGCAGATATTATTAAATACAGTTATCAGTAAAATACAGCATAAAATCTATGCAGGATATACTAAGAATGTTAATTAACACAATCATCAAGTGCTAGTCTTCATTAAAAAACTGTTCCTAAAAAGTTGTTAGAGAATATAAAGCCAGCAACATCAAAACATTTAGTATTACAATATAGAGAGCAAGACAAATGACAGCAGATGGTTTCCAAAGTGGGGGAATAGAGAACTGCAAAGTAATAAAGTACAAATTACAACTAAAAGTGAAACATTCATAAACAGTTTAGGAAAAGGTCAGTTGAACTCCTGGGAAAAAGTAAATGACTAACAGCAAAAGAAGAAATATTCATACATGGGAAAGATTGTTATGAGATTAGATAATTATCTGAAGACATGGACAAGAAAAGAGCAGGATGTATGGTTGCCAGAGAAATAATTCAAGAAGTAAAGGACCTCTGGCACTGGGCTGAAAATACATTATACTTTTTACAAATTTAGAAACTTAGATTCAGAGATAAAGAAAATTCGTGTAAGGTTATGATGAAACCAGAAGATAGTAATCTTCATGATGCAGTTAAGTATGACAACCCTTGGACTTGGATTACATGTTGAACATGTTTTTGGTTTTTTTAACCATTTTAACCAGTGAAATAGTCTATATTTATGTCTATTAAACACCACCTGCAATAATATGTGAGAAATTTCAGGAGCTGTTAACTTATATCAACAATAACTCAGAGTAACTAATACCATAAAACAGATATAAAAGTCAGGGAAAGATATTTAATGAGTCTCTGGACCTCTTATTATAAGAACTAATGACAGTGTTCCTATCACCTTCATTTCCTAAATTAGATTTTCTTTTATTTTCAGAATATTCATGACAAATGTTTGAATAATTATCAATCCCTAAGGTACTGTCTTTACTTTATCTTCAAAACTTTATTAATTATGACTATGGCATAAAAGCTGCTATCTTAGGTAACATAATAAAATTACTTTTTCCAAGTTTTCTGCAGAAGCAATTCAACAATGCTAAGAGGCACTCCTTATTAACATCACTCCTACCACTCCCCATTCCACATACCTACGTACACACACACACACACACACACACACACACACACACACGCCCTTATGGATGCTGACCTTTTCTGGTCTAGCTTAATTCTGTTTGTTAGGTGAAAAGTAAGTACCCAGGTAGAGGTTAATGTAGCGAATACTAAATAATGATTCTAAACATTAGAAGAAGATATGAAGAACGTGAATTCCTCAACAAGGGAGGCTGCTAGTGGATATATGATTTTAAATGTTATTTTGATCACATTATTTTTTTCTGGGCAGCCCGGGTGGCTCAGTGGTTTAGCGCCACCTTCAGCCCAGGGCCTGATCCTGGAGACCCGGGATTGAGTCTCACGTCAGGCTCCCTGCATGGAGCCTGCTTCTCCCACTGCCTGTGTCTCTGCCTCTCTCTCTCTCTGTCTCTCATGAATAAATAAATAAAATCTTTTAAAAAAACACAATTATTTTTTTCCATAGCTACTCAGTTACCAGGTTTTATTAATTTTCCTTACTTCTGCAATGTTTACTGCATCTATTCTTTTCCCACTCCTCACCCCCATCCCTTTGTCAACATCCTAGTTTAGATTATTATCACTAGTTATCTACTAACTGGTCTTCCTGAGTATTCCCTGCCCCCTTCTCCCATGCTGTGTATAACTCATCCATGCAAATATTTATTGGGCACTTATCATCAGCCTACTATGTGAACCCTTAAATATTCAAGATCTACAAAAGCAAGAGAAATTAGCAGGTATACTTTAGTATGTGCTTCTAAGATCATGAAATTGGCTATGCATTTGATTATGTTTTCTGACAGCAGTTTTGGGGAGGAACTAAATGCATCAGGCCTATAAAATAACAAAGGTAGAATTCTACTCAAAGTTACTGTTAGGGTTCTTATCTATTGAAGCCAAAATAGTTTTATCTTGGCACTCTTTAAACTCTCACTGCAAACATTCATTTCACATTCAATTATTCAGGCTATTCACTCATGAATGGAGTTAGTGATTTTGATCACATATGCTTATAGGTATATAAGCATTTATATATAGGACCTCACGCCTTCAGGAAGCAACCACTATTAATGGCTTTAATTTAGCAAATACTAAATAATTTGGATTCTAACCAGTTTTAATTTATAAACTTTTATGTCCCAAAGTTCATTTGTAAATCCACTGTTTGTAACCTGGATTACATTTCTATAGAAAAAAAAAATCCATAAATGGCTTGTCAGTTTCTCAGAGAATTCCTAAGAGTCTAATTGATATGACTAAAATATACCTAATATGTCATGAAAAGTAGTAATACTATTAATAATCACAAACACATATAACTTTCTATGTGCAAGCTCCTCATTTAAGTGTCTTACATATATCAACTCATTTACTCTTTATAGCAATCCTATAGGAAAGTTACCCTCATTATGCTCATATTTACAGGAGGAAGAAACTGACGCAGAGACTGAAGAACCTGCCCAAGGTCCAACAGCTTTGAAATATCAGAACTGGGTATCAATCTAACCCTGCTTTTAGCCACTATGTTAAATTGCCTATAACTATTAAAGTTTTAGTTAGTTTAATCTGCAAAGCATTCAAATTTTTTCAGTATATCATGGTTTTACTTCAAATGATTCATCTGGTATTTCAGGATCTTCTGAAGTTGAATGCTTTTATCACTTTACTCATTGTTACTTACTGAATTGTTCACATACATATATACAGAATTTACTTCAGGATTATTATATGGTCAAAGCCTCTGGGTAAGCTTAAGCTTTTGGACTGTCCTATTCATCTCCAAAACATGTTTCCTAAATAAACAAATCTGACTTGTTCTGGCATTCAAAACAAACAAACAAAAAATCTGTTAGGAAGTTAACAATAAGAGCAAATATTGCCATGACTTCTATAAATCACTCTATTATAAATATATTGAATCAACTTTTGATTCCAGGTCTTAGTGTCTTATATGTTATACTTACTGGAGGCAGGGTTATACCTTGATATTTTTGTCTGTTCATTTTCTGTAAATTTCCCTCCTCCACTGACTGCTCCTGGTAATACCAATCTTGGCAGCACCATCCCCTTACCCCAAAAAACAAAGATTCAAAGAAATTACTAACATAGGTTCAAATCAGGAGGATTTATTACTATGCATATGGGATGGTTTTGGACTAGTTTTTCAATGAAGACAAGAAGACTGGGGCAGGGGTGAAGGGCTGCAAGATGAAGAGAAAACTCGGTGATGATTCAAACTAGAGAGAAAGAAATGAAGAGACAGAGTTCCCAAAACAGAGGGAAAAGAAATAGCAGATTCAAAGGCCAGGAATGTAGTGTGGACTATTTGTTTACTTTATAACTCGTGGACAATTGAAATCAACAATCCTGGATACCTGGGCCACCGTGTGTGGGGACAGGAGGGCGAAATAAAAATCTTGTTCTCAACCCAGGTGTAAGTTAACAGACAGGTCAGTGGGAAATTTCCCTCCAAGTGGAACAGTGGACACATGACAGATCACACTATATGAATCCTCAAATTAGGGACAATGCCTCTTTCTCCCTTGACTTGTGACTTGACTTCAGAGTAACCAAATTTATTTTTATACTAAAAATAGTATGTAATTCCTTGGGAATTATACTGGGAATTATTTTTGAAATTACACTTCTTTTAAGTAAATACTGTTGATTCTGGAACAATGCGGAGGGGTTAGGGACACCAAACCCCTCACCCTAACACAGTAAGAAATCCACATATAACTTTTGACTCCCCCAAAACTTTATTAATAGTCTGCTGTTGACCAGGAGCCTTACCAATAACATAAACAGTTAATTAACACATATTTTGTAGGTTATATGTATTATTGTATTCTTACAATAAAGTAGAGAAAATGTTAAGGAAATCATAAGAGAAAATAGACTTCTAGCACTGTATTATATTTGTCAATACTGCAAGTTTATGTCATCTATTTACAACATCAATCATCTGTCAGTACCTACATCATTAATGTCTTATATGATACAAAACATTGTAGATGTTATATCTATTACTAACACTAGCTATCAAAAATGGAAAGATAATGTGAAACAGGAGATGGCTACAAGATTATTACAGTAGCACAGTATATACTATAGTTAAATCTATGCAGTTAAGATTTAATACTGCATTTTTATGTTTGTTTATCTTTCTTTCAACCTTGAATGGCACCAGGTATGGTCTGTGTTTATGTGCATTAAGTTTTGATAAATTTTAACTTTTTGTAATTGATTTGTGTATATTTTATAGCAGTAGGTGATAAAACATAGTAACTATATATATATATACACACACACACACACACACACACACATACATATGTATATTCTATGCATTTATGGCATATCTCTTTTTCTTTTGATTGCTCATCTGAGAGTTTTTTCAAATTGTCAAAAAAAGTCACAATTGTCTCCAAAAAGTTTTCCAAATTACTTTTTTTGATGATTTTATTTATTTATTTATTTAAGAGTAAGAGAGAGCAAACAAGCATGTGAGCAGGGGAAAGGGTAGTAGAGGGGGAAGGAGAAGCAGACTCCCTGCTGAGCAGAGCGCCTGACTCAGGGCTTCTTCCCAGGACCTTGAGATCATGACTTGAGCAGAAGGCAGAGGCTTAACCTTAAGACCCCTAGGCATCCCTTAATATATTTATTTTTCAAAAATCTGCATATAAGTGGACTCATGCAGTTCAAGCCTGTGTTGTTCAAGGGTCAACTGTAATTTATCCAGTATTGCTCCACGCCACATAATTGGGTCAAGCACAAGTTCAACTAAAACTCCAAACTTTCTACCAAGTAAAAGCTTCCAATTAGCTATAAAACTAATACTGAGAACCATTTTTTTAAAGTGTAGTAGTAGTGATAGATGTTTTGTAATTTTTTTTAGGCTTTATTTTCAATGACATCAAAAATAATTTAGTTTTTTTTTTTTTAAGATTTTATTTGAGAGAGAGCACAAGTGAGCACACAAACTGAGGAAGAGGAAGAGGGAGAAGTAGACTCCTCTCTGCTGTTCAATTCTTAAGACAGAAAAAAAAACCACAGAAAACAAAACAGAAGATAAAGCTTAGGGGTGCCTGTGTGGCTCCCTTGGTTGAGCATTTGCCTTCTGGTCAAGTCAAGATCTCTGGGTCCTGGGATCAAGCCCCGCCTCCAGCTTCCTGCTCTGCAAGGAGTCGGCTTCCCTCTCTCTCTCTCTGTCCCTCCTCATCACTTGTTCTGACAAGTAAATAAAATCTTTTTTTTAAAAAAAGACAAAGCTTTAAAGATCTATTGCAAAGGAAGAGGCACACTAGAGCTGGCATAATTGAAATAAACAGATGATAAAAATTAAGGCATGTGCTAAAAGGCTAAAGATCTGAGTTACTTTTGGAGCCCCTGGAGGTAGGTTCTGTGGCAGAACCACCTCACTGTGTATGCCCTCTCTTTCAAATAAACAAATAAATATTAAAAAAAAAAAGACTTTATGAGAAAAACCTTAAGGGTAGGAAGAATATAGTTTGTTAAGTGTCTCTTTTCTTTAACCACTGACATTTCAATTTTAAGGCCATGGAAGGGCAGCCCGGGTGGCTCAGCGGTTTAGTGCCACCTTCAGTCCAGGGTGTGATCCTGGGGTCCTGGGATCGAGTCCTGCGTCGGGCTTCCTGCATGGAGCCTGTTTCTCCCTCTGTCTGTGTCTCTGCCTCTGTCTCTCTCTCTCTGTCTCTCATGAATAAATAATAAAAATAAAAAATCTTTAAAAAGTACACTTAAAAAATAAATAAAAATAAGGCCATGGAATAGGCAGTTAGTGTATTTATACATTAATTATTTACAAATTACTTGGTAGATATAACTTATAAAGACACATTATCAAATAGGCTCCTAAAAAAAAAGCTTACTGTATTTATCTTATTCCTCATATTTTAGCACCTGTATTCTGTTGGTTGCTTGTCTCTGTTTTTGTCTCCCCATTAAAACTGTGTATTTCTTCAGGTCAAAAAAAGGGAAAGGGGGGGGAAAGTATGTGCTAGATGCTTTGCTACCTTCTGAAAGAGACATAACGCTCACAGTCAGGAAAATAGGCTTAGCTGGTAAGTAAAATATGGTTGAGGAGTACAGACAGAATTTTAGAATTAAAGGAGTGTAATATCCTCATAGGGTGTTTTCATCAACACCCTATGGTTATCTGGGGGTGGCACCTGGGTGGCTCAGTTGGTTAAGTGTCTAACTCTTGGTTACGGCTCAGGCCATGATCTCAGGGTTATGGGATTGATCCCCACATTGGGCTTCCACTCAGGGGAAGTCTGTTTGAGATTCTCTTTCTGCCCCTCCACCCACATGCACTGCACATGCACGCTCGCAAGCTCTCCCTCTCTCAAATAAATAAAAAATCTTAAAAAAAAATACTTATTTGGTGAACATTGCTAATCTTCTTTAAGATCTCCTAACACATTTATGTCCACTGGCCAGGGCAATGCTGGAGACAAACTATTACTCTTCTAATTCCACACAGACATTCCCCAATACATGTTCAAATCTGCAATTTAACTCACATTACATACATTACCCATATGCATTAGGGAGGCACCTGAACTGTTACTTTACCTTTTATGGCTACTGCCAACATCAAATAAATATGAACATTTGCTGTAAATTCTAAGACCTTACAGTGCTGAGTCTCATATTTATATGAATGAAATAATTAGCTTCAATCAAATAAAATGGCAGTCCTCGATTTATCCTTTTTCTAAGCTTTCTCAGTTATTTCCCACCTTATATGTGAAGTCTGACATACATTTAGACCTATAAATCCTTTGAATATTAATTAAACATGTAAGTAAGTCCTATCCCCTCAATTAGATTATAAACTCCTCAAGGGCAAGAATCACAATACCTCCTATTCCTTTTGTGTCTTTACTCCCTTCTACTTCCTCTCACCATTAGATAGTTTTTCAGAGTGGGTATTTGTGGTAGCACTATTAAATATCCTTAATGAAGGCATGATACAAGTACTGAACCAGCTGATTATCTTCCCCAATGTGCGTCAATAAAATCATCAGGGGACCATTAGGGAGGAAAAGAAAAATACCATGATTACCATGATCACCAATGCAATCTCTCTTGCAACCACTAAAGAGGTAGCTCTAAAAAGAAGCAGCTGCAGACCATATGCTTACTAACAATCCTTATTCCAGAGACTCAAGGTCCTCTAAACATCTATAGTCATTCTATAAATTTAAATCCGAATATGGCACATATAATAAGAAAACACATGGAAAATAAAAACTAAGTATGCTATAGCACAACCATTACACAGAAAATAAATATATAAATGAATTACTTTTCAAATGTGGGAAATTAGCAAAGAAATTGAACTGTATGATCTTCATTACTCATCAAACTTTACCATTTTAGTAACTTTTGACATGTTTGATATTACTGTTGGTGATGTTCATAATAACAATAGTAAGATTTACTGATTGCTTACCATGTGTCAGAAATTATACTAATTACAATTACATAAAACAGTATTATTTTTATTTTCCAGATGAGGAAACTAAGGTTAAACACCTTGCCAAGGTGAAGGAGAAGACTGAATACAGTTCTGACTACCTCTGTACCCAAGATATTCTAAGACAGGATTTCTTAACCTCAGCACGACTGGCATTTTAGAATGGACAATTCTTTGTTGTGAAGGGCTGTTTTGGGCATTGGAGGCTATATGGTATCACTGCCTAGTCTCTCCCTACTAGATGCCCTGGCACCTTGCCTTCCCAGAAATAACAGCAATATAAAAAAAGTCCCCACACATTGCCAAATGTCTCCCAGGGGGCAATATCACCTTGGTTGAGGAACACTTGACTAAGCACTCTAACCTGTTGAATCATCAAGACCACATACTTCAAGAAATCCAGAGCAATAGAGTGACTTCATGGTTTAAACTACATAGCAAAAAAAGGATATTTCAAATAATTTGAAATAAGAGTACCTGAAAAAAAAAAAAATACTAACTGAAGATATTCTATGGTTAAGTAAAAATGTTTTAATGGTATTTAAACTCAATAAATTACATTACTGTATTTTATATTCTTTGCTTCCATATAAAAAGACCATAAAAATATAAGTCCGTAACAAAATAAATAAATAAAACTTTTTACATGCAGATGAGTGAGTGTCAAGTAGTCCTTTTAATTGAATATCCACAATTTTTACCATGGGGGGGGGGGAATCAAAATTTACATTTTGGAAGTATTTTCAGACCCTGTTAAGGACTACTTTTTTTCTCTTTTGTTCTTTATCACCTTCTTTCCATATCATATACATATACAAATTTTGCCCTATTATTTTACCTATCATGTTTGGCTTTTTCGTTTAAGCCTAGAGAAGTATTAGACAGTTAATGCTCATTTTAGTTCAGACTTTGTTTTGCATGACTTTGCTTGCTTTTAAAATAAGCCCAAATCTTAATGGGCAAGGTTTGCCACACTATGGATACTGAAAGAAAAAGTCCAAAGGACTGAAAGTATTTTATACAATGGCAGAATAAATGGACTGAGGATAAAATTTCCTAAAATGATACTGGGATGAGGGGGAAAGGGATGGAATGACTATACTAATATCCAAATGTTTAAAGGGTTTATTTCAAATTCCAGTTGCTGAATGACTACTCATTCCTTGTCATGTTTATATTTATGATCATATGAGGGCTTTACTTCTCCAAATACCCTATAGTCAATTCAAACAGATAAATCATTGAATTTCACAATTTTAAAATGTCTTCTGAAATACTAATTTTGACATTTTCCTCTATTATATATATAAGAGATACCAAAAAAGTAATATGACTAACAGGTTTAAATTACAGCTTATTTCCCCTTCTGACCCTCACTGAATGAATTGAGGAGAGGTTTAAATTTCAGCTTATTTCTGCTTCTGACCCTAGATAAATGAGTGAATGAGCTTTGATGGCCAATGTTTGGGTAGATTTCAGGATAGAAAGGAGCTCAGACAATGTAAACCCTTTTGGAAAGTCACTTGGTGATTAATATCATAATCTATAAAATAGTTCTCTTTTAATGATCAATTCTAATCCTATAAATTCATTTGATATCAGGTATTAGAAAACAGAAGAAGCAGAAGAAACAAAACTATGATATATAAAAATCTTTACTTCTAAAAACCCTAATAATGAAAAGGAAAGTGTAGGTTTAATAAATAAAAAAAAAAAAAAAGATGAAAGAAAAATATGGCAGACCAACTGAATGGAACATTATTCAGCCATAAAAATTTATAAAATATGCGAAGATATGGACAGAAAAAGTCAAGCCAATCTTCTGGTATGTTAGTACATGCCAGTGTGTCAAATTACTGAAGTAACAGTGCTCTACAGACACTAGTCATTCAAATAAATGATGTTCTTTCAATAAGCACACTGAGAGGTGAGGGAAAAGGCTCACACACCAATCTCTAGGCTGTCACCAAAGAACCACTACCATAAAAAGATTATATTTTTGGTATTATAATACTAAGTTTCTTTTTAGTTTTTTGCTTTAGCTTATGACTATAGTTAACTGGCATTTAGCTATCTGGGTAATTAACATGTGTTAGAAATTACAACAGATGAGCAGTCAGAAATCAACCTCACCTGTGACCAAATGCAGCCTGAAATGGATGGTTGCACTGTGTATGTTTAGGTGGCACGATTTTAAAAATCTGAACATAAAAATCCAGTGATTAGCTTATTCCTTATTATGAGTTACTCTCATATAGGGTGAAAAAGAGCTAAATATATATATTTTTTAACTTTCCATGAATTAAAAGGCTAGAACTGTTTCAGATTCATCTGGTACTAAAAAGGAAAAGTGCTAGAACTGCAAAATTTGTATTAAAAACTGAATTTTGGCATGTTTCAATTAAATCCTTCAAAGTAAAAACTAATAAACAGCTATAGACATTAAGCACTTTAGATCTTTTAAAGTAAAAGTTAATTACGATTTTTAAAAAATATGTCTTCTACAAAGGAAGAAGAGTAGAACAGAAGAATACAACTTACCAGAACTGGGATCAAGCAGAATATTAAATTTTAAGCTATGATTAAAACCTATAAAAGAAAAGATCTGTGGTGGAATAGGGCAGACTGTAGGTTAACTGACCTTATTCTGATTTTTTTAAATTATGTTTATAAGTAAAATAAAAGCTAAAAGATAGGGAAACAGAGATGCAAAAATGGGAAAGCAGACATTAGAGCTACTTTCATACTGAGTCGAACGTCTGTCACTTTGAGACATTACTATATGGACTAAATCTTGGTAGTTCTCAGAGCATTCCTGGGACCAATGGGAGGCAATTATAGGAAAACAAACAGGCTAGCTTATGAAGAAATACGCTTGCTTCCTGACAATCATGTTTGCAGAGGGCCAGATCAAAACTACTTCTTTGATATACTGGGTAGAATACTGAATCAGACTCAAGATATCCTGTAGGACCTTTCCAACCCTAAGGGAACTTATAGTTTTTGGATGTTTATTAATGTGTCAGACACTATGCTAAACATTTTATATATATTTTCTATGAAAACAAAGCTTGATAATTGTATTTTTAAAGAATAGTTTTCTGAGAAGATGAACATTCCAAAATGCTAATTTTAAAAAGCAAAACATGAAACTGTATTTATAGCATGACAGACAAATGAGGGATATTATGAATACCTGTGTACTATAGATAACTGTGATAGGATGAGTGACTTTGAATTTCTACTTTATCCTTTTCTGTATTTTCCCAAACTTCTACAATGAGCATGGATATACTTTTATGAACAACAAAGCTTATGAAAACAGAGTTTATGATATATTCAATCATTCTACATTGCACTGATCTGACATACAAAATATAAGTGTATGTGGCCTCACAAATAATATGCAGGTACACACTAACAACTTGATTACATATAGTCTTGTATTGCAGGCATCAGAATTAACTCAAAAGAAACAGAAAATTAAAAAGCAAAACTGTCATCTTATTCAGAAGCACAGGACCATTTCAATTAAGCTAAACTAACAACTAAAAAAAAAAACCTCTGTAGAGACTACACAATGATTAAAAGATATTTAAAATCTCAGAAATACTAGTATTTATATAAAATGTACCTTATATGTCAAACTAAGCAGTGTTATTTTATGTCAATATAACAATTAAATGGCCCAGTAGTTTTCCACAATAATTCTCGCCTTAAAATTTTGCCTGAAAAACAAACTCAAATTTTAATATTCCAGCTAGATTTTTAAAGTTCCCAAATCTCAGGAGTCCTTCAGGCAGCAGAGATTTAAAATCATCTGGGGAGCTTTTTCAAATTATATTCATAGGCTGGACACGCTCTTAAGAAATTCTTATGTATCCCCCTGGATGAAATCCTGGCCATTTCTACTTAAATACTGCCTTCTTTTTAAGAAACATGACTACATACGCTATGCATCTTTTCATAAAAATTAGTCTCCCTTAATTTGAGAAAGAAAATCACTCCTTTAGTACAAGGGAAAGAAATATTATGAATTCCATTGCTCTTATATTTCCAGATAATTTGTCCTGCCATATTTTTTATCTTATGAATGGCTAAAATCTCACAACATTCAAGAAGTTAAAATGGTAAGAGCATGATTTTAAATACTCATTGTATACCATTTTCATGCAATTAATCAACATTAAATTATAAACAGGCTAAATTTAAAAATAAATTATTAACAAGCAATTCTACTTTTTTAAGAAAACTACTAAAGGTTTACAAAAACTAGGGACATTAAAAATCCCATTCTAGAATAAACTAGTTGAATCCTAAGAAGCATCTTGCATCCTATGTTAGTAAATTACATACAAGTCATCAATTAGATAAAACTGTGTCATGAAGGGGAAAAAAAGTCTTTTTACTCAGTGGGCAGTTAGTTCCTCTTTTCATAGTTATTGACTGACATACGAACCTTTACATTAGTCTACTTCAGAAAAGAAAATAACCAGAAAATATCTAATACCAGGCTGGAAAATGGGGTTTATTACTCTTGCCAATTCCTATCGGTTTATTGCAGATGCCAAAACTGCTCCATTAGGAAGGATTCTGAAGCCATCTCTGGGTCCAGTATAACATGAGTTGTACTTCATTATCCACATCTGTCATGGTCAAAGAGTAAGCTGGGGGACTTGGGTGTGGGCAAAGCTAAAATGCAAGGGTGCTATATATTTACTGATCTCAGTCTAATGCCTTTTTTAATTGTACAAAAATCTTTGCTTCATTATAAATACTAAGTGTTTCTTTAAGCTGAAATACAGATTGTATTTAAAAACACTTTCTTCATTAGAAAATTTGCTTCTGTATATAACATGGCCATTGCTTGAAAAGATATACAGTCTTTGGCTTTGTTATCTCTCCTGACCCAATGATACATGTGCATACTCATAATTCATTTTTTGGTTTTATGATTGGTAATGCTTTATTCAGTAGTTTCTGTGCCCATGAAGCAGTTTTAAGCTTTATAATAATAACCTCTATCTTTTTTTTCCTACTATGGGGCTGCTTTTCTCAATAATATTTAATATATACCATATTACTTTAACTATAATTATCAATGTAAATTTTAGGACATCTAAACACAGACTGAGTTATTTCTGATGAAAATTTAACATCTGAGATATGCTATAAATAGATTTCAAAGACTTGGTATAAAAAATGTAAAATACCATTAATAATTTTATTTTAATTTTTTAAAAGATTTTTTATTTATTTATTCATGAGAGACACAGAGAGAGCAGCAGAGATATAGGCAGAAGGAGAAGCAGGCCCCATGCAGAGAGCCGGATGCAGGACTCGATCCCACGACCTGATCACGACCTGAGCCAGGTGTCCCCTAATAATCTTATTTTAATTATCTGCTGAAATAATAATATTTTTATAAACTGGGTTAAAAATTATTAAAATTAATTTCACCCATTTCTTCTACTTTTTAAATATGAAAATTTTAAATTATATATGTTGTTGCATTATATTTTTACTGACAATGTTGTTCTTTAAATAATCATTTTTACCAAATTGTGAATAAGATTTATGACATTCAAAACTTCCTATAATATTACTTAGAGAGAGCTACTTACTATATTACTTGATGTCTCTTTTATAAAGGCCTATGTAAGAAATTTCACACTTACTGCCAGGAAAGACGATTTCCTTTTCCTAAACAACTGGGAAAACTTTGCTTTACAAAGTTAACCTTACTATAAATGAGGTATCTCTTTTTGCCTTGCCCATAGGAAGCTCAAAGCCAAATAATGGCCAAACTTTAATAATTGTAAAGAATCTACAGGAACACATCTCCACCTAACCTTCCTTCGTGTTCTACCTTTTTCTTTGCTCACATTTGTTTTCTTTTTGAAAGACATACATCCCCCCCCTTTTTTTTGGTAATGAATTAAGAAGTAACCTTGAGTAAGAATCAAAACCTGGATAAATACTAAAAACAATTTAAGGCAAAGGCAAACTTAGTTAAGGAAAATATAAAAAATTGTATTCAAAGCCTCAAAATGCTATTTCTCATTTTTTAATTCACTATGCATAATTCATTCAATGAAAATAAAACTTCACTCAACATACCACAATACTCCCATATATTTTAGAAAAGGAAAATCAAAATCACTTTTGAAATAAGATGAAAATCCTTAGAGGAAAAGGGGTTACTAGTGAATATTAATGAAATCGTTCTGCTTATCTAATGAAATAATGCTTATGGTACAAAAAAGAAATCCAAATCAGGCTCCTCAAATTTATTCATGGGAATTCATTCCTATTCTGAGTGAATATGTCCAACCTAAGAGGAAACAGCAGTTCTGGGTCTAACTTAGAAGCTTAAGGGAAAAAAAATTATGTATTGTTATTTGGATATAGATTTTGTGAAATTATCTTGCTTATTCTACAGCCAATATGAATATAGATTGATTTAATTACCTCCAATATCATACGTAGCAACAAAATCTTTACATATTCACATATTTTACTCTCCCATCCTTTTTTTTTTTTTTTTTTTTTTTTTAATGATAGTCACACAGAGAGAGAGAGGCAGAGACACAGGCAGAGGGAGAAGCAGGCTCCATGCACCGGGAACCCGACGTGGGATTCGATCCCGGGTCTCCAGGATCGCGCCTGGGCCAAAGGCAGGCGCTAAACCGCTGCGCCACCCAGGGATCCCTACTCTCCCGTCCTTAACTAAAACTGAGCCCACCTGCGGGCTTACAGATGTCACCAAAAAAAAAAAAAAAAAAAAAAAAATTTCTATTCTACCAAAAAGAAAAACTTAATCTAGAAAAGAAACTCTTGGTAGCAACCTGACAGTCCGCTAAAAGTTTTCTATTCTTCACATAAATAGATCATTTAATACACAGAGATACACACTAACATGTAATGAGAAACAACTATAAAAATTTTATTTCTAAAATTCCAAGACAAATTTTGCACATGGGTAATGGGGAGAAAAACTAATACTCTTTCAACAATTCATCAAATATTTACTGAACACCCACTCTTTTCTGAGATGCACCTGTCCCATATTTTCATTGGAGAGACCAGAATCTGATGAAAGCATGGCTCAGGTAGGCTGTTATCTAGGAATTCAGATTTAGGGGGACAGTAAAGCACCACTGGAATACACTGGCCATATCTGGCTACAGTCAGCTCAAGTTCCACAACTGAACAATATAGATTTTTCTCAATTTTATTTTATTTTTTTTTTATTTTTCTAAATTTTAAATGCCCTTTAGAAAATTGTCTGGTTCAGAAAAATCATAAAACTACCAAAATTTGGGAAATGTTTTATCTAAGTATTTTTATACAATTGACCTTGCTTCACAGCCAGTAGAAATGAATAAGGCATTTGTTCCTATATAAAAATTTTACAAAAAGAAAATCAGTTTATCCTTTTCCATTAAATATGTATTGAACAAATATTTAAAGCATATTATTAGTTCCTAATCCACATAAACTGGCCTAACTCTGAGCAAAATAAAGTAGCAACTGAAATGTGACTCAATACTGCAACAAAAATCTTGTGTCATCAGGCACACAGGAAAGCACCAACACAGACTGAAAAAGGTCTAGAACAGTGCCCCAGAGAAAGAAACTCCTAAACTGACACCTCAAATAGGAGTTAGTCTAGTAGGAAGTGGAAGGGGGTGAGAGTGGGGGGTGGAGGAAAGATGGGATGGTATACCTTTTAAAATAAACCTGCTTCAAACTTTTGAGATCCTCTAAGTCTGAATGCTATAAAATTATAAACACACATTTGCCATGATTTACCAACCTGCCATGGATCAAAGGGATCAAGATACTAACATTAAAATTACTTTACCAAGTTAGAAATTCCTGAACAAATAAATGTTGGGAGGTCCAGAAGCCAAGGAATATATACAACCCATAGCAAAACTAAAAACATCCTTATTTTATTCTCAGTCTTCTGAATGCCATTTAATCCCCCAAATATGAACCATCTTCTCAACTCAGAGCCATTAAAAAAAAAAAAAAAAATCAGTTTGGAGCCCCTGGGTGTTTCAATTGGTTATATGTCCAACTTTCCATTTCAGCTCAAGCCATGAGCTCAGGGTCCTGAGATCTCGGGATCCATGCTGGGCATGGAGCCTGCTTAAGATTCTCTCTCTCCCTCTCCCTCTGCCCCCTCCCCTACCCCCTTGTGTGCAAGCGCATGCTTGCAATCTCCCCCCTGCCTCCTTCTCTCTGTCAGGGGAAAAAAAAATTCAAGCAATGTTACTGGCATTTTGTGAAAATTCTCAGTTGTGCTTTCCCAAATCACATTCAGATCTATACCTCTAAGTAATAAGATGAGTTCCATGCATGGGCAAATAATTGACTTAATCATTCACAGGTTGATCAAATGGATTACAACCAAAACAGAAAAGCATGCGATGGAAGATGTCAGAAGAACTCCTTTAATGCAATGGAGAAAACAACTCATACAAACCTGTATCTGTTTTATCTTCTGGAGCCAACTCAAGTTGTGAACAGTTGCATATCTATACATTATAATACAGATAAGCTTAGTATCCTTCAATATCAAGTAATCAGTCTGCATAGAGCCATCATAAATATTTATCATACAATGATGCCGTTAGGACCAATTAGGTAGGTGCTCATGGATATTTTTCCTAAACTTCCAGGGATACTATGCTAGGAATTCTGCCACTTTCTAGGATTTCTTTTTTCAGTCAAACTTTGAAGAAATAACCTATTTTTAAATAAGACAATATGAAAGTATTTTGTTAATTGTAAAGCACTCTGTAAATATACTGCAATTTTATTGGTATTATTTAATAATATTAATGTTACTGTCATTATGTTATTTTGTATAAGGTCCCTTCTTCCCCTCAGTTAAAGCAATGTGGTACTGAAGAAACTACTAGATTATGGAATATAAACAACGAATTTAGGGAATTTACTTTTGGAATTAATGAATAAAAGTAAGGAGTTTTTATCTGAGAAGCTGCCATTCCAGTTCTACCTAGAGAGCATATCTCTTGCTATGGGCTGCGATAATCAGTTTTAAACTGTATCTAAAATGAGAGCAATTATGCCGTCAATGTTGAACTCTGAAATCTTCTAGTAACAAACTCTTTCAACCTGGTTACAAGAATTGGTGTGACTTTTTTTGCTGTTTGGAGAACTTTGCTCTATTTTCTTGGTCTTCACTAAACTGCAGGTAGCAAACATTGCTGGGGAGATAACCACTAGGCAAATTAGGGATTATCTATCCTTTGTTGCATCATTTCTTGATTCAAGATATGGAACACAAGTTACCTATGCAGGATGCAACATCCTCAAGAGCAAGACAAAGCCTGTGGTAATGCCGTTATGCTGTGTCCTCTTTATCCCTGGATGTTTGGTGCTGAGGACTGTTCAATTCCAAGCAACGGTGCCAAATGTTAAACTAAACCACTTCCATCTTTGAAATCATGAATAGAAGGCGAACACATAAATTTAATCTGTCTGCTACACTGTATGCATTCTGGAATAAAGGAACAAAAGTATGTTCTAGCTTAGATTTTGAAGGTCAATATGGGGAAAGACTACCAGTTACTATAGCAGTATGCTAAGTGTTTAGAATGAAAATATAAATCGTAGTAATTAAATTTCAGTATCTGTTTGCTTTGCCTCCTGTGTGGCAGACATGTAGAGGGAGCAGAAACCTTGAATTTTTAAAAATATGATTTAAGTTATTTTAGGCTTGTTCTTATATTTTAGTCACCGCGTTAGTCCCTTGCCCACCCTTGTGGGTGGAGGGTATAAGGCCAGTTGCAGTGTTGGGTCAAGGGAGGCACAAGAAGGGGCCACGAACAAAAGTTTAAATGTATTAGAAAGGATGAGGTTTCTAGAAGTTTTTAATTTTTAAAATGTCAATCTGTGATTCGACTCTAAAAGTGGAATATAATCATAGAAAAAAATAATCTCCAGTCAACAAAAGATCAATTCTGTTAAATTCACATGTACATGTGGCCAATCCCTATTCCAGTCCAGAAATGAATGGGTCAAGGTTTTGAGAGATAGGAAAGCAGTAAATGGCCAATTGGTAAATGGCAACCAGATATAAAGAACTGCTTTCTCTATAAGCCAAGAATTCCAAATTAAATTTGATTCAGAGAATTGTTTTAAACACTTGCTTTTATTCAGTTTAAAGTTGTATTAAAAAAAATAACTTCTAGCTTGAGCTGTTTGCAAATGTTTATATTTAGCTTTCCATTCACCCTTAACTGCATTAAGGATTGAAAAAAGGAAGTTAAGCAGGAAAAGGAAATAAGAATACAGCCATATTTTAACTCTAGTTTACATACACACAATCTTTTTAATTCATGATCAAGAACTCTAAATTTAGACTGACTAAAAGTAAAAAAGATACTATCACGCACATCCTCTTTGGTCAGGAAGAGAAAGTTAATAGTATCTGGAAAACCTTCAAACCACAGGAATTCAGGGACACTTAACATCAATTATTTAAATAAATACTAATCTATTATAGAGCAAAGGAAAATGAGAATAAACTATTTAGGTCACTTGACCAGAGGTAAAAATACTATTTATTTTCTTCCTTTTCCTCTCAATAAAAAAGGAAGACAGCAACCTAATGATTTCCCAAATTAAAGCCAATCAATCAGCAGGAAGAAATTTATCTGTTCAAGAACTATTTCTGAATCTTGAGGCAATTTTTTTTAGCCTTTCAAAAAATTTGTTACTTTTTAAAAAAATCCTACTTTACATAATATGTATGTCACAAGTTTGTATGTATTTGACATTAGTGGCCAATGTATATGTTGTGGCAGCAAAGTCAAAATACTTTTTTTTTTTTTTTTACTTCTTTTTGATGTAAGGAAAACTGAGTGAGAACTGAAAAATACTATCTAAAAAATGGGATTAAAAGAGAACTTTCCTATGTATTTTCTACTTCTCAATGTTCGTAAGACAAAAAACAAAGTAACGCTAAACACATTTTGAAATGTTAATTTCTTAGTGTTTTTAGCTCAAATTGCTAAAAGGTAGCATAAAAATTTGTCTTTATATCCATATGTTTGGTAATATTAGGAAATTATTGCTAATTCTGAAGCTGTGATGAGTATTGTAATAGTTTTTTTAAGAAGCTGTTATCCCATGTCTCATACATATATATCAAATATCACACATAATATTTGGGATTTGTTTCCAAATAATCCAGGAGGATCAAGTAGAGCACGTTTCCAGATAAAATAGATTGACCATGAGTTGCTAACTGCTGAAGATGGGACATGGATACATATGTTTTCATCACAGTATTCTCTCCATTTCTGTGTCTGAAATTTTTCATAAAACTTAAAATAAGCATTTGCAAATTCCCACCTAAGTGACTATCAACATTATAATCTTAAAGGGTTGGGCCAAACCATATGGCTGATCATTTAGCTTTGGGACAGAAAATGAGAAATGCACAGTCAGTTTAAGATTGAAAAGAAAGGCCAAACAAGGCCAACTATTTTGTTGCAGTATGTACCCATACAGAAATCCTGGAATAAACAAGGTTATAGAGCTCAAAAGAAATACAGTCACCTGTGAACACAAGATTCTGCCAAGTCCATAAACTAAAGAAATGGTTTTAACAGGACGACAAATTTGGAAAAAAGTAGCCCACCTATTCATGGAATTGGAAGACCTGATATAATACAGCAGTTACATTTTCTGTAAACAATCTTGGATAACTACTGCTTATTTATAATAATAAATTAAAATACTATAGAGCACTGCAAATTAAGTAGATTTCTTTTTTTAGAACAGTTTTCTAAAGTAAAATGTGCTCTTCTTTCCACCAGGACATCATTTTTAAAAGGGAGAAGAAAAAAAATCATATTAGCAATTTAGAAATAAACAGTTTAGAAAGAATCAGAACTCCTCAAAAGAATGAGCAACATTCATTAACGTCAAAGGCTAATTAAAAGACCAGAGACTTTCCATCACAGGGAAGGACAATGATTCTTTTCCTTTACCCCTTCCCCCAAGATATTTCTACAGACAACTGCAAGGATGAAATATCAACCACTTCAGAAATGTAAAAGATTTGACAAATAAGCTTAATAGAATGATTTATAGTGTTTGGACAAGCCTAACAATATCTCTTAACTTACACTACTTCTAACACATGGCATTTTATTTTTTTTTCTGGAAAGAAGCTTCTCTAATGAAGACCCTAGTGATAGGTATGTTAGGGACTCTGGTAAAAAACAAAAACAAAAAAACAACAACAACAAAAATGTACCAGAGACAGCAGCATCTCACTGAGAAGTTCTCTGACTTTTTATAGTAACATAAAATGAATTCTAGATTAGGCTACTCCCAGATTCTTTGCAGTCCTGGAGTTTATTTTACATTCACAGTTCCTATATTTGAAATGGTATTAGACACTTTAAAACATTATATTGAAGGGTTTCTTTTTTTTTTCTTGAATTATCTTCCACCCTACTTTTGTTCTTCCAATCTAAAAGATCAACTAAGGACATTGCTCAAATCAACATGTTAGGTTCCAACCATAATAGTAGTAAACGGCATCCTAAAGATAAAAAAGTCAGCCCTTTAGCTTTGTATATTTAACTGCATACTAAAGATATTAAAGTCAACTCTTTAGTTTTTTCACTATCATTTGTTAAATGAATGCTGCTATATTGCTCTGTAATATGACCACATGTGTACATAAAATGAACTGCTTTATTTCTAATATATGTAGTATTTAATAATACAGTACAACTTTCCAGAAATCGAGAGATGTTACACTGTCACATAATAGGCTCTGGAAACAGGTCTAGGTTTGAATCCTGACTTCACCAGATACAAGCAAATTGCTTAATTTCTCCATGTTTCAGTTTTGTTATCTGTAAAATGAGGATAACAGCAATACCTAGCTCATAGCACTGTAGGGAAATTTTATTGAATTAATATGTGTGATGCACTTAAAACAGTGCCCACTTGGCCACTCAAAACAAGTGGCCAAGTGGGCACTGTTTTAAGTGCATCACACATATTAATTCATAAAACAATTTTTATCTAAATTGTACTTAGACATTGAAAATAACACAAAGAGGGGATGCCTGGGTGGCTCAGCGGTTTAGTGCCTGCCTTCGGCCCAGGGCATGATCCTGGAGTCCGGGGATCAAGTCCCACATCGCACTCCCTGCATGGAGCCTGCTTCTCCCTCTGCCTGCGTCTCTGCTTCTCTCTGTGTGTCTCTCATGAATAAATAAATAAAATCTTAAAAAAAAAAAAAAAAAAAAGGAAAGAAAAGAACACAACCAGACAAGAAGGTATACTGACTTAGGCTCCAAAAGAATCTTCTTATAGAAGGCTGAAATCAGAGCAATGTTTCAATATATCTGAAATCTGTGTGTTTTTAAGTGTATTATTTGTGGATTACATATCTGATTTATTACACTAAATTCATGACAGAGAAAATTAAAATACTTTCCTTGTGACACACATAGCAAAGCTGTACCCATATCAGGACTGATCTTATGCTTACTATTTACAGGTTGTACTGTCATTTCATAGTAATCACAGTTCTTGGGTAATTAATCAAATCGCTTAGAAAGTCTTTCGGCAAAAGTTATTGGAAAGTCTAACTTAAAAACCTTTCAAATGAATATTGTGCTACCTCTGCTTTGCAGATCTTAAATTTTACCTGGAACTTGAAGACCATGTCCTTTCCAAAAGAACATGCTAACTTCTTCGGTTGAATTTTCTACCATTTTTCTTATTCATACTTTAAGCACTGAATGTATTCTTATTCACTGAATATGCACTCCACAGATAGCAAGATTTAGTATGCCAGTTTTATTTGCTTAATGTACAAGGCCATATAAAAACTTTGACTAACTTTCTTTAAATTTGCTTTTGGTTTATGGTATTGTACTGACGTGGTAAAGAAATACAAAATCTGAATTACCTGATTGCACATAAATTCCTAAAACAGAATCATTAACAAACATGGCTCTTAAAGATTTTAGATGTAACTAAAAAGTATTTTATAAGTAGTCATCAGGTGATTGCAACTGGTCTTTTTAAAGCTCTCTGTTAAATTATTTCAATTAGAAGATGTAGAAATCTCTCATTTCAGGACTGTTGAGAACAGTGCTGATGCTATTAATTTTGGTATCATTAATAATACCACCACTGGAATACACTGCCCTGGTGGACTATATCTGGCAGGTAAAGTAGCTCATAAACTGGCAGAGGCTAAACTCAGTAAATCAATGAGCTTTATACAAATGTGATTTCTAAAAAGTAAACACAATGTATAAATTTTGTAAATCATACATTTAGAGATTTGTTTTTATTTTATTTGACAAGTGGATAAGGGGAATAAATAAATTATAAACAAAATTCAAAAGTAAGATTCTTTAAAAAAAATCTTGTGTACTACAAAGATGTAGTATATAGATGCTATTATTATACATCATATATGTATTTCCAAACTAGAAAACTAAATATAGGATGAAGCAAAGTACTAATTGGAGGAGGTAAAAGCTTAAAAACAAAACAGTTGTCTTTTGGTTAGATCAGAAGCATTTCTGCAAATCTCAAATATAAATAAACTACTTTTTTAATTCTACTAAAATAAAGTACTCTGGTTTAGGTGAATTTTTGCTTTGCTTTGACTTTAGGGTAATTACTGAATTAAAATTAGCAAAATGTTTCTAGGCATATCCATATTAAACTCTACAGAATGCCCAGAAACATGGTATCTTAAAAAAAAAGTAATGGTACAGATATGATGTGTTAAAAAGAAGCCTACTTTATTCTTTGGACAAACTCAAAGACTTAAAGGTTTTTTTATGACTCAAAGTACACTGCCTACACATAGTTAAATTTGATCCTTAAGACCTCCCCAAATCAGAATATTCCAAAGTAAATCATCAACTGTACACATACACACACAAACCATACACAAAGTCTAGAGGATAGAAAGCAAAATTATAAGTAGCATTTGTACTAACAGTTTATAAATGGTATTATTTTCTCTAAAATGTTTTCTATTTTATAAGTTTTACAATAATTCTATTGCTTTTCTAATCACTCACAAAATTAAAATAAAGCAATAATAAAACAATGAAATTCATGTTTGTAAAATGCAAATACATAAAATAGACATATCGTGGATAAAAAATGGCAAAATAAGACAAGCCAGATAACATTTCCCTTTAGAAAACATGGTCAAGTATATCGAGAGATCACAGAAACAGGAAGCCTGAGTAGCTCAGTTGGTTATGCGTCAGACTCGACTGCAGCTCAGGTCATGATCTCAGGATCTTAGGATCGAAACCCAGCCCCTAGTTGGGCTCCAAGCTGCACTCTGCCCTCTTGGCAGGGAGTCTGCTTGGGTTTCTCTCTTTCTCTGCCCTTAACCACATGAGCATTTACTTATTTTCTCTCTCTAAAATAAATAAATCTTTTAAAAAAAGAGAGAGATCACAGAAAAGGTATCATTTCATTTTACTATGTAAGATAAACTACATTCATTTATTTCTGAGTGATAATCTCATTAATCTACTTGATAATGCATTTATGATTAACTTTCCTTCTAAATAGTTTATTTTAAAAAATTAATAGATGCTAAGACTAACAAAGCAAGGATGATAAATTAGGAAAGTTATCCTTTAGCTAAAATTAGTATACATGCTAACTATGTTTTCAAATAAAAGTGGTGGGCACTACTCTTCTTGCCATTTTATTATCTGATGTACCTATTCTCAGATATCTCCCTTTTGCACTTATGACTACTCTGGTGCATTTCCAGGTAACTCTAACTTAACATAAGTTATTCAAGTCACCTGGGGGGAAAAAAAAAGGTTTTATAATTTCAGGGTAGACTGCTCTCCCTTGGGTCCAACTGGGATGGCCACCTGAACTATTCTAGGAAGACTTCAGCTTTATATACACTGGTTCTAACTGAGAAACAAAGACTTCAAAAATGGCTCATGTGTTGGCATAATTTGAGAATAAAAACACAGTAAGCTTACATCTGCACTATGCACTATACACAAAATAAGAATAAACCCATTTGCTTTAGAATAAAGATACTTAGGGAACATTTTCCCCCATTTTTTATTTTTCTTGGCTGCCTGTCACAAGTCTCAAACGAGTAAGGTAGACAACAATTTGGGAAATGAAAGAGCCATTTGCTTGCTTCCTATGCCAGCTGGAATCCGACAGCACCCCTAAGAGGCAAGATGCCCCAATTTTTAGCAAAATTGTCTTTCTCTGGATATGGAGAGTTTATTTATTTATTTTTTGATATGGAGAGTTTAACAACAATATCGCTTAGTAAACCCTGCATCAAAGCATGAACTGTGAAACAACAGCCCTAGTATTAGGTAATAAGAGAAATTCACTTGTATAGGATTTAAAAGAATCGATTTCAAAGCAAAAGGTACTATTAATGCCTGTCCAGATTATACAGCAGCAAAGCAAAACATTTTGAAAGATAGAAAGGGTTGAGAAAAGGTAGATGTGAACATAGAAACTAAAAATTAGTTATGACTTCAAAAAAGTGACCATATTGAATCCTTCTATGTCTAGCACTTCAATATGGAAGAATTATAAGGAAAACACTGTTTTGACTCCATTGAAATACTTGACAATGTGTTAAGATCCATTTAGCCTTCACCACATTACCCAAAAGGACATTAGTTTGTCCTTATTCTTCACCTCCCTGCAATATCTGTTGTTGCCCATCACTATTCCTCTTTGAGTTTCTCCTTGCATGGCTTTCACGATAGCCAAACAAAAAATTTTTTTCCTATAGCTCTGTTCTTTTTCTCACTTTTTAAATTCTCCTATCTCAAAACAGAGGCATTGTGCTTTAGGGCTGTCTCCCCACTCCTTTGGTGAATTCGTGTAATCTCATATCAATACATTTTTTTTCTTCAATTGAATGTGCACACTAATCTATATTTTTAGCCCTCTCTTCTTTCCTGAGGGCTAATTTTGCATTCTTATTGGGGTTAAAGAGAAGTCAAAGATGACTCCTAGGTTCCTACACTATTTGCTCTTTTTTAAGAGAATGCTCTAAGCTTGATTACATATCTTTCTATGCTACTTAGACTAAAATCCAAAAAGTTAAAAGAAAGGCTGATGACTGTATACATAATGATAATAGCAAAAAATGAATGCTGACACTGAGAGAACAGAAAAATCACAAAAAATAAAACCAAAAGATTAGCAACTTGGGACCACTTGGAAGATAAGCCAAAATAAAAAGAAGGGGGGGGAACACCAGAGATCTTTTTAACCCGCTAAGAGAATTAATTATGCAAACTGTATATAACCGCGTACCTGTATTGTCCAGTATAGTAGCTATTAGCCACACATAGCTATTTACATTTAAGTTAATTTAAAAATTTAGTTCCTCAGTCACACTAACCACCTTACAAGTGCTCAAAGCCATATGAAGCCAGTGGCTACCTTACTGGACATCACAGATAAGAACATTTTGATCAATGCAGAAAGTTCTATTGGACAAAGCTGCAGTGCTCAATCGACATTCACTAAGTGTTCTCTACATAATAGGCACTGTGCTAGGTACAGGAGTATAGAAAGATGAGTAAGATAAGGCTTCTCTCTGTCCTCAAAGAGTAGATTGTCTAGTGAAGGAAATAATTTTTCCTGAAAATATTTACAAGTACTAGAGTAGAGGTAATAACATTTATTCCAGCCCAATTAGCTAGGGTTCAATCCTTTTACCTAGCTTTTCTGTAGACTTGGCCTTGTTCATCTGGTGTTATGATGGCACAGCAAGAAATGCTGAGACTCACCACTACCTAGAAATCTCTGGACTCAGAACCAAAGGCACTAAGACCTAAACAGGATTTAAGCCCCATCTCTCTGGACTTGGTGCTTTACACTGCTGCCAACCCTTGACGGAAAAAATTCTGGCTATTTTCCCTTGGTCCCTCCTAGAAGGCAGCTTTGCCTCAATTGTCACTTGTTTTGGGACCTCCAGTAGGTGCTATACTTATGGTGACTGAGTGCCTGACAAAGTTACAAAATATTACCAAAGAATTAGCATTGCAATTCAGAACAAGTCTCAGGTACAATGGAGCAAGAAGGGGAAAAACAATGCATTCTAGGAAGGAAGAGAAGCCTAAAAAGGGTTGAAAGACAGAAGCATAAAAGTTAACAGAAAAATGTATGGCAAGCAAGGGGTTCATCACAACTCAAACACAGGATACATACAAGGGGGTAAAAACAAGAGATGAGGATGGATTGAAGCCAACTGCTAAGAGCCTTAATGCCACCACCTTAAGAAGCTTGGCCTGGATTGGTCTGTAAGTGATAGCCAGCCATTATTAAACAGAATAGTCAAAATAGATGAGATCTGTGTTTTCAAAAGACAAACCTGAGTGAAAGGCAGATAGTGGTGATAAAGGGGACCAATGTCTGGATGAAGACCTGGTTGAAAGTAGTGGAAATAAAGAAGAAAAAAGTGATTTGAGAGACACTAGAGAAAAGCGATCGGCTCTATTGACAGGATCTATCTGGCACAATGGAATCCAATAAATGTTTGTTGCAAAAAAATTGTGAGGGAGGTAATCATTTAGTTCCCACAGAAGGAAAGAAAACAAAAACCATGAGAAACACAACAATGTAAGGTAAGGACTGGCAGAAGAAAACAGTGGAGACAAACGGGAAAATGACAAAGAAATCAAAAGAGGCAGTACTCCCACAGCCTGGAATGTGATTCCTTAAGATATCTGGATGGCTTGTTCCCCATCTCCTTCAGATCCATATAATCATCCTAGTGAGCTCTTCCCTGAACACAATCCTTAAAACTGGACAACACAGGCATACTCAGCACTCTGTAACCCCCTTTCTTGCTTTATTTGTACTTAGAACATCTAAAATACTCTACATTTTACTTATTTATTTAACGCCTATCTCCCTACTACTTAAATGTAAGCTCCATTAGGGAAGGAACTTTGTTTCATTCACCACTGTACACCAAAGATTAAAACAGTGCCTGGCACATAGCATATGCTCAACAGATACTTGCTGATTAACTGAATGAATAATGCAAGGAAATAAAAAAGGCAGGGTTATTACAACAGACTGATAAGTATAGATATAAAATGAGATCTAACGTGGAAATTTTATTATTATTTGGAGTGTTAAAAAAAAACCTATATAACTAAATAGTCCTTCAAGTATAAAAGACTCAAAATTTTTCCTCAAATGTGTATTTAATATATATAATATATTCAAATATGTGTAATTGTAAGTTTATTTACAGTCACAAAATAAGAGATTTCATAGCTTGAAAAATCACTCACCATACTTGATAGCCACACTGAAAATCCACCACTTCAAGCATTTAAGTCCTCTTAACACTTTCTCAAATTCCATTATAAATTTCTTATTTATCTTCTGATATTTTAGCTATTATTAAATGTTAAGCAAAGGCAAAAAGCTTAAGTTAAAATACCAGAATATTAGTTTAATCACAGCAATTAGCTTTAAGATATAGTGAAGAAGATGTGACAGTAAGCAAGGTAGAAATGGTCCAAAAGTTAAAAAAGTAAAAAACAACCCAAGAAGACAAAAAAGCCCATCTAACTGGTAGCTTCAGGAAAATTACGAAACATCTTAAATCTCACTTTCCTTATCAATAAAATACAGCTAACACAAGAACCTACCTACATGACAGGCTTGTTCTGAGAGTTTTCTTGGAGGATTAAATCTCTCAAGTAATAAGCTTGGTACAGTGTTATAATAGTCATTTATACCTTTAATCCACAATAATTAACAAAGAACTTGCTATACAAAAAGCACCATACATACTAGATACTATTTATCGTGACAAATGAAAGACATATATCTACTTTCATAGACTCTATCTATGGTCTACTGGGAAAGACAAACAAATGAATCACATAATGTGACAAGTTTTATGGAGGAAGCTAGTAAGTCCAGAGGCATAAACCAAGAGAGCAAGGGAATTCAACTTAGATATGGTCAGGAAGTATCTTCCCCGGACAGAAAAAAATAAGAAGGTATTAGCCATATACAGAGAGCATAGAAGTATACTACTAACTGTTTTAGGATTAAATTGTGCAAAAGGATTATTGTGCAATAATAGAATAAATTGTGCAAAATCCTAAAAGGATTTAGGATTAAATTGGGATTAAAATGTGCAAAGACTTAGCCTAGCTGTAGAAAAGAGCTTGTGGCTTATTTGAGGAACTGAGGAACTCAGTATCACTGAAGCGTCATTAAGCCAAATGAGAGAAGATCTGAGGGACAGGCAAGAGCCAGATGATGACTCTAAAGGTCCATGGTAAGGCTTTGTGACTTTATTCTATGGGACTTTATTCTTCAGTGGAAAGCTGCTTAAGTTTTCTCTTTTTCAGACAGGAAAGATAATGCAATTTATGCCTTTTAAACATCACTCAAGCTATTTTTAGAAAATGTATTTAAGGGAATGTGAATGGAAGGAAGGAGAAGAATGAATTTCAAGACTAATGCAGTAGTCCAGGAGAGAGAGATGATACTTGCTCTAGAGTGGTGGTATGGAGATGAAGAGCAGTTGATAGATTTCAGATATATTTTGCAATGGACTGGATCTGGGGGGGAGGGACAAAGAGGATTCAAAGATGACTCCTACATGTCTGACTTAAGTGACATCTAGGAGTTGGCTGATGGCGGCATGGTAAATACCATACTTTAATTGTAGCTATACTTAGCTACTATTAGAATATGAAGGAGAGAACCGGTGAGTGTATAGCCAAAATTGCATAAAAAAAAAAAAAAACAACCAAAAAACAAAAACAATTAGCCACACTATGAAAGAATAGCAGTATCAACAAAATTTCCCACTGAAAACAATTATAAAAGTGAGATAAAACACAAAGCAAACAAACCCAGCTATTTGAAGGCATAGAGAGAGAAACCAAGAAAGTCAGGACATCAGGGGCTAAAAGCCCACAGAGAAGGGAAACACACTGAGATCTCCACTTTTTTCCCTTGGGTTATTTGCCAACTACCAGTACAAAGCCTAAAGGCCAAGTAGAAAGCAGTATCCTGGAGTTTATATCAGTCACACTGGATTGGGAAGACAAAAATTGGATTCTATTACTACCAAGGCAGCCAGGAATTGAGGATCTCAGATAAAATTTCAAAGAACAAACCCAACATTCTGCTCAGTTTTTGCTCTCCAGAAATGTGCTGAATCATATACAACATGGACTGAAGTGCAGGAAAAAACAGTAAAAAAGATGTTGCAAAGAGACTAAATAAAAAGTTAAGCAGGGCTTTCAACAACCTCACAATACAGGTGACCCTGAACAATGTGGAGGTTGGGGTGCCAATCCCTGTGCAGTCAAAAATCCGTATATAACTTTTGATTACCTCAAAATTTTACTAATAGCCCACTGTTGGCCAGAAGCCTTACCAGTAATATGAACAGTCAATGTTACACATAATTTATAAATTACACATAATTTGTAAATTATTTGTATTCTATGTATATTCTTAAAATAAAAAGAAAATCACAAGGAAGAAGAAAATGTATTTACAGTACTATACTACAAAAATCTGTATGTGGACCTGTGCAGCTCAAATCTGTGTTGTTCAAAGGTCAACTGTACTTAAAATTGCCATAGCTTGCCAAAAAAGAAGCGTCTTGATAATTACTCCAAACTTTCAAGTGAGACCATAGAGGGGCCATACACTAGGAGTAAGACTATTTAAATTTCCTGATAGCCCCCAGAATTTAGCCCGATGTTATATCAATCACTGATGAATCAAAGTGACCAATGTTTTTCTAACTGCCTGCCAGAAAATAATAAGCCTACCTGGAGAAAGATAACTTCATTCAGATTCTCTATAATTTTTCATCACAATGTTAATAAAACATTACCAGGTGTTCCAGAGAAACGGATCAAATGATCAAAAACCAGACAACATAAATAGGCTCACAGGTAATCTAGGTATCAGAGTCATCAGATAGGAACATTGCAACAATAATTAATATACTCAAGAAAATTGATGAAAACATTTATGAGAATTTGAACCTGTATAAACTTTGGGCCTGAAAACAAAAACTGAAATTAAGAACTCAATAACTGGGTATAACTGGACACTGGACAGAGAAGATATGGTAAGTGAACTTGAAATCAGAAAAAAATATCCAAACGAATACAGAGTGGGGTGGGGTAGAAACTATAAAATGATCTAACATACATATAACTGGGGTCTCAGAAGGAAAAAAGAGAACTGGATAGAAACAATATTTAAAGAAAACCACTAAGAAAATTCCCGAAGTGACAAAAGATAACAAGCCATAGACTCAAGATGCTCTACAAACTCTACACAGGACAACTATAATAAAAGCCATACCTAAGCACATAATAGTAAAACTGCTGAAAATCAAAGACAGAGAAAATCTTAAACACAGTCCAAGGAAAACACATTAACTTCAAAGAAGCAACAGTAAAACCAAAGGCTGACTTAACAGAAACAGTGGGACAGAAAGAAAAGACCCCTTAAAAATGAAGGTAAAACAAATACATTTTTAAGGCATATGAAGACAGAGAATTTATGACCAGAAAACCTGCACTGAAAGTAATACTAAAGGGAGTTCCTTATATCAAAGGAAAATGACCCAGAGGTAAATACAGTAAAACAAAACAAACATGAAGAAATGAGGGACGCCTGGGTGCCTTAGCGGTTGAGCATCTGTCTTGGGCCCAGGGCGTGATCCTGGAGTTCCAGGATGAGTCCCACATCAGGCTCCCTGCGTGGAGCCTGCTTCTCCCTCTGCCTGTGTCTCTGCCTCTCTCTGTCTCTCATGAATAAATAAATAAAATTTAAAAAAAGAAAAGAAAAGAAAAAATGAAGGGTAAATGTGAGGACAATGTGAAATGATTAATGGCTATTTTAATAACAACACTATTATGATTACTACTACTACTGTTACTATTATCTCAACAGCAATTATAATGATATCTTTGGAGATTTAAAATAAAACAAAACATATAAGAAAGCAATGTGATTTAAGGCCTTTCCATTCTTCTGGAAGTAGTAAGGGAAGTAGTTATGGTAGGTTCAAGTCAAAGATTTATACTGTAATTTATACTGAGATAATAAAAGAATTTACAACAAACAAGCTAAGAGAAAATATTGTGGGGGGGAGGGAAGGGAGTTTGATCAATCCAAAAGAAAGTAAGAAATGAGGGAAGATGTTATGAAGGGCTGAAGTAGAAGTAGAAAACAAATTGCAAAATGGTCAATTTAAGCCCCAAAAATGTACTAAAGCAATTAAATATAAAACAACACAGATTATCAAGTTTAATTAAAAACAAAACCCAACTATATGATATTTGAAGAGATTCATCTTATCTCTAAGAACAAAGAAAGGTTTTAAAGAAAAAAAGATGGAAAGAGAAGTCAAAAGAAAAGTATACTACATCCAAAAAGAAAAAAAAAGAAAAAAAGCTTTAAGGAAAAGATTACTACTAGAGACAATGACAATAGAATGATTGATCCAATAGGAAGATACACTTGTACATTTATTTGTAGTCAATAATTTAGCCTCAAGAAATATAAGGCAAATTTGAGAGGACTAAAAGAATACAGTTGGAGAAATTTTATACACTTCTCTCAATTGAGTGAAAAAAGAGACAAAAAAGTCAGCAATATAATGAATTTGAACATGATTAATAAATTTGACTTAAGTGACATTAAGCACAGCACACTCAATTTTCTAAAAACTGACCATAAAGCAAGTGTCAGTGAATTGCTCACAAATAAAATCACAGAATAATTCTAGACCACAGTTGTATTAAGCTAGATATCAATAACAAAAAAAGTAGTGACAAAATCCCCAAATGTCTAGATATTATATTATTTCTAAATAACCCACAGATCCAAAAACCCACAATGGAAACTCTAAAATATTTTGAATTGAGTGATAAATAAAAATATGATACATGAGACCTGTGAGATCCAGCTAAAGTTGCATTTACAGGGGAATTGCATAAACTTAAATGCATACCTTAAAAAAAAGAAGTAGATAAGTAGATAATAAAGATAGTCAATGATTTATCTATCTCAAGAAACATGAAAAAGAACAGCAAATTAAATTTTAAAGAAAACTAGAAGGAAAGAAATAAAGCTAAAACCAGAACCAATTAATAAAGAATGTTTTAAATATGAAAACTGGCTCTCTGAAAACTGATCAAGACAAAGAAGAGCACAAAATACCAATAAAATTTAAAAAGCAGATATCAAGGGATCCCTGGGTGGCTTAGTGGTTTGGCACCTGCCTTCGGCCCAGGGCGTGGTCCTGGAGTCCTGGGATCGAGTCCCGCATCGGGCTCCCTGCATGGAGCCTGCTTCTCTCTCTGCCTGTGTCTCTGCCTCTCTCTCTCTCTCTCTCTATCTCTCATGAATAAATAAATAAAATCTTAAAAACAAAAAAAAGCAATATCACTAGATACTATGAACATCAAAATAAAAAAGATAATGTGTAAAAACTGTAAACCAAATTAGAAAATTTAGATAAAATAGACAAATCTACTTAAAAAAAAATAAAAGCTTGTCAAAATTGACACAAAAGTAACAGGAAATGTGAATAGTCATATATATAGACATAGATATATATGAAATAGATTTAACAATCCCCACAAAAAAACTCCAGATGGCTTCACCAGTGATTCTTCCAAATATTTATGAGTAAGATAACTCTTCACAATCTTTTATTCCAAATAATAAAAAAACCGTTTCCCAGCTCATTTTATGAAGACATCATAAGCTTGATAACTAAATATTTACTAGTCGATCTTTTTCATGAACAAAAATGCAAACATCATAAATGAAATATAATGTAGCATATTGACAAGACAATGCATAAAAAAGATTATCCAGAAATTCAAAGATGCTTTGAAGTTAGTTAAAATGTATTCCTCCTCCTCCCCAAATTTTAACACATATCTAACACACAGCAACTACACTGTTAAGAATTTTATCCTAAGAAAATAATCAGACAGGGTGCCTAGGTAGCTTAGTCAGTTAAGCATCAGACACTTGATTTCTGCTCATGATTTCAGGATCCCAATATTCAGCAGAGCTGCTAGCTTCATGCTCAGTGGAAAATCTGTTTGAGATTCTCTCCCTCTGCCTCACCCCTCTCCCCGCTGGGCACATATGCTCTCTCTCTTGCTCAAATAAATAAATCTTAAAAAAAAAAAAGAAAAGAAAAAGAATCAGGCAAGGCATAGAGATGTGTTTTAAAATATGTATTATATCACTGTTTACAATAGGTTTTCAATGTCCATGGGTATGGAAATTAGCTAAGCAACTTATGTATATCTATCAGAATCAGTTCAAATTTGTAATATGGTTCCACACTTATTTGTACGAATAGTTGTTCATGAATATACAACTAAATGAAAAAAAGCATATAAAAGCAATATTTCTAAGGTAAAAACACTAAGTTTAAATGAAGGTAAGGAAAACCGAACATAGATCATGAGAACATGTTGTCTAGACACAATGAATTGCCATCTTAATTTAAGTTCATAAACAAAAGATAAAATGTCTAACAATTTTCATCAGCAAAAAGAACATTTTCTTCTCAAAATCTAGTTATAGAAAATTGCCCACATATATATTTTATTTAGATCATAAAAAAATGCTACTGGATTTAAATCAATGGAAATTTTGCAGCATACATAAGTAGCTAGAGAATTAAAACAAAAACAAAATACTCTGAAAGCACGGAATTCATTTAAAATCTGTGTTAGATATATAAAACAATAATAGTTTCTACATTTAAAGTGGTTAAGTTTATAGGAAAAAATTCTACTGTACTATTATATACATGTATACATCCTATAAAGACTCAAAGTTCCAACAAGTTTAAAGAAAACTCCCTTTAATTCTAGCAATTAATAAGACAATTCATGCTCATTAAAATCATTCCGACTCAGAGGTTACATAGTATTTTGCAAAGATGTATAATATAGGCATCATGTCTACTTTACCAGCAGGATAGCTCAGATCAATCGGTGGTGGAGCAGCCTGGAGCAAGGAATCTAAGGTATTCTACCTGATGGATTTAGCCATGTTTGCTCAGGTATGGTAGGGGGAAAGGGCCTTAGCATGTTTATCACTATTACCATTTGACCCAAATTCCTACCTGGCTCTACTTTTTACTAGCTCTGTGATCTCCTTTATCCTCTCTAAACCTAGACTGTGAGGAGGTAAAACTCAGTTCTGCTGATAATCACACTGTGGTGTCTCTAAAAGACCCAAACAAGGCCAAAAGACCAACAGGCAACAAAATTTCTCCCACAGCCACACTAGAGTTCCAAAATTATGAATATCTACCCCAGGCCCCCTCATCTGTCCTGCCTCCTAAACAAAGACTGCTGACAGATTCAATTACTAAACTCACCTCCACCTCATGGTCAATGGGTTACAATCTGAATGAAGCCAGTCTCCATAACCTCCCCCTGCGCCCCCCCCCCCCCCCGTTTCTCATTAGAATCATTCAGCACAACCCAAATCTACCCCAAACTTCTCGCATTTCCTGTTACTGAGGCTCCCCCCCTTGGTTCCTCAGGCATGGGTTCTTCCTTGCTACAGAAAGTCATTAACCTAATTTGTTTCACTACAGATGCTTTCCTGGTGGTCTTCTGGTAGGCAGTAACAACTTCTTTATCTATATACCAACTATATTTACCCAGGGTCACTGTGAGGATTAAATGAAGTGTTCTCATGGAAAATGCCAAGGCAGCTGCCTGGTATAGCAAGTACACAATAAATATTACCTTCTCTCTCCTATGCGCTCAAAAGAAAGCTATACAGGAAATTTTATTTTTTAAATCATCTGTCTAGTTCTTCACTATTAAAAATCTGTATCTCTGAAAAACACAGTTAAGAGCTAGAAAATAAGTGCTTCAAGTAAACAGAACTCTAAGCAACCAAAAAGACATGATGAAGTCCATGCAACAAAGATCATGCACTTTACTATAGGGTAACTCCTGAAAATCCTATTTGGACACCATCTGATATTTTTAACATACTTCAATAATTTTTAAAAATCTAGTTTCCATACCCATAGAAGATTAGAATCAGTAACTGTAAATAAATGCTTAGAGAGGGATAGGTAGGCATACTGACCACAGAAAAATGTAACTATTCAATAAGGCAGGAGACATTAAAACTAAATATCAAACACAAGAACTTAAAATGCTCAGAAATCTGACGTCACCTTATGCAATGGCTTCTGAATTTTAAAAAAAAGTTTTTTTTTAAAGATTTGTTTATTTTAGAGAGAGAAGCACGAACACAGGGAGGGGAATTGGGGGGTTGGGCAGCAGGAGAGAGAGAATCTCAAGCAGGCTCTTGGCTGAATGGGGAGCTTGACAAGGGGCTTGATCTCAGAACCCTGAGATCATGACCTGAGCTGAAATCAAGAGTCAGATGCTTAACTGACTGAGCCACCCAGGCATACCTAGATTTTTTTTGATTGAACATCCCAACTATCAAATACTTGAGCATATACCTTCAATTTATGTATATTCATTTGTAAATCCTATTTTATGTATATTATAAAACAAATACTAAAATAAAAATTAAAAGATTACAATATTGTTTAAATTTTAACTATTAATTATGTTAAATATTAATTTGTTTTAATCTTGTAATCTCTAAAAATGCTATTACTATTAACATTTTAGTGAGAGCACTGGTATTCAATAGGTCTCTATTTTTTTAAAATCTTGCTTTCCTAATTTGTGAAGTTCAGTGAATTGTGACACTTTGTTTTAAGAACTGCTTAAGTCATAACTGAAAAACTTAGTTCACAAGGATGCACAGACATTTATATAAGAATATGTCACTTACTGGCTTACTAAGTCATATCACTTTTCTATTCTATCACCAAATATTCACAAGTTTTTGTTAAAAGTCAGTTGCCAGATGTCAATGTTATAAACATTTTATTTTTCCTGATGTCAGTCAGATATTTTTTGCAAGCTCAGTAAAATGGGTTTTTAGGTTTCTAACAAATGGGTCCAAAGTCCACTGAAATTCAGTGTAAGATTTTTCAACAGACTGGAAGTGTCTAAACATGTTTCAAAATGTTCTCTCCATAACATTTGTTGCTTCTGAAAAGCAAATACTTTCTCACTTATTGATTAAAATGTCGACTTTGCCATGTAGAGACAACCTCGTGTTTGTTTTCTCAAAAATATCTCCTAGGTAGCATGATATTTTTTTTTTTTTTTGGTAGCATGATATTGATAGCTTCTTGTCATCAGGTAAAATATCAGCATCTATAATATTCATCTTTTGTGAAACAGAAATGTGTAATTCAGCTTTGAGTTCTACAACTCCTTTTATTTTTATTGCTCCTTTAAATACTTTGAGTGAACCTCTGCTCCCCATCTGAATTCAAGGTATCACAGATTTTTTTTAAAAGCCTTTTTTTTTAAAGCCTTTTTTAAAGTTACTAAATAATACACTGTAACAGAAAGACCACAAAAACTTTGAGAAAGTCATGGTGCTGCTGTTAGCCTCCACATTACAGAACTCCCACATGGTCCCTCAGCAAACCACACTCATTGTGATCATCTGGATGTGGACCTAGAAAAGGCTCAGAACCAATCCATATAGTAATACGAAAGCTTAATTCCTCCCCCTTTATGGAGTACTAAATAAATAAATAGAAATTATAATATTTGTATTCTCACATCTCAATTGACTTGCCTCACGTCACTTTATAAATTACTGACCTAGTGAAGAGGCATAAACCTTCACAGTCTATATTAGGTGCTCAGGGTTTGAAGTTGTAGCTTATGGAACATTACACAGAGAAATACTCAGCAAAGAATGCACACTGAACTGAATCAATATTATCCAAATGATGGCTTTAGGTCATCAAAAAGAAGTTAAAGTATGTGCAGTATATTACGTTCCAATAGGACAGCGGTCCAACTTATTAGATAGGGATATTTCCAAAATAACCTTCATGTATTCAGAAAATTTACTGTTTCAGAATGACATTCCTCAGGGACTCCAGTTACCATGAATTCTATAGTCACCTTCAGTTTTTTTTCCCCTAGAATGAGAGGAATTCTTAAAGAATATATTTAAGAAGGATATACTTCATTTGCTAAAATACATTTGCTGTTCCGTGTTCTAATTTAGAAAATTAGAGCCATCACTGACCACTAATTTAAAAGAATTTCAAGCTTTACTATTAAAAATACATTTTTTCATATTCAAAGTAATAACAGAAGCAGACATCATACACTTCATATTTAACGCTATAATTAGTAGTAGTAGTAGTATGGGACAATATTTACTTTTTCTCTAAGTAACAGAATAATAATACTGCTCCATGAGTCAAGAAAATCACTCATTGGCTTTTAAACGTCTATTCTGTTTTAAAAAATCACGAGAGGGATCCCTGGGTGGCACAGCGGTTTAGCGCCTGCCTTTGGCCCAGGGCGCGATACTGGAGACCCGGGATCGAATCCCACGTCGGGCTCCCGGTGCATGGAGCCTGCTTCTCCCTCTGCCTAGGTCTCTGCCTCTCTCTCTCTCTCTCTCTCTCTCTCTGTGTGACTATCGTAAATAAATAAATAATCACGAGAGATGTAATATAAGACACAAATCCATATAAATCTGACATTGTATAAGAAGAACTGCAAGCACACTGACAGAAAACGGTTCACACTTGAGGGCTAGAAATGAACTAAAAGCAGTTTTCACAGGAGAGAGACATGAGCTAGAGGAGGACTTAGAGCCAGAAAGGAAAAGGCATTCAAAGCTGAGGTAAACTGTCTTTTGTTTTCTTAATGAAAAATGTCTAACTCAGAACACCAAATGTAAGACATATTCAAGTAACACAATTTAGAAGAATGTGCCATTTGAGATAAAATATTTATTAAACTATTCATCATCACATACGTATATATGTAAACGTACTTATTCTACTCTTTAGCTTCATAAAACCTCCCCTCTTATACTTCAAATAAGAGCTTCAGCAAGAGAAAGAAAAATTAAAAGAAGCTGTAAGAGAACATTTGGGGCACTAGAACATACTCTTTCTTCAAAATTAAAAATTTTCTCTCCTCTGGACCTTTTTCTAGTACGACATCTTCCCCTGGTATACTCTACATTTGTCATTTTACTTAAGTTGGAAAAGTGATAAAAGTTCACTTTGAAAGGAAATTCATTTTAGTAATTTCCTGTCCACCAGAGGGCTCCCATATTTCTCCACAAATAAAAGAGATAAAACATTACAGTAAAAATAATCATTAAGCACAGAAAAAAACTCAAATTATCATTATCTTATTTAACCCCAGACTAAAAATTGTTGTATCTATTACAGTTTCTATATTAATAGCTTAAAAAGATAGAGGGCTTTTAACTGTTTTATGAACTAAAATGTTTTAAATACCAAACTGCTTTGCTATTATTCTCACCCTGTCAATTTTTTTCTTAGGTAGGACTTTCAATTCAATAGATAACATAAAATATAACTTTAGTCCAAAGCTCTAAATAGTAACTCAAATGTTTTCTGTAATACTTTTATAAATTATTTACTTGATAATTTTCCTGGTCCAGAAAACAAAATTATCACCTTATCTACCCAACCTGACGACTTACTATTAACAGAAAGAGTAAACATTTTATTACAGAAAATCTACAATCATTAACATAATTCATCCTACAATTATTAACAATAAATAGTGCCCCATCATGAATTATGATTTGGGCTGGGAAAAAAAAATAAAGGAAATGAATCATTTAAATACAATGTATTACAATGACATTCTGTTCAGATATTTTTAGATTTTTTTCACAAATAAGTTATTACACTGGAATGTTAGTATACCTCCTAGTTCAAACTCCATCAGTTTTAGCAAAAGAGAAAACAGTATTTTATGTAAATACACTTAGTTATAGGACATATTTACAGAATGTTAACTGCTAAAGTACCAACTACATTTTTTTTCAAGGGTATAGCAAATCCATTCACTAGGGGTGCCACTCCCCCTCCAAAAAGATCAACTTGCTAAATTTGGATTATAAAAAAAGAGACTCCTTATGGTAAACACAAAAATTTACTGAATGTTTACAAATAAACTTGAAATGTGAGTTATATTGACAAAACAAAAAAGATGCTAAAAAATCTATTTCAAAGTCAGTCAAAATAATTGCCATATGAAGACTTTACCAAAAACATCAGTTGATTTAGCAGTTACTATAGCTCAAGAATGACTTCTCTCTGATGAAAAAATAACAGAGGTTATAATTTCACTGCCCTACCCCATCTCCCAACTAGGATTTTCCTACACAAGGACAAGCACCATTAACATGTAAAAGAGCGTAACATTGGTTTCTACATAAGACAGATTAGCTGTCACCACTTAGAAACTTGAACATTTTACCACACTTTGCAAAAATGTATGTATTCATACTTGCAAGAGTACTGTATCCTGATCAATTTGGAGTTCCGTTGCAAAAGAAATGTCAGCTTGTGGAAGGAGGTGGGGGTAGGGAGGCTAAGGCTGTTAAAGATTCAAAGTGGTGAAACTGTTCTCACTTTAAGTCATTAATGTAAATGCAAACTGTCAATTATTGATATGAAGAGTTTAAGAAATACAAAGCATTCAGCAGCTAACCAATACTTACCATGTTATATCTCAAAAAGTTGAGAACTGTAGGCACTTATCAAATAAAGGCACTTTTTAAACAAAAATGCAATGTAAGTAATAGCAAATGTAGGTTTAAGAGGTTGTGACATAGGGGAAAAAAGCCTCAAGACTTCCAACAAGTTGAGCAGTTAGAAAATGAGACATAAAAAAAATACTCAGAACAATCTAATCTGAGCTGTAGATTAGATACATTCTGAAACAGCATCATCAGGGCATTATATGTTTATTACATAATAGTGCTTTGCCCTTGCATATCACCTTTAATCAAGGGATCTCAAAGCACCACTGAATCAAGCAAGGCCTTAAAATACAGTCTAAAACAGAAATAGTCATATTTTATAATTATGCCTATTGATAAAAACTTGCCACCACTTCCTGTTCCCCTGATCCGAACATTAGCTTCAGAACCTTCCCTCTGACTTGGAAGCCGTATTCCCCAAATCATTTCAATTTGTAACTGATGCTACGCACATTCCAGCTTTTCTTTCAGCACTGGGCCTAAAGAAAGTAGTGGCACTGTTTTAAAATGACACAAATCCATTTCATTACAATTTCTATGACGGAATAAATAGTACTTAGAGTGAACATATCCTGTATGGAGCATGATGATATAAAATGGAGACTTTAGAGAATAAATCTTTGCTGGAAGCGATGAGCCCAAAAAACACTCATTAGACAGAGGAAATAGCATTTTCCAGCTCAGTCCAAACACCTTTCCAGACAACTTCAAGAGTGGGGTAGAGGAAACCTTGTCCGGCTATCCTTAATCGGGCAGGAGACTGACTATTCTCCTGTGTGTACACCAGAAGGGAAGGGAAAACTAAAGGGACAATGCAAGAGTTTTAAGACTCAGGAAGGAGGGTGTTAAGTTGCTGCGTGGCCACACAACAGACAAAAAACACTGTGGTTCCTATACATTAAAATAGTACATCAAATGGTAAATCAAACACACATTTAGCAAAATGGCATTAAACCAAGGTCAATATATGCCTTTTACAGCCATTTAGCTTTGTTTTTAGGTCTGTAAATGAGGTTCGCTCCTAAAGAAAGAGCTGACATTTTAAAATTTAATCAGCGAAGTTCGATTTTGTTTTTTCACTGGAATACCAGAACACTCAAATGCTAATGTTATGTTAACTTCAATTGTTTCATAAACAAAGTCATCAACCTTGATGTTTAATTGCATTATGTTTGTCCCTAGGACTGCAAAGTGTCATTTCAACTCACACAAACCCACCACCTCCCAGCCCTGTAAGCCTACACAGCTCCAGTTAGTCAACAGACTCACAGCATTAACAAACATTAACCTTTAGAAACAGAAAGAAAAGCACCAATAAACACGAGTACTTTTTGTTTCAAGTTCTCAACATTCAGAGATCAAGGCTCACTAACGTATTTTATTAGCTTTTAAAGGGCCAATGATGCAATACTATTAAATATCTGGTACTAAAAGTCCTGGCAATTCAGAAGTAGCACCCAATATACGACGATCAGTCTGGATTTGTGAAAATTCCAAAAAACCTTAATATTTCAGTTGCCATAGTCGCCCACCCAGACATTTCAAAAAGCTCACAGCAAATTCTAGTAGACTTTTTCTTGAGGACAGACACGTCCCTTCCCTCCAAAATATCAAGTTTGTATCCGCTGCGTTAATGGTCTCGTCAGTGCCCAGGAACGAGACTCCGATTTCTCTACCTGTGTGTGTAGTAGGGACGCCCGTCCTCAGCTCTGCCCACTGTCACTGACGTTTTCAGAAGCTTTAAGATACAAATGTTCAAAGGCTCCTGGCAAAGGGGGAGATGTTTCCTCCACTTCGAGCTGCACTGCCACATTTCCCCTAATTCTTCATTCTTTAGTGATTTAGAAAACACCACCGAACGAGAAAGGCCATATTAAAACCGGTACTTCCTAAGACGGGGGTGGGGGGGAAACCAGAACCTCCAACTTCTCCAAATCTCCCAGTACCGTGGCTTCTCAACAGTCCCCCCCCCCCCGCAAACCTTCTTCACCCCACGCCTGCATCCTTTCTGATTAAATAAGATTGGAAACCACAATTAAATCAGAGTGTCATAACTTATCCTTCACTTACCATATCTGCCGGGACATTACTGGACATCTTGCCGTCTGATGTACACCCAGATGTTTACCAGGGGAAAAACAACAACAAACAAAAACAGAGCAGAAGTCTTCAAGCTACAGCAATCGAGCTTGACGATCTTGATGTGCTTTCCAAAAAAGAAAAAAAAAATAATAATAAGTGATTTCAGAGCCCAAGCGGCGGCCTGGCCGAGGTTCCGAGCGAAGAGGAACAAGCCCCCGGAGCTGGCTGGCCGGGGCCGGGGCCGGGGCCGGGGCCGGGGCCGGAGAGGACTCCCGGGATGGCAGCGGCAGCCCCGTCGTCGTCAGTGGCAGCAGCAGCGGCGGCGGCGGCGGCAGCAGCAGCAGCAGCCCCAGGACCGGCCGCGCCAGGTAGACCCAGCCGAGTGACACACGGACATGGAGCGGGGTGGGAGGGGGTTAAATCCGCCTTCCTCCTCTCCCAGCCCGGCAGTGATTCACACTTGCTCCCCAGTCAAGTCCTCATTAAGCAGGAAGAAAATGCCCCGGCGTGGATGCACGCAGATAACTATGTGGCTACACATGGACGCGCGAGCGGCGAGCGGCGGCCGCGCCGGGGAAACAGCTCAACTCGCGCTGGCCGGGGCCGGGGCCGGGGCCGGGGCCGGGAGCCGGGAGCCGGGCCGCGGAAACCCGCGCTCAAGGGCATTTAACTCGTTGGGAGCCGAGGCGGAAGCCCGGGGCGGCACGCGGGAGGCACGGGGCGCTCGGGCCGCGCGGGACACCCCACGGCCCCTCGGGGCTCAGGCCGCGGGCGCCTCGGGGCAGCAGCGGGGCTCGGGGCGCATCGCCTCCGGCTCCTCGGCGCTCCTCTCCGGCCTCCGCCTCCCCCCCGTCGCCACCTTCCCCTCCCCTCCGACGCCGACTTCGGCGCTCCCCGGAAGAGGCCGGGTCCTCCCTCTCCTCAGTCCAGGAATGGTTTCCTCTCGGAGCTTTGTCTCTCCTCCTCCTCCACTTTTCAGTCCCAAACGCCGCAGCCGCCTCCTGTCATCGCCTCTCACGCCAACATGGCGGCGGCGGCCGCAGCTGCCTGAGCGCAAGCCGGGGACACGGGGAGAGCGCTGCCCCTCCTCGCAGCCGCCGCCACCGCCACCGCCCCCGCCTCCCCTCCACTCTCCCCCCTCCCCCCTCCGTGGACACCTACTGCGTCACTACGGAGACCACCCTCGTGCATCATGGGAAATGTAGTTTACGCGAAGGCGGGGGGGGGCGGCTTAACGCGTCCTCTCCGGACTCCGAAGCCACGCCCCTCTTAGCAACAGTTGCTAGGAAAGGAAAGCTCGCTTTAGCAGAGCTGCCGCCCAGGAGTTAGGTGTCACCTGCTTCCAGGAGTGCTGTGAGCGTGCGAATTATTTGGAGAAAATGATTCTGCACAGAGAAATTCCCTCATGCACAATACACATACAGACTGAAAATATGGTTTACCTCCAAGCAGAATCATTCATTTTAATGACAGCACGCTCTCCACATCCTGCAATCTCAAAGCATTTTGTATAGTGATTTCATCTAGGTCTTTTCAACATTACATTTGGAAGATCAGAAGCAATCATTGATTTCCAATAAGGTCGTAGAAGTTCAACAGGAACAAGGATCTCATTAAGCAAGGAGAATGTTTGAACATGTGTTTCTTGAAGAACTAGGGCCATAAAGCTACAATCTAGTTAATTGAAATTACCAAAAACTGTATTAGGTACAATAGTATATCATCCCAAATCTATATCAGGAAATAGTTGCTACAAACTACTTGGGGATTCACCAGTTTACTAGGTTAGCCCCTAAATTATGTTTAAGTTAAAATGTAATAAAAACCTACACACCCACAGTGATTAGCAAACAGCACAAAATCATACCATTAGTGAGAGACCTAGACGAAGAATATGTCTATTTCAAATTTAGGATCAAAATTCAGAAACCACCAATGTCTATCTGAATCCATATAGATCTCTTAGGGCTTTGACAGAATATTTTAGCAAGGGCAGTCTCAGTAAGACAGGTATGTAAGAATGCCAACGGATTGAGAGTCTGAAAGCCAACCTACAGCTATGTGACCTCATCTGTAAAACAGTCTTGCCTACCTTCCAGGGGTAACGTAGGAGTAGTTGCAAGGATGAGCTAATGCATGGAAAATAAATCACTTTGAAAATACTAATGCATCACTTAATATGAAATGTTACCACTCATCCATTCAGCAAACACATAATCCAGGCACTCTGCTAGGCACCAATAGTTTAAAAATGAATAATCCAGCCACTGTCCTAAGGGAACTCATTGTCTAGAAACCTATGTCATTCCCCACAGCAGTCTCTCCAGTTAGGTTTGTCTCATTAGGATGGAAACTCACAGGGCGTTTAGAGTATTTGCCTCTTGAGTAGCCTGGCTGGAGAGATTCCAAGCACTCCTAGCGATCTACATCAGCCTGTGGTGAATTGGGGTGGTAACCAGGAAGGAGGAGGATAACTCAAATTCACAGAGAAACCAGAAGATTAAATAAATAAATAAATAAATAAATAAGGCCCAAATCTCACAATTAGACTTCAGGACTTGGTCTAGAAATTTCTGATTCTACAGCTACATGATTTTCCAAGCTGGTACTTGGTTGCTCATTCACCATCACTGCTAAAGATGGGCTGGGTCCCCACCAGCCCTCCTTGGAAGTAAGGGCAGTTGAAAATGTTCAATTGACCAATGAGTTCAGAAGGAATATCGGAACACATTTTGAAGATTTCCACTTGCAAAGTTCATTATCCACCATCCCCTTGACTCCAACTTTTATCCAATGACTGCCCTGGCCAAGACCGTGCTGGGCCTAAATGCTATTAGAAGCAGACAACAGCAGGACTTACAGAAGCTCCAGCTCTCACTCCCTGTGCAGCTCTCCAATAGCCATAGAGCCATACAGTAACTCCAATAGCCATACAACCACCACTGCCAGCCCACGACCTTGCATTTCTGACACATGATGTTGCTGTTGCCGGTTACCCTTGCCACCACTATAAAATGCCACATCTTTCAAAAGTAAAATCACTGCACTGAGCTATTTACAATCACTCTTCTAAGACAGGCTGAGGCATTATTCTCAATAAAACTCATTATAACTCTTCCCTAACAGAATTAAGGCATGAGAAGCATTATTGAACACAGTTTCAAATTTTTCCACAAAACCTTTTACTCTCTGCTTCCTAACTCAGACTGATGTGAAGGGAGGCTGGAGAAAGAGCCCGGTTGTCCTCGGTGGGGAACAGTAATATCTCCTAATACTATTCATCTACTGTAAGCATCAATTTGGAGAAAGTGAGAGACAGCATTTTTGCAGCAGGACAAAGAACTTCCCAGAAAATCAAAAGACCTGGCTCTGTCATGGATTAGCTATGTGACTTCTGCCAGGACACTTTGCCTACCTGACCCTCAATTTCTTCATCTGAGGAGGTAGGACTAAATCTCTCAGGTCCCTTCTAAGAGTGTATGAGTGTTGGGTGACACCTGTGGCTTGTTAAAAATAATTTCCCCAAGTGATTGCTCATGGGTATGAGGAGGGTTCATTGGGGGAAGGGAATGATGAAAATGTTTTAAAATTAGATTATTGTGATGGTGGCACAACTCTGTATACTAAAAACCATTAAGTTGTTCACTTTAAATTGGTGAATTTATTTTTTATTTTGTAATTGTGGTAAAATACACATAATATTTACTATCTTAACCTTTTCTAGGTACACAATTCAGTGGCATTCTATACATTTACTTTGTTATATTACCATCACCACCATCCGTGTACAGAACTCTTTCATCTTGCAAAATTGAAGCTCCATTCTTACTGAACAACTCCTCATTCCCTCCTCTCTCCAGCCCCCGGCAACCACCATTCTACTTCTTGTGTCTGTGAATTTAACTACTCTTGGTACTTTATATAAGCAGAATCATACAGTAATTGTCCTTTTGTGACTGGCTTATTTCACTTAACATAATGGCTTCAAGGCTCATCCATGTTATAGCATGTGTCAGAATTTCCTTCCTTTTAAAAACTGCATAAATATTCCACTGTATGTATGCACCACATTTTGTTTATCCATTCATCCATTGATGGACATGTGAGTTGCTTCCACCTTTTGGCTATTGCAGAATGGATAAATTTTATGTTATGTAAATTGTATCTCAGTGAAGCCATTCAAAATTATTCTCCCACATCTGGAAGTAAGAGATCTGAAATGATTCCCATCTTAGGATCCTTCCTTAAGGGCCTTCTCAAGGAAACTCATGAATTTTAACTAGACAGAAGTATTACTTTCTGGGAGACCAGTAACCTTTAATCAACTATTACTTTGGTTGATTATCTCATTATTCTGTCCATTCTCAGTTATTAAAGACCTGGGACTAGGAAAATGTCACAAGAGACAGAGAAAGGTCTGCAACCATGCCTGGGGGGCAGGGGGTGGGGGTAGGAGCGGCACAGACACAGCAGCACTGCTGAAAGTGGAATCGAGAACAGGGAGATAACCTTTGCCACTTCTGTGCAATATTGCTCAAGGCTGGCCTGGTCCTCTTTAGTTCCAGTGGAAGAATCATCTCAAAGGTTTTTTGTAAGATTATACATTTCCTGGGACACCTGGGTGGCTCAGCGGTTGAGCATCTGCCTTCAGCTCAGGTCATGATCCTGGGGTCCTGGGATCGAGTCCCACATCAGCCTCCCCGTGGGGAGCCTGCTTCTCCTTCTGCCTATGTCTCTGCCTCTCTCTTGTGAATAAATAAATAAAAGCTTAAAAAAAATTATACATTTCTTTCTCTTGATAAACTATACAGGGAGCCCCCTAATACCAACATAAAGACCCCTCACAGAGAAGACTTCTCAAGAAATGTTCATTCCCTGCTACAAGGTCTTTTCTCCAAAAGTAGAGATAATTTGCTTACTGATTTAGTAATGGGCTTTCCCCCTTTAGTCTTGACTCTTCCCAGAGCAGAATAAATGTATGTATGCCTCTGGTTTGAGAATTGAGATCCGAAGATGGCACTCAGGCTGTCTTAATTTTACTCCCAGGAGCCCCATACTCACAACACTGCAAATATGGCCTGCCCTTTTAACCCTATGCTTTCCTTTTTTTTTTTTTTTTTACCCTATGCTTTCCTAACCAGGGATTCTCAATATAGTCCTCATGAGAGTCACAAGAAGCCTTAAAAAGATAAAGGTCTGAGCTCCACCCCAGAACAACCAAATTAGACTTTCCAGGGCTAGACCTGGACCTGGTATTTTTCAACCCTCCCCCACCCAAGGAATTCTCATGTGTAGCCATGGTAGAGACACTGTGTAAGTCAAATGCTTTCAAGTTCAGCTTCCTTCCTTTTCACCCATCAAATTTCCTTTACAAGCCTGACAACCTGAAGGTACTGTGATTTGTCTGGGTGGCCTTTGGCCACAGCCATAGTGGTTTAAAGAATAATTTTTCACACCTCTTTCTCCTGCTCCCCACCCTCACCCTCATCGTACTCATTTAGCAACCAGGACATTGACCTCACGTCTGATAGAGCCCAAGTCTCTCTATCTCAAGACACTTCTCTCCTTTGCTCAGAGTCTAGTAAGAGATAGAGACAGATAATGTGAAATTAAAATTCCATGTGATGAGTTGAGAAATGCTACCATAGTAATAAGCACTGGGGCACTTTGTAAGCATGTAGGAATTAAAGCAAATTCAGCATTGAGGTGTCTAGAGTTGAACCAGGAGAAGGCCAGTTGAGCAGGCAGGGTGGTCAGGGAGAGAACACCCGGGGCAAGACCTGGACTAGAACCTGAGGGGTACAGGCAGGGGAGGTGATCAAAGTTCAGGTTGCTAAACTTCAGAGGAGGAATGGGATAAGAAAAGAGGCAATAGAGAGAAATTGGAGGCCAATCCCCAAGGGCTTTGCAATTTAGGCTAAATAGTTTGGATTTCACTATGAGAGCAAGCGGAGCCAAAGAGAAGTGTCATGATAAGATTTATTTTCATAGAAAAAAGGAAAAAGAAAAAAAAAAAAGAGAGAAAAGGAAAAAGGCCTCAAACTCTAATTGTAACTTTTATCTGTATGTTTTGGGGTAGTTGTCCTGTTGTGTGGCCTCTTAGATCCATAGAATTTAAAGACTCTTAAGGGGTCTTGGAGCTTGTCAAATCCCGAGCTCTTCATTTCACAGGTCAGAAAATCACCAGTTTCACAGGAGACCAGGACCAACAACTTCATAACGGTGCTCGTTCTAATATTCCCTGTCCTGCCAACAAAGTTCCACAAAATCAAATTATTTTAGTCATTCTACTAAATGGCATATATTCAGCCATTTAGGCTGTATTTTCTCTCTGCTTTTATTTTTTTTTTTAATTCCATGAATGTGAGATCATACAGAATTTGTCTTTCTCTTGACATTTTCTTTTATTCCATTGCAGGTATTCTAGAAATAAGTCCTTTGCAAATATCTTCCCCAGCCTGTAGCTTGCCTCATCATTTTCTTAACAATATTTTTTGATAAGCATAACTGTTTCAGTTTGATGAAGTCTTAGTTACCAATATTTTTCTTCAGTGATATTCTGTCTCCTTGCCTACCTCCAGGTCAGGAAGATATTATCTGGTGTTTTCTATTTTGTTTCAGCTCTTATATTTCTATTATTATATATTTTTACAGTTTATATATTTTACAGTTTCTCTTTTTCCATTGAATTTATTTGGCATCTTTGTTTAAAATCAACTGACTCTATGAGAATAGGTCCATTCCTGGACTCAGTTCCATTGGTCTATCCCATTGATCTCTTTGTCTATCCAAGTCTTGAAGTCAGGAAGTGTATGTCCTTTAGATCTGTTCTTCTGTTCTAAGATTGTTTCGGCATTCTAGTTGCCTAGCATTTCCATATAAATTTCAGAGTAGTCTTGTCATTTTCTATTTGTAAAAAGCAGCCTGCTGGTATTGAGGTTCCATTGGTTCTAAAAGTCAATATAGGAAGAAGTAACATCTTAACACTATTGGGTTTCTGCTTCTGGAACATGATATGCCTCTCTGTTTGTTTAGGTCTTCTTTAATTCCTCTCAGTTATGTTTGTTAGTTCTCAACATAGACATTCTATACATCTTTTATGAAACTTATTCTTGAGAATTTTATTTTTTATTGACACTATTGGAAATGAATTAAAAATTTTCCCAATTATTTACTGCCAGTATATAGAAATGCAATTAATTTTTATATGTTGACCTTACATTTTGAGACCTTGCTGAACTTATTTAATTCTAGTCATGTTTGTTTGTTTGTTTTAATTCCTTAGGAATTTCTACATCAACCATTAGGTTGTCTACTATTTCTAAAATAAAAAGTAATATCAGTATTATAGAAATTCAGGAAATTAGAAGAACTATTCTCACTTTTTGCATATTTCCTTCCAGGTTTTTTGTGTATGCAACTTTATATATTTAGGCATATGTAAATTTTTCTTGTAAATATTAAATGAAAATTCATTTTTTAAACTTTAAAGAAATGTGCATATTTCAAATGGCTACATAACCCTCCCATTCCTCACTTTTATTTTTTTTTAATATTTTATTTATTTATTCATGATAGACAGAGAGAGAGAGAGGCAGAGACACAGGCAGAGGGAGAAGCAGGCTCCATGCCGGGAGCCCGATGTGGGACTCGATCCCGGGACTCCAGGATCGTGCCCTGGGCCAAAGGCAGGTACTAAACCGCTGAGCCACCCAGGGATCCCCCATTCCTCATTTTTAAATGCTGATTGCTATTCTATTGCATCAATGTGCTACAATTTAGGAAATCATTTTCTTTTTGGAGGACATAAAAATTTGCTCCTAATTGTTTGGTTTTTGTACATATAAACCTTTGTGCATTTTTAATTACTTGTTTAGGCGACAGTCCAGAAAGTGTTATCACAAAGTCAAAATCTGTGAGTATTCCTGTGGTTCTTGAACTGCACAGCCAAGTTATTTTCCTGCTTAGAATGCTACTTACAAATAAGAATACTGACAACCTTGGCACCACTACCTTCAGCCCTTATATGTATTTCCTTATTTACAAAAATTTACTGACATAATATAGCCTCTGGACCACCACATCAGGGATGAAGGAGGCAGTACCTTTTGCTATAGATGAGCAGCTTTGCTGTTGATCTTATAGGCTACATCCACCTTTCCATCTATTTGTACCATGGGTCTCCACCTACTCTAGTTATCAACTCTCGAAGGGCCGGAGCTTGGTTCTACTCCATCTTGGTATCCCCAGAGCCTCACAGTGACAAAGAGCATTCCAAAAAACTTGTCCATGAGGACATTGAAGAGATGAACTTTCAGAAATCCTTCCCTACTTCTATGATTTCTGTAAAATCAGGGATTACTTTATCATATTATCTTCAAACCTAGAAGTTTGTCTCATTCACATAGAAATGATACTCAAGGCTTAGCTCAGTTGCTCTTTCATGACTAGGAGAATATGCCCACAGAAAAGAAGATAATTTCTGTGTGAAGGCTGGAGTTCACTTTTGAAAAAAACCAAAAGTTGTATTTTTTAAAAGTAACATGTTTTTAGCTGTTTCTTTTCTTTTCTTGCAAACATACAACAATATGAATTGGGCAGTCTAAGAATTCATAAGCCACCAGAAAAGTCATACTTGTGTTTTGCCTCCTACTGATGTCCCACGATGTCTTCCTTCCTGACCTGACCCTACTTTTGCTCTTGCTATTGAAGCATCCAGTGATAAAGCTGGAAGGGACCTAAAGATGATATTATCTCCATCTTTTTTAATAAGGAAAGAAATAGAACCTTCTTGAGAAGCAGCCACATTCTCTTTATATTTTTCAAATACACTTAAAAATGAGTTTCCTCTAAGATGTTCCATGAAACAAAGAGATGAAACGGTGCCTAGTAATTGTAATTACATAATTACAATTATGTAATTGTTGAATTATTTTATAATTGTGTGTTAGGTTGTGACAAATGCACTAAATAAATATAAGATGTATTATCAAATTGATATCACAAAACACAACATGATTCTTGGTTTTCATTATCATAGAAATCAGCCCACCATCATAGGGTTATTCAATGAAAAAAAAATGTTTTTAATGCCAAAAGTAGTAAAACTGTATCCAATTTTTAAAAAACCCTAAATCAGCATTATATTCCCATCAATGTAGGCAAGAGAACTCTCATCACTAATCTTGTGGCACGAATGGTAAATTCGATTTTTCTTTTACCCCAATAACCTCTACCATAGCCATTTTTTGACACTAGTCTTCTGAGTGATTGATCCATAATTATCTCACACTGTTCAAATTGTTTTTCTATTCACTGAAGGAAAGAGTGGCACTATCAACAAACATATTGCATATTATATTGATATTTAGGAGAGCAACTAGAGAATCAAGATATTTCTCCAAAGCCTTGGTTTGCTCATGAATGCTTCCAGTGCATCACATCGACAGGGAGGTCACCACAAATGGAGAATGACTGGAACCAGAAAGTGGCCTCAGTAGTCACTGATTTAGTCCGTGAGTCAAGCCTTATTGGGCAACTGCCTACATGGCTGAATTTCATGACTGTGCTTCCTAAACTGAACAATCCAGCTAGCACATGCCTCTTCCAGTTTGCCTATTAGAGTCTTCACAGAGCAGCCAGGGCCTAACTGGATCAAAGCTCTATCAACAATCAACAGGGGGTCTAGTCCCATGTGCCAGCAGCCTTCACATGAGATTACTATCTTATCTCTTTTGGGGGGACTCAGTAGTCATTTTTATCATAATGACAACATTTGGTTAATGCCACAGATAAAGGAGAAGACCTGAAATGAACTTAAATCAACAGATCATAGTGAAAGAGAGTGGGAGAAGATAACATGGTTATGAGTGTGAGCCCTGAATTTAAATATTGGTCCTGCCTTTTACTATGTGTGTCAACTTGGGTGAGTTACTGGATTTTCACATCAATTAAAAAAAGAGGGGAGGATCATAAAAATAGTAAAGTGCACACATTTATAATATTACATTAAAACATAGATTTAAAATGGAACTCTTCAGCCAGCACATAGTAAGCTCTCAATAATAAGCTGCTATTAAAATTACAATGAAATAGAATAGATGCTTCAAGCATTAGTGATATAGAATTGTCTCACACTATTATTCTGCTGTGCTAACATTTTCACAGGTGATAGTAACACAACTAAATCATCTTCTCTTAGGGCACGTGTTTTCAGCTAGTTGTTCATGCTCACCTCGGATCTATCCACACTGTCTGCCTTTTTTTTTTTTTTTTTCCTTTTGTTATAGAGACCAATGGAAACACATGGGAGAAAAGATTGGCCTCATAGCTAACAAACTGAGAAGTGAATTGAACATGAATGTGAACCCTAAACTGTGACCCTCCCCCCCATGGCCACTCACTTCACAGAGTATGGGGATCAAGCAAGAAAACTCGCAAACTTACATCCAGCCTGCGACCCATGAGCATCCACACTTACTCTTACTTCATTGTTCTCCTGTGTCAGGGGAAGCTCTATGGCCCTCCATCCAAGACAGCCTTCTGCCTGCCCAGGAGCCACTCCCTCTGTCTTTAGAACCTTGTTCTAACAAACAACACTTCTATCTTCTGCTTCTCCCTCTGCCAAGGTTCTTCTACCTAGGATGATTATGTAATACATTGTCCTAACCAGGAAAAGCTAGATGGAAAGGAGCATTGTCGACAATTTTACAGGGGGGGCTGGGACTATCCCAGGAAAACTCTTCTTCACCATGGTGATATGTTGACACCTCTCCCACCTAAAAAAAAACAAAACAAACAAACAAACAAAAAAAACACAAAAAAAAAAACCTCTCTTGTTCCTCAGTATTCTTTCTAACTCCTACCCTGTCTTTTTTTTCCCTTAACATCAGCTTCTTTAAAATATATGGGAGTGTGTCTCTTGTACTCCATCTCACCCTCCCTCAGGGCTACTGCATGAGGCTGGCACAACCCCAAGAGGAGTGACCCCTCTTGTAATGGAGGTGACACACATTTTTCAAGACCACATATGGCAGCCCTATTCACTTTAGTATGGCATTCACCCTTTTGGCTTTTCCTCACACTTCACCCAGGCTCTCAAGCAAAGATTTTGAACGGCCAAATACCATGGACACATTTCAGGCCTGGTCATCCTTGACCAGTTCTTTTGAGTCCTTGATAACTGACTGCTTCCTTGCTTTTGGATGAGTCTGGTGTCAGACTTTGCAGGGTTGGATTCCAACTCTACCAGTCACAGCATTGTGAACAAGTTTACTTAATCTGAGTCAAATGTGAACATCTCAACCGTGAATATGGTTAATAATAGTATCTTCTTCAAAGGGTTGTTCTGAAGGCCAAATGAAATAGTTTATAAAGCGCTTAGCACAATGTCCGAAAGATAAAAGGCATTCTAGAAATGTTCACTATCATTATCTTTTAAAAACTGACACACAATTTGCTACAATACCACCCTTTCTAGGTTTTCTAACTACTTTGCTCCTTTTGCATCTTCTTCTCCAATTTCTGTGCAATATCTGATCCTTAAATATTGATTTTGGTCTATATTTCCTTACCTGGCTGTGCGTACTTCTTACCTCAGAGTATAATGGCAAAAATTCAACAAGATAAAATATACAAAAGAATTCCATAAACTTTAAAGCCCTCTACAAATATGAAGTGTTCCCATCAAAGTTTAATATCTCACCTGCTTCCTTTTAAGGTGTGTTTCTCTTCTGACTGCTCATTAAATTCCCTGGGTGAAGGGGAACTTAAGAAAATACACTGGCTCTTCTTCCCCTGTTCTTTCCTGCCCCTTCTGCACACTCTCCATTCCAGTGGTTTCAAATACCTCACTGAACCTGATGGTATTCAATTTTGTTTCTCAAATATGGACTGCTCTGTTGGGCTCCAGATCTATGTGTCCCAACTGCCCATTAGACCTTGCTACTAGGATGTCCCACAGAAACCCCAAAGTTATAAACCAAAGCATCACATGCAAAAAAAAAAAACAAAAACAAAAAAAAAAAACAAAGCATCACATGCTTCTCCACCAAACCTCTTCCTCCTCCTGAGTTGGACCTCCATCTTACCATACTCCATCCTTGACTTTTTTCCATCATTCACCTCCAACATCCAACTCCTACTGATTCTGTCTTCTTAATATTTTTTGAATCTATCACTGCCATCGCTGTACCCATTCCCATAACCTTGGTCCATTCCTTCACAAGTTCTTCATGGGACCAACTGCCACCCAGATTGTCTCCCTGCATTCAGGCTCACACCCTCTGATAAAGTCTGAATGTCAGAGGTTGCAAACACCAATGCAGGACAGAGTTTTCATTGATCTGTGGGAAAATGTTCAAAATAATTCATTATTTTGAAAACATATTAAAAAAATTGAATATATATTCAATTAGAAAGTAATATATTCCAATGTAGACACTCACTCTCTGTTTATTTTTTTTATTTTTTTTTAATTTATGATAGTCACACACACAGAGAGAGAGAGAGAGAGAGAGGCAGAGACATAGGCAGAGGGAGAAGCAGGCTCCATGCACCAGGAGCCCGACGTGGGATTCGATCCTGGGTCTCCAGGATCGCGCCCTGGGCCAAAGGCAGGCGCTAAACCACTGCGCCACCCAGGGATCCCTCACTCTCTGTTTATAGAGACTATCCTACCTACTTTTCTTTGGCATTCAATATATATATATATTTGTGTGTGTATACACACACACACACACACACACACAAAATAACTTTCCTATTTGGTCTCCAAATACTCTTAAAATGTTTTGTCAAATAATATGCTTAAAATGTGCAGTTCATTGGGCATCACCTATACTTCAATAGAGTTTTAAGCAAACAAACAAATGAACTGTTTTTCAGGTCATGAGATCTGAAAGCTTATTGCATCTATTCTGCACTGATTCCAGAGGGCTCTTTCTAAAATGTACAAATAATTTTGTTGTCCCCAATAATCATCATCCAAGCGTAAAGTGATGGCACACTTTAACATGCCTAGCGCAAGGCAAATGCATTAACCTTCAAAGCAAGCATGTGAGGTGAGTTCTACTCTTACTCCATGTTAGAGATGGCACAGACAGTCACATGGCTTGTAAGCAGTGCAATAGGGGCTTGGACCCAGATTTGACTCAATCAAAAGCCACTGATTAGTCTTCACTATACTTCTTGCTTCCTTGCTTAAAAATGTTTCAGTCACATCCCAAATCCCCTAGCTTGTCTCCTCCAGTGTCTGGCCTCTGCTTTCTTGATTTTCCTCCCTCTCCCTCAATTAATTTTTTACTTGTCTTCACCCTTCATTGCCTACTACGGCTACACAAAAAAAACCTTTCAAATCTGAGAGTCTGTAAAGTTCTTTCAGGGGTCCATTCCCTTGGGTGAGCTGTTCCTTTGAAGTATCTTTCCCCTGGCTAACTCCCGTTCATCCTCTGAAACTCAGCGTCTTCCAGAAGTCATCCACGACACTTCCCAAACCTTAGTCATAGTTTCAGCCTCAGAAGAAACAAGAGGGAAGACACTGGGGACCACCTTGTCTGAGTGGCATTCCTTGAATGATATTGCCTCAGTAGGTCTGTATTCTGCTTTTGCCCTCATTTGCCTACTAGTGTCAGTAGTCCCCTGGGGAGTAATGGACAGGACAGAAAAGGCCCAGCTCTTATGTAGCTTTGTATTTTAGTTGGGGAGACAGCTAATATATCCAAAAAAGCAAAGCACATGAGTATACAAGATAATTTTAAGTAGTCATACATGTTTAAAGAAAATAAAAAACAAAATGAAGTCATGAAATGAAGAGTGACAGGTAGAGGAGACTAGAGGCAGCTCTAGGGCAGATGGTCAGAGGCCTTAGAAAAGATGACATTCTCAGAAAAGATCTAATAACTAAATGAAGAGAAGGGTCAGCCAAGTGGAGATCTGGGGGTGGGGGTGGGGCAGAAGGTGGCAGGTATTCCTCACTTAAAGGAAACATCATAAACATCTAAATTCCTAACTTTACCTAATATGCTGTCACAATATTGGCACATAGTAGTTGCTCAATAAACTCTATGATTTGGATTGTGAAACTGAAGAAACTAAAAAGTCCAGGAAGCTGGGTTCTACATTTCTTAAGACTCTTCTAGCATCCCCCAATTGGGAAAATAATGCTTTGCGAGATTCATTGGATTGTCTTGGTTAGGCAAAGAAAATGGAATAGGGAATTTGTATATTTCTGGCTTGTAATCAAAGTTGCCTCTGGCTCCTAGGTATGGCCAGTTCTGACAGTTTCAAAATTCTATGGAGATTTGAGGATGAATTTTCTATTTTGTCTTTGTGGGTTGGTTTTTCATGAAATGTTTCTCTGTATGTTTCCCACTGTTATTTTCTCCTTTGTCACTTTTCCATCTCTGATCTTAAACCCAAGTGATATTAAAGTAGGAGTATAAGTACTTCTATGAGATCAAGATCCCATGGGAGAGAAACATAGTAATTCTGTCCATTTGTTAGAGCCCCAGAAAAGCATTTCATAAATATACTTAGTGGAATTTGTGTCTTGCCATCTTTAAACAGAAGTGAAATCATAAACACTCAGATTGAGCTTGAAAATGAAAATATGCACGGGTTTTAAATCACCTCCAAGGTTGAGGAAAAAGGTTATATAGCCTATTGATAGAAAATCTGACATGGGATTTCCCTACAATACTTTATTTTGTAAGTACTTCAAAACACTGCTGCAATTTGAACAAAGATGTACTTGGTGCTTTTCATGTTATACATAACAGTCTGAAGATCTGAAGAGTGAACTCTCATTACTGAGAATCTCCATTATTCGTTATCTTTTAACAAAGTCATCTTTTCCTTAAATCATAAGGAGCTCAGAGCACATTTCACCCCAAATACTTCTATGTGCAACATAAAAAAGTCAAATATAGTGCTGCCTGGGTGATTCTGTCAGTTAAGCGACCAACTCTTAATTTCGGCCCAGGTTGTGATCTCAGGGTCATGGGATCAGGGGTCGGCGCTCACAGAACAGCCTGCTTGTCTCCCTCTCCCCCTTCCCTCCCCCCTCATATTCTCTCCTTCTCTCTCTATCTCTCTCTCTCTAAAATAAAAAAATACATATTTTAAAAAATAGTTAAATATAAACTTAAGAGAAATAGGAGAAACACAGCTGTACAGCTGGACGTGAAATCTGCAAAAGAGTGAGTTAACAGAAACACAGGAGTGACAAGCACAGATTCCCCGGGCAGGAGGCCACCCCCTGTGGTGGTTCTGCTTCTCCCCTGAGGAGCCAGGCCACATGTCCTTGACCCTCTCCATCTCCTCCAAGCTCTCAGCACTTATGTTTGTAAATTACGCCTGGACTGTTTCCTTAGCTTGCCCAAGGGGATTCACACCAATCACAAAGTCATGACATGAATGAATTCGTGAAGCTCTCTTACTTGCAATTCTTCATACTGCATGAAGCTTTAATCAAGTAGCAGAATGGGCAAAGCATATGGAATAGCCACCCCCCCACCACCTCTAAACTCTCCTGGATTCTCCACATATCTGCCTGTCTTCAGGAGACTGAAGGCAAGGACGGGAGAAGGAAAAGACGAGGAGAATACAGAGAAAAAGGAACAGTGGCCAAAGGGCGGCTGGACAACACTAGCCTTCCAGAGATGACCTCTGTATGCCAGGCATCATTTAGGACTTTAAGAACCTTTTTGGAGGGGGACACCTGGCTGGCTCAGTAGTTGAGTGTCTGCCTTTGGCTCAGGCTGTGACCCTGGGGTCTTGGGATTGAGTCCTGCATTGGGCTCCCACACAGGGAGACTGTTTCTCCCTCTGCCTATGCCTCTGGTTCTCTCATGAATAAATAAATAAAATCTTTTTTTTAAGAACCTCATTCTTTTGTACTCTTTATGACAAATCTGTGAAGTCACATCACTATGCCCATTTTTACAGATATAGAAAAGAGCTCAGAACTTAGATAACTTTATCAAGATCACTGGAATTCATGAATAGGTCTAGGTCTATTTCATTCTGAGCAGGATTAAGAAGAGCAGGTAACAATTAGAAAAGATCCCATGTGACAGTCTGCACTCAGCAGTGCCGAGTGAAGCTAAAATCTTAGAACATAAGCTTCACTCTCCTTAGTTCATGCATGAATGCTTTTCTTCCATAAACAAAAAACAAAACAAAACAGAAAAGTAGCTTTAGGGACCAAAAATAAGTTATTGGTTTAACAAAATGCTGGACTTTGAGTTTACTTTCTCTTAAGGATATAATTTATCCATCAAATCTACTCTAGGATTTGTCTTATTCCTGGAAGGGTGTTTCTACAAATAGGATGATAGGTAGCTCTACATTCTGAAGCAATAAAAGGGAACAGAATAAAAATTTACCATTTATTTAAAACTGAATCACACCACTAGCATTTATTAGTAGAAAGCGATGCCAAGCTTAAACACATCTGCTGACAGTGTAAAATGCTTGAATGCCTGGACAGATCTTGTAACTTTTTGCCTTTCTTTTTCTTGTAAATGCTATCCTACTAGGATGTAAGCAAGTGGCCGAAAGCTCATTTTTTTAGAGTATCTAAAGAAATGCTTGTCAAATTTCAAAATTCAAGTTTTCTTCCAGGCTGTGCATTGAACAAAGTGAAGGATGATTCTGTTGGAAGCCTGAGTTGTGCTTTACTCCTCATCCAGTTACAATAATACATTTTTGTTGTTGTTATTGTTGAGAGAGTTTTGTTGCTGGAGGATTTTTTTTTTTGCCAAAAATGTAAACTCCAATTATATTCAAGTATGTGTATGTTCTTTTCAAGTGGGTGTGTGTTATTTTGTCCTAGTTCCTGTGGCAATCAAATGTGTGAAGGCTCAAGTTTACAAACAAGTTGCAGTAGCAATGATTCTTGTGAGGCTAAGTATAAAATTAAAATCTTTAATTATAAACCATCGGTACCTCCATTGTCAGGGGTGTGCTGTGGTTCTCAGAACAGCTGCCTGGTAGATCCCCTGTGCTTTAGTGGGTTGGTATGCCTTTGAGCTGGCTCCCAACTCACCCTTTATTTATAGCACCATGGGTGTGTTTATTTTCATTCTTGTAAAAACTTTTTGCTGACTGGGAAATGTGACAAAGCATTCAAAGAATAGGGACCTGCCGTTTTTGAAGTGGATCATTTTTTATAGGATGATTCCCCATGGATTCTTAAGCTAAGTGAATGATTTCCTTTCAGCCTTTGTTTTTAGCTCAGCTAACCTGACTGGCTGAGGTTCTGGAATGCGCTTTAACCACCATAAACACAGGGAAACATTTTTTTTTTTTTTTTTGAAACATGGTTCTGATAAAGGGTGACATTTCCTGGTTTTGGTCAGTTGATGTCTCATAATCAGAGAAATTTAGAGTGGCGAAACCCAGGAGGGTTAATCCATGGGTTTCCAGCTTGGATTTCTTCATGCCAGGGATCTGAAAAGATGGTGATTAGGAAGAGAGAAGGGAGAAGTCCATGAGATACTTTCAACACTTTAAAAAGGTTAATAGAAATTGTATATTTATGACTGATAAGGCTGCTCAAAGGACTCAAATGTCAGATTTCTTGAATCTAGGTTGGAACGTGATGGCGATAATTATCTCATGGGAAAATCTATTAATAAAAACTTCATGTATGCATTTTAGGAGATAAAAAGCTTTCAGAAAAATGGGGTACATTGGGGAAAGGTAATAAAAAATTATGCAAAACCACTGACTGTTCACCGCTTTAGTAGACGCTTAGCACTTCCCATGAAATGACATGGTGTTAACATTATGGCTGCAGCTGCGAACGAAAGATAAATCGCTGCCCTTGCGATGTTGAAACTCTAGTATGGGGAGATAAAAGTAAACAGGTAAGCCAAAAAGTAAATACATAATTGTTAAGGGCTGAATTGTGTTCCTCTTAAAATTCCTATGTTGAAATCCTTACCCGTACCTCAGAATTTGACTGGATTTGACAACAGGGCCTTTAAAGAGGTGATTAAATTGAAATGAAGTCATTAGCATGGGGCCCTATTGCAATCTGACTTGTGACCTTGTGAGATTAGGGGACACAGAAAGACACAGAAAGGGGAGGGATGCGTACATGGTGTGGTGACCATGTGAACAAGGCAGCCATCTCCAAGTCAAAGAGATATACATAAATCAAATTATTATGCTGTATCCTTTAAAAAAAAAGATTTTATTTATTCATGAGAGACACACAGAGAGAGACAGAGACATAGGGAGAGGGAGAAGCAGGCTTCCTGAGGGGAGCCTGATGCGGGACTCTATCCAGGTCCCCCAGGTCACGACCTGAGCCAAAGGCAGATGCTCAACCACTGAGCCAAGCAGGTGTCCCTATTATGCTATATCCTTAACCTCGTACAATGCCATATGTCAATTATATCTCAATAAAACTGAAAAAACATTTCTGTTGTTTAAGCCACCCTGGCTGTGGTGGTTTATTATGCCAACCCTTAAAAATGAATATGGTAACTAAACAAGTATGGCCACTTCAGACTGTAAGTGCTATGAATAAAATGACATAGGGAGACAGGACAAAGAGATAGGAAGAGGTTAACTTGAACTGGGTGGCTAAGAAGGCCTTTTTTTTCTGAGAGGAGGGACAGTTGTCATGGCTAGAAGAAAAGCCATATAAAGACCTAGAGGATAAAGGGAAGTCCAGAACCTGGGTTTTGGCAAAGTTACCAATGAGATGTCACCACAGAGGCCCCCAGAGGGCCAGCCAGGTGTGTTCCTCCCCACTGAAGATCCCTGAGCCTCCCTCCCCATCTACCTCACTGTGCACTCCAGCCGACTTTGATGTGCTTGCAAAGTACTGTGGTCACATAGCAAAATGTTATGATTTTACACAGTATTTCCGAATGATAATTGTATTTGAAAATATAGTTTCAAAAAAAAAAAAAATCTGTGATAGGAGTGCCCGGCTGGCTCAGTTGGTAGAGAGTGGGACTCTTTCTCTTGGGGTGTGAATTTGAGCCTCACGTTGGGTATAGAGATTACTTAAAAAAAATAAAATCTTAAAAAAATATATCAATGATAAAATCAAATTAAAAAAAAGAGAGAAAGAAAGTAGAGACAAGAGTTTTCTAAGCAAAGGCATTAGGAAGTGGCAAGACCCTAGGATGGGGACAGGTTTGGTGAGTTCAAGAAATAGGGAGACACTGGAGCTTGATAGAGGGTGGGAGAGATTGCAGAGGATGACATCACAAGTAGTTCATGCAGCAGAGTGTGGCTTGAGGTTAATGCACAGGGAAACCACAGGACAGCGTCAACGCTTGGCTAGGGTTTTATATAAATCGCTCTGACTGCTATATCGAGAATGGATTATAGAGGGGCATCAGAAGAAGCAGGGACATCCATCTGGAGATTTTTTTTTTTTTTTTTGCCATAATCTGGATAACAAAAGCTAATGACTTGAACTATCTTGGTGGGAAGGATTAGAGGAGGACCAGTGGTTGGATACTGGATATGTTTTAAGGTAGAGTCAAACTGCTTCTCTTTAGTGGCCATGGCAGGTGGTCATGTAAGGAAAGGATTATTATTTTTTTAAAGATTTCATTTATTTATTCATGAGACACATGAGAGACAGGCAGGGACATAGACAGAAGAAGAAGCAGGCTACTTGCAGGGATCCCAATGTGAGATTGGATCCCCAGACCAGTATCACACCCTGAGCCAAAGGCAAATGCTCAACCACGAGCCATCCAGACATGCTGGAAAAAGATTATTTTAAAAGACGGTGATAGTATTACATAGACAAGCTCGTATGTCAAAATATGAATGTTCCCAAGAAACTATGGCAGTGGCTATAAGGAATGCCAATTAAATTAGCGTTGCTGCTTGTGGCAGGAACATCCAAGAGCATGGTGCAATAACAAAGACCTCTGGGTCCTTGCTTTTATCTCCTGAAGAGCTTAAAGTTCTTCCTTCTGCCTCTGGCCTGAAGTCTATCAACCTGCCTGTGCTTCTTTCCTGGGGAGCTCATCCTCATGCCAGCAACATACAGGCAGGCCAGTCTTTGTGAGCATGGCGATGAAAACGGCTTCCTCCAGATGGTAATTGACAAGAGTGCAATCTGTCTGAGGGTGGGTGGTTTTAGTAATAAAATAGAGCTGACTTTGGTTCAGGTGACTCAGAAATCATGATGTGGAGAGCTCTGTCCAGCCTCATAAGTCAGGTCTGTCTTCATCCACCATCATCCTGATTTCTCCTGACTCTGGCAAAGTCCTGCTCTTCTTTATCCCCTCCTACACTAGGCCAGGCTGTTCTTCCTGAATGTCAAAGCAGGATTTCTGCTGGGCCCCCAATTCTAGTCCCAGTTTTGGATGAGCTCCCACTTAAACTTCTCTGACCCCCCAAAAGAGGTCTCTCTTCTGATTCTCAGCTTCCATTGAAATACACGCCAAGTCTCTCTTTTGCAACTGTCTTCTGTTCTCTGCCTGTATTGCCTTGAAGCTGTTGCTCACTAGACTCTAAGCCATCTGGTTTTTCCTAGAGGAATAAAAACAGTATCTTTTGTTTACCCATTAAAAGGTAGTCCTTAACAATCATGACAGCCACTTAACAGATCAGTACACGGTACCACGTACTGCTAGATGGACTCTGCCTAAGTTAGCCTTCTGATTCACAATCTGTGAAACTGGGTCAGGCCTACAATGGTCCTTTGGAATCTCTATTTGTATCAATACCTAAAGGCTTTCTTTAACCTTTGCAAAAAATGACAAAACAATTAATTAAGAATGACTGAGTCCAGAACAGGCACAGATGTGAATTTGTCCTTTACAACTTTGTTAAGTATCACATATACAAGCATCATATATCCTTATTAAAAACATTTGAAAAGACATAAAGCCAGAAAAACAAATTCCACTACAACCCTAAGCCTAACCTCTACCTTACTCCTCCCCCTCCATTAATATTGTTTTCTACATTTCTTTTAAATGTTTGGACTTGTACTCTATATGAAACTTGGACTCTGGCCTCTGTTTTCACTCCCATAAACACTTTGTCAGAATCATAACTCTTTGTAAGTATTACAGTGAAGGACTGCATATTGTTCTATCATAAGGCCATTTCACTACATATGTACATTTTTATATTTATATTGCCCTTTAACATTTTTATCTGAGCTGGAATGGTTACCTGAATGTGAACTTTCATATCCCCTCTCTTGCCAAACCCAGCATCTTGGGGAGGTTTTAAGAAACAATGGCCTATGCCGTAGGCATAATCAGGAAAAAAAGTAAAAGGTCCAGAAATTGCATAATTAACTCTTAAATAGTCAACTTTGAATGCATTTCAGTCTTCATTTATTTTCTTACTTTTTGATTATTAAAGCTCAATCTAGCATACTTTAGATGCCAGGCCTTTGCGCTCTTAGCAATTGACAGATTTATATTTTGACTATGTTCACAGTAGAACAAATACATTCACATCATGGATAATTGATGCTTCTTCCTCCAAAAATCCTTCATGCTACCTGCCTATCTTTTCAATATGTATTCACCTTTAGTTTTTTTCTTTCCTTTTTTTTTAAGGGATTTCACAATAACTTGCAAGTAGTTGGAGTTGCCGTGGAATACTACATAACCAGGCTCTCCAAGCTCTAATGAAAGTTATGAAAGTTATGTTAATAGCACGTCTTTTATGACAGGAACAACATTCCTCTTGTGCTTTGATGGAGCAACAGTTTTGAGGAGCCAACAGGAAAAAAAAATGCCATTGTTTGCCTGAATAATTTTAAAGTCTCATTTCAGGGAATGAAATTCATTTAAATTTCATTATAAGGTAGTTTTTAGTTATTACATTCTAGTAATGGAGGAGTTTGTAATATATTCATAGAAATAATTAAATGCTCATAATAGTGCTCTTGTTCACGATTTCTGAAAACAGCATTTTTTAAACTATCAAAGCTCAGAACACTTCTATTATCTTTGATTGATCCCCTGAAATCCCTCTCACTCAATTTCAAGCAGTAAAGTATGCTGAGGATTTAGAGAACCCAAAAGGGAAGTTCAAAGAGGTTGAGCAGTCAGAATTAGAGGTTTCCTTTTGAAAATGCATCACCTTGAAGAACATTCAGCTAAAAATCTTGAGAAAAACTTAGACAGCTAGAGGAAGTGGCAGCATTTAGGTAGAAGAGATTTTTTTTTTTCTAATTCCTTTATTGCTTGACATAGTGTCCGAGAAAGGAATCCTTAAAGCATATAGGATCTGGGCCATCAATACATCAGTATTTATCCTGGAAGAGAGGCCTTTAAATGTATCCTGTCTTGGTGGCAGGAAGGAAAATTCTTTTTTCTGCAAAACCTACCCCAACTCCTACCATCAGATTTCCTCTGATTTGTAGAAACTTTATCAGCATTTTGTGAAGGTGAAAGAGCTCTGAAACAAAGGGCTCCGTTAGCTTTGAAGGTCTGGCGGGGACAAAGCAAGATTCTTTTTCTCCCTGGAGGATTGCATGGCGGTAACAGAAGACAGAAGCATGTGAGTGAGGGGCACAAAGGAGAAATGTAAAGGACACGACCCAGCCTTTCTTGATAGGTGGAAGCTCTTTCTTTTTGGTTTTCTACTCTCCAGGTTAGAAAAACATACTTCTGCAACTAATTTTGGCCTTTTCCATCTCCCCAGTTTTGTTTTACAACATCAACTTACAGATTTCTTTTCTTTACACATCTTTCTGTACTGGATTCATCCACTCTTGTTGCTACCACTCTGTGAACAGAATCAGTTGTAGATTTACTTCTAATTTCTTAGCTATGTGGAACATTGGGGTTTGTGTTGATTTATTTGTTTTTGTAAGAAGTACTTTCCCAAACTGTCTGATAAATTTAAAAGGAATTTAAAGGTACTCAAACTTTGGCTGTGCCAGGACCCTGACCTCACTGTTCTGTGGCATAGTCCCCACTTGCTCACCAGCCCACTTCTATACCTTATGTTCCCTTCCACTTACACCAAATTACTACTCTTTGCACATGAATAATCAACCCTGCCAAAGCTGGAGCATGATTGGAGCTATCTGGTCTTGAATCTTTTATTCCTTAAATTACAATTAAGCCAAAAGACCAACTCTCCGAGTAGCAAAGGAAGAAGGGTCTACCTGTTTTAAGTAAATCTGATGGATTAAATTCCAGATTTGCAAAACCCGTGCATTAGGAAGTGATTATTGGCTTTGTAAAAGAATCCTTCACTTTGCAAGGCACAACCAGAGGATTTGTTTGAAAGCTCTATTGCATTTAAAGTAGTTTGGCTTACCTACACTTAATTTATACCAAGAGTCCTTCTGTTGAGTAAAGCCAACAATGTCTGCAAATGGCCAAAGATGCTAACCACTCGCTAAAGAAAATCTGAAAGGTAACAGCTGTTAACTACTACAGAGATCTACTGGCAGTTTCTTTAAATGTGAATGGCCCACAGACATCCACTGCATGCATATGCACAAAAACGTCTCTACTTTGGAGAAGCAGAATGGTTTTGTCAGTCAGTGAAGACCTGTCTGACGCGGTGAGATAATTTTAAGTTGCTGCTTTAAATTCTTGGCTGAGAGAGCATGGTTACAAAAGTACACAAAGAATAATTAGTTCTAATGCAGAATCTCTAGCTAATGGTTTCCGGGAGGGTCCCGTATAATCTAAGAACTATGAACATTTTCAAACATTTTCCATTGTGCACTTCAAACTTATCTAGACGGAAAAACACAATGTGAGTTAATGAGAAATTTGGAATGCTCAATAAATCTATATTATTGCAGATTATAGTTTATACAGTTTTGTTAAAAATAATAAATTTAACATTTATTGAGCACCACACACCACAGTCAGCCTTTTCTCAAGGCATTTTTTTTCTCTATCTCACGTAACACAAAGTCACAAACAGATGAATTCAATAATTTAAACCATGTTTAAAGGAAATCTTGATTTCAATCTAGAATTAAAAGCAAAATCTTATTCACTTTAGACTGGATTACTGGATTTTTCTTCATAATGGCAAGACTTTACATTTGCAAAGGGATAAATTACTTTGAACTCATGGATAATTAAATATTGACTTCAGTGCATCAAATGATCCCTCATTTACAAAAAAATTAGAATGAAACATTATATATGCATAATATGGCTTAGAAGTGAAATTAAAACCTCATTTCATTTTCACTGATTTTCCACTAATAGCTTTTTAGTGGAAGTGTTTCTCTTTCCTTCCTTTCCTTGCGTCCCAAAGGATTTTGCTGAAGAGGAAAAGTAAGCTTTCCTGCAGGTAGGTACAAAAGAGAGTGAAAGGTCATTCCCACGAAGTAACCTGAGTGGCTTTTCCACTAGTAGGGAAACAAGAAGGGGCATACATGAGAATCCTTTTCCTTTTAGCCAGTGCCGAGTGCCTCACAACTGAAAATTCTCTTTAGACTTACTGAAAAAGAAAGAAAGTAAACAGAAAATGCACAAAGACCTTCACAGGATCAAGTTCTGGCCAAGACAATCGCCTTCAGCAGTGCTGAAAAACTCTCTCTGAAGCTGGCGTGGCTCACATTGCCCTCACTGGACCTTTCCCGTTCCTTCTAAGTCTCCACCTACCTAGTTCCTGACTCACCTGAGCTCTATTTTTAGGCATGTACATGTACATTGTTTCAAGGACTGAGTTATCGCATGACATCATTGTTCATTATCTTCAGTTGCTTGTTTTCTAATTGTTCCATCCGTTCTGTCTTGTCTCTCACAAGACGACCAGCTAATGGTAGCATTCGTGTCGCAGATGATTTGTACGCCCCCACATGCCCAAGAGTGCCAGTCACTCGAAAGGTGTGCTTCCGGTGGGGTACTCTGTGCCAGGGTCCTAGGAATAAGGGCCTAAAAAATGACAATAATTATGTAGAAGGGGACATTTCTTAAAGTGAAAATAATGAGACAGTAACTAAAAAACATTTTTATTGAGGGTAACAGGAAATTTTGATGGATTTTCTTTTAAACTCATTTCCTGCCGGGGGTCCTCTGCCATAAACAGTAGGGGGAGGGGGGTAAAAGAGGGGAAGAAGGAAGAGGATTGCAAGATAAGGGGTGCTGAAAGGAAAGATAAAAGGTCACCAGGAGGTTACTTGCTTCCCTACTTTCCAAGAGCCGGCCTCACATTTCACCGCTATCTTGAAGGAAGTTGGTTTACAATTACATGTTGGTCATTAGCTGTTGCTGTGGGGTCTCAGACATAGGCTCAAATTACTGTATTTCTAGTGGAAGTGATGCCAATGGAGTCTAAGTAAGATTGTATGTTTACTCAGGCAGCATTCGATGATTCAGGAGGTCTCCTGCATTTCCTTAGTATATATTTCCTTGTTAGTTAGCTCGAGTTATAAGAAGCTAGAGAAAAGCCCATGAATATCGGTACCCAAATAATTGCAAATCACTACTGTGCCACATATAATTAGTAGACTTGGCTTTGCTGGTTTGGTGAAGTAAAAAAATGATATTGTATTGATTGGTGGTAGCCCCATCTCTTCCAAATGGGAGGGTGTTGTGGAAGCACAGTTTTCTTGGAAGGCCTGTATTTGTCTAGAAGCAATGCTTCCATAGGGCACATGTTTTCACTTAGATTGTATGCTTATTTGAGTGGTTGAGTGCTAGCTGAGGAAGATTATGGGAGGAGCCTGAGACTTCCCAACACACACTGTTGTGTTGGATATGGGAGTTTTTTCAAACTGTTTCTAATTTCCAAGGTAGGAAAATCAAAAGAATGTCATTTCTGAAAACTTGAAAAGTTTTCCAACTGTTAGCTTCCACAATTCATTGTGCCTAGGCTCCATGTATCTTCTTTTGAATGCCATCGGTGTGGTTTTTTATATGGTTAAGCAGTATAAGGAGAAAGGTGAGATAAGTATCTGAGAACCCTAATTGAATCTGACATGGTATGTAAACTTGTAGCTGCCTGACAGTTTGCAGAACTGTATTTCTTATATCAAACGTCAAAAAGCCTGCCTGCCTGAAAATATCTACCATAATTACCTGCTAGGGTATCCACATTAGTCATTCCTCTAGGCTCGTCATCCAGTCCTCTGTTAGAATGCTATATTAGAATTAAAGCACTTATTATTTCACATGAATAACTTAGTATAAGTTTAATTATCACATTACCTAGTCAGTCACCTGCCAGATCCCCAAAGAATGGAATGTAAGATTGGTAAATCTGGATAGAAAAAGAATGATTGGGAAAATTGCAGAGAGTGAGCACTTCGTTGGAGGGCATTCGTACAGAGGCAGACAAAGGCATCAGAGAGCAGTGGGCTCTGGGACAAAAATAATCAAGTCCAGAAGATGAAAAGCCAATCCACCTAGTGGGATAGCTCATGAGCTATTTTGAGTATGGCTAGCTCTTATTCGTAGCCTGTAGTTAGAATTAAATTTGACTGCAAGTAATAGGTAACAGTGACTTCAGCAAAATAGAGTGCTTTTCTTTTATGTTCTGCAAGTCCAGAGATAGTTACTTCTGAGATAGACTTTACTTTAGAGTGTCAGGAGAACCTAATTTCCATTTTTTGTTTGGTTGTTTTTGCATATACAGTTGCCAGTCTCCTGATTATCTCACAGCTCGATTGTTGCTAAAGCTCCAGCTGTTGCACTTATACATTCTCACCCACAGAAAGGAAAAAGGGTAAAAAGGGGGCATGACTCCTTTCTTTCATGTTCACTTATATTTCTTTTGGCCAGCCAAGTGCCCCCCATCATCCATTGTGCTCTTATATTTAACTGCAGAAGATGCTAGAAAGTACGGTCTTTATTTTGTCCAGTGAAAATTATCGGTTCTGTTACTATGGAAAAAGGGGGAAAAGGATACTGGGAGACAAGAGTCTCTGCCACAGGATTACAGCTCCTGTGTATGCTTGTCCCACTGTTGGGTTTCAGTCATGAGATAGCTTTCTACTGATTTTGTAGGTAGTACTGGCTGGGGATCTGTGATTTATGTCAGTGAGGTGGGAGGCTGGCAAGCCTATGAATGACCAGCAGAGCTGGCAGGGTGCCAGGGGAGCCACTGTGCTCATGGACATGACCACCATTCACTGGCCTATAGGTGTGGCACCCCTTTGGGAGAGAGGAGAGTCAGGATACTGGAGAGCCTGAAAAAAACAAACACTGCCTCTTGAAATTCAATTAGGCTTTGCCACAAGCACAGGGAGTCATGAACTCCTAGAAACATTTGGAGATAGAGAAGGGGATTTTGCTTTGGTTGGGAATCTGACATTAACCATTGGGGCTGCAGCAAGTGAAGCCTGGGCTACAGGTAAAACCTTCAATAAATCACAATTTATTTTATTTTTCTTTTTTAGATTTTATTTATTTATTTGAGAGAGAGAGTGAGCAAATGAACAAGAGAGAGCGAGCACAAGCAGAGGGAATAGCAGAGAAAGAGGGAGAAGCAGACTCCCTGTTGGGCAGGGAGCCCATGTGGGCCCAGGACCCTGGGATCATGACCTGAGCTGAAGGTAGATGCTTAACTGAGTCACCCAGATGCCCAATAAATCACAATTTAAAAATAATTTCTTTCAGTGTACTTAGGGTATGATTTGAGGAGAACTTAGAGGAACACCATTCTTCTCATGAGAAAATGTGTTTCTTTTCTGCTTGGGAAACCTGGCGGTGGTTTAATTATCCTCAATTGAATAAAAGCAGCAGATGAGGTCTGATCTGGTTCCCCACCACCACCTTTTTTAAAAGACTGTCATATATTCACATGAAAGCCTCCATGGACTTTGTCATCGTATTACACAGGCTAGTGTTTTCCACTGTGCTCCGTTTCTTCCTTTTACACAAAAAAACTAAAGGCACAGAGTTATTTCAAAGTTGTTGTCTGAAAAATTAGGGTTCTCTTGGTAACATTAATTTACTTCCCCATTTTCCATGTCCTACTCTAAGATATTGCAATTAGCAAGATAATTGGAAATTGAAAATACCATAGTCAATTTAACTTTTTTTAATTTAATTTTTTTAATAAAAAACTTAGATGTTCTAATTTTATAGCTTTTAGTGTTTTATCACTTTGTTATTGCCTCTGCAAGGGTTTTGTCTTGATATATATGTAAGTTTTTAGTAGTTGTGTCCATTGACATCTATTTTACAGTAACAAGAAAGTATGCAAAAGATGAGATTAGAATTTTGGAATATATGCAATTGAAAGAATATTGGTGGTGTGAATAATATATTTCAAGGTTAATCACTTTTGTTTCTGTCACCAGAGGGCATGGATTATTACCTTTACATCTAAAGGTAGTGGGCTTAGGCTGGGAAGGTACCTTAGGCACAGTGTGTCAGGTGGCAGAGATTGTTAGGTGCCTACTCTACCACCTATTCTATTTCTTATATTTTTTAAAGTAAACTCTACAGCCAGTGTGGGGCTTGTATTTATGATTCTGAGATCAAGATCGCATGCTCCGCCGAATGACTGAGCCAGCCAGGTGCCCCCCATCATCCTTTGTAAATGTTCTCTTTTGGAACAGAAGCCTGATGGGGAAAAGATGAAATTTTCCATTCCCTTTTGTCTCAAGGTACAGCCATGGAATTAAATTCTGCCCAATGAGATTAAGAAGAAGCCTCCCTAAAAAGAAGGCTGTTACCTGGAATGCAGATCTTAGATCATTAAAAGGTGGAATAAGGTTGGTGAGACAAGCAGACAGGAGCCTGAATTCTAGAAGAGGCGCCGTGTTAGTCTTGAAATCTAACTCTGGTTTTTTTACGTGAAAGAAAAATAAAGTCCCATCTAGTGTAAGCCACTACTATTTAGAGTTTCCTCAATTAGGCACCCAAAACGAATTCCAACTTACAGACTGGGATTCGGGAGGTGGGGATGGAGTTTACAAAACAGAGATAGCAAAGCCGGGAATCTTCTATTCTAGAAGTTTCAGGTCCAAATTGGGATTGTATAGGGACCTGTCAAGCTTCTAGACCAAGTGGTACTATTCAACTTTGTATCCTCTGCAGAAACTGGATGGTGTTTGAGTAGGTGCACAGAATGAATAAATAAACAAATGAGTGAATAAAATGAAGTTTTGTGGGGTAGGGGATTGTGGAAGAGATGATTTTTGCTCATTAGACTAAAAACGCATTGAGAAAACTTGCTTTGGGTTCTTAAGAAATTAGTTTAAAATTTATGGTAGATGAAAGTGCTTCAGAATGATTCTAATGCTAAGATCATCTTAAAACTATTATTAAAATTGAATATTTATCAGGTATGTGTTGAATACCTATGGGCCCAATACTAGGCAGAGTATATAATAGGTAACAATAAAGCATAATTTCTTACTTATCATATATGTTATACAATGAGGCACTCTTGGCCTTCATTCTTGCTCTCTGTCACCTGTAGGGTTGTTTCTAGGTGGCAGTGAGTCAAGAGAACATCAACAACTGCCCTATTGCCCTACAGTTCTGTCCCTTTCTCTCCTGCCCACCAGTGTAGTCCATGTGTCCTGTCCCAGTCTAGAGACTAAAGAAGACACCCGTAAAACCCAAAGGAATAAAACTCTAATGGTGGAATGCAGGCACCTTTCCAAATAAATAGACAAGTAGGCAATAAATTAATATAGTCTGGCTCTGCCTATATATGTTGTAAAAAATGTGGTATTCTGCTGTTCTTCGAATCATGTTTTCCATGCTGCTCTGAGTTCCTCAACCTAAGTCTTCTTCACTGACAATCTAGCTACCTGGTGTTTGAAATTTTTAGGTATCTAGATGGTCAAAATGGTGCTGTGGGCATTCTGGAGTCATCTGAATGAACTCTGAACTACTACTGGAACTATCTCAGGAGGATACCAACAAGATTATTCCAGACTCCAGTGATTCCAGTTTCATATTACTTGGATTGGGGGACTGTGGGGAAGATGCTAACTAAAGTCAAGTGGGTGGGGATCCCTGGGTGGCTCAGTGGTTTAGCACCTGCCTTCGTCCCAGGGCGTGATCCTGGAGTCCCGGGATTGAGTCCCACATCGCGCTCCCTGCATGGAGCCTGCTTCTCCCTCTGCCTGTGTCTCTGCCGCTCTCTCTGTGCGTCTCTCATGAATAAATAAATAAAATCTTAAAAAAAAAAGAATAATTATGAATAAATAAATAAATAAATAAATAAATAAATAAATAAAGTCAAGTTGGTCAGTCCCCTACGGTTGGGATGAAAGTAGGAATATCTGTAAATCCACATGGTTCAACAGAACTTCTGCAGAGAAGGGAATGTGGCTACTGAGCACTTGAAATGTGCCTGGTCTGACTGAGGAACTGGATGTTTACATTTTATTTAATTTTAAGTTATTTAAATAGACACATATGGCTAGTGACTACCATCTTAGATAGGAAGGCTCTAGAAGTTTTTATTCCTAGTCATTATAGATGTTTCTGGAGAGCAAGGATTTAAAATTGTATCCAAAAGAGAACCCTGAGGTCAGCCAAGAAAACACTGCCAAAATGCGTGGTCATGCACGAGAGGGCATGGCAAGGATTCAAAGCTGAGTGCAGGGGACCAACTGGAGCGAGAAAGGGAAGGCCAGACTGAGATGCTGGGGGCAGTGTCCAAGGGGTTGCAGTGGTGCTTTCCTGCCCAGGGCTCAGGGCCCCTTGGCCTACAGCTGTATTTTAAGAGCTCCTCACTTACATCAGGTTGTTTCAGCCTTCCTGGAAGGTCCAAGCCTGATGTCCAGAGCCAAGTGAAGTCATTTGGCAATAGATAGAGATTTTAAGACCACACCTCAGAACACCAACAGGTTATATGATATTGCCATATTTAAATATGAAAATAGATTTTTAAGTAAAAAAAAAAGGAGGTTGGGTTTTGGGGTGATTTTTTTGTTTTGTTTGTTTTGCTACTGTGTTGCTTTTGTATCTTCCATGGGGTCTTTTCTTTATGAGAAATTTTATTTTGCCACAGATCATCAACAAAGTGCCAAAAAGGAAAATTTGGGATTAAAGCAAAGATATATTTTTGGTTCAAAGTATGTGTAATTTTATCTAAATACTTATGAGTTAGCTTTCCCGTACTTAAAATAACAAAGTATGTGGAAGTCCATTTTAAAAGATTCATCAGAAAGCCCACCTGACTGTGACTGGCATTTTCAGTTGCCCTGGAGACAGGCTCAAGTCTCTGCTCCATTGTTTCAACTTAATGGGACAATACAATAGTCTAGTGTCTTTGGGATCCCCCTGCTTCGTGTGTCTTTAAATTTATCACTATAGATACTGGGCACAATTAACAAAGACTTTGGAAGGAGGAATCCTGAGAGCATTTGACATCACTGAATCATGCCTTTCTAGTTTTCCTCAATGTGGGGCTTTCTTTGGAATTGTAGAAAAAAAAGTCAGGGGAAAACATAATCACATAAGGAGTTGGTCTTTGAAAAATTCTTAAAGAGAAAGGACTCTTCTTGAAAAGTTCTTATTTATTAGGCCAAGTTTCAGAACAGCTGGATTATTGGGCTCAGGGCTTAAAGGCCGAGAGGAAAAACCATCCATGCTCCTTCAGTCTTACACTCATTAGGTCAGAAGTGATTTTGATCCTTTCCAGAAAGACTCAGCTTCATGCCTATTGGCTCAGCTGACATGTTGGCAGGTGGATGAAGTCTGTGGTTTGGAAGTTTTGTCACTAGGGGTGGTGTGGAGGCAGGAGAGCCAATCTCCTGCAGGTACACTGTGTGATTGGCAGAGAAGTGGACCTATCCCTGGCGGCGGGGAATACCGAGCTTTCAGGATGAGTACTCCTCACCCACCAGAATTCTGATTTTGCTAGCCCGTTTCCTGGGTGTTGTGAGGTAGTGGGTGAAGTGAAAAGATGGATTGATTTATACTAGAAACAGCAAAAAAATCACTCAGTGCTTAGCCCCAGCCCCACTCCTGATATACTGGATCAGACTGTAGTCGAGACACGAGTGGTTTTGTGTTGAAAGAGCTCTCCAAATGATTATTCTATTCATTTTTGGTGAAGAGCCCTTGTCTTCATGAATGCAACCACAAAATAGGTCAGATTTGAACAGAAAGGTACATTTAGGAGTAGGCACAGCAGTAGTGTGCATGGGAGGGGGACAAGGGATTTGGGCAGTGGGAGGTAAATAAGTGGAATTTGGCAGACCGATAAAAACAAAATATTATCACTGCCCCAGCTGTCTGTGGGCCTTTAGCATCAACTCATCTGAGAGCTTGTTTTAAAAAAAAGGAAGAACTGTGTATTCCTTAGATCTGTGGGATCACAGTCTGCATTCGACCAGATCCCCAGGGCACTGTGGTCTAGGACACACACTCCAACGAAGAGCCTGACTGGCTAGTCCACCTAATACCAACATCCCACGAATAGGTTAACAGGTACATAAGTGTTCTCCAGATGTTAGGGTGCTGTTTGTCAACAGCCTGTCAGAGGAAGGACAGGTATGAAGGCAAGGCTTCCAGCCACTCCTGGCAAGAAGGCAAGGCCTCCTCCTGACAGCAAGGGGACCATGGTGGTCTCTCTGAGGCTCAATGAGAACCAGACCACCCTCAGACACATGATAAGATGAAAGGGCAGTGGGGTCCAGTTATATTGTCTTTGTCTTATTCTCTCTACCTCCACCTGTGGCCTGATATGACCACCCATGAAGGGACATTTGCTCAGTGCTGGTGGGTAAACATCTTTGTACAATGCTGACTGGTACGAAGCAAGGAGCAGCAGGGGTTTACCCCTCTGGAGCTCTGTCCTACACTGCTCCTCACCCCCAAATTCTCTCTTTTTTGTCCTAGACAATCCTTGAGCAAGCTGACAACTCAGACTTCTCACTCCTCTCTTCTGACACGTTGGTCCCTTTTGTAATCCTGATTTTCCTCTGGGGTTGCAGCGAAGCATACCGAGCATACCAGGATACACATCATTATGTGCAGGGCCAAGCGCCAGCTAAAATCTTCTGCACTCACTTCCTGTGGCTTGCTTAATGCCGAAGGGGCAGAAAAGCAGACCCCAGATTTACTGCCACTGCTGGGAGATGTTGAAGGTTTCTGCAAGAAACATCATTTTTTTTTTTTTTCGCCACCACATCTCTGTTGGATGGAAGCATAGTGGGTCTCAGCCCAAGTGCCTTGAGACGTTGTCAGGGCGACATGGTAATGCAGTCATTGCTGGGGCCCCTGGGAATCTCCAAAAAGTTCCAACTGGGACTTTCCCCAACTGGGAAGGAAAAGAATCCATGCCTAGTTATACCCCATTAACCGATTTATTCCTTGCACTCTACCCCATGAGTTACCATCTGCCTTCAGTGTTGAGGACTGAGTCCCTAGCAGTTCTTTCCTTATCTTCCTACATCTAAGGTAACTTCTGGGAATGTCCCACACTATTGAAAATTACAATCACAAAAATCTTTTTTTTCTTTTTGAAGATTTTATTTATTTATTTGACAGAGAAAGAGAGCACAAGCAGGAGGACCAGCAGGCAGAGCCTGGATATGGGTCTCGATCCCAGAACCCTGGGACCGTAACCTGAGCTGAAGGCAGACGCTTGACTGACTGAGCCACCCAGGTGCCCTCCACAGTTGCACAAATATAAAACCCAGGTCAACACTTGAGAAGTGTCAGCCCTGCCCAGCAAGTCTTTGCTTTTCCCTTTGCTAATCTGTGGCCACAGCTAGAACAAACTGTGAAACCTTTGACAGCAGAAGGGCCCCTCACAGAGACAGCATACACTTGGAGTTTAAGCAGAGTGGAGATCCAATCCTGACCCTCTTCAATCTTCCAACCTCCTGAAGGAAACCTCCACCCCGCCCTGCCAAGCAGTCCCTATTGTGTCTTTGGAGTTGGGCAAAGGACTTTCTGTCTCAGGAACAATGTTAGTTACTGTTCCAAATAATGCACATTTGTGATGCTCCAAGATATTAAATAATAATGCCCTGTATCTCCTGATACCCTGGGAAGGCAGAGTTCTGAAGATTGACTCAACTATTTACTACTCACAGTGCAGAGGACGGATGGTTTGGCAGAGAGAAGGAGCACCTGGCTTGGCTCACCCAGTGGATCTCAGTGGTGCCTCCCTGCTAAGCACCTGCACAACCTCTTACTTTTCAGAAAGCATACGGCACGTTAGAAGAGTCAGTTCTGCAGCAGGACATTCATCTGTGTGGGTGAGCCCATCTCTCTAAGGCGTCTGCTAAGAGGATTCCTCGTCAGGAGGTGAGGTCTCAGAAGGAAGGAGGTACCGGTGACCCAACCCAGAGCAACTGGTTGGCCTCCACTTTCCAGCAGGGTGCAGTTTCAGGATCCTTCCAGGGGATGGGGAACCTTGACCCTGCCCAGTGCTGGGGACCCTGAGGAGCCCATCAGAGCAAAGCAGGAGGCTGGGTCTCTTTCCCAGTGCAGCAGAAGCTCAGGCCGGTCTGAGACAGTTGAATCCTTCAAAACGAGTGTCCCTTGACTTAAAAGAAAATGCTGCTCCCAGCCTCTTAGTTTACTCCTTGCAGGTCACAGGCTTCCCATTCACTTTCCAGAGGGTCTTTTTCCTCAGAGAAGGCCTCATTGTTAGGAGACTGGGAATGGGAAATGTACCACACTGAGATCCCGTGCTGTGAGCTCTATGTGGCATTTTGAATCCCTGGGAACAGACCCCTCCCTTTCCTTTCAGACAGAGCCCAGTCCAGGTTGGAGGTTTAGAAACTTTCTCTTCTGTGATGTAGACTCTTTTGATCTACTAGCAGTGTCATTAGCTTTTTGTCAGACCAGGTGAAAAATGACCACAATAAAAGCAGCCTTGGTTCTCCTTATTTATGATACATCCTGTCACCTGGACACAAACAATTAAGTCTTCAAACCCCCAAGACATTGCTATATAAAGACTACGGGAATCATTTGAAGGCTGGTTCCTCAAAATGGAAAAGAATGTGTTATTTGAATAAGAGTGAAGCTTCCACTCATCCTTTTCTTCTGAGGGGAAAAAGGGTCCGGTTTAAGGTCTCTTTAAATCACTAAAACTGACAACCAGAAACATTGGTACAAAAAAAGAAACCAATTCTGGAAAGGAATAAAAGCGCTGACTTTGAACTATACCTTCAGAGTCCCATTCTTTCAACTATCATCTCTCTGTAGGGGAATCTAATACCTGTGTCCGGATACATCTTTCTGGAGCTCTAGATCTATCTTTACAGTGGCCAGTTGGATTTGATCCCCTTATGTGTACTCTGCGGTGTCCCAGGCTGGACTCCAACTCCTCTTCAGAATGGCACCTTCTCTTGACTTCCCTATTTCTGCTGATGGGATCAACTATCATTGCTAAATGTCATTGAAACTATCACTGCTATCATTCTGGAATCTTCCCCCTCTCTTATGCTCCTACCACTAACTGTAGTAAGAGATCATATCAATGCTTCCTTTGACAATTGCCAGCAGGATCCTAACTTATCTTCATGCCCAGCCATTGCCCATTCCAATCCTTCTACACAAATCATGCCGAATTAATTTTTCTAAAGCACAGCTATGGTCTTCTCATTGCTGTAGTGGACAATTGTCATTAGTGACTGTCATTAGTATAACTGAACATCCTCCCACCATTTGGGGCAATGGCTTCCTAATGTAGGAACTGCATATCCCAGACTCCCTTGCAGCTAATGTTCAGGTTTATGATTTCAGTTCTGTGAATCTCAAGTGCCTCAGGTTCCTGAGAAAGAAATGGAACCAAAAGTGAGTAACATGAGGAAGTGGCTACATACTGAGATCCGCTCTTCTGTCAAACGCAGTGTGGGAGATTTCCGGATCTTCATGAGTGTTGGTGCTGTTTTTTTTTATGACAGTCACTCTTGTTGGCTAGTTTCAGAGCCAGGCTGCTCAGCTCACTTAAAGATTCTATATGCTACCTAACATTGTTTGATAAATTCTCTTTCAGCTTGGATGAGGTGAGGGCATTTTATTATTGACAACTAATAAACAGCAAATTAAAAATAAATATTGAATGGCTCCCCAGAGCTCCTGAGCCTGACATCCAAATTTCTCTATGATAAGCCCTCAGGCCAATGGACTGAGGGTTGTGTGTCATAGTGAAGTGTCTCTATTTTTCTGCTTCTGTTGCCTTTGCTACACACATTGCCTTCAACTTTGGGATTCCTCCCCCACCTTAATCTTTATTTTCCTGCATTCACCTCTACTTTGGTTTAATGGCTTATTGTCTAAAACAACCACCAGGAGCAAGCTTTTTATGATGAGGGCATACCAAAATTCAGTCTTTGGCTCTCTCCTCTTCGATTTTTAGACATTGAAATCAACAGTTCCTAAAGGCCAAAAAACATGCTAATATATTTCATATATAAACATCAAATCCATCAAATCTTTGAAAGAAAACTCTAAAATATTAAAGGGGAACTTTATTATCATCAAAAAGCATTTTTTATTATGTATTTCTGCACACCTTTCATTTTCTTCTCATATTCTCCTATCTGTGACTTTGTCTATAGAACATCAAACACATGAATGAAAGTGAAAAATTCAAAGAAGTTTTTCATGTTATGCAGATAAAACATCTGGAAGACATAATTTCTTCTTTTTCCACCATATGGTTGGTCTTGTATAGACAAAGTCTATGTCGTTTACCGAGATGATAAGTGCTTTCTTGTCTCACTCCATCCTTCACCTTCACATGAATTTTTAAAAATCTTTAATTTTTGAAAAGCTCTTTTCCACCCTTGAAAGACCAAGGCCTCACCAAACCTTTGAGGAAGCCAATAGAAAAAGTTGCAATATTAATTGCTAACCTGCCTCTTCCCAATGTTGCTTTAATAATGTTGGAAATCATAAATCAAGGAAAAGGATGGTTGTTGGATCGGGACAGGCTGCTCCTGACTTGGTTAAGCCCCATAAATATGGAAGCAATTGTTCAAAATAAGTCCTGGACCCTCTGCTGAATGTGATTTATGTGAAGCCTCTATAGGTATCATTGTCCATTATATGCCTAATTGGCCTAATGCTCCCTGTGACCATGGCCTCAGCGCTGGCGGATGGCATATTGCTCTCAGTGACTCTGAACCATGCTTTTTTGGCTGGTAGCAGCTCCTCTGGTCCCAAGTGCTTGTAGTTGCACTGCCCACTTAAGATTTTCAACACTCTCTATGAGACCTATTCACACTTTAATAGCTTCCCTTTTCTTGGCAAAGGAAACATTTTTCTAAGATCTATAGCCATCATTGATGCCAACGTCATTTAAGCTCATTACGCTTATTTGTCTCTCATTCTCATTCCCCACATATGCCACAAACATCACTGTGAACTGGCAGCATCCACAACACGACTGAAAATGTAAGTGTACCAAAGGATGTTTGATGAAAACCAGGAACTTTTTATATGCTCAGGTGACAGATTTCTGGATTACATTTTTTAAAAATTTTAACTGTATCAGCCTTGCTAAAGAAATGGCAAACACCACAAAATTCTATGGCCAACATTTTGTATGTTATCTTTATTGATTGAATTTTAAAGACGGAATAAAAACCATTTTTTGTTTGTTTTATCTAAATAAGTTCAACTTTTTTTTGTTCTGCATTGATTAACTGCCATTACCACAAAGAGATCATTGGTTTTGTCTCCACGAAACTTCACTGAGAATATTAAGGGGCTGGTATTTTATGTAATTATGTAATAAATTACATATATATTACATATGTAAGAGCATTCATATATTTAAATACTTATAAGTATATGTTATAGATAAATTATATTAATTATATATAAAATACATATCTTATATGCATTTAAATAGAAAAACCACTTAAAGCTCCCTTCCCAGTCTGGTAAATGAAATTTTTGTCAGCAAGCTTTATAGAAAATTTACTTATTGAGTAGAAGGGAATAATACTTGCACCCCTTTCCAAACTTCATCAATTATCTGTCTCATGATCACCTATGAGCTGAGCATGATAATTTAAGGTCTACTAGAGTCAATGCTATTTTACAAAGGAAGTGTTCACCATCTTTGAACATGTTTCAGGGATGGTTAGGCTTGGCCACACAACCTTAACCATGTTGCTGGGGCAGATTTAATTTGTTATGTGGTTAATAATCTACCTCATACATACTTGAACAAAACTGGAAAATCTTGTCATCTGGTTGCCAGATGCTCTAGAGAAAATTGAGATGAAACCACTGAGGTTCAGATAATGCTTTACTGTTTTTATAAGCTTTCTCAGGGAGATATATATATATATGTATTATATATATACATATTATATATATATATATATAATATCCACTGAGAAAGTTTGTAAAATAATAGATATATTATTTGTGTGTGGGTATATATATATATATATATATATATATATATATATATTCTGACTACCTCTTCAAAAATATATGAGTACATCTGGTACCTAGTAGGTCTTAGTAACTATTAATTGAACGTGAATCTAGACTTAAAATCACCAAAAACTGGATCAATGTCACTGCTGCCAACACTCTACCAAAGGAGCAGGCCTGTATCCTGGACAACCCAGGGAACCTTTTGATTCCTGGTTTATGTTGGAAATTCCAGTGGCAAGCCCTGAGATATCAAATTTTAAGGCAACACAGTTTGGTTTGGAGTCTCTGGGAAGGCTTAGAAGAGGAACTTTATCTGTCTTCTAGAATACCCTTCAGAGTGGACTGGAAATACCTCATACTGCCCTTCCAGAGGTCCTTCTGGATTAGGCAGGACTTTTAAGACTCTTTACAGAGAACTAGAATCCCTTGGGATGTCTTTGGACTAGGATGAACTTCCAAGGGATGAGAAATCTTCGGCTTTAAATTGCTGGAATAGCATGCATTGAATCACACAAGATCACTTCTCATTGCCAAACATCAGGGAGCATGCTTCTTACTCCTTAGTAAGTCACTACATCCCTAGTCCAAAGGCCCCCTTGAGATCTGGGAAGGCGGGGCTGGAAGTGGAGGGTCTGGGTGAAGATTGCTACTGCTTTGACAGAAGGTCACTCACCTAATTGAGTGGAAGGAGTAAGCAAGTTCTTGCATTGCTGTGCACCTTGACCAAGTTCTTCAACATGAATATGCCTCAACTTCTTCATCTGTATAGGGATCAGAATGCCACTTATCTCACAAGACTATTATGAAAACCAAATGAGATTATAAGAATTAAAGAATCTACACATAACAGGCATTTAATACATCTCAGTTCTCCTCACTGTTCCCTCAAATAGCTCCCTCTTTTTCCCTTGGTGGTCTCACACTGTGTGCATACACCCAAACTCCCTTCTCATTCACCGTTCACTTCCATTTTCCCTGGGCTCCATGCTGACAAGGTTTGCATCTCCCACCTCATTTCTATTCCGTTTCTTGCCCTTTGATTCTTGAGGTGCTCCTCTGCTAGTTTCTCTCTCCTCCTGGGTACTTCTCTCAGTCCAGTGTTTTTATGCGCAACCGTTCTGTGATGTTTCTGCTCTTTCCTTCAGGGGGCCATGCGCCTTTTGTAGTGCTGGGACACCTGGCCATTTGGTCCTTAGGAAGCAGGTAGACAGTGCTGGCAGAATGTCAGCTATCAGGTAAGCATTGTAGGGATGCACTGCCCTTCTGGCCAGGCAGGGAGGACAGCACTGTTGCTTGGCTGTCCGTGCCTGCAGGAGTGTAGATGAATCTGCTACCTGTCTGTCTGTAAGTGGTCTTGTGGCAGCAGGAGGAGGCAAAGGTGAAGTCAAGTGCTAGCTCCTGCCTACAGAGTACCTTCATACTGTGACCACACATATCAGGCAGAGGTAGGAGAAGCAGAACAGAGAGAACCATATAATATAAAGAAAAAAACCTGAGGGTAATGAGTGAGTTGATCTGATATGCATTTATATCAGCTCTTCTACCCAAAGGCATTCAGGTATCAGAATGTGGTAGCACAGAGAGCAAGGTAGCAAATTTAAAGAAATGCAGGCTGGAATAAGAAAACACCAGGTAATACTCTGTGCCCTTCCTTTCCATGAGGTAATTATGCTCTTGGGAGAGATGCTGAGCTATATCGGTTTTAGCACTGTTCTTCAAACTGCAGTTCCCAACCCATTAGAGGATCATGCAATCAATTTAGAGGCTGAGAACCAACATTCTCTAAAACTTTTTTACTGAAGTATAATATATATGATAAAGTAAACAGATCATACATGTATACCTCAGTAAGTCATTTACATATGTATATATCCACAAAATCAATACCTCAATCAAGATATACAACATTTCCAGCATCCCAGGAATTTCTTCCATGTGACTGCCCAGTCAATACTCACCCCCTCCAGAGACAACCACTGTTTGACTTTGATAACCAGAGGCTAGCCTTGACTATTCTTAATCATCATGTACGCAGAGTCACACATACAGCTCTACTCTTCTGTCTGGCTTCTTTACCCAGACATTATACCCATATGGTAGCGGTTCTTTTTCTTTCTCTTTCTTTCTTTCTTTCTTTCTTTCTTTCTTTCTTTCTTTCTTTCTTTCTTTCTTTTTTTTGTAGCTATGCAGTATTGTGTTGTACCAGTATACTACACTTAAAATTTTTAATTTTATTGGTGATGTTCATTGGGCTTATTTCTGATTTTGTGTTATTATTTTACATGTTTATTATAAGTCCTCTGGTGGACATATGCACTCATCTTCTTGGCTTTGTTCCTAGGACTGGAATTGCTTTAGTAAATGTTTAGCTTTAGTAAATGCTACCAAACATGGAATACCATAGCCACTGGGCATAGACCATCCTCACGGCTATTTAAATTTAAATGTGGCTTGTTTAAATTTTACTTTGAAATAAAATTTAAAATTCAATGCTTCAGTGACATTGAGCTCAATAGCCATGTGTGGCTAGTGGCCACCATATGGACAGTGTAGATATAGAACATTTCTATCATGTTTCAAAAAATGAAACCAAATAGAAAGTATCAGAGTACATTCTATAGAGTAAAGATAACCACTCTTTCATGGGTCTTATGTTTCCATAATATATACGTGGATATCTGTACTTGGTCATAGTGTAAAAAGTATTTTTTCATATGTATCATGGTAAAGACTGAAAAAGATAGAAATTCTTTTCTTTGGCTAGCAATGTGGGGAGCAGAAGGGGGAAGGGGAGACTGCTAGAAAAAGGATAAATAAGGCCTTTTGTGGACCAAATGGGATCTTTGTAAACCTAATGTTTCTTAGTATTTTGTACAAAACTGTAGAGAGCACATATTAGTTTCTATAGGTGTATACAGCTGTCCTATAGTTCCATCCTTCTCAGTGAATAAGAGAGACGAGCACTGTACAGCTGTAGACATTCTCAGGTATCCATAACCATTCCAGCCCCATGTATCTACTCTCTCAGTGAGAATTTCCTGGCCTTGCATGGGTCTGGTTCAAAGGATTACTTCAGTGATCCACTGGGTACATCCAGGATATTCTGTAAGACCAGCTACCTAGAAGAGAACTGCCTCTGGAAAGTCAATATCAATGATCAGTGAAATGTCAAATTAGTTTGCAGGCTTTCAAACTCCAATTGAGTGCCATTTGGTCACTCCTTCTTCTGGTAGTAGAGTACATTGCAGATGGACTTTGAAAGCTCATTAAATATAAACTGTACCCTCCAATTATTTTGAATGTACAAGTTGTTCTCAATATGAAATTATTTCTTTAGTCAGTGAGCAGTAAGCCTTACATAGTTGTAACAGTTGAAAGTATTCAATAGATACAGAAACAGACAGAAAATCAAGCAATTTCTCACAGTATTCTGAGTAAAGTTAGATAAAACTCTTGTCAATTCCAGCACACTTACACAGATAGCATCCAATTCTAATCTGGTCCCTTGGAGCCTATCTCTGGCCCTAAATGGGTTGGGCAAGCCTTCCACCATGGGTCACCTGCCATCCCAAAGCCCATGGGGCTCTAATTTGATTCCAGAGGCAGGTTTGCTGAACATGTGTCAAAGTTTCCTGGAGATGCTAGATTACACCAAAGACAGCATCATCTTTTCTGAATGCGTATTGTGTAGATCAGCCTAACTGAACAGACTGTGAGGATTTGGTATCGAGATCTTCCCTTATCCACTGACATTTTCCTTCTCTTCAAGAATATTGATAGCTAAGCCTTTCTTTGACAGCTGTGTTCTCGAAAAGTCATGTACATCAAATTTTGATACACTGAACCATGGTTCCCCTTCTCTAACACTCTAGTCTCAGTTTTATAAATGCTCATTTTCAACTGCTGTCCAATAAGGAATGACTTCCAACAGTTAAGCTTACCTCCCTCCCTCCCCTGTCACAGAGAGGATTATAAATAACCCCTTTCAAGTGTTGGGATGATGGCAGGATGCTATTTAGAATCCTTTTGTAAAGTTGAGAACCTTATCATTTACCATTTTGTGAGTTCAGGTCTTCAAGATTAGGTTTCCTTGAAATGAGGTATGCCTTTATCACTAATTCCAATCTGATCTACTATATGGCTTCATTGTCCCCAAATCACACAGAACTGGTGACCACCACATTTTATGGAGCTCATCTTCATAGTACCAAATCATGAATTATTATTGACTTAATCAGAATTAGTGAGATGAAACTTATTTGTCAGCTCTGTAATCTATTGTTCATTGGCGAATTCCCCTTTAATTAATCTTAGGCTGATAAGAAATCTCAGAGATGTAGTCACTGGTTTAGACTGCTTTGTCTGAGCCCTAGCCAGAGCACATTTATAGAAGATAGAATCATGTGTTCTTCAGCCAAATGACTTGTCATGTTCTACCCCTTCACTGTAGGCATATCAGAGAGGTGCCATAGCACAAGAATCAGACAAGAATTCAAATCCCAGTTATGCAGCTTCCTTGTTGTATAACCTTGAACAAATCATTTAACCTCTCTGAACTTCAGTTTCTATAACTGCAAGATGGGATGATAAAACCCACCTCGGAAAGTTGTTGTGAGGTTCTATCAGAAAATATTATCATTGTGCCTCACACGTTGCAAGCACTCAAAAAGTGGTCGTGATTATATTATTTTCAACTGCTGTAACTAGTTGTAGATATTAAGTTCTGTGATGGAATTTAAATAAAGACATGCAATAGGACTGGAAACATAACCTCAACCCTCCAGTTGAAAGCTACAAGGAGGACGTCCTCTATATAGGCAATGGAAGTGACTTCAGTTGGATTATTATACACTTTCTATCCAAAACATGGCTATTTGGACAGGAACCAAAATGAAGGCCTTAGGAGGTGATGAACTAAGCAACCAGCTGCCATTGCATAGCTGTGTTAACCTCATAGCCATACCCTTTCAGGCCGAGAAGGAGAGAACATGGGAGACACAACAGATTCTGCAGCAGGACAAGTCCTTTTGACCGGAGAGATCAATGTGGCTCATATCCCTACTTCCTACACAGCTGTGCACAGGCCTGTTTAATCTGATAGGAGGGCTAGTTTGTAGAATTACTACTTTCCCAACAAAGGATGGTGCCGTAAGGAAGAAACAAGACGAAAAGACAAAATAAGTGGATGTCATTGTAAGTGGAAAGTGTTTGTTCTAATGAGTCATGTGGCTCTAGCCACTTATCAGGTGACATCTCTAAGAGCCATTTAGAGTTCCCAGAAAACCTTTTGGCACACTTCTGCTGGGACATGAGGGCTGGACTGTAGCCATTCCATAAAAGCACAAAGACATTCTGATCAGAGAACATCAGCAAGAAAGAGTAGAGATATTTTTAATTTGGGTCCTTAGACTTCATTCTAGAAGTAAATTGAAAAAAAAATACTTTAAATCAATACCATATTGGATTGAGAAGATCGCATATTGTCTGACATTTTAAGAGAGTAATATTACAGAATCTCACAGAAATAAACACTGCAGCTGCCACCGAATCAGGCATTCAGTACAACAAGACAACTTTTGGAAAGTCCTGTCCATTGGGCAAAGGACTGCCCCACACACTGTGCTTTTCTAGAACAGTGAGCTCCCTCCATGTCCTATTTGTGTCTCTTTTGCTTGAAATACTTGTTATTAATTCCTCTCCACCTTACTGTAACACAGCCATACACAAGACCAGTGGTCCTCAAACTTTAGTGTCCATGGGGATCATGTGAAAGGCTTGTTACAGCACAGATTGCTGGGCCCCATCCCCATGACTGTACTTCAGTAGTTCTGGGGTTGAGTCTGAGAATTTGCATTTCTAACAAGTTCTCAAGTGATGCTGATGCTGCTGGTTCTGGGTTCACACTTTGAAAATCTCTGCTTTAAGGACAAGTGCACACAGCTTGTGTTAATGATTGGTTGCATGAATGAATCAGTGAGTGAGTGATGAATGAGTGAATGAAAGTCTTCTTTGCAGCATCTTTGTTTTTTCCATTTTTAAAAGATTTATTTATTTATTTCAGAGAGAGAGAGAGAGAGCAGGGATAAGGAGGAGCAGAGGGAGACGGAGACAAGCAAACTCCCCACTGAATGGCGAGCCTGACATAGGGCTCAAACAAGGAGCCTGAAATCATGACCTGAGCTGAAATCAGGAGTCAGATGCTTAACCAACTGAGCCACCCAAGTGCCCCTAGCAGCATCTTTAATATCCTTAGGACTAATGTTTCTGCCTATAGGTATATCCTCTGCAAAACACACTTCCTACAGTAAAGGAAGGTTATTATTTTTTTATTTGAAGACGATTTTTTTCATCCTGCCAGACCAAATACCCTATGATAAATAATAGTTTAGTCTCTCTTGCTAATACCAGGGCACATGAAGTTCTCAACTGTGAAGGTGCCAGAAGTTCTCTGGATTCAAAGTGTGTATATCCAGATGGACAGACTGGGGAGCCAGACTCTTCGTTGCTTTCTCTGCTCTAAAAATTCTTAGCATTTCATCTGAACACATCAAAGCAGGCTGGGATTAAAGACGAAATGAGCTCGACGCTACAAAAATGGTGCCAGTTGGACACCATGACACTCCAGCCTGGAGAAGGCTGGTCTTGGGCCATTGGCCAGCTGGGACTTCACCTGGAGAGCCTGCTGCTGCTGTCCTGTCTGTTGGCCTTGGTGTGAACATTTTTCACCCAAATTGGGCCACTCCTCATTCTTGAAAACAGTGGAACAGCAGGTTCTGTCAACTGTGGTTGTTTCCCGGCTGTCTATAGACATGTTTCATAGCATCAGGTTTGCTCTTAGATCATTTTAACAATTAATTATATTTTGCCATTGTAATAGAATGACATATTTCTATAGAAAATACAGAAGAGTAGATAAAAGGGAGAGATCACTCATATTCCCACCACCCTAAAATAGCCCAGTTTACATTTACATTATATCTATATATTCTGGTTCACTTTCTATGCTCAGGATTATTTATTTTCTATATAGATATATAATGAATATTTGTTATTTCTTCTGCAAAACACACTTTCTACAGAAAAAGAAAGCTATTTTGTTTTTATTTTTTTTAATTTTTATTTATTTATGATAGTCACACAGAGATAGAGAGAGAGGTAGAGACACAGGCAGAGGGAGAAGCAGGCTCCATGCCGGGAGCCTGACGTGGGATTCAATCCCGGGTCTCCAGGATCGCGCCCTGGGCCAAAGGCAGGCGCTAAACCGCTGCGCCACCCAGGGATCCTATGTGCCACCCAGGGATCCCCAGCTATTTTGTTTTTAAAGACTATCTTTTTCACTCTGCCAGACCAACTGACCTGCAAAGAGTAGTTAGTCTCTCTCGTTAATTCCAGGGTACATAAAATTCTCAACTGTGAAAATGCCCAAAGTTCTCTCTTTGTAGTTCAAGAATGATTTTGAAAGGTATATTTGACATTTTCCCATTTAAAAAAGTTGATTTTAAAATGTGTTTATTTAGAATCATAAACTGATTTGTATTCGACTTGTTTCATGTAAAGGAATATTGCATATATTTCCCAATGATAATATAAACTCTTGTTGAATTACTTTTAAAAGTTCCCTGTTATTCTTCTTATTTAGATCAGTGATAGCCAGAAAAATAAACAAAAAAACTCCCAAATCCAAAAATAAAATAATGGTAAGACAGAAAGTAGGGAAAGCAGGATTGAATTCTGAGCACACGACTCTATGGCTGTTTCAACGATGCAGTGAAAAATGACATCGTGACTATGAAAATCAGACCAATCAGTTAAAAAATTAATCCTTAAGCCCAATAATAAAGTTTTTAAAAAAGTTAACTTTGAGGCCCTAGTGATCAACTTGAGTAAGAGCTCATTTCTACAAATCACCAAATCATCATCAGATATCTACATCTTTTTGGGGAGTAGATACCAAGATGGGTGGCCTCTGGTCTGGGTGATATCCACTTTATTAGTCTGCTAAGGCTGCTGGAACATGGTGCCGCAGGTTGAGCGGCTTACACAACAAGAATCTATTCTCTCATAGTTCTGGAGACCAGAAGTCTGAAATCAAGGTGTTGCTTCTGGGATGACACAGCGTTCCCTTCAAGAAGAATAGAAGGTTTGGTTCCTTCTGGAAGCTCTGATGAGGAATTCATTCAATGTCTCTCTTTTAGCGTCTGGCAGTTGCCAACAATCTTTGGTCTTCTCAGCTTGTAGACCTATCACTCTGATCTCTGCCTCATCTGCCTCCACATTTACCTAGCCTTCCTCTGCCTGTGTCTGTTCCAGATTTCCCTTGTCTTATAAGGTTGCCTGCAATCAGCTGAAGGCCCACCTTAATGCAGTATGACCTCATGTTAACTTTATTTTACCTGCAAAGATCCTGGTTCCAAAAAATGTCACAGGTACCTAGGGTTAGAACTTGAGCATATCTTTTTGGCAGATACAATTCAACCCCAAATGACTGCTTATTATACTCTGCCATCAAAGCTTATAGCAAATGGATTGGAGCAAGCTCATCTGCAAAGCTGAGTTCTTTTTTTAAAAAAGATTTTATTTTATTTATTTTAGAGAGAGACAGCATGAGAAGAGGGAAGGGCAGAGGGAGACCAAGAGAGAGTTTCAAGCAAACTCCCACCTAGTGCAGAGCCCGATGTGGGATCAATCCTCCCCGCCCCCCGCCAAGATTATGACCTGAGCCTAAATCGAGTCAGACACAACCAACTGTGCTACCCAGGTGCCCTTGCAAAGCTGATTTTTAAACATGTGATGGATGATCACTTAGAATCATAAACTAACAGACCCTTGCAAGAGAGCCAGTCCCGTGAGAGGGAAGAGACCAGGATAAGCCCCCATAGTGCTCACTCTTCACCCAGAGCATTCCCAGTGCCTTCCCCATTCTTTAAGACAAAGCAGGAGCTATGCTATTAGCACTCTGAGAATGAAGAAGAAAACCAAAAATATACCTATTTAAAGCTCTAAGTAAGTGATATGTTACCAGACTCACCCATCTGTCCTTATTTGGATCTCTCCTTAACTACAACTGGTTACTCCTTCAAATTTAGACCTTAACCCCCATCGGACTGGTTACTGTTTCCAAACACTGGTTACTGTTCCCAAACACATTTCACACATATTGCAGCTTCCCTGGGAATGGCACAACCCAAAGCAAACCATTTGACAAATATGAGGCAAAATCCCCATAGCAGTCCAAATGAAACAGATTTACATTAATCCTACACGTTGACTTTCTCCTAGACCAAAAGCTAAAAGGCTCTAGAAGCTGAATCTAGTAGACTGAATCTACTTTACATCTGGATTTCTTTAAATTTTTTTGAATATTTTATGATATTTTCCTGATTATTTGTGGAGTGTAGAATGAAGAGTATATCTTGATCTGACTCTCCTCTAACTAGCTACATGTTATCTAATGTAAGTATGTATACCTTGCAGGTGATGGGTTGATGCTTAGTAATTAATTGCTGATTAAAATTTATCTGAAGAATAATAGTGTGATCCTTTAAAAATGGCCCCTGAAGACAGAACCCTTTCCATAAAGCTGTGTGACATAAGATTGAATTATCTACCTTTCTGCAAACTGGTAAAGATATCTTCCTGGGACGCCTGGGTGGCTCAGCGGTTGGGTGTCTGCCTTTGGCCCAGGGCTTGATACTGGGATCCAGGATCGAGTCCCACATCAGACTCCCTGCAGGGAGCCTGCTTCTTCCCCAGCCTGTGTCTCTGCTTCTCTCTGTGTGCATATCTCTCATGAATAAATAAATAAAATCTTAAAAAAAAAATCTTCCTGACTTCTTGAATCTGAATTATGGACAAGAAGAGCCCTTGGCAGCTGCCATCTTTTGCTTCCAGAGATGTTGTCAAAGATAGTGGAAAAAGCATATCCATTCTTATGACAAAAGGACTGAGGACCTTTACATTCAAGTGTAAAGAGTGGGGGGGAAATTTGCTCAAGCTAATACAATAAACGCTCTGAAATGTCAGAGTAAAACAAACAAACAAAAAATGTCTTCGGGTGAAAAAAATAAATTCTTGGAATCTGCATATGCCTACCAGCTTCAATCTCAGAACGCACGATCAGAAGAAAATTTCCCCTGGGAAATCAATATCTTATTGGTACTACCTCTGAACCAGTCAGAGTTGTCAAATGAAAAAAAAAAAAAAAAAAAACTGGCAACCTTGTCCAAATGCTTCCTGCTATGGGGATGCATGTGATTGAATTATGTAGAGAGACTGTCAATCATATATTTATTTGGCTTATCATGCTCAAGTCTAGAGTTTGGTGAGAAGTCAAAGTGACCTCATGACCCCCCAGAGTTCCCTGACTGAGTGATGTCACCCCTCTCCTTGGGGGATTTCTGAATCCCCTCCATGAGATGAGGGCTCCTCTTTGTCATTCAGAACAACACATGCTCCCCTGGACCAACGCTGGGAACATACAGACATTTAAATGGTTGGCCTGGCATTCAAAAGTTGAGCAAGAGCTCAACTCTTTGTTCAAGAGCACAAAGCAAAGAATGAGTGGGGAGGAGCAGGGTGAAAATGTTCACTTGCCCCAGCGTGGGGAAGTGAGGTCCTGTGAAGGGAGGGGGGGGCTGTGCTGGTTCCAGACTCAGGGCCATGTCTCTCACCACGTGCCAGGGGAGCAGGGGCTCCCCTTCCCCACTGTGTCTGCTGCTTCCCTCCAGGTCGCCATATGGCTGGCTTCTCCTGTCCCATGTGGAGGAGATGCATTTGTGGGGGTGAGTCCCTGCTCCAGCACAGCATCCTGACGGAGGACAGAGGCAGATAGATGGCTTTTCAAATTAGATTCTGTGGCTTGATGAATGACCACTTCCATAGACTCCTATTCATGTGTCCCTGGAACTTCTTTCTTCTGGCCACAGATTTGCTCTCAGGGGACCCCTGGGATACTCTCCTGACTGGGAGAATTCCCGGGCTAGCAGGTCAAAGAGGAGCAAGGGAGAAAGTTGAGTTTCCTATCCTGTTGGTGTGGGGCGGGCAAGGAAGATGAGCTTTGTCTTCAACGGGAACATCACATCTGTTGTAGCTTTAGGGCTCGATATTGGGTGTAGGGCTAGTTATTGGCCAAGGCGTGAGACCAGATTTATTTGTAATGCCCTCATTTCTTCCTAGCTCCCCTACTCTGTCTTAGCAAGCCCCTTCACTACAACCATTGCCCTTGGGCTACCCCCATTTGATTCTCTCCAAACTGCAGCATAAATCCCTGCAGTGTTCCACATTCCAGACTTTTTCTGATTTCCTGTCCCTATTAAAATGTGCTCCCTCCGCTGTCTGATAATAGGGTTTTGTGTTGTCCCCCACCTAAAACACAGGAATGCTTTGTAAGGCTCTTCATTCTTGGGACGTGGGCATGGGGAAAGAAGGGCATTCTGCCTTCTGTGTGCTTTGTGAGATCTTTATATATAATAGATGACTGAGTAGTTTTGAGCTGCCTGGGAGGCAGAAGATACTATCTCCATTTTCTAGAAAAGACCCACAGAGGTCAAGAAACACATTGAAAATCTCACCGCCAGTCCAGAGTGGAACCCGGATGCTAGCTCAGTTGGTTCAGAAGACGTCTATCTGTGTTCTTTTCCAACTTCCAGTCATCTCTGATGGTGAGAACCTTAGGCTGGCGGGGTCATGGTGGGCTAGCCCTGAGTCTTCACCTGCTTCCTTCAAGTGATTGCTGGGAGCTGCCTTTTCTCCCTCTAAGGAGCCTTCAAGTATCATGAGTGTGGGATGCATGTCCCTAGTGCCTGGCACATGCTTGAGGAATCAATAAATTAAATCTAATGGGTATGATGCATTTCTCTGAAATGCACTGCATGTGGGCTTGTTCTGAGTAGAGGACCTGGATCAGTGGCCTTGTCACTGGAAGAAGATTGGGCTCCATTCCATCATGACAATGGACACGTGGACAGAGCCTGTCTAAACAGCACAACCAGATCAGGAACACCAGGTTGACTTTAGGGGCTATTCGCTTCCTCCTTTCCATAGACTACACAGCCTTTGAGAGTTAAAAGAGAAAGTGAAAACACATCTGTGAGGTTGGTGATGCAAGAGCTGCAAATTTAAAAAGAAACATCACTTCAAATGTGAAAAGTCTGGAAAATATTCTCTCTTTTTTTTTTTTTTCGAAAATAGTCTTAATCTTCTGATCCATGATAAGAATTTTTTAAAATTTCATTTACAGAGAAAAACAAAATAATGAACTTACTCTTAAAATCAATTCTCAATTGTTCCCATAAGAAGAAATAGAGTTAGCATCCATGCCATATTCTCCAATAGCATAATACTAATACCATAAGGAGTAAATTATTTCTGTCTCTGTTCTGGAATATGATCTACAGGCAGTGGCCATTCCAAACTGAGGTCTGAGAAAGATGTAGGCAGGTAGTTTCAATAATCTATGCTTGTCAATCATGAATTATTGAATCTCTTTATTTAACAGATATTTATTTAGCGTTCACCACGTGGCCCTTACTCTGTTATGATTTCTCTTTAATAATGTATGTGCTTGCAAAATGACCCAGGGCACTGGTTATGCCCCCGGCCTTCAAGGAGCTCCCGTTGAGGGACTAATAAAAGATTTAATAAAGCATGGAAGGAAAGAGAAATGTAAGAATGTGAAGCTCTTGCTTCTAGGTCACAATTCTAAGATCAGAGTGTGGGATTGTGGATTTCCCCAGGGTCTTCTAAGAAGGGTAAAACAGAGAACGATAGTGAAAAATAGTAATTCACACGGCTGCTTGTCATGCCTTGTTCCCTCCAATTCAGGCTAGTATTAGAGCAAGCAAAGGATCCTCTGAACAGGTGTGACTGTGTGTGTGTGTGTGTGTTTGCCAAGGAGAGGTGGATATTGGGGGTGGGTGTAGGAGAGGGCAAAGGTTAGCTATTTCTGAGGACCCCACTCCCCCTAGCATCCTGGTTTTCTCTGCCTCCACCAGGCTAATAATTGTTCATTATTGCCTGGATGAGTATGGTTTGAACCCTCTGGGCTGCCCCTAGCTTGCCTGACCTGGAGTCCCAGAGGTGCCCTGCAACAGGAAGTATCCTGGGTGGTGACTAGACTACCTAGTCGAGAGCCACAGCTGTCAGGTGGGGCCTCCTGGGGCTGGCTCAGGAGTGACGGGTGCTGAGCAGTCAGCTAGTTGCTGATTACCTCACCACATGCATTCTGCTCCCTGTCAGTCACCTGGAAGGAAGGGCTGGGCCAAATTTACCTCTCCTCTAGGTTTCTGCTTAGGACTATCTTGCTGCTGGCTGCTTCTATCCCTGCCTGGAGCCTCCCACTTATTCTCCAAACAAAAGAGACCACACTGGGATTGTTTCTACTAGAAACAGTTTAGAACATCATGTTCTCATTCATTTCACCAACCAGCACAGGGCCCTACCAAGGACCCCACACTGCTCTTGGGAAAGATGAATCGTAGGAGCTCAAGGGACAGATATATAAATAAAAAATAATCACAACAGGCCATAATACCTACTCTATGGTTTCATTTATATGACATTCTGGAAAAGACCAAACTAGGGAGACCCAGAACATGATAGTGGTTGTTAGGGGCTGGGGGAGAAGCATGGTATGGGGAGTGGGGAGTAATATAACTATGCTAGTATTGGTTATGCTACTAACTGCATTGATTAAGACTTGCAGAAATATCCACTAAAAAAGGGTGAATTTTCCTGTATGTATTATAACTCGATATTTAGAAGAAGAAAATAAACCACAATAGAATGCAGCAGTGTGCTGCAATAGCACAATGCACAAAACGACACAAAAGAGGAAGTAACCAGCACTTCCTGGAAGGGAAGGGGGAAGGGGTCAGAGAAGCCTGGCTGGAGAAAGGAGCAGCTGACCTGTGATTTGGAAAGATGATGCCAGTTTGCGAGAAAGACAGAAGGTGTAGATGTTCCAGGTAGAGGGAACAGCTTGTGCGAAGGTGTGTGGTCTGGGCAGCAAGCATCTTGGGTCCTGTGGGCTGCTTGTCATTTGGTGCCACTGGTGCATCGGTGGGAGTCCAAGCAGTTCTATACGTGGGGCTAGGAGTGGGGACACAGCTGTTTCTTTTGCCTTTCAACATTTTCTTATTGTGCTAAAATACGTAGAGCATAGTATTTGTCTTTTTAACCACTTTCCAGTGTACAGTTCAGTGACATTAATTTCATTCACAGTGATGTGCTGCCAGCACCGGTATCTGTTTTCAAAGCCCTTCTGGTCACATGACCCTGAGCAGAACCCCCTGCCCATTAAGCACTAACTCTCCATGCCTTCCTCCCTCACCCCCTGCCCAGTCCCTGGGAACCTCTAACCTATATTCTGTCTCTGCGCATTTGTTTCTTCTAGATATTTCATGTAAGTGAAATCATATAATATTTGTACATTTGTGTCTGGCTTACTTCACTTAGCATATTTTTGCTTTGTTTTTAATGAGGCCTTTGGATTAAGAAGTGGGCCCTGAGAAAATGCTCTCATTTGAGAGTCAGAGGAGAGGGCAGAAGGAAGCCTGGTCTGAACCAGAAGAACTCAGCGCTGGGCCGGGGTGATTTTCTGTAGGTGTCCCGTGCATGGCTCCCCTCTTCATTAGGGTCAGACTTGAGCAGGGACACCTCTGCATACCTGCAACTCACCTGCACCTCCGTAGACCCCTGGTGTCAGAGACTCTCACCCACAAATCTGTTGCACATGGCACCCTCACCTCCTACAAAACTGCAAAAGGAATTTTTAAAAAGACATAAGAAAATAAGTGACCAAGAATTGCAAATGAGGCAACCCGAGAAGCAGGATTTGGAGTTAATTAGCCCTTGAACTGTCAAGCCCAATTGCTTCCAGTGAGTTCTGACATTTCTAAGAATAATTAAGAACTTGGCTGTCACATTTCACAAAGGCCCAACCACGACGCGAGCAAGTTCTACCTGCTTTCCCCGCATAATGTCCAGAAACACATAGAGGAGGATTATACCCACTGCTAATTGTAAGTCCTTGGGTAGAAGTGCCATGTTTTTCAAGAACTTTTTGTATTTATATACCAAAATATAATGATCTTCATTTAAGGAGTGGATGTGAGTGACAGTGGGGGTGGCACTTTATTATCACTGATGATAATAGCTAACATTTACAAGTGTTTACTACATGCCAGACGCTATTCCAAGTGCCACAGGAGCCTATGAGGTGGAGATGTAGGTATATAATAATAATAATTATATATTGCATATTGTATATAATAAATATATTCATTAATATCTATTAAACAAATATGTATATCTATATATAATCTTCAATTAATAGGTGAAGACACGGAGGCACAGAGAGTTTCTACAAGCTTTTCAGGGTCACAGAGTCAAGGTCAAAGCCAGGCAAGCTAGCTCCAGAACTGGTGCTCTCAACAACTGTACTTACATGTCTTGTCTCTAAGCTATGCTGAGTTACCCTGCCATTGGGAACAGTCAGCTTTTCTGGTGTGCTTCGTTAGTCTTGTCAGAAGCATTTATTAATCACAAACTTATACGTAATTCTGGTTCCTTGCCCTCTAAGAACTATTTTTCAGGCAAGAAATAAATTCTTCTATAATATATTTAACTCATCTCATACTCAAGTGATTACCTCATGGTTATCTTCCACTGTCTTCATTCATTCATCAGATATTTATTGGGCATCTACTATGTTCAAGGCGCTGTATAAAGCCATGGGAGGGAAACACAGATTAATTCGGAATAGAGTCTGTCCAGGAGAAGCTTCCATTCCAGGTGAGGAAGTAACCCAGAATACTATAATAAGACAAAGTAGTATAATACAAGATAAAATATGATACAAGGTGATATAACTCAAGGTAAAAAGTGGTAAGTACCTAAGAAAGATATTTATTACTATGGCTGTTCAGAAGAGAAATTACTTTAAAACATCTGTGTGTGGGTGTGTTGTACAAGGTGGGGAAAGTTGGTGGAGAGAAGATGAAAGGAGGAAGAGAAAAAGGAGATTTATGAAGAAAATGATGAAACTGGCCTTTGATATGGACTGAATTTTGTCCCCCCAAATTCATATGTTTCAGTCTCAACCTCCAGTACCTCACGATGTGGCAATGTTTGGAGATACGGCCCTGAAAGAGGTAATCAAGCTACCATGAGGCCCCTCCGGTGGGCCCTGATATGATATGGCTGGTGAACTTGTAAGAGCAAATCCGGACACAAACACAGAGAGATGACCATGTGAGAACTCAGGCGGAAGACAGCCATCTGTAAGCCAGGAGAGGACCCAGGAGAAACCGCTCCTGCTGACACCTCCATGTCCAATTTCCAGCCTCCAGAACTGTTGAGAAAATAAATTGCTATTGTTGAAGCTACCCGGTCTGTGGTACTTTGTTATGGCCACCCTACCAAATGAATACAAACTAAACTTTTTAATGAGAGGATTTGGACATGGAGAGATAGAGACTAAAGGGTGGGAATTGGGGAAGGGAAGGACTATATAGAACAACCAGATTTTATTCGGTGGATAATGGGGAGACATGGCAGGCTTTGTGAGCAGGAATGACCTGGACAGCAGTCATTCAATTTATTCAATTCATTCAGCAAACATTTCCTGAGGACCTGCCTCATCCCAGGCATTGTCAGGAGCCACCTGGGAGCTGCTTTATGAATAAGATGCCTTAGCACAGGGCTCCTTCATAGGACTACACATCTGGGCGGGGACAAAATGGAAAATGAGCTAGACTGAGGAAAGCATGGAGGTGGAGAGACTAGTGGGAAGCCTTTTATTGTGGCCTGATTTAGTGCTTTTCAATCTTCTGAAAGAGGTTAATATGACCCCCAGGGAAGTGTCCACCCCACCCCTCCTGGCTCTGCTCCTAATCATGGATAACAGAGGCAGTGCCTTGCCTCTGAACATCTCTAACTGGCCAAGAAAATGTGGTTGGTTCTGTACTTTGTATTATGGGTATATGACTTTTAAAAACGTCTTTCAGGGATCCCTGGGTGGCGCAGTGGTTTAGCGCCTGCCTTTGGCCCAGGGCGCGATTCTGGAGACCCGGGATCGAATCCCACGTCAGGCTCCCGGTGCATGGAGCCTGCTTCTCCCTCTGCCTGTGTCTCTGCCTCTCTCTCTCTCTCTGTGACTATCATAAATAAATAAAAATTAAAAAAAAAATTAAAAAAAAACGTCTTTCAAATATGAATTCTAAAACTGAGTTATCTTTTCCAAACCACACATTACACCAGGAGACTTTGAAACAACCCTTCCCTTGACTTCAGCCAGCCTATCCCTGAATCTAAACCACAGAAATGGTCTTTTGATAACAAACAGCATCTCCAAGGGATAATGCTTGGAAAAAACAAACAATCAAAAAGCAATTCAAAACAAAATAAATACATTTATTTTGGGAGTTATATGGTGACAACTCTTCCCTCAGGGTAATAGGTAGACAAATGGTCCCCCAAAGATGTGCAAGTCCTAATCCTTAGAACCTATGAATATATTACTTTATGTCGCAGAGGTGATTAAGTTCATGGCCTTGAGATGGTGGGATTAGCCTGGATTATCCATGTGGGTTTAATCTAATCCCATAGGTTCTTCAAAAGACACAACCTTGCCTCGCTATGGTCAGAGAGAGATGTGACTATGGAAGAGACATGCAATGTTGCTGACTTTGAAGATGGCAGAAAGGGGCCACAAGCCAAGGAATGTGGTCAGAAGTTGGAAAGATAAGGACATGAATTCTCTTCTGAGCCCCCAGAAAAGGAATACAGCGCTGCCAACACTTTTATTTTGCCCGTTGAGACCCATTATGGAATTCTAATGTACAAAGCTGTAAGATAATAAATTTGTATTGTTTTAAGCCACTAATGTGGTAATTTGTTATAATGGCCATAGGACACCAAGATACTCCAGTTACTATAACTCAAGTCAGGCCTGCTTCTTTAAACAGTGTAGCTTTTCAAGGTTGGCCTTTGCAGTGACTTCCAATTCAGGATTCCCTTACCTGTATTGTAGGTTGTATGATCTCACTTTCCTACCAGATTTTAAACTCCCTAAGGGCAGGAACTGAGCTTTTCATTTCAGTGTCTTTAGTGCAAGCATAGTATCTGCCACATAGCAGATGTCAAAAACTATGAATTAAATGCTTATATGAAAGCCCAAAGCAGGCTAGTGCTTCATAATGCCTTAATGGGACCTCCAACAGGAGGCATCTGTGCCTTTCAGACATAAAGGGGTCAAGTCTGATGTCACCATTGATGTATATATATGTCATTAAGTTGAAATGAATTACTGTTAGCTGTAACCAAGACAACAAATCCCATTCACATATAGAGAATGGTGAGTCATTCAGACCAGCGTCAGTGAAGGCCTGGCTTTCCAAGACAATCTTTGTACAATGTCACTCCAGGCCCCTTTTCATGAAGAGCATTTATCAACGGGGCCTGTTCTAAATGGCTCTCCTTATGCGATTCATTTAGCTGGTCCATCCCGCAAAGGCATGGGACTCAGATACAAAGCTTCGTTAGTTTGGATACTTTCCTCGTGAAATTACACTTATTTTTGGAAAGAAATGACCTTTCACAATTTTTCATTGTTGGATGGAAAGCTTTGAAGTACTTTCTAGAAAAGCTGACTGTGGGCAGTTTTAGTATAAATAGCACAGCCTCCTCCCCATCATATCTTTGGTAACTATTTTCAACTGTCATTAGCAGAAACTCAGAGCTGGTGGGGGAAAGGAGTCTACAGAAAGCCCTACTAGCCAGGACCTGCTCTGTTGCTTCTCTCTCCTCAGTGAGACCACCCTGATATCCCTACTGTTGTCATCATGGGTGCTCTGCAAACTCCCTGCTGTTGTTTGAGCTTGAAGCTTGGGCCGGTGGTGAGGCTTCCCCCTTCTTGCAGGAAATCCAAGGGTTTGGCCAGAATACAGTGCCGTGCCAGACCTCAATCCACCCAAGACTCGGACTTTGAGTTGACCTAGAGAGTTTGTTTTTCCTTCCCTTCTCCCCATAACCTGAGCTCCTCTCACTGGACACCAGTGTTTTTCTTCTTGCTTCTGGATCCTCTCCTCAACCATTTCCTATCCCAACCCTGACTTTAGGCAAGAGATCCAGCTATGGTTTCAGTGGTCTCCCACGTGGCCCCTGAAGGTGTCCCCTTCAGGACAGTTTACTATGCTTAGGAAATTCCAACAGATGGCAGTTCTCATCAGCAACACTTCCTGTGCCGTAAACTTTTGTGTTCAGACACTGCTTGTGTTTGCCTCCTCCTTGCCAGTTCCCAACTCCCTCAGGCAGGACAGAACTCTGGCAGGTGAGGGTTCTAAATTGGTCTCCAAAGTCTGAGAGGAATAATGCTGCTTCTCTGTATCAGAGTACCCAACCAGCAGGGGGCTGTGCCCTGGGCAGCAGCACAGACAAGTTCATCAAGTCTTCAGGAGTAAACAGGAAGTAGATGACAGGATATTAAAGTTGGGTGCTCGCCACACAATTTTTTCCTCTTGGCTCATGTTTGAGTGTTTCTGGGACTGCCATGCTCCCACAGAGGCATATCAAAATCAAGAAATATTTAACAAGTGACTAACATACTTTATCTGCTGTGACTTAGGCTGACCAGGAAAGAAAATGGAGGGAAAGGCAATTAGAACATGAGGAACGAACCATTACCATCACCAAAGCCATTCCAAATCTGAAACCAGTACCAGCCGTGGTGGTCCTGTGCTCTTCGGTCATGGGAAGAGCAGTGCTGGGATCAGAGCAGGTTCTGAGGCAGGAAGGGTCTTGCAGATTGGGGAGTGCTCTCCAGCTGGAGGGCTGTGGGGGAGAGGAGCCTCCCTGCCCCCCAGATAAGGTTAGCCCTGGCAAACACAACCTTGCTATGGAGAGGTGAGCCAGCTGTCAAGGGCTGGAGAGGAGAAAGACACCTCAGTCAGTCCAAGTGAGCAAAGAGTTGGGACTTCCAGGAAAACCTGACATGGGCACTCCATCAAAGAGGCAATGTCTCTGGAGAAAACCAGGAAGTGACAGATGGGATGGGAAGACGGAATCTGGTAACCCCTTCATCCAGAGGAGCTGAAAAGAATGTGTTAGAGACCATAAGCTGAAGATTAGAGAGGAAGCCAGGCCCTTGGGAAGGAGGAGAGCGATTCAGAGTATACCTGGAGGTCAATCCAACCTTGGGAGCTAGAGGTGGTATTGTGTGGAAGGGAATGCTCTAAAAGCAAAACCCCATTTTCCATGAAGATAGTCAGCCAAGGGTAGTTTCCTGCTGTCAACCTGTAACAGTCAAATAACCAGGCCCTCTTTCTGACTTCCCTTCCCTCCTCAGAGGCCCCCTGAGTAGGTTTCACTCTATGGAGAAGTTGCCGATTACACTTTAGTATCGATTTATCTCTATGGAACTTACTGTAAACAAAAGAATCTTTAATTAAAGAGCCTTTTCCCACAAAGTGGTTACCATGACATATGTTAAAATCTGCCAACTGCTACCTATGCAGGAAAAAAAAAAAATTAAAGCAAGGAAGATTTACAAGCCGTTTTCTTTGATCCTAGTGAAATAGATAGCTTAAGCTGTCTTTCAAGTGACTCATGTCTAAATCAATAACCCAGTCCCAGACAGAACAATCACGATGGCCTCTTATAGAAGGGAGGCCCATGGTGTTGAGCCAGAGGTCTGCAAAGCCACAGGATAAACCTGGTACATCATAACGGGAAAGGATGGATGTGTCATGGGAATGCACAATTTACATGAGATTTTAAGATGAAACACAAAACTGCAAAGAAATGTGTTTTTAGTTGGCTACTACTGATCACACTCCAAAATCCTAAGTCCCAACAGAAGTTCTCCAGTGGAAAATCTGAAAAGTTCTGCCTTCTGGAAATATAAGGAAGTCACACCCAGCCCAGCATCCCGTGTGCTCATTTTCCTCACTTCTTCCTTAATAGGAAGATCAAATATTATATGTCATCATAGGTACTAAGAAAACATACAGTATCTAAATAAATACATGAGCAACAATCCAAAATATGTAGAGAAGATACTGCAGTCCCTCTCTTTCATATTAAACACCTATAACAACAACCATAGCTAACAAAGCTCCATCCCCTGATGTGGTCTGACCTGGCCAGGGATGTGGGTCCGGACATTAAGGTAGGGTTTGTGGCAGAGTATGGAGCAGCTCAATGCTGGAAGATTAAATGGGGCTCTATGCCAAAGCATCCAAGTACTTCCCTAGGAGATAGTTGACTTTTGTAACTTTAAGTCCTCTTGTCCTGAACTTAAATAAACAAACAAACAAGCAAAAAAACCCAGAGGGTTGTATGTTAACTATCTTCCCGGGTGCCCTTGGCATTCTTTCTTGGGTCCACTGAGAGCCCACCAGCTCAAGCCTGCTCCCCCATTCTGTATGGGGCCTCTCCAAGGCTCCTGAGGGCTCCCTGGCTGCCTGGCTCCTTGTAGCACACTATGCTCTCACACACGTCTATCAGGAGCCCTACCTCTGAGGGTGCCCTACTGCCCTCTGGATCCTATGAAAGATCCCACAGTGTAGAGAAACTCACCTTCTTAGCCTTCCACTGCTTCTTTTTAAAATCGTAAATCAGTCCCAGATACCTGACAGTACTGATCTACTTTCCTGGATTTCTGTACACTGTGCCTTCTCCCTGGGATTTCCTCTCCCTGCTGTGGCTCCCCAGCCAGCACTGTCAATCAGCACCCAGGGTTCCTTCTTCAGAGCTCAGTGTAACTCCCCTATGAAGCCTTTTCAAATCCCCTCATTCCCATGGTTCCATCACACATCATAGCTCTAGGACAGCTGACACCTGCTCCAGACTCTTAGATATTTGTGTACATGGCTCTGTTCCTCCAGTAGAAGGTAGCAACTTGGAGATCAGACCCACATCCTTACCGATCTTTGCATTTTCCATGCTAGCTTTTTACCACGTGCTTTTCACGTACTAGGTCTCACTATGCTGGCCTTGGGCAAGCTATAGCATCTCCCTAAGCCTTGGCACTTTATCTATAAAATGGGACTAATAATAGTGTGTCCTTCATAGTGATTAATATCGGAGTGAAGTGAGCCTATGCAAGGAAAGAGCTTAGCCCATGGCTTGGCATACAGTGTGTGAGCTGTTGCTACTGTCAATAGTCTACCAGTTGTACCTTATTCATTTAATACAAAAATGATCACTTTTCAGTGTTTGGCGTCTCTCCCAACTTCCTTAATGTAGTGAATAAAACAGTATTTACTCTATTTTGGTGTTGTTAGCCCTCCCCATGTATCAAAATCACCTGAATATCTTTTAACAGATATTGATGCCTGGACTCTACCTTCCAGAAATTCTACCCTAGTCATCAACTAATTTATATTTCCCAAACGTTTCTTATAGAGCCAGAGTTGAGAACCCCTGGAGATCATTTGAGAGCTTACCATTTCTGTCACATGTCGTTTCAGCCCTAATTTCCAGAGCAAAGAGCTGTGATCTTGGGGGGACCAGTCTCCAGAATATCCCACTCTTGCACCCAGAGACGTATGTTTCCCCTTGTTGTCCGAATCCACCACCCGCCATGCCCTCCAAGATCCCGTGATGACTCAGCATTTTAACACCTCTTGGTGTTTCTTCTTTATTCCTCTAATAGTAAAGTGCTTGTTCAAGGGAACTTACTGCATAAAATGCTAAGTGATAAAAATACAAAATAGTGATGAGTGGCAGGGGATGACGAACACATGAAATCCTTCCGATCCTCCATTTCTCATTTTTCCTTTTAAACCCATTGGGAGAGGTAGGCTTGGTCACATCAGCAGTGGGTGGGCAGAGCCCAAGAGAGGGCAAGGGAGGGAACGGCCTGCCTGCCTGTGCCAGCGTGTGCAGAGGACACAAGGACAATTGGGCTATTATTGTAAGAAGCAGAGGGTGATTGCTGATACAGGGATGCAGATTCCTATTTCTTGCCCTCTAGCCTTTTAAAATACTTTGTTCATAATTATATGTATAAAGCTTGTCGTTCTTACTGGGCATTGAATTTCCACGGGAATTAGGCCAAACTACGGACTGGAGAATCGACCCCACTGTGGCCAAGCTGGGAATGCTTAGTCAGTCCTGGCCTGCTGACTCAATTTGCTTTGAACTGCAGGGCTTATGTAACTTTAGCAGAAGAGTCAAGCCCAGTGGTTGTATTGCCAAGATGGAGGGGGAAAAAAAAGCTGATTAAATTCGAGACGTGGCAGATAATGCCAAAAGGCAGAGGAAACGTGATCTCTGAAGAGGGAGAGAGAATGCGTGTGTTTGGAGATACGGGTATTAGGAAAATGGAAGCCTCGCAGTAAGGTAAGGGCTGCAGAGCAATTGCTCTGAAGAGTTCCCACTCTCTCCCTGTCCCCTTGGATGCTAGGTCTGGATGGTCTCTGGTGGCGGCTGTTACTTTTCCAACAGACCCCGGAATATGACTTAAAACCTGCATGAAAGGCCCATGAAATGTTGAGGCGATCCTGAGGACTGGGTCCATGTAGCCAGAGCCCGAGTACTGGCTTAGGTAGAGGACCCAGCACACCTACTCCCCAGGCACCGCATACCCCAGATCAGACTCGGAGCTGTTCCCACAACGAAAAATGCCCTGAATCGAGTCCAGACACATTCAAGCCTGCACGTTCCGTCGGATGAGATCTCGGATGTAAGTTTTACAAGTAGGGAAACTGATGCCCAGAGAGGTTAGGTAAGTTACCCAGGTCACACAGCATGCCTGTCTGCGGCGGAGACTGGACGAGCAGCCGAAACTTGCAATGGCCTGGCATTTGCTTACTCGCATCTCGGAGCTAGAGAACACCAGGCTAGCCCTGGAATGGCCTGCGGCTGGAGAAGGAGATTGTTCCGGAGCCACGAACCCCCTGGCCCTTTGATTTTCAGAGGCACACTTGAAAATTTTGTCTAGGCACTAAATTGTACAAACAAAACAGAAGAGCAAGTGGAACCGGAGCGAGCGAGACAGCGAGGGAGGACATTCTTAATGTATGAGGTCACTGGCACTCAGTGCAAACTACCTATGGGAACAAAGCTCTTGCGTTGACTGCCACGAATAAGGCTTTCCAAGGCCTGTAGTTGCAGCAGAGAATATGTAAAGAATCTACAAAACATTCTGCAGCTCTCCTCAGCTCTTCAAACTCAAATATTTGTTTTAGATCAGGAAATGGCTCAGGGCACAGGCGCAATCTCACTAAGTGCATGATTATGGCACCACGTGGCCGGCTAATGCCCGGGGCTAAGTGACCCTCTGTGAGTCAGATTTCTCCCGTCCTAGCCACTCCTCCAGTCAACACCTTTCAACAGGATGCCCCTGAGTGGGAACTGGGCTACCGTCCTTGCAGGAACCCAGGCCTCCCATTTACTCCTGGCCTCTGGTCTCCGGGGCTGGGAGTGGTCAGTCCACCGCCCCCTGCTGGTGACCACAGCTCGCTCCTCCTCCTCTGGGGGCTTATGAGGAGCCTGCCGGGTCACATCCCAAAGTGATTCAAAGGCTTCTTGCACAAGAGGCCTCTGTGTGCCTACCATGCCCAGGGCCTGGTGATGTCACGTCTTCGTCGCTCCTCTTTACCTTCCTCCCAAGGGAGAAAAGAATTCACTTGGGAGTGGTTGGAGGCGGATTCTGAAATCCTTCCCTCATATCCTGGGTGTCACGAGACAGAGGAATCTCTGGCTGGAGGCAGGTGACGCTCCCATGCGCTCCCTGCCATCATCTCCGAGCACTCCTGAGCCCATAGCATCATGCTGGCCAGGCGGCCGGCACGTTGGAGAGGTTTGCCAGCTGTCTCATCAGATGGAATGTAAACAAACAGGCACGGGAGAGCCTGGCTTGCTCAGAATGTTCTCTGCTATTCCAGCCCCTCAGGCTCTAGGGCTCCTCGGGAGAGCTGGGGGCAGGAGGGCAGCCCTCTCTACCCAGCAGAGCTCTCTGAGGCTTGTTGTCAGAGCCTTCCTCAGAAGGGGTCTTCCAGCTGAGCGGCTTGGGGCGTCCGGGTTACCAGTTCTACTCAGCAAGATGAGGCTTCGGAAAGTGTGAATGTGCTTCCTGAGGAAAAGTGTAGGCTCTCAACATAGAACATAGATAGCAAATCAGCAATTAAACAAAGGGAGGGATGGGGGGTGGGGAGAGGAAATAGGTCCCTAGGAGCCACAAAGCCGCAGCACCAGAAATAAGGAAATCAGGTTTGAGAACCTCGAGGCTACTGCTGCACACACACACTTCCCCAGGCCCCGCACTCATGCCTGCAATTCCTGCTGGGGCCTGGGCGTTGGGAGGGGGGCTTCACTCCACGACTGAAAATAAGACTTAAATGCCCATACCCCTCTGATCCAAAAAGCCAGTGACTCTCAGACCCATCTAAATTAGAAATCACTGATTTTAAATCCTTTAGTCAGACTGATAGGGAAAAAGGATTATGCGGGAGCTGGCCATAAACTCTGGCTGCTTCATAATTTTGCCTAAAGCTTGGCTTTCTTGCATTAAAAACAATCTTTGTTTTCCACTGACACGGCCGATTTTTTTCCCCCTCCTTCCTGGAGTTTCTATTATCTTCCTTAGCTTTGCCATGAGGCCTTCTCAATACTAAGCCTCCAAGCTGGCTATTGACCCAGATTTCCAGTGGGGACTTCCTGATACTGACCAAACTCCGGTCAACTTCAGAGAGTCATCCCATCTGTGAGTCTGTGAAGATCTAGAACCCACGTCTAACACCCTGGTTTTTCTTTTGTTTTTGTTTTTTTTTTAATTTTTATTTATTTATGATAGGCACACAGTGAGAGAGAGAGAGAGGCAGAGACACAGGCAGAGGGAGAAGCAGGCTCCATGCACCGGGAGCCCGATGTGGGATTCGATCCCAGGTCTCCAGGATCGTGCCCTGGGCCAAAGGCAGGCGCCAAACCGCTGCGCCACCCAGGGATCCCTAACACCCTGGTTTTACAGTAAATGAAGTGGTGCTGCTGGTCTAAGTGAGAAGCTGGCGGAGGTGAGACCACAGTGGTTTCTGCCCACGTTTCACATCTCTCTGGTTCTTTTAATGACCAGCAACGTAGTGACACCTCCATATTCTACTTCATCTCAGACTTCTGGCTTCTGACACCAGAATAGCCAAACCGCTTCCTTTCAAGATGATCTGTGTAACACAGATCCCAGTTGACTAAATCAGAACTGTCTCTCTGGAATCCCCAAATCTCTGGCATTAAGTAAACATAGAGAAGCATTTTCTCCCCAGAGAGTGGGACAACGGGAATAATAGAGGAGTCACACACAGAAGGCGGAGGTATGATACTCAATAAAGGTGACCTCTCTTTCTCAAGTAACGAAGACCTAGGAAGGCAGATTTAAATCTAGAACTAATGCCTCTTCTTGGGCTCTGACTGTGGAGACAGAACTTGGCGTGAGGGTTTGTTTATTCCCCACTTCCTTGTCCTGGTGCAGAGATGTGGGTTCTGTTTTAGGAAGTGTGCATTGCGTTGGCCGATGGTTCTGGAGGAGGAGGCTAGAGAGAAAACGCACGCACATACACGCACACACGCTGGTGGTTGCCATGGCCCCTGTGTCTGTTCCCTCTGGCTGGCTCAGCAGAAAAGTTGGCTGAGTTGCAAGACTCTTTTGAGGGTGGGTGTTACAAAGAGCAAATACATTTCTCAGGTTCAGGAAAACACCAGTAAAGGGGAGCCAAGGGGGAAAGAGAGAAAATACTTTTTTCTAGTAATAATTTTGGAAGTCGGAGCTGAATTTCACCTATTAACCTTAATGATGTTGCTTTACCCTGCTCTTTCTCAATGCCTGATGCCTGAAGTGAGCCCTATGAGGCACACCTTCAGCTGGCAGCTGTGATGTCATTTTTTGTTTACAGCTCATGTTCTGAATAGCCACGACTGAACAAGCATGATTGGGTAGACAGCGAAAATCTCTAACCTGGCAGTCCCCATGATATTGAGAATGTTTAGGGAAGCCATGATGAAGTTTTCTTGGTCTGGTTCATAACTTCTTGGAATAACCATGCTTGCTTCAAATGATACATAATCAGTAGATGGCAAGCTCCAGCTGATGGGAATAATTCAGAAACTGTTTAGGGATCCCTAGATCTAGGAGAAGGAAGAAGAAAAGTAATGCTTTTTTTTTTTTTAAGATTTTATTTATTTATTTATTTATTTGAGAAAGAGAGTGAGGGCAAGGAAGTTGAGAGGGGTAAAGGGAGAGGAAGATGGAGAAGAAGACAGCGCTGAGCATGAAGCCCAACCCAGGACACGATCCCAGGACCCTGAGATCATGACCTGAGCCAAAGTCCGATGCTTAACTGACTGTGCCACCCAGCCTCCCCAAGTTAATGCTTTCTTCAAAGGTCTCAAAATTTCCTTAGATTTTACTGCAGCTTAAATCGAAAAAGCATAGCCAGGGCCATGGTCATAGAAAATAGCTTGTTAAATTCATGCTATGTTGGCCAGTTTAAGTGGAATGACAGAATGAACCTCTAAGCTGTAGAACTACAGATGGCCTAAGACTCGATTATTATGACTTAAGAAAACACATTTCAAGAGAAAAAGTTGTATTTACTTAGTTCATTGTGAAATTAGAGTTAAGTAAATCAGACTCATAATGAAAGATTTAGGGGAAGATGGTACCTTCCAAAAACAGAGTTCCATGGTCCCCAGTCCATATTTACAAGCCCCCAGGGTTGTTTCAATTTTACCGGTGAGTTTAAATAACTTATTTTAGATAGAAAGTCTTAGAATGACATTAAATCCTTTAAACTTTTTTTAGTAAGATGCCATGGTGCCCTGGTAGAAAAGAGAGAAGGAGTGATTACATCAAACCAATGGTGGGCATTATAAGTCCCAAAGGTATAGTCACTGCTGGATCGGATTTTGAGCTTTCGACAGATCTGGATTTGCTAGACCACTTCAGCTGCTCAAATAGTGGGGGTCATAAAGATTAGAGATATTTGGCTCCTCAAGTCCCATTAGGTTGAACTACTCTTTGGACAATAAAACAATACATTTAGTGTAATTCCTGCAAAATAACACCATTTGGTTATTAAAATCATTTTCTTTTAGCCAGATGTCCCTCAAATGCTTTAAAATCACAAGGAGGTTGATGAATCAAAATGGGGGAAGGAGGCAGCGCTTGATATTTCTCAATGCTTATGGATTTTTCCCTTCAAGAAATAAGAATATTATCTACCTTCCTGAGAATTGAAGTTGTCTTGAGAGTCAGCGCACAATGAAAAGTGCTAAGCTATCACTATGAGCCCTGTTTCACAGGTGAGGAAGCCCAGATGCAACTGGGGGGCCCATGAGGAGCCCAGGAAAGGACAAACCCTAGGTGCTTGGGTGGAGGGAGGGACAGGGAAACTGGAATGAAGTTTTCGGGAAAACTAGATGTTTTCCCTATATTTCTTCATGTTTTCAAGTCAGTCTATTTAGGAGCTCTGCAAATGAATTTTCTTTATAAAGAAGCTGATTAGAGACAACCAATTTTTAATTTTCAAAGTGTATTCTTTTTCTTTGAACCTGATATAACCAGAAACCTTGTTAAGCTGGGGATGCTGAGTTTGGGATGAAAAGCAGTAGACAGAGCAGGGTTTCCTTCACTCGAACCTGCTAGAAGACTGATTTCTGTTCTGTAATAGTTTCTTTTATATTCCTAAGAGATGCATTCAGGCTTGGCTGGCCATGTGGAAATGGGGAAGAGAAGGGGAGGGTGTCCAGATGGAGGGGAGAGACCCACTGGAGGGCTAGATTTTCCTTAACCTGACTTCCTTAGAAAGCAGAGCGTGGGTGCTACGATTCCATTAGGGAGTGCCATCCCCAGGAGAGAAGGGAGAGGGAATTGGAGAAAGAGGCAGGAAAGAGGTAGGGCCAATAAGAGGGCGCCTAACTGAGCTGGCCCCTGCTTGTGGTCAAGCTCAACTGGTTATTGGATCTTGAAGGCCATCTTTTGATATGCCCTTCAAAAGACGGCATCTCAGGACAGCACTTCCATGAGGAGGAGAGATGGAGAGTTTATCCATTGATTCCCACCTCCCATTGGTCAAAAGTTTGCACCAGGCAGTAACCACCCCCTGACTTCTAGTGGTACACATCTGGTAGACACTATGTGATCCCGAGGTATCTCAGGACAGAGCCCAGTAGAGAAGCTCCAGGCTGGAGGTGAGGCACTATGAAATTGTCCATGCATGTCTAAGGATGGGAAGTATGCTCAAGCTCCTGAGAGATTGGTCACAGCTCTGCAGAATTGGTCAGAACAGCAGTATCTGGAATGGAAAAAGTGGCCAGAGATCTCAGAGACATGAAAAAGAGAGAATCCGATTAATACAAATCTCTACCTAGATTTCCTTTGGTAATGTGGCATTTCAGTCATTGAGATACATGTATCTATGTATCTAGATTCATAGATACACAATGATACATTGATAGACAGAGGGCCAACTGCTTATTGTTTCCCCAATCTCCATCTTCCCCTTCTTAGTAACAGAACCCCCAGTTTTTAACTGTGCACATGGCTGCACAGGATAAAGACTGCATACATCTCTGGGCCTCCCTTGCAGGTAGTGACAGTTCAGTCACATTCCTGAACCCAGGAACCTGATTAGCCACTCAGTGTCATGAGAGAGATTGACTGCAGACTAGTCTCTTTCCACAAAGTTCTGCAGCACTTTCCCATCCCCAACCCCCATAGCCCAGGGTGTGGATTCGGGTGGAAACGTCTCTCCTAAGCATTGAGGTACCAAGGTGATGCAAATGGTGGCCACAGAACAGCCTACATTTCTGGGTTTCTACTGAGATAGCTGTGTGGGTCTTAAAGCCAAGTTTCCAGCTTGCCTAGGCACAGGGACATCTGGGTAAACACAGGAACGTTTCTGTACCGGGGAGGAAGGACCAGCTCTGGGAAGCTGCAGGCTCTGACAGCTCAGAAAGGGGCAAGTCTGATGCAAACCCCAGGGGAGCTGTCCATGATGGTCCCTTTCTGGCTCTGACTCATTAGGAGACTTTGGCCACATGCCACCTCCCTGGACCTCAATCTCTCCAGCTAAAAGCTTGAGATCATAATACTTGGCAACATCCCTTCCACCCCAGAGGTGCTATGCTGAGGAATATCTGCAGAGTGCATGGAATTCCTCTGATAAAAGGTGTACCCTGAGTACAAAGTATCATTGTCACATATTATACAATGCGGCTATATATAGGAGCGCGCCATTCGGCCGAGAGCCCAACGTCCCTTCAGCATTTGCCTGGGAGGGCAAGTGACCCGGAGGCAGGGGAGGACGCAGAAGGAAGTTGCTGGTGTGCTGCAGCAGCCTGCCCAGGGGAGGAAGGGAGGGAGAGCAGGGTCCTCAGTGGGGCAGCTCCCTGTGCCTGGGTGACGCAAGAAGCGTGAGCCTGTCGGCCTGGGGTCTAGCTGTGAAGCCCACACACCCCCAGTCCCCGCAGGCCCGGCCAGGCATGCAGCAAGATCAAATACCGCAGAGCACGTTACATCTGCTGAGCTCGGCATCATGGAAAAGAGTAGGGTGGCAGAAGGACGCTGGGGGTGTCACTCCAGGTGAGGGGGCAGGAGTTTCCCCTTGGAGGGTTTCACAAAACCCCGGAATGGGCTTTGTGCCACAGCTCCTCTTCAGGTGGAGACAGCAGTGGGAGCCGAACACTCTCCGCATCCTGTGCTGTTTGTCCTCAAACCACACACACACCCCCGCCCCCGCACCCATAGGCCTGTTTTCCCAATAGATGTGAGTGCGTGGCCCCACACCCCGTGGCCCTGCCCGGTCCCTCTCCTGGCCCGCAGCTGACTGTCGAGGTGTTTGGAGGGGTCGCCTCTGAAGCATTCAAAATAAAACCAAGCTCTCCAAACTGGGATATCTTATTATTGTGCTTACAAATGAGTCCTGCTGCAGTTTCTCAACAATTGGCTAACAAGCTCTAATTTGAGCATTTCAGCTGGACCTTTGCACAGTGGGAGCAGACAGGGAGCAGATGCCTTCTCGCAACTGCCTGTTTGGGGAGCCGATCACGTTTCCATTCAACACAGCCTCCCTGAATAGGGGAGCCACAGGTAGGACTGACAAAGGCACGGCCACATCCAGAGAGCCCCCTGGTAGATAGCTACTGTGCTGGTGGGCAGTGGGCACAGAGAAAGGTTGGGGAGACTGGGGCAGGTGCAGGCAGCCTCCCCAGCCAGACAGGGAGCACTTGCCAAGGGGAGGGGAGGGCTGGGATCCTCTGTCGGCGGCTTCCTGGCCCCTGTGATGTGTTACCAGAATGTACGTAGCTCTGATCCATGCTCAACTCAATACGCCTTGCATGCTGGTGCCCTTTCCTCCAATACTTTGCTTATGATGTCAGAAGTTCTGGGCCATGAACTGGGTTTGGCCAGTTCCTTTAGGGCAGGTGGAGTGGGTTGTCTGTGATGAACCTTTAAAGAAGAAGGGAGAGAAAGACCAGATTCTCAGTAGAAGCTAGATGATGTTGGTGGCTGATACTTGGTTCCTCACTTCTGTTGGAACTGCCTGGTCCACTGGTGGCATTTGAAGAGAAGGATCAAGACGTGACCAGAAGCAGCAAGAGGAGCTGAGTTAAGAAGCTGGGGTTCCCCAGGCCCAGCCCAGAGGCTCAAGGGAATGTTCAGGGAATCCTGCTCCCCACTTTTCACTGGGCCCCTTCCCAGAATGCCTGTTTGGGTCTTGCTGTATGCTCTGCCCAAAAGTGCTTAACAAATGTTTGCTCAAAGAAGGAATGATTCTGGCATCCTTCTAGCGGTTTCTTTCATGTCTGTTCATGGGACCTCAAGGCCACCCAACTATATACTCAAGAATCTCCTCTGCTCATGGTGATTTGCTCTCCTTCTTAGACATTTTTTGCTACCTTCCTGTCCCATTTCTACTTAATTATTGGTCCCTAACCAGTAGAGTCAACCCTTCCCTAATCTGTTTAAGATAATACTACTAACAAGGTCAAAATTTCTCAAATAAAATATGTAAGTGTAGCTTTTCTTCTCTTTCCTCTGCTCTTCCCATCATTTTAAAACATTGACCAGGGATATTTCCAAACATACAAGAAACTGGAAGGACTACAATAATGACTCTCCTCCCCACCATATACTCCTCACCCAATTTCCAACAATTATTAGCATTTTTGCCAATCTTTTTTCGTTTCTCCTCTGACCTTTTTTTCCTTGGGTGGGTGGGGGGTATTTTAATCCTCTGGCTTTCTGAGTGCAGTTAAAAAGCCTTTCTTACCTCTGTTACCACATTCTCTTGTTAGCCCTGTCTGGACAGTGGCACACCTTAGCTCAATTATGTTCTGCTTCGAATGTCATACATTTTTACTCCTGTGTTGAGAGCTGTTTGAATTATACAATTCTTACTGCTTTAAGTGCTGTTATTTAGAATCCAATTTGGCTCACTTTAGATGAGCTATAGAGTCTATATATTTTTTTCTCCTTTCCCTTTTTTCTTCTGAGGCTAAACATCAGAGCTGCCAACCTTCCCCACCCCTCCTCACCCCCATCCCATAGTGTGTTTCTTTTTCTCCCTTTCTCTCTTCCAACAATATCCCGAAGCATTTCACCAACAACCTTTGTTACCAGCTCAGGAGACATTCTGAAAATTGACAGCAATGATGAAATAGCTTAGATCCAGGCTACTTCTACAAGAGCCTATGTGCTAAGACAGATCTTCTAGGCTGTGTCAGGGAAGTTCTCCATCTCCTTCACATCTGAAGGGACAGAGATTGACAGAGGGGCATATCTGGGGATGGAGAACTCTCCTGGGTACATCTGGTAGATCTGTCTACCAGGCCTTCCTAGTGAAAATTACTCCTTGTGTCAGAAGTTTAACATTTGTTATATATATATATATATGCATTTTTAATTTCCATTTTTATTTCTAACATTGTATACAAACTCAATCCCGGCGTGGTTTGTTTGGACCCTTTTGTTGTTAGGCAGAGAACGAAGAAGATTGGTTGCTTCCTCACCAGTATCCTGAAAGTGCCTGTGGCTCTATTTGGGGGTTCCATGTATGATCTTCCCTAGAGCTAACCAGACAGATGTGTAGGGCCCTGAGGAGTTTGATACTCCTCCTTCTTAGGTGAGGACTGCATCATGCAAACAGTCATCTCTCAATGCAGACGGTACCCGATGTTCTGTGAATTTCTCTCAGCACAACAAGCACATCTGCCAGGTGGGTTCCGGAGTTGCTTTCTTCCTTAATTACTCAGCCCAGCTCAGCCAGGAAATATTTCCCAGTCTCATTCTGACTGTGCCCAGACCTTCCCCATTCTTTCAAATCCCCCTAAATGTGATTAGAAATAGGAATGGGGGCCAGCTGTTGGGGCCAATGAACAGAGAGGTGCCTAGTGGGCTGAGCCAGCACCTCTATGTAGCCTGGTCCTTTTTCATGATCCCTGCTTCCTTTATTTTCCTCTTTCCCCACCATTTCTCCTTCCCACTCACTGCCTAGAAGCTTCTTGCAGAGAGACATCCCAGCCAGGCCCCGACCCTGGCTCCCCACTCCCAAATCCTCCTTTCTCCTGGCCTTCCTCACCAATGCCCCGGGTCCACGGGGCAATGCTCAGCCAGGGGCTGCTTGCAAGCAGTGGTTACTGTGTAGATAAATGACAGAAATCTCTGTGTTTTGAGCTGCTGCATTCATTTGTCAACCTTGCCCAGGCATCCTTCCTTTCTTTGTCATAATAGCTGACATTTTTTTTTAATAGCTGACATTTTTTGAGTGCTCACCATGTGCCAGCTATGGATTAACTCATCATCCATAGTAACTCCTTTAATCCTCACAACCACCCTATGAGGCAGGCATTACTGTTACTTTCATTTTACAGATGAAGCAACTGAAGAACAGAGAGGTTCAGTCACTTGCCCTAAGTCACACAGCAAATAATTAGCAGAGAAGAAATTCGAATCTGACGTGCTGACTCAGAACCTGACTCGAGAACATGCAGGTCCTTAAAAGTAAACCTGAAACTATGTAAAATTAAATACGACATGAAAATAATTGTACAAGGCTCAGGTGGCAGAATTCTGATTGTGATGTTTTCCTTTTCCCTTTTAATTTTCTCATTTCCACTACCAAAAATTTTTTTTAAAGATTTTTATTTATTTATTCATGATAGTCACAGAGAGAGAGAGAGAGAGAGAGAGAGAGGCAGAGACACAGGCAGAGGGAGAAGCAGGCTCCATGCACCGGGGGCCCGATGTGGGATTCGATCCCGGGTCTCCAGGATCGCGCCCTGGGCCAAAGGCAGGCGCCAAACCGCTGCGCCACCCAGGGATCCCCCCAAAATTTTTTTTATTATAGGATTTCTCATGCAGTGACTGTTGAAAGTGAACCTGACAGTAGAAATGTGGACAATGCAGAAAGCCAATGGAGGAGACACTTTGGGTTGGATTACTTTACTGTGTCCTACTAACCTCAAGTAGGCAGGCACCCTTAAGTCTGGTTTATGAGCTTGCTTAGTCCTGTAATGGAAGACCAAAACTGGAATTATCCAGTGTTATTGTACTCATTAGGGAAATACTAAAGGTAAAGTCTCCAGAAAGAAAGAATCCATCTTCAGGGATTTGAGGGTCAATTAAAATTGTAGGGGAAAGTAATTAAAAGCAAGATAGATCTGTGACTGTGAGTTGGCTTGGGGCAAAAATTAAACTATCTGCAAACTCCTCCACAATGGAAGAAGCATCATTCCTGCCCTTATGAGGTCTCGGGAAGATATTCTATCACAAAAGAAATTCATTAAAAGCTGAATCACAAGGGAGCATGTGCTGCAGGGCATGATACCATGGGGGTTTTGAGGGACAACAACCAAATCTATGAGGGATGAGGGCAGAAGAATGACATGATGACTTTAAGAGAGGGCTCAGAATGGAAGAGCTAGGATGTCACTAGGACAGACTTAGCCTAAACCCACGTCTTCACTCTCCTTCCAAGATGCTGTGGGCATAATCTGAGAGCAAGACTATGCCTATCCCCCTTGGTGCCTGGCACACAACTGGCGCTTAGTATACTTTGGTTGGGGGAAAAAATCAATGAATGAACACGGTGATGAGTCAATCAGGTATGTGAGACCTGAACAGCCATTTACCTGTCTGTCATCTAGTTCTCCCATTGGTCTTGCAGATTTCTCCATTGTCCTTTATCGCATTGCTCAGAGCTCTGGGCATGGCCTCACTCCTGGCATCACTAACATTGGCGTACTTGAGGCCTTGCTCACCGCATTCTTCCATGTGTCACCGACTGCTTCAGCTCCAGAGGAGAAGGACCCTCCAAAGAGCGGCTTCCCTATTCGTAGGCATTGTAAGGTGTCCTTGTTGCACCCTCATGCATCTCTCGGCCTCCAGCTTGGATTCTGCTGAGATAACCTCTTGGGGGAGGGAGGCTCGGGAAAGGTGGGAGAAGTAGGGCAATGCACCAAGTGAAGGCAGTACGGGTAATGTCTTACTCTGGACCCTTAGACAAACCTTCCCCGGCCAGCTCGGCTCTAGTCCTGCCGTGATAGAGCCGAGCAGCTATGCCACCTGATGTCACCTGCCAGGATGCTCATGAAAGAGACAGATGGAGAGAGTCTTTGAAAATTGTAATATTCTATTTAAATGTACTCTGTAGACAATGAAATTTTCCTAGGGGCACATCTTTTAGCTTTTCCTGTAACCCTCTGTCACTCCTTAAGCCTTTTCCTCCCTAAATATGAGGGAAAAAAAGAAATCCTGCATGCTATTTCCTCCTCCACCTTTAAAAAAAAAAAAAAAAAAAAAGGCAACATTATTTTCCAAGTTCCTCAGCAACTGAACTTTACAAGATAGGAAATTCGTAATTCAGAGTTAAAATTCACATGTAAACCAATTTTCTTAACCTAAAGGCTGCTTGTACATTAAAAAAATCTTCAGTCTTCACATCACTGTTAGTTAACTCTCCATTTCTCCTGAGCTTGTTCATCAGTCTCTGGAAAAATCTCCTGGCAACTCCACCCCATAGTAAGCGCCTCCATATCAGTGTGAAACCCTTAATTTAATAACACCGTTACAGTTTCCCAACATGGGTAAATGAAATAAACTAAATATGCACCAGGAAGGAAGGAAATTAATTTTTCTCAATTGAAAAAAGGAGAAAGACTTGCAAAAGCAGCAATTTAACAGTTGTTGCAGAAAGGATCATGGAAAATCCTCAATCAAGAGGTTGGGAGGTCACGTGTCTGTAACAGGTTTCAAAATAACTCCAGAAATCCCAACAGCAACAAATCAGAAAAGATTCAAGAGGCAAGATATTCCTTAAGAGATGAAAAGTGTTGGATGGGAGCCTGAAAAGAGAGAATTCTATCATAATCAGAAATCAGGTTTGACACTGGCAATTCACATTAAATCAAGAATCCCCAGAACTTGTCTTTTAGCCATTTCAAAGACTTTTTAGTCAATGTGTTTTTCAAGTCATGAGCAGAAGACATCCAGCACCTTGTTTTCTAGAACGAGATTTTGGGGGGAGTGGAAGGGAAGGGATTCATAACTTATGAGAGACTTAAAATATAAAAAAAGATGATTAAGACAAAGTGGATCAGGTGTAATACTGATTGCAAGTCAATGCAACTGGGTACACTGTGACCAAAATGTGCTGATTCATATGAAGGCTGGTAAAATAGAGGGGAAAGAGGCCTGGAACTCATTACTGATTCCAAGCTGGGAAATACGCCGACTTTATTGCATTATTGTTGAGGGGTGGAGGGGGAGACACGACACACAACCCCCCATGATTCTAGAATGCATTAAAAAGAAAATCGCATGCAAGGGAAGGAGAAATAGTCATTTTGTTATGCTTCCCAGTAGACTCTTAGAAAACCGCATGCCATCTTGATTATTGTACTTCTCAAACGGTATGAAAATCTTGAGATAATCCAGAAAGAAGGACACAAATGAAAAGAGAGAATGCATGATGAATAGGAGGTCCCATGAGGAAAGGTTAAAGCATCAGGATTATTTAATCTGAAAGGGAAAAATCAAGTGGTAAAATATCATTGTTTTCAAATATATGACAGATTTTTGGCAGAAGGATGCTGATCATATGTTTCCTGAGTATACAGAAGCCAGGACAAACAATATAGATGGAAATAAGAACAATAAATAAGTCTTCTGGTGGCATTCTTTTCCCTACAGACCAAGGCAAAGCTCTTTTGCGGTGCTTGCCCGTTTCTTATCACTGCCACCACTTGGCTGCAAAGCCGTGCCAGCTGCTGCCCCTCTGCCTCCGTTCCTATGTGCTTCCCACATGTCCTCTTGTCTCTACTGGCCTGGCTGGCAACTTTGCATCTCTTCCGGGCTGTACTCACTCATGTTTCTGGCTTCCCCCAATACCAGGAGCTCTTGGCAATAGTGCTAGACCCGAGTTTAAACCCAATGGAAGGTTGTTAAATCAATGAACGATTTAAGGAGGAAATAATACCAAGAACAAAGACTAAGAGAGAGATATCTAATAAGGAATTTTGGGGTGAAATGCTGTGCTCTAGGGTTAACCTGTGCTTCAGGGTTATTGGGGGTGTCAATCTGTGGATATCCAACACCTATATAATGATCGAAAATTTATTTTGTCTCTGAGGAAATTTTACTGATCCTCCTGTTTATATCTAGATTCTAATCCCTCAATAGAATTTTTCTTGGTCCCATTTTCTTACTGATCCTAAAAAGAGTGCATATAACTAGCTGTGTAGCTTTTTTCATATTGTTGGTTTACAGTAAATTCTTGGGATCTTATGGTAATTAAACACTATGCCCGTTCCGGGGCAGTAGCAATTCAATTATTCTGTTATTTTGACCATCCATGTGTTAGTCCACCAAGGCCCATCTGTGCAGTATTGTTATTTAGAACACATTGTCCTGGGAACCACACAGCTTCCTGGGAATATGTGGATGGAGAATCTTCTAGAGTTACTCAGCATCTCCTCTGGTGTTAGGCAGGCTGCCTAGTGAACTTCGCAAAGAAGTAGAGGGAACACAGAGGTAGCAAGTGGCCCCTCTGCCACTGGACAACTCTTTCAGCAAACTCTGCTATTTCCTTGAAGCCATCATATGAGACCATTTCTGCATTATATGAGGCCGGAAGGGATGGCAAGAATTCATCTGAGTCGTCCCTGTCTGTCTGGGCAGAACAGAACTCACCCATTGCAGAAACCTGGCTGGATTTCTCCCTCTATTAAATCTCCACATGCCCCTATTGCATTTTATCTTTTTATTTGTTTCCAAACCACGTTTCCTCTCCAAAACAAGCCTTTGCTGTGTTTACTTAAAGATACATTAGAACGCCAGTTTCCCACTGTGCCTCTTATTCCTTTGCCAAAATTATGCAAATTAAGAATAACCCCAATCTGGTTGGGGTTGCTCCTGATTGAGAAGTAATTGGATTGTAAAATGCTAATCCATGTGCTAATATTTGTCCCTGAAGGTATAGGGACCTTAAAATGCTAATGTGAGAGCCCCTCCATGAAAGAGGACTATGAGGTGAGAGGTTGAGGGAGGAGCAGAGAGGCAGGGAGTCCAGTGGGACTGAGAAAATGGGTCTTTTGGAAACAGTGAGGGCTTTTGTTTGTTTCATTGTATTTTCCCTTATTTTCCAAACTTCCAATGGTGACTGTGTATAACTATTATGAGCAGAAAAAATAAAGTGAATTGTGAGAAGGAAAGATGATAAGGAGCACAGAAGCAGATGAGAGGAAGGTAGAGGCTAGTTGTCAAAGCATGTCCAGGGAAAAGTTGGATACAAGGAAGTTCTGAGGCCAGGGTCCAGGGACGCTGCGGGGTCCATCAGCAATTAGGTAGCTAAGGGAACAGTGGTCCACCATGGCCTCTGGAGGCCTGCTGGGTCTGAGAGAAAACAAAAACATCTTCAAACCCATAGAAGAGGTAAATGTGAGTCACCACTTGGAAACTATAAATGCCGTACCCAGTCCACGTTTCTTCATTCACTTCTTCAACAAAATGTATTCTACAAATACATATTAATTACACTCTGCACAGCATACTCTCCTCCTCTCTGTGGGAAAAGGGAAGATAAATAGAGTTGAATAAAACACCTTTTCCCTGTTAAGGAGCAGAAGGCTTTCTGAATGAACCTCTGGTAGTGAGCTTGCGAGGGTAGTCTGTGCCCAGGGCCTTCATGTGCCTTTTGGCAGCAGGGAGTTCTGGTCCCCCTGAGCTGGCTGAGTGCAGCCATGGGGAATGGAGAGAAGGCTGTTGGGGATGGATGGATGACAGACTTGCTTGGGGAGGTGCTGAAGAAGGGCTGAGACCTCGCATTGAAAGTCTTAAGAAAGAAATAAGATGGTGATAATGCAAAGTGCCTTGCAACATGGCCCTTTGTTTGGGGGCTGCCTCTGTCCATGTTCTATCCCACACCTTCATCAAATCCTTCCTACACGTGATCCCTCCAGTGGGAAGCTCTGAACTTTGGTGGTAAGTCATTAGCTGTCCTTTCCTGGTCACCCAGGTCTTTTTCTCCCACACTCTTAAAACCCTTTAATGTCTTCTCAGAGATTAAGGATTTCTTTAGCTAATTCTTCCCCCTACCTTCACCAGGAAGTCATATATCATTATTGTCAGCAGTTGGATCCCATATGTACCATAGAGGTCAAAGATTCCAGCTAGTGAGTTACGAGCACCATGAATGAAAAGCAACCCATTAGAGAATAATGTAATAATCTGGAGCAGAGGGAGCCATATTCAAGGCATGCCTTGGTGATGTCTCAGCTTCTGGCATCCAGGCTCTGGTTTCAAACAATCTCAGGCAAAGTACATTAAGGCCGATGTCATTGACTTTTACCAATGTACAGAAAATGTGGCAGAAATGTTGGAAGACCTCTGAAGTCCCATTAGTTGGGTTGAGACTAGGACCTCACTTTCTACTCTAGAAGTTGGGTCTAAAACCAGGAAAGTAAAATCTCCCAATATCTCAAATAATGTGCCATGTGGGTGCAAGTGATCGATGCTCAGTTCACCTCCCAGGGGAAAGGTTTCCAGGATACCTTTTGTTTTTTAAAGATTTATTTTAGAGAGAGAGTGCATGAGTGGGGGGAGGGGCAAAGAGAGACTCTCAAGCAGACTCTCTGCTGAGCATGGAAGTGGACACAAGGCTCATGAACTTGAGATCATGACCTGAGTGGAAACCAAGCCTCTGCCACTTGACTGACTGAACCACCCAGGCACCTCTCCAGGATACCTTTTAAGAAAAGTAAGGGGCTGTTCTTTTTTGTAGAAAAGGAGGGTGTTTATTGACACTTTTTAAAAATTAGTTATAGACTCAAAAGTTTTCCCATTTTTTTTCTGACACAACTTACTTCTCTAATCAAAGGTACTCAGCATAAAAATTCAGGAGAAATATTTCTTTAGCCACCAGAATATCTTCTCTTTATTTTCTGTATTGTTGGTTCCAAGTTAGTTACCATGAAAATGACCACCTCCAAAGCTCTGAAAGTTCTGCTTCCAACAGGTTCTCTTATTTCATACAAATACAGTAGCAGGTGCGATGCTATTTGACGAGGGCTTTGTATGATTTCATACCTCTCTCCATCAATAACAGTCTGTCCTTAAAAATTCATCAACTTTCTCTGGGCTTCAGCTGGCTTGCCTGTGAAAAGATGGCTGAACCAAGTGTGTTCCCAAGTGCCTAGTGGTCTAAGTAAACTCCCATATTGAAAATGTGTCCCCAAGCAGGACCACTATGTAGTCACAGCAAGGCAACCTCATTCCTCCTGACAACCCTGCCAGGTGCTTTCAGCTTCAGAACATGCTTCCATCTCCTCTCTTTTATGACTGGGAAAGCCTGAACTTTGCTTCAAGATGTAGCTCCAAAACCTTCTCTGGGAGACCCTTCCAACCTCTATTCTTCTGCGCACACGTGTCTGAGCAGGCACACATACATTTCAGGATCAAGTCAGTTCTAGAGGTGTGCCCAGAGCACTTTCTACACATCTGGACTATGTGAGTCTTTTCTACCATGAAGGCTAGGTTTAAGATTCAGTGAAGGGGGCAAAGGTGTCACAGACAGAATTACCTTTGAAAAGCACTTAAGCTAGCCCATTTGTGATGATGCTTTGAGGGACCGCATTTACAAAAACTACTCATATCTTTTCCCCCCAGTTTTATTGAGCTATAATGGACATACAAGATTGTATAAGTTTAAGGTGTACAATGTAACAATTTGATATATCATATATTGTAAAATGGTCACCACAACAAGCTTAGTTAACTCCATCTCTACACATAGTTTTAATTTTTTTCTTGTAATGAGAACTATTAGGATCTTTCTTAGCAATTTCCAAATAGGCACTATGGTATTATTAATTGTAGTCACCAGGCTGTAAATCACATTTATTTTATTTTTATAACTAGAAATTTGTAACTTTTGATCCCCTTCACCCATTTCCCCCACCCCAAACACCTGCCTTTGGCAACCCACCAATTATTCTGTTTCTATGAGATTATTTTTTTCAGATTCCACATAAAAGTGGCATCTATCTCTCTCAGAGAGAGTGTCTTTCTTTCTCTGACTTATCTTACTTAGCATAAAGCCCTCAAGGCCCATCCATGTTGCTGCAAGTGGCAGGATTCCTTCTTTTTTATGACTGAGTAATACTCCATTGTATATATATGCATACCATATTTTCTTTATCCATTTATATATATTCTATCAGTCTATCTATCTATCCATCTATCTATCTATCATCTATCCGTGTATCTATCTATACATACCACATTTTCTTTATCCATTCATCTGGTGATGGACACTTAAATTGTTTCCACATCTTGGCTTCAGTGAATAATGCTGCAGTGAACAAAGGAGTGCAGTTATCCTTTCTTTTGGATGAATACCCAGAGGTGGGATTGCTGGATCATATGGCAATTCTATTTCTAATTTTTTGAGGAAGCTCCACACCATTTTCCATGGTGGCTACATCAATAGTGCACAAGCATTCCCCTTTTCCACATATTCATCAATGCTTGTTACATCTTGTCGTCTGATACTAGCCATTCTGATGGGCTTGAAGGGATATCTCATTGTGGGGAAACTACTGGTATCTTTGTCACCAGTGGCATGCTGGCTCAGGAGGCACCTGTGCAAGGAGAGTCAGGAGAGTGAACCTGGCCAAAACCCTGCCACTCAGGCTCCTGAAGTAGCTGTGCCCTTCTCCCTCACCTTGGAAAGTCCAGTGCTCAGGAGTGGAACACACTGGACATGTCTCCTATTTAGTCTGGGTTAATGTTTTTCCACAGCCATCTCCTGGGCACAGTCACTTCCTGAGTGGTGTCAAGTCTAAGGCCAGTCCTCTTCATCTTTGGTGCTCAACAGAGCTCAGGCTTTCTCTGGAAGCACCTGGTGAATTGTCGACAGACCATTTGCCTTATATTAAAATCACGTTCCTGCACAGGAAGTCAGTGAACTCACTTCAAAGAGACCTTTGTAACAAGCCATCCTCATCGAGTGGAGAAAGGGTCCGGGGTCTAGAGAATAGTGTTGGTGGCACCCACTGGACTTGACAGAACGTGTGCTTGGGTCTGAGACTTGTTTTTCCCACCCCCAGGGAACCAGGACAGGTCAGCCATTTCAGAAACCAGTCAAGGGTTTGTTTATATATTAAATGACCCATTGTATTAATGGTGGAGACTCAGGCATACTCTGGATAGGTCACTCTGGTGTGGTGACCAAGGACATTAGTAGAAGCAACTGGGTATCCTAGAGTGGGAAGCAGCCAATGTGAGCCTACCCTGGGGCCTGTCATAGGACTAAGGACAGACAAAGGATTTCATCAAAATTATTCAGGGGTGTCTCTGTCCCCTGAAGGTTAGTTTGGTAGTTACTTTTTTTTTTTTTTTTTTTTTCTGTGGCCGGGACCCTTGAGTGTGCTCTGGCTACCACATTTGTCATTCTACCTGAGTCCTGTTTCTCCAAGTATTCAGCTTCAATCTGGGGAACAGTGGGGAAGGGTTTTCTCTACCTCAGTATATTCAGAAGCACTGTGTTTGCTCTCTGCGGACCTCCTAATCCAGCTTGTAAACTAAGTACTCAATAATGATCGGTCAGTGTGGAAAGCAAAGTGGTTAGACTCAGAGTACCTCTCCTCTCCACCCTCCCAGCCATAATTGTGGTCAGCTCCCAGTTGGAGAGAAAGCTGGCAAGCCACATCCTCCTTCTCAGGCCCACGGCTTCTACTACATCTTCCCACCTCCACGGTCTTGAGGGCGGAGACCTGACACCTCTAAATCTAGACTTGATGGTTAGTCCAAGTGAAGCTTGCCTTGAAAAGAAACAGGCATCACCATCAATAAGGCACCTTCCTTTACATTTCTGTAGGTTGGACTGTCTGCCAAATCCCATGCAGCAACTGGAGGCAGCTGTTGGGGGAAAGCAGGGCATGCATGTACTCACCTCTCCTGGCCCTGTCAGGAGGAGAGCTCAGAGGGAAGACTCACAGGCAGGAAGGAGTAAAACACTGAGACTGTAGTGTTCAGAAATTCCCTGAGGCTCTAGAGACTGTTTTGAGAGCTAAGGGAAGTCTGGGAGCTGGGAGTAAATTATGGGTGTTATTTTCAGTTGCTGGGTTAAATTATTAGTGTTCTCTGCTTAGCTGTTATCCTGAGCACTGAAGTTATAGCCTTGGTCTCACAAAGATCTGTGTCCCTGCCCAACTGACTAGGCACAGGTGAGAAGGGTCCCATGCTCTCTGAGGGTTCCAAACATTCCCTTGGGGCAATAAGCCGCTGAATTGTCCACCAGGCTGACAGACCCACGATGGCAAAGGGAGTGTGTCCACCCTACCTCACTCTGCAATCCTCATGGTTAGTGGTTTATGACCACAAAAAACAGGGATATCTACGACTCAAGATGAACCCATTTCAGTGTATTCTAGATCTAGCAAAAAAAGGTTTTAAGTATTAAAGAAAGTGAAATCCTGGATTGCCACCCCCTGTTCTCTTGTCTCTCCTGTAACTACTTTGGCCTGAAGTCCTAAAGGGCTCAGGTTCCTTGCAGGGGTCTCTCCATCTCTCTCTGTCTCTGTCTCTGTCTCTGTCTCTGTTTGTCTTTCTCTCTCTCTTCTACCCTGCATGGATGCACTTCCACTCCCCTCCACACTCATGCATAATTCTCCTCTCAGTTCCTCTTAATAATTTACTCAGCAACCGAAAATAACACCCACAATTTGCTGCAAGTTCCCAGACTTCTTTAGCTCTCAAATAGATACAAGAGCCTTCGGGAATCTGTACACCATGGTCCTGTTGGTTCTTACAGCCTCATACTCTCCATCCTCCCAGAGGGGAACATATGTCATGTGGAAGATTTAGGGCCTTTCTTCTCCTTTTAGTCATTGCTGCGCCACAGCATGTCATTGTACTAGGCAGTTTAGTATCTCTCCAGAAAGTGGACAAGATCAGGGAAAGAAAGGAATTCTCAAAGTCAGATCCTTTTTTGCCACAGCATTTCATATATATATATTTATATATATATGAAAATTGATACTGGAGGATTTTGAAATTAATAATACAAATAGGATGTTGTAAGTTCATGTTTGATTTCAATTCCCCATGCTAAGAATGTTTCATCATGGTCCAGAAAAGGAGCATCTGTTTATACCTTCTATTTCCTAATGATTGGAACACTGCAAACACAGAAAATCCAGAGAAAACTGTCAATGCTGAGAAGCTTCTTTCCTTTATATATTACATGATGCACAGTGCAGGGTTAGGCACATAATAGTATCTCAGGAAATGCATTCAGGTCTTTTGGGTATAGCCTTACACTGTCAAAAGTTTATTTTATCTCTGGCCCTACCTTGAAAATGATAGTTAACTCTTTAAAAAAATTTTTTTTATTGTGTGCCAGGCTCTGCAATAAGTAATTAACAGCTATCAAGTGATTTAGTCCACATAGCAGACTTGGGAAATATCATTATTATTACCATTTTACTATAAGAAAAAAAACAAGGCTTAGAAGGCTTAAGCATCTTGTTCACTATTTCATTGCTAGTAAGTGGCACAGCTGAGATCTGATCCCATACCTAACTGACTCCAAGTGTATACTTTTAACTTTTATGAGCTTTGTCTTGCCAGAACAACTCTTGAGTTGGCAGAGTGGGAACCCAATGCATGGAGGTCTGCTTAGTTGTTTCAAAGCACAGGGGTCCAAATACCTTCCCTCAGCTTCCGTTTCTAGAAACTTACCTCTGTACACCCCAATCACTTCTATACTTAGGAGCACTGAAGGACAGGAGGTTGAGTTACATTTTTACAAAACTGATTGCTTTCTTCTTAAAAAGATAGGGTGAGCCACATCCAGTGTAAGCCTTATTCCACATTAGTGATTTAATATCTCATGATGTTATAAATGTCTTCTTTGCTCTAAGGTTTAGGAAAATTTCAGAGATGAGGAAATTAAGCTCCCTTTGTCTATCCCAAGTGGCCAAGATGTTGAAAATTCCCATTCCATGGTTTAAAATAGCCTGGATAGCTAAAGGAAAGTAAAATTAAAACTCATTTCCTGTTTACCATTTTGATTTCTTCTGAGAGCTGAATATATCCATTTTCTTGCTCTCTGAAGGTTTCCTCTCTGTTTATTTAAGAGAATACCCTTATATTTTAATAAATAATAAAATACTTTTTATTTTGTTGGGGAAGAAAACTTTTTCTCTACCCTTCAAGGTTCTTCTGGCTGGCCTAAGAATGAAATTGACATGAGACAGATGAACAGGAGGGAATCAGATTTAATTTTGTACATATGGGGAACCCACATAAATATGATATATTCCATAGACAACCAGGCAAAATGAAATATATATGTCATTCTGGACTAAGGAGAAAGGGGTAGGTGTCTGGGGCTACAAAAGGAAGGAAGGCAATTTCCAGAGAAAATAGAAAGAATACATGTTTGGTAAACAAATGTTTTCTGGGACATTCAGAAACAAAGGGACATTCAAGGACTATATTAAACAGGCTGTGCTAAATTACCTGCTGTCTATCATACTCAGTTCATATTATGCAATAGTCATCTATGATGATATCTCCCTTCTCAGATCAGGCCCCTATCTAAATTCTTTAAGGCAGTTAGGGGAGAGGCAAAAAAGAAAAAGTTCCTCAAGTCTTCTTTTCTTAAAAATAATCAGCCTAAAATAACTGTATGCCAAAGAGACACATTTTTGGTGGCAAATTTTGCTCTGCTACAGTTACTAGATAAGGCACAGCCCTATCAGTCTTCTAAAGACAAGTGGCCTCATTGTATAAACCATTGTTAGTTGCAGACATTTAAGGGGAATAACAGGCAGCCCAATTCTAACCTGGCAAGGATCATAGCAGCCCAAACATTACTCCACCCAGCAATTACCATTATTTCCTTGAAAACTCTTTGGGTTCAGAGTCACCAATGGCTGGAGCAGACTCCAGGACTCACTAAAGAATCAATAATAGCAGCTCACTCCGTGGTGCTGGCATGAGGTGATGAAGTTAGAAACTACATGACCTTCAAAACAAGTGATTTAACAATTACGGATATAGAATGGACAGTAAAATCTGCCCCTCCTCTCTTCTTTTGGAGCAGATATTTGCTGATTTAGGTAATGTGCAAGTGTTTTCCCAAGGCCCATTTGGTCTCAAGCAGGACAAAAGCACTCAAAGAAATGGCTCTTGCCATGCTGATATAAATGGCTGGAGCCATGGGCTACCATTATACTCAGTGGGTTTTTCTCTACATTCTTTTTTTTAGAATGATAATATTCTACTTTCATGCTAGAGAATCGTTTTAGCAACTAAATTATAATGATAAGCATTGTCACTCAGCCCCTTTCTTTATAAAGAGAAAATTCCTCAAAGTCCTCTGGAAACTATGGGGATTTTCCATGACTGGAATGAATTCATCTAAAGAAATAGAACATAAAACATACAAGGAGTTTATGGATTAAATGATAACCTTGAATTATTCTGGGAAGAAACTGTTGATACGAAAGCCTTATAAAATGCATTCATTCAGCCACCCAACAAATATTAATTGGGAATAGACTTCCCCCACAGTCTGTGCTTGTACTTGGTAGAACTTTAAAAGAACAGAGATGTTGTTTAGGTCCAAGTGGGACCACTGAGGCTGGAACCTTGCTTTCCAGTCAGTAGATAAGGGTGGCAAGCAGGACCTGGGATCAAGAAACAAGTCATAAACAAGCTTGGGACACATTTGAAATAAAGGATACTCTTATATTAACATAGTGGTGTTGTATCAACATAATAGGTCCAGAAACTGATTGCACAATATCATAATGGAGGGACCTGGCTTAATCGCAGTTCCTTTTTTCAAAATACCTAGTTTTTCTTTGGTCTAAAGTTTAATGTGCTATAATAGAGTGATGTGGTTGCTTTAAACAGCTAATATAATAGCTCTATTAAAAGAAATAGAGTGTCCAGAGGGGTGCCTGTGTTGGCTCAGCTGGTTAAGTGTCCAACTCTTGATTTTGGCTCAGGTGATAATCTCAGGGTTGTGACATCAAGCCTCAGGTAGAGCTCTGAACTCAGCATGGAATCTGCTTGAGATTCTCTCTCTCTCCCTCTCCCTTTGCCCCTCCCTGCCCCACTCATGCTCTCTCTCTTTTTCAAATAAATGAATAAATAAAATCTTTAAAAATATATATAGTGTCCAGATAATAAGTAACAGTAACAAAGTATGTTGATCCAAAGACAATTAAAAGATATATTCAGGGATCCCTGGGTGGCGCAGTGGTTTGGCGCCTGCCTTTGGCCCAGGGTGCGATCCTGGAGACCCAGGATCAAATCCCACATCAGGCTCCTGGTGCATGGAGCCTGCTTCTCCCTCTGCCTGTGTCTCTGCCTCTCTCTCTCTCTCTCTCTCTCTGTATGACTACCATAAATAAATTTAAAAATATTAAAAAATATTTAAAAAAAATAAATAAAAGATACATTCAATTCAAGGCATGGCAATTTAAGATGTATCCTGACATACAATAATGTATCTCGAGAAGGAAGGTGTAGGGGCTGAGGATTCTATAATAATGCTAGATATAAAATGGTTAGGGCTCTGAGTGTTTAGCTTGGAAAGGAGAAAACTAAGAAACATAACTGTCTTCAAATATAAGAGGAGCTGTTGTGAGGAAGGAGAAATGAGTAGGTTTTATTTCAGGAAAGAGAATATAAGCAAAGAGCAAGTAAATGTCTATAAGAGACCAGAGGAAGTAAATAAGAAAGGAAGTGGCAAGGAGATGATTTCTAGCTCAATTTAAGGGATCAACTTTCTAAAAACAGCTTTCTCACAAACCAAAGTGCTCAGTAGTGGAAATAGCACTCTCCAGGGATAGAGAGCTCTTTGTTGTCCACCAGAACATAAACTCTGTGGCCATTTGTCAGGACTTTGAGGAAAGTGTTCCGGCATCAGGCAGGATGTTAGCTGTCTAAGGTCTTATTCATCTCCGAGATTCTGGGTTTCTGTGATGGGCCAGACCTGAAATGGTCCCACTAAGAACCATTGGTAGTCAGGGCGGGAAATAGAGCACAAATGCATGAGCTCATTGATCAAAGTGCTTTTAAACAGATGGTGTGTGAACCAGACTAGCCATCTTGGACAAATCTGCCATGATGACCTTCCTGTGACCTCTGCTCCCACATTCCTTCCTTTTGTTTAACCACACCCTTAACTATACCTTCAGGCCATAACCTCCTTGATTTGCCCTGGAGATATGACTATGACACACACCTATTAAACTTTCTCCTCCTAGGTGTCCCCTAAGCTGTACTCCCAGCCTCTAAGATAATAAAAGCAGGCCTTAAGCGATGTGGAGTTGAGGAGATCTAATGGTCTTAAGGGTCTGCAAGACATGCTTCTGGCCCTAAGTCCCCTAATAAACTATTTCTCATCAAGTTGACCTTGTCAGTTTTTTCTCTGGTCTTATGGCTCCTTTGGCCTTTGGAGGTCATTTTGCATATCTCTTTCACAAAGCAGACGGACTCCTCTAGATACATTAGTTAAAGCCCCAGCTTGTTTCTCAAGGATATTTCTAGAGAAGGGACCTTTCCATAGAGTAATAACAGAGTCAAGGAGTATGACTGGCAAGGTCCTCATGGGATGTGCTCCTTCTGTGACAAATATAAATGAGAAGAGTCATTTGGTCACTGGTGACAGCTCCCATTAAAAATTCTAGGTATAGATCTGGGAGAAAGGATGCCGAGATATGCGAAGGGCAAAGAACAATCAAAGAGAAGAAGGAAATATGGACTCAATCCAAATAGAGTGCTCCCTTCGGGTGCTGTTTGAGAGAAATAGTCTGCTTTTCTTGTGCTATTTCGATGCAAAGACTTAGGGAATACAGACACACAAAATGGTAGTTCAAATTGAATGCTTCATCAGATTTATTTATTTTTAAAATTTTTTTATTGTTTTAAAGATTTTATTTATTTACTCATGAGAGACACAGAGAGAGGTGGAGATGTAGGCAGAGGGAGAAATAGGCTCACTGTGGTGAGCCTGATTTGGGACTCGATCCCAGGATCCCAGGATCAACCACTGAGCCATTCAGGCACCCCCATCATATTTTTTTTTCATTAAATAAAGCATTTATTTGGTTCAGTCTAAATTTTAATACATGAGGGTATAGCATTTGTTTTGAAAATTTATTCTTTCCTTACCATTCCAAGAATTCTTTGGGGTAGAGACAATATTTTTTTTTTTTTTTGGTATCCCTGGGTTTTGCATATGATCTAACACATAGTAAATATTGCAATAAATATTTAGTATACTAAACAGAAATATGTTTTTTGGATGGTAGATAGGTTGAAGTATCTGGGCAAAACCAATGATTCCAACTTCCTCTGGTCTTCTGTTTTAGCAAAACACTCCTCTGCTCCAGGTACAGAACTATGCTCTGAAGCACTTGATTCCAATATATGGTCCTCTAGCACCTTCCATGCAAACCTCAGTTGTCTTGCTCACTCGTTCACTCAACAAATGTTTATTGAGCCCTGACTTTGTGCCAGGTACCAGGCTAGGGCTGGGTTACAGATAAATGATATCTACAGAAAAAGATATCTGCTTCCTGAAATTCTCCTCCTGAGTCTGTGGTTGGGGGAAGTAATAATAGCACCAAGGATCAAGTACCTAGTAACAAAACAAAAGAAAAAAGTTTCTTTTTTAAATGACTAAATGAGATGTATTGATAGACCAAATGAAAGCAACTTTTTAAAAAACTCCATTCTAGAATCTCTGTGATTTAGCATTTCTTTGATCCAAAAATATATACAGATAACAAGAATAAATACAAACACCTTGTCCAGGAAGACTGAGTAATCCAAAGAGAATTTGATGCAAGCTTTAGTTACCTTTGTTAAGTCAGAAAAGTAAAATGATTACAATCAAACACCATTCACATTCGACTTGACCAAAGCCATTGTTATAAATAGAAATTGTTCTGACTATCAGATGTCTAGAGAATCACTTTCTCTCTACCTGCCACCTGCTTGCTCATCAGCAATTTCTAATGGGTCAGCAAATAAAAGAAAGATTTGAAAGGGCCACTGCAACCACGCTATTGAGAATCTGAATGTGAATTGGGTCATCTTGTTACTAAAGGAGTTGGTTCTCCTCTCATATCCTCAGATAAGAATGGCAAAAAGATGATAGAAAAATGGAAAAAGAAGAGACAACATGTGAAGGAGGGCAGATCCAGCCAAGCTTGAAGGCCAATTAAAACACAAAGATCTAGGGGGGAAAAAAGGACACCAGACAAGAAAGAAAAGGAGGAAGTGGGAAATAAAGTAAAAGAGGAACTAACATTTTTCAGAATCACTAAGGTCTAGTTTGAACTTGCTAGAAAACAGGCATTCCCTCGCCGTTGATCTGGAGGGGCCACTGTAGTCGGATGCCTGCCTTCCCAGGAAGTGTCCCTAATGTTGGAGGCCAGTGATGTAGTGACTGTCACCAGCTGGATTCTGCTCAGGACATGGCAGACATTGATGCCAGGGTAGCCTGAGTGCAAAGGAGACCCACACACAGGAGCAGATGGTGGAGACGCACTTGATATCTGTTAACTATTCAATCCCTCTGAGTTGTGTCCCTGGGAAACATTTTGTTTCCTCATTCTAAATTGGTAAAGCAAGACATTTTAATATTACCTAATTGTCCCTACCTACATAGGGTATTTGTCACACAGGCAGCATTAACAATGAACTGGGCAAGGTCAGCCGAGTGCTGCTGACACAGGAGAGCTGAGGAGCAGAGCAACTCACCCACCTGCTCTCACTGCAGGTGCTGGAGAAGCCCAGGAGGGATGCCGGGGCCTTGTGCCTGCCTCCCACAAATATTGTTAAGATTGACATGATCATGTTGGCAAACTGCTCCATGCTCCTGAGAGAAAGAGTGTTACAAGGATATGATTTTATTATTCATCACACGGCATGTGCTTCCCGTTGGAGAAGTCAGATGCAAACTGCCTGCGGGTTGTAATTTCACTCTGCTCCTCCCAGCTCCTTCTGAGTTGGGGACTGGCAGCTTAGGTTACTCTATCTGAAAAATGAGCGCCTTAATTACCAACTACAATACATCAGAGGAGAATGACAGAGCAGAGAAAGTTCGATTAGAGCAGCTATATTGCCCTGGTGATATTTGCCCAGATGGGTCAGTCCAGCCAGTGAGGAGGAAATCAAACCAATGATGAGCTTTGCCTCCATTGAGTTGGGATTCTCTCTAAGCAAGACACCACATGGCAAAAAATAATCAATAGCAGGAGAAACAAGACCAAACCATGCCTGGGTTTCAATGCCTTGGGGAAATAAGAGGAGAAGGAAACTTTATTAAAACTATTCCGTCAACCCTACCAATTCCTTTGAGGTATCTCTGCTTTAAATATTCCAGTCCATTTTGGAGAGTGGAGACAGATTGATCTTGCACTAAATGGACATTTAGTTGGATATAGGATGTATAACAAGAGATGGATTTTCCCGGGGAAGCATGTGAGAGGGTAGGGAGCCCCTCCAACTCCCATCCTATGGACAGACCCAAAATTCACTGGCTACTTCCATGACTGAGAAGAAACTAGAATATTGTTTGCAGTGCAATAAGGACACATCAAAAGACAGGAAGAATAGTCATCTATGACTCGGACAAATGATACAAGATGGGGCTCCCTCCCCCTGCCCCGTATATTGTCTTTAAATAAATCACAAACAAATGACATTATAACTTGTCAGTACTAACTCCAAAGTGAGAAAAACAACAACAACTTTTTTTTCTTCTGGTCTTCCTCCTGTTTGTTTCACTCTTTACAAACTTTGGACAGCTGTGAGTCCCTCCCCGCCTTGCTTTGACACTTCACTGCAGAGCTCTAAAATTGTCAGAGGTGTATTGAATTCAAGGTGATCCAATCCAGTAATTTTCTAATCATTGGATTGTGTGCCTGCAACAGGCTCCATGCTTTCCTGAGCACTGTGGAGTTCAGAAAAAACAAAAACAAAAACAAAAGCAAAAGCAAAAGCAAAAAAAACTCTCTTTGCCCTTGTCCTGAAGGAGCTTATAGACTTGCTAACATAAATGAAGTTGTTATAGACTATATAGCACTGGGGAATAGTAACCCAGTGCCCAAAGGTACAGGACATAGACTAACTACTGTTTCTCTGGTCTTGAAAAACAGACTTGACACTGATAAGTCTCCCTAGCTGCCCTCTCCCTTTCCTTGTCATTGTCCCAGGAATCCTACTGGGACCAGTGCCCACTCAATTGCTGGGATGATTCCACCCTCATTCTTGGCACCTGGACTTGAGATAGGAAGTGTGTACACAGCCTGCAAACCTTTGCCCATCCCCCCACCCCCTGCAGCTCCCAATCCTGTCCTATCCCCCATCTTCTATGAGGGGTTGTGTGCTGACCTCTTCTCTTCCTTGGGGGCAAAGCTTCAGAAGGCTGACCTGTCTCAGGTTCTGCTCCCAGGGATAAGAATTTGGCTCATGATTTCATTTCCACAAGACAGATCATTTACTACAGTGATGAAATGGGCATGAGACATAAGGTCAGATTCAACCGTCTAGGAGATTCAAGCTACAAAACGTATGAGCTATAGACCCAAAATAGGGAGGAAGAAACTAATGTGTTTGAGTTAAGAGGGCCTTCCAATGCATGTCTAATGTAAAGAGAAGGTCGAAGGAAAATTTGGAGGAGCAAAATGAGGCCTTTAAAGATTTGCTTTGGAAAAAAAAATAAAAAAAAAAAAATAAAGATTTCCTTTGGGATAACCATGGCCTCCTGAGCTTTGGAAACGGGTTTCTTTATCCTCAGCCTGGCCAGAGCCAATACAACCCAGCAGCTGCTCTGCCCATGAGAGTCAGATCTAAGACAATTTCCAGTGAGCCAGGCTGCTAAGCTGTCTCCTAAAAGTCCACCTCATCCCCTAGCCTGCAGTGTGTCCTTGCAACACGTTAGGGACCTGGGCCAACTCTTCCTTTCCCTATGGTGCACCTGAGTGCCAGCATTTGAGTGGAGCCAGAGAAGTCAAAAGAAGGTTCTTTGGTAGCAGTAAAAGCCTGTGACAACTATCATCCTTGAAAGTCACTTTCTAGGTAAAAAGACAGAAACCTCTTATGCCAGTTCTTCCAGCTGGTCCAAGAGATTTGGTCCAGGTATCCTTCGTAAAGTCTGGAGCTTTTCTTCTACAACAGTTGAAATCCTGCTCTGCTATTGCAGCCAAATCCAAGTGCCACCTCCTCTGAGAGGCCATCTAAGATGGAAAGCACCCCTTCTCCCACCATACCTCATTTAATCCTGGCCCATTCCCAGCTAAGTGCTCCACAGTTCTTGGTAATTATCTCCCCAGTCCTATGTGAGCGCCCTATTGTTCAATTTGTCTCTGCATTCCTCACAGCGCCGCCACACCTTGCCTTGCTGGAGGTGGTGCAGGGCACCTTTGGTGGTTGCTTGATCTGTGAGGGTCCTATGCTCTGCCTCACGTTGTTTGGATCCATTCATTCCTAGTGCCATTTTGCCCACCCCAACCTGACTTCTGCTCTGCTCCTGAGTCTCCCCTGACCTCTCTATTCTCTCCTGATATCTGGTGGACGGGTGGTCACTGCTCCCCCCTCAGGTTTGCTCTGCTCCCAATATAGCTTTTTTTTTTTAAGATTTTATTTATTTATTCACAATAGACATAGAGAGAGAGAGAGAGAGAGAGAGAGAGAGAGAGGCAGAGACACAGGCAGAGGAAGAAGCAGGCTCCATGCTGGGAGCCCGACATGGACTCCATCTGGGGACTCCAGGACCGCGCCCTGGGCCAAAGGCCAAACTGCTGAGCCACCCAGGAATCCCCCCAATATAGCTTATTACTGGTACCCTATTTTGCGGAAGGGAGATGTGTACAAAAATGAAACAGAAACTGGGCCTCCCCCACCCTCTAGGATCCCGACCTGCCACCTGTCCTAGAACCTGCTTCAGGATATACAGCAGAGTCGGTCCTATAAAGATCAATGCCTTCCAGGCTGCTTTCGCACACAAATCAAATCATGCAAATACAGCATTGAGAAGACAAGGAAGACACATGGCCAACAAAGATCTGGCAGCTCTTAGTGGACCACACAGGGAACGTGAGTCAGCTACGGCTTGTAGCCGTGATCTTAAGAGGCTAAGAGGCAGAGGCGTTAATGAATGAGCTCCAGGTGAGCCTCCTCCGAGGGCTCCTAATGGTGCCCGGAGGAAGGCTCTATTACGCAGCCCCAGACTGCCCTTCTCACCTCACAAATGCATGTCACCGGTCTCCAGAGACAGGTGGAAGGCAGTGATGGATAGACTAGACACCGCTGCACTTGTGATAATTGAAAGCGGAAAGGACAAGTCAGCTCTCCGATAAAGTGCGCTTGGAGCGTGGGTCCCCCTGGGGTTTCTTCTCAAGTCACCACCTGAGCTCAGTCTCCTGTCCCCCCAACTCATTCTCAACTGTTGTCTGGGAGGAGAGAGGCAGATCCCTTCCTACCCTTGCACTTCCCCTCCCCCAGCCTGCAGGCCCCACCCACTAATGTCACAAGGGTTAAATAATCACTGGGCCCTCTGGTAGCCGCTTTCCAGCAAACAGGCCACCTCTGATGAAAGCAGCCCAAACAGCTGCGCAGTTAGAAAGTGGCAGCGGTCACACACTGTGTCAGCCCTGCAGGGAACGAGAGGGTAATACATATTCAGCAGCCACACCTGCCCACCCCCAATGCGGCAAGGTCTCTAATGAGCATGCTTACTTCCAAATGGTCCCTTTCTGTAGGTCCCGAGCTACCTTGAGCTAAAACACTGATTGGCCGGGTTAAGGACAGGTTCCTCTCACCCTGAGCCCAGGCACTTGTGGGGGGGCGGGGTGGGTGGGGGCACCTCTCAGCCACCCTGCCGCGGGGCACTGTGGAGTCACCCTGGGACTTTAAAAAAACCCTGACTACCAGTTACACCAGAACTTCTGGGGTGAGGGGGTGGAGTGAACTGGGGAATTAAGATTATCCAAAAAATGTTTTTAGACTTTTATTTGGAAATAATTTCAAAATTATTGACAAGTTGCAAGAGTAAGACTCATACAAATGTTCACATCTATTGTGAACATTTTAACCTATTTGCTTTGTCATTTCTCTCTCTCTCTCTACACACACACACACACACACACACAACATTAACATTTTTTTCTAGCCCTTTGCACCTAAATACCTTGATAAGTACTTCCTAAGAATGGGGACATTCTTCTGTATAATTACAGTACTGTTAACTTTGATAAATTTAATATTGTTACAATACTTTCGGAATCAGTCTGTTTTTTCACAATCCAGATGAGTTCCATTTGCAGCCAAGTGGGTCTGGTGTCACTAACCCCCCCCACCACCACCAAACCCCCCAGGACCTTGGTTCCTGATGAAGGAAGCTGAAAGGAGGTTGACAGCCTAGATTAGGTTTTTCAGCTCACTGGCATGTACTGGCAGAGCAAAACAGGCCCAGGCACAAGTGAGATGCAGAGGAAGTCTGAGTCTGGAGTGTCCTCTTGAAAGCCATGTTTCTGTCCCCTGTCCCTTTTTTTCTTCCATCCCACAGCTCCATTTCCACCTGAGGGACCTCTCCTGTGACTCAGACTTATTTGATAAGCAGCAAATGATTTGTCAACAATGCAATGTGGTGCAACAGCCCATTGAGAAATGACCATGAGCTTGGTTCAAACTGCTTTAGACTTTGGTAACCAAAATGAATATTTCCCCTTCATCCTAATTAACCCCTCACAGTCTTTGAAGAGGAGTGTGATGCTTATAACTGTGTCAACTTGACTGGATCCCAGGGGGCCTAAATATTTGATTATTCAGGGTGTGTCTGTGAGGGTGTTTCTGGAACCATTTGAATTGGTAGTCTGAGGAAAGCAGATTGCCTTCCCCAATCATTCAGCCCAAGGAAGGCCTCAGTAGAACAAAAAGCTGGGTAAGGGAGAATTCACTCTCTGCCTAAATCTCCTGAACTAGGACATCAACCTTCTCCTGCCTTCAGGCTTGAAGTTAGCCTGGAACTAACCTTAGCTCTCCTGGGCCTCCAGCTGCAGGCTGCAGATCTTTAGGCTTATCAGCCTCCATAACCACAGAGACCAATTCCTTAAAATAAATATATATGTGATATATTTGGTTTTCTTTCTCTAGAGAAACCAGATTGATACAAAGAGTGAGCTGGATTTTTCCAGAAGGGAAAGGAATGGGATAGAGAAAGTTGAAGAAGAAATTTCCCATCTGGAAGGTAGTAGTTGGATATTCGGAGATGGGATGATGGGCTATAGATTCTTCAGGGACCTGACCCCCTCAAAGGTAACCCCTTTGAGGGGACACATCCTCAGGTGAAGATGGCAGTAAAAAACTAGGCAGAGAGAGCCAGGGTCCATGGGTCCAGGTGAGGATCCCCTAGGGCTGAGCTTGGCCCTGGGTGTATGAGCTTCCTGACAAGTGAATAGACTTTGAGGAACCATTCTGGCTGGCTGGAAGTCAAGCAGGTGCGTATCTCCAGCTAGAGCCAGAGGGTCAGGCAGGTAGTGTAGGACCAGCTCCATGGGCAGCCTAGATGACTTCCAAGAGATATGGCAGGATGAAGGATCCTAAAACCCCAGGACTCTTGTACGTCCTTGGAAAAGAAGGAGGCCCAATTTCCAGCTTTTCCTAAGTATCATGGAGCAATTGACATCTGAACATGCACACAGGGGCCAAATCATCTCCTTGTCTCAGTGTTTCCCTGGGGGAGGGTTAGGAAAAGTCCTTCTTCCCCATAACATTCCTTTAGAAACTTGAAGATGATTGGAAGTGTTTCATAGTCTATTGTTCCCTGGGGGTGAAGGAAAGCTTTGAATCCTCTGAAATTGATTGTATTTGCAAATGGGCATTTTTTCTGAGGAGAGAAACCTATAAACTTGATTAGATCCTCAAAAGGGCTTGGATGTAAAAGAAATCACATGCCATGATAGTGGAGTAACAAGGTCCTTTAGCACAAATTGCCTACTTTCCAGTCTAACTGCCTGGAATTGGTCACTATTCCTTCACTCAACCAGTATTCATGGCAGCCCTCCCACACCTCAGCTGCTTATCTCTAAATAAAATACTCTGTGCAAAGTGGTTCATACCCCTAGCCCTTGTTCCAACTGCATGTAGATTGAACTGTTTCATCACAACTGGCCCGTTACTCTCTTTCCACCCTAGAGTCTCAATGCTTCTCACTGCCAAGGCTGTGGAGCAAGTGCCGGCTCTGGAAGATTAAAATTTCCTACTCTCATCCTGGCTTCGCCTCTACCCAAGAATGCCTTGAGGCTTCTGTCAGAAAATATCCCTAGTGAGATATTAGCAGTGTTTCTTCTGCAAGGACTGTTTTCAGTCTTACTGGGATATTGGGAAGAACGGAGAATCCTCACTGGGTAAGAAGCACATCTCCACTGGTCTCAGGTAACCCTGAGACCAGGTGAAATGTGGGTGGAAGAACCTAGGGCAAGATCAGGCCTCTCCAGAGCCCCACGTCAGGTCTGCCAGGTGGTGTCCTTCTCCTGCAGTGGCCCCTGTGTCTCTGTCTATCCACACCTTCTGCTATCACAGCCCCTCACTGCCCACTCACCATTCTTCCTCCACACCTTCACCATGCCGTCAACCCTTGCTCAGATGTATTCCTTCCATTGTCAGCCCACACAAAGATTACTGCCCTTTCTTCAAATCCTCACTCAGGCTCCAACTCCTCTGAGTCTGTATAACTGCAAGGTCTCTGGCAATAGGACCTGTGTCTCTCTCTCACTTCCAGACTTCCCAAATCTCCTTTCATGTACACACTGACTTGTATAGCTTCTCTTATTTTCTATAGCCTACATTTTGTACTTATTTTTCTTAAATTCTTTAATTGCTTCCAAAGGGAAGGTCTTACCTCCCCTAATGAAATGATTAAGTTATAGGAGCATTTTCTTCTTTTGTAATTAAAATGGGTTTTTTTGTTTGCCGATTAGTATAAAGACCTTGTGAACAATATGCACGTAATTCATACTGCCAGTACTAGAATCCCAAAAGCCATGGGGTTGGAATACTTTTCCAAACAACTACTTCCTTTACTTTCCAGATTAAATTTGGAGGAAAATATTTCTTAAAAAGAGGCCATTAACAACCAGCATTTTCAAATGTTGACAAACTGTTTACTCTAAGGTCCTACTTATTCACAATTTCACATGATGCACATCACATACTTACAAATCTCCCATTTGTTACATCGAACTAATAAAGTTGTCAAAGAAACATTACAGTATTCTACAAAAGATATCACAGATAGTCCTAGATTCTGACTGGGAGAGCCAAAATGAGGGAGCAGTCTTCTTCAGAAAGCAATTGTACTAAAAAATAGCTTGGAAAGAGAAAATACATAATTTGAAATGCTTGAGACATGTCAAATGCAAGATTGAGATTCCAAATTACCATTCAGTTATGCTTCACATTATAGGTTTTAACATTTGCACCCATCCCATCAGTTTAAGGAATATTAATTAGGTTGACATGTCAAAGATTGCCATGATTCAGTAGCCTACTATGTTTTAGTAGAACAGAGAAACAACCAGCCAGAATGTAGTTTCACCTCTTAAAAAGCTTTCACACTTAGCTAAATAGAAAAAAAGGGAGTGTGGTGGGGAACAAAGTATGTGATGGTTCTCTTTATGTATCAACTTGACTAGTCTATAGCATCCAGTTATTTAATCAAACACTAATCCAAGTGTTGGCTGCAAAGGTATTTTGTAGATATGGTTAGTATCTATAGTTAGTTCTCTTTAAGTGAAGTTGATTACCCTTTATAATGTGAGTGGTACCTCATCTACTCAGTTGAAGGCTTAGAGAGCAAAGCCTGACATTTCCTGAAGAAAAAGAAATCTCTCAAGAGCATTAATTTCTGCCTGAGTTTCCAATATGCTGTTCTGAATTACAGATTTTAGACTTGTCAGTCCCCATAATCATATGAACCAATTCCTTAAAATAAATTTCCTAGCCATAAGAAATATTCCTAGAACTCTGATACAAGGTAGAATTTATCCCTTCATAGAACTACAAAAATATCTGCATTTACAAAAGAGCTAATAAAAATATTCCTTTAGAAGAGATTATAACTGGTAGATTTAAGCTCTAACAAATCAATGATTACATTAAATGTAAATGGTTTAAATATACCAATTAAAAGACAGATATTGGCTGAGAGGATTAAAACACATGACTTCAACCATATTCTGTACTCAATTTACTTCAAATATAACAACATAGGCAAATTAGAGTAAACAGAGAAAAAAGATACATTATGCAAACAATCAAAAGAAAGCAGGAATGGCTATACTAAAATACAAAGTAGACTTCAGAGCCAAAAAATATATTCAGAAACAGAGAAGAATATTATATAATGACAAAAATGGTCAATCCATCAAGAAAATATAGCAATCTTTAATGTGTTTGCATTAAACAACAGAGCTGCAAAGCATATGATGTAGTAACTGACAGAACGGAATGGTACAATAGACAAATCTACAATTACAGTTGGAGACTTCAGCACCTGTCTTGCAACAATTGATAAAGCAACTTGGCAGAAAATCAACAGGAATGTCTAACAACATCATCAACCAATAGGTGATGACTTTAATAAAACATTCCACCCAACATCAGCACAACATGCATTTGTTATAAATGCTTACAAAATATATACCAAGATAGGCAATACTTTAGGTCATAATACAAATCTCAACAAATTTAAAAGAACTGCAATCATACAGAGTGTGTTCTTTGACCTCAATAGACTCAACTATAAGTGAATAACAGAAAGATAGAAAAACCACTAAACACTTGAAACTACGCCACATACTTCTAAATAATCAATGAGTCAAAGTGGAAGTCTCAAACAAAATTTAAAAATATGTTGAACTAAAATGAAATGAAAATATAACTTATAAAAATTTGTGGAACACAGATAAAGTAATGTTGAGAGGGAAACAGTACTAAATACATACTTCAGAAAAGAAAAATGTCTCAAATTAGTTATCTAAACCTTTATCCCAAGAATCTAGATAAAGAAGAGTAAGATAAACCTAAAGCATGAAGAAGGAAGAAAACAATAAGAAGTAGAAATCAATGAAATTATAAAAGAGAATAGAAAAAATCAATAAAACAAAGAGTTGGCTCTTTGAAAAGATCAATAAAATTGGTGAAATTATAGCAAGACTAACAAAGAAAACCAAGAGAATATGCAAATTAACAATAGCAGGAATAAATAGGGGATAATGGTATAAACCTTGCAGATATAAAAAAAGATAAGGGAATACTACTAACAATTCTAAAGACACCAAAATTTTACAGCTTAGATGAAATGGACCAATTCCTTGAAAAAGACGAAATTCCAAAACTCATTCAATATAAAATAATTTGAATATCTCTGTAACTGTTAAGAAAATTGAATTCATAAGTTAAATATTCCCCTCAAAAGGCCCAGATGCTTTCACTGGAGAATTCTACTGAGCATTTAAAGAACTAAGCCCAATTCTACAGAATATTTCTGATAAATAGAACAAGATGAAGGACTTCTCAATTAACTTTTTCAAGCTAGTATTTCTCTGATACCAAAACCAGATGAAAACAGTACAAAAAAGAAAACAATAGATCAACAACCTTAGTGAATATCGATGCAAAAACCCTTAACAAAATATTGACAAATAGAATTCACTAATACAGGGTGCCTGGGCAGCGCAATTGATTAAGTGTCTGACTCTTGATTTCAGCTCAGGTCATTATCTCAGGATTGTAAGCTCAGACCCCACATTGGGCTCCATTGGACATGGAACCTGCTTAAGGTTCTCTCTCCCTCTGTTCCCTGTCCCCATTGCTCCAACATGCATTTTTTCCCCTCTCTCTCTCTCTAAAAAAAAAAGAAAAAAAATTAGTAATACATAAAAAGAATTATACCCCACGACTGAGGAAGAGTGTACCTGACTGGTTCAATATTAAAAAATAAGTGTAATCTACCATAATAACAGATTAAGAAAGAAAAATCACATGATACTATCAATCATTACAGATAAAGCATTTGATAAAATTCAGTACTCATTCATTATTTAAAAAGAACAACTTAGAAAAATAGTAATAGAGAGGAACTTCCTCAACTTGCTAAAGAGCATCTGAAGAAAACCTACAGCTAACATTATGCTTGATGATGAGAGACTTATTACAGAAACTGAATATTTTCACCCTAAGATTGGTAACAAGGCAAGGAAAGGATGTCTGCTTTCATCTCTCTTATTCAAGATGTATTCGATGTAATATCAAAAGTACTAGTTCATACAATAAGACTAAAAAAAGGAAATAAAGGATGTAGATAGAAGCAAAAGTGTCTCTATTTGCATATAGCATAAATGTCTACTAGAAAATTCTAAGAAATATATTTTAAAACTTCCTAGAACTCATAGCTGAGTTCAGTAAGATTGGAAGATAGAAGATAAACTTAAGAGAATCAACTATATTTCTATATACTAGCAATGAATATATACACACCAAATTTAGAAATATAATACCATTTACAACTACTGAAAATATTAACTAATTACATAATCTAACAAAATATCTATATAGCTTGTATCCTGAACCCTACACAGCACTGATAAAAGAAGTCAAAGTAGAGCTAAACAAACCAAGAGATATATTATACTCATGGATTGGAAGACTCAACATAGTAAAGACACCAATTATCTTCAAATTTATTATATACAGGTTTAATGACATTCCTTTCAAAATCCAGGCAAAAGTTTTTATAGATATAAATAAGGTTTCTCTAAGATTTACATAGACATGCAAAGGAACTAGAATAGCTGAGACAATTTTGAAAAGGAAGAATACAGTAGAAAGAATCAGTCTACCCAAATTAAAGACTTATTATAAACTTATAAGATTCAAGACTGTGTATATTTAGCAGAAAGATAATCATGGAGATCAACAAAGCAGAATGGACAACCCATAAGTAGACTCACAAAAATATGTCCAACTGATTTTTCACAAGGGTGCACAAGCAACTCAATGTAAAAAGATAGCATTTTCAACTAATGTTACTGAAGCAATTGGATATCCATTGGTAACTAAGTAACTAACTTGAATGAATGAATGAATGAATGAATGAACGAATAAGACAGTAACCCACATCTTACACCTTATACAAAGATTATACAAAGATTAATTCAAAATAGGCAAGTAAAAAAAAAAAAGGGCAAGTAAGATGATGTATTTGCACTTGTTGATCTTTGCATTAAAAAACCTGGAGGGGAGGGATCCCTGGGTGGCGCAGCGGTTTGGCGCCTGCCTTTGGCCCAGGATGCGATCCTGGAGACCCATTGTTCGAAATAAGAACAGCGTTTTCTGGGATATGGACATTGTTTTTATTAAATTGTAATTTCATTTTCACAGAGTTGGTTATCTCCCTAAGATGTCCATATTTTAGTTTTATTCATAGCATCTTTAAGAGGGCCTAATTGGTGAGTCTTCAATGCCATGAGATAGGAGATAAATATTGGGGATGCCATTTAAAAATATATGCGGCAGCAGCAAGACTCCTTAGGGAATGAGCACTGAGAATGGACATTTCCAGTAGGATTTTCCAAAAGATCTCATGAGGTCTATAAATTAGAAGAACACAGGCAAGAATACTTTCCTGTGACACACATAAGCCATATTCATACATTTTTATTTCTAACATCAGTTTTCTAAAATGATTTTCTTTCCAGCTTCTTTATCTTCTAAACCTGAGGGCTACGACCTGGAATGGTCAGGAGGTGAGTGACCCAGCAAACCAAAAGAAGTTCGTTTGGCAGAAAGAAAAGTCAACAGTCTTCGAGGACATTAATCAAGTCACGTCATTTCTGTGAGATATATATATAGGACTTGCTTTCCCATGGTGTGTCCTAACTGTTCACTATTTGATATTACATTGTGTTTGAAGCCCCACTATTCAACTGTATCAAGGGTGGGACATTTTCCCTTCCATGTAACCTATGAATTCTTGTATTTGAAGCTGGTCAGTCTGCCAGTTAGCATGTTGCCTAGACACCCACTCCTGTTCGATCATTAACCAGTGGCTGGAGTGAACTCGATCTTGACACTATATAGAATAGATGACTTCCTCTTTGATGTGATTTTTAGAAATCTGATAAAGATTCTACTTTAAAAAAAAAAAAAGATCTTTCTTTTCTCAACTCACAAAGGCTTCACACACCCAATGTAAAGAAAATGTAGTTAAGGCATAATAGGAAACATATGGGCTTAAATCTAGGTCTTTTGATCCCAAGATTGTCTGACTCTCCCTTTAGGTAACTTTCAGAATTATTCTGCTTAGGGCAACTTCCTTTGTTTTCTCATCTGGGTATATTTCTTACCTCGGAGAATGATTACAAAAATTTAATAAGATAACATATGCAAAAAACTTTGTAAACTCTAAATCACTCTACAAATGTGAAGTGTTTCTATTGAAATTTAATATCTTACCTGTTCTCTCCTACTTTGCTTCTCTGCCCTGATGACTCATTAGCATCAGTTGGGACATTTTCATGACTACCAGTGGTACTTCTTTCTTCCCCTCTGCCCTGCCCCCTCCCCTCCCTTTCCCTTACCTTTCTTCCCTTGAAGACAAAGGCATAGCCAGGGCCAAAGAGGCAGGGGCTGAAGAACAAATGTCAGGGCTTGGGGTTGAGGAGACTAAGAAGGTGGCCAATGTGGTCAGGAGGTAGGTTATATAGAGAGGGTTTGGGCAAATATTGAATAGATTGAGGATTACAGAAGCCAAGTTTACCATTCTCACCATTGGAAAAAAGACTCATAAATATGGAGAGAAGGAAGTCTAGAAAGAACCTTGAGGTTTGAATGGAAATTAGAGGTATTGGCACGAATGCAAGGTTTTAAAGTATGTATCCATGGACGTGTGTATGTGTGTGTGTGTGTGTGTGTGTGTGTGTTTTCTAACTCTGAACAGTGAGAGCCTAGAAACAATGACTCAATGACATCTTAGTAGCAATGAGCACAATAAGCCACCTAGATTTGGGTTTCTAAATACTAAAAGGAACCCAAGATCTTTGGAAAAATGGTTGATTACAGGGCTGGGGCATACAAAGAATAGGAGAGTCTGAAACATTTGTCTAGAAAGTAAAGAGAGGGTCCTTGCATAGCTCAGTGGTTTAGCACCTGCCTTTGGCCCAGGGCGTGATCCTGGAGACCCGGGATCGAATCCCACATCGGGCTCCCGGTGCATGGAGCCTGCTTCTCCCTCTGCCTGTGTCTCTGCTTCTCTCTCTTTCTCTCTCTCTCATAAATAAATAAAATATTTTAAAAAATAGAAAGTAAAGAGATATTATGAGGACATGTGAAGAGAATCTAAGAGCCAACTTGAAGGGGCTCTCACTGGCCACACCTAGAAAAATCTGACCATCAAAATGTATGATGAAAGAAATGAATTAGAACCCTTTAAAAAGTAGAATACATGAGTCCATATGGTTATAAATAAACAAATAAATAATACAGTAAAGGGAAAATTCTCTCTTGTAGTAGAATGCTAACCAAAGAATGTAGAATAAATGGTAGAATTAGAAAATCACCATTTAGGGGACACCTGGGTGGCTCAGTGTTTGAGTGTCTGTTTTTGGCTAGGTCATGATCCCGGGTCCTGGGATCCCGGGGTCCTTGCACATCTTTAAAAAAAAAGAAACGAAAATCACCCTTTGGCAACACCAGTGCCCACACACATTCCTCTCAGATATCCTACTTCAGAGAACATAACTGACCTATGGCCCCAGATACTGTGCTCTGATACTCATTGCTGAGTTTGCCCAAGGCCTGTGTTTTTGGTCAATGGCTGTGAGAAGTGGGGATACTAAGGCAGGCTACTTCCTGGGACACATGGGAGTCTTCTGAGGGGTAATTTCAACTCAAGGAGTCCCATGGCTTTACCAAAATTGTTTTAGAACTGTACCACAGGCTATTTTCCTCTCCAGCTTTCCTTCATCCCCACTCTGCCCCACTATGATTAAACCATTCAGATCTCCATTCAGCCTCCTCTGCCTCTGGCATTCCCCCACTCACCCTCACAGGAGCATCCCCAGTACAACTCTTGAACATCTAACTATGTCTTGATGTCTGCTTCTAAAACAGCCCTAACTAATCCAGAAATCATCACTGGTGGTGTCAATTCAGATAAGAAGCATCAATGGGTGGTGGGTGGAGGTTTAAGCTTTGATGAGAAACATGATATTGGCATAAGCTTCAGATTAACTCCAGCAAGTTACTTATTAAGCATAAAGGGAAAATGGTGCCTTTATAATGGAGGAGGCTAACAAACCTCAACTTGACCATGTGATCAAGGTTAACGTTACCAGTTGTGGGATGGGTTGACTTCGTGTGTCCTCTGATGTGCAAGAGGTGTGAAGTGTCACTTCTGTGATATTCCCATCAAGCATGTATAGTCTGAGTCTGGTAATGAGGAAATGTTACCAGGACCCAGTTTGGGTCCACTGAATAAAATAATGAAGCTCACGAAAGATAAGGAAAGACTGAGGAAATGTTTCAGATTGAAGGAGATTAAAGAGACATGACCGTCAAACATAACATATGATTCTGAATTGGATTCTTGACCAGAAAGGAAAAAGAAACACTGTGACACCCATTGGGAAGATTCAAATAGGCCTGTGGAATGGATAGTAGTTTTGAGCCAATGTTGACGCTTCACTATTGGGAAATTGTATACATAGTAGAGAGGCATCTGTGTTTTGTAAAATACCCATGGAAAGACTTTCAAATAGCTCAGGAAAGGCATGATAATAAAGTGTACAGAAAGGTTGCCTGGATGGCTCAGTGGGTTAAGTATCCAACTCAGTTTTAGCTCAGGTCATGATCTTATAGTTGTGGGATCAAGGCCCTCTTTGGGCTCTGTGCTGGTGAGGAGTCTGCTTCAGATTCTCTCTCCCTCTCCCTCTGCCCCTCCCCGCTCACTTGTATGTTCATTCTTTCTCTCTCAAATGAATTAATAAAATCTTTAAGAAAGAAAGATGCTCACATAAGAGCAAATAAAGTGAATGTTAATAACCGAGGGGGTCTGGGTGAAGAGGATGAGGCAGTTCTTTATGCCATTCTTGCGTCTTTTCTGTAAACTTGAAATGGTTTCAGAATAAATTATAAAAAATACATTAAGAAAATATCAGTGCCCAGGCCCTGACCCAAGCCAGTTCAATCAGGATCTGCCAGATCTGGCATTCTTTTTTAAGCTCCCCCACCACCCGGGGTCTCCAGCATGTGTGCAGGGGTGTGAACTAGAGCCTCTCTGCCTCAGCCACCATCCACACCCGATGTAACAGTTGTTTTCCATCAGCAAACTTAGCCAGGCCCAGGCTCTGTGACCAATTCAGTCTCTGCCAGGGATGGTTTTAGGAGTTCTAGGCCAGAAGCTCAGTTTAGCATTAAGTCAGCCTTGCTACCATCAGCCTTGCTCCTCCCTTGTTCTTTGATACTGGGCTCTGCCTTGGCCTTATGATGACCTCTTGCCTTGTGTCCCAGTGATGAGAGCTTTACGTTGGCTCCCTTGGGCCCCATTCTCTGGTTCTCCTAGGGACTAAAGGCCCAGCCCTATTCTCTCTGGAGCGAGAGGGGCTGTATCACCAGCTGTCAAGCCCCTTGGATGCCAATTGTCTTCCTGCCCATCTACTCCCATACTTAGCAGTCCATCTGTTGCTATTCTCCATCCTGTTCTGGAGGCACCCTTGCTTTCTCCTGCTAGCCCTCTGCATACTAAGGTCTAAGCTCCTCCATACCACCTATCACAGCTTCCCCCAACATGCTCTGTGCCTGCCATTGGCAAAGATACTGCCCACCACCTGCCACTGAGATTCCCTCCAGAACATCTGCCTCACAGAATTAGTTAATGCTCTGCACACAGTCCAGCAGCATTCTACATGTTCATTGCCAGATGCACCCCACATTTCAGTGTTTAATTGTCTGTTTTATGCAGGAGATTAGATTCCATGAGGGGAAGAGCTATGTCCTGCAGTTGCTACATGCCCAGTACCTATTTAGCATATGGCTTCAAGTCCATAGTAGGTACTTGGTAAATATTTGAGGAATGAATGAATGAATGAATGAATGTTTGGTATCCACATCCTGCCTGACCCTCTTTAACATGATCAGTCTCATCACCAAATATCATCATTTGCATAGGCTGGGACACAAAGGGCCACAGCAAGGCCAGCAGTTGGGGAAGCCTGCTGTTTAGTTCCTCAAAAGATAAGGATCTGCTGACTTTTCAGGCAGGAGTGGTGAGCCAGTCTTTCAGGAGGAACATAGCAAGGGGCTTTCAAAATCTCTCTTCTTGAAACCAAGGAGAGAGTAATACCACTCCAGTGAGGAGGCATCCCACCACAACAGAACATCTTCAGCAGCTTTAGCCATCCACAAAGGGTGCCTCAGGGATCTTAATTAAAATGTAGATTAGAGAGTTCTCCCAAGACCTGTTGAATCAGAATGTCTGGCCTTAGGGTCCAGGGCTCTATATTTTGGGGGTGTTTTTGTTTTGTTTTGTTTTAAAGATTTTATTTGAGAAAGAGAAAGGAAAGAGGGAGAGGGTGAGGGTGAAGCAGACTCCCCACTAAGCAGAGGGCCTGACCTGAGTCAAAGAAGCCACTTAAGCTGAGCCACCTAGGCACCCCCAGGAATCTATATTTTTAACAAGATTTATGCAGACTGCATTTGGAGAACCTCTGAGTAGGATGGAAACAGGACCCACCTTCCTCAAGATAGGATTCTGGCATGAGATAGGTTGGATAGCCAGACTCCAGCCATGAAAGTGGGATTTGAGATTGTGGAGAACAAGACTAAGAATTTGAAAGCTGGAAGACTTCTTTTTGGGTATGTGTAAGTGTATTTTGATTTTCTTGAATTCTTTTATTATTTATTTTCACATGGATTTTCTTTTACTTTAAAAAAATTAATAGATCTTGTTTTTTTAATAGATTTTATTTTTAAGAACATTTTTAGATTTATAGAGCAACTGAGCAGGTACATACAGTTTGCATGTACCCCTCCTCCCCCATACTAATAGTTTCCACTATTATTAACAACACGCATTACAGTGGTACACTAATTGTAACTAATACTTATAATTAATAAACCAATATTAATTCATTATTATTAACTAAACTCCATAGTTTACATTAAGGTTCACTCTTGGTGTTATACATTCTTTTTTTTAAAGATTTTATTTATTTACTCATGAGGGACAGAGAGAAAGAGGCAGAGACATAGGCAGAGGGAGAAGCAGGCTCCATGCAAGGAGCTCGACATAGGACTTGATCCCGGGTCTCTAGGATCAGGCCCTGGGCTGAAGGCAGTGCTAAACCGCTGAGCTGCCTGGTGCTGCCCAGTGTTATACATTCTGTAGGTTTTGACAAATGCATAATTTTGTGTACCCATCAATATAGTATCATGCAGAATAGTTTCACAGCCCTAAACATCCTCTATACTTCATCTACTCACCCCTCGTGTCTTCCCACCAATCCCTGGCAACCACTGATCTTTTTACTATCTCTACAGTTTGGCCTTTTCCAAAATGCTGTATATAGTTGGAATCACACAGGATACAGCCACTCTAGATGGGCTTCTTTCACTTAGCAATATACATACAGGTTTCCTCCATGTCTTTTCATGACTTGATAACTCATGTCTTTTTGTGGTTGAATACTGTTCCATCATAAGTGTGTGGCAGTTTGCTTATCCATTCATTTACTGAAGGACACTATGGTTGCCTCTAACTTTTGGTAATTATGAATAAAGCTTACCATAAGCACTTGTGTGTAGGCTTTTGTACAGTTATATATTCAATCAAATTGGGTAAATACCAAGGGGAGTGATTGCTGGGTTGTATAGTAAAACTACATTTAGCTTTGTAAAAAGACTGCTTTCCAAAGTGGCTGCACCATTTTGAATTCCCCCCAGCACCAAATGACAATTTCTGTTGCTTCATATCTTCGCCAGCAATAGGTATTGTCAAATTTTGGAATTTTCACCATTCTAAGTTGTCCATGGATCAGTAGTGAAGACCTCTATTTCATTTCTGATATTAGTACTTTTACTGATTTTTCAAAGAACCAGATTTTATTTTCATTGATTTCTGCTCTAATTTTTTTCTCTTCTTCTGCTTTAAATATATATTCCTCTTCTTTCTCTAGTTTTCTAAGATGGAAATTCAGACTTAATTTAGAGCTTTCTTCCTTTCCAGTATAGGCATTCAATACTATAAGTTTCCTTATAAGCACTGTTCTCATTGCATCCTACATGTTCTGATAAATTGTATTTTCATTCAGGTCAAAATATTTTTAAATTGCTCCTTAGAGTTCTTCTTTTATCCCTGTGATATTTAGATGCATGTTGTTTAATCACCAACTATTTGGGAATTTTCCAGCTATTTTTATGTTATTGATTTCTAGTTTAATTCCACAGTGGTCTAAGAGCATGCTTTGTATGATTTACATTCTTTTAAATTTGTTAAGATGTGGTTTATGGCCCTGAAGTTAGTCTATCTTGATAAATGTTCCACACGAGCTGAAGAAGAATGTATATTCTGAGGCTGTTAGATAAAGTATTCTATAGATGTCAGTGAGATCCAGTCTGATGGGCCTTGGAAACCAACCCAGAAGACAAAGTCCCTGGTTCGTATGTGGAAGTCATTCATGTCTTTCCCAGATCTATGAAAACTTCATTAAAGTGGAAGGAGATGATAAAGGCCCAAAGTGACACCAGAATTGATAGTACTTCTTGGAATCCAGGCATCTTGGAATTGTCCCAGTCGGTTGCCAGGCCCACTAGTAGACCCCAGACATTTTCTTTAGCTTCTCTTACGTATGCGTGTATCTAAAACAGTCTCACAAAATAAAGATCTTATGAGGGCAGAAGTCAGAGTACTGCACCACAGGCTCAGAGTTGGCTTCAGTGAGGGCTGCAGCTCCATGTCCAACAATGTGCTAATGCAGCCTACCTTGGAGATCCGGGGAGCCCTGCCTGAAGCTTCTTGCCAGGCATACCTCAGCTCCCATCCCTAGAATGTAAAGTCCCAGAAGCTGATGGCTGCTACTCTAAGGGGAACAACCCTACTAGTCCTCTCCAAAGGCAATAGCTGAGTATCTTTGCATACGGAGAGGAATTACATTCCTTGTGGATGCAAAGAAAAAGATGAAATACAAATGTAGACATTTTTACATTTTCAGCATAAGAGTCAATTTACCTTAAATTTACCTGTCTTAAAGATGTATTCTGAGGGGCACCTGGGTGGCTCGGTTGGTTAAGCATCAGATTCTCACTTGTGGCTCAGGTCATGATCTCAGGGTTGTAAGATTGAGCCCTGCTCAGCCTCTGTGTTGGGCATGAAGCCTGTTTGAGGTACTGTTTCTCCCTCTGCCTCTCCCTCCCATTACCCCCTCAACCCTTTTGGCTCACACACTCTCTAAAAAAAAACCAAAAAAAAAAAAAATCCAAAAAAACCCACACACACACAAAAACCAAAAACACAAAAAAAACCAAACCAAAAAAAACCCATGTATTCTGAAAAATGCTCAAATAGACTCTGGGCCAAGATAGAATAACGGGAACCAGATTTATCTTACCACCTAAAATAACTAAAGCCATGTGACACAGCTAAGCCACTCTATGTGTGCAAAAGGAATGAAATTATATGCCCATACACATTCTGGAACATGAATTTTTATATTAGCTTTATTAGTAACAACCAAAAAAATGAATACAACTCAAATGTTCATCAGGAGATAAATAGATAAACAAATTGTGGTGATCTATGCAATGGAGTACTACTCAGCACTAAAAAAGAATAGAATTATTGATCTATGCAAAATGGATGAATTTCAAAACATTTGTGTGTACTGAAGGAAAAAGAAAGAATAGAAGTTTTTTATTTATTTTTAAAAGATTTTATTTATTTATTCATGAGAGACAGAGAGAAAGAGAGGTAGAGACATAGGGAGAAGGAGAAGCGGCATCTTGCAGGGGCCCTGATGTGGGACTCAATCCCAGAACTCCAGGGTCACGCTCCAAGCCAAAGATAGACGCTCAACCGCTGAGCCACCCAGGAGTCCCAAGAATACAGTTAATACTATATTTCTTTTATATAAAATACATGAGAATGAAAACTAGTCTCCAGTGACAGAAAGCAGATTGGTGGTTACCTGGGGAGTGGTGAGTAGGGTGAGAGTAAGGAAATGAGACGGGCTGGGTAAACTTCAGTGGGTCATAGATATGTTTATTACCTCGATTATGGTGGTGATTTCACAGGTGTATCCATATGTCAAAATTCAGCTAATTTTGCACTTTAAATACCTACAGTTTATAGTAAGTCAACAGAACTGTTTAAAAATCTGTTCTTATTCCACATTATCTTTTGCTGTCCTTCTCCTTTAAAAAAAAAAAAAAACGTTGCGGGGTGCCTGGCTGGCTCAGTTAGCGGAGCTTGCAACTCTTGCATCTCAAGGTCATGAGATCAAGCCCCACGTTGGGTGTAGAGATTACATAAATAAATAAATAAATAAATAAATAAATAAATAAATAAATATTCAGTTTCCTAAGTAATCAAAGAAACAAAAATTAAAACAAAAATAATATAACCATTCTTATATATATGGAAAAAACGTTTACAAACATAAAACATGGACTCAGAAACGGACTATCTCCTATACCCTTATAAAGGAAAACTATTACTTGCTACTCACTGAATACTTCATTACTGGTTCACCTAATGTGGGAATTCTACTCCAAGCAATTCTGTGACAGTAGCTGGATGTCCTATGGTCTAAGTTGATTCTGAAGCTATTTACCTGTACACACCACAGGTTAAGGCTCAGTCCCCTGCAACTGTTCATCCCCTACTTCAGGCTCTAATCTCAAGTCCAGGCTGTCACTTGGGCTTCTGACCAATTGACTATAAACTGGAAGTTCCCATGACACCTCCTTAGGTTCAATTAATGTGTCAGAACAGCTCACAGAACTCATGAAACAGTTTACTTACTAGATTACCAGTTTATTATAAAAGGATGTGATAAAGTTAATTTGTATATCAGGACCCACCAAATGAGGTTGCCCCAGTGGCCCAGGCCACATCACAAAACTAATCCTAAGTCAGTCTGTACTTACGGGAAATACCTGTCAAGGAATCCTGATGTACACCCATCACAAGCCTCCAACTCAGCTAGTTTACCTTACCCTAGGAAATAGAACTTGCTGGTCTTCTAGGAAATCCCCAACCTCCTAACCAGTCATACCCTGTTTCTGCAAGGCCTCCTCTAATTCCATATAAAACTCACACTTGCCTCAAATCTCTCAGGAATAGTGTTTGTGAGGCATTTATTCCTCCAGTCTATGGATTTTTTCCCTAAAATAAAAGACATCAAACTCAGTACTAAGTTGTATTATTTTTCTAATTTGACAGATATATCTCAGGCATAGTCAGATGGAATAGATGCATAGGGCAAAGTATGTGGGAAGAGATGGGGAGCTTCCACACCTTATGTGGGTGCACCACTGTCAACACTTCCATGTGTTTACCAATCTGAAAGCTCTCTAAACCCATAGTTCAGGGATTTTTATGGAGGCTACATTACTTAGGCATGATTAATGACATCATTGTCCATTGGTGATTGATTCATCCTCCAACTCCTCCTCTTCTCTCCCAAGGTCAAGGGGTAAGGCTGAAAGTTCCAACCCTTTAATCACAAGGTTGGTTTCTTTTGCAACCAGTCCCATCCCTTGGTCTTTCCAAAAGCCACCTCATTACCATAAACTCAGGTATTGTTGAAATTTGTTATGAATAACAAAAGCCACTTATTTCATCTTCATCTGTTTGAAGCCATTTCAGGAACTGGGAACAAACTTAAATATTATAACAAAAGATATTACCATAGCTCTTGTATAGAAAATTATAAGGGTTTTTAGATGCTATGTGTCAGAAACTATGGATGAAGACCAAAATAAATATTTATTACACCACAATATCACAACCCTCATATGCTTTTGGTGGGAGCAGCACTTGGCTCAACATTTCTGAGGGCAATTTGACAATAAGTATTTAAAGTCATAAAATGTGCCTAATGTGCCTTTTAAAATGTGCCAGTCCTTTTTAGGGATTAACTCTGAAGATACTTTCTGTCTTTGAATATGAGAAAAACACAGTTTCAAGGGTGTTAATTTCAGCTCTGCTTATATTTGCAAAAGATAGATAGATAGATAGATAGATAACCATATGTCAAACAACTTGAGATTGGCCAAGTAGTTAATAAAATGGTCACACAAAAATAGATTCTCTAGAAACAGACATGGAAATGAATGGGGGTATATATATGAGAGGGAGCTAGAGACGGTAGGATTAGTCAAAAGAGCAGTGATACAAGCCCAGCAAAGCTTTGACTGAACCAAGGGAGCTCAGGCTGAAACAGCCAGGCTGTGAGAACCTGCCCTCACTCAGTCACTGGTTGTGAGCAAGATGGCGGAGGCCTCCTTGGAGGAACTGAGGACTGAAGAGGTCTGCTGACTGCACACAGCGGGACAGGACGTCCTTTCCCCAGGGACATCTGGACAGCAAGGATCTCCCTCTCCATCACTATCATTTTCTTCCCTAGCTTCTTTTATTCCTTATGCTCTGCTTTCATATCTTTTTTTTCTGCTGACTTTCAGAGTTGACCTCTCTATGAAGTATTTATTTATTTTAAAAGTTATTTGTAAAGCCCTCTGTAGCAAAAATGCTATTGAAATTAAGTTAATGGGAAAGAGTAAAAGTAAACGAGAATCTAGAGAGAATTCCATGCAAAAGAATTACAATTACATTCACTGTAACTTCAATCTGATGGACCGGACAAAGGACAATGATGAGTAACTATAGGAAAGCAAACCTGAGAGTTCCCTCCTTTCTCAGCATTCACAGGATGAGCTTTGCAAATGAAGAGCTGGGTTTCCCTCTTTTGTTTAGAAGTCATCAAATTGGCTTCCTGCACTGTCATCTTCCCATCTGGATGTAGCCAGGGGCCCAGGTGTGAATTTATTTGGGGGGGGCAGGGTGAGAAGGTGTTTATTACCAGGACCAAAGACACAGGACAGCTTGTGTCTGCTCTCTGCAAGGGGAGAGGTAGAGTGGGACTCTGGGACCAGCCAGTAGATGGATCATAGAGCCCATCTGGAAAGGAAGAACATTAGTATCAACAATAACATCAGTATTCTGGGTCAGATATCATACTTAAAGGATCTATCCAACAAGAGGACTTAACAATCCTCAATATATATGCCCCGAATGTGGGAGCTGCCAAATATATCAATCAATTAATAACCAAAGTTAAGACATACCGAGATAATAATACACTTATACTTGGTGACTTCAATCTAGCGCTTTCTACACTCAATAGGTCTTCTAAACACAACATCTCCAAAGAAACGAGAGCTTTAAATGATACACTGGACCAGATGGATTTCACAGATATCTACAGAACTTTACATCCAAACTCAACTGAATACACATTCTTCTCAAGTGCACATGGAACTTTCTCCAGAATAGACCACATACTGGGTCACAAATCAGGTCTGAACCAATACCAAAAGATTGGGATCGTCCCCTGCATATTCTCAGACCATAATGCCTTGAAATTAGAACTAAATCACAACAAGAAGTTTGGAAGGACTTCAAACACGTGGAGGTTAAGGACCATCCTGCTAAAAGATGAAAGGGTCAACCAGGAAATTAAGGAAGAATTAAAAAGATTCATGGAAACTAAAGAGAATGAAGATACAACCATTCAAAATCCTTGGGATGCAGCAAAAGCAGTCCTGCGGGGGAAATACATCGCAATACAAGCATCCATTCAAAAACTGGAAAGAACTCAAATACAAAAGCTAACCTTACACATAAAGGAGCTAGAGAAAAAACAGCAAATAGATCCTACACCCAGCAGAAGAAGAGAGTTAATAAATATTTGAGCAGAACTCAACGAAATCGAGACCAGAAGAACTGTGGAACAGATCAACAGAACCAGGAGTTGGTTCTTTGAAAGAATTAATAAGATAGATAGACCATTAGCCAGTCTTATTAAAAAGAAGAGAGAGAAGACTCAAATTAATAAAATCATGAATGAGAAAGGAGAGATCACTACCAACGCCAAGGAAATACAAATGATTTTAAAAACATATTATGAACAGCTATACGCCAATAAATTAGGCAATCTAGAAGAAATGGACGCATTCCTGGAAAGCCACAAACTACCAAAACTGGAACAGGAAGAAATAGAAAACCTGAACAGGCCAATAACCAGGGAGGAAATTGAAGCAGTCATCAAAAACCTCCCAAGACACAAAAGTCCAGGGCCAGATGGCTTCCCTGGGGAATTCTATCAAACGTTTAAAGAAGAAACCATACCTATTCTACTAAAGCAGTTTGGAAAGATAGAAAGAGATGGAGTACTTCCAAATTCATTTTATGAGGCCAGCATCACCTTAATTCCAAAACCAGACAAAGACCCCACCAAAAAGGAGAATTATAGACCAATATCCCTGATGAACATGGATGTAAGGATTCTCAACAAGATACTAGCCAATAGGATCCAACAATACATTAAGAAAATTATTCACCATGACCAAGTAGAATTTATTCCCGGGACACAAGGCTGGTTCAACACTCGTAAAACAATCAATGTGATTCATCATATCAGCAAGAGAAAAACCAAGAACCATATGATCCTCTCATTAGATGCAGAGAAAGCATTTGACAAAATACAGCATCCATTCCTGATCAAAACTCTTCAGAGTGTAGGGATAGAGGGAACATTCCTCCACATCTTAAAAGCCATCTATGAAAAGCCCACAGCAAATATCATTCTCAAAGGGGAAGCACTGGGAGCCTTTCCCCTAAGATCAGGAACAAGACAGGGATGTCCACTCTCACCACTGCTATTCAACATAGTACTGGAAGTCCCAGCCTCAGCAATCAGACAACAAAAAGACATTAAAGGCATTCGAATTGGCAAAGAAGAAGTCAAACTCTCCCTCTTCGCCGATGACATGACACTCTACATAGAAAACCCAAAAGCCTCCACCCCAAGATTGCTAGAACTCATACAGCAATGTGACAGTGTGGCAGGATACAAAATCAATGCCCAGAAGTCAGTGACATTTCTATACACTAACAATGAGACTGAAGAAAGAGAAATTAGGAGTCAATCCCGTTTACAATTGCACCCAAAAGCATAAGATACCTAGGAATAAACCTAACCAAAGAGGTAAAGGATCTATACCCTAAAAACTATAGAACACTTCTGAAAGAAATTGAGGAAGACACAAAGAGATGGAAAAATATTCCATGCTCATGGATTGGCAGAATTAATATTGTGAAAATGTCAATGTTACCCAGGGCAATTTACATGTTTAAAGCAATCCCCATCAAAATACCATGGACTTTCTTCAGAGAGTTAGAACAAATTATTTTAAGATTTGTGTGGAATCAGAAAAGACCCCGAATAGCCCGGGAAATTTTAAAAAAGAAAACCATAGCTGGGGGCATCACAATGCCAGATTTCAGGTTGTACTACAAAGCTGTGGTCATCAAGACAGTTTGGTACTGGCACAAAAACAGACACATAGATCAATGGAACAGAATAGAGAACCCAGAAGTAGACCCTCAACTTTATGGTCAACTAATATTCGATAAAGGAGGAAAGACTATCCACTGGAAGAAAGACAGTCTCTTCAATAGATGGTGCTGGAAAAATTGGACATCCACATGCAGAAGAATGAAACTAGACCACTCTCTTTCACCATACACAAAGATAAACTCAAAATGGATGAAAGATCTAAATGTGAGACAAGATTCCATCAAAATCCTAGAGGAGAACACAGGCAACACCCTTTTTGAACTCAGCCACAGTAACTTCTTGCAAGATACATCCACGAAGGCAAAAGAAACAAGAGCAAAAATGAACTATTGGGACTTCATCAAGATAAGAAGCTTTTGCACAGCAAAGGATACAGTCAACAAAACTCAAAGACAACCTACAGAATGGGAGACGATATTTGCAAATGACGTATCAGATAAAGGGTTAGTTTTCAAGATCTATAAAGAACTTATTCAACTCAACAGCAAAGAAACAAACAATCCAATCATGAAATGGGCAAAAGACATGAACAGAAATCTCACAGAGGTAGACCTAGACATGGCCAACATGCACATGAGAAAATGCTCCGCATCACTGGCCATCAGGGAAATACAAATCAATACCACAATGAGATACCACCTCACACCAGTGAGAATGGGGAAAATTAACAAGGCAGGAAACCACAAGTGTTGGAGAGGATGCGGAGAAAAGGGAACCCTCTTACACTGTTGGTGGGAATGTGAACTGGTGCAGCCACTCTGGAAAACTGTGTGGAGGTTAAAAATAGGGTTAAAAATAGATCTGCCCTGGGGATCCCTGGGTGGTGCAGCGGTTTGGCGCCTGCCTTTGGCCCAGGGCGCGTTCCTGGAGACCCGGGATAGAATCCCACGTCAGGCTCCCGGTGCATGGAGCCTGCTTCTCCCTCTGCCTGTGTCTCTGCCTCTCTCTCTCTCTCACTGTGTGCCTATCATAAATAAATAAAAGTTTAAAAAAAAAAAAAAAAGATCTGCCCTACGACCCAGCAATTGCACTGCTGGGGGTAATGATGCAATGAAGATACAGATGCAATGAAACGCCGGGACACCTGCACCCCGATGTTTATAGCAGCAATGTCCACAATAGCCAAACTGTGGAAGGAGCCTCGGTGTCCATCGAAAGATGAATGAATAAAGAAGATATGGTTTATGTATACAATGGAATATTACTCAGCCATTAGAAATGACAAATGCCCACAATTTGCTTCGATGTGGATGGAACTGGAGGGTATTACGCTGAGTGAAATAAGTCAATTGGAGAAGGACAAACATATGGTCTCATTCATTTGGGGAATATAACTAATAGTGAAAGGGAATAGAAGGGAAGGGAGAAGAAATGGGTAAGAAATATCAGAAAGGGAGATAGAACATGAGAGACTCCTGACTCTGGGAAAGGAACTAGGGGTGGTGGAAGGGGAGGAGGGTAGGGGATGGGGGTGACTGGGTGGCGGGCACTTAGGGGGGCACTTGACGGGATAAGCACTGGGTGTTATTCTGTATGTTGGCAAATTGAACACCAATAAAAAACAAATTTATTACTAAAAAAAAGAATTCTGGGTGAGGGAGTAAAAGCTAGAACTATTACAGAAGGGTACTGCTGATTATGGAAGGAGGCATGGACAGGTGGCAGTTTATGTCTGATTCTCTATTAGTATCTTATTATCAGGCAGTGAGTCAAATGCAGAGTGGTGGTTTGCTAAAAATAAAAAATAAAACAGTCTTTTCAAAAACTGGAAATCCTGACTATGCTAAATGTTAGCAAGGATGTGGGTCAATGGTGTCTTTTATTTGGCTGATGAGAATTGTGCTGTTAAAATACATGAGAAGAAATTTGGCATTATCTCTTGGTGTTGAACATTTGCCTTCCTTGTGTTTCAATAGCTCCACCCCAAGAATATACCCTAGACAAACTCTTGCACATGTGCCCAGAAAATAATTTGGTATGATGCTCATAAAAACATTTAGTAAGAGCAAAAAGCTATAAACAACCCAAATGCCTACAAACTAATGAACACATATATAAAATATAGAATATCATTTGGCAATAAAATGAAGTACGATGCATGCTTCAACATAGATGAACCTTGAAAACATTTTGCTAAATGAAAGAAGCTGGACACAAAAGATCACGTATTATATGACTCAATTTGTATGATATGTTCAGAATAGGCAGGTCTCTAGAAATAGAAAGTAGATTAGTGGTTGCCAGGGGCTGGGGGGATTGCAGAGACTAGTAAGTAACTGCTAATGGATATACAAAGTTTCCTCTCAGATAACATAAATGTTCTAAAATTGACCGTTGTGATGGTTACACAACTCAGTGAATAAACTAAAAACCATTAAAGTATATTTTCTAAATAGGTGACCTGTGTGATATGTAAATTATCTCAATAATGCTGTTTACCAACCCCCCTTAATTATCCGTGAATAGGGGAACGAATATATATGGTATACATATATAAATATGTAGGTTTATATAACAGAATATTGTACAACAATTAAAAAATGAATGAACCACATTAAAAGCATCAGCATGGGTAAATGTTGGCAACATTTGGTGTAACATTGGCTGGTAACTTTGAGTGAAAAAAGCAAATCTCAGGAACTACATAGAGCATACCACTCTTCTTATAAAGTTCAAAAACAAAGTCGAACAGAGCAATCTATTATTTAGGTGAATCTGTATATCATAAAACAGTAGCAATAGAAAACAAAACAAAGGAATGGGTAAATAGGATAGATAAAAAAATTTTTTTTTTAAATATGGTAGATAAAAATAGAAGCTCTAGGGTGGGGAAGCAAGGGGAGAGGGTTACTGAAGGACCACTGGTAATAGTATATCATGACTGACAAATCTTGATTAGTCAAATTCTGTGTCCCTGAATGCTATTAACAATTAATTAACAATAATAGCATTGTACTAAAACTGGAACTGTGTTCTTCACTATCTGTGTGGGTATAGTGGGTGAGTATCTTATTTAATCTTCATCAGACCCCTATGAGATAGGAACTATTGCTGTACCCACTTCATAGATAGGAAACAGATTTAGAGAGGTTGGATAAGTAGCAAATGGTAGAGCCTAGATTTGATTCCTTGCCCATCAGACCCCAGAGCCCTTGGGGTTGCTCTACCCTCTCCTGACCACCCATCACCCTCTCCAATCCTTCCCAAAATCAGTAGCTCAGACTGTGCCTGGGCCCATCTGGCCCCTGAGTGGGATACCACAGTGGGATCTGGGTTAGCCATGAACACAGAGCCCTAAGGAATTTCCTGGCAATGTATTGCATAGAGTCAAAAAGAATGGCTATTAGTTTGGGAAATGAAAGCCAATGAATCATGGGCTAATTCGGGGACATTATTAGAAACCACTGCAGGGACATAGAACAGAGAAACTTTCTAGGAAGCAGAAAATACACGATGGCAAAGCCTCTATACTCAGTTCCTAGGGCTGAGTGCTGAAAACCATAGACCACCATTGAAAGGAGATTCCAAGTGGCTCTTGTCTTTTTGTTAGAGCTAGTCTTATTCCCTTCTGAATTAGATGGAAGAATTAAGTGCCAGCTGTTGAGCTGCCCTCTGCGTTAGAACTCACCTCAGGGATCCTCTCCTTTCTGGTCTTCATTAACTGAGAAGGTGCTCAACTGGTATGCGTTTCTCATCCAACAGGGGAAGTGCCTTTGAAAAGAAGCTTCAGTTGCTCTTTGGCGTCCTTGCCAGCAACAGTTCAGGGCTTTGTCAAATAAAACACTGGGGCCAGATTAGAATATCAAATAGGGGAGGGGAGGGGGGAGCATGGGTAGAGTAAAGGAGTCTCTCCAGGCACTTGTTTACCAATTCTCTTTGGATAATTTCAGTATTCCTGCTAGTCGTCAACCCGCACACCTCCTCATCTACTGTAATTTCTGTTTCAAAAAGAAGGCAGGAAGAGCTTGTATACAACACTTTAAGAAATAGGCATTGAAAGACCCTGAAGCCACAGCCCCTGGGGTGGTCTCTCTGCTGTTCCATGCTGTGTCCTGAAAGCAGTCCATACTCTCTGAGAGCAGAGGGAATGCTTTGTGGACAGAGAGAAGGCAAGTCTTCGAGGGCGCTGAGACTCCAGATTACAATCTCAGAAGGGAACAAGTTGACCCAAAGGCCACCCATATGTCTCTGACCAATCAGTTTCCAGGATGAAAGAGTCCTTATGAGCAAAATAGAAGTCTGAGTCCTTATCCTCAAGAACCAGGAGGCAAGGTTCACTTGTGCCTCCCCAGTCAGGACTTACTCGAGAACTCTACCATCCACCTAGAAAGCAGATACCCCAGACTTCAGAGCTTTGGAAACATTCCCATAGAGTACAAGGCGATATTTGCTTCTTTGATACCATCTCTGCACTGTTCAAGTTTCACTATGATTTCTGTTCTTGGCATCTGAGTTTCAGAAGTTGCAGTTCAAGAAGAGCTTGGTGTAAGTCTCCATGGTTTGGAAAAGTGCTCCCTTTAGTTAGGTCTGCAATTATTAGCACAGTGGCTGCCTCCTGCAAAGTAGCAGCAGTGCAATGGTCTTGTGAATCAGGTCGCTTTTAGGAGCAGATGTGGTCACTGGATAAAGGCTCTGGGAGCTCCTCTCTCTCATCTGGAGTCTGGGGATCAAACAGAGTTTGTGTACTCTAAAGGCCAAGTCCCTCCAGCCAAAGCCAGATTAGTTTGGGGATGGGGGGAGTGACTCACATATGTGAAGTCTTTGAAATGAAAAGGATTTGGTCTCAAGGAGACAGATGCTGCTCATCTTGCCTAATTAGCCATTTTGGAAGAGAATATAGCATCTTCAGTCCTTGAATATTTTCCATGTTGAAGAGACCCTCTCCGATTGTCCCCAGACACCCACAGGTGCCACCCTGAATCAGCAGCTGAAGCAGCACAGGCTCAGCGGGCTACCTGGCTTTATGCAAGTGGACTGATGGTGCTCTTAAACCATAAATCGGTGTCACAGTCACAGGTCTCCATGGCAACCTTTCACACAAAAAGGACATTTGTAAATATACATGTTGCAAGCCCCCCCTTTTTTATTTAAAATATCAACCTTTTGAGAACAAGTTGCTTTGCCAGCTATGTCCTGCTGCCAGAAGAGTGAGGACAGGGAGGCCTCTCATTTGCCCCTCTCTCTTTGCTTGTGGTTCATTGGAATCAATTGGTAAATGCTCCCTGGGCTCCCTTCCTGGGTCCAGTGCCATCCAAGATGTTGGGAACATCGCAGGAAGGAAGGGTGTACCCAGCGCAGGATTCATTCAGCACGCTGTTTCCCTCCCACCCTATCACAGACCTCCAGGGAGCCTGGGCTCGGGGCTGTCTGATAGCAGAGCAAACTGTCTTGGCTGTTGCCCTTACAGTGTCCTCACCAAGGTAGGCAATCAACTCACCTGTGGAGCTTTAAAAGCTACGAATGTCTGATCCAGAAATCCCCTCCTTTGTATTTACCCAAATGAGCCGGAAAGTTGTGTCTACACAAAAACCCACACAAGGATGTTTATAGCAGCATACGCATAATTGCCAAAAACTTAGAAGCAATCAAAATGTTCTTCAGTAGCTGAATAGATGAATAAACTGTGGCACACCTATACCACAGAATATTATTTAGCAATAAAAAGAAATGAACTATCAGGCACAGAAAGACATGGAGGAAACTTACATGCATATTGCCAAGTGAAAGAAGCCCAATGTGAGAAGCCTACATACTGTGTGATTCCAACTATATGACATTCTGGAAAAGCTGACTATGAAAACAGTAAAAACATCCGTGGTTGCCAAAGCTTGTTGGAGGTGGGGAGGGAGGGATGCAGAGGTGGAACAGAGAGGATTTTAAAGGCAGTGAAAATACTCAGTATAACACTTCCATGGTGGATACCTGCCATTACACATTTGTCCAACCCCAGAGAATGTACAGCACCAAGAGTGAACCCTGATGTAAACTATAGACTATGGGTATTTTGATGTGTCAGTGCAGGTTCATCACTTATAATAAATGGACCTCTGCGGTGGGGAATGTTGATAGTGGGGAGGCTCTGCATGTGTAAGGGCAGGAGTATATGGCAATCTCTGTGCTTCCCTTTCAATTTTTCTATAAGCCTAAAACTATACTTAAAAAACTAGTCTTATAAAAAAAGAAAAGAGGACCACATAGTATATGCTCAGCAAATAACTTTGAAAGGACAGCAGGAAGACAGACAGTGAGCAGACAAAACTGGCATCTTTTTTATCTCTCTTAGTGATTAGCCTGTTGGCATTTCATTTGCTATGCGTGGGGCTTATTGGTTCTTCGAGTCTCTATCAAACCTATTTGGTCAAAATCATTTAATTTTATTCAAGTCATCAGCAATGAACAAATAACTTAAAAGCAAGCAAACAAACCCTCCCCCCCAAAACTGAAGATTCCTTTCCTTGTCCTATCCCCAGACATGTTGATTTGCTAGATCTGAGGGGGGTCCTGGACATCTGTATATTGAAAAACTCCCCAGGTGACTTGGCATTCATCCCTCTCTAAAGCAATCAGGTAGGAAAATAACCTGGAAAATAGTCTCACTTGCTTTAAGAAAGAGACCTAAAATTACAAAGGCTCAAACAAATGCAAAAATGCAATCCTCATTTTTCTCTCATTTAATAGCCCAAAGACAGGTGGGCAATCCAGGGCAGGCAGGTGACCCCTCCTCAGGCTGTCCTGGGATGCAGGCTCGTCTACACCATTACTCTGTCACCTAGAGAGAGCCCCTAGTCTCCTGCCTGGGGAAGGGGGAGTGAGAGAGAGGTAGTGCTGACCTGGAAGAGGCATACCTCCCTCACAGAAATAACCACACAGCTATATCTTGCTGTAAGGGGGACTAGAAATGTACTATTTGGCTGGGCTCCCTGAGGCAGCTAACCCTGCTGGAGGTTAGGAAGGAGAGGATGGAGACTGGAAACACAGTCCCAGCTGCTGTCACAGAGGACTATTGAGGCCAGTGTTTCTCAAACTCCATTGCCCGTTCGAATCATTTGGAGAACTTTGAAAAAATATTGATGCCAGGCCATACCCTAGGCCAGCTAAATCAGAATCTCTGGGGGTTCCACCCAAGTGTCAGTACCTTCAAAATCATTTGTACAAGCATTTTTTGAGACCTGGAGGCCACAAACATCATTCCCAGGAGAACAGAAGAAAGTTTCTGGAAAGCTGGCACAGAATACTAGGTTCTTGAGGTCCTGGCTATCTTGAGTGGTCTGCAGATGCAGCAATGCTGTGATTTCTACTGCTCGACCAGCCTGGACAGAGCTCCAGCTCTGGCCCCTCATCCTGGTGAGCAGTGGTGTCTGTCCACAGCCCACATCATGGAACTCATTCAGACAAATTACCTGCCAGTGGCCTAAGGTGATCAGCAAACTCTGCACACACTTCTCAGAGAGGTAAGACTGATGACGACCCCAAATAACAAACTCTTTGGGAATAAGCCTGTCCAGAAGTATTGCAATGTGATGTTTAAGGGAGCTGTGACTCTGAGCCCAGCTCCCCTGGCCATGGCCTCTTCCCTCATTAATAAACCAGGGACGAGGATAACAATAGCTAACATTTATATGGCATTTACTGTCTGCCAATCATTTTTCTTTTCTTTTTTTAAAATATTTTATTTATTATTTATTTATTTAAGTCACAGACAGAGAGAGAGAGAGGCAGAGACACAGGCAGAGAGAGAAGCAGGCTCCATGCACCAGGACCCCGATGTGGGATTCGATCCCGGGTCTCCAGGATCGCGCCCTGGGCCAAAGGCAGGCGCCAAACCGCTGCGCCACCCAGGGATCCCGCCAAACATTTTTCTAAGCGCTTAATCTATAGTAACTAATTTAATTTTCACACCGATCTTACAAGGTAGACACCATTGTCTGCTCCTATTTGGTAGATGAAGAAGAGATCTCAGCCATCCAAGATCACACAGCTAATTAAGTGGCCAAGATAGGATTTGAACCCTGGTGGTCAGGCTTCAATGTCCACACTCCCGGGTCTGCTGATCCACTACCCATTGCAGCTTAGGTCACCGCTTTGTCGTGGGGATTAAGAGGAGTAATGAGTACCAGTAGAGCATAGCTGCAGGATCCTAGTAGATGTTCATTACGTGAGACTACTATTAAAGGGCAAGGTGATCCTTAGCCATTAAAATTAGGATATCCATCGTCCTCACATCTAATGGAGCGTCTAGGACATGGTAGGCACTCTGTAAAAAGAATCAAATATAGAATTATCTTCAGAATCCCTCACTCCCTCTGTCTCTGCCTCCTTCACTCTTTCCCTCTTTCCCTCTCCCTGTCTCTCTTGTCTTCAGTGTCCTTGGTGTTTGGAGCCAAGCATTTTTCCTTTGTGCTTCTGGTCCGGGAGAGGCAGCCGTCAGGGGATGCTCTGATAACTGCCGTCTGGGCTCCAGCTGGTTCGCTCCTTGAGCTGCTGCTCCGGCTCCCAGTGAAAGATTCCAGGGCAAGCCTCCTCTCTCTGTGGCCATGCCAACCCTTTCTGGGCACTCTTTTTGGGATACAGTCTCTCTTTTTTTTTTTTTTTTTTTTTTTTTGGTGGCTTCTGTCTGAAACTTTACAAAATTATGCCCTTAGATTGACCCAAAATACTATTTCTTGTCCTGAAATAGCATCTTACACTCTTGCCAGCATTTTTTTTTCTTTTTTCTTTTCCTGGGCCATAAATTCCAAAAAAAAGTCCCAAGGTCATAAAGCGTGAAGGCATTCTTAGAGACTGTCTGGGTCTCGCCTCTCATTTGCTGAGGAGCCTCTGGAGCCAAAGGCAGGGAGCCTTCCTCACAGGATCACACGGAGGCATCAGGGAGGGCAGCCCCCTGAACACAGTGACCTGGACAATCGGTGCAACCTAGTTTCTCCCACTCAGGGCAGGTGAGAGGCCCAGACCCAGGGAGGCTGGCCTGCCTCTGCCCTCAGGGCTGTGGCCCTTCTTCCCCACAAGCCTCATCTCGGTCCCATATGCAATAGCAGAGTCCCTGACTCAGAGTAAAGCATAGCTCCTGCAAGAGAGGTGATTGAGGAAATAGAATGAGGTGGAACTGTTTTCCAATTAAAGCGTTCCAGGAGGCTTTCCTAAATCATTAGTGCTTTTTATTTGGTGTTTCAAATGTTGTTTCTAAAACCTCCCAGTGAGTGGTGTGGAAACGGCTCTCACCACCACCACCCCAAACCCCCTGAAAGCACAAAGAATCAAAGCTGCCACCTTCCCGAAGCTATTTTTACTGTTGAGGCTTTTCTGAGCCTAACATTTTACTCCGGGTAGTCAGAAGCCGTGAGGAAAGCAGCCGCGCATCCCCGCACCACCTCCAGGCAAAGCTAGGGGAGACGCGTGGCCCCACAGGGCCCAGGAGGCCTGCAGTGGTAGCACCCGGTGGCCGAGCTCCTAGGGCCAAGCTGTGGGGAAGGCCCCGCACGGTGTGGTGAGGGGCTGCCTCACAGGCTGGGTCTCCCCCCTCGTCATCCCCAGCACTATTGCCCTCAGTGCAGAACAGGGAGATGGGATCGAATGCAGGTAAGAAAACTCGTGTCCACACCGAAGTCCGATCCAAGCCCTCTGACCTGTACCACCTGTGCCGTCCCGCCTCCTGGGTACAGTCAGGACTGACTCAGGGGTGGGGAGGGGCTCTGGAAGAGTTTTCATGCACTGGGAATCAGGTGTAGGAGACATCACAGAATCGAAGTTTTACATACAACCTTTTGTTAATTTTCCAAACTGGATTATTGTTACGTCTTGCTAATCACACAACATATCCGTAGCTTCCGACAGAATAAAGAATATGCTTAAACCAGAACACGGGAGCGTAAGAAATAATTTTCTGTTAGAGAGGGAGAGGCAGCTATGTCACGGGGACTTACCCTCATGTGTTTGTTAGTTTGGGCGCACCTCTCTGCAAGGCAGGGGAGAAATCAGCCCTGCTCCAGAAAGCGCTGGTCCATCCTTGCAATCTCCAGAAGAAATGAATTACATTGAGAGAGTTCACATCCCGACATCTTCCACTCCTCTTTCCCCGTTTTAATCAGAGGGCTTCTGAGCCATCCCTGTTCTTTGTTTCACTCATACTCCCAAACAATTTCATTGGTTTAATGAAGGAAAAAAAGCCAAATCAGTAGTAATGCACAGAACCCCTTGCTACAACCCTCCTCCCTAAAGAAAAGCTTATTTGCTTCATTTACTTTAAGTTAGTTATTGCTGAAAGTTGTTGTTTTCTTGCACATTAGAATAGCCTGGGGAGTTTAAAATAATCCTTGTACCTTGGACATGGAGACTTACCCTCAGTTTTTTTTGTTTTTGTTTTTGTTTGGTTTTTGTTGTTGTTGTTGTTGTTTGTTTTTTTGTAACTCTCTAGATGATTCCAAAAGAACTGAGTTGAGAGCCAGTGATCTGAGCCAGTGCTCTCTGACTCCAGTGTGTATATGAGTCATCTCAGGACCCCAGTAGAGACTTTGATTTGGGAGCTTCTGGGGAGGGCCACTGGAGTCCGCAACTCTACCAGACTCCTAGGTGACACTAATGAGGCCAATCTGCAGACCACACCTTGAACAGGTGAGGTCAAGGTGTTCTTGTCTCCAATGTCAAATGATTTGTGGGGAAATACAAAATAGGGAAGCATCTCGGGCAAAAGGAAGGCATAGGAAGGCAAGACACTTTCCTTTGATTGAGGAACTTTCCTCAGGTTGGTAAGAAATGATTTTTCAGCTTCCTACATAGATGGTTTATTGAAGAATCTAGAGTGCAAAAGTACTCTAGAATGTTCCAGACCAAAGGGACCTGGTAGATCACGGAGGCCAGTGACTTCCTGTCTGGGCTGATTATCAGAACCACCCAGGGGACCTTTCTAAAAATTCAGATTCCTGGGATCTGCCTGAATAGCCTCTCATTAAGCAAATTTTTAAATAGTCAGTTTAAGTTCAGACAGATTTGGGAACCAGTGATCTAGTCCACACATTTTATGGAAGATGAAGCTACCCCTGGTCAGGGCTTCTTTGTGACAATTTTGGGACTTTTCTGCTCCGAGATAAAAAAGAACAAAACCTAACTGAGTGATAGACAGAACTTCTTAAGGGTCCCAGCCATTCGAGGACCCAGATTCTGGCTAATAAATTCAGGCTAGGTGTCTGCCATTGTTTCCTGGACTGACAGGCTAATTTTATGAGATAATAAAGCCAACAGCCAAGTATATGGATAGCTTATAAAAAAGGCATCTCGGCTCAACAAGAGGAGGAGGAGATTTTGTGCTTCTTTAGACAAGCCATTCCCGCATGTAGAAGAGGAGCATGATACCCTGTCTGCCCCCCCCCCCCAGTGTAAGCGGGGGCTGGTCCTGGTTTGCTCTCCTTATACAATTTTCCTCACATCCTTATGCCCCTTCAAAGATAGAAGGCAACGATTTTTAAAGCTTCATGACACATCACAACCAATCCTAACTTGTGAGTAGAAATGCTTCTGCCTGCCCCATTGGGACTTCCCCCAGCCCCCCAGCCAGCTGTCTTGTGAGGATGCTCTGGTTCTTCGTGTCTGTGTCACATCTGGCTCTGCTCACAGAACACATGAGGGACACACTGGCTACTGTTTGATACTCAACATCCAGACCTGGTGCCCAAGATCAACCAGAAACACCGCCTGAGTAGGCCTGAGATCACTCCATAATTGTTCTTTCATGTGACTTTTCTTAACCAATAGACTTCAAGTGCTTGATTTTCTTTTTTTGGTTAAAAAAATATTTATTCAACTTAAATATCCCATTTTAAGTCTTAATCCATATTTAATCATTCATCCATATATTTATTTTCTGAGTACATACAATGTATCAGTAAACACCATATATCTGTATGTTCTAATGCCATGACGCTGTTGAGTAGGTATGATTGTCTCCATTTTACATATGAAGAGTCTGAAGTTCAGAGATTACAAGCTACTTTCTCAAAATCACACTTCTAGAAAGCCGTTTAACTGAAGTTTGAACCCAGAGCTCTTGGGCTTCTTTCACCCTTTCCTTCCCTCAAATCAGATTGCCTAAAAACAATAGTCTTTCTCATTTTAGAGACTGAAGAAGCAGCTAATTGTAAGGTCTTTTTTTATTAAAGTTTTTTTTTAATGGCAAAGACAGTAAAGCTGAGCGGCACGTGGGTGGCTCAGTTAGTTAAGTGTGTGCTTTTGGCTCAGGTTATGATCCTGGGGTCCTGGGATCAAGCTCCCTGCTCAGTGGGGAGTCTGCTTCTCCCCCTCCCTCTGTGCACCCCCCCCATGCTCTCTCTCTCTCTCTCTCTCTCGAATAAAAAATAAAATCTTAAAAAAAAAGACATGATAAAGCTGAAAGACATACCACCAACTAAAAGCAGTTTCAACATGTAACATCTTAACATTCATAATTTACTAGCATGCCCATAAATAGTTACGCTGAAACTCCTGCATATTATTTTTTTCCAAGAAGCCTTCCCTGAGCCTCCAGTGTAAGTCAGGGCCTGTGTAGCCCCTTTATTCCCCTTCCTTGCACAGACTGCACCCCCATGTAACACATGCTTGCCAGGATTGTGCTGCTCACTGGCAATTTAGGGGTGGGTGTACCCACAGGATATCCTTTGAGGAAGAATTCATACCTTCGAGTTGTGGCCTATTTCTTTAAAATGAACTTCTTATTTTGGAATTGTTTTAGGTTTCTAGAGAAGTTGCAAAGGTAGTACAGAGAGTTCTCACTCAGTTTCCCCCGTACTGCTAACATCTGCATTCCTATGGCTAATTATGGCTAATGTCAGGTAAATTTTAAAAGTGAGTCTTTCTTCTTTTCCTATGCGATGTGGGTAACCACTAGTCCTACAACCAGAAGACCTGAGTCTTGGGAGCCTTGGTCGAGTTGACCCTTCCCCAAGTCTCCATTTTGTCAAGGTACCAGCAGGATAACAGGATGGCCTTGCCAGGCTTTCCTGGGGGGATTAAAAAGGACCATGTCCATGAAAACTCCCATGAAGGTACCTGGCACACTTTCTGACTATGAACCTCTGTAATCCCCCTTGAAAGAGAAGTTGCCATCAGGCAGTGTTTAAAGCATGCCAGGGTTTCCTATGCATATTACCATGCGTGTCATTCCCCCCACAACGCTGAGCCACGCTTGCCTTTTCTTGATATACTCTGTATATTTGTCTCCCACCTCCTGCTTTCTCTCATCCTCTCTCAATAAATCCTGGTTGACAAATTCAGGCCAAGAGCAGTGGCTCTCCACAGAGATATTGTCTCCTCTTGGGATTGCATTCATCAAACTGGCCGGCCCACTCAGGTGGTCCTAGCCAAGTGGGGGGAGGGGGTGACACTGAGACCTGTGTAGGATGTACGGCCCATACAACCTGAATTCTCAGGCAGCAAACGCTGAACCTAGAGAGAATGCCAAGGTGATACAGAATTAAAAACATTTCTAGGAGCAACCTGGGTGGCTCAGGTTGTGGTCCCAGGGTCCTGGGATCGGGTTCCACAGCGGGCTCCTTGCAGGAGCCTGTGTCTCTGCCTCTCTCTGTGTCTCTCATGAATAAATAAATAAAACCTAAAAAAAAGAAAGAAAGAAAGAAAGAAAGAAAGAAAGAAAGAAAGAAAGAAAAAAAAAGAAAAGAAAAAGAAAACACTTCCAAATCTGTCCTGATACTCGTGGTAAAGGAAGGGGGGTGGGGCAAGGGGGATGAAGAGGGGACAGAAGGAGCAAAACCAGATCTTATTAGAAAATTTGGGCTCTGGATATCTTCTTCTCCCTCCTGTTTTATTGGATGTCTATGAGCTGGATGCCAAGCTGGCACTTGCGTTTTCAGAAATGAATAAGAGACTTGACCACTTCAGAATGAAAATGACACTCTTGAAGTGCCAGCTGGGGGAGGAGGCTGCCTGTGTCTGCTGTGACAGAGCCACCTCCTGTGGGCACATGTTGCCTGGCCCACACGTCCTGAAGCCAGCAGGCCCCTAAGGGAACATGCTTGGGGCTGTGCCTGTGAGACCAGACTTGTCTTGAAGGCGTTCTTTCCTGTTTAGCCCTGCCCATTAAGAAGATTCCACTTGAAGTGAGTAGTTTCTTGCCCTGTTAAAAACAACTGTCCATATTCTTTCATCAGCACAAGAGAACTTGAAATTCAATATTTACAAACTGTACTTTCTTCCTTTTCTCTTTTCTTTGTTTTTTCTCTTGAGGAGACTGGGCTGTCCTTTAATGCCTACTTTTTCCTCATGATTCCGGTTTTTTAACTGGACCCCTCCCTGTGTTTTGGGTCTTTGGCTGCAAGGCTGAATGGGTGGAGGAAGTCTGAGGTGTCTCCTCAGCTGGGCAGAGCAGTGGGAAAGAGGTTTTCTGAAATGGAAGATGCAAGACAGGAAAGAACTGGATGCTCCCACTGGCAGCTGCCTTTCAAATAGGGTGTGAAAAGAACTACACTCAGCTGCCTTCAGAGGAAGGGAATAAATAGCCAAAGGTTATACACCAGGATCTTGAAGAGAATTATGGCTAATCTTAACAATTATCATCTGTAGAATGTTCTAGAAATCTAGGTAGGGTTTGTTTTTGTTTTGTTTTATTTTGTTTTGTGGCATTAAATAGAGTTTGAAATGAGCCAAGTTCTATTGAGGTTTATCGTGACCAAGATATTTCCATGTGCTACCTATTAGGATGAGGGTTGGCCTTTATTCCAATTGAGGTATAGAAAATAGAGCTGCTTCTTGACCCATCTAACTCCCAGTATGTGGGAAAGGGCTTGGAGCTCTATCTGTAAATTGTGGAACTGTTTTTGGTGCTTATTTCTTCAGTCCTTCTGGGTAGAGTCCCTCTTGTGAGGTGCTTTCCTGTCTTCACTGTGCCTTCTCCTTCCTCCTTTGGCTTCCATTTTCCCCTCTTTTAGCCTTTTCCCTTCTGGAAGGTCCAGAGCTCTGCAGAGAAAAGTGAAAAGCAGGGGTAGGGGTTGGGGGGATGGCTGAAGGTCAAGGCTCAAAGAAAGGACACAACAGAAGAAAGAGAAAAACAGCTTTGGCCTCTGAGTTAAGAAAGCCAGTTTTATTGAGGAAGGGGAGGAGGGTGGAGGATGAGGTAACTGGGTGACGGGCACTAAGGAGGCCTTGTGATGGGATGACCACTGGGGGTTATACTATATGTTAGCAAATTGAATTTAAATAAAAATTTTTTAAAATCCATTTTTAGTCTGTGATTGGCACTAAACAATAACCATGATAATAAGAATAATTGAAGGGATGTCTGGGTGACTCACTGGCTGCGCGTCTGCCTTTGGCTTGGGTCATGATCCTGGGGTCCTGGGATCGAGTCCCACATCGGGCTCCCTATGAGGAGCCTGCTTCTCCCTCTGCCCATGTCTCTGCCTCTCTGTGTGTCTCTCATGAATAAATAAATAAAATCTAAAAAAAAATAATAAGAGTAATTGAAAATACTAAGAGCACACTTACCACATATTGAGCATTTATTATTGCCAGACGTTATTCAAAGCACTTTAGATGTAACCATTGCAATTGAAGGAGATGATGCATTCATGGTGCCCATATTATAGATAAGGACACTGAGGTCTAGATACGTCAAGGAGCCTCCCCACAGTCTCGCAGCTGTCAGAGGTTGAGCTGGAATTCAAACCTACCTTGAGGCTTGTGTCCTGACACCGTGTCACCTCTCTTGTGCATGGGAGCAATTAATTTACGTTCCCTCAATCCCTGTAAAGTGAGAGGGTTTTTAGTAGATATTTTAAAAGCTCCTTCCGGGCCAGCCTTCAATTGAGAGTACTCACTGCTGCTTCCACTCAACCTTCCTCAAGACTTAGCACAAAATTGTGCTCCTCAGCTCCCTGAGGCTGATGGGGTGAAGGGGAGGTAAGCATTTAACACCTGATACTGTTTCTTAACACCCCTTCCTGTGGCCCTTTGAGGGGAACCTTTGCATTCCAAACACTGTATTTGAGTTTATGGGGTCCCATGCAAAAGACCTTGCTGGAGGCCTGTAGATCAGTGCTACGCCTGAGCAGAATATAGGATCTACACAAAGGCACTTTAACCTTGAAGGCATTATGCTAAATAAAATTAAGACAGACATAAAAGGAAGAGTACTATCTGATTCCACTCATAAGAGATAAGTGGAAAAGTCAGATTCATACAGAGGGTAGAATGGTGGTTGCACGGTAGGGAATGGGGCCAGGGGAATCAGGCAACAGTGTTCAATGGGGACAGAGTTTTGATTTTGCAAGATGCAGAAGCTCTAGATGTGGATGGCGATGGTGCTGCTCAACAATGTGAATGTGTTGAATGCCATTGAACTGTGCTCTTAAAATGGCTAAAATGGTAAGTTTTATGTTACGTCTATTTTACTATGATAAAAAAGAAAATAGATGAATAAATAAAAAGATTCTTATTGCTTGTTTATGACTATATAGAATATGTACTTGTTTAAAAATTAAATAGAAGTTTACAAATCAACTTAAGATAACACGGTTTTTACCAGCAAGATCTGGCTGTAATTATGATTTCTATTTAATCTTTTTCATTGTATTCATCTACCTATCGAGCTCTCTCATCTATGTATAGAAACGCAAATGTTTGAGCTCATCCTATAGAAGCAGTTATTTTATTCATTTTACTTTTTTTCCACTAAATGTTATGTTATAAGCATTTTCCAAGCAATTAAAATTTATTTCTAAACATAATTGCAATGGCCGCATACTAGCTCAGGCATGCTCTCGTTTATTTAGCCCTCCTTCTGTTTTTGGACATTTAGGTTTTTCCAATTTTCTGCCTTGTAAATAGCTTTATAGCAGTCCTCCTAATATGCTCATCTTTGCCTGCCTCTGATTATTTCCTTGGCCCAGTCTTTCAGAAACAGAACTGCAAGGGTCAGAGGACAAGTTAATATTCAAAAAGCCTTTTTGCTAATTCTGTGTGTGTGTGTGTGTGTGTGTGTGTGTGTGTGTGTGTGTTGAGTGTTTGAACTCGCTTCAGAAGTCCTTTTACCTGCCCTTTGTTTCTTTAGAGGCCTGGATTGCCAAATTCTTTCCCACCTACTGCTGGCTGAGGGGTCTTCAGATTCCTGCTCCCTGGAAACTGCCTTTAGGGAAGACTGGACTCTGATCACCCTTTGGTCCAAGCCTAGAGATCTAAGCCAAGGAGGTCTGCTGGGCAAATGGATTTGACAGGGTCTGAGGTTGTGTTTGTGTAAACAAGGCTGGTATCACACAGGAAGGTGTGAGGTGAGGGTGGAGCTCAGTCCCAGGGCTACACATCAAAGCGTTTGGCACACTTCCTGCTCTGTAAGAGCAAGGAAAGTGAAACCTCTCCCAGGATTCCTTGGCTGCTGGTGCACAAGTGGTTAAACATAGCCGGGACAACATTGACCTTTGGGCTTCTCTGTATTATGTATGTCACTTACTCTTAAGTCACACACACAACCCCACCCTCTTAGGGGAGATTGTCAACCCTTGGTCCCCAGGCGATCTTTGGTTTCAACAACTCTTTTGCAGTTTTTCATCTGGGTCAGCTGACCCTTTGTGCATTATGTTTCCCCTACAACTCCTTTCCTCCGCTCAGATCTCATCGCAAATGTGATTTCCACGTGGCAGCTTTTGTGATCCTCTCAAACTAGATCAACTCCCCAATGTGCTCTTTGACACAGTGCTGGTCACAATTTGTTATTATACTAAGTTGAGTAATCATCTGATTAATGTATTATTTAATGTTTTCATTCACCAAATATTTTTTTAAGTGCCTCTGTGTGCCAGGAACTCTACAATTTGCTGGGATTGCAGAGACGAGCAAAAACAGATTTGATTCTTTTCCTCGTGGAGCTTAGAGTCCAGTGGGGGAAAAGAACAAATAAAAATCGGATTCCAATTTTCAGTAAGTGTTATTAAAAAAAGGGAATGAGCCTGGTACAATGACAAAGATTGGTACAGGGCCCCAGTCAGACAGAGCAAACATGAAGATGGGAAGAGTGAGAGGAACGAATCATGGGAAGAGCCAAGAAGAAAGAAAGAAATGTGGGGAAGACACCAAACCCATGCATCAGGGGTGTCTGAGAAACTGACAGGCATGGAGGGAATTTTGTGTCTGGGGAGAGGGACATGAGATGTGGGAACATAGATGGATAGGGTCAGATTGGGTAGTTGGAGAGAGGCACAAAACCAGGCCAAAGCTGAAAGGCCAAAAAGTGTCCACTGAAATTAATAAAACATGGTAGTCGGTGGCGACCTTAACAGCATTTTCCAGCAGCAGCCGGATTGTGGGGGGTTGAGGAGGAAGTGGATGGTGAGGAATTAGAAAGTATATGCATAAGAAGAAAAGCTTGAGCTGTGCAAAGAAATAGAAAAATTGGGTGGGCCAAGGGAGCAATTGAAGTTGGTTTCCCTGATTTTTTTCCCCTTTTTGGGGGGGATGGGAGATAGTAGAACATGTTTATTAGCTGTGGGGATGACTCAGCAGGGAGAGAGAGACTTACAATGCTCAGTGAAGCAATAAATGGGGAGCTAAGTCCTTGAGAAGATAAGATGGGATGGGATCCAGAGCAGAGATGAATAGATAAGACTTTTATAGGAGGAGAACCACCTCATCAATTTTTTAACACTTTATTATGGAAATTTTCAAACATATAAAAGTATAATGAAACCCCAGGTACCCATCACCCCTGCTTCAACACATGGCCAATTGCATTTCATGTATAATCTCACTCAGTTTATCACCCCTTTCCCAGATTATTTTGAAACAAATCCAAGACACTATAATTTTCCACTCATAAAGATCTGAGTAGTATGCCTACAAAATAAGAGCTTTTTAAAAATCATAATAAAGCTATTACCGCATTAAATAATTAGTAATTTCTTGACATCATCAAATATTCAGTGAGGATTCAAATTTCTCTGACCGTCTCTTATATGTTGTTACCTTTCATAGCTGGTTTGTTCAAATCAAAACCAAAACAAAGTGCACATATAGAATTTGGTTGACATACCTTTTTTTTTTTAATTTATTTTTTATTGGTGTTCAATTTACTAACATACAGATTAACACCCAGTGCCCGTCACCCATTCACTCCCACCCCCCGCCCTCCTCCCCTTCTACCACCCCTAGTTCGTTTCCCAGAGTTAGCAGTCTTTACGTTCTGTCTCCCTTTCTGATATTTCCCACACATTTTTTCTCCCTTCCCTTGTATTCCCTTTCACTATTATTTATATTCCCCAAATGAATGAGAACATATAATGTTTGTCCTTCTCCGACTGACTTACTTCACTCAGCATAATACCCTCCAGTTCCATCCACGTTGAAGCAAATGGTGGGTATTTGTCATTTCTAATAGCTGAGTAATATTCCATTGTATACATAAACCACATCTTCTTTATGGTTGACATACCTTTTAAAGTTGCTTTTGATCTATAGATTCTCCCTCCCTTTTCTTCCCTTAACATCTGTTAAAAAACCAGATCTTTTGTCTTACAGAAGTCCTCACATTTGGAATTTTACTGATTGCGTACCCAAGGTGTCATTTAACACCTTTTCTCATTTGTGAATCCTCTAAAATGTTAGTTGACATCTTATGTTAAAGGCTTGTTCAGATTCAGGTTTAGTGGGGGTTTTCTTAGAGCAGGGAGAGCAAGAGTCCCTCATGGGTAGTACTGTGTCCTTCCTACTTACATCACATCAGAAGGCACTATAATGCCTGGTTGTCCTGCATCTGGTGATGCTGAAATTAGTCAGTAGGTTTGGTGTTGTTACCTGCTTCACTCTCTATAAAGCTCCTCAGCAGGTATTTGCTGATGGTTTTAGCAGCTACAGATGGCCATTGCCTACATTTGCTCTTTCATTAGGAATTACAACATGATGCTATGCTAACGGTGTCATCCTATGATGGGTTGAATTATGTCCTCCAAATTCATATGCGAAGATCTTCACCCCAGCATCCCAGAAGGGGACTATATCTGGAAATTGGATCATTGCAGCTGGAATTAGTTAAGATGAGGTCATGCTGCAGTGAGGTGGACCCCTTACCCACTACAACTGGTGTCCTCGCACAAAGGAAAAATTCGGGCACAGACACACACACACATACACAGGGAGAACACCATATGAGGACTGGAATTATGCTGTCACAAGCCAAGAACTATCAAAAGTTGGGAGAGAGGTCTGGAACAAATCCTCCCCTAGTGCCTTCAGAGGGAGCAGGGCCCCGCTGATGATCTTGGACACCCAGCCTCCAGAACTGTGAGGCAATAAATTTTTGTTGTTGAATGTACTTGGTTTATGGTGCTTTGTTACAGCAACCTTAGGAAACTAATACACATTTCTTCTGTAGTTTTTGATGAGGATTCTTTTTTTTTTTTTGATGGGGATTCTTAAAGAAAGGGAGACTTTCCCTCATCAGGTATTTGGTTATTCTGAAGTGCAATTCATATAGGAATGTAGAACATGTGCTTGATTTTTCCCCTGTACTCACTAGTATTATTTATTTGTTTACTTATTTATAAAGATTTATTTATCTTAGAGAGAGCACATGCATGGAGAGGGGGTGGGCAGAAAGAGAATCTTTAAGCAGACTCCCCACTGAGCATGGAGCCTGAAATGGAGTTCAATCTCATGACCCATGAGATCATGACCTTAGCCAAAACTCAGAGTTAGACGCTTAACTGATTGAGCCACCCCAGTACCCCTTTAAAATACTGAATCGTGGGATCCCTGGGTGGCGCAGCGGTTTGGCGCCTGCCTTTGGCCCAGGGCGCAATCCTGGAGACCCGGGATCGAATCCCACGTCGGGCTCCCGGTGCATGGAGCCTGCTTCTCCCTCTGCCTGTGTCTCTGCCTCTCTCTCTCTCTCTGTATGACTATCATAAATAAATAAATAAATAAAAAATAAATAAAATACTGAATCGTTTCCTAGTATGCTCCAAAGCTGACTGGTGAGGTCTTATAAATTTAGTATTATTATAAAGTATACATTTGAAGATAACTGATATATCCCAAACCAGAGATATTTGGCCAGATGTAGTCCCTCCCAGATGACTCCTGAGTCTTTTGGAAGAATATCCAATTGTTTGATGACTTTCTTGCTTTTTGGTGCAATAAGATGCTCTGTATTCATTTTGTTCCAGATCATAACCTACTGTTTCTCTATTTCTACCATTTCTCCAAGGGCCTCTGATTATTTTTGGTGGAAAATGATATTTAGAGACTACAATCTGGGTACTAGTGATACTCATTGCTAACAGGATAATTACTGTTTCCAGACTTTTCCAGTGGATAGAGCTAAAAAAAAAAAAAAATTTAAAGGAAATTCATTATGACTTTATAATACTAACTTCTTTCACACTGAAAATCTTAGTTCTTAGTCATTAAATTTATTCTAATAAATTATTTGGTTTATCATACATATGTGTCTGTATTATAATTTTATTATACAGTTAAAATACAGAGTAGTTAATACACACACACACACACACACACACATATATATACACTTCAAAATAACAATGCCAATATGACTACTAACAATAATATTGTTGAAACAGTTTAAGATTTCTTTGTGATTCTTTTACTTCTTGGGAGATATATCAATATATGATATGTCTATATATATATCACCATATCTATAGCTATATCTATATATATATCTCTCAAGGATTAAAAGAGTATATACATATATACATATATATATGCCACTACAGATGCACAATCTAACTACTAGGTTTTAAAGTATCTGAAAGAATTTTTCTCTATGTGGTTAAGTCACTCAATTTATATGCATTTACATCATTTCATTTTGCTTTCAACATTTTGGGGGGGAGTACAGTTTTCTTTTTGACTAAATTTTGTTTCATAAGACATTCAGATGACTCCTAAGTCAAATCTATAAAATAAAGTCCATTCAAATAGTCTATTTTATATTGCCTTCCCCTTCATCATCATGTTTCCTCCATTCCATACATAGGGAAGTTTTTATTAGTTTTTTATATATATTTTCTTTTTAAAAAATATTTTATTTATTTATTCATGAAAGAAAGAGAGAGAGAGAGGGAGAGACATAGGTAGAGGGAGAAACAGGCTTCCCTCAAGGAGCCCGATGTGGAACTTGATCCCCCAACCCTGGGATCACGCTGTGAGCTGAAGGCAGATGCTCAACCACTGAGCCACCCAGGCGTCCCTTTGATATATCTTTTTTTTTTTAATTTTTATTTATTTATGATAGTCACACAGAGAGAGAGAGAGAGAGGCAGAGACATAGGCAGAGGGAGAAGCAGGTTCCATGCACCGGGAGCCCGATGTGGGATTCGATCCCGGGTCTCCAGGATCGCGCCCTGGGCCAAAGGCAGGCGCCAAACCGCTGGGCCACCCAGGGATCCCTGATATATCTTTTCATTAAGATTTTAAAATAATAGGTAGTATACAATTTTCCCCTGTTCGAAGACGTAAGGCAGCATTCTATAAACACTATTTCTACATTTTTGCTTTTTTCACTTAAAAATATATCCTAAAGATCTCTTTATAGTCGGATGTAGCAGTATGCCTCGTTCTTTTTCATGATGCAAAGTTCTCCGTTGTGTGGATTTAACTAGGTCATGATTTCTTCAAATAGTCCCCTAGTGATGCACATTGGGTTGTTTTTCTAGTCTGTAGCTATTACAATAAGTACTGTAACAAATAGCTTTGTACATAAACCTTAGTGTATTTTTACCAGCCTATCTTAGAGATATTTTCCTGAGTGGGATTGCTAGGTCAAAGGACAAAATGCATATGTAATTTTGTTGAATAATACCAAATTCCCCTTCATTGGAGCTGCTTTAGTCTGCATTCCTACCAGCAATGTATGAGAAGGCCTATTGTCCCACAGCCTCACTAACAAACTTCTGAATGTTTGCCAATACAACAGATGAAGATGGTATTTTTATTCCATACTAATTTGCATTTCTTTTTTTCATTTCACTAATTTTCAAGAGAGAAGACAGGTGGAAATGTGAACACAAATTTGTACATTTGGTGTGAAGTAAATGTTTGTTCCTCTAGGCTGTAAGCTCCATGAGGGTAAGACAGTGGCTGTTTTGTTCACTCTTTTGTCTCCAGGGCTGGGCCAGGTCCTGACACAGAGGAAGCACTTGTCAGTGTATAAGGAAATTGGTGAATGAATGAGTGAGTAAAAGACAGAAATTGCTTTTTGTCCTGTCTTATAACTGAACTAGGGTATATTCAACACCTTACCTTCACTATTTCCTTCTCTTCTCTCTAGACTCACACCCATGACTAGGGGAGCCATTTGGAAATCTCTACTAAGTTGTGAGTTTCAAAAAAAAAATAAAGTCACAGAAAGGACTTGCTTGATACCATGTCCATAAGGTTAATGAGTTGTGCCTATGTAAGTAAGGAGTGGGGATGGGGTACAGCAAGAAAATATTACTACTGTTGACAGATACTGGAAGATTAGCTTAGCCAGGTGAGCGTTGGCATAGTAAAGATGAATCACTTGTTTAAGGAAGAGAACTATCTCCATGCAAATTCCCTCCCCCTTTATTCCATCCCATTCACAGACTCTCAGAATTGACAGCAATGTAAAGGCTCATTGACTCTTGCCCCCTGGTAAAGGGCATTCTGGCATTCATCCACCCTGTGCTTGGCTGTCTCAGAGAACAAGGAGCTCATCTCACAGGGCAGTCCTTGCTACTTGGGGATAGACTACGTATTACGGCTCTTTGATGTATAATCCTTCAGAAAAAATAGCTATCTTACCATTTATATTTTATCTTTCTCCTTCCTGCCCCCTCCCAAAAAATTTCATTGTCTTTACTCTTTCCTTAAATAGTATGGCCCTTCACATGAAAACTCACTCCAAAACTTCCACCCTTCCTTGCCAGCTAGACAGTATTCAAAGTTACATTTCCTTGACTATATCAAAACTAAGGATTTCCACTTAATAAAAAATCATAGACACAATTAAAAGGCAAATGACAAATCAGGAAAACATATTTTAAATATGTAAACCTGACATGGTACAAATATCTACAATGTCTGAGGAACTTTTGCAAATCAGTTTTTTAAAAACCTAATTGATGAATGGGTCAAAAAGTATGAATAGTCAATTCGTATAAGAGGAACCCCAAAATGATAAGCAAGTAAAGAAATGCTGGGACTAATTTAATCAAAGATATAAAATAAAAACTACAATAAACTATGACTTTAAACCCATCCAATTGGCCAAAATTAGAAAGTTGGATGATGAGAGGTCATGGCAAGCCTATAGGGAATATAGGACTCTCATGTGATACTAGAGGGAGTGTGGATGGGGAGGCAGCCCCCTTTAGGGCAATCCAGCAATACTTAGTCAAGTGCACTTACTTAGGACCAAGGAATCACATTCCTGGGAATGCCTCCAGAGAAATTCTCACACTGGTCTTTGAGGGAAGGTGCATTAAAATCCCTTGATCATGGTAATGGAGAGTTGAAGCCATGCCAAGTGTCCATCACTACAGGAATGAAGAAGTAAAATGTGGTATGGAATACTACATAGCAGAAAGGAGCAATGAATGAAGCAAGGATATAATAGATTCTCATTATTCATTGCAATTATGTTCTATAAAGTTGCTGCAAACACAGAATTAGCAAATATTGAACCATTGCTCCTGGGGGAAATATAGGGTTAGGTTCCTGTGAGCCTCTGGTCACAACATTTTTGTCAACTCACCAACACATAACCTTATTTTATGTGTTTTCCTGTTTAAAGACACCCTATTTAATCCATATTGTTGATTCACTAACATTGAACTCATGGCCAATAGTTCTATAGCTCCTGCCTGAAGGAAGCTTACCTAGTACACATGTATTTTCCATAAGGCATATCCCAGCCTTCTCACACTAACGAACTCTAGACAGTCTTTCAGCACTGTGTTTGTGATGATCTTAAACAGCAAAATCATAAAAAATGCACAGAAATATGATAAACATAGCACTAAATAGATTGCCAAAGGGACAATGTTTTACAGTATGAGAGCTGAATCCAGAAGGCAGAGCATCTTCTTGTTCTATCTCAGCTGAGAACATGCCTGCCAATGACTGACATTTTTCTCTATCCTGCTTATGTCTGTGAATGACCATGAATGTGTTCTGAAGATCCCCAAGTATTGATATGGGGGTTACAAATAAATTTTATGAGTCGGTGAATTTGCAAACACAGAATCTGACTATAATGAGGATTGACTGTGTATTCAACAACCCTATTAGTTCTTATAAACTAGAATTGAATGAAAAAAAAGTAAGACAGAAAATCAGATACACAGTACAGTACTATTTATATAAAAATGTGTACAAAGCAGCAACATGTGATTTTCAAGAGCCCATACATATCAAGGCATACACATCAACCCATTAAAATGGCTGCCTTCTGGGATCCCTGGGTGGCTCGGTGGTTTAGCGCCTGCCTTTGGCCCAGGGCATGATCTTGGAGACCCAGGATTGAGTCCACATTGGGCTCCCTGCATGGAGCCTGCTTCTCCTTCTGCCTGTGTCTCTGCCTCTCTCTCTGTGTCTCTCATGAATAGATAAAATCTTTTTTAAAATAAAATAAAATGGTTGCCTTCTGAGTGAGGGAGAACAAAACAAGGAAATAAATGAATCAACAAATTAGAGACATTAATGTGTACCCAGAACAAAGTGGAACTAACTTAAATTCCTGACAGTCCCTTCCCTTTATGCCACTTTGTGCTTTGTGATGGGACCTGAATCCCCACATTGTTGGACTTTCTCTTCTCCAGAATAAGATTCTTGAGGACAGGGACTCTGTCTTTCCTTTCTGAATACCATCCTTCTAGCACAGTTTCTGGCATATTTTACTTACTTGTTCTTATTTATTTTTTATTTTTCTATTTTTTTATAGCTGTACTCCATTTCAAAAAGGATTCAATGCTACAGCCAAAGAGTCATCTATACCTGAGTGAGCAAATGAATTTCTAGACCTTTTCCATCACATTCTGATCTCCTCCTCAGGATAAGACCCAATATTACAAAAGGGGGTGGCCAGTGCAGAGCAAGCTCTTATTTCCACTGAATGAGGCTCTCTCCCGCTGATAATGCAAACTAGCACTGCATTTGTGTTTTGGATAGTTACTGATGATTTGTATTACTGATCTTTTTTTTTTTTTATTAGTGATCATTTGTATTCAGCTTATCATTACTCAAACCTTCCAAGACTTTTCACATGAACCACATCTGTGTAGTTGACTTTTTTTTTTAACCTGCTGGATACTATTTTTTATGATAAAGGCCAGATGATAGATAGATAGATAGATAGATAGATAGATAGATAGATAGATGATAGATAGATATATAGACAGTCTTAGCTCTAAACCACCAATTCAGAATATTAAATTGATTTGAACTTATTTCTGTTTTCCAAAGTATTGGCCATTCCTCCCAGTTCTGTGCCACCTGAAAGTTGGTAAGAATGTCTTCAGTTACTTTAAGTTGTTGACAAAGCCCAAGACAATGGAATAGCATTTTGTGCCACCTCTGGGAATACTGGCCTCTGGGAATTCTTGTAAACCTGTTGCACCCATCTTTGGGTCACCTATATTAGATTTCTCTTTCTCTATTCTCACCTTTCTCCTGAAGGATGCCATGAAAACTTTATAAGATGTCCATCTGAAATCCAAGCATGCTTTCTCCACACCAATCCCTGGATCTATCAGCATGATTTTGCATCGCTGAACTATGGAGTTGGAAATACATGCTAAATGTTATACAACAGAGCACATCACTGATGGGAAAACAAGATGAGAGTACCAGCATAAGTACTCACAATGAGTAGTCACAAGTACCTATACAAGTACCTGCATGAGTACTCACAAATAAGTATCCACACAAGTACTCAAGTATGCACATCAGGAGATGGTTAGTAGTAGTGTCCTGACTCAAACCCTGGGCTCCTGACTCCACATACAAAAGACTTTACAAAATGTCCTGCCACTACAACAGAGACCAAGCTGACTCCTAGTGACTGGTCCTTGCTTTTGCTCAATCTTTTAAATAAATCTACTCGAGGGTATTATTTTATCTGGCAGCCCTATCCCTTCACAAGCCCATGTGGCCAGACAGATGAGGAACCTAACTATTCCACCCTGGGTCACATCGCCATTCCTGGATCCCAGGAGTGAGTTCAGCCCTACACCAACCACATGATCTATAAGTGGGAAATCCTCACAGGTCAGACACTTTACCAGACAGGGACTATATGTTGTGCAGACAAAACAACAGGCATTCACAATAGCTTACTCCATAGACAGCAAGAATACCAAGGTAAAAGTGAAAATGATACTTAACCAAAAGAGTCAGGATCCCTGGGTGGCGCAGCGGTTTGGCGCCTGCCTTTGGCCCAGGGCGCAATCCTGGAGATCCGGGATCGAATCCCACATCGGGCTCCCGGTGCATGGAGCCTGCTTCTCCCTCTGCCTGTGTCTCTGCCTCTCTCTCTTTCTCTCTCTGTGACTATCATAAATAAATAAAAAATAAAAATAAATTTAAAAAATTAAAAAAAAAACAAAAAACAAAAGAGTCTATTTTCCCTGTTATCCCCAATAATGTTGAGACTTCATCTGCTTTTTCTAGGTCCCATGTCACACACCTACTAGTATATAAGCTCTCAGAGGAAAGGTCTATGGATTTCTTAATATCACTGCTATCCCATTGCTGGGCACAGAGTAGAATCTCAAAAATAATTGAATACCCAAATAAAAGAAGCATCACATGTCCTTTATACTTCCTCTAAATTTAACTATCCCCACTTGTTGGGATTCTTCAAAGAAGACTTCCAAAATGTTTTTACATGAACAACAATGATGCTTTGATAACAATAGCCATGCTAACATGCTATGCCTCTATGGTACCATATACCTCTGGCTCTCTCTCAATATTCTTCCAAGAGCTCATAAATTCCATCTGATAATATCTCTGCAAGAAAGATGACTATTGTTCCATTCTACACATAAGGGAGCTGAATCACCAGAGGCTGGTCCTTCCATCAGGACCACAAGTAGAGTGGATAGAATCTGAAAGAGTCTGAGGAGTCCCATGGGGTTTGCTCACCATCTTCCTGAGAATCCTGTGTTTTGGGAATCAAATTATTCACTCTCTATAATGCATTTAGAAAGTGACTTAGAGAAAGCTGACCAATTCCTGCAAAAAAAGCATACCTCATTTTTGTTTCTGGCAAGATGCTTAATGAGGTGTTTTATTGAAAGATAGGAATATTTTCTGAAGATGAATTTAAATCATGAAGGAAGGGGAGCTAGAGGAGATGTCAGCAGACTTGAGGTTCATTCCTGGTCTTACATGTCACCTCAGGTTTCCTACTGTGACAGGCTGGGGGACAAAGACTGCATGACCTGGTGACAGCTGAGAGCCCACATGTACCAGGCACTGTACAAAGTGCCTCACTGCTATCAGAAGCCAAAGGCCTCCCTGGAATAAGGGAGCCACATCCCAGCGACAGCTTTCATGCATAGTCACCACAGATTATGATAATTTTCTGACAAATAGAAATAAAATGTCTTGAGGAAAAAACTTCTTGTTCTAATATGCCCTCTAGCTTCTTGTGTGCCCCAAAGCCTTCCCTGTCCTAGTAGGTATTATAATCTGCATTTTCTGGAGGAGAAAACTGACTCAGTAGTTTTTACTCAAAGTAAAATAAATAATAAGTAGCTGGCAGAACAGGGGCACCTGGATGGCTCAGTCTTCTAGGTGTCTGACTCTAAATTTCAGCTTAGATCATGATCTCAGCATCATGGGATTGAGTCCTACATCAGGCTCTGTGCTCAGTGGGGAGTACGCTTGGGACTCTCCTTCTCCTTCTCCCTCTGCCCCTCTCCTACTTATGCGCTTGCTCTTTCTCACTCTCTCTCTCTCTCTCTCTCAAAAATAAATAAATACATCTTAAAAAAAAAAAAACAATCGGCAGAATAGACATTTAAAGCCAGAAGAGTCTGATAGCAAAATCCTGTGCTGTTCTTCCATACCAGATCTGCCCCTCAAAGTGATGATGGGGAGGAATGAGATGGTATGTGTCCCTTGGCATGCCATACAAACATGGGAACTATTGCTAAGATTCACTGTCAAGCAGGACAATTGACCTTAGTGACAATCTTTTCCAAATGGAGGACAAGCCATCATGCTATATGACCTTTGACAGGAGAGCACAGGAGCCCTAAGATGGTAGAGAATTTGGGCCATATCTGAGTCAGATAATGCTGACAGAGGAGACCATTAATGGCAATGCTCATCCTATGCATGAGCACCGCAAGTAAGACAATCCTCTATGTGTGTGCACCTCTTATTCCTCCAAGTCCCACTTCTTTGGGACAATAAAGGACTTAGGTGAAAGTTGCATAGGTTTCCAGGTATTCAGTTTTGTCTGTCCCCTGTCCCTCAGATCTTTCCTCCATGGCTGCTTCTGCTCCTCTGTCCTGGCTACCCACACTCTATTGTTCCTGCCGCTCACATGCTCTGCCCGCCACAGAGGAACTCCCAACCTTTTCCCTAAGTGATTCTGGCTCTTTCCGACGGGACTTAGAAACTCCACAGGTCTTTGGCATTTCTTTTCTGTGCAAAGAGTTCAAGCATGTAAGCAATATTCACTTATTTTCCTCCTTGGTGACTCAGAGACAGAAATGAGGAGGATGCTCTGAGCTCCAGTCTCCACCACGCAGCTGCAGTAGGCAGCCCAAAGGTGGCTGCCCTTCCCCCGTGATTTCCATCAGGTGCCCCCATAATCAACCCATGAAGCAACAATCTAAGCGAAGCTGCATGCCTGCTACACACACTCAGAACCTCTTCCCCACCTTGCCTTCCAAGTACATCACTGCCCTGTACCCTCCCAGGTTAGAAATCACAGTGTGGCCACCGACACGCAGACAGCTCCCCAAAACCTCCTCTCCAGTAGGCTTCAGTTGCCTACGTTAAAGGCCAGATGTAGTTTTACCTGATTTCTACATGAATCTGAGGCGAGTTCCTGCCACACCTACCCCGGTAAGCCACATCTAATCTAGAAATGGAAATGATTGTGCCTCACTTGATTCTGCTCAGCAGTGGCAAACTTTAGCAGGCTACTATTGCTCAGAAGTGAAGCAGGCCAAGGGCAAGGCTGTGGGCCTGAGTACCAAACAATGTGAGAGTGGGGCCCCACACCCAGTCCTGAGCTGACCAGACCACTGACTGGCCTCCCCAGGCCATGACCTTCCAGCAGCAGGCCAGCACCCAGCACCTGGCAGATGTGTGACCAACGGCTGTGGAATTGAACTCTCCAGATGCATGAAAAGTGAGCCGATTGTCAAAGGAAATGAAAAAAATCGATTTCATCTAAGATGTCCTGATTTACACAACAACAAAAAAGAGAACCTATTTTGCTTTCGAAGGGCTATTTTTAGGATCCAGTGAAGTTGAGAATGACATCGTTTAGCCCTAGTGGCACTCAAGCTCTGACCAGCTCTGGGTCTCCTTCCTCCTAAGCTCTAAGTAAACTCTAAGCTCATCCAGCCCTGCCATGCTGTAACATTGATTTTAAAGTTGTTTAAAAAGATCCGCATATGTACAGATATTGTTTTCTTTGTAAAGTAGGCCAACTTTAGGGCCTTAGGCAACTCTTACAAAAAATACCAAAAAATAGTTTTAAGGGACCAAATGGTTTCTGATTTAGCACACTGTAGTGGAATCAAGGTGGCCTGGTGGAAAGAGCAGTGGGCAAAGAATCCAGATTGTCTGGGTGCTAGCAACATCTCTTACACCAACCAACTCTGAGCAATGGGGCAGTGACCTAACATCTCTGAATTCCATTTTTCTTGTCTGTAAAATTTAAAATACTCAGATTACAAGAGCTTTGAGGTGAGTTACTACTGGTTTTACCCATAAATAGGACCGTCCAAAATGATGGGACTAATGTTTGGAGAGCCCCTTCTCCATAGCCCTCAAGGTTGGCAGTGAGGAGCAATCTCCCAGTTGGGCCCTGGGCTGTGTCAGAACTGGACCAAGTGCTACAAGAAGAAATCAGGGTCCAGGGGTGGTGGCAGAAGGGGAGAGGTCCCTACCCACCACCAGGAGTATTTATTTTGATTTTATTGATTGTATTTTATTTAGCTCATGTAAGAGCCACTTCGTGGATCAAAGCAAAGTGTCATCAAGGAAGGGAAGTACATTGTGGGGTGAAAAAAGGAAGAGGCCCAGCTTCCCTTGACATTTCTAGACCTCCTGCTTCATCCCAATGGAGAAAAGAGGTTGTTTCCAGGACAAGCCTCCAAGAGTCTGCTCTCCCAGATGGAGCTGACATTTTTTTTAAGCTGCCATACTCCAATGAGGAAGATGATGCTGCTGTAAATAAAACATATAAAAATCTGGGAACTAAGAAACAGGGAAATTTAATGAATAGGTTTGGGATTCTTAAGTAAAAATGAGAAAATACCCAAGGCAAAAAAAGAGGGAGGGGAGAAGCAAGGGAGCAGAGACTCCAAAAAGCGACAGAAGGAGGCAATGAGGGACATTCTGAGAAACAGGAGCAGACATGAGGCAGGCTGAACCCTGAGTCAGCCCAGGCACTGTTTTCCTGCCTCCAGCGAGATGGCCTCAGCAGGTGAACTTTCTTGAAATGGGAAAGCAAGTGACAGGAAAAGGAAGTGGGAATCTTGAGCTCCCTCCCTAGATGCTGCTGCTGAGGGAAATCCAGGGCAGGAGGAGCTTGCCTGGGGTGGGAGATGTAGAGAGCACACCAGCCTTCACAACCTCGTCACTCTCTCTCAGTGCCTCACTTGTCAGCAGCTCTGATGTGGCATTATTATTTTTTAAAGACTTTAAAATACTATTTTTACCCCGAGCACATTTTTCCCCCTTTTCCTTCCAAAAGGAACAAAAGGATCACAACCCACATGCTCCTCAAACTGGCAGCCCTGAGAAAAGGCAGGGCTCAGATTTACATGTGGAGGGAGCTCTATCCCCACATGCCGCCTGCTCCTGCTCCTCATTCCCACAGAAATGAAACTAAAAGGAATGCCAGAGGCTTGGTATTGTCACCTCCTCCTGAAATACACAAGCAAAAATAGTATGAAGTGATGAATGATTGGGCTTCACAGCTAGTGTGATTATCAGTAGTAATTTGGGCCATTAACAATTAGTGTTATATTTCTACACATGGAAGGGGGACATTCTCTCTCTCTCTCTCTCTCTGAGCTCTCTCTGAGCTCTCTCTCTCTCTCTCTCTCTCTCTCTCTCTCTCACACACACACACACACACACACCCGTGGCCTGATAGTCGGGTTTATTCCACCACAAACATTCTGTTCTGCTCTTTCATAGTTCATATTTCCCACATCCCTTAAAATTTCCAACTAATTAAATATTACTTCATTCAGAAGTTTAGGAAAGTCTACAACTTTCACTCGCTGTTTTTTTCTTTCCCTTTCAAATAACAAGTACATAGGGATCTTGTTCAGAAACATCAAGATGGTGTCTCTCTTGCCCTCTACATGACTAGGTTGGAGTCTGATAGTAGAAGTATTTATCTCTGATGTGTATGTAAGAGACAGAAAGAGATGTAAATATAGTTATCTATTAGTTGTTTTTTTTTAAGAAAAAAATCTGGTGAAAATCACACAACAGCCCACAGTCTGTCTAAACTTTCTGATGTTTCTCTTAAAATGGAAAATATTAAGAATATTACTCATACTTTCATTTTAAAAATGGAAAGCAAAGGGAGAGCAGATGATTCATTCCAAAACCAGAGATAAAGAACAAGTCAAAGCTGGAATGACTTCTTCTCTCAGACCTTTGAACTCTGGGCAAAGCACTTGGAGTTACCTGTGGAAGCTCTACATGGGTCATGCACCAGGTCCACTAAAGCCTCACTGCTCTCTCCAAAACCCCAGGTCATACCACCACCACCCTCACCTCAGCCTAGCCTCTACCCATCTGGGAGATCTTGGGTAGTAACTGGCTGGGACCTCATGTATGCCAGGTAGGGTGTCTTGGCTCTTTATGGGGTGCTCTCTGAGCATCTGGGGAGAGCTGGAGCCAGGATCCCTTGCTGGAGGTCATGTTCATCTTGGCTGCTTTCCTCTGAGCACTCTCCCTCTTGCTCTCTCAGTGGCTGTGGGGCCAGGTGGACAGGGCCTGGCTCCAGAGACTTCTTGGCCCCCTCAATCCACAAAGCGCTTAAGAAACAGAAATAAGAAAGGCCCTGAAGATGCACAGAAAAAAAGAAGAAGAAGTACAGATATGGCTTAAGGAATACCCATTATTGGATATTTGCTGTAGAAGAACTAATAAATCAAGGTAATGATCCTTTGTGCAAACACCTGATAACATTTTTTTGTAAAGATATGCCAGTCTACCTTAAAGAAAGATATTAAACAGATCCATCAACCCCAGGCAAACTACATTTGCTAAATAAACTGACAATTAATAGATAACCCAGAAGATAAACACCATTCAGGGAAGGGTTGCTAAAAGGCCTGTGTTTGAAAGGAAAGAGAAAATGTAGTCAGAGGATCAAGTACCAGATAAAAAAGAGCTTCTGGGACGCCTGGGTGGCTCAGTAGTTGAGTGTCTGCCTTTGGCTCCGGGTGTGATCCTGGAGTCCTAGGATCGAGTCTCGCATCGGGCTCCCTGCCTGGAGCCTGCATCTCCCTCTGCCTATGTCTCTGACTCTGTCTCTGTGTCTCTCATGAATAAATAAATAAAATCTTTAAAAAAGGGGGTGGGCTTCTCTTGGGCTCCAGCCCCAAGTATCAGATTTTGAATTCCTTTTACCAGGGAAACCACAACTTCCTCTCTAAATGCCTGGTCTGGGAAGGGTTAACCTGTCTTCAGTGTTTTTGCTTTAAATGAAATAAGGTCCAGATTTTTGTTTATTAACTTTCTAAACACATAACATGCACCTGGAAAGATTGTATGTTACTATAAAATAATGGGATGTAAAGCAACCTCTTGGGAGCATGCTGAGCCCCTACATCTGAGGCGCTTTCTTATTTGTTGTTTGCTCACAGCCAAAAACAGAATGTTGAGCAAGGGTTCAGCTTCAAGTTCATCAGCACATTTATTAACTCTGGTTTCAGTTTGTAAATCTATTCCTAATGCTAATTGTTTAAGTAGGAGCTTCTTTTTGATTGTTTTCCATCAGAAGCTACTGATTTTCACAATGATGCTCTGATTTCTATGAGTGTTTCCTTTTTCAGACATGATGGGCAGGCAGGCGAGCAGGGGAGGGCCCTCCCTAAAGCGAGCAAGTACATCCCGAGAATAGCATGGCTCATTGCCCCCATCTTTCCATAGGCCCAGCCTCCTCGTCTCGACAGCAGGACCACAGTGGCTTGTTCCTGGGAGTGTTCTTGACATGAAATCACTCCTTGTCACCAGTGTTACTAGAACAGTCTCCATGCCAACTCCTGCTCTCAGGCCCCTGGGAGTGCCACCGGAATGCTGCAGAAGGCAGGTGTGCAGCATCTTTATTGGCCTCAGCCTCCATCTCTTTTCCTGAACAGGCAAGTGATCAGCTGGTCTCCTTTGTCCCACCAGCATCTTCTTCCCAGCAGGCTTGCATAGCAGGAGTGAGCCAGAAAAGGTCGCCTCTCCATTCTTGGTATTTCTCTTCCCTGGTCTTCAGTCCCTGGTCCCTCTGCCTTCTTAGGAGGTATACATCATGCACACTGGAGTCGTGGCCAGGTGGAGGGTTCCCTATTTCTTCCACTTGTGCCCTCTGGAACCAAGGAGAGGATTCCTATGGTTTTATTGACAGGCTGCCTATGTCCTCACACTCCAATTGCTATTTTGGCCTTTGCGCACTCTGCATTTGGGTTTGGGTTATTGGCCCTGTATGGCACTTCGGTCCCCCTGCAGGCAACCTCTTTCCCTGACTCTTTCCCAGTAGTGGTGCCCTGTCCTCTGCCCTCCAGGGTTATTGCTGGTAGTAGAGCATTGTCTCCCTATAGGCATCTTTGCAGATTGTCCCAGACTGTCCCTGTTTGCTCGACATCCAGGTCCCGACCTCAGCTTGAGCTCTCTATCATTGTCATCTTCCCTTTGACAGGACTCTTTTTTATTCTGGAATTCCTAAGGCTCAGTATTTGTCAGAACTACCCAGGGAAGGTGATCTTCCCTGCCCAGGTGTATCTCTGGAACCAGATGTATCTCTGAAGCTGGATGAGTTCCAATGACTCAGCCCGACAGGTGGGCTGTCTTCTTCCCTTCCTGTCTGCCCTGTGATGTGGTTAGTAATGGGCTGGAGCCACAATAACTGCTGGCCTTTGGTGTGGACATTATGCATAAGGACACATCAGTGCAGTCTGAGACGGGGAGGTAAAGGCCCAGCCACCTGGCCATTTGAGAGGTCAAGCTCCTGGCTCTATGAGTCCTTCCAGATTTCTGCAATAGCAATATACTAGAATGTTCCCAGAGCAGCCAACAAGAGGCTGAAGATGTGGCCACCTGGCTAGCATGGGCCATTTGTTATGATGATCTAAATGTGCTTCCTATTGCAGTGTTAGCATTCAGATTTGATATTCGGGGTGCCCTGATGCCACTGAGCCCCTTTCATACCCACTCCTCATTAGAACATATTCTCCTTTTTCTCCATTGTGAGAGAGATAATATAGCAGTGTTCTGTTAATAGTGGGATAGTCACTGTTGTCCATGGCAACAAAGCTGCATTGGAATGTGATGTTTGGTAAATAAAGCCAGTCTGAATTGTGTGGGTGTGGGTTCCCTGCACCTGGGGTGGGTGGCTGGGGGGATGGACCCTTTTGAGATCTTCACTAGATCCCTTCTCTATGGGTCTGAATATCTGCATGCAAACTTGGCCTGCATTCATGGAGAAAAAGCCTGGAATCGATGCCCTGAGAACATTTCCAACCATGAAAGGGGGAGACGGGGAACCGGCCATTAGGAGTATCTACTAAGTGCCAACTTAAGGTGTTCAGATGCTTCCTCTATGTAATTATCTGGCTCTCCCAACAATCTTGTGTGGTAACTATGGGAAGCCCAATTCACAGATTAGAAACCCAAGGAAAATCCAGCAGCCATCCCAAGGATTTGCCTGTTGGCTCCATGCTTCCCAGCTTCGTCACTTGGGGCACCCCAAGAGTGGTACAGTTAGCATTAGAAACAGGTCCAGACGACTCCAATGTCCATGACATTCCACTGTGTCATGAGTTGAGACATTTTCATGGGCATGACTTCTTTGGTCCTCACCTCTCCCGCAGGCTCCAATGTTCTAAGTAGTGTTGGGGTTTTCCCTAGAAACCTGACATCAATCCAGTTATTATGAAGGATCAGTAGATATTTGAGTTGAGCATGTTGCTTGATGACAATGTAACTTCCATGCAACAGAGAGGTGGGGTGCAGAATAGCTACAAGCAAAGGCTTTGTAAAAATAGAATTATATTCTAACAGGGACTTCTAACCACAGGAGTGGCCAAGGGCAGGTTTAAAGATGAGAAGGTAGACACATTCAGGGAGGCTGTGAGAAGCTGAAAGGGAACTTTGCTGGCAGCTGGAGCCAGAGGGCTGCTATGGCTCCATCTCACAACACTGAGCAGATGGCTTCACGGAGCAAGTCTGTGAAAAGTGTAGGAAACCACAGGGGTCCCACCAGAGAATGCTGCCCACAATGCCTGGACATCCTAGTTCTGGGCAGCAGCAATTAGGTCAGAAATGGCAAGATTAAGAACAATAAAAATAGTGTTTTCATTCCACTGTCAGAATTCAATTTTGCCTATTTTCAGGTAGAGCAACTCTGAGTGGACACATATCCTGGGAAGGACAGGAATGGGGCCCGTCCGGACAGACAGAGAAGCTGGCAGCACAGGTCAGCTACAGAACGAGGGTCGCTAACCCAGGGAGGCGACTGGATAGGGGGCAAGAACAGAATCACTGCTCGGGGTTTGCTGGTACCCCCAACAGCCAGCAAGGCACAGGCGGCTCACCATGAACTCATGTTGCTGAAATTATTTGGAATCTACAAAATGTTTTACTACATGCTTGCAAACAACTCTGAATTCATTCCAAACTGAGGTGTCGGTTCTTAACCATTCATGGGGAATGGGCTCAGGATTTCAGGATAGTCAGGGAACAAAGCGCATGTAAGCTTTAAAAGCCAGCAGACTTAGGCACCTGGGCAGCTCAGTCAGTTGGGAATCTGCCTTCAGCTCAGGTCATGATCCCATGGTCCTGGGGTTGAGTCTGCTTCTCCTTCTCCCTCTGCCTGCTACTCCTCCTGCTTGTGCTCTCTTTCTCTCAAATAAATAGATAAAATATATTTTTTTAAGTCAACAGACTTAAACTTGAACCATGGCTCAGTCACCAGCCACCAGTGTGAGATGAGCCTCAGTTTCCTCAACTGTAAAAAGGGAGTAGCAATGATTGTATTAGTCGAGATCTTGGCAAGAAAAAGGTGGCACAATCAAGTGGAATTGAGTAGAGTTTAATCAGACTCTTTCCCAAGATGCAGGGAGGGATAGTAGGGTACTCAGTTCAGGGATTGGCAATAGGGGAAGCCAATAGAAGCAAGATGTGCTGGGCCCTAGTGAGACACTCTAAGGTGAGTGAGGAACACGGCCACTGCCCAGCTGCAGCCTGCTGGGTGGAGAGCAAACAAACCTGCTGGTGTCATCTCCCTCCTCCCTCATGGCTCCTCTGGGTTTCTTTCACATAGCCAGGGACCCGAGGAGTCTGAGTGGCACAGTTATTGGGGTCAGCATCCCAGCTCAGGAGGCCAGACAGGGAGGGGTGGAGGATAGAGCTACTGGATTAAGTGGAAACAAGCCAGTACATTCAACAAATAATTTATTGAGTAACAAGGGTATTCTCTACTCTGCTAGGGTAGTGTTGAGCTGAAGCTACAGACAGTGCTGGGTGCTCACAGATAGGGTGCTCATGGTCTAGTTGGGGGAGTCAGTTATTTATAAAAAGAGGAAATCGTAGTATAGTTGTAAGCTATAATAGGTAATATCAAGGAAAAGTGTAAGGAGTGATGAGAGTTGTGTAGTAGACCCTAAGCAAGGAGCCAGGAGAAGATGCATGAAGAAGCCATTGCTGGGCTGAGATCAGAAAAGTATGGAAAGTCATTTTAGATGAAAGGATAGAAGGTGGGTTTGGTGAAGGAGAAGGTACTGAGCAAGGGCTTTGAGAGATGAGTAGGGGCTGATCGTACTTGACTTTGCAGGCCAAGAAGGAAGGTGGTCTAAACTATGGTCCCCAGGAGGCTATCAGGCAGGAACGTGAGTTGTGTATGTTTTTAAAGAATAGAGCTGGTACAGAGTGTGGAGATAACTGGAGTGGCCAAGAGTAGATGCTGGGAGATGAGTCAAGAGGCTGCTGTGGTAATTGAGATGACAAGAGCTTTGATTGGAGCCATGGCAATGGCTCATCCGATCTTTTATTCAGTTAGGACTGTATTGTGTTCCAGCCACAATTCTCGGCCTAATGATAGAGCAATGGACAAAAGAGATGAGGTTTCTGTCCTCGTGAATCCTAGGGTGGGGAAGAATATGACAATATCCTAGGGAAAACAAGTTAGGAGATCAAGCCAGTGGAACTTGGAGATGAGGTGAAGGAAGGAGACACATGGAGGATAACACCCAGGCTTCTGGCTCGCATCACTGAAATAGCGGTGTCATTTGCTGAACTAAGGGATTGTGTTGAGAACCCAGCCTTAGGGAGGTCATGAGTTCTGTTTTGGACATAGGGATTTGGACAGGATGGCTTTGCTACATACAGCCTTGCTACATACATGTAGCCTGGCTACATTAGCCATGGCACTTAGATGCAAGAGGGTCTCTGAGCACACCCAGAATCTGGTAAAGCTTTGCAATTCTTGCCCTGTCTGGGAAATGCTCCAAATAAGAAATACCTATTAGAGGATTAGCAAGTGGAAGTATTTGAAATGGTTGGGCCAAATGACTTCTGTTCTAATTGGGCAGACTAGGGAGGTATCCCATAGAGCAGCGTCTGAGATGCTGGAGAAGAGCTTGGCTCTAAGCAGGGGAGTGAATTATAACCCATCCTGGGCCCCGGCGGTTGGTAGCCAGGTTGGTTCTGAGACAGATCTGAACTAGATAGAATCTTTGAAACCCACAGATGTTTTAGGGTCCCCTCCAGACTATCTCAGTGGAGGAAATTCCAGGGTTTGGCTCATCTTTGAGTTGTTCCTAATAGCTAGTTTGGGGAAGGTCAAGGTGGCCATTCAAGTCAGTGCTGTGTAACCCAGGAGCCAGGACCGGCTGGAATCCTGGGCAATTTCCTGGGTCTGTCGTAAAGTCAGGGACTTCCCAGGAGACTTTGGGACTCAACAAAACACAGACGGTAACTCACTGTCCAGCCAACTACTCTGAAACACATTCTGCTTAAAATAAAAATCAAAAGGAATCATGGAGGGAGAAAAAAGGGAGGAGGCCTCAGAGAAGAGCAGCGTGGTGCAGAAGGGACAAATTGGGAAGCATGGAAGGGTGGGCCCATTGACTTGCCCTAGTGATGAGTAAGGACCTTTCTGGCCCCTTTTTTTATTCCTTGCAGCATCTGATGGAGCCAGCTTCTGCTCACAGGTTGCCAATTTCAGCTCCTGACTTAAAATACAACGGCCCCCTGGAACACGATGAAGCCTGGTCAATCAGCTTTCCAGTTACAGAGGCCACTAGCAGACGGAATGAGTGGTTTCGGCTGGCGCATCGGTACCTTGTACAATACTGAACTCCTCAAGCGCTCCGAGGTTCATTTGGTCATTCGGTTTTCATTGAGCAGCTACTATGTGCCAGGAAATGTGCTAAGCAGTGGGGTTCCCACAGAATGAACCCACAGGTACAGAAGTGGAAGCGGAAGGTAGAAAGGGAGGGTGGAGAAGAAGAGGGAGGACATATTTTACCTAATGTCTTTGCTGGTCTATTGATTGAAGCCTCAAAATGGAAAGTGGAGAATACACCCGAGACAGTAATAGCCCATAGCAATATTGGTATTGATGTCAGTTTTTATTTTTAAATAACCGTACACGTAAATAGAATCCAGGATGTTTGTTTCTGGAATTTTCTATTTGAGCCGTCAGAGATGGTAGCATCTAAGGCATGGTTGGTACCCAGAAAGTCATAGATGAGATTCGGTGCTGAAAACCTGCTGCCCTTAACACAGGCTGGCTGAGAACTGGGATAAATTGGCTATGGCTAGAACTCTGGGGGTTTTTTTCCTCCATTTTTTAATAGTGAATTTTTAAATGTGATTTTAGAATTGGACAGAAAAAACGTCTCAACCAATGCTGTGCATTTGAAAAAGATGCCAAATCACTCCACAGGGAGATTTATAATTCAGTCCACTACTGCTTTATGTCTAGAAGCAAACAGAGTAAGTACTTTGTTGCTAAGGGGATTAATTAGTTAATATTTATAAAGGGCTTTAAAGGTAAAAAATGCTCTATAAATGTAAAGTATTATTAATATCACCAGCAATTCTACTGCTTTCATATTAGGTAGAAAGACTTGTTCTTTAGCCTGGTTATAGATTCTTCTGGTGAAAATAAGAAGGACAAAAAGAACAGCAAGGACTCACAAAAGAGTGTGGCCCACTGGTTTTTGTCTATTTTAAAGGAATTTCCATAATCGAACAAGGCTTTCTTCCAACACGGGAATACGTGGCCCACAATTCTTTTTATTTGCTATGTTGGTATCATGCCCCTTGCCTCTTCCGTAAGTCTTGCTTTCCCTGGGCAAGTGTTTGGAGTTTTTTGAAAACTGGATCTTGCAGCCAGAGAGGTGGCTATGGTCTCCTGCTGAATGTCAGCCTGCCCAGAGAGGACACACAAGTGGTCCAAGCCTGAGGGGGTTTGGCTTTCCTCGCAAAAAATGTCTGGTCAGTGCACAAATGACGTCTTGGTGGGTGGCTAGTGGGGGCAATTTCCCTCACTGTCACATATAATGCCATGTACGGTTTGGCGACAGCACAGCCAGGTGTGACTGGATTAATTCCCAAGGGCTTTGGAACATAAATTCTTTTTTATTAACATAGTACCTCTGGTGGCTTAAACAGAGGAGGGGTTGGCCTTCTAAGGAGCCTCTGGTTACATCAAATGCCAGTTTAATTTTTTTAAGATTTTATCTATTTATTCATAGAGATGCAGAGAGAGAGAAAGAGAGAGAGAGAGAGGCAGAGACACAGGCAGAGGGAGAAGTAGGCTCCATGCAGAGAGCCTGACGTGGGACTCGATCCCAGGACTCCAGGATCATGCCCTGAGCTGCAGGCGGTGCTAAACCGCTGCACCACCGGGGCTGCCCCAAATGCCAGTTTAAATACTAAAGCCCTGAGTCTAGGGGCCTAAAGACCTAAGGTGACCCTGATGGAGAGAAGGCAGAGTTCTAGAGCATTCTCAGGAGGGTGTATCTTCAGCAGTAGGCACCAGCCACCTATCATGTTGGAGGACGGCCCTGGAATAGAGGACAAAGGATGGAAGGGCCAGGGGTAGGTGACCGCTTCCACTGGCATTCCCTTCACCATGTGCCCAGGTATTTCTCCATTATTGAAGTAATGTAGTATTATGTGCCCAGTTGTTACTCACCAATCGACACCCTTTGTGAGGTTCTGAGGGAGTCAGGGTGAGAAGGGTACATAAATATGATTAAAAAGTAAGCACGGTGGGCAGGGATGATGGAAAGCAGATGTCACAGAGTGTGGGATCCGGTCTAATATGGCACTAGCCTCTCTCAAGTCTCCAAACGAGACTTCAGCTGACAATAGGCCTGCACACAAAATTCACTGATCGGTTATTGAGGATCCATTTTCGCAGGTGAAAAAAAATGCATGAGTACAAGTATTCATATGACCAAGTGTCAGCAACCACTTTCTGGTTGCAGCGTCCTGTGAACGCTGTTGCCCTTCTCCTGAATCCTGATCTTCTAGGTTTTACATCAGCCTGGCGAAATGTGCTGGAGCCTGAGGCAGAGACACAAACAAAACTGTTTTCCAAAATACCAGGATTGTTCAGCTAGTCACCATCAGTGACTTTTCTGCAGATGGTAGAACTCTAAAGCTGTCTTTTGAAGATGGTGGAGACAAGAACTGGTGTGTTCTGGGCTGGCATTGATGCTTTGCTGGTGAGTGCTTTTTTCCTGTTATTCAATGAGACTCCCTCATTGCCTAACAGTCAGAAAGACCCACACAATGCTACCTGTTTGTGTTCATTTCAGAAAAGGCTGATGAAGAAAGCTGCCACGAGTGGTATGTCCACCTAGGGTGGAAATAGATCTTGCATGTGTGTATGGGCGTGCACACGTGTGCCTGTGTGTGTGCGTGCACCTGCCGTCCAGGCAGAGAATCGGGCTGCAGCTGCCACTAGTAACTTACTTGCTGCTGGGCCTCCACCTTGATTGTTGCTTATTCCTGCTGCCTAAGTTGTAATTGTTTCTTATTTTTCTGTATAGGTTTGCTTTTCCAAGTGAGATTATAAATTGCTTGAGAACCAAGACCATGTCGTATTTGGTGTGTGACTACGAGACAATTCTAGGACAGCTTGTCCTGATCTTTGTTCAGACCACCCCGACTCCCAGGTGACTGCACCACAGCTGCTTCCTTGCGGCTCCTGGAGTACGGCAGATCATGTCTGCAGACTCTCATGAAGGCCACAGACCCCAACAGCCAGCTGTCAGTACGAAAGTGGTTTCTGGCAGTGAAGCCCAGCAGGTGGGAGCCTCCGAGGCTCCCATCCTGTGCTCTGAGGCACATGTGACTGAGACTTCAGTGTGAGCCCAACCAATCCTTTCACCCCCTACTCCCAGGTGACACATTGGGACCGTTCTGTAGATCCCTCTTCCTGCTCCCTAGATCCCTCTCCACCTTTTCTCTGACTCATCTAACTCTAAGGTTCGCATCATGAGGGTGTTCTGGTCCTCTGGTGGCCAGTTGGGTTCAGCCATGGGAGACCAAAGTTGGGAAGAGAAGTCAGAGCATTTGCACACACACCCTACCTCGTCCACTGCCATGCTCTCTCTCCTACTAGATGAGATTCTGGCAGAGGCTGAGTTCTTTCCTCAGTACAACTCTTACAGGGTGGATCCTCTTGAAAGAATTCTCTTCCAGGCCCCAGTCCTCACTGATTCAGCAACACTATTTCCTCCCCTTGTCTCTTCCAGCTGGGGTGGCAATGGCCTGAGCATCCCTCACGCTGCCCTTAGCCCGGCCCATCCTCAGCAAATAATCAACTCAATAAGCTTCCCTCAGATGAATCTTCTGAATGTGCCATGTTTTCTGCCCATCTGCTCCCCAACCTTAATGATAAAGCCAGAAACTGTGAGCGCCTTGAGGGCAGGGCTCTCCCTGATACATTGTTTATCCCCAAAGCTGAGCAGGATGTCCCTCCCATAATTAGGTCAACCACAGACCTTTGTTAAGTGAACACTGAATGAAAGAGGAATGAATGAATTGCATGAATGAACGGTCTGGTAACCACAATGAGGAAGAAGTCAGTAATAATCTTATAGCACAACAGCAGGAACATGAGCCCCCATTCCTGGAGGTGATGAGAATCTCAACAGAAAGGAAAGTGAAATAGCTCACAAAGATGGCTGTGGCATGTCACACGACCAAACCACGTGGCAGTGAGGGCGCCAGTCAGTTTGCGTCTGGAGATCCTCATTTAAGCCTCAGGAATGGTAGCATGGTTGCTGGAAACATCCTCAAGCTTCCTGGTAGATAGAGGCCATACTGTGTTTCTCCAAAATGCCGAGCTTGGAGTGAAAGGCAATTGGAGAGGAGTGGTCCCCTTTGTGTAGGTAGAAGAGGAAAGGAGAAAGAAGGAGAGCAACCCACTGGCTATGAGGTCAGAGAAGAGAAAGACAGCTGACGAGTCTGAAGTGCCCGGGGACCACTTCCCTCCCCAATAGCTGCTGTGCATAGCCTACTCAAAGAGAGGGTAGATTTTAGGAATGAATGAGTCCCATTCATGACACAAAACTTTTCATGCATGTCCTCCATTTTTCCTGTCCAGGAGCAGAGACGCTTTTCAAGCAAGGATCCCCTTTGGGTAATTCTTTTTGAATTATTGCCTGGAAAAAAACCTGCATGTGTCCAGGCAATTAAGGAACAAATTCTGTCACCAGAGCAAGTGGAGTAGGGCCACTACTTGGCCTTCATGCAGGAAAGAGAGTACCAGGCTCTTACTCTGCAGGAAGGGGAATAAACTTCTGTGATGAATTGGGTCTCATCCCCCCAACTGCCTCATGTTTGCAGGCCCCGCAGGCACTCATAAGGCAGTACTGCCCCTGTGTGCTGCTCCATCCCCTTCACCATACTCCTGGGCTGACATCACTGTGTGAAGACAATCCCATGGGTAACAAAGATAATGAATGTTGGTCACAGTGTATTAGACTCTGTCAAATGATCTGTTTTGTCTTGATGCTTTAAAAGCCCTTTCCTCATCAGAGGAGAACATCAGCTCCATGTGAGTTTTAGGAGTATTTGGATTCATAGTAGCAGGCTGTGAAGCCATTCTTTTTTTTTTTTTTTTTACACATTCTCTACCCTTCAGGGAACCCTCTTCTCATGGCCTCTGTGGGTCTTATGATGTTATCTTCTCAAAAAGAATCTCATCTATATTGAGCTGGACAGTTGGAACCAATCCTATAACAGATATATTCAAGGAAGATGATTTCATTATCTCCCTAAATAATACACATCATTTTAAAGATCTTTCTTTGTTACAGTGTCTTAACCCATTTATCAATCTATTGATCAATTTGCCAGGCACTATTCTAAATGCTCTGCACGTTTCAACTCATTTCATCCTCAGCAGCCATAATTTGTATATTATTGTCATCTTGATTTTCAGACTAAGACTCTCTGACACTCCGAAAGGGTAAGTAACTTGCCCTAGATCATACAACCGGGAAGCATCAGAGATGGTGTTCATATTCAGGCATTCCTGTTCTACAGCCAATAAATAATGATTCCCCATATTCTCCTGTTTTTAAAAACTAATCTTTTAAAAAAAAAATAAAATAAAAATAAAAAAAATAAAAACTAATCTTTTATTCAGTATGGTTTTACTGGGTATAGAGAATCCACTGAACAGTATCTTCCTATGCTATTTTGTTTAGCACCATATCTTTTTTTAAAAAAAGTAAGGAAGTATTTAAAGTGTGGCTGAAGGACACATCAACCCATTCCAAAAATGGAGGAAGAGTAGGCCGTGATGTCTGTCAATGCATGGATAGTCAGTTTCCCAAGAGATCATTCCTGAAAGATATGCAAGGATACTTTTGACTAGACTTTATTGGATCTTTGCCTCGTGTTCCTATCTTGAAGCCCAACACTCATGTAAGACTGCAAACCCTGCAGGTTCACCACCTTTTATAGACAGAGTACCAATGATGCTTATGTCTGATACAATTAGCACTGTGGTAAAGACAGTTTTCCAGGAGCAATGATACTGTACGTCAAACATGAAGAGCAGTCAATGGATAATTGTTAAATGAATGAATGAGTGGATGAAGGAAAATAATATATCACCCAATTGGAGACACAGATGGTAGCTAGGAATTCTTGCCTTCCAGGGAATTAACGTACAGACACCTGCTTTAGGCTATGCAGTGGCTTGGGGGAACTGGGTTCAGGGTTTGAAGTTAAGATTGAAGCTTGAAGCCTCAAGTGCATATCCAGATCCTCAGGGTGTGCCAAGACTCCTACTCTAATGCTACAGTAAAATCATGTCATGTTAAAGAAAGGTGGTGAGATTCTGAGATTTCACAAAGTTAATCTTTATGATGTTCCTACATTTATCATTATTTGAGGATGGACCTAGTGCCCTTGGGAAGTGGTCAGTGTCCAGCTTGTGATGAGAGTGATTAGTGTTGGAGCAAAACAACTCTTTGAAAAGGCACAATAGAATAAGTGTCATGTTTTCTGAAGCTAGATCTAGATCCCTCTTTTGTTAATCATGTATACAGAGTCAGTAGAGATCCAAAGGGGCATTTACCTTCACTGTGTCCCCCCATAAAGATCCCTAAGTTTTAGAAAGCAATTAAAACTCTAAGGTTGGGATCCCTGGGTGGCGCAGCGGTTTAGCGCCTGCCTTTGGCCCAGGGCGCGATCCTGGAGACCCGGGATCGAATCCCACATCAGTCTCCCGGTGCATGGAGCCTGCTTCTCCCTCTGCCTGTGTCTCTGCCTCTCTCTCTCTCTCTCTCTCTCTCTCTCTGTGACTATCATAAATAAATAAATAAAAATTAAAAAAAAACTCTAAGGTTGAATTTACAATAGTCAAAAGATGGAAGCAAACCAAGTGTGCATCAACAGATTCTGGATAAACAAAATGTGGTACACACACACAACGGAATAATGTTCAAGTTCTAAAAGGAAGGTCATTCTGACACATAGGACAACATGGATGAAACTTGAGGGCATTATACTAATTGAAATAAGCCATACATTTGCCAGTGTATGATCCTACCACACGAGGTCCCTAGCATGGTCATATTTACAGAGACAGAAAGAAGAATGGCGTTTGCCAAGGGCTGTGGGGGAACAGGGGTTGGGGATTTGATTCATGGTTATGCTTTCAGTTTTGGAAGACAAAAGATGTTCTGGAGATTGGTTGCACAATCTAAGGGTACTTAACATTACTGAACTGTACACTTAAAAATGGTGAAGATGGTAAATTTTATGTGTATTTTGCCACAATTAAAATAAATAATTTCTAAATTAAATAAAATTAGAGTGAGATTCAGTACAATGTCCCTTCTCCCACCAGCAAGAGCCTACCTCCCACACAGACCAGTGGGCCTCCCTGCCTCAGACGGGGGCTCAAGGACATCTTGGCCTCCCTCACATTGTTGAAACTTAATGTGAAGTGCCCTGAAGAAGACTCCTAGTAATCCCCCTACTGCCACATGCCATAGGATCAAATACAAGTTGTAGAGCTTTCCTAGAATAAAGGGCTTACTGTGTTCAAAGCTCTTCAAACAGTGCCTGGCATATGGGACTGATGGAGAGAGGAGTCTGCCTTGTTTGGAGCTACGACTTTATCGTATGTCATATAAGAGTTAAAAGAAAATTGATTTGTCTTTTTTTTTTTTTTTGAGGTAATCTGCCACATGCAGTGCCTCATTTGGATATGTCTGGGGTTGGAAGCTTGACTACCCTACGTTCTCCTACAAATGGACCTTAAGAGCATGTCTGAAGGTTCTAATGAGAGCACAGCTACTGGTATACCCTTGATTGAAGAATGGTCCTCCTTTATCGAGGAAGGTCCTCCTCTTCAACTGAGTGTGCAGCTTTGGGAGGTATGTACGGAGAGCAGTGAAGGAGAAAGGGGACACCCACCTAGCCAGCCAGATCAGCCAAATCAACCCTGGCAATCAAGGGGGTGACAGATGTCACAGCCAGATCATCCTCACATTCTGATTTGTCTTTTTTTTAAATCAACTTTACTTCAAAATCCACATACTTTGGTCCTATACATCTCTGTCATATAAGCCCAAGGTTGTGTAGGGGGCCCGGGCATTGTTTTGTTGACTTATTTTCCATCATCTCAACCTTTTAAAGAGAAGGAGTATTATCTACACATTCCATATTAACAACCTACAGTAAAATGTATTTATAAAAATGTATTTATAAATTTATAAATGTATTTATAAATGTATTTATAAAACTATAATTAATAGGAGCATGACTAAGAATCTTCAAGTCACTGTATTTTGAAAAGCTATATTTTAGGACCCAGGATGAAACTTACACACACACACACAGAGGGATGAAAACGTATATAAAAATTCTCCTTGCAGGAGTGAAATTCCCAGATAGGTATACCTGCAGCCCCAGAGCATGGACCATAAACCAGGGTGAGAAGAGGAAAATCTGGGTTCTGGCTGCAGCTAGATTACCTGCAAGTCACTGTGCCTCTTTAGAAATCTCTTTTACTTTGAGTATAACAGAGGATTATGAGATTCACTCTTGTCCCTTCTCAGTCTGATTGTCTGTAACTTTGTGATGCCATTGTCACATTCATTGTGTTTATGTTGCCAGAGACAGGACAAGACCCTTGGTTGTCAAAGAGAGTTTAGAAGAGACTCAAAAGTCTTTCCTCACTGAGGCAGGAAAGTGAATAAATAAACAATTTAGGAGGATTTTCAACAATAAGAGTTGAAATAAGAAGATATGTCTGTTTAATCTTCCTCCAGATGAAGTTTATATCTTCTGAGCATTTTAAATTATGCTTTGTTTTAAATCTTTTAAAATAGCTTCCCCAGTTTTCAACACTTTTCTTTAAAGTATGTGTAATTTCCATAGAGTTTAAACAAATGAAGAGAAATACAAACAGATTGTTAATGATTTATTTATATATTGCTCGCAAGGGTTCTCTTTTGGTCAATGTAATGACAAACTGTCTCCAATATTTATGAATATTCTATGCTCAAGGTTTGTGTTTTTTTTTTTTTTTCTCATACTATCTATAGGGACAGAAATCTGTTATGGGCCATAAGATTTGTAAACAGCTTCCTTGCCAGGTAGTGAGTTGTACTTACAAAATTGAGTTTAAAAGATACCAAAGTGAAATAAATTGGGTTAGAATGAGTCCATTTAGAAACTTTATTTCATTTGAATTACAGACTCATTATGAAGTCAGAGCATTGCAGGTCTGATCTATGATGACTTCTAAGAGCAGACTATCCTATGGTCCCTGCACCAGCTGAATACAGCTCCCTAGGAGTGCCCTCCCCACCCCCCCAACTGTCTCCTGCAGTCTGTGGCAAATGACCTCAACAATTGCTCTTTCAAGGTCAGTGCAAACACCATTTACAGAGTGTCAGGCTCTGTGTTGGAGGGTCTGGGGCGGGGTGGGGGGTAGAGGGGGGTGGATGCTGGGCTGTTTTTCCATGGTCTTTAGCGAGAGATGTAGCTTATATAATCTGGAGTTACCAAACTCCATGTGCTGTATCGATCGTCTATTATTCATAGTCATTTCTTGTTTACGAAGCATTCTACATATGTCATTGTGCCATCAGTCGTCTGCCCGGGTCTATTACCCTAATCTCATCATACAGAGAAGAAACGGAAGCTGGAGAGGCTGAGGAACTTGCTCTGAGTCGAGTTATACAATTACTAATATCAACAGCAAAGTCCATGGTGACGTACCTGCCTGCTTCTCAACCTCCTTTCATGTCATTCTTTGCAATCCCTGCTCACCCTGCCTCCTCACCCCCAAATTTCTTTCATGTCCTCAGCACCTCACTTTTCATCTCCTGCAGACGCTTGCCTCTGCTCTTGTTGGCTGGGAGTGGATCTCCCTTCCCTACTCTCACTTCTCATGGCAAACTGCTAGCCCTTTCCTGAGCCATGCCCCACCCCCACCCCCACCCCCACCCGCAGCTTCTGTACAACTTCTGCTCTCCCCTTTCATATTCACTAGCCACGCTTGAATTATTTGTTAAAACAGAACTTCTTCGAGGGCAAGGAGTAGGTCTGATTGTTTTCTACTTTCTCTGAGTATCTGTTACAGTGCCTGATATGGTGGATGCTCAGTAAGCATTTGGTGAATAGGTCCATGAAGATGTGAATTGATGGGAGGCAGGCTTGAGAGGGTCATTTTGACTTTGTTCCTATGTCCATCCCAGCCTAGGGACTCCTGACTGCTAGAGAGAGGAGATGTCCCCCTGAGATAGGAGAAGAAACTTCCTCTCTTTCAAAACCAGCCAGCCAAAAGCTAGTGCCCAGAGTGAGTGCAGGCAAACCATATTCAACTAACCACTGCTGAGTGCCACTTGTGCAAAATGACCAAAGAAGTGGAGTACAAACTAAGTTTAAATAATAATAATAATAATAATAATAATAATTCAAGTGAAATTAAATGGGCCCCTGTGACCCTGTGGATAGGACTCAGTGGGTATAAAAACCAACAAGACAACCATTGCTCATAGAAATGTTGGAGGCATATTTGTGCCTGGCCAGTATTGTACAGACACAGCCCCCCATTGAAGCTAGTCTTCCTTCTGCTCTACCACAGGCAGCTTCAGCCAACCATAAATTTCTCATAATACCAAAGGTGCTCATGGGGTTCAGGGATATAAGGCTGGAAACCAGAGGGGAAGATAACCATGCAGTAATTCACTGGACCTCCCAGTCAGACCTCTCTTTTCAATACTTTCACATGAGCAGCTATGAATGGAACCTCCTTGGAAATGTGAAATCTAAGTGAGTAGTTTCCCATGCTGGAACTCTTCCTGACTTGGATTGATAAGGCAAGATTTCTTTGGCCTTGTGAACAAAGTATATTTATGCACTTATGTTTTTTCCTCTTTAATTATTCTTTTTCATTTCATACCATCACTGGGGCTACTTTTCTAAAGCTTAACTCATTCCTTCCTTCCAAAACCTCACCATCATCCACAGAGTAAAAGCAAAGTCTTGAGTGTGACCTTTAAGGCTCCTTATGTTCCAGCTCTCTCTCACTCTTCCAGTGCCTTCTTTCTTTCACTGCTCTCCTTGCTCCACTGTGGTTCCAGAAGGAGCCTAACAAACCCACAGGCATGCCACCATCTCTGCCCATCCTGTTTCTTCAGCTTTGGGCCTCTTATCCCTTCTCCAGTTATCAAATTCTCATTCGTCTTTAAAGAATAATCCCAGTTGCTATCTCTTCTAGAAGGTTTTCTCCACCACTGAACCATCATAAATTATTTCTTTTAACAAACCCCCTGTATATTTGGCTGCTACTTTTACATACCATGAGCATACCTCTGTCTACCATTCAATTCAGTTCTTCAAGGGTAGAGGTCAATGGCCTATTCTTCATCTCTTCCCTCTCTAAAACTTCCCCGGGCGTGGCAAATGGTGGCTGCCCAGTCAATGTCTGTTGAATGAACCTAGCTAAATTTTCACTCAGTCAGCCCAGAATGGGTAAGGCAATTCCCCCTGGCATAGGTCACCAGGGATCTTCTCATACTCACAGGATGGGAAAGATGCTGAGAGGTTACCTCATCTATCTCTGCCTCCAGCAAGCTCAGCAAAGCCCAACAAGAAAGATGAGCCTCCTTCTGCTTGCTAAGGAAGGAGAGGGAGTCGAAAGTGAATTCCTAACACTCCTGGTCAGGAAATCCTCCTTACAATCCATCTTAAAGCCCGAGTGTTGGTCATTATTGTTACAGCAGCACTTTAGCTGCTGGTTTTTATTATTATGGGATTAACTGAGATTGCTGTGCCTGTCCCCAGAGGCTTTTTAAAGCAACTGTTTTAAAAATTGAAAGCACCATCAGATAGCAGAGCTAATAAAATGTGCTTGGTGGGTGCATCCTATTTAGCAAAGTTTCATACCTCCAGCCCCCAGGACTGGTAAAAATTAAAGATTTTCCCATACTTCAGCATAGAAGAAAAACCAGCCGTGATTTTTAAAATCCACATTTATTTGGAATCATCCTGTCATTGTGAAAAGGAGAGAAAGGGAGAATGTCCAGCCTTCTCCTCTATCCCATTTTCTTTTACATAGTTAATGGAATCATTTCTTGTAAAATGGCTTTTCTTCAGTGCTAGCTCCCAAGCTATGGATCTTTACTGAAATGTGTGAGTGTTAGTGGGCTGGATTAATTTAGAGAGTCTTTACAGCATTAATTTAAATAATTACCAAACTAAATATATTGGACACGACACAGAGGGTGTGTGGACCACCCAGTGAGGAAGTCAAAAGCATGGTCTGGCTTTGGTCTCAGAACAGGACAAGAAACATCCCATTCCCCACCCCCATCTCCAGCTGCCACCCACCACTCATTCCCTATTCCTAGACCCCCAAGGCCTTCCCTGTCAGACAAGCTCACTCTCTGCCTTGGAGGATTCTACACGGACCTGCCTGTCAAGTAGAAGACAACACCTGACCACTTAAAGCCCTGATCTTCCCCTTGTCTAATCCCATAAAATAGTCATGATATTCATGGTGGATGTTGGCCACCTATCAGTTTAGATACAATAGTGTGAAGAACTTTGACTTTGGTATCAGAAGGTCCAGGATGTGAATCCCACTCAGTAAACTTATTATCTCTGTGACTCTGTATAAATTACTGAATCTAATCTCAATTTCACTTCTATAAAATGGGGATAAAATAGTTACTTCATAGGATTGCTGGGCTGACTAGATGAGTCCATGTGTATAAAGCAATGAGCATGATATCTGGGTGTGGTATGTGCCTCATGAACACTTACCCTTATTTAACTTACCCCAAATGCATATTTTCATGTAGACACTGCAGGCAATGCTACCGTCCAAAAAGGTGTGAGAATGGTATGGATGGAAACCATCCATACCATGGGAGGGAGGGGTTGGAGGACCATACTGGGGAAGTGAAGACAGAAGTACCCTCTTAGCACCTCTAAAATCCCTGTCCATCAACTGCCACTGGCTCCTCTCTTAGATAACAAACACTGACACCCATCCTTCCCTAGGAGGGCTCCTCCCCATTCCCATTGCCACTCGGTTTCTCAGCCTCAGTGTACTTATTTTATGCTCTGCCTGCTGCTTTCTCCCATGAACATTGGCTCAGTGGGGCAGATGTGGTGGCCACAACTTAATTGATTGGGGACACAGACACAGAAAGCCAGTCCCTCTCCTCAAAGATCTCCAATTACATTTAGATTGGTAACAGTTCAAAACCTGTGATGGCTTCCCATCTCATTCAAAGTTAAAATTTGGCGGGCGGGGAGGGGGGGGTCTTCCTCCACCAGTCCTCTTTATTTCAGGAACCTTGGCTTCTACACTGTCTAACACTGCTCCACTGGACTTACACCAAGTCATGAAGGCTTCCTTGCTTTCCCTAGAACATGCCAGAACACTGCCTCAGGGCCTTTGCGTTAGTTGTTAACTCTGCCCAGGGCACTTTTCCCCTTGCAGTCCACATATTTGGCTCCTTCTTCTTCTTAAGACTCTATTCAAATACCACCCTCTTCACTAGCTTCATTATTTCGAATTGCAATTCCCTACCCCTTCCCTTGCTTTATTTTTCTCCATAGCATACCACTCCACTTCCCCCTCAGGACATCCCCTTCAAGTTAATATTCTAATGGTAGGATCCCTCTGGTTTTTAATACTTAAACTTCAAAGAATATGCACATCTCTCAAAGCAATATTTTCTTCAGCTGACATTTATATAGGAAAAATGCATACTTATATCCCACTGGTTCAATGTGACATCTTTAATAAAATGATTTACAGGAGAATCTTGAGTTACAATCCAAATACAGTAGGTAAAATGTCAGATGCATGTGTGGATGTTTTGAGAGGTGTCCCAATTGACAGCAAAGGGCTGTACATCTCAACATTTCCCCACACACCCCAGCCTCAAAATGTTTCACTTGGTGAATAACAGTTCATTTCAGGAAGTTGCTTTGTGTTTTTTACTATAAAAATAGAAATTTACTGTAAATTTTATCTTCATCTTTCCCCAAAATTGTTAATTCTTGACATTTGCCTTATTTATTTGCTACCACTCACCTCAAAGGCAATGCTTATGACAGTGGCATGAAACTATATGTGTTCAAACACATAGGGTGACTGTTAACAACCTTATTAACTGAATAGAGATCAAGAAGCAATGGTTTAAGCATTCATGATCATGTACTCTGTAGGTGTTAACTGTGTTTGGGTCACATGGCAGGAAATTGACTGGAGCTTTTGGTGGACTTGTAATGCATCATGATTTTTCCCATTTAGCATAATGCATTGTCCTTGTTTCTGTTGCTTGCTGTCTATCCACCCTCACTAAAATGCAAGCTCTATGTGAGCTGGGCCTCCAGTCTTTCTTGTCCCCTGCTGCCTTCTGGCACATAGTAGGAGTTCAGTAAATACTTGGAGGAAATCTTCTCTGGTCTCCATGGGCTCCAGTAGGAGCTATTCAATGCGGATCTGCTAGCCTCTGGGCACTCACCTCCCACAGAGGTCCACATTGTGGGGAGAGGGATTCACTTTGGGAGAGATCGAAAAACCTATGCAGCTCCGGATGGTTTGTGGAAGATTCCCAAGGACCATAGACTATACCTTATCCAAGTAGTTTTGTCATCCCAAAGCTCTACATGTCTATGTCAACTTGAGGAAGATGGCTGCTACATTTATTATGCAACATCTATGTGAATCAATGATAAGCACTTTATGTATGTAGCATGTGGTAGGCTGCTTCTCAAATGGCTCCCAGTGATCTCTGCCTTCTGGGACCCATACCTTGCACAATCCCTTCCTTTAGTAGGTGGCCTGGATCTTGTGTCAAGATTTTTAACACAGAGAATACAGTGGACGTAATGGGATGTCATTTCCAAGACTAAGTTAGAAACAACTGTGACTTCCTTGTTTCTCATTCTGACTCTTCTTGACTTGCTCTGATGAAGCAAGCATCTGTATTGTAAGCTGCCCCCTGGAGACATCCACAGAGCAAGGAACTAAGGGATAGCCATCAGGGCATGAGGATCTGAGGCCTCAGGCCAACAGCCCATGAAAAACTGAAGCCTTCCAACAGCCATAAGAATGAGCTTGGAAGCAAATCCTTCCTCCATTGAAACAAAATTATTGCAGCCTGGCTGATTTCTGGATTGTTGTATTATGAGACCCTCAATTAAAGGACCCACCTAAGCTGTGTCCTCTGATAGAGGTGAAACTGTAAGGTGATACATGTTGTTGTTTTATGATACTAGGTTTGGGAGGTAATTTGTTACACAGCAGTAGATCACTAATACATGTTATTTCGTTTGATCTTTACAACAGCTCATGTTGCAAGTGAGCACTCTGAGGCTCAGAGAGGTAAAGCAAACTGCTGAAGGCCACACTACAGCTGGACCAAGATTCAACCCAGAATTCATCTGGGTCCAATATTTTTTTTGGAGACAGAGAAAGTACGAGCTGGGAGGGCAGGGGGCAGAGAGAAAGGGAGAGACAGAATCTTTAGAAGGCTCCATGCCCAGCACAGAGCTGGATGTAGGGCTCAATCTCACAACCCTGAGATCATGACCTGAGCTGAAATCAAAAGTCCGACACTTAACTGATGGAGCCGTCCAAGCCCCTGGGTCCAACATTCTTGATCCTTTCCACAATCTTGTTATTCTTCCAGAGGTCCACCATGGCAATGGCAATAAACCTCAACACAGGAGTCTGTTCTCTAGAGCATTTGTGTCTCCCTACCACTCATTTTCACAGATGTCTAGTTGTCTGTCTCACTGCAATATGCAACATAAAAACCACATGTGTATCTTCAGAGAGAATCTTTCAAATAGTAGATTCAGCTACTTCCCCTCAAACAGGCTGCAAAATTTCAGGGGATAAGATCTATTTTTATTTCCAGGAAGCCATCTGCCTCCTTTCTAGTTTAGAAATTTGACCAGAACTGAAAAATAATAGATATTTGAGGACGGTGTACAGTTTCTCTCTCACACATCTGTAATCTTTCATTTTCTCAAAGGGCCACTATCCAGGATAAAGGATGATTAAAAGATCAGTGTATCACTAATTACCAACATCTGAAGTGTCAGCTGAGTGAAGCATACCTTAACGCTAGGCATGCAAGCCCCTTGGCAAACACGCCTGAGGCCTGATCAGACAGACGTTAAGTGAAGGGAGCCTCCGGCCCCCTTTGTGTTCTGCCACTAGTGAACTCCCTTTCCCCTTCCTCACGCTGCAGGGGTGCATATTCCCCCAAGATATCATCAAGGCAGACCCCCTCCCTTCCAGAGATTGCAGCAAGTTCAGCATCCCCTGGTCAAAGGTCAGGCCAGGCCAGCGTTTGCTCACGTCTTCAGGAATGACTCAGTGGTTGGGTAGCTTCCCTTTGTGCTAAGCAGTGGCCACCACAGCAGGCTGGTTCCTCAACCAGAAGTAAAATACTGAAATAGATTGCTTCTGTTGTTTCTTAAGGGAAAATCTACACTAAAAATGAAATTAAACAATTCAAACCTATTTAGTCAACAGTGATTACAATATAGGCTCAGAATTGTTTCTTCCCATAAGGGTAAACGCATGGGCCAGAATCACCCACAAAATACTTCTTGTCCATGTGTTGTTTGGTGAGCTGTCCTGCTATTCCACTTTCCTTTCTGCACATTTTTTCTAGGCTATAGGGAAGGTAGAGAAATACTTTTTCCTCTGACTCAGCCTCAAGGCCATGAACTCTTTCTGGAAAGATCCCCAGCATAGCAACAGATATGTTAGTGCAGACCAACATTAACTTTTTTTGTTTTAGCTGTGGCCGAATAAATAGGACTAATCAATATGCATCCAGGAACCATGAGGTTATATAAAGTAGAGATTAGGTACTAATCTTAGAGAAAGATTAGAGAAAGTAGTTAGATTAGATTGCACATAAATAAAAGTTAAAATTAATCTAACACGACTAACGTGCTCTTTTACTCAAGGACAAACTTTTCATTGCACTAGGTGATGATTAGGCAGAAATTCAATTTATAAAAGTGATGAATATACTAAGAAATATGGAATTCACCTATTACAAGTGTGTATGATTTTTCTTGTGTGTTTGTGGTCAAACATGGTGATCCCCATGCTCCTCGTTATAATATGCTCTCTCATAATTAAACAAAAGCCAAAGGGATAGATGAACACTACAGACTGGGTCCCACATCTCCCACTCTTTCTCTCTCTGGCCCTGTCTGATGAACTTACTTCATCAGAAGAGCACATCTTCAAGGCCTGGGCTGGAAGAGAGGTGCCACTCTGACAGGGAATGGGCACGTCATGACCAGGGCCCTCAAGGATGATGGAGAGGAGGAGGGCAGTCTGGGTTGACCAGGAGCTTAGAGAAGAAAGCCAGGACAGGGATGCAGCTAAGACAGTACCAGAAGTAGAAATGGGCAAAACACTGAACAGGTGAGCACAGGCGCAAGGGTGTTGGATGTAGGACTCTTGCAGCTAAGAGAGGTCCAGCTGGGAGAACAAACACCATGGTAAGAGCAAGTCAGGACCTGCCCCAGGTGACCAGTAGAGTGGAGATTGCAATCAGAACAAGTCATGCACATAGACATGGCCAACAAGCACATGAGAACATGCTCCGCATCACTTGCCATCAGGGAAATACAAATCAAAACCACAATGAGATACCACCTCACACCAGTGAGAATGGGGAAAATTAACAAGGCAGGAAACCACAAATGTTGGAGAGGATGTGGAGAAAGGGGAACCCTCTTACACTGTTGGTGGGAATGTGAACTGGTGCAGCCACTCTGGAAAACTGTGTGGGGGTTCCTCAAAGAGTTAAAAATAGATCTGCCCTATGACCCAGCAAGTTAATCGTTTGTGTAAGGATTAAAGAAGATAATGCATTTAATGAATGTTCTTAACACACTTCCCTGCACATAGCTGGTGCTCAATCACTGCTGGGAATTTACCTCAAAGATACAGATGCAGTGAAACGCCGGGACACCTGCACCCCGATGTTTCTAGCAGCAATGTCCACAATAGCCAAACTGTGGAAGGAGCCCTGGTGTCCATCGAAAGATGAATGGATAAAGAAGATGTGGTTTATGTATACAATGGAATATTACTCAGCCATTAGAAACAACAAATACCCACCATTTACTTCCACGTAGAGGGAACTGGAGGGTATTATGCTGAGTGAAAGAAGTCAATCGGAGAAGGACAAACATTATATGGTCTCATTCATTTGGGAAATATAAAAAATAGTGAAAGGGAATAAAGGGGAAAGGAGAAAAAATGAGTGGGAAATATCAGAAAGGGAGACAGAACATAAAGACTCCTAACTCTGGGAAACGAACAAGGGGTGGTGGAAAGGGAGGTGGGCAGGGGGTGGGGGTGACTGGATGATGGGCACTGAGTGGGGCACTTGATGGGATGAGCACTGGGTGTTATGCTATATGTTGGCAGATTGAACTCCAATAAAAAATAAATAAAAAAGAAAAAGTCATGCAGGGAGGAAACATGAAGAGCAGTAGGAGCGAGCATCTCAGAGAGGTGTCTGAGGTCCAGAAGTTTCTCTTCTGTTACAAAATCACCATCAAGCAGCAATGAGTGTAGTGGTCAGAAAGCAGTATGTGCAGTGATCTCAAGTTTGGGCTTGCCATGAGCTATAACCCATAAGTTAACCCATAATCCATACATTAACTAACTAGTCTGGTGACCTTAACTAACTTTAAGCTATATAAGCTTCTCTGAGCCTTCATTTCCTCACCTGTAAAATGGAGGTAATAGTAGTGGCTAAGTTACTGGTTTGTTGTAAGGATTAAAGAACATAATGCATTTAATGAATGTTCTTAACACACTTCCCTGTACATAGCTGGTGCTCAATAACTGGAAACAATGTATGCTAATTATTATAAATAATAAACCTTGGTGTGACTTCCTCTTTTTTTTTAGATTTTATTTATTTATACATGAGACACACACACAGAGAGAGAGAGAGGCAGAGACACAGGCAGAGGGAGAAGTAGGCTCCATGCCCGGAGCCCGATGTGGGACTCCATCCTGGGACTCCAGGATCACACCCTGAGCTGAAGGCAGACGCTAAATCTCTGAGCTACCAAGAGATCCCCTGAGTGTGACTTCCAACATTGGTCCAACTTAGGGGATGAGAGGAAGCCCAGACAGACATCTATCCTCAGGTGTCGGGTGTCAGGTGATGCCTTTTTGATGCCATGGGCAGGAGTCTTTCTCAGATAAGCAAATCTGAGAGTTCTCCACAAAGTAGAATTAAGTCATCCTCACAACATGTCCAACATTCCTTTCCCTTGTTATGATGCCAGTAGTTTCAGATTCTGAATGCCCAGCTTCTACTTTGAGGTGAAGCTTCCAGAACCTTTCCCATTAACTCTGGGCATCTGTGGCCAGGTCCTTTAACTGCATGCTAGAGCTCCTGATGCTCACTCCCCAGCCAACTTGGAGCACCTCAGAGCATTTATCTCGCCAGGCCTGAGATGATGGAAACACTGGCCGTGTGTGTGTGTGGCGGGGGGCCTTGGGATGGGGTTACTAGCATGGTCACAATAGCCCTTAGGCTGGGGACAGCCAGATCATGGATAGTAATACAAGGCATAGTGAAAAGGAGTCCTGAATTTCAAATATCGAATATTTGAGGATAAAGGGAGGAAAGAGCAGGATGAAGGATAGAGAAGGTAGTCTTCAACAAATAATGAATCAGGGAGATCCATCCTAGGAGAAGGCTGGGGTGACGTATGTAACTCCACATCCAGTGTGCCCCTGGAAAGGCCAGTCATGTGTCTGTCTCACAAGTCCCAGTGACTCCTGGAAGCAGTTCTTATGTAAGAGAGGAGGACTCTACTGGCTAACCACAGAGAGGAGCCCTCCCCGAAGATACCTCTCTTCAAACCACCAACGCCTCAAGCAACAGTAAGACCCTCCTACAATAGAATTAGCAACCCAGCTGAAGGTGCTGAAGGCGGGGGGCACTCACTACATCCCAGACAGATGCTTTTCTGGGTCATTGCATTTAATCCTCTAAATAACTAGAAAAATAAATGTGACCTGCACTGTGCAGATGAGGACACTGAAGCTAGAGAAGTTAAATAAATTGCCCGAAGTTCCCAGTGAATGTAGTGGTAGAGCTGAGATGAAAATCAGTCCGGGCTTGACTGACTCCCTTTTATGCATGGCCTACCCTGCTTCTCAGACATACAGAACCGCATCGTATGACTTCCTCCTTTGATGGAGAAGGGACTGGAGGTAGCATGGGTGGTGGGTGCCTAAAGGGAAGAGGGAACAGAAAAGGAAGACTTGGATGCTAAAGATAAAGTCTCCAGCTTTCCCTTTTGCTTGAATCTCCCCAGTGTGCTGCCACCTGAGTGGGTCCTGGCAGAGAAGTACACAGACTGTGCACAGGATCATGGTCTACACCCAGGTCAACCTTACACCCAGGGCCAAAGAGAACACCTAGCCAGGCCTCTTCCCACCTCAATAAGCTGACTCAACAAGTTAACTCCACAGGGGCTACGGAGACAGCATCTTGCAAATCAGGAAAGACTGGATTGAGGTATCCCTGAGCCCAAGGACAACAGGATTTCTAACATTTAAAAAAGTGTCAGACAAATACATAATCATCTCACTTAACATTTGAAAGCTTCATGAGAGTTAACCCTTCAAATATGTGGCAAACATAGTATCTTACTCTTTTAAGCCCTCCCAAACACTACTACTAATTTAAGGTGCTTGAAAGGCCACCTGCCTGTCTTCACTGATTGCTTGGGAACATGCCACCAATGCCCTCCAGGAACAATCAAAGTGGTTCAAAGGAAGCAGCCCTCAACCTAATCATAGGCTGGGTTTCCATTCATTTGTAAGTAGAGTACTTGGGATCAGGGAGGCAGTTCACCAAACAATGCTGGTTAGGTACCAGGCTAGCCCACAGATGCCTATTAGGGCACGCCATAACTAGTACACAAACATCTGGAGAATCTAAAGCAAACATGCTGTGGGACTTGACTAGAGCCTCGGAGTTAGGCTTTGCTCTGCATTTACTGGGGAGCTGTGAATGAACTTTCTTCTTCATTACCAGATGGCAGTTGTGCTTAGCAACAGAGTCTGAATGTGTTATGCACTGCAGGCTGAAGCAGGGGTATCAGTAAGGGTAACACTGCAAAAATCCAATTTTGAGCTGATAATGATTTGAAGTTAAGTTGTTGCACGTGAAATATATAAAAATTTATTTACATTCATTAATTTATCTAATTCTTATTGACCATCTACTATGTACCCTGTTAGACAAATATTTATCGAGCATCTTTTGGGGGTGGGCTAGGTTAGATTCTGGAGACACAGTGGTCCCTATCCTTTTTGCAGTTTAGAAAGAAATACAGATACTAAAACTAAATTCCTAGTGCCATCACTAGGGAAGAGGAAGGGAGAGTTGCAGTGAAACTGCATGGCAGAAAATTGAGTGGAATGGATGATTAGGAAAAGCCTCTCTAAGAAAATGGTAATCAGAAACTGAGCCTAGGGGTGCCTGGATGGCTCAGTGGTTCAGCATCTGCCTTTGGCTCAGGTTGTGATCCCAGGGTCGTAAGATTGAGTCCCGCATCAGGCTCTCTGCAGGGAGCCTGCTTCTCCCTCTGCCTATGTCTCTACCTCTCTGTGTGTGTCTCTCATGAATAAATAAATACAATCTTTTAAAAAAATTAAAAAATAAGCTGAGCCTGGAAATTTGAGTTGGAGTCAGACAGCTCAGGAAATGAGGAGAGGAATATTCCACACAGAAGAACAGCATATGCAAAGTTCAGGAGGCAAGAGAGAAAGCAAGTTTGAAGAACTAACAGAAATCCTAATATAGTGGAAGCAGAGGACACCAGAGAAGCAGGTGCCAAACTTCAAAAGATATTGTAAACCACAAAGGAGTTCTACCTCAATACTTGGGCCTACTCTAGTTTTAAATAGGGTAGTGATGTGATCAGATCAGGGTAGGTTTTTATTTCTAAATCACTCTTGGTATAACCTGGAGAAGAGATGGCAGAGGAGCAAGACTGGAGGCAAAAAGATCAGTTAGGAGGTGACTAATGGAGCCCAATTGAGTATACACAGTAGCCTACACTTGGCGGTGGTGGTGGTGGTGGTGGTGGAGAAAAGTCTAGGGATTCTAGGGATATTGGAGAGGTTGACTGATTAAGGCTTGGTAATGATCAACATGTGGGGAGTAAGGGAGAAAGAAAACAAAGAATGACCCTTGGGCTTCAAGGTGTAACAAGTGGGTAGATCATGGAGTCAATTACTGAGGTAGGAATCATTAGGGGAGGAGCAGGTTGACAGAGCAAATTACAAGATCAAGTTGAACAGGTTTGGCCCAGTGCTTCCAAGATAAACAAATAGAGATTTAAGTAAGGGTGGAGAGCTGAGTCTGGAACTCAGGTAATCTGAGCTCAATAACAAGGATCTGGGAATGATCAGCATAGAGCTGGGAATTGTGGTCAATGAGGAGAATGGGGTCATAGGGAAGGAAGGGGTGATGGAAGGGTGTTTAGAGCAAGAAAAGGGTTTCTCTATAAAGATAAAAGTAGAGAAGACTGGGCAGAAATTGATGTCCAACTAACTGCAAAAGACAGAGAGAAGAAGGAGCTAAAGATGGCTAGTTTTTCCTGGATAACAGGAACAATCAGCAGGAAGCAGAAATTGAGGAGCCATGCCTCATCAGTGCCAGCAAATCAGTGAGTGCACACCATGTGTTGACACTCTATAGTACCCTGACGTTTTTACCAGGCTCCTCCTCTGCTAAAGATAGAAAGATAAACAGTTGACTGATTGATCAATCAACAGGTAGAGTCCACATTTAGTAAATACCTGCCATGCAGTAACCACTTTCTCCTGCTCTGGAAATACAAAAATAAGGCACAGTTATTCTCTATAGAAGTCCAGTCTAGATGAGAGGATAGATGTGAAAACAGATAAGGATCCATATAAGCGACTTGGTCAATAATAGCTATATATGTCAGAAATATCACTAAGAACCTGAAGGGAAGGGTGGGTCTTCCACTTTCTAGAAGGAATTCAACCTTGGTATTTGTATAGTTCCCTAGAGCTTCCATAAAAAGTTACCAGAGACTTGGTGGCAATAAGACATTTGTTCCATAAACAACAGAAATTTGTTCTCTCACAGTTCTGGAAACCAGAAGTCTGAAAGCAAGGTGTGGGCAGGGCCATGCTGCTCTAAAGCATCTAAGAAAATTTGCTTCCTTGACTCTTTCTAGATTCTGGTGTCTTCTGGCAATCCTTGGCTTTGCTGGTTTGTGGCAGCATCTTGTTCTCCGTCTGCACGTGGCCTGCTTCTTGGTGTCTCTGTGTTGAAATCTCTTTCTCCTTTTTTTTATGAAGATGTCAGTCATCAGGTTTGGGTCCACACTAATCCAGTATGGCCTCATCTGAACTTGATTGGATCTGCAGACTATTTCTTCTTTTTTTTTTTTAAGATTTTATTTATGTATTATAGAGAGAATGAGAGTGAAAGTGAACACAAGCAGATGGGCGGGCAGAGGAGAAGGGGAAGCAGACTCCCTGCTAAACAGGAAGCCCAATGTGGGGCTCAATCCCAGGACCCTGAGATCATGACTTGAGCGAAAGGCAGACATTTAACATACTGAGCCACCCAGGTGCCCCTGCAAAGACTATTTGTAAATAAGGTACCAGGAATTAGGACTTGAACATATCTTTTGGCGGAATAAAATTCAACCCACTACCATATCCATCTCTCTCTAGCACCAGCCATGGTCCTGGATACCCAAGAAATGCTCAAAATTTCAGTTTTAGAAAACATTTTAAAAATATTTATTTAATTTCATCCAGAGGCTATCATGTCAGAAAAGAAGAGATGAGGGCTTTGGATAAAACAGATTATGATTTGTATCTGATATGCAGTCCTAAGGCCATTTCCGGGGAAAGATTTTACAGTTCATGATCATTAGCATTTCTTTGATGAAGACTTCTCAATTAGTAAGTGAATCTTGTGCCTGGTTATAGGGTCTATTGGAGCCTTTCTCTTTCCAAAGGAGAAAAGAAATTTACTTCACTAAAAGAAATTCTAAAATAGAGTTAAGCTTTTGATCATATATGTCCTGAAGCCTTAATATGGATGACTTTTCCCCAGCACATTAAGAATTCTCCAGAAATTGCTGCAACTCTATGAGAAGAAATTTAGCAATATCTACCAAATTTTAAAATATATGTACCCTTTGACCTAGTGGCTCTAGTTCTAGAAATTTGTCCTATAGATATATTCTTATACATGGCAAACAACATAGTACATGTTTTTCTTTTTTACATTATTTTTTTATCTTGAGAAGACTAGTTAAATAAATAATGATATATCCAGACAATGAAATAGTATCACAGTGTTTAGGATTAATTCTGTTGCATGTAACAGAAATCTGACTTCTCTGGATTCAACAAATGAGAATTTTCTTTTCCCAGTTAATAAATCCAGATGTTGATGCTTCCAGAGGTTGGTGGAGCAGATATTATGGCTCTACTTAGTCACCGTCTCCTCTTCTGTTTGACCATCCAAGCATGAGCTTTCTTCCTCATGCTCATAAAATGGCTGCTATGCAGTCAGACCTCACAGCTGCATTCCAGGCAGGAAGAAGAAGAAGGTAAGACAAAAAGGCTGCCCCCTTTTATCTGGAAGTGACAGCTTTCCCAGAAGCTTCACACACACATAACTCCTAGTTACATCTCACTGATCACACCAGATATGTGGCCACCTTGTGTACAAGAGAAGCTACAAACGGCAGCCCCCAATGAACTTGACATTGAGTTGATTTGGAAAAAGGAACAGCAACTTATAGTCATTGAGAAGAATAAGGCAGGTCTGTTTATGTTGTTGTGGGTCTGTCACCAAGATATATGAGGCAATAAGATACAGGGCAAGAAGTATAGTATGTTACCACATGTATACTATAATATATACCATGTGTATACTGTATACATGTATATACCATATGTACATACACATACAATATACTGTTTGTGCCTTTAAATGCACAGAATGTCTCTAAAAGGAAGCACAAATTACTAGCAAGTAATAGCAAGTACTATTTAGTACTACTAAATAAACTACAGATTTTTCTAAATTTCACCATTTTTTCCCCTTATTGTCACATTTATACTCCAAGATCCAATTAAGGATCCCACAATACATTTAGTTGTTGTGTATCATTAGTGTCTTCCAGTCTTTAACATTTCTTCATTCTTTTCTTTTTCATGGCCTGGATACTCTTAATGAGAATTAATTGGTTATTCTGTAGACTGTTTCCCAAATTGAATTTGTATGATATTTTTTCATGATTAGACTGAAACTATGCATTTTAGGTAAGAATGCTAGAGAAGTGATGGATGTCCTGATTGCATACTAATGGGGGATGTAGGTAATGTACATGTTGTATTACTGGTGGTATTAACCATGATCACTTGATTATGGTGATATTTGTTCATTTATTTCACCATAAAGTAACTAGGATTCCCTTTTCATCTGATAAATATTTGAAGGAGATGATTATTTCCTATTGAATTATAATTGACATACAATTTTATATTAGTTTCAAGTGTACAACATAAAGATTTGATATTTTTATACACTACAAAAGAATCACCATGATAGGTCTAGTTACCATCTGTCACCATCCCACAACCTGAGGATGAAGGCTCTGGCTGCCCTGTGGACTGTGGAAAGGGTTCCAGGGAAACCCTGCTGGCAGCAAGGCCCTGGTTTCCTCCTCTTGAGCTGGGGCCATGATGCCACCGGAGAACTGCAGGCTCTAGGTAGACCCCCTAGATGCTCATTCAAGGTCTCTTTGGTGCTCCCAATTGCTTACACTAGTATTCTTTTCTCCATTATATTTAATATATAATTTCCATAGTCATCATGCTTATTTATTTCCACCCTCCCCTATAGCATGTGAATTCCACAGAGAATTATCAGTTTGGCCCTCAAAATGCTACCACCCCAGTATATGTGGGTGCACGTGCATACACACACACACACACAGATTATTATAAGCTGTTCTCCATTTTTATTCTCTTATTAAAGAAAAAGGAATAGTCAAAAGTGCCTCTGGGAAGGAGCACAGAAATGCTGGGAAGAGGGGAGGGAGAGAGACTTCTTTTTCATTCTTTGCTCTTTTGTGATTTTGAATGTTCAAACATGTGCATATATTATCTATCCAAATATTAAGTAATTTTTAGAAGACAGGAAGAATCTCTCAAGAATAATAAAGCTTTTTCCTTGTCATCAGTGTGATTTGAGTATTGTGACCATAAAGTCCACAAACTGGATGCTTTCTAAATAACCCTAAGAGTCATGGATCTGTCAGACAGGAAACACAGAAAGAATACAGCATTCTTTTGCCAATTCAGTTGGCCTCTTAACTAGAGGCTACAAAAGACTCATAAAGGCATGGCAGAGAGGCTAATAGTCTTAAAAGGTCTTTAGAGCCAGACAGGAACACATTAAAATGTCCTAAGAGAGCCAAAAACATATAAAATCAGCCAATCAGTGCAGGGACATGTCCACACCTGGGTGGGAGGTAGGAGACCCATTTCAAGAATTAAGTGAACAAGTCCTTGTATAGCGCGGAGTCCGTTACAGCTCACACAGCGTCCCACGAGGGTCTCAGAGATAAGTCCCACTCTGTCTCCTGGCCAAAAACTTCTGAATGGTGTCTAACCTCAGTCCCCTGAGATGGATACTACAAATCACCAGAGACAAGTATCTCCTTAGTAGATAAGTAATGTTCACTCTGAGAGAAGGCCAGAATTAGGTACTGAGATGATGAAAGAAATCAGATTCACTTTTCTTTATATAAGTTTAGGAATAATCTGCGTTTACGTGGTATTTATAATATTAGTCGTGTTTACGAGAAGTTGGTATGTTGGAGCAGCTAACACGTTAGCCTTGTGATTCCAATTTGATATGTAAGGAGTGATTGATTTAAATTTAAGATTTTAAGCTGAAAAGTGTAAGAGAATAAAGCTAATAACAACACTGAAATGCCTCAGAGAATTTAAGTCACCATATTTATAAGTTTAACTCATTTATTCTTATAAATTAATTTGAGGGAAGGTTTTGTTAGTCCAGTTGGAGTACTAAGAAAAAAATAGAATTATTTATAAATGTTTAAGGGAGCTTAATGAAGCTGTTAAAGGTTTTTGAAGGTAATTGTTAAAATTTACTAATTTTTAAAGCAGAATTATAAGACATAATTTCAAAGCCCAAGGGAAAAGTTTAAAAAAAATTATAACTTTAAAAAGTTGAATATTAAATGAAGTAGCAAAATAACCATAAGCCATTTTTTCTATATTCCCAAAAGTTGCTTTCAAGGGTTTAAAATTTTTTCATTGCCTTTTTTGATGCCTAAATAGCAGAAAACTTCAAGTTCCCCCATGACTGGCCTTGCTAGCACCTGGGTTTTACACAAGAATGGCCCGCCTTGATCACTCAGTATTGAACATCATGGTGGCTCCCCTGCACGTGTGCATAGACACCACCCATCGTCTCTATCCTGCCATGCCTGTTCTTCTCTATGGCACTAGTCATCTTTGAATGATTTCCTTTTATTGCAAAAAATATCCATTTGTTTTCATTGTGGCAGCACATACATTAATACCAAACTTACCACTTAAGTGTGCAGTTCAGTGCTGTTAAGTACATTCATAACGTGGTACAGCCATCAGTTTGCTGTTTTATTGTGCATATTGCTTACTTTGTCTTCCTCCTCTGGAATGTAAGCACTTGGAGGGCAGGGATCTTGTTTTGCTCACTGATGTCTTCAAGCACTTGGATCAGTGTGCTTGCCACTGGAGCAATCAGCAAGTTCTGGCCTGGATCTGACCCCCTCCCTGGTAAGGTGTCTCTGTGACTCCAAACCATGAGTCAGTCCCCTGGAGCAAAGGAGTAGACAGCCCCTTGCTGCTCCCTTCTCTCTATAGGAAATCAGGAAAAGCACTGAGGAGAGAGAAGTTGCCCATAGATGACAGGGAGCAGAAGTCTGAGCCCCCAGAGGTGGACTGGCCAAGCTGTGATACTCTCATTCTGGGCCATATGCTCAGCCACTGCTGTCCTGGCATAGGGAGATGTGAAATGCAGGTTGCTGGTATTTTCTTTAAACCACAGCTGTGGCAGATCCCTTTGACCTCTGCAAGAGTCCACAATAACCAAAGTGTGGAAAGGGCCAGATGTCCATCGACAGATGGATAGAAAAGATATGGTATACCTACCTATACAATGGAATACTCCATCAAAAAAAAAATCAAAGCCATCAAAAAAAAAATGGAATCTTGCCATTTGCAACGACATGGATGGAACTAGAGGGTATTACGCTAAGTGGAATAAGTCAATCAGAGAAAGACAATTATCATATGATTTCACTCATATGTGCAATTTAAGAAACAAAACAAAGTATCATAGGGGAAGGGAGGGAAAAATAAAATAAGATGAAATCAGAGAGGGAGACAAACCATAAGAGACTCTTAGCAATGAGAAACAAACTGAGGGTCACTGGAGGGGAGGTGGGTGGAAAGATGGGGTAACTGGGTGATGGGCATTAAGGAGGGCACATGATGTAATTAGCAGTGGATGTTCTATATGACTGATAAATCACTAAACTCTACCTCTGAAACCTCTAACATACACTATATGGTAATTAATTGAATTGAAATTAAAAAGAGTCCCCTGCCAAACTTAAAGACAGAGGTACACCCAAACAATCTTCTATTAACTACTCCCTTTACCCACAGTACCGATAATGAGTATTCACTACTTGTTAACCCTGAAACTAGTACCTCACAAAGGAATTTGCAAAGGTAGTGTGGTACTCCAAGTCTGGTCTACGAGTTGGTATCGGTCTGCAAACTGTTAACAGTGCGTGACAAGTAACTGAGAGTAAACTCTTACAGCAATCTGACGGAATAATTTTATATCGGTTCATTAATGATAAAAATTAGCAGTTATATTTTGTATGTCTTGGGGGATTTTCTATTGGATTTTTACATTTCATTTCTCTAGTAATTCAAGTTTATTATATTATGTATCTAACCAAACTTTCTTACTAACTTGGTGACTTGGGAGTCTCGGTTCCATTTTACTTTTGCAGCTGGCCGCATTAGTAATCTTTCTTATTGGTTCCAGTAGTTTTTAAAAATTTGTTTCTTGCTGTGTTAGCAGTGTCCCTGCTCCATCAGCCCTGAGGATGAGGACGGTGGTGCAGATGAGCAGGTGGTGTCAGGCAGGGAGGGCAGTTTGTAAGGAGGGCATTTCTGGAGGAAGCAACCACAATCAGCTGGGGAGCAAACACACAACCCAAGATCATCTTGATGAGGGGGGAAAGCTGAATATTTCTACCCCCCACCCAATCATCATCAATCTTTGGTTAGTGGCTGCTCTACAGCGGAGTCTCCCCAGGCCTCTCATGTCTTTCCACAGAAGTACTTTTGAGGCAGTGGAGAATAAGCCCTAGCTCTGGGAGTCTCACGTAGAGCCCAAAGCAACCACTACTGCAAGTTGGAAATTTCCTAGATGTCATGTATTTTGCTTTAAACTTCACATCAATTTTGCATTCAATTCCATATGTTTTTGTTTTACTCTAACAAAAAAAAATATTTATCATTTTGTTCATCATGAAATGATTTGATTGTGAAATAATGTAATGATAACTTAAATTGGCACAGATATCAGCAAACACTACCATTCAGGGCTTTCCCGGAGAGGGCTCCTTGTTAAATATTTACCAGCACAAAACTGTCTCTGCTCCATAAATGACATATAGTCATTACCAATCATGCATCAAACCAGTTAAATTGTAAGTATTTGCATGAGGTTTTAGTGAGTGGAATAAGAAAAGTATGCATCCAATCCAGTTTTGAAACAAATAATGAAAAAATCCTGATAGGAATATATATGGGTATAAATATTTTATGATTACTTGAACATAGAGGAAAGTGTGAACAATATAGAGAGAAGGGTAATGTCATTAGGAGTTGTGGGGAAGAGAAGATTTTTAAAAAATGATTTCATATACAATTCATATGCATGTGCGCACACACGCGTGCACACACACACACCCCTGCACACACACATGTGTGTTCATAAGGAATTAAGGAAACAAAGACCAAATTAAGTTTGTATCCATAGACTTGTAGGAATGTCTATGATATAGCAACAAATGAAAAAGCAAGTTAGCCACTTGTTTGGTATGATCCCACTTCACTAAAAAGGAATAAACAAAAACCCCAGCATACATGTATATTTGCCTGCATATACTTGCATGAGCGGCGATATGTAGAGATGTGTAGACTTTGGATGTGTCAGGAGAGCAGGGCTGGAAGTCAGTAATGGTGAACTCTCTTCCTATATCTTTTTTTTTTTTAAAGATTTTATTTATTTGAGAGAGCGCACATGAGCAGGGGGAGGGGCAGAGAGGGGGAGACATGCTGACTCCCTGTCAAGACCGGAGCCAAAAGTAGACGCTTAGCAGACAGAGCCACACAGGCGTCCCCTAGCCACACTTTAAATACTTGGTTGTCAAGGGCCATTTCTATCACTGCAGAAAGTTCTATCACACAGTGCTATGTGAGATCTGACAGGAGGGGGAATTCAGTACTTCACAAATCAGGATACAACAGCAGCTCAGCTGAAAGGTCTCACATTTATTACTGATCCAACCTACTGGTATAGAGGCATAGGAACAGAGAAAATCATTCCCTTGATAAGACAGGTCTATTGGCCAGGTAGGAAGGATGTTTCCATATTGATAGGATAGGAACATGTGATCTCCATGGGGCTTAAATATGTTTGCCAATTATGTTTGCTATTTCATGATGTGTGATGCTTCCTCATAGACCCAGCTTGGTTCTTCTCCAGTGCCTCCTCTTGGAGTTGTACCTGATTTTATTACCAGTTTTCATCCGAATCCACTGGGGAATAGGACGATTCTGCTTTTGTTTCTTGGCCAGGAATCGCTTGATTCTGAATGTCTTGTGAAGAGACGTGGTGTTCACAGTCAACCACACGCAACCAGGATGGCGGCGAAAAGGAGAGAGCTCTCTTCCTATATCTTGGAACCGTTCACCTATTACATTCAACGTGCTGTACCCTCATCATCTAGAAAAATAATAATAATCAAAAAAATTTCCAGAAACCAAAGGTTCTTTGAAATCATCAATGCTCATTCATGCACATGATCACCCTTGCACCTCCTGTGTGAAAAGAATAAAAACACTGCTCTCCTCCATTTTACTGTTAAGGCAGCAGAGTTCAAAATGCAAACCTCCTTGCCCAAGACCACAGGACAATTAATGGTGGGAGCCGAGTCCGTACCCAGGCCTTGTGACCCTTGCGTAGAGGCCTGGGCAGATCCCCCAGTGCGTACAGTAGGGTAAAAGAGTAGTGACACTGAGAAGTCACCAACTTCCAGGCAAGGAATGAGTTCTGCCTGTAACAGAAAACATCTCTGAGCATGTGATTATCAGTGTTTACATATATATCTGAGAAGGCTATTTGCCTACCCTTGCTTGAAATAGTCAGCATTTGTTGGCAATCTTATCACAGCATCTGGAGCCTTCGCTGCTAGTGTCATGGGGTTACCCTAGGTCACACGGCCAAAGGAATGTTCATAAACATCATCTACTGAGGGAAAGGGTGTGGTGCATCGCGTGCCCCTCCTCAGCATCAACGAGGTGCCTTTCCTAGGCTCTTTCTGGCTCCGCAAGAAGGGTGTCAAGCTGGAGCCCAAGCAAGTCCTTACTTGCCAGAAGTCCTCCTGGGGGCACAGATTTGTGTACTGTTCCTTTGCCGTATCAGCATCTTTAACCAACACACTCTCTGCTTATTTAAGAGAGCTCCACGTCCCTAAGAACCGAGGAGTGTGCATTGTGACGCGGCCAAATGAATCACAGTGGGAGCTCCAGGCAGCACCCGGCCAGCTGGCACGAACACACCCGTCTTACCACCCTTAATGGCACTCAGCCCGTTCTTGTCTCTACTGGCAATGCTTGTCTTTTGGAAATGGGTTGGGAATTATGTTGAGAGATTCAGTAATGTTCTCTCCTCAGCTCCACTGATTCAGGTGTGTTTGACCAAGACCAGTGAGTTTAGTGGGACATGCTGGGACATGCTGAGGAGCAGAAGTCAGCAGTCTAGGGACAGACCCGGCTCCGCTTGTAGCTGTGGCATCTCCAAGTCCAAACTTCTTTTCGTAGGTCAGTATCCTCATCTCCAACAGAGGATTGTAAGATCTGGTATGCCTTCCTGGTGGATCCTTGTGCAAATCAAACTAAAAAATGTATGAGAAAATGCTTTACAGATTGTAAATCACCAAGGTGTCGTTAATGATTAGCTGTGTCGTAAGAAATAAGGAGTCTCCTCTGTAGAGTTCCTTACTCTCATGCACATATGAAAAATATATATATATATATATGTATATGGCTTCAATTTGAAGTTGTTCATGGCTAATCCAAGTTCCTGGTAAACCTTTTTATAATGTTGAATGAAATTCCCTCAAGAGAGTCTGTTGATATAAGTACAAGGGCAAAAAAAAAAAAAGTAATGTTTGCCATCAACAAACAGGAATTTTTAAAAGATGCTTTCTTCCTGCTGGTAGTTATTTCTGCTTGGCAGTATGCAAATGCCCTTATTTTAACAATGTTTTTTCCTTGTTTCTTAAATGGGAGCTTTGGGAACAGGCTCAGGACGATGTGTTGCTTGAAACTTCTAAAATGCAAATAAGTGTTTCAATTCAAAATACAGAATATTCTTCTAAATTTAAATGATATCCATTTTAAATTTTTAGAAAGCAATCTGGCAAAGATTATTCAAATTAAAAATAATGATCTCCTTGGATATAAATGTGACAGAGCATGGAATAAAGCTAATATTGGCTGAATGTTTCCTACCTGCCAGGCGCACAGTAAGTGTTTCACATGGACTGGCTCATTTAATTCTTGCAACTCAGTGAGTAGGTATATCACCCCCATTTTGCAAATGAGGAAAACTGAGCTTGTTTACTTTCATCAAGTAAAGACTTTACTCTTCCCCTAAATGTGTTCATGGAACCCTCACGGCTACAGTGGATAACAAATTTAGAACACCACAAGCCCTGACAGATGGGCAGAGAACACGAGAAGAGCCGCCCTTTTTGCATGCCAGGCACGGTGCTAGACCCTTGTCACAGACTGTCTTGTGAACCTCCCCAACACCCAACCACTTCCGGAGAACAGGAGGCTCAGAGAGATGGCAAACTCATTTTTCTGATATTGTTTTTTGGCTGCCAGGCCTTATACGAGGCGCTTTTTAGTAGTTTTCTCAATTAAACACGAACGGACAATTCATATATAAGGAAAGTCCAAAAAATTGCAGAAACAAACGTGGAGGAAATGGTCAACATCTCTAGGAATACAACTTAGAAGATCAATGAGGTGCCAGTCACACCTATCACATTAGCCAAACAAAGTTAACTGCCAATGGTAGTAACTTCATCATGAAGCTAATTTATTTATATATTGCTGGTGGCACTTTTATGATCAAACACTAAGTGAAGCAGCAGAATACAAATGTGTGTGTATTCTAAGATTATCCATGTACCTGAAGGAAATACAGCAAAATGAACCCAGCTGTGTGTTAAAGTGGAATGAAATATTTAATCTTTTCAATTGTCCTTACTATTTAAAACATTGTTTTTATGATACATGAAATTCAGAGGAAATAGGATTTTATTATCCCATTGCAACATTTTTATAGTTGACAGTTGCATTTCTGACATAAATAAATCATACGTGATGAAAAAGGCAAGATTCAGTCATTTTGAACTTCTGCCTTCACCTGAGATATTGAAATCAAGCTCTATAGAATTTTATGATCTTCACTGAACACTTTCCTTCTCTTGATGAGGAAATACAGGCCCAGAAGCATGGACTTCCTTGTCAGGGTCACATAGTTACCTGTGAAGATATAGTTAGCACCTGTTGTTTCATTCTATAAAAATCCTATACAATGAAAGTGCACGTACTATTTCTATGAAACCACCATGAAGTGTCTTACTACAGCACTTTGGACACCACACGTGTGGTGTTTTCCCCAACACCAACAACCTCTCCATTTCTCTGGACACCAGCTGGGTGTTCAACAGTTCCATCTTATTCTGACACTAACAACCCGCACTTAGCACAGGTCCCACAGGTTAAGGGCTCAGTCCCACAAGAATGTCCCCACTTCAGGCACCAGTGACAACTCCCAGATTGCCGCCTGTATTTCTGATCAGCTGGCTCTAGATCTGGTGTTCCCATGGCCCTCTCTCTAGGTTCAATCACTTGCTAGATCAGCTTTGAAAACACATGAAAATGTTTTACTTACATTCCTGGTTTATTATAAAGAATAAAAATGAACATCCAGATGAAGAGGTACATGGGGTAGGGTGGGGAGATCTGGTAGGGTCCTGAGCAAAGGGGTTTCTGTTCCCATGGAGTTTGGAGTACACAACATTCCCAGCATGTGGGTGCATTCATCAACCTGGGAGCTCTTGAAATCCCACCAGTGAGGTGGTCTTGCAGACGTTTCATTGATTAAACAATTGGCCTTTGGTGATTGAACTAAATTTCTAGCCCATCTTCACTCCCTGGAGATCAGGGGGTGGGGCTAAAAGACTCAACCCTCTAATCATGCCCTGGTCTTTCTGGTCAGCAATTCCCATCCTGAAGCTTCCCAGGAGCCCCCAGCCATCAGTCATTTCATCAGCACACAAAAGCCAAAAACCAAATGTATCTGTTTCTTATTGTGTCACATACCAAAAACTCACCTCTGAAGAAAATGGGTAGACCTCAGAATCCAAAAGCTGGAGCAAGAGTGTCCCTAGGGTCCATTCTAGATCTTCAGGACATGTATGTTGGCTACTGGTTTTGAGTTAGGGGCTTACTCACAGGCAGCAGTTCTCACTGTGGATCTCTGGGCCAGCTGCATCAGCATCACCTGGGAACTTGTTAGAAACGCATATTCTCAGGCCTTATCCACAATGGCATGAATCATAAACTCTGAGGGTGAGCATTGCATCTTTTGATGCGATCTCTAGGTGTTTCTGATGTGTGCTGAAGGTCGACCAGGCTCTAAGGAAGTGCTTCTCTACATGGGAATCATCTAAGGATCTGGTTAAAATGCAGGTTCAGATTTGATAGATTGAAGGGATGGATTTAGAGAGAAGGCATTGCCAACAAACTCTCGGGATTTACCAGTGCTGCTTCTTTGGGGACCACGCTTTGAGGAGCAAGATTCCACTAAAGCCGTGTGCCCCCAGGTGAGCTGTGAATGGATTTGAGACTACTCACATACTGACCATCCTCTTTCCACATCCTTGCTCTTCAGTGTGGCTCAGGACCAGCAGGTACATCCCCTGAAGCTTGTTAGAAAAGTAGAATCTCAGCATCACCCACTGAGTCAAACCTGTATTTTGATACGGTCCTCAAGGGGCGCCAGGGTGGCTCAGTCGGTTAAGTGTCCGACACTGGATTTTAGCTCAGGTCGTGATCTCAGGGTGGTGAGATCGAGCCCCACTTCAGCTCCACGCTCAGTGTGGAGTTTGCTTGAGATTCTCTCTCTCTCCTTTCCCTCAGCCCCTCTCGCCCCCTGACTCTCTCTATAAAATAAAATAAATAAATAAAATCTTAAAAAAAAAAAAAGATCCTCAAACTTGTTTGCAATACTAAAGCTTGAGAAGTACTTCTGAGGCCTCCTGGATGCCAGTGTCACTGAGCCAGCCACCAGCCCAGGTGGTGTGAAATTCTACCCAGGTGTAACTGACAAATGTTACCATCCATCTTCCACTTTAGGAAAAGGCTGGTGGCTTGGGTATAAGAGTTGAAAAGCTAGGATGTCACCAGACTGAACAGCCAACAGGAGGTGCTAGATACAGGATGGAGGACACTAGTCATAAGAAAGTATTTTTACACATGAGAGCTCTAAGAAGTAAAGACACTCCCCTACTTCCCCCCGCCGCCCCCCCCCCAAAAAAAAAAACAACGTTGTTGATAGTTTTGCCAAGCAGTACAACTTCACTACAGATGGGCAGGTGGGTGGCAGACACAGAGGTTACTTACCTTCATCCCCTTCTACATCTGCCCACCCACTCATGTTCTGGCTCCAGAAACAAAAGGAGGAAAAAAATGTAGGGTGAAGAAAAGGTTTTAATTACAGCATTTTAGAGCAATTGCCTATGAGTATTAGTTTCCTCTGGCTGCTGTAACAAACCACAACAAATTTAGTAGCTTAGAACAACACAAATTTATCATCTGACAGCTCTGGACATCAGAAGTCAGAAATTCGTTTCTCTGGACTGAATCAAGGGGTAGGCAAGCCGGTGTTCCTTCTGAGGTCTCTAGGAGAAAATACACCCCCTTGCCTTTTCCAGCTTCTAGAGGCCACTGGCATTCCCTGCTTTGTGCCCCCTCCCTTCACCTGCAAAGCCAGCAGTGTAACATTTTTGAAACTTTCTCTGTCTCTCTTAACTGTGGTTCTGTTCTCGCATCTCTGGTTCTGACTCTGCTGCCTCCTTCTTTGCTGTATAAGGACCTGTGTGATGACACTGAGCCCACCCAAGTAATCCAGGATAATGTCCCCCCATTTCCAGGTCTCTAACCTAATCACATCTGCAAAATCCTGTTTGCCATGGAAGGGACCTTATTCACAGGTTCCAGGGATTAGGATGTGGACATCTTTGAGGGGCATGACTCTGTCTTCCACACCTACTTTTTAAAGTTCCTCCAACGGGTCTAGTAGGGAGGGATGTCACCTTGCCAGGGGCTGTGCCCCTGTGGCCCTGTCTTTATACTGGTGAAGATAAAGTATATGTCACTACCTCATTCAGAGCTGGGAGCAGTGCGGTATTTGATGTGTCAGGCGTCCCGCTGTCAGCAAAGACTCAGCTTAAGTTATTTATAGTGTCAATGGCTTGCCTTTTGAATTAATGTAGCCTGTTTGCAGTAAATGAATTAAGATGGGAGCTGCTAGGAGCCAAGCTGGGGAGTCTCTTCTGTTCTGTGGGACCTCGAGGCTCAGGGTGAAGACTGAATGAGACTCACAGGGTATTTTTATTTATCCACCACAGCTGCCCCCATGTCAACCCCAATTATATCTGAAATACACTTATCTTGTGAAACCTCCAGTGAGGACTGGCTTTCTTCACTTCCTGCTCTAAATAATCAGAGCCAGTGAAGGGCACTGGGTGAGTGAATGGCCTTCAGCCTTCACTGCCGGTAGGAGTTGGTCAACAAGGTGTCTGGGGCTCGCGGAGCCATGAGCTTGAGCAGGAAGGGTGGGGATTCAGAGGCCCTTCTGGCCCCTGGCCCTTCTTTACTGATGCTTGCGGAGTTCCTTCTGGAAACCACAAGTGATGATGGAGGTTCTTCTTGCAGCTGGGGCTAGAGAACTGCTTTTGTGTCCCTGTGTATGTGCTAGATGCTGGGGATATGACAAGAAAAGGCTTGGTTCCCGCCCCCACCCCCACTCCCCCGAGCTTGCTTAGAATGAGGAAGAAACAGTAATGCTGCAACTGGCAAGTGTCACGTTATAATTAAGTAAGAGACGTTATGGGGGCAGCAGGAGCCCTGATCTGGCCTGGGAAACAACTCTTGAGATTGAGGAATTAATCAGGAGGGGGTGGGGGTACAGGGAGAAGCAGGACACACAGTAAACACCAGGTAGTTGCTGACTATGAATATTTGTGTTATTATTATTTTACTCTTGCACTCAGGCTACCAACAAAGGCAGCTGTAATTGTAACGGCATTTTGCACTCAACCTAGCACTTACCATAGCCACGTGCCAAGGATTTTCCACCCACCAACTCATGTAATGCTCACGACCACCTCATAAAGTAATGACAGTCATTATATTAGAAGGGAACCACAGCACAAAGGGTGTAAAACAGAGATGACACAATCAGAAGTGGCGGAGCTTCCTCACAGTCTGATCGCAGAGCCTGGATTCGGAACGCTATGTGATACTCTGAGTTCTGGGGACCTGGTTCCACAGCAAATACAGGCCAGCTGAGGGGAGTAGCAGCACAGAACTAGAAAAAGGACTCTGGAGTCTTCCAACGGAGAGCCGTGGGCCTTAGGAGTGTTGACAGAACTTGATCTCCGGGTGAGGGAGAGGGTCCCTCATTAGCTGCTCTCCACCACAATTTGTAAACGACTCCACATGATCATATGGAACCAGAGCTCCCAGCAGAGACAGCAGCCCACCTTAAGCTCCCAAATCTTGGAAACCAGAGGGCATTGATCCTTCCAGAGCCTGCCTGTGTGTAGAGCAGCAGATGCCTCCATCACAGGTGAAGAGTGAGGACTCCCTACGTTCTGTGGCTGACAAGTCCAGGCCAGATGCCCAGAGGAAATGCTTTAGTGGCTCATGTGGGATAGGGAGACAGACATCAACATGAAGGCCTGAATCTTAGGAAACATCCATGGATGCTGATTAAACAAGCCCATCTAGCTCCCCTCTGCTGCCCCGGCTACAAGCCAACACCTACCAGAGGCCACTCCAGCTCCAGTGGGTCCAGTACAAACTGGCAAGAACTCTGTTCTTTCTTCCAACAATCTCCCTGAGGACCTAGAGAACCCCATATTACCCCTTCAAGTCTTCTCACGGGCAGGTGATGAGCCATGCAAGTGCTCTGTGGGCAGGCTTCTGGGCCACATCCTTGGTAAGTCCAAAATAAACAAGCAATTTGCAGTGTCCTATTCTCAACAACCTGCATGCTTCAAAGAACTGGGGCCCAGCCACACAGGTTGCAGCCAGACTGGGGACGGAGCCATCTCTCTTACGGTCCAGTCTTCCCTTTCCCTGACCAATAAAAGATTTCTGATGGTATCTGGGAGACAATTAGGTGCCTCAGGCAAATTATTCCAAGTGTCCTGCCAAGTATCACTAGCTTTTTCTTTTCTTCTCTTGGCTTTATTTAGTTTTCCTGATTATAGTACAAGGCCAGAGACAATTGAGTTGATCAGATCCTTCAGCTCTTCATTGTCATCAGCAGTTCTGGTGAAGAGCCAATAGATTCAAATTCTGGTTCTACCACTTAGTGGCCATGTGGCCTTGGGCAGCATGCTCAATCTCTCTGTTAACAAGGAATAAAAATGATGCTTGCCACCATTATCCTGTCATGACAAAAAAAAAAATTAAGAAATAAAGAAAAAAAACACAAGTAATTGCACATAAAACCCTGAGAGCTATGATGATGCATCATAGATGAAATGTTTTTCCTGTATTATTATTATTGTTTATTTTGTTTTTCTCCTTTTTTCCCTGACCTCTACTTCCTTTCCCCTTTCCAGGAAACCAGTCTAAGGTGTCAGATATATGACCTGCTATCCTTGTATACAGGCTTTTCAAAGTCAGAATTAATTCCAAGCCACAAGTCACAGCTAACAGCCTATGATGATGCTTTGTTAACAATTCCCTCAAGTGCTATATGAATTATGACCAGCTACAGTGATCACCATACTCTGTCCTAACCATGTAATTTACCCATAAAATAATTTTTTTTATAGACAGATACTTTTTACTGACAGTATACAGGTCTAGATTCTTAACTGCAAGCAACAGAAATTGATCCTGGCTGAGGACCTCTCAGAATGCACAGCAGGTGGCTACGGGGAAGGTACTCCTTTAAGCCATACCTTCTTATAGGGGTATCATCTTCAGCACATGGCTTCTGAGGCGACCCAGGGCACCAACATCCAGAACATGAGGAAGAAAGTGAAAGAGAGAGGGGGCATGGATGGAGGGAGTTGCCATTGGTCAGACGTGGAAGTGGCCCACATCATTGACTAGAATTCAGCCAAATGACCTAACTGCAAAAGAGACTGAAAATGTGTTCTGGTCATGTGTCTCAGGGAGAAAAGGAAATAGGTTTAGTGATTAGCTAGCAGTCTCCACTAAGGAAAGCAAACGTTTGGTCCTCACAGTTACACAGCAGAAAACAGTCTCTCCCTCCTACCCAGACCCATATGGGAAGGAATTCGGCAGGCTTTTAGTGGGTTCAGATGCTTAGCCATCAAAAAAGATGGCAAATGGCTAAAACAGGCATTACAAGAGAAACTCAGTGTCTCTTTTGGGGTCACAAACAAGATGTTGGCTGGGTTACATTCATCTGAAGACTTGATTGTGGCTGAAGGGTCCACTTCTTTGGTCGTAGGGGAGGGGAAGTTGTGTAAGTGCCTTAGACAAATTTTCCACCAAGCGTTCCTTTATTCTCTGTTTAAATCATGGTGGATCTATGATTTTAATCACCCAGTGGCTGGGGTGGGGTTGTCTTCTGGCATTAAAGTTTTATACATAGCTGCCACAAAATGATCTGGGATTTGCAGTGGCAGATGTGCTAGGTTATCACCATTAGATTCTCCTCATATCAGGCTTAAAGTCATGTATTCAACCACAAGTAGTGAACAAGAGGACATAGGACTGTGTATGTTCTTGTCTCATCCTTAGAAAATAGTCCCTAAAAAAGTTTGATGACTATAAACTGAATGCATGGCTCTATACATATCTCTGGTATTTCTTGATTCATATGACAACATGAGGGACTTCACTGTCACATTTCAAGTAGGACTAAGGATGATTTATGGTTATATGTTGCCATGTAACAAATTACTCAAAATTTAGCAGCTTGAAGTAACATTTATTATCTTGCACTGTTTTGTGGATCAGTATTTATCTGAGCCTCTCCCAAGTTGCCAATGAAATGTTGGCTGGAGTGATGGCCTCATCTGAAGATTTGACTGGGGCTGGAGGGCCTACTCTATGGTGGTTCTCCACATGGCTGGCCAGTTGGCCCTGCTTGTCCTAACAGAGAACTATGCAAGGTGTGAACACCAGGAGGCAAGGGGCTGTCTTGGATGATGTTCCACGAGCAACATTATTCTTGAGCTGTGGGCAGTGGTGCCTTGGTACCAACACACTCTTTTGGGTAGGCATAGTTCCCACGTAGTAAAGGGAAGAAAACCGGAGGGACAGGGGTGGAAGCTAATGACTTATGTCTGTCCCAGTGCAGTCTCATTCATGAGTAACTGCTCAACCTTCTAAGAAGTGTCCCTATTCTGGCAGGATCAGTGCCTTTTCCAGTAGGCAATGAAGAGGTTCAGCAGTGGTTCCCTTTCAGTAAGAGAAAAACTGAGCCCCCAGCAAAGTTCATGTTTGTATTTTAGGCACCCATGAGCAGTGGTGGAGGGAAGATATGAGTTCTAGAATCAGGTGGGGCTGGTGGTTATGGGATGTGGTATGAAGGATGGGTAATGTCTGAAAATACACATGGAGAAAAGGAAAGGGCCCCAGGCAGACATTCTGAGGGTTAAAAGCAGCATGCCAGGACACACCTTTGGGAAACTGATGGAAAGGCCAAATGTCAGGTGAGGGTGGATGGCTCTGGTAATTTCTAAGGGACTAGTTTTGGGGGGGCCCAGCTGTGTCCATTTTTAACCAGGGGCCGGCCTTCTAAGAGGCCCCCATAAAGGGCTTAGACAAGACATTTATTAATGCCCTTCTAGCTCCACTCCCCATTTGCCTACTCTGCTCTCACTCCTCAGAGGCAACGTTTACAGCTGCACAGTGGGCTCCCTTGCCTTCTGGCTTCTAGGTGGATTCAGTCTATGGGAGACAAGAGGATAGAGGACAGCAAAGCCCAGGTGTTTATGTCCCCAGTTCCTTCCCTGCCAGGTCACAAGAGGATCACTGAGGGCCACAGCACCCACCAGGTGGCTGTGTCCTACAACTGCTACAACTCTACTTTCCAGGTCCAGGAAATCCTGCTCTCCCCTTGCCACTCCAGACATCAGGCTGGTATGGCTCACACTCTTGCTAGCCCCCAGGTACTTTGCCAGCCCCGCTGGTTTGTCTTGACCTTGCCCACATCATCTGTGATTGATCCCTTCATGAAACCTGATCTGTTCTAGGACTATTTCCTCTCCTACCAGGAAGGGTACAGGGTTGTGCAGGTAACACCTTACTTATCATTTGATAATGCAATTGCATATAAATAATAGTGAAAGGGAATATAAGGGAAGGGGGAAGAAATGTGTGGGAAATATCAGAAAGGGAGACAGAACGTAAAGACTGCTAACTCTGGGAAACGAACTAGGGGTGGTGGAAGGGGAGGAGGGCGGGGGGTGGGAGTGAATGGGTGATGGGCACTGGGGGTTATTCTGTATGTTAGTAAATTGAACACCAATAAAAAATAAATTAAAAAAAAATAAAAATAAATAAAAAGATAATGCAATTGCTCTCCCACTGTCATGGACCAATTCACTGTATCTGGTTGCTAGGCTGTGAATTGCTACACTTCTTGGCTTCACTCAGTTGAGTTTTGAGTGGCATGTACCCTGCCTTTCTTGCAGAACATTTGTGCTAAGCTTTCTTATCTACAGCTGACATAGAAGTTAGTATGTCTAAACAATCTTCAAAGATAGTGAATGTAAGTTTCCTATGTAATGCTGACACCTGCCTTTATTGCAGAGGCTTCTCATTCATTCATTCAATAATCCTATTTATTAAGCACCTGCTATGTGCCAGGCATTATTCTAGGTGCTAGAAATTCAACAGGACGCAAAACCTCCGAACGTCTGCTTTCACGGAGTTTGCATTATCCTTTGATTTGGGGAACCTCTTCTGATGCAGTTTTATTGTCTTTAGCAGTTTTTAAAAACCATATTAGAGTTCAGACTTGGTGTGGTCAAGAAGTACCTCCTGTTATGAACACCACATGTATACAACCTAGAACATACATCTTATTGATCCTGGAATCACAGTACAGTGCGCTGGGCAGCAGGCCATACTTTCGTCTGGCTCTGATTCTGCTGATGGAATGTAAGTTTCTGAGGAATGACTGGTGGTGTCAATGAAAGTCAGCCTTCATTCATTTCCAAAAGCACCAGGCACTGCATTGCGGTGGGCAGGGCATTAATTTCTTTCTTAATTCATTCGGTCATTGACACCTTCAGAGTGCCCCTGACATGGCAGCGGAGTGCCAGGGACAGACCTAATTCCCACCAACATAAAGCTTTCACATGACAGAGGATACCTGTTGGACCAACATTCAGGTCCCTCTCACTGTCAGAAAGACTCTCTCTTTGTTCACCCTCATCCATCCTCATCCCATCTATTTTATTAAGAGCATGGAGATGCTCACCTTGGGAAGCCCATGGTGTAAAATGAAGTAAGCCAGATGCAAGCAGGCCAAAGATTCCTGTGAACAGAGTCTCTATCTGCAGCAGAACCTGTATTTAATTTATTTCCAAGAGATTCCCTGAGTCAGATAACCATTAGCATCCTGTGAATTTGAAAAGTGATTCCCCCGCAATTGGCTAATTATATAATTTTGGGCTGTTTATATGTTTCAGATCCCAAAATTCCCAATTTTCCTTATCTATAAAATGGGCATGATAATAATCCTGAATTTGTAAGGCTTAATATGTGACATGCGTAAAACACCCAACAAGGGCCAGCCACATAACAGGCACATACATAGATATTCTCACCATTATCTCCTCTAGTTTTAGGAAACTTGGCTTGTAATTGAATCATGAAACAGGCCAACGCTATCACTTTTTAAACTCAAGGATCACAGAACGCCTCACCTCCGTGGGGCTAGAGAAACAAATCAGAGAGAAAGGTGGCTCAGAGCCCAGCAATAAGATCCAACCCCCGTGCTTTGCCCAGACCAACTTCCTCCTGGCTTAAGTGACTTTTAAAAAGACAAACAGGTCAGAGCCATAATTAGAAGTGACTGAGGGTCAAGAGTGAACCAGCAAGCTTTTGCTGATCAATAGCTGCCATTTATTTCAAAGAAAGGAAAAGAGGACTTCGAAAGTTAAAGTCATTCTGGGTTGGAAGTGTATCTGGAGTCCTCAGCCAGAGTGCTGAGTGGTTGCTGAATAGTAGCTCCATACTCAGAACAGGAACAACCCTCCACCCACCCTCCCCACCAGGGAGAAGTCACTATCAGTGAAAACTCTCCTCATTGGGAACACTCAGGCTTTGCCCACCCAGCCATCCTGGGTCTAGCTTTCTCAAGGACATTTCCAGCATTTCAGTGACAAGCCACCCTTCTTTTCTGTTCTGGAAACTAAGCCCCTTTGACACGACATATAACTTTTTATCTTCCCTCTCTTTTTCCTAGAAAGCTACTTTGCAAACAAACATCCTATCCAAGCATACAATCCTCACAGCCTACATTAGTACCCTTGGGATTAAAAAAAAAAAAAATTGCCAGAGGCCCAGAAATCCCAATGACAGAAATTCTAATACTGAACTAATGCACAAATCAACCAACTGTGCATGCACATGCACGCTTTCAAAGTGGCCCGTGTGTTGTCCAAACATCTACAAACGTGCATTAATATTTTTGCTTGTTTTCTTGCATTTAGGGTCCATTCTGGTTTCCAGTTGGCAGTGGGTTTCAGTTCACTTATTTCATATCTGTCCTCCAAAGGAAGAATGAGGGTTACTTCAAAAGGAAAGATTCTCAGCTTTTAAATCTGTATCTCGAAAACTCTGAATTTTTTCAAGGATACTATTAAGCAGATTTTCATTATAAACCCTCTTGCACACGCAAATGCACTCATCTAGCCAGTTTTGGGGTTTTTTTGTTTTTGTTTTTTTGTTTTGTTTTGTTTTTTCAGTAAAACCTGTGGCAGAGAGAAGCTTTCTGGCATGCCTCTGCACCTTGTAGCTCCCAGTTAAATCGGTGCCATGTGACCAGTGCCGGCCAATGAGATGTGAGCAGAAGCCACTCTGTCATTTCCAGGCTGAGATAGTTAAGAATTCGTGTGATTCCTCCTTTTTTCTTTCCGTGCCCTGGGGGCTTCCATCTGTCTCATCTTCTGCAGGTGGTGTAGCTGTGAAATTAAGAAGGGCCACCTGACCCATGTCAGACATTGTGAGTGAGATACAAATCTGAGATATGAAGGTTGATTTATTGATCAAATCAGGTTTAATGTCACATTTATTAATGGTAGATTATTCACTTTCAGCCCATTTCGTGTTCTTAGAAGTAGTTTGTTGGTGTAACTGATTATCCCAAGTTCATTTCTCAACCCCTGCTGTCGGCCCAGCCCTCCTGGGCCTGGGGTGAGGGAGATGAGTGAGCCCCTCGCTGCACCTGCCCTAAAGGATTGTCCAGTCTATTGGGGCGAGACAGACAAACACAGTGAAAGAGTATTCTTGAACACACCTGTCTAGATGGTGCCAGCAAAATAATTATCTCCGAAGAATTGTCTCAAAGCTCTTGTTTTAGCAAATTCCCTGCAGTCACTGGTGCTGACAGGAAATCTAAGAATCAAAGCACATAGTTTCTTTGATCAGACTTAATTGGACAGATATTTCATTGAATCGCATTCATTTGGGCTAATTGATTCTTTATTCTTTATCTAATGAGCACCTACTACTGACCCAGGCCCATCACTATGTGTGAGGAAGATCCCCACCCCGGAAAACACACAAATGAGTTAAAGTATGATAATCAAACAAACTCACAGGAAAGTATTCATTCTCTTAAGTTATAAAATAAAAATAAAGCAGGTTTGAGGGGTCATTTTGTACCCACTAAGTTATAAAAAAAATGTTTTTATATAAAATATCTGTATTAGTTTGCTCAGGCTGCTAAGACAAAGAACCCTGAGTGGTTAAACAACAGAATCATGTTGTCTCACAGTTCTGGAGGCTAGAAATTCAAGATCAAGGTGTGGGCAGGATTGGTTCTTTCTGAGGGGTGTGAGGGCGAGTCTGTTCCCAGCCTCTCTCCTAGCTCCTGGTGATTTGCTGAAATGTTTGCTGTTTTTTGACATTGAGATGCTTCACCCTGATTTCCACCTTTGTCTTCACATGATGTTCTTCCTGTGTGTCTATGTAGAAATCTCCCCTTTTATCAGGACGCCAGTTGTATTGGATTAGGGGTGACCCGACCTCATTTTAACTTGATCAGCTACAAAGACCCTACTTCCAAATAAGATTGTATACACAGGTCCTGGGGGTTAGGGCTTCCCCATCTTTTGGGGGCACAGAATTCAACCTGTAGCAATACCCAGCACTAGCAAGGTTGGGGTAAAACTGGTCTGCTTCTCCAGTGGTGTTTATAGCAGTAAAAGTAGCTATAAAATGTTAGGGAAGCCCTCTGGTAATGTGCAGCAGTAACAACTACCAGGATGAATATCATCCTTTGGTCCACAAATTTCACTCTGAAGAATGGGTCTTACACCTGCTGGGTAGGTCAGACCTAGGTGTCCTCCTTCTCACAGGTATACAGAAATGAGTCAAAAGCACTCAGAGCTATAGGTTACAAAATATTTTCTGGATCCAAGTTACTTTAATTAGATTTAAATGTGTTTATATATTAGAGCACCATATGTATCCCTCAGGCCTCCAAATGTTCATCAAAGTTAGAACTTTGATGGGAAAGTTTGAAAAGCTCTATCTTCAGGAAATAACTCAACAGAAACTGAAGCCCTAGATACTAAGATGATTGTTGCAACTTAACTGCTATTCCCAAACTAAAAACAAAAAGCCATTATTTATTCAGCTAATATTTAATGAATATCTTCTATCTGTAGGGCATTGTGCTAGGGGCTGGGGAATGCAATGGTAAAAAGTCAGTCTAGTCCCTATTTGCAAAGAGCCTACACTCCCAATCGGTGAACGTTTTAATAAATTATATTCTTAACATGATGGCACAATACACAGATATTAAATGGTAATTTTAAAAGATCCAAACACTATTTAAAATTCATAAAGGTTAATTTTGAATGGCAGATACACTGTAGTATAACTATTTGCAACATGCATGCTTGTTGACTTTTATCTATTTTGCTGACTTCTGTACGCATGGCACACAGTACATGCTCAACAAGAACTTGTTGAAATGAATGAATGTATTGAGGACTGGAAGGTTATTTGCAAAATAAAAAAATTAAAACAAAACAAAAAACAAAAACAAGAAGACCACTGTTGTACTTGGGTAATGCAATCATGAATATGTTTTCTAAAAATTTCTTTTATACAATTGTTACTACAGTTTGTTGGAAGATGCATCAATAAATTTAAAAAGAGAGTCCTAGGTGCTTCTAGAATTTATATGCCAAGGGAATAGAAATCTTAAAGAAATTAAAAATAAAAGAACTTGACTCTGCAATGTCCCCAAGGCTGCGAGGCTATGTGGCTTGATTGTTCTCTCTCGGCCACAATATTCTTCAGTCATGCCAGGGCTGGCATGGATGGGTAATAGGGCAGGCACTGGATGGGAAATAGGAGGCTATTGTAAAGCTCCAAATGAAACCTGGTGAGGGTCCAAACTGAGAAGATGATAGGGTGGGAAGGAGGAACTGCTTTGGGCGAATTTCTCATTTCCTATGCCCAATTCCTCCACCCCAGCTTCCTTAATGTCACACTGGCTTCTGGCTCCTTTCTTTCCTGTTTTTCTAGAAGAGGAATGGGGGACCCATTTGGGTGCCTTCTAGACAAGTATAGAAAAGCTTATGTTGGACGAGATCTGGTATAGATAATCAGTTGAGACAGGAAGACAAAATTTCTACCTATCTTGGCAAATATGTCCATGCAAATAAAATTTGAAATGAACTCTTGATATTCGATGGGCCTCTGCAAGTCCCTTGACTGATTTGATTTGACAACTCCCTGTCCCTAACTCTTCCAACATACACATAACCAATCTATCCCCAAGCCCTATAGACTGTACTTTAAAAATACATGTCAAATCCTTCCACTCTCTCCACCTTGTAGTCATCATCTGAATCCAAGGCTCCGGAAACTCTTGCCTGCATTCCTTCATCACCTCCCAACTAGTCTCATTTGTTTCTACCCTTGGCCTTCCTGCTGCATCCTCTACACAAGAGCCAAAGAGACCTTTTTATTCTTTTTAAAAATATTTTATTTATTTATTCATGAGAGATACAAAAGAGAGACAGAGACACAGGTAGAGGGAGAAGCAGGCTCCTTGCAGGGAGCCCAATGTAGGACTCCATCCCGGACCCTGGCATCATGCCCTGAGCCAAAGTCAGATGCTCAACCGCTGAGCCACCCAGGCATCCCTAAAGAGATCTTTTTAAACACACAACTCAGATCATGTCACTCCTGCTTCAAGTCAGCTACAGCGGTATCTAATTCACTCAGGATTAAATATAGAATCCTTAACATGGACTGCATGTTAAGCCCTTCTCTTTGCACTACCCTCACTCACTTCATGGACTATATTGGCCTTTCAAGCTCTCAAATGAGTCAAGCTGTTTCATGCCTCAGGGCCTTTGCACACGCTGTCCTTCCTTCCTGGAGTGTTCTCCTCTTCACTCTTTGCCTAATTAACAGCTATTCATTTTCTAGCTCTCATCTTAAAGTCAGACTCCTTAGGGTCTTTTGTAAGTTCTTCACATGGTTAGAAACCCCTGCTATGTTCTCCAATAGTACTCAGAACTTTTTTTTCATACAGTCATCTAAATACATAAATTTCTTATTTATCTGCGTGATTACTGGTTGTTGGCTTAATGTCTACTTCTCCCATTAGTGTGTAACTTTTATGAGGGCAGAGACTGTTTGTTTGTTTTGCTCACAATTGTATGCCTACCCAGTACCTACCTACCAAGATACCTGGTTCATGGTGCGCTCTCAACATATATTTTCTGAATGAATGCTTAAATGAAAAAGCCTAGATATCAGTTAAACCACAAGAGGTATTTCCTGGTTATGCACTTTATCTGTTGAATCCAATTTAATTCAAGAAAGATATAATGAAGAGTAACTGAAGCATATAATAATTCTTTTGCTAACATGGAGGATGCATTCCAAGAACATACTTCATGGTTTGGCAGTTTATTTCTAGGGGTAGAAATATAGCAAGCAATCAGATGTGGCCCAGGGTGCCAGAGAAGGGACTGTCTTGGAAACATCATTAAATACTTTATAAATTAGGCAATTTCGGGCTATAAGAGGATGAAGACATACTTAGTTTGTCTCAGTTAATGAAGGTCTATCAACCAGGACTTTTAATATTGCATGTGACAGAGGGCCCATCTCAAACTGCCTTAAACAACAGAGAGGATTTATTGGCTTCATAACTGGAAAGTCTAGAAACAAGGTTGTCTTTCCTCAGGAGAGGCTTGATGCTGTGGCCTAATGATGTCATGAAGGTCCCAGCGCCTCTTGTATCTCTCACCTACCAGGTTTGGACAGCTGTAGCCCTCATGTCCTCACACATTAGAGCTACAGAAGAGAACACCTTTCTTCCAGAAGCTTCTGTAGTGATTCTCAAACCTGATCAGCACAATCACATGACAAGCTGATTCCTAGCACCATACCCCAGCACCTCCATCCCCAAACTCAGTATACCTGGTGGATAGCTTGAAAAATATGTAATTTTTGAATTTTTTTATAGAAGACTATAAAGGAGAAACAAAAATTGTTCCATAATGCTACCTCCCAGAAGACACTTCATTAAAGTTCTCCAGTAAAAGTAACCAATACACAAAGGAAGAAAGCCCAACAGAACAGAATGAAATGTTAAAATGTCTCTTCCCATCCCTTCCCCCAAAGGTTGATATCTATCATCACAATTTAGTTTTCGATCTTTTCTGTTAATTAAGTAGGCTCGTACCCAACAAAGGGCTTGAACTCACAACCCTGAGATCAAGAGTCACATGTTCTACTGACTGAATTATCTAGCCACCCCTCAGCACCCAAAGGTGTTAACCAAAACAATCTGTGCCTTTACCAAAATATATAATGTATCATTTTTTAAATTTTACTAAAAAAGGATCCCACTACTTTTATCTTTCTGTTTCTTACTTCTTTTCACTAGAAAATAAAACTCAGAGACTGTGCTCTATTAGCAAATGGAGTTCCTCTTAAACCTTTTGAAAAGACATAAGAATGTAACCACAGTTTATTTTACCCTTTCTGTCAAGATGGACATTTCAGTTGTTTGTTACACAAACGATGCTGCAGTGAACATCCCTCCTGGTCTATCTTGATCTTCTTAGTGGCTGATTGCACAGAGCCGGCTTCTCGTAGTGAGATCGCTGGGTCAAGAATTGTGCACATTTAATGAATGTTGATGTACATTGACCTGACGTTGAGATTCGGCATTCCACTCTATTACCATTTGAAACTTCACAAATGCTGCCCTTCCTTATCATGGGCATATATGGTGACACTGGAATGGGGGGGGGGGGTGTTTCTGGAAATCTGTGTTTTTAACCACTCATTACGTGATTCTGGAACTCACTCAGGTGTAAGAGTCACTGCTGTGCTGTGCCACTGGTGCCACCAAAGATGCAATCACTGTCATTCCCTCTGACACTGTTAAGGAATAGCTCTTCCCCCCACACTCTTACCAGCAGTGGGCATTATGAAAACTTTGTAATTTTTGTCAATCAGATTCACGAAAATGGTCTGGCATTGTTCTGATTTGCATTTCCTTACTTCAGAGAAAGACTGAGCAATGCTTCATGTGCTTTTTTGTCATTGTTTTTTTTTTTTTTTCCTTCCTCTGCCAGTTTGGATCCTCTGCCCAGCATTTATTAGGTTGTTTGTATTATGTAAAGAAGTTCGTTGCAAATTAAAGAAATGAATGCTTGTTCATCTGTGTTCCAAATATTTTTCTCTTATTCTTTCTTTGGATTGGTTCATGGGTCTTGTTTTTTGTTTGTTTGTTCTTTATCATAAAGAAGGCTTTTGTTTTGTTCTGTTCTAATGTGGTCAAATTTTAAAATCTTTTGCCTTTATGGTTTTCTGGAGGAATCCATTTTTAAAAACCTCCCAGGTGATTCTGCCAACTTTGTGAGTTACAGCCTTACAGGATATAAATAAGGAACATAAGACAGCCTCTTCCTTTAGGGGGTTTGCAACCATGTGGGAGAGAGAGGGGTCTGTGAGAAAAAGAGAACGTAGGGTACAGGGCACAGTATGAGAAGTTTCAGATGAGCCATACACTGGCCTGCCTATGATACCTGCCCAGGCCACTGTCCCCTCCTAGGAGGCTCTCATCCACTGATCTTTCTTGAGGGAAGTGGGAGATGCTGGAAGGTAGAAGAAGACAGAGAAATTTGGTCACACAGAGTGGAGGGAAAGGTGATGTGGGTGGTAGCATGGGGCAGTACAAGGAAAATCTACAGGTTGTCTCAACACAATCAGGCAGCAGTTGGTCTCAGAGATGCCCTGGACACCATCAGTCCAAATCAACTCTTCTAGATGCCTGGCATGAGTCTATCCCTGCTTTTTTCTGTACATGCCATGGATGAAGATTCCTTTCCTCCTGCCTCTTGTCTAGCCTTAAACAGTCAAGTTAACAAGTAAGAACACTTGAGTCAGTTTCTGCTTCTCGCCACCCAAAGATCCTGATTAATGTAGGGCTATGGGGTTTCAGAGAAAAACTAGCTCTCCACAGGTTTGAGTGGGGAAGAGAGCATAAACTTTTATGGAGAAATCCAGAGATATTTCTAGCTTGAGTCCTGTGGAGAGGAAGAGCTGGTTTTCACTCAACTCCATCCCTCACAGTTTCTAGAACAGGATCCCAGGTGAGGTATAACTTGAATGAATGAGTGAATCAACCAATCAATCAATGAGAAAGGATTTGCATTAGTCTTGGAAAGACTAAAAGTGAGGATCATTTTGTTCTTTTGGTGAAAAGAATGACTGATATGTAGTAAGTGCTCAGTGGTGTTGATCTGAACAGTCAGATGTGGTGGGGTGATGGTACAGAGGTGAGAATACAAAAATAACATCCACAGATCAGTGAGAGTAGTCTATTTAATGGTTCTATGAAGAAAGTACAATGGAAATGGAAGTCTCTCAAATGCCAGGCTGAGGAATATGGGTCTCAATCTGTCCACAATGTGGAGTCATTGATAACTTTGTTCAGATGAAGACATGGCTCAAATCAGTGTTGCAGGAAGACTGTTTGATGACAATAAGCAGGGTGAATTCCAAGTTAGGAAGAAATTTGAAAACATCCAGGCAAGAGAGGGTTACTACTGGGGCTAAGGTTGGGACAGTGAAAATGGAAAAGAAGAGTGGATTCAGAAACTTGGCAAAAGAGGAACTGATGAAAGTACTGGTGGCTGATTTGCCCTAGAAGGGGGCAGGGCAAGCTTGGGCTGACGAGAGGGAGGAGATCCAAACAAAAATAATCTCAAAATGGATTACAAACCTAAATATTAGACCATTTTGAAACCATGAAACTCCTAAACGAAACATAGGCAGCAAACTCTTGGACATCAGTCTTAGCAATGTTTTTTTGAATATGGCTCCCCAGGCAAGGGCAACAAGAGCAAAAATAAACAATCAGGTACATCAAACTGAAAAGCTTAGCTTTTACAGGAAGGACATCATCAACAGAATGAAAAGGCAACCTACCATTTGCAAATAATTTATCTGATAAAGCATTAGTATCCAAAGTATATTAAAAAAAAACTCACACAACTCAGAAACAACATCATCAACAACAACAAAATCCAATTTAGAAATTTGGGCAAAGGATCTGAATAGACATTTTACCCAAAAAAAAAAAGACAGATGGCCAACAGACACATGAAAAGGTGCTCAACGTCACTAATCATCAGAGAAGTATAAATAAAACCACAGTGAGCTATTACCTCACACCTTTCAGAATGGCTAGACCCAAAAAGACAAGAAACAACAGGTGTTGGCAAGGATGTGGAGCATTGGGAACCCTAGTGCCCTGCTGAGAATGCAAACTGGTGCAGTCACTCTGGAAAACAATATGGAAGGTCCTTAAAAAGTTAAAAATAGAACTACCCTATGATCCAGCAATGGCACTACTAGGTATTTACCCAAAGAATACAGGAATACTAATTCAAAGGGACACATGCACACTGATGTTTATAGTAGCATTATTTACAATAGCCAAATTATGGAAATAGCCTCAAGTGTCCATTTATTGGTGAATGGATAAAGATGTGACATATATATTCAATGGAATATTATTTGACTATTAACAAAGAATGAAATCTTTCCATTTGTGACAACACGGATGGACCGAGGGTACTATACTATGGTGAAATAGTCAAATAAAGCCAAATATCGTATGACTTCACTTATGTAATGGAATATTTTTAAAATGAACAAATAAAACAAAACAGACTCACAAGTGCAGAGAACAAACTGGTGGTTGCCAGAGGGGAGAGGAGTAAGGAGGATGGGTATAATAGATAATAGGAATTAAGAGGTATAAACTTCCTGGGGTGCTTGGGTGGCTCAGTCTGTTAAGCATCCAATTCTTGATTTCAGCTCAGGTCATGATCTCAGGGTCATGAGACCCAGCCCAGTGTCTACACCCAGCACAGAGCCTGCTTCAGATTCTCTTTCCGTCACTCTCTGCTCCTTCCCTCTCCCCTTCTCTAAAAAAAGAAAAAAAAAAAAGGTACAAACTTCCAGTTAAAAAATGCATGTCATGGGATGCAAAGTACAGCATAGAGAATAGTTAATGATATTATAATAATTTGGATGGTGACAGATGGTGAAATTTATGAAATGCTATGCTCAGCATTTCATAACGTATATAAATCATTATGCTGTACACCTGAAACTGATATAATATTGCATGTCAACTTATACTTCAATAACAAAAAAGATGTATCTAGAATCTTAATCAAAGACATTGCTTTCTTTTTAAATTTCTCAGATAATATAATTAAGAAAAAAAAGTCCTTTAAGTAAGAATTGTGTAGGAGGCAATGAATATTGCCCCATATTTGAACAAATCTGACAGCCTAGCACATAATAGGTGAATGAATGTCAATAAATGTAAAAAATAAATAGGTGAGTCCAAAAAAAGCACATGCGAATGAGTATGCAACGACGAATAACCGATCACTCAGGATTTTGAAACCAGTTAAGTAAAATTATTATACACTGTTTTAATTGTGATGACTCATGAAACTTTGGTATAATTAGCCTTTTATTCTTACTCATATTTTAATTTTGAAATAAATATGCAAATTTATGCTAATAGGATAGCTAAGCAAATTATCTACTGCATTTGAGGAAGCACTCCGGCAAATTTTAAAATGGGATCATAGTTCTGCCAGAGAGTCCCAGAAACGTACTTAGAAGCAATGGGCAGAGTCCTCTACATACAGTCAACTTGGTCCTAGAGACGCAGCTCTTTGGAGAGCTTTCATGAACATGTGTTGAGAGGTTCAGAGGGAAATGAAGGTTTCCTCTCAGATCCTTCTGAGCCTCCTGAGCCTTCTGGATTGTGTTCAAAGCCTGTATCCCTAGGTCTGCCTAGGATACAAGTGGGGCCGCTTGTGAGCTAAAGCTCCCAAGAGTGTGGTCTAAGCCAGAAGATCTTTATTCCCAGGCTCTCCAGAAAGACGAGGAAAGTTATGGCTGCTTTCCAAACTGTTAATTATCATGTGCTTCCTGACACTGCCATTTCCATAATCCTATGGAAGCCACGATCCCTGTGGTTCAATCTCAGCCCAATGTTGGGGTCAGGAAGCACCATCTAGCATCCCCAGAGTGATTTCAAGATAATCGGAAATTCTTTCTATGCATTTCTTAAACACAGTAACAGAGACACTTGGCCCACAGCACTACTTCTTAAAATCTTCTCTTTTACATCTAGGTCCCTCATACTCCAGCATCTCTTTCCTCAAAACTTCCTGAGAGGCTGAGCCAACAAAGAGGCACTCTTTCTGGTGAACCGGGCTGGCCAGGGAAAGGCGCCTGCCCAACAAAGCCCTCTAAGACCATCTTTCCCCATCAAGGGTGGGGAAAGCCTGGGAAACCCAGGCAGGGTTCCTTTTCATCCCATTTTCGCTGTTTCCTTTCATGAATGTGTCAGACCACCAGCCTCTGCTGCAGGGGGACCACCTGTCTGCAGAGGGAGCCCCGGCCCTGGCCTACCAGGTGGGTTAGAGGTGTGCTGTCTCAGAAAGCAACAAGTTGGATGGCTGTGGGTGATCCACAGCTCAGCTCCAGTGATGAGATCTGTCACCAGAGGTGTCAAGAATCATCAGATGGAAGTGAATGTCAAGGTCGTAAACCCAAGCATCACCGGCAGACATCATTGCTGCCCATGAGAAATACAGCCCTTGTCCCTGGCTGAAGGTCATAACGGAGTTTTCTTTAGCTTGAGGCTATTCCCACCAGCCACCCCCACTGTTGCTGTCTCCCACCTTGTGACCCTCCCTCCCTCTCTATCTTGCCCCAAGAAAAGCGTTTTCTGTTGAGTTCCTGAGGGAGGGCTCAGAATAAACCCTGAACCCATCTTTTAGATGCATAGGTGGGCTTTAAATCCAGGCGTTGACTCCTACCTTTACTCCTTTCCCCTGGATAGTTCTCATTCTCTGCCAGGGTTTCCTGGGTCCATTTTAAGAGTGGGGTGCACAGAAGGGAAGCCCTAAGAAAATAAGGAAGGTGACAGGGGTGTGAAGAGTCTCCTTCCTTTTCACCGGGGATCTGATCTTACCAGACAGTTTTTCCTCAAAGACAAACTACTCTGGCCTGGCTTCCCGTATTGATCTAATCAAGAGTCCAAACACAATTTCGGGACTGTCAAAACAGGACCCGCAGACCCGGCACAGACAATTAACATAAGTCAAGGCAACCCACCCGCCACATCCCGTCTGTCCCAGATGTCTCATCAAGGCCCTAGCAAAACCCGCGTCCTGCCCCGGGCTGCGCTATTGCCGCAAGCAGGTTGTTGTGCTGGGGACTCCTGACAAGAGGCTGGAAGCTCTAATTACCCAGTGTATAATTTGGTTGCTAAATGGATTGTTTACAAAGGTGCGCATGATGAAATCATAGGCATGGCAGTGCATAGAGACGAAGCTGGTTGGGAGGAGGCCGTCAGCATTCACCGCCGTGCCTCCCTGCCTCCCTCGCCGCTCCCACGTGCCACCGCAGACTCTGACCTCTCTGAGTCACTTGGGTCTCAAGCTCCATGACGTTTGCAAATACCTGGCCTTGCTCCCTCCGGTGTCATCAGGTAATAAACCTCAGCGGAAGCAGACTCCTCCTGGCGCAGCACAGGACACGCAGCTCTGTTCAGCCACTGCCCCGGGCCCCATCACACACACACCCAGGGGTAGCCCGAAAGGAAGTGGGGAGCCCCAGTGGGCCAACACACCGGGAGGAGAGGTCCTTCCAGAAGGCCGATTTGGGGGTCCTTACAGAGGGATCAGGGCTGAAGCATGAGCTACTTGTGTTTCTACCCACAACTGAAGTAATGGAATTGGACACCATCCCACTGCAGGGAACCTCAGGCGGAGAGAAATAGTCATTACCTGCTCAGCACAGTGGCTGAGACGTCAAAGACTTTCTGAGTTCAGAAAAAAAGACTTGTCCAAATCAAGATGACATTCAATAAAGACAGGGAGAGGTGGCCCTTTGGGGAACCCTGGAAAAGGCTAAAGACACACAATAACTGGTTAAACATAAAAAGGCCTGGGAGGTCAGAGCATACACCCAGTCACAGATGCTTTTGTAACAAAATGCTAGTACAAAACAAAGAAAAACCGCAACATAATCTATGTGCATTTGTGTCAAAAGAATTTAAGAATGAAAGAATTTACCATGAAATAATCCCTCTCGTGTGAAGAATTTAAATTTTGGGAAGGCACAGGAAAATTAGAGAGGGTGTGGGAAGAGGAAACAAACAAGTTTAGGGACAGGAAATTGAGCCAATGGAGAAAAAGGACAAAGAAGTCAAATCATTTACTCTACCCAAAAACGAGCAGGTGAGGGTTCGATCCTTGTAACACCCTGGTGGCCTCAGAAATTCTAGGCACAGTGGTACTGAGTTGTCTGGTCTTATCCCAGGAGATTTATTTGTTTTTGTTTTTTTTTTCTAAAGGTTTTATTTATTTATTCATAAGAGACACAGAGAAGCAGAGACAGAGGCAGAGGGAGAAGCAGGCTCCACACAGGGAGCCCGACGTGGGACTTGATCCCAGGACTCCAGGATCACGCCCTGGGCCAAAGGCAGACACTTAACCACTGAGCCACCCAGGTGCCCCTTATCCCAGGAGATTTAGTTTAAAAAGCACTGGGTTAATATCAACACAAGTTTCTTCTGCAAAGTCATCTGCTCCCCTTTCCGAAAATCCACAAAGAAGCTATTGCCTCGATAGCTTTTCCAAGCCACATGCAGGAATAACGGCCATCCAGCCCTGCCCTCTGTCCACCCACTCCATCTGACCTGTGTCCTGACTCTGAGCTCCAGAACCTTCCAGCCTGCTTTCTGATGAGGTGGACAGTTTGAGTCCAATCTAGTCCCACCCCCCAAGAGCTGGGGTCCCCACTGGCCCTACCACTGCCAGCCGGAAAGAAGCAGAGGAACAACCACACTGACTTTTCTCTCCTCCAGCCAGTGGCCAAGCACAGCTGGAAGCAAGAGGGCAGGAGAGCTGAGAGGATGGGGCTGGACACAGTGCACAGAACACAACCTCCCGGGTCCTGAGCAGAGCTGAGAAGGGTTGAGAATGCAAAGGAAGTTGGGGAGCACTGGGAGATCCCCCAGTACAGATGGTAAAAAAAAAAAAAAAAAAAAGAGTCAGGATTGGAAGTGCCTGGAGATCCAGCTTTTCCCAGTGAACATAGGAACGCAGAGCAGTTGGTGTGGCAAAGCAAGCGCCGACCAGACTTCGGCCCCAGCAGACTCAGGCAGCCCAGGAGACAATGTTCAAGTACTGCACAAGCCACCTACTGTCCTGCCCCTGCCATCACCCACCAAGACCTGAGGAGCTAGGGCTGGAATCCAGAGCCACTCACCCGTCAACAGCCTGGGAGAGCAAACCAGTGAGCATCTGGGCAATCATTTCTGTAGCAATATCCTGCTACTGCCCGGCTCCCACACTGGCACTGCTAGCTCGGCGGCCCGCGGCCTGGAGAAGCCGGCGTGACACACACTCCGTTTCATCTCCTTCCCTATGGATGCCTCCTCTTTTTCTGACATCTGCTGTAAAACTCAATGAATTCAGTCCTCTGCTTGCAGACAAGCCCGTCTTATTCAGCAGGGATGGGAGATCCAGAGGCCGGGGCTGCACCTAGGAAACAGGGAGGCTAGAGGCCGTGGGGGCAGACCCAACGGAACAGCCCCTGGAGATGCTTCACACTTCTGATCCACCACGGAGCCCCCAATATTTTCAATGACCATGTCAGCGTCAGTAAATACGATCCCTAGATTACACACAGCTCATTATTGCCAAAAACAAAACAACAAAACAAAACAAAAAGAGCCAGACTTTTCCACTATAGCCAGAGCAGTCAGTTTCATCCTGACTGAAGCAAGCCAACTTCAAGAATGACTGAAAGCCTTCTTCATTCAAACCAAGTCAGGAGCCTTGGCGGTGCCTGCAGACATTTGGTCTCCTGCTGCCTCTGTCCGGGGCGCCATCTAGCGTCCCCCGGCGGGTACTACACCCTCCAGCCCACTTCTTGGGGGAAAAACAAAAAAAACAAAAAACAAAAAACCTTGCTCATAAAGAACTGGTTTCGTAGAAAATCATGAGACCTGATGGGGGAAAAAAATTTGCCCTTTGTGATAGACATTTTTCAAAAGTGGTTGAGCAATAAAGACTTCCCATTTATTGGATTTCACACATGATTTTCCTTGAGCCAAACCAAAGACTCATGACTCTTAAAAACAATGAATAGGCAGCGTACAAGAGTGTTTGGGCCGTTTTCTCACGGCTGTGTTTGGGAAAGAAGCTTATGTGCAAACATAAAAAGCTGACTGATTTTCACCTTGGATTAGCTGTGTGCATTTTCCAGGGTGGGACATCGTACAGCTAAAACTTCTTTGAGCCCTGTTAAGGGTTGAATTGTGACCCCTGTTCAAATAAGTGGTTCCCCCAGTACCTCAGAATGCAACCATACTAGGAGATGAGGCAATTAAGCTAAAGGGAGGTATTCCCACAGGTCCTAATCCAGTCCTCTTTAAGGCGGTGTCCTTATAGGAAGAGGAAATTTAGACACAGGTTATGAGCAGGCACAGTGGGAAGGGCCCAGTAAGCACGCAGTGAGAAGGCCACTACCTACAAGCCAAGGGAAGAGGCCTCCTGAGAAACCCATCCCTTGATACCTTGATCTTGGGCTTTCCAGCCTCCCGGACTTCAAGAAAATGAATTTTGCTTGTTTAAGCCGTGCAGTCTAGGGTATTCAGTATGGCAGCCCTGGCCAACTAATGCAGTCCCCCAGGTGTCTTTTCCCCAATAAAGTGTGCAAATGCTGGAGCACTGGAGGAACACCTGGCCGCACAGGGGGTCAAGAGTGACTGTTGCACACGCTGCAGCTCTTCCTTTTATACACAATGTATCCTGAACCCTGAGACTTTGCCCAGCAGCAGGTGGAGTGGGGGGACCCTCTGTGCCCCAGCCTCACCCCTCCCAGCAGGCGAGCTATTCGGAGTTAAACCCGTCCCAGAACCAGGTTCCCCGAGGGAGGTTCAAGGCAAGCGGCAGCCTCCCTCGGCGGAGGAGCTTGAACGCCACATCTGCTTTGGGCCAACGGTGAGGTGGCCAAGCTTTGGCAAGTTACCGCTTCTCTGGGAGCCCGGATTTTGTTTGCAAAATGAGGGTAATGGCGTTGCTAGGAAAATCTCATGTGCTCATTTGCAACGAGGATGAGCACAGCGCCTGGCACGCGGCCGCTCAGTGCACTTCCAGGGACACTCGTGAGTGGGGACGCCGGGGCCGCAGAGTCCCCACCCTTCCTAAGGGGCAGGCGCGCAGAAGCCCCACCTCCCCCTCATCTTGGACGGAGAGGGGAGAGGAGCTGCCCCCGCCAATGAGGGCATTTAAATACCCCTGCCCCCCCCCCCCCCGCAACCCCCAGAGGGTGGACGTCCCGGACAAAAGCCAGGTTAAGGAAACCGCTTGCGGTGACTTTTGCTTTCCATAGCCCCAACGAGAGACAGCTCTCCTATTGAGGATCAGGAGTCTTTGGCTAGAAATCTGAAACGGTTTTTAAGGCGTCGAAGCGCAGGCCGCTGGACGCCGAGACTGTCTGCAACCGCGGCGCCGGCTGGGCCATTTCCCGGAGCTCCGTCCTCCGCCCGCGGGGCCCTTAGGGACTCCGGGGGACCCCAGCGGGCGTGGCCCCGCCGCCCTCGCCAGGCCCGGCTGCGCCCGGGCCCCGCTGCGGCCTGCGCTTTGCCGCGAGTCCCGGTGCGGGGCGTCAAGCGCGCACGGTGCGCCCCCTCGCGACCCGGCCGCGCTCCGCCTGGGGACAGCCGCGCTCGGGCTCCGGCCCCGCGCAGCCCGGTTCTCCGCGGGCGGGGCGGGGCGGGGCGGGCGGGGCTCTTCAGCCGCACACGCGTCGGGGAGGCGCTTTCCCGCCGGGTGTGTCAGAGGCCCGGGCGGCGAGGCCCTCGGGGGCCAGGAGTAGAAGAACGGAAGCGCAACCAAAACGCAAAAGGAGTACGGCCGGGAGAGGGCGGCTCCGCAGCTCCGTGCGGCCCCAGCCGCCAGCCCCCAGCCGCGTGGCCACGCCGCACTCCGCCTCCGCCCGCCGCCCGGGAGGCCCGCTCTCGTCAATATGCGGACCATGTGCCACCGGCTCTCCCCAGGCCCCGTGTCTGCACACTGGGGGTCAGTGAACAAGAGTTAGCGCACCACACACTTTACAGGTTTTTATTTCCCTCGTTTGATGGAAACAGAAATGTTCAAGGTCTGTGTATGAACATCTGAAATAGCTTGCCACTCTGAACGGCACGTCTAATCCGGCCTCGTTGGGAGGACACATGTAGGTGGAAAGGGTCTAGGAATTTCACTCAAATGGAAGTCAAGCCCTTAGTCCCTGCCATGGGCCCCCTCCCGTCACTTGCTCTGCGGGCCGCGTCTAGGCCAGCAGCTGTGCCAGGAATCTCCAGGCAGCGGAGGCAGCAGGGAGCATGTGGACATTTCTTTTTTTTTTTTTTCTTTTTCTTTTTAATAATAAATGTATTTTTTATTGCTGTTCAATTTGCCAACATACAGAATAACACCCAGTGCTCATCCCGTCAAGTGTCCCCCTCAGTGCCCGTCACCCATTTACCCCCACCCCCCGCCCTCCTCCCCTTCCACCACCCCTAGTTCGTTTCCCAGAGTTAGGAGTCTTTATGTTCTGTCTCCCTTTCTGATATTTCCCACATTTCTTCTCCCTTCCCTTCTATTCCCTTTCACTATTATTTATATTCCCCAAATGAATGAGAACATATGTTTGTCCTTCTCCGACTGACTTACTTCACTCAGCATAATACCCTCCAGTTCCCTCTACGTGGAAGTAAATGGTGGGTATTTGTCATTTCTAATGGCTGAGGAATATTCCATTGTGTACATAGACCACATCTTCTTTATCCAGTCATCTTTCGATGGACACCGAGGCTCCTTGCGTGTGGACATTTCTAAACTACCTCCAGCACTGGAAGAAGAAAAGAAGAGGCAGTCAACGGAGAGAAATGTATATAATCGTTTACTTTGCAAATTAAAACAGCAGACAAATCCCTTTGAGACCAAGTCAACAGGATCAGGATGTCTCTCTGGGCCTGGGGTCCTTGACCCTCAGGAAACCAGGAGGGACAGAGAAGCTGAGAGAGATAAAAGGTCCCCAGGGAAGCCCAGGGCCAGGCTGCGTGGAAGTCTCCGGTGGCATTTGACAACGTCAGACCATCTTATGCCATTCCTGAGAACTGGCAGTGTGGCTGTCGGGGCTTTCTTTCCAGCCCTCAGGGCCAGAGCCTGGGCTCTACTTCCTGCCTGGAGGGGGCCTGGCCCACTGGCCCTGCCCTAGTGCTTCCCCGAGAAGGACAGTCCTGAGGTTAGAGTCAGAAGAAATGGGAGTACTGGTGATTGAAATGGATAGAGGGAGTAGAGACTCTCAGAGCCGGGGAGTGGGGTAGGGATATCTTAAATCTACACAATTTGGATGCAAAACAGTATATATCATGCTTTAGCCTTTGTGTTAAGCCTTTAATTCAAGTCATCAAGTATTTACAATGTGTTTTAATTTCAGAGGACATGAGATAGTCAGAAAGCAAGAACTAAAGAAAGAAGGTGACTTTTTACCTATATATTGGTGAAAGAATATGTTTTCTCATCTAACTGAGGCTGTGTAACACCGAAGATAGCCAGCATCATTCCATTATTATGTAGCAAATATTAAACACCTGTTTTGGCCAAACATTCTTAGAGGAAGCAACGAAAGTCCTAACGTCGTTATTTATATCAAAATGTGATGGAACCATACTTTACATCAGTGGTTCTCAAAGGGTGGTTCCCAGACCAGCAACTTCAGCATCACTTGGGAAATCATTAGACAGGCAAATTCTCAGGCCTCTCCCTGGACCTACTAAGTCAGAATTTCTGAATGTGGGGCCCTGCACTCTGTGTTTTAATAAGCCCTCCTGGTGATTCTGATGCCACTTGAAATTTGAGAAGCTCTGCTCTTCATAACACCTGCCTTTTGGTGTCAAGTGTTTAACTTTGGTGTGAAAGTCAGAATAAATCCATGCGTAATGGATTTAAATAGGGTTTGGAATATGGGAACTAAAACTTGATAAATACATGATCATCATTCCCAACTCCTAACTGGTGCAAGACACTTCACATAAATCAGCAGAGGGCCTATGAGAAGGGACAGATTGGATGAAGGGAATAGATTTAATGGTACATTGATAGACGTCTCTGATGATGTGCCACAGGGCTCTGCTTTCTGCCAGGCTCGCTGAACATCTTAATCACCATTAAAACTAAACAAGTGCTTACCAAACTTAAAACTTATAGATTTAATTAAGTGGGCAGAAATCCCCAAAGTTTGACAGATCTAAGAAGATATCAACAATATTGGAACAATGATTTACAGCTAACAGCATATCATTTACTTGGGATAATGTATTGTAGAACCAGAGCAAATCATTTAGGGTCTCAGTGTAAAAGTCAGTGATATGATGGAACCATGGGAAAAGCTAATGAGATGCCAGGCTCACTTAAAGAAAGTGTTGTCTTGGGGCATGTGGTAAGCTAAAAAATGCCCCTCCCCAAAGATATCCACATCCTTATCTGCGGAACCAGCGAACATTACCTTATAAGGACCGAAAGTGTCTTTTTGGGTGTGATTAAGTTAAGGATCTTGGGGTGGGGAGATGTTCCTGAATTAGCAGGCACATCCTAAATGCCAAATGCCATCATATGCATTCTTCTAAGAAGGAGGCAAAGGAAATTTGGCTACACACAACACTGAAGGTGATGTGAAGACAGAGCAGAGAAAGACCTGAAGATGCTGGTTGTGAAGACTGGAGCAATGTGACCACAAGCCAAAAGATGCCAGCAGCCACCAGAGACTGGAAGAAGCAAGAAACAGGGCAGCCCGGGTGCCTCAGCGGTTTAGTGCCGACTTCGGCCCAGGGTGTGATCCTGGTGACCCAGGATCGAGTCCCATGTTGGGCTCCCTGCATGGAGTCTGCTTCTCCCTCTGCCTGTGTCTCTGCGTCTCTCTCTCTCTCTCTCTCTCTATCTATCTCTGTGTCTCATTAATAAATAAATAAAATCTTTAAAAAAAAAAAAGAGGCAAGGAACAGATTCTCATGCAGAGTCTCTGGAGGGAGCACAACCCTGCTGAAGCCTTGATTTTGGCCCAGTGATACTGATTCTGAATTCTGGCCTCTAGAACCATGAGAGTTTAAAAAAAAAAAAAAAAAAAAAATCTGTTGTTTTAAGCCACTGTTTGTGGTAATTTGTTATGGCAGCCTCAAGAAAATAATACAGGGAAAAAAAGAGAGTTCTTTTCCATTCTTCACTCAGCAGAACTGCCTTTGGTTCTGGGCACCACATGTTAGGAGATGTATTACCGAAAGAGGCATTAATAGTTGTTCTTTAGTTGTTCCTCTTCATTCCAAGGGGAAAACTTAAGACCAACAAATTGTAATCTACATGGTGACAAATTTCGGCTTAAAATAAGAAAGCAGTGTCAGGGCAGAGAGAAAATGAACAACCTCACAAGGTGGTGAGTCCACCATGGCTGGAAGTATTCAAACAGAAACTGAGCAGCTGTTTGTTAGGAATGTGAATACCGCAACAACAACAACAAAAAAAAATTCAAGCCCCAGAGGCAGAGTGGATTCAATGCTATGTAAGGCCCCTTTAAACCCAGACATTCTGGGTCTGGGTGATTTTACAGCAATTCTCTGCTCTCACTGGAGCCAAGGCAGACAGGAAGAAAGAAGGTACAAAAAGGTTATAAAAGTCTGAGTGCGCAATGATTAAACCCAGGCACGGATGTGGCTTTGGAGATGGAGAGGAAGGAATGCATTTTTAAAGAGGTTTCGGAGGCTTGAGTAATCAGCCTTTGGCAGCAGCTTGAATTTGGAAAAGAAGAGTATTTATTAGATGCCTATGAAGAGCACTGACCCTGAAGCCACAGGCAAAATGAACATAGGTGGACCCCAGTCCCCAAGGAGAGAGTGGAATCCACATGAAATAATTAGGCGGTAGGGTGCTAATATTGAAGTGACTTTGATGTGGGTACACATGTGAAAAGGAAGTGATCAGAGAACCCTAGATTCATCAGAAGTTTTGGGGTTTTACTTTTGGAGGAAGTGAGCTTTGAAGAATGGCCAGGTCTAGTTAAGAGGAAAAAGTGTGAAAGTAGAGGCGTGGACAGGGCAAGTTGGTGTTCTGTGCTGAAGCAGTGCAGCAAACCCAGTCAGGTGTGAGAGGAAAATAGTGGGTAAGGGTCTGGAGCCGGCTGGATCAGCTGCCCAGACTTCAAGGTGAGCCTTGCAGCAAGGGCTGCAATTCCAGCAGCAACAGAGAGGTTGTGAAGGTGCAAAATAGCCACTTTTAGCTGTTGTCACCTTCAATTTGAATGTGGTTGCAACGTCTCCAGAGAGGACCTTAGTGACCTAGCTTGGGGAAAGTACTTCTTAAACAAAACTCCAAAGTGCAAAGCAAAAGGCAAAGGCTTAATAAATTTGAATCCATCAAAATAGAAGGGTTCTTTTCTTTTCAGGATAATTTATTTGAGAGAGAGAGAGAATGCGGGGGGGCAGAGGGAAAAGGAAAGAATCTAGTGGACTCCTCCCTAAGCGCAAATGCCACAACCCTGAGATCATGACCTGAGCCAAAATCAAGAGTCAGACACTTAACCAACTGAGCCACCCAGGCGCCCCAAAATGAAAGGATTCTATTCAGAGCACAACCAAGTTATACTATGATAGATTGAAAGATGTTTGCAGCATCAAAACTGCCTAGGGACCAGGATTTAGAATATGCAAGAAGCCTGCAAATCAACAGAAAAGTTAGAAACCCTCTCTCCTCAATGAATAAAGGATCAGAAGAGGCATTTCACAGAAGAGGAAACCCTCCTGAATGACAGGGATGTGAAGAGATGTTCACACTCATCAGTAATTAGAGAAATACAAATTAAAATAACAGTGAGTTATCGTTGACACTCATCCAATCAACGAAAATTCGGAAGCTGGATAATGCCGAGTGGTGACCAGGATGTGGGGACAGTAGGGTTCCTGGGCCTGCTGGAGGTGTGCAGACAGGTGCTGCCATTCCAGAGAGCAGTACTTTGTCAGATTCCATATCTATGAGCGCTATGACCCAACAATGCCACCCCAGGTGGGTTTCCAGAGACATACTCCTATAGGGCCATGCATGAAGATGCTGACTGCCATTGTTTGTGGCAGCAGGTGTCCTTCTGTGGGTGGCTGGGTGGGGGGGTACAAGAGCAGGAGCCACTCTCAGAAACACTCTGCCAGAGTCAGAAGGAATAGGTTAAATGTACACATGGCAACATGAATAGAGCTTTTAAAATCTAGTATTCATCAAGAAAGCAAGAGACAATGAGGGTTATAGGACGTTTGTGTACATTTAATACTACATGCACATGAAACACCACGTGTCTGATAGGGGACGTGCTAATAACATACATGGGTCACATTGAAATGGTTGCCTCTAAGAGAAAGGAAAATGGAAGCCAAGAAGATAAACTCAAGAATGAATGGATGAGGGATGCCTCAGAGGTTGAGCATCTGCCTTCAGCTCAGGGCGTGATCCTTGGTCCGGGGATCAAGTCCCACATCGGGCTCCCCATGGGGAGCCTGCTTCTCCCTCTGCCTGTGTCTCTGCCTCTGTTTCTGTGTCTTTGATAAATAAATAAATAAAATATTTTTTAAAAAGAATGAATGGATGAGCCAGGGCTCTGCAGGAACTGATGAAGTGTACAGTGAGGAATGTGATTAATCCAACCCTCTGCTTCTAAGGGCAAAATAAAGAGATCTCTTAAGTATTATATCAATTACTAACACAATTCTAGACCTGAATATTGAGCAGATAACTTATGAGCATGAGCAGAGAAAGTGGTATCAAGAGGAGCCCATTATGGGCTATAAAATAGAAGTCATGACACACATTTTTTTTTAATGTATAGAGCTACCAAACTAGTAGATCAAGGGATGCCACTAGATATAGCGCTGCACTTTCCAGAAGATCATTGTCATGATCCCCATGGAATGAGAGAAGAAATGTGAACAGAATGAATATTGATACATTGTTTCAGTGAGTTGAGCAACAAAATATTCCAGCAGAGGTTGGATAATCAACTTAATTTCAGTCTCGGGTTGTGATTCTTAAGAGTTTTCAGGTTGTCACTTTTTGAGAACCTTATCAAAATTTTGGCCCCTCTTCTCAGAAAAGTATACATGAGCATATACAAAATTTTATATTCAATATTGGGGTTTGGGGCAGGGTGAGCCCTTGGAGCCATGGATCTCAGACTGAGAATCAAGTACGAGGGACAGCCCCCACTGAGATCTGAATGAGAATCATAGGGTGATATCTGTGTTTTTTTAAATGTCTCCAGGGCAGCCTGGGTGGCTCAGCGGTTTAGCGCTGACTTCAGCCCAGGATGTGATCCTGGAGACCCAGGATCAAGTCCCACGTCGGGCTCCCTGCGTGGAGCCTGCTTCTCCCTCCTCCTGCGTCTTTGCCTCTCTCTCTCTCTCTCTCTGTGTCTTCCATGAAAAAATAAATAAAATCTTTAAAAAATAATAATAATAAAATAAAACGTCTCCAGGTTGTCTTGGTGTATATCCATAGCTAAAGCAGTAGATCAGATCTCACTTATCCTTGGAATCATCTAAGGACCTTTTGTAAGAAGATGGATGTCCAGGTCTCATTGTTAAGAGGTTCTCTTGAATTAGGGCCTAGGAATCTGCGTGATTTTGCTTTTCCCTAGGTTAATACAAGGGTGGGACCTAAGCTGGCCAACCACAGCCCTTCCTTGGGATGTTTCTGTCAACACTCTCTGTGGGAGATGCAGTCCATATCTATAAGCAACCCCATTGGTGCTCTGCCTGCATCCTGTCACCAGCAAGTGCGCCCATCGCCTACCTGTTGCAGGCGCTTCTTTTAAGGCTTATACCCATGACTTCAAGACTTGCCTTGGCTGGTGGCAGCCCCTCTACGAGAGACTAGGGGAATGCATGGCCTACCCTCAGAGGATGATAACTCAAAGATAGGCCGAGTTTGCAGCCTAGGTCCATCACTCACTAGCTTTTTTACTTTGGGCAGGCTACTTAACATCTCTGTGCTTGAACATTCTGAGTTTTGAATTTGAGATAAGACCAATGAACTCAGGGCACCTGAGTGGTTCAGTGGGTTAAGCATCTGACTTCGGCTCAGGTCATGATCTCAGAATCCTGGGATCAACTCCCTCTTGGATTCCCTGCTCAGTGGGGAGTCTGTTTCTCTTTCTGCCCCTCCCCACCCCCCCCCACCCCCGGCTTGGGCTCATTCACTCTCTCTCTTTTGCAAAAATAAATTAATAAAATCTTTAAAAAAAAAATGATCTCAGAGCCCAGCACAGAGGAGAACTCAACAAATGGTAGTATTATTATTTTATATCTTATTTTTATCATTATAAAACCATATAGAATGATATTGGAAATTGGAGGAGTTGGGGGTATAAAATACAAGTCTCTGGAGAAGGAGGAGAGTCCTCTTCAAATGTATGAAGGGATAGCGAATGAGAGGGAAATTAGACACATGTAGGCAATCACCAGAAAACAAACTACCCAGACCCAAGGATGGGAGTTATAAGAGGTAGTGTTCACACAAGTACACCCGGCTATGCAATAGGCTCTCACAAGAGATGAGGAATGGGAAAAAGTGGTAAGGAGCTCCCAGCCCCTGGAAATGTATAAACAGAGATTAAGTTGAGCCATTTTCAACAAGACGATAATCTAGACAAGTAGGACTAACCTTTGATTTCTAGTTTAGATAACTTAAGATCAGTTAACCAGCTCTAGAATCTCAGGTTGCTTAGAGTTAACTCTAAGTGGCCACTTAACATTGCCTTTGTGTTTCATGTTTGCTCAAAAAAAAAATTTTTTTAAGGAAACTCAGTAATTGGGCAAGCAATATACCAAGATAGGTTATATAAATGTATAGTAGTATCTCAGCCTTACTTATACTATGTAATGGGAACAACCTAAATATCTATCAATAGGAGATTAGTTAAGTAAATAATACCTGTCTGTCCTGATACGTTCATATAACAGAATAATCCATAGCCATTAAATGTGATACTGATAAATGTCAAAAACGATCGTGTAGATTCAGGGTGATGTCTACAGTAATTAACAACCGAGAGAGCAGAAGTGCTGACCAAGCAGAATAGACGCAGCCGCAGCCAGAATGTACCAGCAGAGTATCAGTCCTGTGTAAGATCTGTGTCCACTGGGCACCCGGGTGGCTCAGTTGGTTACGCATCTGCCTTTGGCTCAGGTCATGATCCCTGGGTCCTGGGATGGAGCCCCTCTTTGCATTCCTCGTTCAGTGGGGAGTCTTCTCGAGGATTCCTTCTCTCCCTCTGCCCCTTCCCCTGCTTGTGTGCTCTCTCTCTCTCTCAAATAAATAAAATCTTTAAAAAAGCTGTGCCTGCTGACACATAGAACTGTGACATTCATGCAAGATCATCTATAGACTATGCATAAAAGAGGTATCTGAAAGGTTGTTCACCCCAAAATCAATTGTGGGTGTTAGACTTGGGATATTTTTTTAAACTTTCTTCTTTACATTTTCTGTATCACTTGAATTTTTTAAATGAGCATACTTCATTTTGATTTTAAAAGTCAAAGGTGCATTTCTAGAATGAAGGTAAAATCAATGAGTAGACTTTCCCAAAAGGGTTCTGGAGCTTCTGTATCAGTTTGAATGACTGTCTTTCAGAGCATAGTAAGGAGCCCTGCTCTTTCCTGTTTTATTCAGCAGGTGACCTGTTGCTATCATTTTATATTCTGATGCTCATGTTATCCCTGGTTTGGCCACTGGGAGCCCCTTCAACCTGCCCTCTGTTACTTAGAAGCCAAGATTTGGGTGTTAAGCGTCCTCTTTGTTATTTGACTGTCACTGGGCCCAGACAGTCCCAGTGGGCAGAGCTAGGAAGGATATGTTTAGATATGGATAGACACACAGATAGGCACATATACTCATGCAGAGCTAAATTTATTTCTATTTCTATCTATCCATTGAAAACCAAGATGCGACACCTCCAATTTTGAGTTCCTACTTCTCTGGATCCTGATCTTTTCCTGAAAATGCAGATTTTTTGTAATGATCTCTAGAGCCTTTTCTGGTTTTGTAATGCTGAGCTCATTTCATACCCAGGATAATCAAATCAGGGTTTGGGAAGGAGGTGGTTGAAAGCCATTAGGTGCTAATGCTAAGTTTGCTCTTTCCCCAGGAAGAGTCCTGAAGATAAATGAAAAGTACACAGAGGCCAGCTGAAGTTAATCTATTAACACCAAGTGGTTTCTGAGATGCTGAGGACCCCCCTGGGGTCTCTGGGGTCTCTGCAAGCAAAGAACCCCCCAGGGTTCTGAGCTGCGCTGAGCATCCTGGGTCAGTTAGCATGCACTACTGACCTTCAGTTTTTATAAAATAGGGCTGGCATTGCCAATTTCACAGGAATGTTGTGAAGATAAATAACCAAAAAAAAAAAAATACTAACATTTCTTGAGTGCTTAGTATGAGCCAGCCTCTGTGCTGTTATCCACATTCATTAGCCTATTTCTTTCAATAATCCTATAAGGGTTAGAATCATTGTTCCCTCTATTCGATCAATGAGGAACCAGAGACACCAAGTGGTCCTACAGCTTGCCCTGGGCCCGGGAGCCACTGAGCCATCACCTGCAGGACTCCTGTCACTTACCTTCCTAGGCAGAAATCTGTCTTCTCTTCACTCGGGTGAGGGGACCAGTAGTGCCTGACGTGGAACACACACTCCACAAATATTCATTTCGTCCTTCCTGTCCACTTTTCAGTGCATTAACTTGGTCCTCTAGAGAAATGCTTTTCGGCCTTCCATAAATTAATGCTGGTAGCCAACGGCTTTGGAGAGTCATTTCCCTGGGTGAGGTGTGTGCGTGTGCGTGTGTGCATGTACATGCCTGTGTCTGTGTGTGTTTGCGTCTGTGTGTGTGTGTGTGTGTGTGTGTTGAACTTCCAGCAGCTTTCTGTTGCCGATTTCTTCCATGACCCGCAGGTCTTGCCCGAGGAGGGTGCTGTGTTCCCTACGTAAACCCTGCTGGCCACCTGTGAGTCGTTCTAATAGGTTTGGCAAGGCTAAGTCACAGCAAAATGAGACCACAGGCAGGACAATAAAACAATTTTTGAAAGCACACAGAAATGTACCTACCTTTTGCGTCTCTGAGCCGTGGTGTATAGAATGTTCTCAGAGCTCAGGAACTGTAAGAATTTGAGACACATAAAAATTCTAGCTGTATATTTTAAAAGGTAAGTTTGGTAATATCAAGGCTAGGAATATACATAAATAACTGCTGAACTATTTTATTGATTATTCTAAAAATTTATCATCCAAAGCTTTTCATTTTTTAATTTAAAAAAAAAAAAAAACTTGGGGCACCTGGGTGGCTCAGTGGTTGAGCATCTGCCTTTGACTCAGGTGGTGATCCCAGGGTCCTGGAATCAAATCCCGCAACAGTTTCCTCATGGGGAGCCTGCTTCTCCCTCTGCCTATGTCTCTGCCGCTCTGTGCGTGTCTCTCATGAATAAATAAAATCTTTAAAAATAAAATAAAAATAAAAACTCTTAAGGAAAAAAAAAAAACCCTTAAGATTCTTGTCTGGTTCTTGTTTGGCCCCAGGCTCCTTAGGAGAGAGTAGAAGGTGAGGAGAAGGGATTGCAGAAACCATCCACTTCGATCCCTCCCTAATATGAAATGAGAGAGCTCAGACCTCAAGATGTTAACTTTTGGCCAAAGGCACACAGTGAGGTAAAAAGGCACACACACGATCTTTAGATGTCCTGACTCATAGCCTTTCAGGTTAGGAAGACTTTAAAGACCAAATTAGTCCAACAACCCCCAAATTCCTGTTTCTCTGACAGGCTGACCGCCCTGCCCTCTGTGCTTGAATTTGTCCCATCAGGGAGCTCAGGAGGCCTCAGGGGGGCCTGTCCATCTTTACGGAGTTCTGAGTATTTAAAAGTGTTTTATTGACCAGAATTCGCTCAGGTGCGGCTTCCCCTGGATCAGCGCCTCCTGTGTGCCTGCGGCCGGACCCCAGAGCGTGCGGAGCCCTGTCCTGGCCCTGGCCTAAGGCGAGGCCTGCAAGGGGGGGTCGCACACGCCGCTGCCCCGCGAGCCCCTCGGCTCCCAGCGGATAACGACCTCCGGAAACATCTTCATCCCGGAGCTTGTCCCTCGTCCCTGTAAGTCTGGGCAGAGTGCACGGCACAGGAGGGGAGTCTGCCCCCGCCCCCGCCTGCAGCGCTGGGAGCCCTGGGAGCCCCCGATGCGGCCCGGCTGTGCCCCCTGACGATTTCCCCTGCTTGGCCACGAGCTGAGAATCCACCCAGCACCCCCCCCCCCAGCGCTCCTGTGCCCCACCCGCTCCAGAACTCCCCGCTCCCCGTCGGGCCTGGACCCTCTACGCTTCCAGAGCCAGATCCGAACCCCCCGAGGCGCAAGGCTGAGCAGCCAGGGGTTGCGCAGGGGTCACAGGGGTCACAGCCGGTGTCAGGCCGGAGAAGGAAGCCGGGGGGGAGCACGCAGAGCTACGGGGAGGGGGAAGGTCGTCATTCAGCAGATCGGATCCTAAGGCAGTCGGTAATTGGCACCATCTTTTAATTACCAGGTTCCAGTCTCTCTGCTAAGCATCTTATGTGTGTTACCTCATTAAAGTGCAATTAATCTTCCCTAGGACCTTTAAGGAAGCTATTGTCATTCTATTTTAGGGAGAGGAACTGGAGGCACAGGGAGGGGGAATCATTAGTAAAGGTCATATCATTAGTCAATGGCGGAGACAGGATTCAAACCTAGATTCTCTAAACCGGGACTCCAAACCGCTACCCCCTTTGGGGCCTTCCTGCCAGACCCTCCCTGAAGCGAAGGGCGAGCGCCTCTCCCTCCTGCCACCCCCTGAGGACACCCAGGTCTTCAGCATGTAGCCATCCCCCCGTTCCCAGCCTGAGCGCCAGATGCTGCTTCAGGCTGGCACGGCAGAACTAACACGTTCCCTTTCTCGACACTCCACGCTCCCCGGGGCCCAGGTGGCCAGTGGTTGGTCACAAGGGACAAGAGATCTCATAGAGTACTCCGATCCCACGTGGGACCTCTATGTACTGGAAGGGCCTCCAGTACAAACGCTTCTGGAGGCTTCCTCCAAGCAAACCGCTAAAGTGCTAGGAATCAAGTGAGGCTGCCCCCAGCAGAAATCCCACTGCACATTAAAGCCGCTTCCTGAACGTGGATGACTGGCCACTGGGGCCCCGAGTGATGCCAATCCATCCAGGGCAGCTGTGGGACCCCACTCCCCGGGGGCCAGACTGGATGTAGAAGTCAGCCAGTGCTCCTGACAATCCTGCTGTCGGCCTGCTTAAAATCGCCAGCATTGCTCTTTTTTTTTTTTTAATTTTTATTTATTTATTTATGATAGTCACAGAGAGAGAGGCAGAGACACAGGCAGAGGGAGAAGCAGGCTCCATGCACCGGGAGCCCGACGTGGGATTCGATCCGGGGTCTCCAGAATCGCGCCCTGGGCCAAAGGCAGGCGCCAAACCGCTGCGCCACCCAGGGATCCCAGCATTGCTCTTTATTGCCAACAGAGCAGAGTCTGAATGCCGTAGCATAGCACACATGGCCTTTTCACAGCCCGCCTTACCAGCTCGCTTTTCTATCTGACTCACACATCTTCCCTCCCTTCTCTTCTTTACATCAAACCCTTTACTCCCCAAGACCTGCCAAGTTCTTCCATCCAAGATCTGAGCTTTAGCACATGCTGCTGCCCTTCTTTATCTCGTGAACATCTTCTTAGTCTTCAAGACACAATGCAAATGCCCCTCTTTTCAGAATGTTCCCTGGTCCCCAAGTAATACTTCTTCTTATGTTCACATAGTCAATTATTCAAACATCTCTTCATTTTACCAATGAATGTGCTAGATTCATATGATGCATTTTCATATATCGTTCCTATTAGACCCCAAACCCTCAAGGTCCTATTAGACCCCAAACCCCAAACCCACAATGACAACAATAAGTGGTTGCATCTGGTAAGGCACATGGCCTCATAGAACATTCTCATGATTTTTGGTAAAGTGCCGCTGGATCCATCCAACAGGTTTCAGGCTCCCCTCGTGTCTCACTTGGCTTATACTTGTGGTCTGTATTTGGGAGCATCTAAGTTCATTCCTTTTGCTGTTGATCCCCATCAATCCTGCAGTTATCGTTTTTCTTCTTTCTAGTTATTTTCTTTTTTTCTCCATGCTATTGGTCTGTCTTCACAGAGTTGTCATTTTTCTCTCATGGCCTATTTGATCCCTCTTCCAGTGTTTGGTTACTAATTCTACATCTCTTGGACTTTTTATACACCATGAAGCCATTTTTAATTGCTTAAAACTTTGAAACCTCTGATTAAATAAATCTAGAAATGAATACAGTTCCTCCAAAGAATGGCTAAGAGTTATTATACGTTGATATCAAAATTTTACTCATCACTGATGCAATCACCAATTCTTAAATGTTACTAGGTAGCCTGGTACCTACCTAGTACTAGGTAGCACACCTCCGGCCGTCCTTGGGGAGACAACCTAAGCATCATTGGTGTGGGTAGGTATTGTAATCGGTATTGAGTTCCATAGAGAGATGTAGATACAGCAGGTGTGGTGATAACACAGAGCCCTCGCCATGTGCTGCTAACCCCACCTGAGAACTCCCTATGCACGATAGCAGCTGATCTCACACTAACCTCTGCAGAAGCTGTCAGGACCAGAACACCAGGGAAGCCATCTGCATGCTTTTGCCCCTCCCTTTACCCCAGAGCCTGGCATAATGTGTCTTCAATAGATCATTCCCTATCCATGTTGGAAGAATTAATGACTGAGTGGAGTAAGTGAATGCATCACAGCCCCGTCCATGTCATCAAGCCATGTATACCTGGGGACTGATGGAAATACGGCTGCCATGGGGTTATGGGATGGTGGTGATGGTGGTGATGGTGGTGACAGTAATATAAATAATAGTGTCTAAGAGTAAAAAATTTGACCCTTCCTAGACCCAGAGGAGATGTGGTGTCTAAAGCAGGCTTCCAAGAAAATCTACTGAGATGTGGGAAGAGGAAGCTAAAATTTTAATTATTTCAAGAATAAAAACTTGAGTTCTTATTTAATATATTGTTTAAGGCAGATATGTAGGTTGACAGGAGAATACTTGTGGGTGCACAAATTTAAAATAAACTTATGTATGTTAGAGGATATGTGCTCAGAAATTTTAATGACAGGGAATCATACTCAGAGTAGTTTGGAGACTGCTGACTTGGAAGAGGCGGTCAATCCAACCTATGTGGGGAAGGTTGGAAGACCTGGGCCCCGTGGAAGGCTCCAATCCCCCTGAAATAGTTACAGAGCCTGTAGCAGAGTGGGATAGAAGTGTCACTCCAGAAAAGAAGCATCTCTCTAAAGGCCCTGACCATGTGTAACAATCGGGAAATTATTCTAAATTTTTTTGGCCAACAGAAACCCAATCCTCTTGTGTGTAGGCATCTCTGACACACAGAACCGGTAGTGATCAGACATTATTGATCAAGATTGCTCACCATTTGCTGGTGTGACCCCTGCCTCTTCAAACACTACACTGGATTCCCACTACTTCGACTTTATAGAAATGGAATAGGTTCAGAGGGACTAAAGAAATGGCATAGTCCCAGCTGGTAACTGCCAAGACTCTAACCAAGGCCCGTCTGACTCCAATACCCATGCTCTTTCCACCATAATGCCCTGATGATACCTGAGCTGGCATACGTGACGGTGAAGGAAATCCTCTCCCAAGACCAGTGGGACTCACCCCCAGGGTCAGATTGCTCTGTTTGCAGAAATAACTTTGCAGAGCCAAGCTGAGGCTTTCCTCAGGTCAGCTTGGCACATGTTCTGGGTGCCCTTTGCAAGTAAATTATTTAACATGATCAGGATAAAAGCCAGATGTCAGAAACCTTCATCCAAATTCTGAAACGGGGCATAAGAAATGAATGACTCGAGGTTTTCCATGGCCTTGAAGCCCTCAGGGCTGTGCCAGCCACTTAGACTCAAACTGGAAAAGCAGATTTTTATCAGAAAATTCCAATTTAACCAAACATATCTACAAACGGGGATGCACACCCCTTCTGTCAAATATCAGTTATTAATAAACACGATGTGTGTGTTGGAGAAGAAATAATTGTTTCTCTGTTACATGAAAATAAATGATCAGTTCTAAAAATTCATAACTCCAGTGGTTTGAGTTTTAAGAGTTTAATGATAATTTTCTATTTCCTCAACTACAATGGTTAACCTTTTTCTTATATTCTGAGATGAAATTATATCCGACACCTTTTAACTTTCAACTCACACATCTCCAGCTCGCATTCACAGCGTCAGTAGTTGGAGTTGGCAGGAAAGGGGTGGTAAGGAAATAGGAAAGAAAATGTATAAAAGAGAAAAGGGGAGAGGAAAATCAGCGCTTCTAAACCCAAAACACTCGCGCACCGTCTACCAGGCCGGCTTCTCGGGTTCTCCGGGCTCTCGCCGCCCGGGTGTGGCCTTACCGCGTGTGACCAGCAGAGGGCGGCTCCTCCTTGCTTAAGGCCGAGAGCCTGGGCCCTGGAGCCGCAGTTTTCCCCAGGAGAGCTTGCCTGCCCAGCAGAGATCTTCCCCCCTGCATGGTAAATGAGTCTCCTCTCAGCCTTTGCCTCTGTTGAAAGGGCAAGAAAGGGCCAGAGAAGAAGCCAAGCCCTTGTCCAGAGCCTCGGTGCACGCGTGCGTTCGCTTTTCAGCTCTTGCTGAGTGCTCACTGAGGTTTGGATGTGGGGCCTGTTAAAGATGAATGAGACTCATCCCTGCTCTTAAGGAACTCCGTGTTTTGTGGGGCAGAGGTCCACGGTAGGCGCAAGGGGAGTCCAGAGGCTGTCAAACAGGGGAGTCAGAGGGCATTTTGACAGCATGTGTATCCCTGGCTCCTTGAGTAAGCCGTGCCTTGGGTAAGAAGACCCCCGCCGTCTTCCTCCCGGGACCTCCCAACAGCCTCTCCACCTCAGCCTTCCCCCAGATTTCTGCTTTTCCCTCCACCCCAATGTCCTCACTGCCACCAGAACCTGTTTTCAATAATGTGGGATTTTTTGTTCACCCTTTTTTCTCTCATCCTGCCCCCAGCTTCCTTTCCCACTGGGCTCCTGCCCAATCAGTTTGCCCTGATTCCACTTCTCTTCTTTGGCCACCTGAAGCAGGTAGGCATGCTCTGTGTGGCTGTCCCTAGGCCAGACCACAGCTGGCGCAGGCAGGTTTGCTGTTAAGCTTCCGTGCGCACACCTCAACCCTCTTGGGCCTCCCATGTGTCCCTAGCGTCGCTGGCTCTGCTGGCTGTCTGAGCTGACCGTGTCACCTCTTTTCATTTTATCACTCTGCCCAGGTCCCAGTGATGGCACATGGCCTGATGGTGCCCAGGCCCACATTCAGATCCAGAGAAGACACCGGCCCTCATCCTGCCTCTGAAGCAGAAAGTCAGACTCACATGCCGTTTCACTGGGACCATCTGTACCTCCTAGCTGTAGAGCGCTGGCTGCAGAGTAGCAAAGGCTTTCTTTCCTTTGAGAGTCAGCCCTGACTGGCTGCCTTTCTCTTCCACCCTGCTGACACAGTGCAGACCGAAAGGCACAAGCCTGTAACAAACATGCACTGCCCACTGAGGGGGCCAGAGCCCCAGCCGGTGCACTTTGCACCTCTGCAGTCCTCCAGCCACGAGGGGTGCTCTCCCCATCGGCCACTCAGGGGTCTGTGTCAGGAAGATGTCCCTGGGAACTGAGACTATTGTAACCAAAGAGATTAATTTGCTTCCTTGGATCACCTGATTATAAGTGATGTAATTGTACCCAGGCCTCTTTGGCTCCAGATCATGGGCTTGTCTTACCGTACTATTCTATCCCTGGTGGGTTGTTTATTCAACATTTTAGGTTGACTTGTCCTCTTAAAAAAAAAAAAATGGAAGAGTAGGAGAAAATAGGAAATACCAGGCTTATTATGAAGCCAGAAATCTAAATATAGTTTCTGTAAAAGCAGCAGACTCAATTGCGGTTTCTCTGTATCATGAAAAGGCCGCAGCTAATGACCAAAACAGACCTGCTTTATCTAGGCTGGTAACCAGTAACTGGCCACTGGTGGTATGGTAACTGGGATCACATGGCTTCCAAAGGACTGTGCTCCTGCCACCGCAGAGGTGAGTCCCAGCCACTCCTTCTGGTCAGAAGTGGGGAGGAGCAGAGTCCATGTTACATTCTAGGTTCCTCTGAGGGCCTCGGCTTTCTCAGCATCAGCAGAGAGGGGCAGGGGCAGGTCGACCAGCAAGGATAGTCTGAGGCAGTGATCACACGTACTTGGGCGGACCACCCCAGGAAGCTAGTCACTACCCACTTTAGCTCTTAGAGGGGAAAGTTCCGAGGCACTTCTAGGTGCTGTCTACTATGAGAAATGCTTTACTGGTGTCATTTTATGGAATCTCCATGACTGTAAGAGTCCCCATTTTACAGCCAAGGAAGTGGAGGCTTTAAGAGGCTAAGTAACTTCCCCAAATCTGCAAGGCTGGGAAGTTGCAGACACTGAATATAAACCCAGATGTGACTGTCTTCCAGACCCCTTCTGTCCCCTTAACCACTATGCTAGGCTGCTTCAGCTGTAAGACCAGGCAGTAGAAACAAATGTGAACTCAGCCAAGCAAAGAGACTTTCTCAATCTGGAGGCTTATTAAGCCTTAAATCAGTTCTTGACAGGAGACACCAAACCATTTTCTAAGACATGGTTTAGTCCCCTGGAAGAAAGGCCTTGGACACATTTGCCCTTCCAGCTGAGCAACCCTTCCACAAATGTTTAATTGAGCACCTGCTATATGCCAAGAACAGCAGTGAACAAGAACAAGCCCTTACTCTGGTGATGTTCCAGGAGAGGAGCAAAGAATAAGCTAGTGAATAAATGAACAAGACCGATCCAGTTAGTATGAAATGTCATGAATGGGAATGTGACAACACTGGGGCCATGGGGGGAGGGACCTTGGGTTGGAGGGTGCAGTGCCACCTTTCTGGGGAAGTGATTTGGAGCTGAATCTGAATTTACTGTTCAGAATGTGACTCAGGAAGGATCAACTGTTTACCATCTGGGAGCAGGTCCTTCCCAGCCAAAGGACCAGCCCAGACTCTCCAGGCTTGAAACTGGGGAGCAGCAGGGTCTGATTTGAGTTTTTAGGAGGCCACTCTGGACAAGGAGTCACAGAGAGGCAGGAGAGGAGCCCGAAGGCCAGTGGTCCTGTGGACAGCAGTGCAGCAAGAGCAGATGACACCTGCCCTCAGAGGGAGTACTCTGGGGGAAACTCTCTCCCCTACACAAGCTGCCATAAATGGGGCTTCCGCTCCAGTCCCAGAAGAGAATCAAGAGGAGGGCCCCTGCTGGCCCCTCCACCCAAAAGGGACATTGATGAGGCAGGGAAGAAGGGACACTGTCCCTGCACAGCTTTGGCCTCACCCTTACCCACCCACCTACCTCTCCATCTACCTCTGGGATGCCTGTGTCCTCAGAGACGGTAATTCCACTCAGTTATCCTCCTTCTTAGATAGACTCTGTCCTTGGGATTGAGGCCATATGGGAGGCCATGCCCAAGACCCTAGTCTAAGCCAGTGCTACCTCAGGAGAAAAGCTGGTCCCAGCCTGTTCTCCAGCCAATGGTCTGGCCCCTCTGCCTAATGCTGCACCTGGAGGGCAAGACAGATGGGCCTCTACACACTCACCAGAATGGACACACATCGGATCACCTGAAGGGAGAGCCAACCAAGGCCCACTGATTGGTTCTGGTTGTGAGGGATGAGGGGTGAGGGGCATAACGATGCCTTTGAGGTTCCTGACCTAAACAAGCAGGTTAGTAGATGAGAAAGGGAAGACTTGGGGCCTGTGGGGTCGGGGGGGTGGGCACCCATTTGAAGAATTTAAGAGTTCCATTTATTTAAGGTTGTGTTGCCTGTCAACCTCCAAGTGCAGAGGTCAAGTGAGCAGTTGGAGAAAATACTCGAAGAGAGATGGCTGAGGACTGCCAGCCATCCCCCTGAAAGTGCCCCAGAGGCCGTGGGTGACCTCCCCCCTCAACTGCCACTGTTGTCCTTTCTGACCTTGGCTCTCTCTCCTGTGTGACAACAAGGAATCACACAAGGGCACAGGGCATCTCCAAACTGCTTTCTCCCTTGAAGCTTAATTAAAAAGTAATTAAATTTTTAAAAAGTTATTGGCTCTATTATAGAGGAACTGACCTCTTTAGGGGATGTTGAGCCCAGTAAAGGCCAGCTATGCTGTAATGGGTCATCTTCCTGTTGCTCTTGTCTGGGGCCCCTCCCTTAATGATGTAGTGAGAAAGCTGGAGGACATTAATTTAAGCATTTACACTGAGTCAGGCCCTATGCCCAGTACTTCATTTGTTTTCTGTCATCCTCCCAGAGACCCTGGGAGGTGAGTAATACTCTTGCCTCCATTCCATAATGAAGTAACTGAGGCCTGGGAATGTTAGTAACTAACCCAACATCACACAGATAATAAGGGACAGAGATGGGATACAAAACTAAGTCTGCTAATCCCAGTGTCATTGCTCCCAACCCTACAATCCACAGCATACCAGTCTTCCCACTCAGATCTGGACACCCCCCCCCTCCCCGCCAAGGTCTCTGGAGCAGTCCCAGAGAGAATGGCCCCAGGACAATGAGGGCTTGCCTCAACATCTGTCTCCAGTCTTCTTCATAATTGAGGCAACCCCACCACTGCCACCAGTACATAGAGAAACCAGTTTTCCTATGTGCAGGTTTCCTAACTGACAAAAGAATGTCTCTATACTGGCTGCCCAACTCTGAGTCCAGGTAGTCCTTGCTCCTGCCTTCATCTTGCCCTGTATGTGGTTCTAGAAGGTGGGGAGAAGCTGGGAAGGCAGTGAGGAAATGCCCAGGAGGGTGAAAGCAAGACCTCGGGCACTGCCCCAACCACAACTTTCCTTGACATGTTCCTTCCAGAGCCAAAGGGGGAGATGACATAAAGAACATAGGTAGGGAAGGCAAGCAGGGGCTCCAACCAGAATCCATAATCTGGCTCTGTCTCATACTAGCTGATGACCCAAGTCAGATTACCAAAGTCTCTGAGCCTTGGGTTTCCCCATCACTATAATGGGAGCATCTAGTTTTGTAGTGTTATTGTGAGATTAGTGATAATGTTGAGACACTGCCAGGCAGATCTTAGATCTTCAAAATAGGGGTTGTGTTTGAGAGGGTGAATTCTGGAGCCAGGCACTTAGATTCTGATTCCAGTAAGTTACTTAATACATTTAAACTTGGTTAACTCAAAAGTAGAATGACAGAGGGAGGCGGCAAGATGGCAGAGGAGTAGGGGTCCTCAACTCACCTGGCCCCACCAACGCTGAGATTTAAAGAGAGAACAGCTGGAACACTACAGAGAGAAAATTTTTCTCTTCTAACAAGGTGGGAAGGTGAAAAAAATAAAGAATAAAGTGGAAGAGGGGAACTGCCAGTAGCCAAGCTAAAGCAGAGCGGTGAAAGCCTCCGGGGCAGGAAAGGCCAGCCCTGGAGAAATGAGAACTTTAAAAATCCATGCCGGACTTTTCCCTGATGGAAAAGTGCTTAGCAGGGAAATCGGGTAGAATCGCAGGAAGGGCAGCAAAGCCTCAAGATTCCTGGAATCACTATAAGAGGAGGGGCACCAAGAGGGTAGCTCACCGCAAACCAGGGTCTGATATGGGTAAAGGGCTGGAGCGCCGCAGCCCTTGGGGTACTTGAAAGAAGCTCGTTGGTCAGGTGGTCCAGCTCTGGAGCAGCCTTTATGCTAGAGCCCAGCAACAGATGGAGATGGCTGTGCTCCATTCCCTTTGGGAGAGGTGATCCCTGGGACTGCGGGTCCAGTGTCACAGGGCCCAGATCCCAGGGCGCCCAAGCAGACAAAACTGGCGATCCTCCATTCCCCCAGAACAGGTAGAAGCAAGGAGGGCACAGGAAAGCAAGAACTCTGGGTGCTCAGCAAGCTGTGCAGATCAGCGCACCTGCACCTGCCCCCTGGAGCATCTAGGCCAGTGCAGACTGGGAGACTGTGGTTAGTTATTCATGGGGAGCTCAACTTCAGAGCTGAAATCCGGCTACCACCATTTTTTTCTCTCCCTGTTTCACCTTGTGCCTCGGAGAGGTGGGGCCCCTAGGGTACAAAGGCCTCCCAGGATAAACAGCTCATACTGAGCCCAGCACTGGCATGGGATGGGGCATCTCCACACAGTCACAGACACCTGAGAATCAGCACAGCAGACCCCTCCCCTGGAAGAACTGCTGGAAATACAAGGGGAAGGAAAGTTTACTGAACAAGCAGCACTGGAAAGCTCCAGGACTGAGGGAAAACAGTACATAGAACTAGAGAGTTCCCCACCCCCACCCCCCCGCTTTTTTTCCCCCCATTACGGCTTGTTTTTATATCAGACTAAAAATTTCCAATATTTTTCTCTTTTCTCACTTTAACTACATATTTTACAAACTCTTCATTTTTAAGTTTTTTCCTTTTTGACTTTCATATTTCTACAAGTACATGTCTTAGATATATTTTTCACTTCTGGATTCCCTTCAACATGTTCAATTTAATTTTGGTAGATACATGAGATATGGGTATTTGTTTTGTTTTTTCTGCCGTGTTTTGTTTTACAATGGTGGAAGTTAGTACCTTCTAACACACGACCAACATACACCAGAACCAAGTGGAACACTGTGTTGGTTCATTCTGTGAGATTATATTCTCTCTACCTTCCCATTCTGTCCCCGTCCTTTATCTTATTTGTGTTTTTGTGGTCAGTGTTGGGGCTTTATATAAGTATTGCTGGTTTATAGAAATTTGGGATTGAGCATCTTCTAACATACAGAACAAAATACACTCAAAACCAAGAGGATCACCCCCTAGGACCCCTCAGGTAGACTACGTACTCTCTCCACTGCCACTTCCTCATCACCACTATCCCTCCCCATTTTTTCTCCATTCTTTACTTTTCTTTTTTTATTTTCTTTTTTCTTCTTTGTTTTTGGTTTTTGGCTTTTTATTTTTAATACATTGTTTTAAAATGTGTTTTTCACTTTAGTGGTCCTTTTGTTTTATTTTGTTCTTTTCTTCTTTCTCTTTTATTTTCTGGTCTCTAACCTCTTCAGAATCAGCTAGGGTGTATTTTACTTAGGTCCTGGTTGATATTTTTGACTCAGCCCACTCATACAGCCACTTTGCACTGGACAAAATGACTAGAAGGAAGAATTTGTCACAAAAGAAAATCCAGAAAACAATACTCTCTGCCACAGAGTTACAAAACTTGTATTTAAATATGTTAGAAATTCAGTTCAGAAATACAATTATAAAGCTACTGGTGGGTCTGGAAAAAAAGCATAAAGGACTCTAGAGACTTCGTTACTGCAGAATTGAGATCTAATGAGACTGAAATTAAAAATAGATTAAATGAGATACAACCCAAACTGGATGCTCTCTAACTGCTAGGGTTAATGAGATGGAAGAGAGAGTGAGTGGCATAGAAGACAAGTTGATGGTAAGGAAGGAAGCTGAGGAAAAAAGAGGAAAACAATTAAGAACCCATAAGGAAATGCTTAGGGAAATAAATGATAGCTTGAGACGGAAGAATATGATTAGGATTCAGAAGAGGCTGAGAAAGAGGACCATAAAGTATATTTGAACAAATCATAGCTGAGAGCTTCCCAAATCTGGGGAAGGAAACAGGCATTCAGATCCAAGAGATAGAGAGGACCCCCTTAAAAAAATCAATAAAAACCGTTCGACACCTCAGCATTTAATAGTGAATCTTGCAAATTTCAAAAATAAAGAGAAAATTCGTAAAGCAGCTCAAGACAAGAGATTCTTAACTTATATAGCAGAAAATATAAGATTAACAGCAGACCTGTCCACAGAGACTTGGCAGGCCAGAAAGGGCTGGCATGATATATACAGGGTACTAAATGAGAAGAATATGCAAGCAGGAATACTTTATCCAGCAAGGCTGTCATTCAAAATAGAAGGAGAGATGAAAAAGCTTCCAGGATGGGAAGAAACTGAAAGAATATGTGACCACCAAACAAGCTCTGCAAGAATGAACTCTGTAAAGGAAAGAGGGAACCCAAAGAAACAATCCGTAAAAATAGGGACTGAATAGGTAGTATGATGACACTAAATTCATATCTTTCAATAGTTACTCTGACCATGAATGGGCTAAATGATCCCACCAAAAGACACAGGGTATCAGACTGGATAAAAAAGCAAAACCCATCTATATACTGTCTACAAAAGACTCATTTTAGCCCTAAGGACACCTACAGCCTGAAAATGAAGGGGTGGAGAACCATTTACCATTCAAATGGTCCTCAAAAGAAAGCAGGGGTAGCAATCCTCATATCAGATATATTAAAGTTTATCGCAAAGACTGTAGTAAGGGATGAAGAAGGACACTATATCATACTTAAAGGGTCTATCCAACAAGAGGACCTAACAATCAGATTTTCTAAGCAGAACATCACCAAAGAAACAAGGGCCTTAAATGATACACTGGACCAAATAGATTTCACAGAAAAATACAGAACTTTCCAGCCAAATACAACTGAATACACATTCTTCTCAAGTGCACATGGAACTTTCTCCAGAATAGACCACATACTGGGTCATAAATCAGGTCTTAACCAATACCAAAAGATTGGGATTGTTCCCTGCATATTTTCAGACCACAATGTTTTGAAACTAGAACTCAATCACAAGAAGAAATTTGGTAGAAACTCAAACATGTGGAGATTAAAGAGCATCCTACTAAAAGATGAATGGATCAACCAGGAAATTAGAGAAGAAAAAAAGATTCACAGAAACTAATGAAAATGAAAATTCAACCATTCAAAAATCTTTGGGATACAGCTAAAACAGTCCTAAGAGGGAAATACATTGCAATACAAGAACCCCTAAAAAATATTGGAAAAAACTCAAATATACAAGCTAACCTTGCACCTAAAGGAATTGGAAAAAGAACAGCAATTAAAGCCTACACCAAGCAGAAGGATAGAGATAATAAAGATTTGAGCAGAACTCAATGAAATAGAGACCAGAAGAGCTATAGAACAGATCAACAAAACCAGGAGCTGGTTCTTTGAAAGAATTAATAAGATAGATAAACCCCTAGCCAGCCTTATTAAAAAGAAAAAAATTTCAAATTAATAAAATCACAACCAATACCAAGGAAATACAAATGATTTTAAAACGTATTGTGAGCAACTATATGCCAACAAACTAGGCAATCTAGAAGAAATGGATGCATTTCTGGAAAACCACAAAGTACCTAAACTGGAACAGGAAGAAATAGAAAACCTGAATAGGCCAATAACTGGTGAGGAAATTGAAGCAGTCATCAAAAACCTCCCCAGACATAAAAGTCCAGGGCCAGATGGCTTCCAGGGGAATTCCATCAAACGTTTAAAGAAGAAATAATACCTATTCATTAAAGCTGTTTCAAAGGATAGAAAAGGAGGGAATACTTCCAAACTCATTTTATGAGACCAGCATTACCTTGATTCCAAAACCAGACAAAGATTCCACCAAAAAGGAGAATTACAGACCAGTATCCTTGATGAACAAGGATGTAAAAATTCTCACCGAGATACTAGCCAATAGGATCTGACAATACATTAAGAGGATTATTCACCATGACCAAGTGGGATTATCCCTGGGATGCAAGAGTGGTTCAACACTCGTAAAACAACCAACGTGATAAACGACATCAATAAAAAAAATTAAAAAATAAAAAAAAAACAAGAACCATATGATCCTCTCAATACGTGCAGAGAAAGCATTTGACAAAATACAGCTTCTATTCCTGATTAAAACTCTTCAAAGTGTAGGGATAGAGGGAACATTCCTCAATATCTTAAAAGCCATTTATGAAAAGCCCACAACATATATTCTCAATGGGGGAACACTGACAGCCTTTCCCCTAAGATCAGGAACATGACAGAGATATCCACTCTCACCACTGTTATTCAACAGAGTACTAGAAGTCCTTGCCTCAGCAATCAGACAACAAAAAGAAATAAAAGGCATTCGAATTGAAAAAGGAGTCAAACTCTCTCTTTGCAGATGACAGGATACTGTACATAGAAAACCCAAAAGACTCCACCCCAAGATTGATAGAACTTATACAGCAATTCAGCAATGTGCAGGTTACAAAACCAATGCCCAGAAATCAGTGGCATTTCTATACACTAACAATGAGACTGAAGAAAGAGAGACTAAGGAATAAATCCCATTTACAATTGCACCCAAAAGCATAACATACCTAAGAATAAACCTAACCAAAGAGGTAAAGGATCTATAACCTAAAAATACAGGACACTTCTGAAAGAAATTGAGGAAGACACAAAGAGATAGAAAAGCATTCCATGTTTATGGATTGGAAGGATAAATATTGTGAAAATGTCTATGCTACCCAGGGCAATTCACAAATTCAATGCAATCCCTATCAAAATACCATGGACTTTCTTCACAGAGGTGGAACAAATAATCTTAAGATTTGTATGGAATCATAAAAGGCCCCAGATAGCCAGAGAAATATTGAATAAGAAAACCAATGCCAGGTTTCAAACTGTATTACAAAGCTGTGATCATCAAGACAGTGTGGTACTGGCACAAAAACAAACACATAGATCAATGGAACAGAATAGGGAACCCAGAAATGGGCCACTCAACTCTATGGTCAACTAATATTCAATGAAGCAGGAAAGAATATCCACTGGAAAAAGGACAGTCTCTTCAAAAACGGTGTTGGGAAAATTGGACAGCCACATGTAAAAGAATGAAACTAGACCATTCTCTTACACCATACACAAAGATAAACTCAAAACGGTTGAAAGAGCTAAATGTGAGACAAGAATCCATCAAAATCCTACAGGAGAACACAGGCAACACCCTTTTTGAACTTGGCCACAGTAACTTCTTGCAAGATACATCTATGAAGGCAAGGGAAACAAAAGCGAAAATGAACTATTGGGACTTAATCAAGATAAAATCTTCTGCACAGCAAAAGAAGCAGTCAACAAAACTAAAAGACAACCTACAGAATGAGAGAAGATATTCTCAAATGACATATCAGATAAAGGGCTAGTATCCAAGATCTTATTAAACTCAACAGCAAAGAAACAAACAACCCAATCATGAAATGGGCAAAAGACATGAACAGCAATTTCACAGAAGAAGACATAGACATGGCCAACAAGCAGATGAGAAAATGCTCTGCATCACTTGCCATCAGGGAAATACAAATCAAAACTAAAATGAGATACCACCTCACACCAGTGAGAATGGGGAAAATTAACAAGACAGGAAACAACAAATGTTGGTGAAGATGTGGAGAAGGGGGAATCCTCTTGCACTGTTGGTGGGAATGTGAACTGGCACAGCCACTCTGGAAAACTGTGTGGTGGTTCCTCAAAGAGTTAAAAATAGAGCTACCCTACAACCCAGCAATTGCACTACTGGGTATTTACCCCAAAGATACAGATGTAGTGAAATGCTGGGACATTTCATAGCAGCAATGTCCACAATAGCCAAACTGTGGAAGGAGTCCTGGTGTCCATCGAAAGATGAATGGATAAAGAAGATGTGGTTTATGTATACAATGGAACATTCCTCAGCCATCAGAAGATACAAATACCCACCATTCGCTTCAATGCTGATGGAACTGGAGGGTATTAGGCTGAATGAAATAAGTCAATCGGAGAAGGACAATCATCATATGGTTTACTCATAAGAGGAATATAAGAAGCAGTGAAAGGGATTATAAGGGAAAGGAGGGGAACTGAATGAGAAAAATTAGAGAGGGAGATAAACCATGAAACTCCTTACTCTGGGAAATGAACAAAGGGTTGCAGAAGGGGAGATGGGTGGGGGGATGGGGTAACTTGGTGATGGGCACTGAGGAGGGCACTTGATGGGATGAACACTGGGTGTTATACTATATGCTGACAAATCGAACTTAAATAAAAACAAAGGTAAAAAAAAAGAATAAAACAACACATATTTTTTAAAAAGTAGAATGACAATAGCAATAGTACCACATCGTTGCCATAAGGATTAAATAAAATGATGTGTATGAACAGTGTGGCATGGAACCTGGCAATAAGTGTTAGCTATTATCACCATAATCATTTTTTTTAATTACTGAAAAGCCTAGAAGCAATGACATCTCAATAGCAATAAACATAGCAGCATCCATGTACTGTTTTCTAAATACCTTTCCCACTAAAGGATGCCAGAGGTCCTTAAAGAAATAGCCAACTCAAGATTAGGGTCAAGAAATGTACCAGGTGTGCCTAGAACACTCTTCTGGAGCTATGTCTAAAGGACACTTGAAGGAGCTCTCACTGACCAAACTTGGGACAAAACGGCCATCAATAGTGATATAATAAATTAAAGATACTGAATTTTTAAAAATCTATAACTCCATGTTTTGATACCCAAAACAAAGTGAGGGATTGAATTTTCCAACCCAGCACCATAACACTCCAGAACACTCTTCTGGAGCTATGTCTAAAGGACACTTGAAGGAGCTCTCACTGACCAAATTTGGGACAAAACGGCCATCAATAGTGATATAATAAATTAAAGATACTGAATTTTTAAAAATCTATAACTCCATGTTTTGATACCCAAAACAAAGTGAGGGATTGAATTTTCCAACCCAGCACCATAATTGATTCAGGCAAGGTTCATCAGTGGATGTTAAAACCATTCATGAAGGTTGTTGTGGAGCAGGATATTTATATGATCTTAAAGTAGCACTCCAAACACTCTACAAGTTTCTCATCACTGCTATTGGAAGAAAGAAGAAAGAAAGAAGGAGAGAGAGAGAGAGAGAGAGAGAGAGAGAGAGAGAGAGAGAGAGAGAGAAAGAAAGAAAGAAAGAAGAAGACAAGGAAGGAAGGAAGGAAGGAAGGAAGGAAGGAAGGAAGGAAGGAAGGAAAGAAAAGAAAAAAAAGAAAAGAAAAGAAAAGAAAAGAAAAGAAAAGAAAAGAAACCCAAAATGGAGTTGCTTGTGCTAAGCTCCATGACAGCAAGCCAAGATTTATTACCTAACCTAATTGCAGTTTCAGCTCCCCCAGTTCAACCTGGAATTACCTGGTCAGCACTACTGAGGTAATCTGTCTGATGGATCCCTGCCTGCCCCCAAAGGAAGGTGACCTTGCCTGAAACAATCAATTCTTTATTAGAATAACTTCTTTGCCCTGCCTCATTCTGCCTATGAAAGTCTGCCATTCAGGACAGCTTCTTGAGCTCCTTTCTATCTACCACATGGGATGAACTATTGAATAAAGCCAATACTATTCTTAGGATTTACTCAGTTGAATTTTGTTTTTAATACGTAAAAGTTGCCTTTTCCATGAAAATATTTGGCTACCGTTACTTGTTATCAAAGTTAGCATTACTAATAATGGTGTTAGGTGTCACCATGTACCCCCTGGGGTGTTTTTCTAGGTGGTAGAGATTGGGAGAGATACCAAACCTGACAAGGTGTTTGTTAATTGGTGAATCCAGATGAAGGATATATTCATTGTACCATTCTTCCAAAGTTTCTGTAGGTTTAAATTTTTCTTAAGTAAAAATGTGTGTATGTGGTGGAAGTAGCAGGGAGGGTTGGGGTGGGGTGAGATTCAGAGCTGTGTTGGCCATAGCTCCCCTGACCCTTGTTGTGAGCACAGGACTCTTCCCAGGTTGGCTTGAAGCTTGGTGCTCCAGGGAGTCACTGAGGAAGGCAAAAAAGACAAGAATTTGAAGACAGGAGAATCCAACCATTGCACCTAGTACTTAGGGGGAATCTTTTGTAGCATTCCCTGAGCAGGTTCCATGGGAGCAGGAGGAGAGGTCTCAGGGCAAAAGGCCACGGTGGTAAAGGGAGAGGCCAGAGGCCAGCAGATGAGCATGCCCAGTGCTCACCTGGCATTGGTTCTGCCTTCTGATTTGACAATACTCCACCTGTACACGTTCACATTATTCAAAGGAGAGTCAGGCTCCCGGCCTTCTCTTCCCTCTTCTCACACCTCCTCTTCCATCCACTGCAGCAGTGAGTGGTCTCCACCCATCACTCAACTCAACTTCTTTTACTGAATCTTTTCTGTCCTGAAACAAGCCCTCAAGTTCCATGTCACTACTTTTCCCGTTCTTCCTCAAGGCTGCACCTTCTTGGTCTCCTATTCTCACTACTCTTATTCAAAATGCTCCCCAAGTCTTGACATTTTCCAAGGATCAGACCTGGAGGTACCATCATCTCATTCCACACACTTAGACAACTCATCTTCACCCAGCCCCCTGTGTGCTGTCTAACCCCATTCAGTGTCCCAACATCCAGGCATGGGTTTTCAGCTCTCCACTGGACACCTCCCTTTATACATCCTCCAGTCACCCTCAACCCACAAAACCCCAAATTAATGAGGCTTGCTGCCCCTAACCTTTCCCATCTTTTCCTGGTTAATGGTTACTCTATCAGTTCTCCTGAAATCCAGAAGTCATCCTAACTCCTCCCCCTCACCCATTCCCTAAATCCCACCAGCCACCCAAATCTAGTTTGTTCCACCTCCTGAGTATTTCTCACAACCATCCATCCTTCCTTTCCCTGCCCCCTCCCCTAGGCCAGACTCTTACCGGTTTCCCTGTGGACTACTAAAGCAGTTTGCAAGGGTCTGCAGGCCTTCAGTATTGCTTCCTCCAAAGTAGCTTCCTGCTGCCCACACCATGGTCTTAGAATATAAACCTGACCCTGTTGCTTTGCTGTGGAGTACAAGATCCTTCTATACTTAGACTCAGGATCTGGTATTTCTTTCATTCTGGTCATAATGGTCTATTCACAGAACTCCAATGTGATGTTGTGATTTATAATAAAAAATATATATTTGGTCTTTGCCCATTCCTCACAGAATTCTTAGGCCTCTGGAATTTCCTAAGCGATAAGAGTGATTAAAGATGTCTTTTATTAAGTTAATGATGTGACTTTTGGAAAGCCTATAGGTCAACTAAGGAGAGGCTGGTCCTCAGAGGAACCAACCATGTGACTAGAGGGTTGGAACTTACAGCCTTGCTCCCAAGCTCTGGTGAGGGCAGAGGGGCTGGAGGTTGACTCAGTCACCAATGGTCAATGATTTAATCAATCGAGCCTGCCAATGATTTAATCGAAAATGCTTATTTAGTGAAACCACCATAAAAACCCCAATGGACAGGTTTTGGAGAGCTTCCAGATTGGGAACCAGGATGTACCCACATGATGCATGCCAGGTCCCAAACTCCACAGTGACTCCTTTGTTCAGGATCACCTGTGTATGTCTTCATCGGACTATTAATTCATATCTTTTAATATCCTTTCTACTAATCCAGTAATCTAAGGAGTAAATCAGTTTCCTGAATTCTGTGAGACACTCTAAAAAATTAATTGAACCCAAGGAAGGAGTCAAGGGAACCTCTGATTTATAGCCAGTTAATCAGGAGTACAAGTAAAACTCTGAACTTGCAATTAGTTTCTGAAGTGGGTGGCAGTCTTGTGGGATGGAGCCCATCACCTGTGGGATCTGATGCCGTCTCCAGGTAGGTGGTGTAAGAATTAAGTTGAATATAGGACACCCAGCTGGTGGTGGAGAGTTGCTCGGGGTGGAGAAACTCCCTGCACACGCACTGAAATTGGTGTCAGAATATTACCAACACATGCCTTGATCTCTCCTGCCTCCCGGCTCTCCCCTTGTTTCCTTCTGTGTACAGAGCTCACGGCCGCAAGGATGCCTGCCCATGCTTCCAGACTCAGCACACACATCCTGCGCTGACCGCATCCAAGCCAGCTGGACACACTCTTTGCAGTGCTCCCATAGAAACTTGGATGTAACTCCAGTACATCCTGTACTGCGCTGTTTTCGAAGAATTTGCTTGAACGTCTGTTTCCCTCTGGGCTCACTGGAAGCAGGGACGGTGTCTTACTCCCTGTCTCCAGGGCCTATCATTGTGCTTGACTTTGTAAATATTTTATTGTTTCAAGAAATCAATCTGCAGAAATCTTGGCGTCATAAAACATTTAGACCTGGAAGGCAACCCCCAGCACGCCTCGTCAAACACCCTCCTTTTCACCCAAAGAAACTGCTAACCTAAGCTGTTGGTGGCCGGCCAGAGGTGACCTAGCTCATCACTGCCTCAACCAGGATTACTTTTTCCCTCCAGTCTATAAAATCGAGTGTGTAGACAAACAAAAGAATGTGTGTTTGGCAAATCCGGGCGTGTGCACACCATACGCATGAGCATCTCACAAATGTGGAGGTCTTTGGATTTACGGGAAGTGCAGGTGACACGTCACCTTCCCTCTTTTCATCAGCATGGTGCACACACACCAGGCTGGAGCTGGTTTCCGGCTTCTGGCCTGGCCTGATTTCTTTCACACCTTCACTTCGAGCTTGTAGCTGGCTGGCGTGTGTGATGAAGTGTGTGCTCACATGTGAAATCTTCCACCGGGCTCAGAGGGCATCTTGAGGGCGGACATTCCTTTTGATCATTGTTTTACATCCCCTTGGCCTTATCAGGGTTATTAAGCCGTCTGGTATCCAGGCAACCCGAAAGCAGCTCCCTGATATTTTAACCCAAAAATGGCTTTTCAGGGAGAAGAAGAGTGCAATCCTCACCAGTTGCTACAGGCACAGGCGCTGCCTTTGAGGGAACTACCCTGCAAGCGACTGGGTGATTTTCATGTACTGCCCGGGCTTCAGGGGGAAGAAGAAGAATTCAGAATGCCAGCTATGTAAGAATAGATCCTTTTTTTCTAGCGATGAAAATAGATTTCTGTGGTCTGAACCCCCAGCTGAGTGCTTCTGCGGGGAAATCCACATTCCTCCCTCAGCCCAAATGCAGGTTAATCTTGAAGCTGCTCAGCCAAAGAGCCAGGGGCTAGAGTCCGGGGTTTCTTGGATGTTCAGAGGATGGCCCCAGCCCCTTTCCAGAGGTCAAGGTCAGTCACTGCCTTTGGCAGAGAGCCGTAGCTCTGCTACCACACCAGCTGCTTGCAAAGCCCCCCTCTGCTGCTGCAGCCTCTTTCCGTGGCTCTTTTAGAAATCTTGCTGGGGAATTCAGGTTCAGGATCCCTCAAAGGCCCCAGGTAGAGAACATCAGAAGTTAGGATTTTATGGGGTCTCCATTCATAAGACACAGGGCCACTTCCATGTGGGTGCCTGACTCCTCACATGAAAAGAAACAAAGGAAGCTGCCAAACATGTGTCTCCGTGACTCATGAAACTCATCAGAGGATCACGGGGCTCTGCCGCCCGCCAGGTCTGTACACACAAAGAAGGAAAGGAGAGGGTTGTTCTGAGCCTCTGGGGCGAGCAGGGCCTTTGATAAATAGACACGTTCTTCAGGCCTGGGAACCCTTTGCAGTGCAAATGGGAAGTGTGCAGCGCACAGCAGCCACATGGCAGGAACAGAGGTGGCCTTGTGCACCCCCACGGGTGGTGAGGAAGGTCCCCTACAAGGTTTCTCAGGCCACCACACTCCCTGGGCAGGGCTGTGGGACTCAACTGTTTCCCTAGCTTTGGTTCCTCCCAACCCCCCTCGCCCCAATATATTTTGCAGAACCTAGAAGGGCTTCACTCCATTATTTCTGGGGTCTCTAGGCTCACTTGAGCCCTCTGGGTGGCCTGCAGCCCCCTCAACCTTCTCTGCTTAGGCTCCCTTCCTGTGGTTTCTGAGGCTGTTCTCCTCAGGCTCTAACCTAGTGTCAAGGGCACATGCCCTGGCTGCAGGTATGCAGGACACTGACCCTCATTAACCTGGGAAGCTGCATTCCCACTGATGCATCGAAGCTGCAGCATGCCCTGAGCCAACTGCCTGGACGGGTCCCTCACACTCCCCTTTACTTGCCTAGCTTGTTGGCTAATTTAGGCCCTTCCACCCTTCACCTGCCTCCCTCCCAAGGCTCCGACTTGGCCCTAAGGTGTGTCAGGGTGGGGCCAAGTGGAAGTGTGGCCTGTGGATCCCGTAACAGCGTATACACTCTTCCTCCCTGGGATGCTGGGGAGCACCCGAAGATGCTCCTGGCATAGGGTAATAGCCTAGCTTCAATGCTGCTTAATCTTAGATTGGACCCAGTATTAGTAAACAGTAAACTCAACCCCAAGTAACTGTAAAACCACTGTAAAAGCAACAGTGACTTAAATCAGAGAGATATTTGTGTCTCCTACATTCTCACAGAGGCGGGAGTTGGTGAGTCTCTGGCAGTTATAGGGGCCACAAGGGACCCAGGCTACAGGCTACCCAGGCCCGTCTTGCAGCTCCGCTCTGTGTGATCAGTTCCCAAGGTCTCGTTGGGTGTCTGTGTCCCTGAGGGGTCTATATTAGGGCAGAAGGGCACAGCCCCTCTTTCTAAGGGCCCTTCCTGGAAATTGTAGCCACCATTCCAGCTTACATTCCTTATGACCACATATAGCTGAAGGGAAAGTTGGAATATGTAGTCTTTCTTTCAAGTGGACTCTGGCCAACAACAACAACAAAAAAGGGATAAGTTCTAAAAGGAGAGGAGAAAGAATAGAAGACTGCCACAGGTCTCTACTCCTCATATACATGTGTCCTAACACCCCAGAGAAAAGTGTAAGACCTTAAATGCATACCTGCTTTGGGAATCTTTAGTTATCATGGGGGTTCCTTCACAGTCTTATTTTGATGAAAACCCTTGCCACTTCCCCTCTTGCCCCCAACCAGGCTGTGTCTCTCCAAGTGTGGTCTGTAATCCACGTGCCTCAGAACACCTTGACCTGCTGGTTAAAAATGTAAATTCTTGAGGGGCACCCGGGTGGCTCAGTTGGCTAAGCATCTGACTCTTGATTTACACTCAGGTTGTGATCTCATGGGTCGTGGGATTGAGTGACATGTCAGGCTCCCCACTCAGCAGGGAGTCTGCTTGAGATTCTTTCCCTCTCCCTTTGCCCCTTCCCCTGTGTGCCCACGCATGCACGCGATCTCTCTCTCTCTCTTTAAAATAAATAAATAAGTCTTTTTTTTTTTTTTTAATGCAGATTCCTGAACACAATACCAGGCTCCTTGGATTTGAATCTCTGAGGGTGAGCCCTAGGAACCTGCAATTTGCACACACTTTCTAGGTCATTCTTATGCACACTAAAATTTCATGTCCACTATTTAGTGTATCTCACAGAAATTAGAAGAAATCTTACTACTGACCATAGAATATACCAGAACTAACACTAATTAGCAAGATGAGAGAAGGGGTCTAAGAGATGATTGGTTGTGATAACCAGTCATGCTTCTTACAAAACATCTGATCTACCTAGAGGAAATGGCCCAAGACCTTCAAAGGCTGGCTTGCTATCCTCTGGTCACCAAGTAAAAATCAGTAGTCATTGGCGGGAAAAAAGTCTTTTCCACAGTGGTGAGGCCACGGAAGAGAAGTAAGGGGAACAACATCACAGAAGCACTAACCACCTCCATGGGACCCTCTGAGAAATGAAAAAGAGGTAGAAAAATGAAGAAAAATGAAAATCCAAGCACCAAGATGTTAATGGGTCTGAGGTTTAGGAAACAAAGACTTGATATCCAGGTAAGTGGATTCCCAATGGGGACAGAGCTACCATTTGTTGTGGAGCCTGGGGGAGCATTTTTAGTGGTCACAATGACAGGGGTTTGTTACTGGTATTTAGACATCAGTGATGTTGGGCATCCTGAAATGTGAGAGACAATCTTATGCAGTGAAGAGTTTTCTTGAGTCCCTCGGCATCCTGATGTTTGTAATTTTCTGAACTTATAACTAACTTTTACATAATTTGCCAAAACATACATGAAAAAATTTTGAACTGTTTAAGTACTCAGTTTACCCTCAGACAATGTGGGTTAGGGGTACATACCTCTGTGCAGCCAAAAATCTGTGTGTTACATTTTGAATCCCCCAAAACTTAACTACTGATAGCCTACTGTTGACCGAAAGCCTTAAATAGCATACACAGTTGATTAATATATAGTTTGTAGGGCGGCCTGGGTGGCTCAGCGGTTTAGCGCCGCCTTCAGCCCAGGGTGTGATCCTGGAGACCGGGGATCGAGTCCCACATCAGGCTCCCTGCATGGAGCCTGCTTCTTCTCTGCCTCTCTCTCTGCGTCTCTCGTGAATAAATAAAATCTTTAATATATATATATGTATATATAGTTTTATGTTATATGTATTATATATGCTATATTCTTACAATAAAGTAAACTGGAGAAAAAATGTTACTAAGAAAGTCATAAGGAAGAAAAAATATATTTACAGTACTTATTACATTATTTACTGTATTTATGAAAAAATCTGTATATATGTAAACCCACGCAGTTCAAACCCAGGTTGTCCAAGAGTCACCTGTGGGCTGAAATTTTCAGAAATGAAATCATCAAGAAGTTTTTTCCAGAACTCTACCAAGGGTCGGTCATAATTTTAGAAATACATGCCAATCCCAGCAGCTCCATTCATAGTATCTGACTTGCCACTGGAGAAAGTCAATCTGCGTCTGCTGTCACATTCGCAGGATTTTATGTAGATGTTCCAGCTTGTGAGTCCCTTGTTAGGTCTCCTAGGGGAGACATGACTGAACATTTACATCTTTTTTAAGTATAATCTTTTGTTATAAATTACTTGCCTTTTAGTTTTTCTTCAGAGTTATATTGGATTTTTTTTTAATTCTGTGAATTTAATTTCAGGAGAATAAAAGAAAGTTACCAAATATTTGTCCTAAAAGGGGCTGCAGGGGGTGATGGGAAGACCCTGGCCTACGCTGACCGGGGCATGTCCTCAGTGCTAGTGAGGGCTTCCCGTCTCTGTGGGCTTCCTGCAGGGCTCCATCTCGTCCCATTTACAGGGACTTGTGCCAACCAGCTGGCTGCTTTCAGTTGACTGTAGGCTTTTGGCACAAATCCAACTCTTGAAACTTCCCCCAGTAGCCTAGACTATGTGGTTTCCCTTGTTGTGGACACAGACTCTCTCAGGAGGGTCCTTGACAATTTGACACAGTCATTTTGTTACCAGGGACATCCTGTCACACTTGCTTTATTCTTGTTTTGGCCCAAAGACATTTCGCTATGGACAGAAACCATCAAGTTTTCAAGTATTTTTATTATCAAGTAACACATGAGGCAGACCTTCTGGACCCATGCCCGGGCCACACTGATTCTCACTGCATGCAAATCCCCCCACCCTCCTGGACACAGGGTGCTTCAGGCTCTGGGGTGGCTAAAGGTCAGGAACATCTGCTGTGCCAATTTATTGTAATAAAAATATCTATTTTTACACATTCTTGTGGGTCTTCCTGTATAGAATAGCCACTCCAAATGACCTAATTAAAATGCCTTTCTTGGAATTCCATTTCACCCCAAACCCAGAGGAAACAGGGATAAGAAATGGAGCACATCGATAAGGACCATCTTGGCCGACCCCAGATGAGCAGAACGTGCCCGGAAGTCTCGACAGAGGCTCTTCTGGCCTGTCTCTGACTCTTCCTTTGCCTTTGGAGGATGGTGAAGACCAAGGGGTGCTGGATGAGACGCGGCAGCTCAGTGGTTCCTTCTGGGCTGCATGTTGGAATTGCCTACAAAAGTACGGATTCCTGGGTCCCACTATAAAGATTCTGATTCCATTGGTCTGTGGTGCAACGTGAGCACTCGTGTTCTTTAAACCTCCCTAGGTGATTTGGGAGCACAGGCTCGGTCAGGACCCTCTGCCACAGCTGCGCTCGCCAGCTCTTTCCAGCAAGCCTTTATTCGGGCATCTCCCATTTCTTCTAGCTCCGGGGAGAAGGCTCGGGTGATTAATTGCCAAGCAAAACCATTCATTACCCCTTAATAAGATGAATTTGTGTCCCCAACAATAAGTCATCCTGTCTCTGCCCTTCCTTCTTCTGCTCCTGAAAAATCTCCATGTGTCCTCCCTTTATTTTCTCCAAACTGATATTCTGCTAAGTCCCCATTTTTTGAAAGGCATCCTGGCCATCACAAGGTGAATGGGGTGGGTTGTGGGGAGGGCGAGAGAGGGAGTGCTGTTGGGGAAAAAAACTAATGGTCACAACATCAAATTTAACCCGAGGGGATTTTTGCAGAACTGAAGGCCACTGGTCCAGGTCCTGACTCTGGGCAGGTCAGCCAGCCCTCCAGGGCCAGGAACAGAGGGTACACATTTGTGTTTGTAACGTCTGGGGAAGGCACTGCTTCAACCCTTAAGAAATTGCCATTTTTGATGGGGCAACTCAAGTGCCTTTCCTTTAGGATATACATCAGATCACCCAGCTATAGACTAAAGTCTCTCCCCCTTTGTTTTGTGTTCATTGTCAATTAAAAACCATTATAGCACCTGTTATGGAGTGGATTATGTCCCCTTCCAAAATAGATATGTTCAAGTCCTAATCCTCTACTTCTGAATGTGACCTTATTGGGAAATAGGATCATTACAAATGTAATTAGTTCAATTAAGATATGGTCACAGGAGTAATCTGATATGACTGTGTCCTTATTAAGAATATGGCCATGGGATTTGGCATCCAGCAGCCCTGGGTTCCACTCCCTCTTACGACTGGCTATGTGACTTGGGTAAATAATTAAACAGCTCTAAGGCTCAGTTTTCTCATCTGTATTATGGGGATACTAATACCCTATTTCATAGAGCTGTTATGAAACTTGAAACAGATCACATCTAAGAAGTACTTATCTAGGGCCCAGCACCTTCGAGCACCTGCAAAGCACAGGAGCAAGCAACAGAGGGGGCCTTGAGTGGGGAATCAGGTGTGCCGACACTTACCTGTGCAGATGCATTCTGGCTGAGGCCCAGGCTCTGTGTGGCAGGCTGTCTGTCTGGATAATGGAAGGCAGAGGCCAGGCCAAGTCCCTGCCTCCATGGGACGTTGTCAGGGTGAAAGAGATGATGTGTGGGAGCCCTTGGAGTGAGCCACCACGTTAGCATCAAATTGCCATCATTATCTTTCCAACTATTCATCACTGACGGTTTCAGAGTTTCAGTAAGATGTTTGCAGCGCGATGCACGGTGCTGTGTGCTGGGCCTCAGTTCATACCCCAGGCATCTGGCTGTCACGCAGCAACAGGAAACCCATTCACTTGGGTCTTACTGCTTAATTATTGCAAACTGGCATGGCTTCAGGTACCTTGAGAGCCCTTGGACATGCACCATACGTTCTGGGCAAGAAGGCTCTCCTGGCACGGGATTGCTGCCTGTCACTCCTACAGCTCCGTTCTGCTAAGTGGTGGATCCTCTCCAAACTCTCCGGTCCAAATGCACAGGAAGCAAAACCCTGCCACTCAAAGGTGCCAGTGCCACACTCACCCGGGACCAGCTCTTCAGCCACAAGCCCAGTGCTTGTCACTGGTGGCAATTTCCAGCCTGGCAGTGGAAAGACTTGAGGGGGTGGAGAGCCCCGCAGTGGTTTCGTGTTTCACCTATCAGTGGGACTCATACAAAATATGTAGAACCCAGCAGCCCTTAACTCCCCAGACCCGTGTGAAGAGCTATGTCACTGCCTCTCTCAGTTGTCCCTTGACTGTAGTAGGTACAAAGCAAAGAAAAGCTTGACCAGAACCTACATTGCCCATTCATTCATTCATTCATTCGATCAGTCAACCTGTATTTGCTGAGCTCTGGTAAAACAGAAGTGATCAAGAACAGGAGGCTTCTAGAAGCTTGGTCAGGAAACAGCAAGCTCTTGGATGAAGAGTCCACCCCCAAGGTCAGCCTGTGCACAAAGAGGAGCCTTTGCTGGAGCATCCTCGGGAGGTGCAGCAGGGAGCAGCTCTGACAGCAGCCTCTTCACAACACTTGTTTCGACAAATATTTATCAAGCCTCTGTGATGGGCTGGGCACCATTCGGGAGAGCTTGAGCCTCAGTGACAAATTTTAAAGAGCTCAGCCCTCACCAAACTTATATTGAAACCCCAGGAAATCTGCAATCTGCAACCTGAATATCTTCTGATCCTTCTTGACCAGGGAATATTCTAGTGCGCCTGGGGTTCTGTGAGACCCAGCTTCTTTTGCCTCACAAATTGGCTGTGGGACAAACCGCTCCATCTTCCTGGTTCCTGCAGACACTGCTTCCCTCATCTACCAGCAGCATGGGGTTGGTCAGAGGTGGAAGAAGGAAGTGTCAAAAGCTGTAGTGAAACTACCCGGGTGAGGGAGACGAGTGGTGGTGGGGAGGGTTATTTTCAAATACCTGATGCCAAAGAGTCTTGGCCCCAATTCTCTCATAAGGAGCTAGGAAGATATCTTGGCTTCTCAAACTCCCAACATAGCAAAAAAGGCAAACACGATAGGCTCTTTCCTTCATAGAGCCTGATCACTTAAGCCAAAGCCCACAGATCACCTTCAGCTCTTTCTCCTGAAGAGCTACTGTCTAGTGTGGATGAAGCAGGCCGATGGCAAAGGAGGACCAGCATGGGCTTGTGGCAAAAAACACCCTAGTCCTGGAGAGACTGGAGGAAATGCTGATGGCCTGACACCAGGGCCACTAACAAGGTCCTCCCTGGGAAGGCGACATGACAGTGGCAGGCAGAGACCCAGGAAGATGGGGACAGGGCCCCATCAGGAGACCTTGCTGGCCTGTCCAGGTTGGCGTTGCCCATCCCAGTGCTGAGAATGGGGGCACATTCTGGAGGCCATGATCTCTGGGTATGACCAAAGGAATTTCTGTTCTCTTCCCCAGAAACAGAAATGAAATAGTAGGCAAAATGAAATTTCAGGTAAATCAGGAATCACAGATGAACAATCTAGTTCAAAGTGTCTTCACCTTGGCACTCTGGACATTTCGGGCCAGATAATTAATTTCATGCTGTGGGGAGCTACTCTGCACATTGTGGACTGTTTAGCAGCATCCCTGGCCTCTACCCCCTACACGACGGTAGCCCACCCCAGCTTTGGCAACTGAAATGTCTCTAGAGAATGCCAAGCATCCCATGGGGGGCAAAATCACTCCTGGCTGAGAACTGCAGATCCAGCTGCGTCCTGGAGCAATCTTCCCCCACGTCCACTTGGCCAACTCATAGGTCAGCCACCTCTTCCCGCCTTGCAAAGAACTTTCTGGGTTTTAGCACAGCAGCTCACACTTTACCTCAGGCTCTGACAAACGGGGACAGTTGGCCAGTGTGCCTGCTCCTCCCCTTTCTCCCAGAGGGGGCCTGCCCTGCTCAAGCCACAGATGCTGCAGCCTGTACCACCTCTCCCCAGTCCCCCAGTTCTGCTCTTCATTCCGTTCCCTTTGTTCCAGAGCACTTCCCACCCTCTAGCCCACCACATAACAATAGTGTGTTGTTCATTGCCTGTCCCTCCCCTTGTGTCCTCCCCACCACCATGACCATAAGCTATTTCAGGGTGAGATCTTTGCTTTTTTTACTGGTATGGCCCAAGTGCCTGTAACAGTGCCTGGCACATGGTAGATGCTCAGTAAATATTGTTGCCCGAGGATCAGGAATCTAAAAACTTTAGGAGCATCTGTGACCTCTGCAATTTCTCCTCTGCTAGTCATTTTCACTTTCTTTGCATGGTGAATGGCAGTACTTGGCAAGAAAACCTTTCATATGAACAGGGCCTGGGGTTATGTGCTTGGAGACAGCCAAGACTATGTTTCTCTGCTGGAGGGAACGAGAGGAGGGTAGGGAGCCTTCATTGGAGAGGCCAAGGGCCCCATTGCCCCTGCCAGAGCCCACCTCCCTGCATCCCGGGCAGGATTCAAATTCTAAAGCCTAGCAGCATGCCTGGCACATAGCAGAATCTCAACAAATATTTCCTAACTTGAGCGTTTACACAGAGATACAGCGTCGTGGCTAAGAGTTTGAGCTTTGGGGTCAGGCAGTATTGGGTTCCAATCCTGACATTGCCACAGGATCTTGGTCACATCCCTCCCCCTCTCCAGGCCCGCATGTCCCTATCTGTTAGATCAAGATAAAAATGATACCTTGTGAGTATCACTGCTTCGCTGTCATGAAGATTATGAATGTAAGTCCCTCAGCCTAGGGCCTGGTACAAAATACTCTGTAAATGGAAGCTGATCTGGGATTTCTTCCCAGGAGAGTAACAAGAGGTATTGAATTTTTGTACCTGCTTCCACATAGCAAATCACCTAACTTAGCGGCTGCAAAACAGCAGTGATCATTTATTTCCAGCTGTCACAGTTTCTGTGGGTGAGAAACTCAGGAGTGACTTGGCTCTGGGGTCTGGCTGTCGCATGAGGTCACAGTCAGATACTGGCCAGGGATGTGGTCTTCTTAGAAGCCTCCCCTCAGACTGGAGGCTCCTGTTCCAAGGTGGTTCAGCTGTGGCTGATGAGCTGGTGCTGGCTGTTAGTGAGACTTCAGTTCTCAGTGTGGAACTTGCCACCTGGCTCCCCGAGCAGCCACAAGACACATTGGTGGTTCTCCTCAGAGTGACTAATCCAAGAGAACAAGGTGGAAGCCTCAACACCCTTTAGGCCTAGCCTTGGAAGTCACATATCATCAGCTCTGCCAGGCTGTTGGTCTCACAGAGCAGCCCGGGCTCAGTGTGGAAAGACTCCATACAAGGTGCGAATACCAGGTGGCAAGGATCATTGGAGGCCATCTTGGAGGCTGGCTCCCACAGATACCACATGATATTTTATCTCAAAATTGGGAGTTGCTTCATCCACACCTTGATGATCATGTTGCATTTCTACCTCTACTTGCTTATCTGCAAAAATGAAGTCCGTTGCTGAGCACCATGTAATGAGTTGATTTAAGTGCCTGTTTCTAGGGTAGTTTGCTTAAGTGTAAAGACTTCGGCTTCTTCTTCATGATGCCTCAACAAATGTTAGATGAATAGACTGAAAGAATAAGTGTTGTCTGGAAAGGAAAGTTTTCCAGTTTCTACTTTGTCTCTGAGTTCTCATGAGCTGAAGCCCAGGCAGATTCAGAACCTCAAGAGTCGACACACAGCTCAACACAGGGCAGAAGTCTGGAGCTGGGTGGCCATGGATGCACCCCACCCTGAAGGTGTCTGCAGCCAACCAGGAAGGGGCCACCAAGGCACAGTGAGACCTCTGCACCCATCCTGCCCTAATCACCCCCATTGCCAAGCCTGCTTAGACAAGGACAGCATGATGATAAGTCATATCTTTCCTTTTTCATTATTAGGATTAAATCCAGGTATTAGGATGGTGGATGATTTTTACTTTTCTTTTTGGGCTTTGCTGTATTTTTCAGATTTACCACAATGAACATACATTTGTTTAGAAATGAGGGAAAAGGGGAAAAATATAAACCTTACTCAGTTTGTAATTGTCACTGTGGCTGGTCCAAACGGGTCCTATTCTTCTGGAGGATGGGCTGAGGACACACAGAGGTGCACCTGACGGTCACCTCCCTCCCAGTTCCTCCCAGTTTGTTGAGGGACTCGGTGAGTCACTTGTGAAATGGGATGTAAACTTCTGGAGTTTTATATGGAGTTGTTTATAAGGATTAATGAGACATCCTGGACAGATGGTTGAGATCTAGGGAGGGGAAAAAAGTCACTGAAAGGCCAGATGGCCAATGACAAAGAGGCAGAGAATGAGCCTGTTATCAGGATACCACTGACCGACCCCCAAAACTGAGTTGATACCTGTATTGCCTGAATAATTATGCCCGTTTTCTTTAATGGATTATGCCAGAGGGCACCTGACTTTGAGGCTTGTATTTAATTATTATGATCACTATTACTGTAATTAGTAATATCTGATGGATTCTGGACTTCACTCTTTGCTACTGTGTAACACCAAAGTTCCCGGCAGCTAGCTGGTAGAGGATAGAAATTCTAATTTTCCATGAGAGATCATTGTCAAATGCATCAATGCCATTGAAATCCTGAGATTCACCAGGCCTGACTGCAATAAACATTTTTCCCCCATTTCTTTTCCTGTTCCCTCTCCAGAAACAGCTTCTCAGTGCAAATTGTCATGACAACCTGAAGAGAGGACACACTGCCGCAAGCCGCACAGGGGGACAGAGAGTCCATGCGTCATGATGAAAGGGAGCTGGCTAGTCTGCCTCCACTTTGCCGAGAGCTCAGCAATATAAAACCACAGTGCATTTTGAAGGTCACACTTGGTCTTATAAATGGAAAGCGGGTTTAGGGGCTTCGCCGTGCAGATGCTTCTCGGCCTGCAGTGAGGTCTGGAGGATGAACAGACTGTACGGCTCAGAGTCTGCGTGGGGCTGTTATTACCTGCCAGCTCCCCCCAACCCGCCCAGTGGGTTGATGGTTTAATTGTGCTTGACCACTGAGGTAAGCTTTGTGCAAAGAGATAGGGAAGCAGCTCCCCTTTGATTGTTCCTACCCAGAGCCATTGGAGAAAGCAGGTTGTTTACCACAGAAGAGCTGTGAAGAGCTCCTCCGAAAGCCTTGTGGGCTATTTTTGGGTAGCGAATTTCTGCATGGCATGGAACAGAGAGTGCCAGCCCAGAGCAAGGAGATGGAGCACCAGCCCCAAATCTTCTCTCTCCAATTGTTTGGGCAATCCACTTGACCTCTAGAATTCTCTGTCACTGTCTGTAAAAGAAGTCAGAAGGCCCGTTAGATGCTCTCCAGAGGTCCCTGGGATCCGTAGATTCCTGATCCCAGTGAACTGGCTCACACAGTGGAAAGAACAGGGCCTCTGTTGTCAGGACGACCCGGGGCTGAATCTCGGATTGCCACCCACACCCCTGTGGGACCTTAAGCAGATTAGTTACAGAAACTTCTCTCAAATGCAAATCTCCTCACAATCCCAGTTTCCGAGGCTATGAACCTGATGGTCACTTTCCCTCGCTGCACCCCCACCCCACCCCAAATCCATCAGCAGGTGCCCCTGGCTCTTCCCCAAACATCCTTCCAGTCTGCCCACTTCCCTGAGTCTCCCCCATTGCCACTGTGGGCCAGGCATGTGCATCCCTGCCTGGAGGTCCACACCAGCCCCCCAGCCTGCCCTCTCTTCTCCATATAACAGAGTGAGTCTTGAAAGCGCACAGCTCCCGCTCGTCTGCTTCAGTGGGCAGGATTGTGTTTACCACTCAGCAGGCACTGTTCTAATGCTTTACCAACTTTAACTCATACAATCCCCACAAGCAACTCTGTGAGGTAAGATAGCTACACCAGAGACATATAGACAAATGTGGAGATACCATACTATCCCTATTGTACAGAGGAAATTGAGGTCAAGAGAGATTAAGGTTCATGCCCCAAATCACAGAGGAGGAAGGGACAAAGCCTGGATTTGGACCTAGGCAGTCTGACCCCGATTCCACACACTTAGCCCCATGCTGGATCATTCCAGATCCTACACCCACTCCTGCAAGATCCTCACTCATCTCAGCTCTCCTGCACCCCCTTGTCCACATGTTCCGCTCACCCAGGCCTTCTGAAAACAGGCTGAGCACATGCTGACCCCAGGGCCTTTGTGCATGCTGTCCCTCTGCCCCAGTTCTCCTCCCACCCACTTCCTGGCTGAGTTCTCTCCCTCTCCTTCCTCTGTCTGAACACTACCTCCTCTTAGAGGACCTGGCCACTGGTGTAGGGAAAGGCCCAGCTGTAAGGAGAGGGTCTTGTCAGTTGCCTGATGTGATCTGCTTCCCCCTGGTTAGTCTGTGAGATCCATGAGCATGTGCTCATGTCTGTTTCCTTCATCACAATTCACACTGGCACAGTGGGATGCCAGCACATGGTGTGGTGGGATGGACAGAAGATGGATAGGCATCTATGCAGCCACAGTAGGAGTTCAGTATGCAGGCCAGATGAGAGCTCAATGACCCATGTCTACCCCAGGGTGGTGGTGCCTGTTAGCCTGGAGAGTGCATGGGTGCTAGCAAGCCATGAGGACCACCCGGCATAAAGCAGCAGTCAGGAAAAGAACAGGAAGCAGACTTGGGCACTCCTGGCCAGGTGGTGACTGGCCAGACCTGGGGAGTGAGGGAGGCTGGAGTGTCCCAGATGATGCCCTCGTTTCAAGCTTGTTCACTGGATAAAAATGAAGAGAGGACACGCTCCTGCTCCACAAAGGGTAATGTCTGGGTAAAGGAAGCACGGTACCAGGCTACTGATAATAAGTATCATTAAAGATCAAAAAAGGGAACGGGGACAAAATTATTGGAACTAGTAAGAGGCTGAGATTGTTTCTGCTTGGGGTGACCAGAGCAGTGCCATGCATGAGCTGGCTGCGTGAACAGGTACCAAAACAGTGAGTGAAGGACAAATGAAAATTGTCTCTCCTTCCTAAAAACAATTAGATTTTTCTTAACACAGTTTGACTGCAGGAATCCCAAAGCTAAAATAGTGACATCTGGCTGAGAGTTGCTGGTGAGTTCAGGGGATCACCCCCAAGGGTGAAGTGAAGAACTGCAGGGGGAGGGGCTCAGGGGTAGAAAGAGCAAACATGAGTCTGGGAATGATGTGGGCCACCCTGCCCGGAGTATAGAGGCTTGCTTTGGAGCCCACCACCTTCTCCCCATGAAAGGCAAGGAACATTCTGGATAGGAGCTTGTAGGCACTTTGCCATGAGGGCCAGTAGTTCAGAGAAAGGGAACTTCCTAGACTTTCATCCTAGCCCACAGGTAAAATGGGCTAAAACTAGCAGGTCCATACATCCCCAGGGGGCCTCATCATCACCCATCTTGTCTGTATGGAGGACCATCCATTCCATGCTCTGGGCTCAGTGTCAACACACACTGTCTAGTTGATAATACTATCTCTATGGTGCAAGAGAAACCCTCCAGCCTAGCCTCCAGAAACCCCACGTGTGGCTCTACAGAACCCCCAGTACCTTGGACATGTAGCTATCCTCTCTGGGATGAGTTTTCATCTTTTAAGCATGAAGGTTAGATTAGAATGGCACTCTTTAAAGAGTTTGTTGTTGTTGTTGTTGTTGTTGTTGATATTGCTGTTGTTTAATGATGGGAGCCCTTATTTAAATTAAAAAATAAAAGAACAAATATTTTAAAAGCATAAATCTTAAGTGAACTTTGATATCAAGAGCAGATAACAGTGAAACACCTCTGCTAAAATAAGGATAGGCCGGCCTGAGCTCACCTACTGACTCACTCACCCCCAACCTCCCACACCCCCACTGAGCCAAAGAATGAACAGGGCTCCAAAGAGCCCCACTGAAACCTCTGCCCAAGATGCTCACTAGGAACATCCTGTAGCTCCAGGTGATTTCCTTTTTTTTTTTTTTCCCCTGGTGACTTCCCTTGAGCAGAGTTCTTAGGGCTCCAGGTTTCCCCTGGACTCTCTGGAGACATGTCTTCAAAGCTCACACAGCAAGATGTCTGAGGTAGGGCAAGACTGGAGACTTCTGGGAGACGTCCATGGTCCCTACAGGGCTAGTAATGCCACCTTCACAACCATGCAGTCCTCCCGGAGGCCACAGAACCCAGGCCATGTACAGGCAACTGTCACCAAGCATTAACAGTTGTAGAGGAGTTGATACTTTAGAGCCCCAACCAAATGGTGTGAGAAGTCGTCCCTGCAGATGCAGGGCACTCTGAGCTGCTTAAATCCGGAGCCTGCATGAAGGGCCTGATAAATCAGTGTTTGCTTTGGCAAATCTTAAGCCAGGCACCGATGCTAAAATCATAGACTGAGTATCCACCTTGAGCCACTCACCAGCAAACATTCATGAATATGAACACCGCGGGGGAAGGGGTACTACTTTGAGGTTCGAAGTCCAGCATAGACAGTCGGATAGATTTAGGTCCAATCCCCCAGCCTGTTTTCTCATCTGTAAAATGGAAAAAATAATAAAGACATTCTAGGGCTGTTGTTTGGAATAAATGAGAGAGCATCTGCTCCCGTTACCATTATTATTAATATCACTTGGCCCTATTTCCAAGTAGCTGTCCCCCTGCGGAGGCATCACACACACAGAGCGTGCAGAGCTACAGAAACACTGCAACAGCACCCCTGCCATTTCTTAAACTGGATCCTATATCCATCTGTCTGTTTTAAATACTAAGTATTCTGAATATAAAATTAGAGAGATAATCTAGGGTTCTAGATGATATTATCTACCTGCCTCCAGAAAGGGTTTACTTTTGTTTTCAGTAGGCCAGGGGCTGATTATCTTACTCTAGCCTGGATGAGCTGATTCAAAGCCTATTTCGGTCTTTGGGAAGGTCGGTCCATTTCTGAATCACCCTTATGTCTGGGGGCTAACACCTCAATTGCTCCAACCAAAAGCCTAACGTGTTTACTGGGCCCCCCTCCACCTTGGCAGGCTCTAAATGCAGTGTTTTCCCAGCCTTGCGGGACTCCCTAAAAATTCCACTTGGTTTCTCAGCCTCTCCACTGGCACTTAGAAATTGAAAAAAGTCTCATAGGGTAAGGAAAAGGAAAGCTTCTCTCTCCAAATTCCCTTCTCTCCTTGATTTTGGCTCTTCAAGTCTTAGCTGCGTTGGTAGCTCTCTGATACCTTCAACAGAGTTTTTGAAAATATTCTATCCAGTTTTTCTAGTTGTTCTCAAGGTGGGGGTTGATCCACCCTATTGGAAGTAGAAGTCTCTATTTTATTTTAATGTTCACTTAGGTACTCTTAAAAACTGTCCTGTTTTCCTACACTTCATTAATCTAAAGGCCTTGCTGGGATGGCTGTGGGTAGTGGGGATCCATGCTTTCTGTGCCAATCTCGGATGGAATTTCTAAAGGGGCAGAAAGGTAGAATGTGAGGAGAGTGTTTGATCAGGGAGTCAGACAGCACTTTGTCATAAGCCAAAGGGGAAAGGTCACAGAAGCCTTGCTTTCTGGAGATTTCCTCAGCAGCTGAATTCTGAAGACATTTTTCCTCAGCAAGTCCACAAGCTAGTTGGATTAATGATAACTTTTCTTTCAAATAATACAGTTTAGAAACAAGGGAAGAGAGCCACCTCCTGGTAAGAAATATGGTGGTGCGTTAGAGACTTCGGGAGATTTGTGGAGGAACCCTGTGTGTCCCAGGGAAGCTAGGGTCTGAGAAGGTGCTCAAACTGAAGGGACTCATGTCCTTGCCTCCGCCTGAACTTCAGTGAGTACGGCTCCCATCTTAACCATTCGACACACTGGGTTTCCAAGAAAGGTTTCCACCACGTAGAACCTGAGGAAGGGTTCCACCATCAAACCACTCACAGAGTTCAACAGCCTCATCTTACTGATAAACCTAGTTCCCAGGAGACAACTTTCCTAGGGTCTTACAAACCCAACTGTTCTGACCCCATCCAGGCCTTTCTACCACCCCATACTCTGTCATTTTGAGATTGAGTTTCCAAAAGTTCTTTGCTTGAGAAAAATGTTTCTTTGAAGGGCACTGCCCTGTGCTCTTTTTGTGGAGCTTTAGGGGCTTTTCTCACAAACTCCATCCAGAGGACGAGAGGTGAATATGGTTGTTGGCATCTTCCTGATAGGAACCCAAAGGCAACAAAGCTAATTGGAGGTACAGTGATGCTCAGCCTTGGGCAGACCTGGGAGACTGTGCTTTTCCTAGGTCTCCTGACTCACTGTGTGACACGGACACCTCCCTGGTCCCAGCTTACTCCTTCAGAAAATGAGAAAATGAAGGCTAAGGTTCTTTGCACTTTCTTATGGGAGGCTCTTCACAGAGTCTCCCAACACCCCTGCATCACCCTGACTGAAACCACCATGTGATCCTTCCTTCTCTTGGGAAGCCAAGTCCAGATAATTGTTCCATTCCAAGAGAAGAGCTTCATTTCTGCCACAAGGAAGAATAGATCACATCAGAGCTATAGGTCGACTTGTGTTCCCGCCCCCCCGCAATTCATATATTCCAGTCCTAATTCTCAATACCTGTGAATGTGACTGCATATGGAGATAGGGACTTCACAGAGGTTGATCAAGATAATGAGAGCACTAGGGTGGGTCCTAGTCTAATACGACTGGTGCCCTTCTAAGAAGAGGACAGCCATCTACAAGCCAAGGAAAGAGGACTCAGGGGAAACCAGACCTGCTCACACCCTGATCTTGAACTTCTTGCCTCCAGAACTGTGAGGAAATAAATGTTTATTGTTCAAGCACCCAGTCAAGGGTACTTTGCCCTGGCAGATGAATGCAGTTGGCAAATGCCCCTGCTTAATGACCTCACCTCCTCACATTTGCTCTTTTGACAATGTCTCTGTCAATGCATTAGAAATTCCTCCCTTAGAATAAGTAACATAAATAAAGTTATGATGAGATTATAAGAGCCTCATAATTTCTGCCCTGGGAAAAGGGTCACAGCAACTCACACATGTTCTTGCCAGGAGCGGCACTGGCTGTCCTTGCAAAGGACCAGGCTGAGACGTGCCAGCAAATCCTCTGGGATCAGTGCCAGCTCAAGAGTTCAGGACTGCTAGGATCATTGAAGAATTCCACTCTTGGCAGAGAGCTGGAACCATGCAGGTATGATATGGGTAGAACCTGGCATTGCATTTAGTAGGAAAAAATGGAATGTGAAACCCATAACTGGTCCCAGCTGTGTGGTCCCCTACAATCCCCAGCTCGCTGGAGTAAAATAAACCCAAGTACCATGTGTTACAAGAAGGCCAAGCTGGCCACATCTGTCACACCCTAAGACACACCTGACTGGCTTTACTGACTCAGGAATAGATGGATGGAGGTTTTATCATAATTGAGGAAAAGAACAAAACAAAGGCTCTCAGGCAGAGATATGTATAAAAAAAAACTAGAGTTTTCTGTTTAGCCAAGAAATTGTCAATTCGGGATCAATCAGCAATGACCACACAATGACTGGCATGACTGGTCCCCCACTCCCTGTCAGCACACAAAGGTCATACATCCTCCTGAGTTCAAAGGTCAGGGAAAGAGCATGAGCTGCAGAGCCAAGCCTGGGTTCAGGTCCTGGCTCTTTGACCAAAAACTATGTAACTCAGTCTCTCTGATCCTCAGCTTTTCGATCTGCAGAATGGAGATAGTGATACCATTCTCACACCTGTGAAGAGTGAAATAATGCTGGTGAGTGTCGAGTGCTCAGAATGCAGGTAGCCCATGATTTCTCAGCATTACAGAGTCAGCACCTTCCACTTGTCCCATCACTGAAACTGCAATGTGGCATGAACAGAGGCACTTGCTCAGCACTCCTGATGGGTTAAAAATGTGATTAGGTTTTTAAGAGTCTGAAAGGAGCTCAGAAGAGAGGCTATTTTCCCTTGACTCACAAAGACCAGAGGGCAGGCTTCACACAGGATGTCAAAATGCCTAGGGCCCTCTCCAGAGATGAGGTGTGCAGTTTTAATGAGGCTTACTGGGAGCCCCTACCATGCCAAAGCCCCGCTGGTGACTGCCCTAGAAGCTGAAGTCCACTGGCAAAGAAACCTAAAGGAGGAGGCTTTGGTCAGTGAGCAAGATTTACTGAGATCATATTCAAGAATACCTACAATCCCAAGTCCCTAATTAAACAGGAAAGGAAGGTCAGCCCAGGGAGAGATACTCTTCTTTTAAAAAGAACTCATTCCTTCTCTATTCTAATTAAGCAACAAAAAGAGTTTGTCCTTAGGTGCGTTGGTGGTCTTTATATCATAGCCCAAGATAAGGGCTGTTGAGAAGCTCATATCCTATAATTGATCTCCCACTGTTGTCAGGGCTAAAACCAGACAAAACCCAACATGCCTCAATATGAGCCACGAGAGACAGCTCTTGCATGACATGATCTGAGAAAGCCCCACAGGCTATCCTGCCCTCTCATACCTCTTCCACATTTGTGTTGGACACAGTCCTCAAGAGACCTGTGTCAATATACACCGACCACCAGAGAGAGATGTTGGCCCATGATCACTGATTTCCGCCCCTGCCCTGCCAGCCCACCTTAATGAGAAGAGAGCTCTACCAGAAGAGAACGGCAGAGACACTATTCAATAGAGGTAGGAAAGTCCAGGAAAGATGCTAGAAAATAAGGTCACCAGGTTTTGATGGGATGCTTTGGACATAGCCCCAGTCTCCCCCTGGGAGCACACTGTGTGCTACACCCCAGTGCATGCCCAAACGACCCATTGGGTAATGACACAATAACAGTACTGTGTGGCTATACAGCCCTATGGAGGCTTCCTCATTCCTATAGTCTTTTGACTTCTTCAACATGCAAACTTCTCCCAGAACTCCCCAGTCTTGCCTTTGCTCTTCTTTCAATGGCAGTTCACTGGGGACACTAATAAAGGCAGACGTAACAGCTTTTACATGTTTTTACTCCCCAAGAACTATCTAGAAGGATGACTATTAATTTTTAAATTATCTTAGAATGATATCCACCTTTATGCTTAATTGCAAGACTTGAATTTTTAAACTCTGGAGCAATAATGAGTCGTGAATTTTCTATTTCACCACGTGGTGATGGGGAAAGTTATAATATCCACAGTCCATGAAGCCCCTGTGGTCCCAAGCACCATGCCTGGTACCCGGACAACAGATTTTAGACTCATCTATTTTGTCTTGGGCTTTACGGTTCAGGGGAGGAAGTGGAAGTTAAGTATAAGAAGAATGAAACGTAGATCAAAGAGAAAATTGTGAGGTGGCAAATGGAAAATGCAAGTGGTGGGCTTGATAGGACACTGACATGTGCCCTCCAGAACCTAGAGCTAGGGAAATCTGATTGCTGAGGTAAGCTATAAACCTACACAGGATGGGCCAGGATATAGGGAAAGTCTCCTTAAAGAGAGAGAAGGGCTCCTGAGGCAGGGAAACTTGATTATAGTCCGAGAGAAGGTATTCATATCTAAGGAATGAATGTGTCAATCTGGAGTGCAGACAGGTTCCCTGAGGAAGCCCTGGAAAAATAAGAATCAGAGAGACAGGGTAACCACAAAGGCCATGTTCCCCCAAAAGCAGGGTGCCTGCACCCCAGTGCATGCCCAAACGACCCATTGGGTAATGACACAAAAAATAGAACTTCTATTTATATCTTGTTTATCCTTTCAAATTTCTACATATGGGTAAGCTTTATCAGGTGCAAATCTATTAGTCCAGCAGAATATGATTTATAAATAATCAAGTAGATTTATTTGGTATTCATGCTCAAATGTTTTTTTCTGGTGAGGCACATGTGAAATTACAGTGGTCTGGAGACCCTTGGAATATCATTATTGGGGTGAAGTGTGTCCTGTATTGAAGTCCTAACCCCCAGTACCACAGAATGTAACTGTATTTGGAGATAGGGCCTGAAAGAGGCAGTTAGGATAAAATAAAGTCATATGGATAGATTCTAATCCAGTATAACCGGTGTCCCTGTAAGAAGAGGAAATGACGCAGAGGGATGACAGTATGAGGACACAGAGAGAGGCCACTGAGGAACTCAACCCTGCCAACATCCTGATTTTGGACTTTGCAGCCTCCAGAACTGTGAGTAAATAAATTTCTGCTGTGTAAGCCTCCCAACCTGTGGAACTTTATTGCAGTAGCCCTACATTCATACGATGGCCCCCTCATACTGAAATCTCTCCGCTTTGAATAAAACCCTTCCCTCCTCATGATCCTGTGGGTTCTCAGACTCCTAGCCTCACTATTTCTAGTCTAACTCACGGTGGAGTCCTTGGCAAGCAGCAAAGACTGTATCAGAAAATTCATCTCCCCACCCTGATCCCAAACGACCCCTGTCCAGCCTTCTGCTTGTCCCTGTCCTCTCATACACCTGGCTCTGGGGAAGCCCCTACCGGGAGCAAGGCTGGGGCAGTGATTTGTCCAATCCCACTAAATAAGCTAGCAATGAAGTCAAGAACTGTGTCAAGGGCAGCCCGGGTGGCTTAGCGGTTTAGCGCCGCCTTCAGTCCAGGGTGTGATCCTGGAGACCCGGGATCGAGTCCCACATCAGGCTCCCTGCATGGAGCCCGCTTCTCCCTCTGCCTGTGTCTCTGCCCCTCTCTCTCTCTCTTTCTCTCTGTCTCTCATGAATAAATACATAAAATCTTTAAAAAAAAAAAAGAACTGTGTCAAAAATCCATCCCTAATCACTCAATCTATAACCTTAGCAAGTGTCTCCAGTGTCTGCCAGTGACTTTAAACCTTTCCACCCAGGGGCAACAGGCTGACTCAGTCAGTAGAGTGTGTGACTCTTGATCTCAGGGTTGTGAGCTTGAGCCCTGCATCAAGTGTGGGGATCACTTAAAAGCAGAATGTAAAAAAAAAAAAAAAAAAAATTCAACCAACTCCGTCTCTCCTAGAAAAGTGTCCATTACTAGCCTGAGAACCACCAAGATTTAATTGAAATTGTCAGTTGCCAGTGTGGAATGTCTTTCTTTTACCTGAGACATCAGCTGGAGTTAATTTATGCTGCTACTGTAGCCCGAATTTGAGAATTGCTTGGTTGTCACACCATCAAAAACTTGCAAGTGAGGGGCACCTGGGTGGCTTAGTGGTTGAGCTCTGCCTTTGGCTTCAGTCGTGATCCCAGGGTCCTGGGATCCAGTCCCACATTGGGTTCCCTACATGGAGACTGCTTCTCCCCCTGCCTGTGTCTGCCTCTCTCTGTGTCTCTCATGAATGAATACATAAAATCTTTAAAAAAAAAAAAAAACTTGCAAGTGGGACAAAATTTCTGCTCCAAGTCAAGGTCACAGGTTTCAAAAATAAACCATTTAGAAGAAGCTGTGAGCCTGGCCCTGCTGCATAAACCTGCTTCTCAAAGTGTCATTGGCCACATGCATCCATACAGTATTCATCTGTGGTTGACACAACGCTCATTAAAATATTTGGCAAAAATGAAGCATGAGATATTTTGATTCGAAAGGTGATTTCTTTTATTTTTTAATATTTTATAAATTTATTCATGAGAGATACAGAGAAACAGGCAGAGTCATAAGCAGAGGGAGAAAGAGGTTCCCTTTGGGGAGCCTGATGTGAGTCTAGATCCCAGGACCCCAGGATCATGCCCTGAGCTGCAGGCAGACAGACACTCAACCACTAAGCCATCCACGTGCCCCATCAAATGGTGATTTCTGTACAAAATGCACAAACTCAGAGAATATGAAATTCTTCCTGGGAGGGGCAGCGGACACCCCTGTGAAGACTGCACACTGGCTGGGTGTGAGTGTGACCTGAGGCCAGATATTTAAATCTGTTGGCCTCAGTGGCCTCTTCAACAAAATGGGGCTTTACAAGCTTCCTCACAATGATTGGTATAAGATTACATTTGGTACTTAAAGCTCTAGAAGAGTCAAGAAATCACTTCAGAAAGAAACTCAAAGTAGCCTGAGAGAGACACCTGGGTGGCTCAATGATTGAGCATCTGCCTTTGGCCCAGGTCATGATCCCTGGATGAGTCCTCATTGGGCTCCCCGCAGGGAGCCTGCTTCTCCCTCTGCCTATGTCTCTGCCTCTCTCTGTATTAAATAAATAAATAGATAGATAGATAGATAGATAGATAGATAGATAGATAGATAGATAAACAAATAAATCTATCTTTTAAAAAATAAAATAAAATAAAATAAAATAAAATAAAACATGCCTGTTTTAAAAAATAAGTTGCCCAACATATCAGTGTGAACATATCATCTCTGTATCTGCCCCCCCACCTCCGCCCCCACCCACCCACCCCCCGTGACAAAGTGAGCTGCAGAGGAATGATGGAAGGCTACCATAGCTGCTGATTTTTCTCTGAGATGGGACAAGTGGGTGTTTTTCTTTTTTTTTTCCCATCACAGAACTTCTTTTTTTTTTCAGAGGAAAGAACGGGGATGATTTCAGCAAATAATAACCCAAATGTCTGAATAAAATTTGCAGAAACAATTGATTTTCTTCCCAAGGACTGGAAGTGGCGCGGGCAGTTGAGCAATAAAGGAGCAGTGGCAATTTTCTGCTCCATTTCTACAACAGCAACAAAAACACGATGGCAGGAAACAACGCCAAGTGACAATCTTCATTTCCTTCCTTGGGGATAGAAAAACACATCTGTTTATTAAGTCTTTAAAAATTGTAACCACAGATTGCAGCAACAAGACGCTACACAGAAGAGCGGGTTGGGTGAGCCAAGCGTGTGGGGCAACCGGATGGGAAGGTGGCTCCTGTGTGCAAGAACAGTGGGCCAGTCCCCGGGAAGGCGGGAAGGCCGAAGCCAACAGGGACCAAGAGCTTTCATTTACACTGGAAATGCTGACCTGCAGTGTGTTTTCCTCGGCAGACAGACAAGCTCCCTAGAAAGGGAAGATTAACCCAAGTGTGGAACATGAACTGTCTCTAGCAAACCATGTGCATTTCCTGCCTGGGGAGAGCGCTGAGTGACAGATGGCCATTGACCTTGGATGGGAAGGACTTGAAGGAGTCTGTCCTGGTTCCTCCTGCACTTTCTGCTTCTCCCCATCTTGTCCTAGCATGCAGTGAAGTCTCATTTGTCCTACGTCCGTGAGCAAGGGCTGCTCCACTTGAATTCATTTTACCAAAAACTGAGGCTTGCCTATTGAAATTTCACACATTTATTTATGTCAAGTTTCACAGAGTTTGTTGTTTCTTGTTTTTATGTGTGTGTGTAGAAATCTTTTTGAAATTAATGTCAGACTTCCCTGCCTTCTCGGTGTATCCTGAACTTCAGTGAGCACATCCAGAGCACAGAGCTGTCACACAGTGGGCACTGAGCAGCATCCCAGGCTTACTGCTTCATTAATTTATTTCCTTTTATAAATCAAGGTCATCAGTGTGAGCACTGCCGATGGGGGAGGCTTCTGCTTAGGCAGACAAGGTAGGAGATGAGGTTGGAGAGATATAAAGGGCTGTGTTTCTGAGTGGGTCCAACCTCTAGCCACCCCCCTTTCACCATTAGGCTATTAATGGTCATTTTGTGGTTCTCTTCTCTATACTGCCTTGCTCACCCAGGCCTGATGCCCTCCCTGAACAACAGACTGCTTCACAAAATGGCCTACCAGAAGGTCCACAAGGATATAGGTGACTCAAATAAGCACTTGCAGACACAGCACCTGCTCGAATCCCCCAAACCTCTTCCTCCCACTCTTCCCCATCTCAGTAAGGGAGATGCCATCCTCCCAGTGGCTACAGCTCCCAAACACGGAGTCCTCCTTGACAAATTTCTTTCCTCCCTCCCCACCGCCAGACCACAGCAAATCCTGTAAGCTCCACCTTCAAAAGAAGCTGACCACTCCTCACCTCCTCCAATGCTGTTTCCTCACTCCAGGCCACCACATCCTCTCTCCTAGATTCCTGCAAAGCTTGCTCCCTGGCCTCCTGGGGTCTTGTCTCTCTATTCTCAACACACAAGCCAGAGGAATCCTTTCAGGGATGTCACTCCTCAGAGTCAGACTCCTTCCAGGGGCCTGTGAGAGATGCCTTGTCTCTGTGTACTCCCTGCCCTCATTCACTTAGCTCCACCTACAACCCTGGCCCCTTGCTGTTCCTTGCGCAAGCCAGACACCTTCCTGCCTCAGGGCCTTTGCATCTGCTATCCCTTCTGTCCAGATGCTCTTCACTAAGATAGGTGCATGCTGGGGTCCTTGGGTTGGAGCAGTCAATTGAGTGCCCAACTCTTGGTTCTGGCTCAGGTCGTGATCTCAGGGTCGTGAGACTGAGAGCTCCATGCTCAGTGCGGGATCTGGTTGGGACTCTCCCTCCCTCTCCCTCTGCCTCTCCCCCACACTACCTCCCCAGTTCTCTCTCTCAAATAAATAAATAAATCTTAGAAAAAAAAAAAGATACACACGTGCTTCTCTCAGCCTTAGATCCTTACTTAAATATTACTTTCTAGAAGACCACTTCTCTCTCTCTCCTTCCTCTGCCTTATTTCAACGTTTATCACCATCCAATATAAGATATAGTTTGCTTGTGTATCTTATTTGTTGAATGTTTCCACCAACTAGAATGTAAACTCCATGAGAACAGGGATTTTTTTTCTCTCTCTTATTCACTTTCACTACTATATTCTTAACCCCTAAAACAGTACCTGGCACATAGCCGGTCATCAATAAATATTTGTTAGGTGAAGAATTTTTTTTTTAACTAGTTATTGAACCTACTTCTAGAAATATGGGTAGTAATGAGGAGTATGAAAGCATCCATTTTAAAGACAAATGAATGAAGATTCAAAAACTGCTCTACCCCACCCCTTTTAGCCATGTGACCTCAGACAAGGTATTGAGCTTCTCTAAATGTAGTTTTATCATCTTTAAAATAGATATGGTGATGTACAAAACGTACATCCTCCACGTAAAGTATGGAGCACAGAACCTGGCAAACCATGCCCCTTCAAAACATAAGAGCTGTTCTGGGTGTTTCCCCCACTGCTACTACTATCATGTGGCTCATTGATCATGAAACTCCCATCTCCTCTCCCCTGACCATCTTCCCCAAACCCCAGTGACTTCTACGCACTAGGGCCAGAGTCATCTCCCAAAACAGAAATCTGATTGGTAATAAGGACTTCCAAAAATCTCCTCCTCCAAAAAAATAACAAAACTGACAATAAATTGTCAAACCCAACTTTGTCAGAGCTCTGGAATTAACCAAAGGCCTGCAGTAATCTGCAAAGCTTTTATTCGGTCTAAGTGACTAACTCTTGGTAAGAACAGTGAGGTTTCTGGTATTTTAACTTGCCCTGTTCCAATCTGCCCGTCTCCAGCTCCATGGTTGCCTTGAAAACCAAACATAGTAAAGCCAGTCGCCTGGCAGCCACCAGACAGATGAAAATAGGGTGGGAGCTCCTTCAAGCCTCATTCCCGGGGAACTGCATTATCTGGCCACCCTGCTAGTTCCCTGGAAGACCCCACTGACAAGATCACCTTTATTTGAATTGACTTGAGCTCACTCCACGCACAAAGCCTTTTCTCCAGGGTATTTATACCACCCCCACCCCCAAATTAGAGGCAATTGTTTCACTTTGTGGCGGGTGCTCTGTGGCTGCTTGAGGCAGCGAATAACAGTTGGGGCAAACAAGAAGCTAACCAGCAAGTTTAAAAGGAAAAGCTGAGGAATGAATCTCCATCGGGGCTTTAAAAGTTTTGGCATACTCCTGGGAGTCTGGATGGCCACGTGCATGTGTCTGTTCAGAAAAGACCTGAGGAGGCCCTAGGCTCTCACCCCTGGCCGACCTAGAGGCTCTGCGCAACCGAGTGAAAGCTAAGGCACAGGTGGCAGCTCTCCAGCTGAGTATTGAGGATGGGCCCCACCGAGTGCACAGAGCCTCTTGGCAAGGACTAGGAGATTTGTGGGTCACAGGAATTTAAGGAAATCTCTGTGCATCCATTAACTGACCCCTGAGCCAACTGAGCAGAGGGTTCAGTGGCTAAACATCACAAAAATTACAGACTTTACAGAATTCGTTCGGAAAGGGTATTAAAACAACAAACCCTGGAGACAGAGGTCCAGAATCTGATTTCCACTGTCACCACACTATATTTCACTCAATCTCAGAGGCTGACTGCCCTAAAAACCTCTGGAGACAGTCCAAATCCCTTAACTTGGTGGAAAAGCCTTCCATAGTCTGGACCCCACCAATCTCTTTCACTTTCTCCTACACCTTGTCATCACCACCCTATCTCACCTGAGCCCATTGTTTCTGTTCCAAACACACCACCCTCTCTTTCACCTCCTGGTCCTATGCCTTATGACTTCCCACCTCCTCTTCTCTCCCACGAACATCAATGCATCACCTGGTCTTCATTCAGCCCAGGCTCCGGAGAACCTCTCCTGACCGTGCTAAGTATCCATCCCAAGGGCATGCCCAGTGCCCTGTGCTTATGCTCCTATAGCAATTTCAGCTTCCACTCTGGGGGGTAAAACACTCATTTATTTGTCTGCCTCTCTCCCCTGGCCTGGAATCCAGGAGCTGTGATTCCAACGGCTTGCATGGTGCCTCCTAATAGCCGGGCCAGAGTATCTGCTGAATCCGTGTCCTCAGATTAAGATAAGGCACTCCTGGGCAGCCCCAGTGGCCCAGTGGTTTAGCGCTGCCTTCAGCCCGGGGTGTGATCCTGGAGACCCCGATTGAGTCCCACGTCGGGCTCCCTGCACAGAGCCTGCTTCTCCCTCTGCCTGTCTCTCTCTCTTTCTCTCTCTCTCATGAATAAATAAATAAAATCTTTAAAAAAAAAAAAAAAAAAAGATAAGGCACTCCCAAAGTAGCACTATTTGCACGGCTAATTTGATCATTTTATTCCAGTCCCAGTGAGGAGTCCCCTTTAGTACAGACAGTATTAATAAAAAAAAAAAATGCATCTTTGGGGGCACCCGGGTGGTTCAGTGGTTGAGTGTCTGCCTTTAGCTCAGGTCCTGATCCCAGGGTTCTGGGATCAAGTTCGACATCAGGCTCCCTGCAGGGAGCTTTTCCCTCTGCCTATGTCTCTGTCTCTCTCTGTGTATCTCTCATGAATAAAGACAAAAGATTGATCCCCCAAGTGACCAACAGGATTTAAATAAAATCTTTATTTAAAAAAAAAAAAGTGCACCTTTCTTGAGAAAAAAAAAAAAGAGTTGTTCCACTTTCTGACTTGTGTTCAGGCAAAAAGGGCATGGCTCATCGTTCCTGTCTGTGTGCACAACCTCTATCCTGAGTCTTTGAGCACCCTCATCCCCGGGGCCCCAGCAGCCCTGCCCAAGCCCCACGCGCTGTGTTAGTGCCACCGATGCTGGGAGGCAGGAGACACAGGCCCTCATTCTTGGGGTGGTAGGTGCCCAAGGAGGAAAAATGGAGAAGGAAAACAGGCAAGAGTCAAGAAGTGAGGCCCCAGTGGCTCCATGGTACACAAGGGCTGTGCTCAAGGCAACAGAGGCCTCCCTGGAGGACAGAACTTTTGCCTAAAGGAAATCACGAAAAGGAGGTGAGAGCTCCTGCCTGCAGGAGAAACTGGAAAGAGCTGGAGGGGAGAACAATTGCAGTGGGCTGGGAAATGACAAGAGAGCAGTGGGGGCGCCAGGGAGACACAGAAGCCCATTCAGGGGGCTTTAGACGTTATGCTAACAAGTTTAATTTTTATCCTGAAGTCAGGTAGGAGCCACTGGACATGCTGAGCCGGGGAGAAAGTGACATGGGAGAAAGTGACATGACGCCAGGTGAAGACAAGCAGGCAGGAGCCTGTGGGGTGATTAGAGGGGGAAGAGGAGGGAGATGGGCAGCCTAGACCCCCCGTGGCTTGCCGGACCAAGAAAGGTGCCGGCAGCAGGAGGAACAGTAGCAGTGAGTGAGAGGTGGGGAGTGTGCAGGAGCCATCGCGTGTGCCACGTGTGCCAATGCGTGGAACCCTCACCCCCACCTAAGGCACTACTCTTATTTTATAAATTTGCAAAACAAGTCTCGGTAAGGTTAGGTAACCTGCTGTGGTCACACGGCCAGGACTAACAGGAGGCCAGGATGTGGCCCCGGGGCCTCCAACAGTAGCCCCACAGCCCTTTAACCTAGTTTTCCAGCCATACTGCGTGCCTTGAAGATGCTTGTCGAACTGGGAAGTCACTAGCATGAAGTTACCAGACCCCACAGGCTCTCGAGCATCCTTCTCATAGGTGTCCCTCTGAGGCAGCACGACATTTGTGTTATCCTCCATCCTCCTATGCCCTCGGGCTCCAGGTGGCTCCTCGTGGAGCCGTAGGTAGGGCCCCAGTGGCCATTGTAAAAAAAAAAAAAAAAGGCTCAACTGTGAATTGTGTTCAACAAAGTTGTGAATTGTGTTCAACAAAGTTTAAAAGCTCCACTATGTTGTATAAGCCTACCTCTGTGGCCCTTTGGGCAGGGGGTTGGAGCGGGGGTGGAGACTTTCTCAAGCTAAGAAGGAGGATAGGCTGGGAACCCATTGCATTTCATCACTTGAAGGCTTTAAGTGGCATCCTGACCTGACTTTGGAATAAACAGACTTAAAACAGTATTTCACAAGAAGCAGCAATTCTATTATAGCCTAAATTTTAAGAGCTTTTAACTTTGTCTTTCTTCTCTTCTTGTAACGAATAGTGTAGTTTGAGCAAGGGAATAAACTGAGGGGAAGAATAACATTCTTTGTTTGCTAATGTGTTTTTCCTTTACTCACTATTGTGAAACGTAATTCCTTAATAGATGATGTTTAATGATTCATATTAACCTCTCTACAGGCTCTGTTGAGCATGACAAATGTGTATATTATTACTTTACAGTTTTCATTGAGAAGATAAAACATGGATATATTAAATTTGTATTTTAATCATGTTTTTCTACACGAGGCCCTTAATTTTTTAATGTTGTCATTGACAAATATCAGTTTACCCATTTTCCAACTAATGCTGTCCTTGCCCTTTAGGATGTCATAGATGCTGGGCACAGTCTGACTTCTCAGCTGTGGGCTCCATGTGGCTCTCCCAGGTGGCGGGGTTAGTATCCGAAGCAGCTCCACCAAGTCCTCACTTCCACCTTTGAGACCCACAGAGCAGCAGAGTGTGCTTCACAGTTCAGAGAATTAAAGGTTGCTGCTTTTGAATCGGATGCCTCTGTCTTGAATGAACTCCTCAGGACACGTCAAGGATTGCAAATTCACTTCCTGTCTCGACAACACATCATGGAAAGTTCTGAGCTGTGAAACAGCCTGTCCTTTTATCTTCAAAGCTTGAAAGCTCTTGGATCTAAGAAGGAAATAGCTTATTTGAGTTGAAAAAGACTATTTGATTCGAGGGTGGGTAAACACAGGGTTACCCAAAAACTAAAAACAAACAACTTTTAGCCTAATAAAAAATCCACATCGTTATAAATCTGCTGGTAAGTCATCAATGCCACCTCCCAACCAGGCATCCTACTGTTGGAAACTACAAAACGGGGTATGAAATAGCTAAGGGGGCACGACACCTCATTAGAGGTTCTAATAAAACAAGTTAGGAAAACATATTTTAGAACAGGGTGGTGAACCGTGAAATAATGACAGTGTGGTCCAAAATAATCATACATGCACAGACATGTGTATGTACACATGCACATGCAGCCCACACACCTAGCAGTGTTTGCAAAGGTCATGTGCTGACTAAGTCAACAGGCATTTTCACTAATCACCATAGCTGAACAGGACTCTGACTGACAAGGTTTGACCATTGTGATTTAAGGCATTATTATTATTGAGGCACCTAGGTGGCTCAGTGGTTGAGTGTCTGCCTTTGGCTCAGGTCGTGATCCCAGGGTCCTGGAATCAAGTCCCAAATCTAGCTCCCCACAGGGAACCTGCTTCCCCCTCTGCCTATGTCTCTGCCTCTCTCTGTGTCTCTCATGAATAAATAAATAAAATCTTTTTTTAAAAAGGCATTATTATAATTATTACCTGGCTATTAAATTACTAATTGTATGACCTTAGACAAGGTGTCCAAACTATCTAAGCCTCAGTTTCTTAATCTATGAAATAGGTTAAATGATTCCTTTTCTGCAGGATTGTTGATGAGGATTAGCACTAGCACAGGTGAAGAAGCACCTCGCACAGTCCCTGGAACACAAAACCTAATACCAGTACTAATCATTATAGCTTTTGTTCTTATTTTTAAGAATGGTAGGAAAATAAGGAATTTGAGGAAAACGAATGTCAATGTTCTTTTAAAAGAAATGTCCCAAGACTAAAATAGTTTCACTTTAAAATGTTGCCCACAGGGCAGGGTCCTATCTTTTCAAGTTTTTGAGACTGTGGCTCTATGTGTGTGTGTGAGAGAGAGACACAGAGAGAGAGATCATAAAACCTACATAAATAGCTATTTCAATATCTTTTAAAATGTGTTGAAGTTTCATGTTTGAAGGAAAGGACAGGGCTTCTGGTTTCCTGTTCCAAATGTAAGGAATGTGGAAGTCCCCACACCATCCTAACTATGAGTGGAAAAAAATGAACAGACTGAAAAATCAGCAACTCTTGTTCCATCCACAGAGAGAGGAGGACCCAGGGCAACCCGCTGTCCCTGAGACTGGAGAGACAGCCAGGCAGCCGTGGTGACCAGAGCAGAGGCTTGGGAGCAGCAACAGCCACAGGACCCTGCACCATGATTGAGTAATTGCTGGAGGCTCCGTGCAGACAAGTCTGAGAGATAAAAACTCCAGGGGAACCTGGTTACAGAGGCCGCCACAATAGTACCTCTGGTAAACTGACTAGGTTCCCACAGTAAATATTGAAGAAAAATTCCCTTGGGTTTCTAGGAAGTGGGAGGAGGGTCAGGAACCATTCTGAATACCCCAGAGCACTGTTTTTCTTAAAAAGCCTGGCCTTCAGGGGAAACTAGTTAACCAAAGCCTTCTGTGCTTATTATCAGAGCCTACCAGCACGGAGAAAGGGGAATACCCAACTCCAGCCCACTTTTGCCATTCAGGTCTACCCAAGGGGAAAGACAAAACTGAGAAACTCTTGTGAAGCTCACAGCACAGAGGCTCAGGCTCCCACAGAGGCTCAGGTTCACGAAGAGACTGAGACTCAGTGACAGGAAGACAGGACTACAGAACATTCCCCACCCCACCCCCCCTCACCACCACAGCACCAGAAGCCTATTTACAGCAGCTCTCCTGACCCAGTAGGTACATCATGTTCAGCTATCAAGAAGAAATCACAAGACACACCAAAAGGCAAAAAACACAATTTGAAGAGACAGAGCAAGCATTCGAACCACACACAGTAGGGATGTTGAAAATATCAGACCAGGAATTTAAAACAACTCTGATTAATCAGCTGAGGGTTCTACTGGATAATGTAGAGAGACATCATGCAGGAACAGACAGGCAATGTAAGTAGAGAGACAGAAAGCCTAAGAAAGAACCAAAAGGAAATGCTAGACATCAAAAACACTGGTACAGAAATGACGAATGCCTTTGATGGGCTTATTAGTAGACCCAACTGGTTGAGGAATGAATCTCTGAGCTGGAGGCTATGTCGATAGAATCCTTGAAAACTGAAAAGCAAAGAGAACAAAAGCTGAACAAAATAGAACAGAATATCCAAGGAGTGTGGGAAATTCCAAAAGATGGAACATACATGTGATGGAATTGGGAATACCAGAATGAGAAGAGAGAAAGAAACAGAAGAATTATTTGAAACAATAACGACTGCTAACTTTCCCCAAATTAATGTCAGACACCAAACAACAGATCCAGGAAGCTCAGAGAACATCAAGCAGAATAAATGCAAAAACATACAAACAAAACCAAAAAAAACCCCACCAGACCTCACTATTATATCATTTTCAAAGTACAGAAAGTCAAAGAAGCCAGTGGGGGAAAAAAAACCACAATCTTACCTGTGAGGTGTCTGGGAGGTTCAGTCAGTTGTCTAACTCTTGTTTTCGGTTCAAGTCATGATCTCACTGTTGTGGGATCTAGCCCCGCATCGGGCTCTGTGCTCAGTGTGGAGTCTGCTTCAGATTCACTCTTCCTCTCCCTCATTCACTCTCTCTTTCTCTCAAATAAATAAATAAATAAAATCTTTTTTTTAATCTTACTTATAGAGGAACAAGGTTAAGAAGTGAATACAGGGGATCCCTGGATGGCTCAGCGATTTAGCGCTGCCTTTGGCCCAGGGCCTGATCCTGGAGACCAGAGATCGAGTCCCACATCGGGCTCCCTGCATGGAGCCTGCTTCTCCCTCTGCCTGTGCCTCTGCCTCTCTCTGTGCGTCTTCCATGAATAAATAAATTAAATCTTAAAAAAAAAAAAAAAAGAAGTGAATACAACTTCTCAGGAAACTGGGCACCCAAGAGAGCAGAGTGAAATATTTAAAGTGTTGAAAGAAAAAAAAATCCATTGTAATTCTGTACCATGCAAAATTACCCTTCAAAAGTAAAGGGGAGGGGCATCTGGGTGGCTTAGTGATTGAACTTCTGCATTCCGCTCAGGTTGTGATCCTATAATCCCAGGATGGAGTCTCACATCGAGCTTCCCCCAGGGTGCCTGCTTCTCCCTCTGCCTCTGCCTCTGCCTCTGTGTGTGTGTCTCTCATGAGTGAATAAATAAAATCTTTTTAAAAAGTGAAAGGGAAATGCAAATTTTCTCAGACAAATAAGCATTTGGGGAATTTGCTGCCAGTAGACCTGCCTTATATGAAATATTAAGGGGTGCCTAGGTGGTTCAGTCAGTTAAGCATCTGACTCTTGCAACCACAGGATCCAGCAACCACACTCCTTGGTATTCACCCAAAGGAACTGAAAACTCACATCCACACAAAAAACCCCACATACAGTTATTATTCATAGCAGTTTTATTCATAACTGCCAAAACTTAGAAACAATCAAGGTCCTTTGGTAGATGAGTGGATAAACTGTGGCACACCCAGACAATGGAATATTACTCAACCTTAAAAAGAAATGAGCTTATCAGGCCATGAGAAGACATAGAGGAATCTTAAATGCATATTACTAAGTGAACGAAGCCAATCTAAAAAGGCTGTATAATTTCAACTACATGGCATTCTAGAAAAGGCAAAACTGTGGAGACAGTAAGAAAAAGATCAGTGGTTGCCAGGGGCAGGGGAAGGAACTGAGAGATAAACAGGCAAAGCACAAAGGATTTTTAGGACAGTAAAAATACTCCATATCATATATCACACTACATCATATATCACATATCACACTATAATGATGGACATATGTTGTTACACATTTGTCCAACACAAAGAGTGAACAATAAGGTAAACTATCAGCTGTGGGTGATTTTGACATGTCAATGTAGGTTGGTCCTTGGTAAAAACTGTACCATCCTGGGGAGCAATATTGATAATGGCGGAATACCTACATGCGTGGGGAAAGGAAGTATATGTGAAACCTCTGTAACTTTCTCTCAATTTTATTGCAAATCTATAACTGCTTTTTAAAATTTGTCTTTAAAATAAATAAATAAAAATAAAATTTTTAAGGGTGCCTGGGACTCCATTAAACATCTGACTCTTGATTTTGGCTCAGGTCATGATTTCAAGGTTGTAAGATGGAGCCCCTTCTTGGGCTCTGTGCTGGGTGTGGAGTCTGCTTAAGAATCTATCTCCCCCTCTCTCTGCTCCTCCCCACCCACCACCAAATAAAATAAAATAAAATGTTTAAAAAGGAAAGGATCCCTTTTGATAAGACAGTTTATAATAAAAGCCATTGTGTGATATTATTTCTAGAGAAATGTTAATTATGATATGCCACTTATTTCCAAAAACAAAATGACAGTCAAAGAATAGAAAAGTATCCCTTTTAAAAGTTTTTTTGTTCGCTTGTTTTAAAAAGACCAACTATAGGGCCACCTGGATAGCTCAGTTAGTTAAGCATCTGCCTTCAGCTCAGGTCATGATCTCAGGGTCCTGGGATCAAGTCCCATGTTGGGCTTCCCTGCACAGTGGAGAGCCTGCTTCTCCATTTACCCTCTCCCTGCTCATGCTATACTCTCACTTGCTCTCTCAAATAAAGAAATAAAATATTTTTAAAATATAAGTAAATAAACAAATATTAAGAAACCAACTATAAAGCAATGGAGACTGGAAGACAGTTTGGTCCAAAACCCTAAACCAACACAAACTTTTAAGACTGAAGCACAAAACTTAGCTAACAACTAAGGTAAAATAAGATACACACAAGCTGCATAGCTTTCATTGTCCAGTAAAAGGAAGCCCATCAGTGTACAAGAACTAGAAGGAACTGATCATATATAAGTCTTTATGTAATAGCAATTTGATATAACTGTTTCTTACACAGACCATCTTTAGAAGTCAAGGATACAATGGAATTATGGCTCTTTGGTGGCATTTTCTGAGGAGCTCATACAATACAGCCTGAATTACATTAGCTTTCTGGCGATTGAGTTGACATATGTAAGATATTTGTAATTAAGGCTGACCAAATGAGAAGAATGTGAGGTGAGTCCAAATGTTTTGACAGTGTCTGTTGGGTGCACTCACTGGCTTCCAGTCACAGTGCCCTCTTTGGTATGGCTTCAGCAGTTGCTCTAATGCTCCTTCCTACAAACTTCTGTCACCTTCCTTCTTGACACTTTCTAATACAACTTTTTAGATGGTGAGTGACACGAGCCTTTTATTCCTGAATAAGTTGGTACAAATGTGGCTCAAAGTGGAAAGAAGTTTCCAGTGTTACCCATGTGTTGCTTGGGCTCAGCATTTTGGAGCAGAGTTTAATTAGACAGTTTAGAACCATCTCTGATAATCCTTTAGACAGATGTCCTCACTTGTGGGGGGGGAGGGGTAAGGGATGAGCACTGCCCTTCCTTTACCTGGATCCCCCAAAGAATGTGTAAAGCTTCGCATTCTGTGGTCTTAATGTTAAAAATGAGGTCATTTTTCATTTTGCAAAAAGATAAAATTATATTACAAATTTGAATATTCTTTGTCAAGCCACACCCCACTCAGACTCCAATGTGGGGCAGGGATAGTCACTTTCACCTCCAAAAACCGCTGAAGGAGGGAGGGTTAGCAGGCCCTTTGGCTTTTTTTTTGAAACTCATTTTATTCTTGGGTGTCCAACATGGTCTGTACAGATAGTAGGATAACAACAGGTGCATTGCCTGACATGCAGTATTCTGACTAATTTATCAAAAGGAAGACCCAGAAGTTTTGGTGGCCATGACTGAAAGAAGCAAAAAATTTTCCTCTGAAAACTACCCTTGCTTGGATGAAGGATCATCTCATCCCAGGTGCATTAGAAGAGAACCAGAAAGCAGGACTGAGACTTTTCTCAGGAAATAGTTTCTTCAGTATGTCCACGTGCTAAAGCACACAGGTGAAACTCCACATCTCTAAGGCTCAGGCTTACTAATAGGGAGTCCTAACAGGATTTCTGGAAAATGTATTATCATGAACGTCCTCCTGCTTTCACATACCAAGATGAGTGGGTCATCAAATACACTCCAGAAAGTTTACCTGTTCACTGGATTTTTGTACAATTCATCTGGATGCTGAAGAGTGTTGCCAGAACCAACAGCATGTGGCAAAATGGCCCCTCGATATAAACACTGAGCGCCTCTTTCCGATTATAGCTGGACAGCAGATTCAGGAGGGCTTCCTGAGACTGTTGCTGGCACACCAGAGAACCATGCCAACATACGTCATTTACCCTGGGAGAACTTATGCTCATCTGAAGGTGACATACAATTTTTAAAATATCATCAAATCAGAAGCTTAAAAGGAGAGGCCTATAACATTGTATTATGCCAATTAAAGTTGAAATTTGCCCCGTCATTCCATGCCTTCAGGTAGTTCTTGACACATCACACAGTTCTTTTATAAATTTTCAAGAGGAGCATTATACATTCTTATATAGATAGTTCCTAAGGGAACTGTTACGATAGAATCAAACATAGGTTACTGATGACATTATGGGTCTTGTCAAAATCCTTTAGCCTGAATCTAATCACGAGGAAATAATCAGCCAAGTCCAAACTGAGGGCCCCTCTGCAAGACAACTGATCTGGGCTGCTCTAGGTCAAAGAGTGGTGACAACCAGAGGAAATTAGCACTCTCTGACTGGCTTCTAGAGCAAAACTTTGTCACAATGAACATTCTTAGGCCAGTTGGAAGGAATTTTATGTAATTTTACTGTATTAAGGATAAATTTCTTGCATGTGATAGTGATGTTATGGCTGTAGAGAAGAAGGTGCTTGTTCTTAGGAGGCACCAGCTAAAGCATCTAGGGGTAAGGAGTCCTAATGTTTGCAACTTATTTTCAGAGTTTGAAGAAAAAAGCGTGTGCCTGTGTGTATGTGTGTGTATAGAGACACATACATACACCCACGCACACAGAGATAAAGCAAATGTTGCAAATAAGAGGTGAATCTGGGTGAATGGTTCACTGTACTCTTCCAACTTTTCTGTGGGTTTGAAAGTTTCTATGATACAATAGGTGTGGTGGGGTCTCAAGTGCACTCTACAAGAAGTTGGTTACATTCGCTGCCTGCAGGTGGTTGAGTGGCTGGGGAAGGAGAGAAAATTTTTATTGCGGCACACACCTTCCCATACTTTTTGAATTTTGAGCAAAAGAAATGTATTATCTATACCAAAGAATAAACACTTATATTTTAAAACTTTGAAAAAAAATAGATGATGATGAATAAGTTGCAAAAATTGTAATGTTGTGAAAAGCCTTAAGTTATTCTTAAGTTTTTAGGCACCTTGGTGGCTCAGTGGTTGAGCGTCTGCCTTTGGCTCAGGGCGTGATCCCAGGGTCCACTGACTCCCTGCAGGGAGCCTGCTTCTCCCTTTGCCTGTGTCTCTGCCTCTCTCTGTGTTGTCTCTCATGAATAAATATAATCTTTTTAAAAATTATTTTTAAGTTTTCTTAAATATAAGTGAAACTAAGTGTAGCAATAGTTGATTTTAGAATAGTTAGGCCTTAGAGCACCTGCTTTTCACGTACTATGTTAAATTGTGAGGTTCAGGCCTGTCCGTTCATGGAGAAGGGAGCTGGGGCCATTGACGAGAGCATGAATGTCTTCCCCCACATCAAGTCTGGAGAACCCGCAGTTGTGGGAGGCTCAGTGTGCAGAGACTTGAAGCATTAACCAGAAATGGTGAGAAAATCCTGGAGGCACTGAGGGTCGCTGCTAACCATGGGCCAGGCCAGGCATGGGGCCAGCAGCATGTTGCTAGGGGTGGTGTGGGATGGGAGCAGGGGGTAGGTTCTGGAAGTCTGATGCTCAGCTGTTCCGATTCTCCCACACTGCCTTGGCACGGTCAGAGCTCACCCACTACCACAGAAATAGCAACAGTCCCAGTCTCATGAATGTCTGCTCCCCAGCTCTGCAGAGCTGAGGTGCAGATGAAAGCAGGAGGGCGCTGACCCCAGCACTAGGGAGGGCCCTGCAACCTGGAGGCCCTGGGTTCCTCCCAAGGCTGTGTCTGCATGAGGGTACACAGATACAGCTGTGATGAGGGGTGTCAGGGATGGGGAGGCAGCAAACAAGGAGAGTCAGAGGCTGCAATGGCTCTGTGGTTCCTCTCTACCTGAGACTCATTCCCTCCTCTCTGCTTAAATTCACTGGGAGGAGCGGACCCGAGGGCCTGCCTTTTGGCTTCTCCCTAACACATATTACCAGAGAGGGCAGCTGACACTTTAGAGAAATACGAGCTCCCGGGCCAAGCCACAGCTCTGAGGGGTACAGCTACCCTAGAAGAAAGGCAACCAGGCTGACAACATACACCCTCTGAAGCAGAATTTTTGGAATAAACGGGCCAAGGGTTAAGCTGACGTATTAAGTAAACTCTGAAGAACTAAGGGAGTATAAAAGTCACATGAGCCAGGAACAAGAAGTTATTCAACAGGAAGCGTGGAGCAGCTTTTGGTGCCTGACACTCTGGAAGGGGGTTTCAAGGCCCAAGGAAATTCTTAGTAGGCAGTAGGAATTCCAGTTCCCCAGGGGCTCAGTCGGCTAAGCACGACTGCCTTCAGCTCAGGTCATGATCCCGGGGTCCTGGAGAGCCTGTTTCTCTCTCTCTCTCTGCTGCTGCTGCACCCCCTGCTTGTGCACTATCTCATTCTCTTTCTCTCTCTCTCTCTCTCTCTCTCTCTCTCTCTCTCTCTCTCGTAAATAAATACAATCTTTAAAAATATATTTAAAAAAATTCTGGTCCGCTATGCTACCTCTCCAGTGTGACACAGATTTGGGGGATGGTGTTAACTACCCTCTATTTTAAAAAAGATGTCCTTTGCAACCCTCAACACTCACTTTCAAGAACTGGTTCTTTGCCACACTTCTCACAGTTGATAGCTACACACCGTGCATTACACCACTCCAGTGGGGAACCCCTGCCTCACAGGTCTGACTGTGTTAGTCTCCAGCCTAAAAACTTTTAGTGGCTTTCTATCATCAACAGAAGGAATTCAGAATGACATACAAGCTTTTTATATCCTGGCCCCAAACTACCTTCCCAACTTTGTCTCCTGCCATTCTTCTCTAAATGCCTTCTAATATAACAACACAAAAATTATAATTCCAGGATGGCAAAGAGGTCACTTCTCAAGCACCGGTCCTGTGGGTCTGTTATTACTGCCTGGAACCCTCCGGAGTGGGGAACTGGGGAGAGACTGCTGTGGTTGATTGGCTTGGCTTCCATGGGCTCAGGAGATGGGGAATGGCGTGACATGCAGTGAATTAATGAGCCTTCCCTGGACATTCCTCATAGAGACCAAGGCTTTTCACAACTTCATGCCTTTGGAAATGCTATTGGAACTGCCTAGAAGGTTCTTTCCCACTCTGCCCACCAAATAAACTCCTGCTCATCCTTCAAGACTCAACTAAATAGTAATCTTTCTTAGCATCATCTCTTTTCTCCTGGACTCTGGCCCCTTGCCAGCATGGCTGATGCCTATCTTTCTCCACGGCCATGGTTGTGACCATAGGCTCATATCACATGGTACTGGTAGTATTTGTTTATCGATCTTTCTCTCCAGTAGTGAGCTCCTGGAGGGCAGAGACCATGTTTTGCTTTTCTTTGCACATCCCCTGTGGGATGTGCAATGCCTGTCATGTAAATACCACTTAATAAATGCTTAATTAATTAATTAAATTTCAGTGTCTAGCTAATTAATTATCACGGATAATTGTATATTACTGAAGAATCTGTCCAGGGTGATTCTTTGGAATTCCTGCCTTGAGGGAGAGTAAAATTACTTTAGTCTGGCTTATCCTGGAGGTGGGTCAGTATGATTTAATTATAGAGCCTTGTTATGCCTCCCTCCAAACACCTGTCTATTCTCTAGAGCGAGGCTTTCCCTTGAACAGTCCCTCAGTCTCCTTCTTGGCACAGAGGCTGCCTGCCTACCAATGCCGGCCAGTGTCAAGCAGTGAATGTGTCAGACACTAAAGGTATGCTTTTCGAATTCCCTCCTAGACCCAAAGGATGACTTTCTTCTGTGGAGGAAGACTTCATGTTCCTATGCAGGTAAACAAAAATCCTTGGCCTATTTGTCCATCCAGAATGAAAGATTTCCAGTAAAAAACTGAGCTTACTTTGGGGCTGGGGCTTTGTGCAGAGGCAGTCCAGGAGTCCAGGTACCTTTTGCTAGCTCCTCCCTCACTTGCACCTCCTCCAGCAGGTATCCCATCTGCTTCTTCACCTTCACTCGGGGCACTTCCTCCACCTGGAATTCTTCATCCTACCCCCACTCACCCTGCAGCTTACTGGTGAACACCTACCCACTTTTTATTTTTTATTTTTTTAAAAATTTTTACTTATTTATTCATGAGAGAGAGAGAGAGAGAGAGAGAGAGAGAGGCAGACACATAGGTAGAGGGAGAAGCAGTCTCCATACAGGGAGCCAATGTGGGGCTCAATCCTGGGACTCCAGGATCACGCCCTGAGCCAAAGGCAGATGCTCAACCATTGGGCCATCTAGGTGTCCCCCTACCTCTCTTTTAAAACTTAGTTCAGGCATCATCTTCCCAAGGATGCTCCTTTGAGCCATCCCAGCCCCCACCACTCCCAGGCCCCAAGAAGCATCGGCTCCTCCCTCTGTCTATCACAGCATCTCTCACTTGATTGTGCTATTTCTGGGACTGAGTCTGCACAGATCCCAGCTGTGAGGCCAGGACGATTAGGGACAAAGAGCCAGGCTCTCTCATCATCACCGGAAACAGACCTAGGCCAGAGCCTGAGACACCAGCCCCAGATGCAGCATGTCAGGCCTGTGTGGCACAGCAAAATTCTGAAGGGGCACTGAGAGGTCATGCTGAGTGCAGACCTGGTGGGCCAGCCAGCAAGTGGGGCCTAGGGGCAGGGCTTTCAGGCCTCACTCAGGAATGTCTGCTCTCAGGGGCGATTTGCAGCCTGGGAGCACTTTTCTTCCCTTTTCCACTCCTGAAAAGAAACTAACCTGGAGCACAGAAATACTGCAGAATAAATGATGGTCTTCCTTGCAAGGAGCACAAACATGCTTGGCAGGGTGCAGAAGCCACCTGTGGTTACATGAGAGTGATGACAACCCAGGCCCGGAGAGATCCGGAGCCCCGTGCTATGACCTGCCAGACTGTGGCACAGAAACACCCGTTCAGGAGAGCTTTTGAGCTAAGATCCTGAGTCAGTTGACAAAAGGGATTAAGAACTACAGAAAAGGGTACCAACTTTTTGCAGGCATTTCTTCCATGACTGTTCTTCAAGAGGCATCTGTTTCGGGTATTACTATTAAGTTCACATTTTTTAGAGAAGAGAACTCTAAAAATCACAGCATCCCTAATTCCCTCTCCCTCCCTTGAGCCTGGTTTTGATTTGAGCCTTCCTGTTCAGGCTGGGTGGCCAGGCATGCTAAGTACAATGTAACAGCGGCACTCCTAAAATTATAGAAACAAGTTTTTAAAAGCTGGCTTAGCTTTTAAAGATTAACTGAGCAAAGGAGCAAAATACATAGTACTTACTATCTGGGGCTGAGAAAGGTCAGGGACTTGCACCCACATCTCACAGCCAGGAGAGAAAAAGTTGGCATTTGCAGCCAGGCAGCAGCTAGGCCCCAGAATGCATACTTTTCACCCCAGTGATAGCCCACCCTCAGCATAAAGACCATAAAGTGAGGTGGGCAGGACATATAGGATGGCTACCCCTATCCTAGCAGGGCTATAGGGAGGCTAAGTTGGATTTGGGGGATGACTATTCATGGACGAGGATGAATGAGAGGAAGGAATGAGAAGCTGGAGCACCCAATGGGGGCTCTGGCCAAAGAAGCTATTGCCTGGGTGGATGATGCCTGAGAGCAGCTAGGGGACCAGCAATGGATGGGTCTAAAGAATGTCAAGAGTCAAAATTAGAGAGATCCAAAAGATAAGCAAAAGCTAAGATAGGCCCTAACATTGAGGATATAGACAAGTGCAGAAGCCAATGAGAGGCCAAGAGACCAGCATGGATGAAGAACAAGAAGATAAGGTCCCATGTGGACAGGCAGTGTGGTGGCCCAGCTGGAGCATTGGTTGGTGCAGCCACCTGCAGACCACGGGGTCAGGCTATGAGGAGGAGGCCTGGGTTAGGGAGTGCCACTATAAAATAACTACTGGCATCTGAAGTCTGGCCACCAGCAGTGAAAAATGGCACCACAGAAAGAACTGGGGAGCATGCAGTCAGGAAATGTTTGGGTTGGATCTCTGACTTTCACTGGACTGGGAAGCCAGGGTTCTGGGCTCCTCCCTAAAAATCTCTCTTCTGCAGCCAGTCTCACTTGCTCTGCCTTCCTTGCTGAGGGTCCTGATGACTTAGGGCAAACTTGCCACCATGTCGCAGGCTATAAATTCTGGGCACTAAGCAGATACTAACCCATAAAACAAGAGCACAGAAGTCATTAACAACATACCAGTGATCTCATAATGTCACTGTGGAGATTTGCCAAGTAAATAATTTCCTTTCCGACCACCAAGTATCATAATGATACAACCAAGAAAAGTGTCTATTTATTCCTGGCCAGTCTCCCTCAGATTTACATTCCAATCATGAGATGGGAACTGTCACTGCATTTCAATGCATTACTTAATCAAATGGTATGCTGGTTGACCCCAGTGTGTCTTAAAGTTGGGATTATTTATGGATATGGTTTCTTGTGTAGGGTCACTGTGGGGTCTAATCTACATATATCTCTCAGAAGAGCTGGGAAGTTATTTGCATAAGAACCTCTGGGTTTCTTGGAAGGGTCTATAAAGAGGACAGTGGAGCAGCTGAAGGGTAGGTTCCCTCCACATTTAGGGCCCAGTTACCCCAGGGGAGACTCTAGCAAAAATCCCAAAGGGAAGCACTTTGGGAAAGCAAGCTCCCACACCACCTCAAGTCGAGTGAGCTAGTCAACACTTGCTCTGCTTCAGGTGACATCTCAGTTGGTACAGTCTACAATGATGCCACAAACGGCCATAGGCTCCTCAAATAGCCACAGGTTCCTCTGAGGCCATTCCTAGAGATGAGGATGCTCTTATGAGCCAGACCACAACTACAGGAGACTTCTACTACATTTGGCTCAAAACATTTCTTAAGTACCTCCTGGGGTGGGAGTGGTGGGCTAAAGGTGGGAAGCCAACACCAATAGGTGGGAATTTTGTCTTCAAAGGCTCTTATGGTCCAGAGAGGAAGAGAGAAATGTGCCATCAAAACCAGAGCAGTGGTTTACCTTTTATCTTATTGCTTTATGTCTTCCTGGTGGCTGGAGAGTTCTGTCATTATGTAATATACCTTTTTGTCTCTAGTAATTTTCTTTACTTTGAAGTCTACTTTAACCAGATGTTAATACAGCCACTTCTGCTTTTTATTACTACTACTATTATTATTAATGTTTGCATGGTATACCTGTTTCTATTCTTTTACTTTCAACCCACCTACCATTTATATTTGGAGTGTGTTTCTTATAAACAACATAGGCTGGGTCATTTTTTTAATCCACTTAGTCAATTTCTATCTTTTGTTATATTTAACCATTTACATTTTAGGTAACTTTTCATGCATTAGGGCTTAAATCAGCCACTTCATTATTTAGTTTGTTTCCTCTATTTCTAATTCCACCATTTCTCTCTTTTTTTTTTTTTTTTTACCTTCTTCTGCATTACTTGAGCATGTTTTAGGATTCTACCCTGATATATTTATAACATTTTTTAGTACCTTGTTCTGCAAAGTTTTCTTAGTGGTTGCTATAGGTATTAAAATATACATACGTAACTTATTGCAGTCTACAGTTATCAGCACCAACTACTTGTGAGTGATGGATAAAAACCTTATTGCCATGTTGATCCCTCTATATACCCCATTTTTAAACATACTTTTTTCTTATTTTTTTTAAGTAGGCTCCACGCCCAGTAGGAACCCCACATGGGGCTTGAACTCACAGCCCCAAGACTAAGACCTGAGCTGACATCAAGAGTCTTACATTTAACCAACTGAGGCATCCACACACCACTAAAATATACTTAAGATTCTTCTCCACATATATTGAACACTACATCAAATGGGTGTTAGAATTTCTGTTGAAACTTCCAATATGTTTAAGAAACTCATGAGAAGTAGGATAGTCTATTTACCCCCCCCCCTTTTTTTTTACCCATTCTAATGTTTTTTCCCCTTTTCTGATCCAAGTCTTCTTCTGTTATCATTTCCTTTATGTATGGAGAAATTTTATCAGCCATTCTGAAAAAAAGTAAGTTTCCTAGCAACAAAATCTCTTACTTTTTTGTTATCTGAGAATGTCTATTTTCCCCCCTCATTCTTGAAAGATATTTTTGCTGGTTATAGAACTGGTAGTTGACAGTTCTTGTCTTTCAGTTCTTGAAAAATGTTCTATCATTTTCTTCTGGCCTTCCTGGTTTCAGATAAGAAATCTGCTGTTATTTGAGTTAGTGTTCCTCTACACATGATGCACATCTCTCTGGCCACTTTCAAGATTGTGGGGGGAGGATCTAGTTTTTAAAAGTTTAATTATGTGTCTTATCATGGGTTTCACACCATTTGGGTTTATCCCATTTAGATTTCACTCAAAGTCTCGTATCTGTAAATTTATGGCTTACCCCACTGATGCCTTCCCAAGCAAAGTGGGGCGCCAACTCCCACTGGCCCATTGCATCCAAGGGGCCCACAGACCGCTGGTAGCAGGGAAACTGAGGGTTCCCTCACACTGCTTTGTTGCCGCAGGATTGGGGCAGTAGCTCAGCAACTTGTTGGGCCCTGCTGACACTGGGGAAAAGGAAGAGGGGATTCAGCATGCCAACTAGCCTCCTCCATCACTCTGCCTCCCTAATACCAGGGGAAGTGTCAGGCTCAACTACCTGCTGGACTCTACTGATATTACCCAGGGAAACTGGAGCACTGCCTGCTTTCACTGAGCAGAGACTAGAAGATCAACTACCCACTTGGCCCACTGACAGCTTCCTGTGGGGAATTAGGGCATCACCTGCTTTCACCAAGTCAGAGATGGAAGACTGCAAAGATCTCTGCTTAACCCTACTGAGCAGGAGACTGGAGTGCTGCTGCCTGCTTCTGTAGGGCAAAGGGTCATGGAAGAAGACCAGTTTCCTGTTTGGTCCTGCTGAAAGTCTGGGGGCAGGGTTTTCCTCGTGGTACTTAGCTGGAGCAGGACAAATATTGCCAGAAAGGTTTTCTGTTGCTAGGTGACCCCTTTCTTGGTCTTTTGGCCATGAGGAACAGACTTTTTTTTGAAGATTCTTTTGGTCTGTGCTGTTGGCAATTCCAGGTTGGAAGCTTCTGTAGAGCCCTGTCCAGAATATATAGAAGGCAACAGAGAAACCCAGGGGATGAACCACCATGCTGTTCCTCAAGTCCTGAGAACCCTGGGAAGTCTGCCTTCTTTCTGCCTTTTGGAATCTTATGTTTGTTGTATTATATCCATGGCCCTTTAGTTGTGTGAGAGAGGAGCTGGGAGGAATGGCACTGCTTCATCTTGGCTGTAAAAGGAAGTCTGTCTATATCTGGCATGTTTAGGAGAGATCAGATATGCTGCAAGAGACAGGCACTCATGAAGTTCCCTCACGACCAAGTAGGGTGGGAAAGTAGAAGAAGCCCATGAGATGGCCAAAAGCTTGCTGTGACATGGAAGGACAAGATTTTACTGCTCTAAACATAAAGTCTTTCCCACAAATTAAAGCTAAGTAATGATCCAGGAACGCTGCACATTGAACCAGTTTCAAAACATAAACTATAGACATTATATAGAGCACAGCTCACTTTCCCATGTTGGATGGATACTTTTGGTTACTCTTATTTATTACTCAGCAGGCTACCCAAAGTACTTAAAAAACAAAAAAAAAAACAAACAAAAAAAAACACCATGAGCACCATAAGTAAGCCAACATTTCCAGATCCTAAATTCTAACATTTTTTAACTGTGGCTTTTTAAGACATTGCCTTCAAAGGCCCTTTATGAAGCATAATGTACACAAGGCACTGTGGTTGCACCCAAGCATGCTGGAGGAGCACGCGTGGTTAATTTAAACGGGCTTTCTGGGGAATGTGGCGTGAAGAAACCCAATCAATAGATGCTTATTGAAAAGGAATACTTTGATACGCTCCAAGAGAACAGTGACTTTTGTCCTCAATTTCTGACATCTCTTTCAACGCAAAGTTTTAAAACATCTGTTTCTGAAGCAGAGCAGGAAATCTCTAAGCAGCCATAATTCTTCGGTTGTGTCATAGGCAACTACAGGCTGTCGGTGTTTTTTTTTAATCCTACCAGGAAATCTTTTTTGTTTTAAACTAGTTCAAAGCAGAGTATTTAATGGGCATTTATATGTAGGGAGAGTTTGAAAGGCCACTTTTACAAATGGTGTCATGAGATGAATCACGGTCAGGGATGAGATTCTTTTGGATCAGTGGGGCTGCCTTCTTAGCAAGCTGGGGCAGGAGGGAGACCGCCTGATTCTGCATCAGTATCATAGAAAAGGCAAATTGCAAATGTTTTTGTCAGGTCCTTCTCTTCTGGGCACCTCTTTTAAGCAGGAATGACTGGCCCTTTGTTTCAAAGAATGGTTTTTGTAACTGTGTTTCCAATCTCTATAACATGGCTTGTATCGCTTTAGTGGCCATGGGTTAGACAGAGAGGGTGTGAGGGTATGTGTACTTGGGTTTGCCTATGCGGCAGGGGGAGGTCAAGGTAGTGCTTTTTCTTCCTTGATGAAATATATGGGGTGCCATATGGCGGAGCAACCTGAGAATACCAGGTGTGCCCACATCAGAATCTGATGTGCTGTTACCATGGAGACGTTAGCTCCCTCTGCAATGCAGGGCTTCTATTTCTCCCCCCACTCTGAGGAGCTTACATGTCTAATAGATACAAAAGAAGTAAACCTTGAAGGCAAGTCTTTAGGAATTTCTGATTTCTTTTTCCTTGATTCTTCCTAGAGTTTTTTCCCTCTCTACTCATGGCTCCTACTTGAGCCAAGGCCTTGGGAAATAGTAACAATAATAGTGACATTTATTGAGATGGTACTTTGTGTTATACATACAGTATCTACTCTTTTAGATGAGAAAAACAAAGGCTTCAAGAAAATAGAGACTTTATACCAAAGTCATAAATCTCATAAATAAGCTACCCAAGATAGAACTTGAACCCAGATCTGACTTCACCTTGTGCATACTTCTTGCCAGTAATGAATTCATTACATCTGGAGTATACCTTTTCAAAGGATCATCAAACTTGCCCTGGCTGGGCTTTCCTGAGTAAATGTCCAATGTAATCAGAGATGGGAATAGACTAAGAACTGAGAATCAGGGATCCCTGGGTGGCGCAGCGGTTTGGCGCCTGCCTTTGGCCCAGGGCGCGATCCTGGAGACCCGGGATCGAATCCCACGTCGGGCTCCCGGTGCATGGAGCCTGCTTCTCCCTCTGCCTGTGTCTCTGCCTCTCTCTCTCTCTCTCTCTGTGACTATCATAAATAAATAAAAATTTAAAAAAAAAAAAAAAAAAGAACTGAGAATCAAAAGAAAAAGGATGTGAAGCTCCTGAGGGTTTTAGAATAGCCAAGTAGTGACTTACTAATAGGATATGCCATAATCACATTGAGAATGAATGGCTAAGTTTTACTGAACATCTATGTGTCATTTATTCTTTCATTAAATACGTATTAAGTTCTACCTCATGCCAAGCACTGTTCCGAGTCCCGTAGATGCAGCAGTGAACAAAACAAAAATCTCTCCCAGTGGGGACTCCCTGGACTCCCCAATCTGTGTGTCAGGCATTTGGCCCCAGAAACTTGGAAAGGGGTCCTTATCCTGAAGTTTACATTTAAGAAGCCAAGACAGATGCCCCAAACCTTAACTGTAATGCACTGTGGTAATTACAGAGAAAGGTACAAAGTGCTGTGAATTGAATGGCAGACTATTGGGCGGGTGTGGGGGGGTTCTGCAGTTTTTCTCGCTAGCCTAGATGACCAGGGCCCTCAAGAGATCCCAGATTCACTGACCTGCCTTGAGGTCCTCTGGTGTCCTCTTGATGAACTTCTGGGAAGTTACCTGGAACCCCTTCAGGTAACACATAGTGGCAAAGGCCTTTGACATATAGACCCTTTTACCAGGTCTCCCTAACTTGTGCAATAAGCAATTGATTAAGTATAGGATTTTACATCTGCTCTACCTCATTTCATTTCTTTACATTTCATTTTGCTCATTATAGCTCTTCCACCTACTGAGCTCTTTTTAAATGTTTTAATAATTTTCAATATAATCTGTCATTCCCAGTTTGGGGCCATCTCAAAATTTAGTGTCTTCATCTTCACCTTCTACCAAAACACTTGGAGAACAGTCATGTACAAGGTCCCACAGCATGGTATTATGCCTTCTTTCTAGTACAGCACAAGTCTACTAATTAATGTCCTTTGATATGGTCATTCTATTAGCCAAGAACCCATGTAACTATCATTCAGGCTACATTGCTCCACCTTATCCATAAGGACATGGTTGGAGATGTAAAAGTCTTCGTAAAGATCCTTCTTCCACCTCTGCCCCAAAAGGCGCGCGCGCGCACACACACACACACACACACACACACACACCTCTTTATCTTGGTAGAAGGTTGGGGAGATTGCAACTGCTTTAAAATTCCAAATGAAACATGAGAATACCCAACTATCTGGCTCTAGCCAGCCCAGTACACTCAGGCCTGTTGTTTACACTTGGGTTTTTTTGCAATGGTGCCAAACTGTCAGTCAAACACAAATGAAATGTTACCAGACAACTGTCCCACTTTGTTTTATTAATTTTTAAGTAGACAGGCATGGTATCAGAGCAACACATAAACACAGTTCAGTGTTAGTATTAAATAAAAATTGCAACAAAGCAAATCTAATATATTTTAATAAAATGCACAGCTACGATTGCGCCGAGTGGTAATTAAATAGGAGTGATAAGACATTCACAACAATTGAAATAACTTTCTTATACAATAAAAAATCCCTGGGGTGAGAGGTAGGTAAAGAGAGATCCTAAAAAAGGAAGAAGGGATAAGGGGAAGGGAATTAGGACCATCTAATGAGATCAGGTGTAAGAGTGGGTTTTGCCCTTCTTTAAACCAAGCAATTCCAAGCACTGTAGTGTTTCTAATCCTTGAAGGTGTCTGAATTTACAAGCTAGGAATTTGGGCAGGGAGAATAGAGTCTAAGAATATCTGTTTGGTTCTTTTAAAAGAAACCAAAGAATTTTAAAAATCAAAATCAACCCAAGCTCATTCTAGGAGTATTACTAAAATACTATGGTAAAAGTGCCTCCCTCAAGAATGGCAAGCAACAAGAGAAAAGCAGACCTTCTTATGCAAGAGTTCTTTACCAAGGAAGCAAAGAAATAGATGATTCAATTAAAATCATCCAGGAAGCTTTTTTAAAAATCCAGACATCTCTATCACTCCAAAGCCCACAAAATCAGGATCTCAAGGGAGGGCATATAGGCATGTATGTTTTTAAGAGCTCCCAAATGGTTCTGGTAATCACCCTAATTGACTATCTAGAACCTTGATATATGTAAGTTTTATACCTAGGGGTAATTCAGAATTGCAGCCAAAGAGAGAGGAAAGATTGGGGAAAGCAAGCTGAAGAAATAGAATATGCAAAGTGCCACAATGTCAATAGGTGTAATAAAATTTAATCAGATTGCTTTTCTAACACCTACCACCTAGGGAAAGGGCACTTTGATACAGTGGTTGGGGTGTTGTTTTGATGCAATATGAACAGGCTGAGTGGGATGTCAAAGCATGAGGTTTAAGATAACTCAAAAGAACTGGGCACTTGATTCACATGGGTAAAATGTTTTAGGAGGTAAAGGGAAGAGAAAACAAAAACAGAAATGGGCCTTTTCAAAATCTAATCAGGTTAATCTTGCCTCCAATCTCCACATGCCAAAGCATGTGTATGAGGAAACTGCGTACAGGGAGGGGGTGCTCTACCCTATATACCATGTAACCTCAACCATGTTGAAACTCTACAAGATACACAAGATGCTTTGTGACTTGTGTTGTCTAAATCGCTGATAAAACACAAACACATTTAAATTGTTCTGATCACAGTTCTAAGAGATTTCAGAACTGCTGATCAAGATTTGTACAGTCATTCACCTATAGGTGCTTGCTTGCGAGCTTCCCCTCAGGGAAAAGAGTACACTGTATGTTAAAGGCTCACTGAGGCACATAAGCAATCATCACATGTGCTCTCCTTTTGAATCTTATTTGTCGGCCTCTCATGAAATAAGCACTTTTGTGAGTAAGAACCATCCCATCTTCAAAGGAGTGGCAGTATCTATTTTGTCTCTTTCTGTTGTCTCCCAACTATGGTCCTCTGCCTGGGAGCTCCTCCAGTCACTTCCATCTGTTTTATCACTTTTTCATTTGTCATTGACCTCAGAATGTGAAATCTCTGAAGAGCAGATATGGGGTGCTGGGAAAGCCAGTGGCTGAAGAAAGGCCATCCACATTTCCCAAAGGCAGTGGTGGGTTATTTTTATCAGTTGAGCACCATAAGGCCTTTAGAAGCCCATGGAATACCCACTGCACAGCTTGCCCTCTGTTTAATGTCTCCAGCATCAGGAGTCATCTGCCCACTGTTCCCTCACACAAAGGCTGGAAGGAAACATACCACGTACTACATACAGGTTTTATTTTAAATCAAATAAACACAGGGCGCAGACTATTTATAAAACAGAGACACAATTTGCCTTGGCAGGAACTGTGACTTACTATAGTACTGAACAACTCTTGGTGCTCTGTAGATGCTACATCATAAATTTAAATAGGTTGCCCCTATTACAAAGGTGGTTAGAAAAAAAAATGGACAGAAAACTAAGTCAGTCTTCATTCCAAGATTGACCACTTGGGTTCTGTTTCATTTCTTGATTTCTCAGATGGGGTATGACTTCAGGAACAAAGCTGTTTTCTTTTACAATTAGCAAAGCGGCAATCCCTGTCTAACATTTTCACAAGTGGATGTTGTGAATAGAGTACTGTAGTGAAACCTTGCCTTGTAATATTGAGCAAATCACCTTAGTAGGCCTCAGTTCCTCAACAAGAAAAACAAGAGCACAAGACAAGGTCTCTAAATGTCCACTCAGCCCTAAAGCTATCTGGCTTCTCAATTCTAAAACTTTCAAATAAGAAAAAATGAAAATAAAAAATAGCCAAACTGAGCAATCCAGTCACCCAGCATGATGAGTAACCATGAGGTGGACAACTGCATGGGTGGATGGACATCACCCATGGTAGAGTATATTATTATTCCCAATTATTCAACCTCCTCTCTGGAAGAGGATTATACGTCTCCATCTACTGACATGTGACATCTTGCGGAAATAGTATTTGCCAGTTTCACAGACAATGGCTTTGTCTATGTGACTTATTTTGACCAATGGGTCACAGAAGAAGTAATGCATGCACCATCAGAAGTTAATAACTTTTGAATGCTTCTGAGCCCTCTTGCTCTTTTCCCTATGTCATGAAGATAGGGGGAGCTACTGAAGGCATCACAGATCTCAAAATGAAGACAATGCAGGGAGCAGAATCAACCAAGGAAGAGCTGCAAATGACATATCTAAATGAGTAAGCAACACAAGCCACCAGAACATTGGGGTTGCTTCATTTATCTCAGTCCTACCTAGATAAAGCTGACTGATTCACCACTCACCACTGGGCATATATCTTAAATACTCAAAGAATAATAAGATAGATTGGCTATTGTGTACTCTCAGAATGGAAGCTCCTGGCCACAGCAGCCTTATAATTCATATAGCACCAAGGACACCAGAAATATAAAACAATTCATATATGTAAAACCAGCTGCCTCCCACGGCAATTTGGGGATGGCATGACACTGCCATCATAGCTATGCCCTCACTTCAATATACCTAACTAGAGTCCAATGTGATGAAGAGGGACCCTGGTCTTAACCATCTAGAGGCCCCAGGCCACTGCCTATTGCTAAATTCCTTTAGATCTACAGGAAACCTTGATCTATTCCTGGAGCCAAGTCATGTAACCTTTGAAATTTCATGATAGTTCTCCATTCAGAGAGGTCTGTACTTAGATTTTTTTGTGGTTGTTCATCTAATGAGAACATAGTATTTAAAAATTTCTCAAAAAACAAATGGATTCTCTAGCTCAGTACAGGAAACACTGAATTCAATGATCTGTAAGGTCCCTTCCAATTCTGAAATAGGTCCATCTTAAAGCATTATCTAATGCAGACATAATTTTCCTCGCCATTTCACAAGGTGGATATCATCTCTATTAGTGGCACACATCAACTTGATGTAGCAAATTAGGGCAGAAAAACAGGTGAATTTTCCAAATGAACTGACAGGATAATTTAGGTAAAGTGAACATGGTAATAAGGCAAACCTGTCCCCATTTATCAGACTTCGTTCAGAAAGTGTGTGTTACTTTAAGAGGGGGAAAAAAATCAGAACCAATTAGATTTACAATCTGTGAACATAGTCAAAACAGAGAGCTCAAATCTTTTTCTTCATTCCTATATAGCCTGGGGGCAATAGCCAAAAGAAATTACTATTAAGTGTGAGTAATGCAAAATAGATTGTGTGCGAATTTCAATCTGAAATGTGTGAATTTAATATACAACTGCAAATTAAGAAGTGCCTTTTGATTTACAAAGTAGGCTTGGTTCCTATGTGGAAAAAAATTCTATCCTACAGACTACTCCAAGATGGACTAACAGACTGCATGTGATCCTGGAAGAACAAGGGGGAATATTGTAGCACTGGGACAATACTGTGGCTGCAGTGCTGTACCATCATCCACGGCACACACAAATCAGACCACTGAGAGGAACACTGTCATTGTGTCTCCACAGCCAGCTGTGGCCAGAGCAGCCACCATCCCAGTACAGAACATAGGCAAAGCAGTTTATCAATACAATAACCTGGAATCACAATAAGGTGCCTTGAAGCTACACAGAAATAAAAGAAAATGATATTTGTGTTTATTTAGACCATGTCCATAGACTAGACACTCAATTGTGTTCTAGGCTTTCTGCTTCAGAGCTGATTTCAAATCCAAGCCTTGCCATCATCCTGCGGAAAACATGTTTCTTCATATCCATGTTCCTTAGAACGGTTTTGCTTACAAGGTCACAGTGAAGAAAGAAGACCCCCTTGTATGATTATAGATTCTCACTGCCCACTGGGATGTAAGAAGCTACAATATACAAAGTACAGGAAGCAATGACTACACTGCTCCCTACCTTCATAGAGCTCACCATGTAGTGAAGAACTAGCGGGATTAAAGAACTTGCTCTAATAAAACACAACCATCACTTTAATACAAAATACCAGAAAGGTGATGATGACTAGCTCTACCTGGATTAGGAGTCCTTCCCTCATCACCTGCCAAACTCCTCTTCCTGTTTCCGAACATGGCTGACATCACATCATGTCCTCTGTGAAGCCTTCTTTGTCCTTTTCCTCCTCTAAATCACTTCTTAGTCACATACTCACTGTTACCAATGCATAGTATTCTGTGATGGTTTGTTTTTGGGCTTTCTCTAGCAGGACAAGTTCCTTAAAGAAGGGTTTTTATCTAGAATCTGCTGGGCATTCAGTAAGTAGAATGACTTAATAAAGGTCTAAATAGACCTACATAATAATCTTTGCATAAGATTCAAATTAGAAATAGATGAAAAAATAGGTCTTGGCTAGGTCCTCCAGACCCCTTCCTGCATAATCCCTCCTGCATTAACACAGAAAACTTCCTTACATGAAAAACCTTGGAAGGCTCCACTCTATGGAACCTGAGACCCTCTGACATCATCTAACACTTTTTCTTCCTTGTGAAAAGTGGGGCTAACACCCTACAACTCCAGTTTGATTCTTAAGCAAGGTACACAAGGATCTGTGTGATCTTCTACATGTGTATACATCTGCAATTAGAAAAACAGTGTGTAGCTTGTAAATTCCTGATATAAAGAGCCTCTTTGTTGAGAACTCATGCTTGCTTTTCTGTTTCTATCATAAGTAAGGAGAAATGTGATCATGTGCTGAGGCAAGAGAGTTCTAATTGGGTGCTACCACTAAACTCCAGTTTTTGGATGAGGAAAGGTATTAAAAGAAGTGAGAACAGAACCCCCTCTTCCTCTTGCCCCTACCACCTTTGCTAGAAAATGGCCAAACAGTTCCCACAAATGCCTGGCAAAATGTTTCTATGTACACATGTCTACAACCACTAGGTAGGCCACGCCAGTTCTGGGGTTCAGAACCTTTTGGACAATTAAGAGAATCTCATCTTTGGCAAAAGGGTAAAGCAGTGTGCACACTGCCTAGATAGAGCTCAGACTGTATGCCTCAGAGAATAAAAGGGTAGTGCAACACTTTGGTCTATTTCTGGTGTCCTCAGATTTCTACTATACTGCAATAAAAGTGGTGGAGTAAAGTCTAGCTCAGAAAAGAGAGTGGCCTTAATTTTGGCAGATCCCAAACAGCCATTTACCCCAAGTCAAAAATGGCTCAAGGCAAATCAATCTGACCTTATTATTCACTATGCCTGGCAAGGGTTAGGAATATTATTCATCATTGCATCCACTTATTTCAAAGGGACTAGACTGACAAAAAGCTAGACTAGGTATGCAGGGCTGCTTTACTTGCAGAGAAAAAAGAAGAAACACAAAATAAAAACAGCTAACCAGTGGTGTGCTAGTAAACTGGCTCTCGAATGGAGTGTGCAGAGGAAGCCTCGACTTGTAGTAGTGTTTACTGATTTCCATGGTATAAATACACCCACTGAGGTCAATTCCAAGCTATTGATGATTAGAAGACTTGCAGAATTCCTTAATATTCAGCAACTGGCTCTGGGAAAGCCTGTCATGTGCCAGCTTAGCACACATTTACTGAGAGTTTATTGCAGTGTCAGAAGCTGATAAGCACTTTAAATGTAGTATCTCATTTCATCTCCCCAGCAGTCCTATCTTATTCTTATCTCCATTTTCAGGTGGGATAACGGAGGCACAGAGAGAATAAGTAAACTGCCCATGGTCACAAAATTTGGAAGTGGCAGGGCTGGGGCTAGAATCCAGGTTTCTGATGCCAGAGCTGACGTTCTCACAATACCATAAGGCCTCTCACGATCCAATCAACTGGCCCCTTGTGTAAATGGCTAACAGATCTCTAGCCAGACAGCAAAAGTGAGGTTTTGACCAGAGTATACACAGTGCAAATACGACCAAACATCTGTGGTACATGGCAGGCTTTATATAGTCACAGAATACAGCAGGATTCCTTCCCTTTGAAAACTCCATATCCTCCTTCCTCGAGTCTCCCTTCTAGTCTGACTCTCATACCTTAACACTTTCCAGTTAGTAACTAAGAATCTCTGCTCTACTCTTTATTTCTCCCTTCGACAGTTCCATTCACATTTAACTGAAGAGTCCTCCTACTCCTTCCTCCTTCACAAGCGAGGAGAGGCCAGCCAGGAGCAGCACCACCTTCATCAGCCGACAGCCGATAGAGAAGGACCACAACTGGCACTTCTGTAGGGGAAGTTCTGAACATAAGCCACAGAAGCTGCTGTGGACGTTGGCACAGGGACCCCTGACAAATGAAAAGGAAGAAATGGACAGTGACATTCATATCTCATCTCCAAGTCAGGAATTACTTTAAGACTGAGAAAAGGAAAACTCACAACAGAATTACACCTGTCCCAAGGCATTCAAGGACGATCATGTCCAGATGGAGCAGAATTGAGAAAACCATTGGTGGGACCCCCTGAGAACTGGAATTCCTGGGCACATGCGGATCAGGGAGGCAGGCAAAAGGAAGACCTAGTTCCTAACCTTGAGTAGATGTTTCCACCGCTCCATGGTTTTCTTGCCAAAAACAGTGAGTCTCTGACTAAAAATTCTAATATCTGCAACTTACACTTGAAATAAATTTCCAATTTCTTTAAAAATCTTCCACATGAAGCAGTTCACAGGTTTTAGCCAAAGGTAAATGAAAACTTCTGCATAATTAGTCAGCAAGATTTTTTTTTAAAAGGATTTTATTTATTTATTTGAGAGAGAGGGAGAGAGAGAGAGCACAAGCAAGGTCAGGGGCAGAGGGAGAGGCAGACTGAGCAGGGAGTCGGACAGGGGACTCCATTCTAGGACCCGAGATTATGACCTGAAGGCAGACAACTGACTGAGCTACCCAAGTGCCCCAGTGAGCATGATTCTTTACATCATTTTTTAATGGAGCTCATGACTTACAATTGCAGCCACTGACTTATTTCTTTCACTTGGATCTATGTACTTTTATGAAGTAACTTTTCAACTACAACTGTAATTAAACAAAGCACTGACATACACTGAATCACTGTACCCCATGAGGCCATAGTTCAAAAAAAAGAAGAAAGTATATTTAATCTCATGGCTCTCGGTACAAATATTCTTCATAATTTTGAGTGCATTTTGTACCAATAAAATTATTTGCCCGTGTTTTCATGTTTACAGTCTAAATTTTCTAATTTTATGAATATGGTTATAAATTACATACAAATACTACTGCAAATTACAAATATTCTGCAAACTAACAACATAGAGCGGAAAGTTCACAAATATCTTATTGATGGAGAGGCATCATCACAGAAGTCTGCAGAACACTGTTCCAGACTACCAGTGACAGTGACCAGGATAATCAAGCCCTAGAAGTTGAATGAGGAGGTCCAGTTATGACGGACTTACAGGCCCAGGGCTTTTGGGAGACAGCAGAGCAGGCACTTACTTGTTTTCTATAAATACTGCTTTTTAAAATTTACCTTAAAAATCTTATAAGCATATTTCCTTTGTAAAGGAAAATAATTTAATTTCCACAATTTACCTTGTGGAAAAAACACAAGGTAAAAAGGAAAGTATCCCCTCATGCAAGAGGTTTTTCATTTTGATTTGAATTTAAAAAAATAGGTGTTAATTCTTAAAAGACATTCATTAATCATAAAAATTTTCCTAAAATATTGAGTTCATTTACATACAAACTAGGAAAAATATGTAACAAATTGGTATGCTTTGAAAAGTACAGAAAATATGTTTTCCTTGCTTTCATCCCACATTAAAGAATTTGGAGAAAAAAAAATGAGTCTCCACCAAGAACTGGAACTAAAGAAGTTATTTTTTTTGATTAGCAAATATGTATTGCACACAATTCTCTAATGAGAACCCAAGAAATTGGTGCCTTTCTTTTCATGTATTTCTAGCTCCATTCCTTTGTTGCTATGTTTCAGCAAATCTCTCCCAGAGTCACTCTGGTGTATGACATACTGTCCAATTAGCTGGCAACATATTTCCCTTTTACCTTCACTGAAATGACCTTACTCTTTCTAGGAGGATTTCATACAATCACCCCATTGAATTAAAACTGCATGAAAAGCTGTACTCACAGACCAACTCCTAGGCAACACAAACCTGTTGAACTAAATCTGAGGTGAGAAATATTCCTGAAGAAAGAGGAGAACAATTATAGTCATTTCCCAATTAATTATTAATTTAATCCAGAATACAATGTCTTGCTAGAATGTGTAACTACAGGTAAAAAAAAAAAATCTGTAAGAATTTAAGCAGTTTATGAATGTATACATATATATTTGAATGTATATACATATTCATCACATGTGATGGATCCCCAAAACAGTTAATTTCATTTGATATGTCTGATCAACCCACATTTGTCACCTATGAACTTAGGGAGGCAGTACAGAAAACGTCAATGCACTGTGTTTTCAAGAGAGCACACTGTTATTTATTACAAGCTTTTTGCAGAGACCCGTTTTGAAGAGAAACAAATGAAGCCAGGGCTTTCAGTAAAGGCAGAATAACTTATTACACTAAATTCAGAACTATCTTAGAATTTAAAATATGGGCTCTGCATTGTTAACCCAACTAAAATATTTCATCCACATTTACCTTTAGAGGAAAAAAGTTTTTGACTGGAGAAAAGGCTTTTTTTAAAAAGGCTGATGGAATTCATGACAAGGGTTTCTAAAGCTGCTTGGAAACCAAATTGTTCTTAAAAAAATATCTCTGATGAGTTAAGTGCAAATGAATCAAACATATGGATTAAATTTCCCTTAAAATACACAAGGGTTTAAAAATTAGAGCAAATATGCTTGGTAAAGTACATTTGAAAAATGTTACAAAACATATTTCAAAATGTTTGAAAAATAGCTTGAGGTATTTTAACAAATTGCAAATGAAGCTTGATTCATCCATCTCTAATTACATAATAATTACTAACACTATAGTTTAGGATTTATGTTCTGTAATACAGTAGTCATACACCATGATTAGCTATTTGTCTAAAAAAGTCATTCAAGATGTGCTAATTGAAAGCATTTTGAACATTCAGAACCAAACTCAGCTCTGGGATAGCTCTGGGGTAGTGCTACAGACACCAAACCCAGAGCCAAGTACACAGAGGCAGTTCTCCTGGTAACTGACAGTGATCATACATACAGCTAATGACTCTGGAACTGTCATCTAGTGGGCAGAGCACTGTCGGGGATCTTATTAATAAAAATAACTGATAGAGCTTTATATTGTTTTAAGTTAGTGGTCTAAATATAATTCATGGAAATTTTCAGAATGACTGATTCATGTAATAAAGAGTTTCCTGAAAAACAAGTAGGTGTATATTTATACTCTGATATAGCTCTGACAGTGACATTCCCCAATTCATTTCAATCCCACAACACAAAAGCCTAAAAGTCTCCTGGTTAAAAAAAAAAAAAAAAAAAAAAAGGCATTTCAGGTGAGGCGCCTAGGTGGCTCAGTCACTTGAGCAGTTGGTTCTTGGTTTTAGCTCGTGTCATGATCTCAGGGTTACTGGATGGTGCCCACATCAGGCTCCACACTCAGCAGGGAGTCTGCTTGGGGGTTCTCTCTCTCTTCCTCTGCTCCTCCCTTGTTCTGTGCTCACTCTCTCTCTCTAAAGTAAACAAATCTTAAAAAAAAATTACAGGAAAGAGAAGGTAAGAGTAATTAATTACATCAGAAAAATGAGTGGACATAACATTTATTTCAAGAATTGAGTACTTTTGCATTTACACTGTTAAAAGTAATCCTGGAATATGGCAAAGGAATAGGCTCTAGAACTAAACTGACCTAATTCTATTCCTTCTTCCACTTCTCAGGGGCCTGACTACTAGAATAAGTCATTCGATAAACTTCAGTTTCCTCTTCTCCAAAAAGAAAATAATGGTATAGCTTACAGCCAATGTACAGATTTAATAAAATAAAAGTATCTAGCACATAGCAAATATTATAAATGTTAGTTCCAATCTATAATGTCAATTTATCTTATACTTAATAACTACCACTAACTTGGGTGAATAGTCTGTATTGGCATCGTGCTTCAGATGCTTAAAGGTTCTTAAGAAATGTTTCTACTGCCTGGCTTACTTTCTCTAAAGCTTATCTGCAGCATCCATCAAGATCCAAAACAGATACAAGTCCTATTTCCCACTTCAAAATGTGGTCCTGAGTACAGATTGTAAAATTTCTCTGGGTTTGGGTCTTTCACTGTAAGATAAAGAGGACTGGACCAAGTCATTTGCTCCCAATTTCATTTGCTTTGGGTTGCTGTTAAGCACCTCTCAAAACTTACATGAAAGGTCCAGAGAAGACCTTAGAAAAAAATAAGAGAAGAGTTGGCCATAAAACTTTTCTGATCATAAAGAGGATAGGAAGCAGTCACTGAACACACTGCTCCTCTCCCTTGATTCCTTTCCCACCTGCCCTCGTGTAATAGGACAAACGGTGGTGAGCAAGGAGCTGGACACATCTTGGGGGAGTGTCTGTGTCTATCTCAGCTGCAGAGATGCAGGCAGCTGGATCTGCCTGAGGTCAAGTCCAGCCAGGGAGGAAGGAAAGCATGCTGACCCTAGCCTCCAGAATCCAAGCCTGAACTGAGAGCCCACACAGCCCTTTCTGGCTATCCATTAGCAAGGCAGCAGCTGATGCTGGCCATACTTTCCCCCACAGTTTCCAACTACATTCCTGACTTCTCTGGGCAAACACCTCAACATTCAAGTATGCTCCTCCATATAAGCAGTCACCATGTCACATCACTAGGCAGCACTGGAGACATGCACTGGAGAAAGTGGCAAGGACTGAAGGGAGTGGGAAGACTCTAGCCACAAATGTTTCCTATTTTTTGTCCCATTTATCGAACTTTTTTCCTTAATAGGTTTTAATAGATCAAATCTTTTTAAAAATAGATCAAATCCTTAATAACAGTCATGGCAGAAGGATGGGGCCGTGAAATTAAACTGATGCTAGGTGCTTTCCAGCTATAAATATTCTACAACTACACAACATAATCATGCATAAACATCTACTTTACACTTGGGTCTACCAGGAACACTTCTGGCAACCAAAGATAAAGCTAAAAAGACCACAGCCTAGAGAAATGACACAAAGCACTAAAGCTCAAAGACTACCAACTCCCTACTACTTACTCCTCATCCCCAAAGAGGAGTTAGGCTGTCCTCCTAACTTATCCATAATCCTAACAAGTCTTTAATGACTGTTTCACTGGATTCACTACAAACTGGAGGGAGGAACTAGAAGAGGAATAAAAGTTGTCAGCCTGAAAACAGAAGAGTAAAAATGCTTTAAATAAGAGGAAACAACCAAAACTCAAAGACCATTTAGTGACAGGCAGAAAAGCCCTGCTACCCCATCTGCTAGCTGCTTAGGGGAACATAACTTAAGGATTAACTCTGAATCACTAAGAAAAGGGTAAGTTCAAGTTCTCCATTTTACAAAGTCAGAGAACAAGTATGATACATTTCAACAAAGTTTCAATAAAAGCCAATTAAAAATAGATTAGAATATGAAAAAAGATGCTCAACCTGTCATTACAGACCCGGAAATTAAAACAGAAATGTTATACCAGTACACATTTATTAGAGTAGCAAAATCAGTAGCAAAATGACTGACACCACCAAATACTGGAGAGCACATGGGGTAACCTGAACCCTCATTCAATTGTTGGTGGGAATGCTAGATGGTAGAGCTCCTATGGAATATGGTTTGGTGGTGTCTTACAAAAGTCCAACATACTCTTAACATATAGTCCAGAAAGCACACTCCTAGGTATTTACTCAAATGAGTTGAAAACTTATGTCCACACAAAAAACTGCCCATGAATGTTCACAGCAGTTTATAGCAATTTCTAAAACTTTTAAGCAACCAAGATGTCCCTCAAACAGATGTGAACATCCATGTAACAGACAAAAAGAAATGAACCATTAAGCCTCAAAAAGACATGGAGGAACCTGAAGTGCAAATTGTTAAGTAACTGTAGGATTCTCACTATATAACATTCTGGAAATGGCAAACTACAGAGGCAGTGCAAAAAAAAAAAAAAAAAAAAAAAAAAAAATCACTGCCCGGGGACTATTCTGTATGATCTTGTAATGGTAGATATAGGACATTATACTTTTATCAAAGCCCACTGAACTGTACAACACAGAGTGAACCTTAAGGTAAACTATGTACTTTGGTAATAATGTATCATAGTGATTCAAGCATAACAAGAGTATATATACCAAGGTGAGATGTCAAGATATCAGAAAGGGGCTTGGAGCATTGTGAGGGGAGCAGAGAAGGGAGGAAGAATTCACCTCACTGTTGAGATTCTCCGCAAATCTACACTGCTCAAAAAATACAGTACAAATTTTAAAAAATAGTTTTGGGAGATTTATAAAATAAGATACAGTCATCTGGAAAATTCACCATATGGAACATCCATTTTGCAATGATGTTACACAAATAAGGCCAAGTATATTTATTAAACCAGTTAGAATTAACTAAAAAGCCACTCTTACCTTATCTGCATCAACATGAAATTATCAGTATAATGTATGGCAAACAAAAGAAGTCAGTTTTACAATATGTGGTTTTTAAGAACATAAACTCCGGGAAAAGTCACTCCTTACTGGTGAGGGGTTTGTTACTTTCACTGGTGGCAGTAAATGGACCAGTGATTGTAGATCAAATAGGAACCACAAAGAAAGCAACACTCTAGGAATTTATTACCAAATCAGAACCTATACACAGACAACTAAGCTCATGGGACTAGCAAAGTAGCAGCTCAAAATGTAAGGAAAAGCACTGTTTAAGGGATAACAATTTAGAAACATCTTTTTCTTTAATTAGGTTTGAAACACTGAGAGACAAACACTGAAACAAGAATCTTAACCAGACACAAACCATCTTAACATGTAATGATCTACTGGAAACTCTCCACATTACGATAACTGAAGGCAACTCCCTGCTACTGTACCAACACATGAACAGACCTGTGTCTGTTCATACACAAAATGTATCTATTTTGTGTTTTCATAAAATACGTGGGTTCTTAGAGAATGGACACAAGAATAACTGGGTTCCAAGATTTTTACATTAAGTTTGCATTTATCAAACTATGAGAAGTGAAGGGAATGTGTGTCTTGTTTGAAATAACTCCTTGAAACAAAACACATCTGAATAAAGAAGCACACCAAAAAGGGAAAGAGTCCTCCAGACATTTCACAGAGGCTTAATTTGGAATAGATGGCTTTGCAAAGGCAAATTATTTTAAATAAAAATTTCAAGATTAAAAAAAATGTAGTGGGAGGAGGGCAAGAGGAGAGAGAAGGAAGTGCTTAAACAAACAAATCTGCATAGATGATGAAGAAAATATAAATATGGTTTCAGTTCATTCCTTCCTAAAACTATGCCTGGTTAACTGAGGTAGACTCTGAAAAAAACAAGTGCAGGGATCCCTGGGTGGCGCAGCGGTTTGGCGCCTGCCTTTGGCCCAGGGCGCGATCCTGGAGACCCGGGATCGAATCCCACGTCGGGCTCCTGGTGCATGGAGCCTGCTTCTCCCTCTGCCTGTGTCTCTGCCTCTCTCTCTCTCTCTCTATGTGACTATCATAAATAAATAAAATTAAAAAAAAAAAAAAAAAAAAAAAACAAGTGCAAAGATTCAGGTTTTCCAAAGGGCAATATATAGTCATTTCAGAGGTGGTAAAACAAAAAGTGTGTTTTATGAACACAAAATTAAATAGGAGCCCTTTTATGGGAAGAAAACACCTTCATACTAATTCCCTATTTGTTATGCCAAACTTCCAAATGTATAAAACCTACATATTGCCAGTGACAAAGCAATATCCACGTTATTTATAGACATATATGAAATAAGGTTGATCAAGAAATGAGAATGGTAAAATAAAAATAAATGTCATTCATTACCTTAATAATTATCCTTTCTTTTTCTTTCTTTTTTTTTTTTTTTTTTTAATTAACAAACAAGTCACTTGGAAATTTAGAAATACCATCCAGTTAAAGAGTTGTCTGGAGCCAGAAAACATTATAAACATTTCAAGAACTACTGTTAATTTGTGAATTATTAAAAATGTATTATCTTAGAGATTTTATTTATAAAGTACTTATACAGTTTCTACATCAAGAAACAATACTAAAAGCAAATTTCCTTTAAAAATTAAATAAATAAGTATGGAAAGTCCAATTTAAAAGTAAAATAAGTAAATATAGTAATTATAACAGAGTTTTTACCCTTTTCTGCAAAACTAATTAGTGGAGATGAGAATATAACATTTGAGGTTCAAATATTTTTATTTCCTAACAAGCCCTCCAAATGTAGTTCTACTCTTTCTATTGTGACAAACTTTTAGATCCACATAAATATTATGTGCATCACAGATTAAGTGATATGTAAAAAATACCATACAATCAAACAATTAAGGAACAAAAGACACAGAAAAATGTCAGAAGAAAAATTACTATTGTTTCCTTCAAGTTAATGTGGCCCTTCTTGGAAAAGGCCAGCAGATATCTTTAATATTTTATGCCTATCACACAGGATACAGGTTAAGGTGATTTATTAACTAAGATAAAAGAAAGAGTGGGGATCTACTGATATACAAAAAGGACTCAATAATCAAGATAATACTGAAGGAGCCAAAGCCCACACAACATGAAATACCTGCCTAAGTCCTTCACTTTAACTCCAGTTAGGGTGGAGTAGAGGGAAACATAACTATGCCATTTTACAATTCTCATCATAGATTCAACACTATATAAGAAACTTCCAATGCAGGAGCTCACACAAACTCAAGCTGTGCAAAACCTAAAGAATATCAGTAACTTTGTGTTCAGTAGAGTCAGGCTACATAGAGCCAAGAGAATGAGTGACAATTATATTGTACACTGGAGCTGTATGCACATATTTTTTTTTCTCTTGAAATACCTGTATGTTTGTTCATAGTAGATACTGCTTGCTCACTTTTTGAGTAATTAGTGGTTTCAGCCTATACTTTTCAGTCAAATATCACATCATAAAACCTGCAATCTCAAGAGCTCAACTAAAGCCCCTAATTATGCAGCTAGACCACAACACGTTTCCTCTTCCAAGAAGTCTTGCTTTTTCTGGAGACAGAGGCCCAAGCCCAAACTGTGTTTTGATCATTCTAGAATCTCTACACTGCCACTTACTAGAAGATAAAAGCCTGTGCATCGTTATTTTCCTGTGTGGATTTCTAGAAGGCTTCAGCCTGTATTTAAAAGTCATTTGTCTGGTAATTTCATCAACACTAAGTTCCTTTAAAAAATAAAATGATTATGAGAGCAAAACATTTACCATAAGCATGTAACATGCATACATGTTTATCATAATTACACATGTGCCACAATTACAAGTGTACATGTTTATAATATACATGAACTTTGGGAAATGGCTCATGAAAATAGATCTATGATACATTGCTCAAACAAACTTCTTGTTTTAAAGCAGATTTAAAGGAGAAAAAGAAACAAACCTGTATATATTATCTTTCCAAAGCATATATAGTTTACTGTGCCTCTCCTTTTAAGATTTGAACTCATTTAATTAGTTGGAGCCAGAAGCAACACAGTGTAATTATAGAAAGTGCCCAGTCAGAACTGCACAGCCTGGTCCAACTTTGTAAGCCACAAAGCTTCCACCCAAGGGTCTTATACACTTGCATTGGTAAGCAACCAATGCAAGTCCGCTGAACAAAGGAACTATCTGATCAGATATCTGCAAGACGGAATAGTACAAAACCCAGTCCTAAGATAATTGTGTTGCAGAGCCCAAGATATCAGGTTTTCAGATGACATAAAGGAACCAAATCATTCTAATTTGATAATGCAACATAGAAAAAAGAAAGCAAAACACCAAAATTTTCTCATTCTGAGTAAGGCAACATACCATCTTGTGATAAAGACAGCATACATACTGTGTACAGTAATGGCTGGACAGAACACCTGAACCATCTCCTCAGGATCCTTGAAGGGGGTTAAGAAATACAAAGCATTCCCCATCCATTGACAGAACAAAATGAGAAAGAGAGAAATAAAAAAGTACACCTAATTCACCATCATAGCAAAGATAAGCTTCTAGGAAGCCTGGGTGTCCAAATACTACTTAACTGTTAATTTTTTAAAATCATAATTAACATATCATTATCCATGAAGAATTTTAAAAAGATGAAAATACATGCCAAGACAAATAACACAAGACCTAGAAAAACAGTCTAACAAGTTTTAGCAATCAAAACAGTTATGTTTTAATGGCTGCCCCTAGGACTTCAGGAAAAAAAAAAAATGTTACTGGATAGCAACAGTTTGCAAGGTCATCTTAGTATGATCATTTATTTCTTTATTTTAAAGTTCATAAATAAAACTTATTTCAATTTTTTAAAATAAATTAATTCAATTAAAATAAAATCATAATGTCTTATAATTTTAACTCATAAACTAGACCTCAGAGGAAAGGGGGTAATTTATAGCATTGCATAAAATACTGGAGTTTTGAATCAGACTTAAGTTATCTGAAAATTATGTAATTCTTAACAGGGAAAAAAATTCTCTTAAACCAAGATACTATGAGTTTTTTTGTTAAGTGTCTAAAAAGTTCTATTATTTTTAGTTTTAAACCAGTGGGTGCTCTCCAAAATGGAGAATTCAAAACAACATCAAGTATAAACTTTAAAAAGCATCACCATTAAAGCACAGGTTGCCCAACCTAAATGGGATAAATGTAACTTTAAAAAAAATAAACAACAGGATATTCTACTTGTGATTAGATACACACCATCTACTTTTTTTGGCCTCTTTTTATCATCTAACCCCTGCTGAACTGAATGTGCACGTCAGATTTCTATTCTAATCTTACTATATGTAGCGTCTAAGTTCTCAACCTAGACAAGAAATTTTAAAATTTCAAATGAATGTCACTCATTAACTACAATGCTATTTTGTTAAACTAGCTGTCTGGAAAACTATATAAAGATTTTGTTTTGTTTGTTTTGCATTAGCCACAGAGAGTGGACTTCTTTAGAATACTAAAGTATTTATTTAGAATATGAAAGTCAAGTTCAGCAAAAATCAATGTTAGAGCTGAGGAAAATAAAGGACTTATCTGAATGTATTGAAATAAAAGTGAAAATAAATCCAGAATTCTAGAATGGAGAAGTGCGTCTTATGCAATCCCACCCTTCCCACTTAAGTACCAGCAAAAAATACTAAAGACCAGAGAAACAATCTGACAAAACACTTCAAAGACCACAAGGCATGAGGTTATTGTAAAACTGCATAAATGATTAGATAGCTAATAGAAGAAATGGTAGGGGAGGAGAGGGTTAAAAATTCAACTATATGATAGACTGTGACAGTAAGAGTGGAATTCTAAAGGTTTAACTAACGAATTCCTTATTTAATTCAAAACTATCATTTTTAACAATAATGAATTTGACACAAACTCAGTTTTGATGTTAAAAGTCGACATATATAGGTCCCTCATGCTCAGAGCCAAGAATAGAAAAAAACAAAACCCAACAAGTACAAGTGCGAAAGAGAGGTCCTTCAAAACCCTTTGTAAACAAGCTTCTCCAAGAGCATACTGATCACTCTTCAGCCTCCCTGACATACTGCTTTGGATGTGCAATATTAACGCATGGAGTACCAGCACAAAGCCAGGTGATGGAGACTATCAGGCTCCCTATGTAAGCTTTTCTTCTTTCCCAGCTATATTTATATTCTTTGTGGTTTTAGGTTTTTTCCTTTAAGGGAAAAGTCTCTCCAATGAAAAGTTCTAAACTTGTTTTTTAAAAAAAAATTGCAGGGAATTTCTTCACATTTTATAAATAAAAATACCAGAAATGAAAGAGCTGACAGAAATTCAAGCAGATCCAAATTCGACCATCCATTTTTCATACTTCTCCAAGTCTGCAGCAGAGACAGACTTAGCAATTTTCTTAAGAGCCAATTCAAAGTCTCCTTTGGTAACAGGCATCTGAAGTTCCTCTTTAGAAAGTGCACGGATCTCTTCTGGACCTAAGCCATTGATTCGCCGTCTCATTGCCATTAAAGAGGCATCCCTAAAAACATACAAAATCAGTGAATACATACTGATCAAAATATTTTAAACACTGTTAACTGTTACAAAGTTAAAGGAAAACATTCAAAAGATCATTTTATGTTTTTCTGATGCTGCTCACAACTTCCCATTTTAGAGATATTCTGAGGGTTCAGAAAAGGTTAAAACAGGATGCAAATGACTTAAACAAAAAATATACTATTAATGAATCCTAAAAGTCTAGTTTGGGCTCAGATATTACAGAATTTTCTTTTCCCCACTTGCTCTTCAGAGACAGCCAAAAAAGTTGGAAACAGAAGTAGAGTTTTGAAATACTAAACTGCACACTTAAAAATGAACACACAAGCTAATGTTAAGATAATTCAAATCTTATACCAGTTTGTATACAACCTAATTAGAGGAGGAAAAGCCAAGAAATTCTTTCTCTGGAACATGAATTTATCTACATATAGTGGAATTCCACGTGGGGCATTGGTGGGCAACTAAAGGGATAAAACCTGGCTTCTCCAGATCCTATTTTCAGTTCCATTCTGATAAGCTGTAAATAATTATGACGGTTTGGAAGAAGTGGACAATTAATGCTTGTAAGAAAGCTATTAGGAAGCCAACCTAAACCAAACTTCAAATTTTTATATATTTTACTACAGTGATACCAGAAACTAGTAGGAGCTTATATGCCACTAAACTTACATGCACATAGGAAAAATACTAGTACAAAAAGTGAGAAACAGATATTAAAGTTTTAAAAAAACTGCTGCTGATGTCAATTTAAGGATAGTTAAGATGCTCAGAACTAAAAGAAAATCCTCTTCGATGAGTGAATTGTCTACAAAATATGATATCACTAAATTGAAAGGGAAATATTTGATGTATTTTATAAAATATATATTTCCCAGCTTAAACTGGTCAACTTGCTTGCTTATCTGCATGTAGTAAAATAATGTCAACCAAAACTAAATTTTATGTTGGTTGACTCAACTAGGATCCAATTTAGAGCTAAAACGACCTTAGCTTGTCAAAAGTCATATCAAGTTAAGTACAATGCCTTAAAAATGAAAAGATAGAAAAGGTGACCATATTGTTATACAATTATTCATCTAACAGTGATGAACGATGTAGAAAAGAAACAGGACAAATGAGAAATCATTTCAAGGAAATCAGTTGCTACTTTACTTTCATGTAAGAGCTAATAACAATATTAACTTCAAGACCAAACCTCCTGCCAAATCTATACCTAATATCTAAGTCACAGATTAAAAAAAATATATACACACGCACACACACACACATACCTGCAAACATTAGTTATATCAGCACCAGAATAGCCCTCTATCTTCTCTGCTATATCTTCCAGTTGAATGTCAGGATCCAGTTCAACTTCACGAAGATTAATCTTCAGCAGCTCAGTTCTTCCTTTTGCTGTTAGAAGATTTTTTTTGTTACTGTAGGATGTTTTACTTTACAAATCATTTGATGAGAAATTATATATTAAGATTCAGGAAAAGAAAGAGTAGTAAATAACTTGAGTCCACCTACTATTACCAACTTACTGCATGACTTAGAATTACTGAATTTCCTATGTGCCTTGGTAGCAATAATAATTGAAACAAAACTCAAAGTTTTACTTATAAATTGTGAAGATACTTGCTGTGAAAACAAAGGATCTGAGATCCTTTATGAATAATAAAATTAATATTCAAGTACAAGATATATTTTTAGTAGAAAATAACATTTAGTCTAGTTTTATAAAGCTAGATTGCATCACTTGTGAATCACTTTGCTCATCTTTACTGTGATATAGAAAAAGATTTCCTAGGCTATAAGAAATCAGCAATTGACACGAAACACTTACTAATGTGTTTTTAACTTGGGGAACCAGCTCTCATACATTTGCTCTTTCAGTATGACTGAAATGTGTATTGTACTGTGTAAGTTCAAATGAGTTACAGAATTACTTAAAATAACCAATCATGCTTGCTGTTTTACTATCAGTTTTAATGGCAAATTTGCTATTTAATACAGCAAACAGACTGCATCTGGCTTTCTACTATTTCCTGATATATAAAATGAAATATAATTTTCCCCAACTTTTATTTTGAAAAATTTTAAATCTACAGGTTACAAAAAAAAAAAAATCATTGAACACCCATTAACCTTTCATCTAGATTCATCAACTGTCAATATTTTGCCACTATGTATCCATACAATTATCACACTTATCACTGTGGTACATTACTACACACTGGTACATTAGAATCATCTAATACACAATCCAGATTAAAATGTCCTCATTTTCCCCAGGCCTTTCTTTATAACTTTCTTAAAAACCATCACGTGTTACATTTAGTTATCATATCTCTTTAGTCTTCTTTAATCTAAAATAGTTCCCCAATGTTTGTTTTTGTTTTTCATGACATTGACAATTCCCCAAATGATCATACAGAGTCAAAGCATTCCAGTGAAGATCTCAACAGGTCTGTGGATCTGAATAGGCAGATACTAAAATGTTTATGGAAATGGAAAGAATCAAGAACAACCAAGACACACTGGAAAAACAACAATAAGGCAGGAGGAACTGCTCTATCAGAATTGAAGACTTATTACAAAGCAACAGGATTCAAATCAGTGCAATACTCTTGCAGAGATAAACAGATCAATGATACAGAATAGGAAGCCTAGAAGCAGAGTAAAGCATATGCTATAGACACCTGATTTATGACAATGCTGGTTTAAGTAGTAGGAGAAAGGATGCCAGAACAGCTACTATCTACAGAGTAAAAAAATATCCTACCTCATACCATACATAAAAATCGGTGCCAGATAGATTACTACTCTAAACATAAGATGTAAAATTACAAAAAAAAAAAAAAATGTAAAATTACAAGTCATTTTAGAAGATAAAGCAGGAAATATCTTAATGACTTCAAAGAGAATTTTTTAAAAAGATTTATTTATTTATGATAGACATAGAGAGAGTGAGAGAGAGAGAGAGAGAGAGAGGCAGAGACACAGGCAGAGGGAGAAGCAGGCTCCATACCGGGAGCCTGACGTGGGACTCGATCTCGGGACTCCAGGATCGCGCCCTGGGCCAAATGCAGGCGCTAAACCGCTGAGCCACCCAGGGATCCCCTATTCTTGATATATAATTTATACACACACATACATACACACACATATATATACATACACACATGTATATATTCAAAAAGTTGTCCACAAAGGAAAAGACTAAAAAAACTGACTACATTAAAATTAGTCCGTTCAAGTGGTAAAGCTTCCATCTTTACCACTAGTTCACCAAAAGACTCTGTAAAAAGAGTGAAAGCACAGAAGCTACAGGGTTTGGGAAAATATTTACAACATATGTAAGTAACAAATTACTTATATCCAGAATATTTAAAGAACTACAAATATAAAGAAAAGTCAACCACCTAACATAAACATGGGCAAAATATTTGAACAGATATAAACAAAATTCCAATGGCTAATAAAGGAAAAGATACTCAAACTATTTAAAGAACAAAATAAAAATTAAACCATAATGAGAGAGCACTGAACACCAAGAGATATAAATTTAAAAGTCTAAAGTTTTGGAAAAATGTGAAGCAACGAGAACTCCAAAGTATAAAAACTCCAAGTGTAAAAACCACTTTGGAACAACCACTTGGGAAGATAGATTGGATTTATCTATTATTGTTCTAGCTATCCAACATGACCAGCAATTCACTGCAAAGATGGAATGCTCCATCTCAACCTAAAGAAACGTTGGCATTTTCACCATTATACAAGTATAAAAATATTCATAATAATACTATCATAACTGCCTAAAATTGGAAACAATGAAAATGTCCATCAAATAATATGATGGATAACTGTGGTATAATTATATAATGGATAATTATATAATGGATATATAAATGCTGAATAGTGTCTCCCTCACCCCCGGAGTTTTACACTGAAGTCTTAACATCCAATACTTCAGAATGTGACTATATTTGAAAATAGGGCCTTTAAAGGGGTAATTAAAGTAAAATGAGGCCAAATGGGTAGGCCCTAATCCAGTCTCACTGGTGTCTTTAAAAGAAGAGATTACGAGAGAGAGAGACACACACACACACACACACACACACGAAGGAAGACCACATAAAGACACTGGGGGAAAAATGGCTATCTATAAGCCAAGGAAAGAGGCCCCAGAATGAAACAGTACTTTGCTTGATCTTGGACTTCTAGGCTAAGAAAATAAATTTCTGTTGTATAAGCGACGCAGTCCATGGTACCTTGTAATGGCAGCCCTAGCGGACAAAAGTGAACAGCATCTAGATATAATATGGATGAATCTTAAAAATGTACTTGAACAAAAGAAGCAAAATAAACACAATTAGTGGGATTCAATTTCAGTTTTAAAAAAGATAAAATTTTGTTCGAGGATACATTATTAGGTGAGAAAATTATATGATAAAAACAAATTATTTCCAACAGTGATTACCACCAGGGAGCGGGAAGGGAGCTGTGCTAGGGAAAGAATATACTAGTAGAAGAACATACATACTGGGAACTTCTGAGGTCTGATAATGCTCCATTTCTTGTCCTAGAAAGTAGTTACGTGGTTGTTTGCCAATTACTGGGTAGACTGAACTAAATTTTATTTTGTTTTTTTTTTAAGATTTTATTTATTTTATTTTATTTATTAATGAGAGAGAGAAAGAGAGAGAGGCAGAGACACAGGCAGAGGGAGAAGCAGGCTCCATGCAGGGAGCCTGATGTGGGATTCGATCCCGGGACTCCAGGATCACGCCCTGGGCCGAAGGCAGGCGCCAAACCGCTGAGCCACCCAGGGATCCCCCTGAACTAAATTTTAATACACGGTTCCATAATGAGTTACATTTCTCATTCACACATACAAAGTGAGGCAAAGCAAATCAATGCAAAGGACAGCCACAGTGGAAGAGAAGCATGCAGGCTTTATCTGGGATTGCCAGGAAAAAAGGAAGAGCATGAGTAGGAAATCTTTACCTCCAGAATTCCTTAATCTTGGGAACTCCTTATCCTTAATCATCCCCAGCCAATAGGCCTACCTTATAGTTCACTATGGTAGAGAGCCAAAGAAGTCCTACACTCAGGTGGCCAGCAAGAAGGGAAAAAAAGAGGGAAGGGCAGGGAGCTCCTTCCTAGGTCTGCTGCCTCAGGAAGTGGTTGTGCTCCTGATGCCTCAGTAAGAACTCTGAATTCAATCTACTGTGATTTCATAGTGCTCCATGCATATCAGGTGAATGTTAGTGAACAAAATTATCACTTTGCTCTCTTAGTGATATGCTAGAATATCACTATATTTGTAAATCAAAATGTTTTACTGCAGCCTGCCCTAAGAACTCAAAACACCAAGTTCAATATAATGCATTATCCCACAGAAACCAGGTTCTAGACAGTCATCTTACATGAACTCTAGAACATGCTCAAAGTGAGGGCCTGGTGGTACTGAAGCCTAGTAGAAGCATCCTTTTCTCTGGTAACTATAATTTGGGGAAAATAACTTTAATTGTTTTATCAGTGATTTGTTAGAAGATTCCAAGTAGAATTTATCAGCTCTATAAATCTAAATAATATTGTAGAGGATTTAACTAGAAATAATTAAGTTAATAATAAAGAACTGCCAATGCCACATAACCAAGTCAGTATACATTCTAAATTTAAATAAACATTGTTAAAAGAATCATACACTTCTTGTACTAACTACTGTTCTTGTACTAACAATTCTTCTTGAGCATGCTTGACAGGCCAGCATAGCAGATAGCAAGTATGTGCTCTGGGGCCAGACTATCTGGGCTCACAGCCCTGCTCCATCTCACTGGATAGGATACTTAACCCCTTGGTACCTCAGTTTCCTCACATGTCAAATAAAGATAAGAACAGAATCTGTTGCATAAGGCTTGTGAGGGTTAAATAAGTTAATACTTGTAAAGCCTGGCCCACAGCACTCAAAAAATGTTCATTGTCCCCCACCACCACCACCTCCTCCACCATCATTGGTCAATCAACAAACAACATTAGAGGGAGACACAGAAAACCCAGATCCTTTCTATTAAGGACCATCTGAGACACAGACAATCCAGAGAAGGTAGATAGGCCAGGCCAAAGAAGCCTCCACAGAATTAGCATGCTTTAATGTCGACTTTGAAAAATCAATAAAGTCTTTTTAAAGTTTTATTTATTTAAGTAATCTCTATACTCAATGTGGGGCTCAAACAACCTCAAGATCGAGAGTCACATATCCTCTTTTGACAAAGCCAGCCAGGCACCCTAATGGATTTCTTGTTCTTTTTTTTTTTTTTTTTTTTTTAAGTAAGCTCCATGCCCAACATGGGACTTGAACTCACGACTTCAAGATAAAGAGTTGCTTGCTCTATGGACTGAGCCAGACAGGGGCCCCAATAAAATTTAAATAGAGGCAAAGAGAGACAATAACCTAGGAAATGGGAGTACCATAAATAATGACACAGAAGTAAGAAGAAGCAAGCATATACCAGAGTTCAGGGGAGGGTGAGGAAGGGAAGTAGAAAAGTACAAAAGAGGGATGCCTGGGTGGCTCAGCAGTTGAGTGTCTGCCTTTGGCTCAGGGCATGATCTCAGGGTCCTAGGATCAAGTCCTGCATTGGGCTCCCTGGGAGGAGTCTGCTTCTCCCTCTGCCTATGTCTCTGCCTCTCTGTCTCTCATGAATAAATAAAATCTTAAAAAAAAAAAAAAAGTACAAAAGAGGACTGAGAAATGCAAATGGACGCAAGTAAAACAGATAAGAACCTGCAGTTTAAAAAAAAAAACTTGATGTGATAGGAAATTAGACTCAGAGTCTAAGAGACTCTAGAATACTTTAGTGATTTAGGGAGGTTATTCTAAAAGCAAAATATAATTAAATGAAAGGGACTGAAAAAAAAGTTCATAAAGCCGACCAGGGGGGTTGCTGCCGTAATTCAGATGCATAAAAAAGAAGAGATTTAGCATAAGGCCAAGCTCCGGCTGTGCCTGTCATTGTGCTTTTAGTTAACTATGGCAGATTGCATTTACCAGGATGACTGCAACACATGCTTCTACAATGTGGTCTTGCTGCTGTGCCACCCAGAGGTAGCCTAACTTGAAAATGGGTAGGGTTGTAAATACTTCAACCCAGGGTACAGCAGAAGTGACACTATACAACCTCTAAGACTAGGTTAAAAAAGCAATACCACTACCACCTTTTCCAGTGGAACATCTGGAGGCCTGAGCTACCATCTATGGAATCTGACTATCTTGAATCCCGCTATACCCAGCCCAGGCCACATGGAATGGCCACAAGGTAAGAAGGAAGTGTTCCAGAAAGACAAGCTCCAGCTGAGGCCTCAGAGGTGGCTTTTGTTTCATGTATTCTCATTTTTATGTTCTTTCCTTCTCCAACTAAAAATTTATTTTCATGGGTTGCTTTTGTTCATAAAATGCCCTTCAACTTTTTTTTTTTTTTTTTTTACTTTCATATAATCTTTTCTTTCCATTAATTTTACCCTAGATTTCTAAATCATTCTTTCAGGTCTCTCAGCTTTCCAAATGTTATTGTTTTGTCTATTTCAGATCCTTCTATCAGATGCTCCAGCCACAGAGCTGTCTATTCATTTTCAAGCAACCACACCTTTGTTTCTGTTTTCCTCTATGAAAATAAATGAAAATGCAACTTCTTCCATGAAGTCTCCCCAAAGCCTTTGGTCAGAATTCATTACTCCTCATTCTCCACTCCAAAGTACCATGGAGCAGAGGAGAGGTGAGGGGGTGATGCAGGAAAATAGGTGATTGGGATTAAGGAGTGTACTAGTTGTGATGAGCACTGGGTGTCATATCTAAGTGTTGAATCACTATATTATACACCTGAAACTAATATTACAATGTACTGGAATTTACATTATACCGAAACAAACTAGTTTGTGAAGAATTTAAATAAAAAACTTTAAAAGTTCCAGTGACCTGTGCAACAATATCAAAGTCCAATATACACGCAGAATAAATAAAAGTAAAACTCTACAGAATAAATCATAGTAAAATTGCTGAAAACAAAAAGATAAACAGAGTACCTTAACAACCACAGACAGGGGCACCTACATGGCTCAGTCAGTTAAGCATCCAACTCTTGATTTTGGCTTAGGTCATGATCTCAAGGTCGTGAGATTGAGCCCCACTCTGGGCTCCACACTGGGTGTGGAGCCTGCTTAAGATTCTCTCTCTCCTTCTCCCTCTGCTCCTCACTACCTCCCTCGAAAAAAAAATTAAGGACAACCACTAAAGAAAATTCCAACCTGTTTCTATAGCTAAACATATACTACCATATGACATATGACATAAAGCATAGCTTTATTTACAACAGTCCCAAAACAGAAACCACTTGAATATCCATCAATAAGAGAACGGATAAACTGTAATATAGCCATATAATGAAATGCTACCCACCAGTAAAAAAAATAACATTGACAAACCTCAAAATAATTATGCTGAATGAAAAACAGTCTCAAAATAATTCATACTATATGATCCTACTTATGAAATTCAAATAATCTATGGTGGCAAAGATCAGATCGATGGTTGCCTCGGGTAGAAGGTACTGAGGAGAGAAGGTTGGGCTGCAAAGAAACACAAGAAATCCTTTGAGGATGAAAGATATGTTCTGCATCCTGATTGTGGTATGGTTTCATGGCTGTATACAACTGTCAAGATCATCAAATTTTAAATGGATGAAATTGATTATATATAAATCATTCTTCAATAGAGTTGATTTTAAAGAACAATAGCCAGAGGGGAAAAGATACACTACAAACAATGGTATGAATGACAGCAGACCTCACAAGAGAAACCAGGCCAGGCCAAAAAATGACAAAATGACATCTTTATAAGTAACGAAAGAAAAAAACAAAACAAACAAAAAACTTCTCTCAACCCAGAATTATTTATCAATCAAAAATACCCTTCAGAAATAAGGGTGAAAGACATCTCAGATAACAAAAACTGAACTTAATGCTGGCAGACCCTAAACAGAAATGTTAAGGGAAGTTTTCTAGACAAATGGGAGATGAACCTATATGGAAATCTGGACCTTAAAAAAGAAAAGCAGAGAGTAGTGGGGATGTTAAATATGTAGGCAAATAGAAAATCTACTTTTTGTGCTCCTCTTAAGTTTATTTTTTTTATGACTTTATTTATTCATTAGAGACACAGAGAGGGAGAGAGAGAGAGAGAGAGAGAGGCAGAGAAACAGGCAGAGGGAGAAGCAAGCTCCATGCAGGGGGCCCGACATGGGACTTGATCCCGGGTCTCCAGGATCAGGCCCTCGGCTGAACGCGGCGCTAAACCGCTGAGCCACCTGAGCTGCCCTTAAGTTAAGTTTAAACTGACAATTTATATTTCATTAGATCGTGGAATCTATACTGAATGTAGGTATAAAATACATGACAAAATAGCACAAAGACTGGGTGGGGAGGCAAATAGTTCTTACATTTTACATGAAGGTACAACTAAGTCAACTGTGAAGAGTTACAGATGCATACTATAATCCGTAGATTAACTGCTTAAAAAAACAGGGATAGGTAAAAATTCAATAAAGGAATTAAAGTAGATACTAAAAAAAACAATTAATTATCGAAAGAAATTAAGAAGAGAGGTACAGAGAAACAAAAGGGAAAATAATAAGATGACATAAACACAGCCATACCAATGATTATATTATATTTAAATGGACTACAATTAATTTTTTTTAGATTTTATTTATTTGAGAGAGTATGAGAGAAAGAGAGTGCACAAGCAGGGGTGGGGACGGAGAGAGAGGGACAAGAGATTCCCCACTGAGCAGGGAGCCCGATGCGGGGCATGATCCCAGGACCCTGAGAGATCATGACCTGAGCTGAAGGCAGACACTTAACCTACTGAGCCACCCAGAAGCCCCTAAATACTCCAATTAAAAAAGTAGAAATAAACTGGATAAATAGCAAGACTCAAATATATGCTGTCTATAAGAACTGAACTATAAATATAAGGACATGGTGAAAACTAAAGGAAGAAAGTAGATATATCATGCAAACAATAAGCAAAAGAAAGACAGGCTATATTAGTAGCAAAGTAAGCAACAAATCAAAGGGTCTAACCAGAGATAGTGAAAGATATTTCATAATGGTAGAAGGACAAAGAAGATATAACAATGATAACTGTTTATGTACCTAATGATAGAACTTCAAAATGTATAAAGCAGGGCAGCCCCAGTGGCGCAGCAGTTTAGCGCTGCCTGCAGCCCAGGGCATGATCCTGAAGTCCCAGGATCGAGTCCCACATCAGGCTCTCTGCATGGAGCCTGCTCCTCCCTCTGCCTGTGTCTCTGCCTCTCTCTCTCTCTCTGCATCTCTATGAATAAATAAAATCTTTAAAAAAAAATTTTTTTAAATGTATAAAGCAAAAATTCACAGAATTAAAGCAAACAATAAACAAATTCACAATAATACTTGGAGTTCAACACCCCACTCTCAGTAAGTGGTAGAAAAACCAGAGTAAAAAAATCAGTAAGGATCTAAAAGATTTGAACAGTACTATTATACTAACTTGATCTGACCAATAATTATAGAATATTATAATCAACAAGTACAGAATGCTCTATTTAACTGCAACTGAAACATTCACCAAGAAAGACTTTGTGCTGAATCATAAAATAAATTCAATAAAATTAAAAATTGACATTCTACTGAGTAGTACCTGATTATACTGGAATTAAGTTAGAAATTTAAAAAAGGAAAAACAGAAAGTATTTCTAATTGAATAGTAAAGAAAACATGCTATCGCAAAATTTGTAGGATAAAGCCAAAGCAGTGCATAAAGAGAAATTTAAGCTTTAAATGTTTATATTTAGAAACAGAAGAAAGGTTTAAACTCTATAGTGTTAAGTGTATAACTTCAGGAAAAAAAAGAGACTAAACTCAAAGTATAATGGAGAAATAAGAGAAAGTCAATGAAATAGGAAACAGAAAAATTACAAAGCAAAAAAGTGGATTTTCAAAAATATTAATAATTTTGATAAATCTCTAGCAAGATGATCATGAAAAAGAGATAAAATACAAATGACCAATTTTAAGAATGAAAACAGAGCCTATTAGTATACATTCTACTGATAATAAGGGGAAAATAAGGTATATAGATTTGTATTACGTGAACTTAAGCAAAGCTGTAATTTCATTTCCCAGCATTCACAGAGCACAGCTCTGGTTGAGTCATTATGGGTGCTATTTGAAAGGCAGAAGTAAGTCAACTCAGAAAGTTGGTTCAGGGCATGAAGTGCAATTTGCAGCTCAAGCATACTGTCACTTATCTTCTGGCTCACCTGCTAGTATGGAGCAGTTCCTGCTAGATTTCCTCCTTCGGCTTTTCTGACTCCCAACCAGGTGTATATTTAATATTGTTACAATAGAGCACCTCAGTAATCAAAGCTGTAAGTCTTAGAAGCAATGAGAGCCCACCATGGGTTCCAGTCTATCCTCATGGGGTTCTAGCTCATCCTCACAGGTTATAATTTGTCCTTGTTTCCACCACTTCATCTTTTCTTCCTGAATTGCCTTCACTATTGATTTCAGTTTCCAGAACTAGACATGAAATCAACAGCCTCACATGAATCCTTTAGTCAGCTTGCACATTTGTATTAGGTCAAATCCCAGTTTGACAATTTAGAAGAAATGGACAAATTTTTTGAAGGACAAGCTACCAAAGCTTACTTAAGAAAAAATAGAGGGGCATCTGGATGGTGCAGTTGGTTAAGTATTTGACTCTTTGTTTTGGCTCAGGTCTTAATCTCAGGGTGGTGAGATCAAGTACCAAGTCAGGCTCTGTGCTCAGCAGGGATTCTGCTTAGAGTTTCTCTTGTCCCTCTCCTTCTGCCACTCCCCCCAACCCACTAGTGCGCTCTTGCTCTCTCTCTCTCTCTCTCTCCCAAATAAGTAAATAAACCTTTAGAAAAGAAAAACAGATAACCTGATTAGATAGCCCTACACTTATTTTTAAATCAATGGAACAGAGCTGAGAAATAGATTCACACATACATAGCAAAATAATTTTCAACAAAGGTACCAAAATAACTCAATGAAAAGAAAACTTAACAAGTGGTGCCAGAATAACTATATATAGTTATATATAACTAGTTATATATAACTATATATATAGTGTGTATATATAGTTATATATATAGTGTATATAGTTATATATATATATAAAACTATATATATACTCAACCTCTGACACTATATATACACAAAATTACTCCAATATGGATCATACATTTAACTATTTTCTGAAAGAAAAATAGGAGAAAACCTTTGCTCTTTGGCATAAGCAAAGATTTCTTAAGACACAGAACACATGATCCATAAAAGAAAAACTTGACAAGAGGACTTCGTCAAAATTAAAACTTCTGCTTATCAATAGACACTATAAAGAAAACTGAAAGGCAAAATAGAAGAAAATACTCAAAATGCATGTATCTGGTAAAGAACTATACAGCATTAATAAAACAACAATAAATCAAAAACTGAGCTAAAGTGCTCGCTTCAGCAGCACATAATACTAAAAAAAAAAAAGAAAGAAAGAAAAGAAAGAAAAAGAAAAAAACCTGAGCAAAGGACTTGAAAAGACACTGCACAAAAGATAAACCAAGGACCAAGAGGCACACAAAAAGGCACTCCACATCATTAGTCATTAGAAAAATGCAAATTAAAGATGTGAGATAGTATTTCAGACTTGGTAGGATGATTAAAATTAAAATACTGACCATACCAAATGTTGGTAAAGATATGGAAATACTGGAATTCTCATTCGTTGATGGTGAAAGTGTAAAACGGTAGATCACTTTTTAGGAAAACAATTTGGGTATTATAAAGTTAAATACAAACATATCTAACCTAGAACCCACCTATTCTATTCTTAGCTATGTTCCCCCAAAGAATCATTCATCCATAAAAAGATTTGTATAAGGAGTATTTATATTTCATTCCTAATAGCCCCAAACTAGAAATAACTCCAATGTCCATCAGAAAAGGAAATAAACACTGGTATAATCATATCAAGAATAGGGATCCCTGGGTGGCGCAGCGGTTTGGTGCCTGCCTTTGGCCCAGGGCGCGATCCTGGAGACCCAGGATCGAATCCTACGTCGGGCTCCCGGTGCATGGAGCCTGCTTCTCCCTCTGCCTGTGTCTCTGCCTCTCTCTCTCTCTCTCTCTCTCTCTCTCTCTGTGTGTGTGACTATCATAAATAAAAAAAAAAAATCATATCAAGAATAATCAATACATGTAACCATATGTATGAATCTCAAAACATTATGTTGAGTGAAAGTAACAGATATACCAGAGTACCCACGTTATGATTCCATTTACATGAAGCTTAGTAATAGATGAAACTAATCTATGGTGATAAAAATCAGGAAACTTAACACCTATTGAAGGTTGGAATTAACTGGTAGTTCCTGAGGTGACAGAAATATACTACATCTTGAGAAGGGTACTGATTAAACAGGATTATTCATTTGTCAAAACTCAGCAAATTCCATACCTAAGGTTTATACACTTCATTCCATGTAAATTTTATCTCACTATAAAAAGAAAAAAAGTTCACTTATGAAAATTTCAAGTCATTAATAGGATGAAGTTGTATTTTTCAAAGAAGCATATTTTTAAGAAAATCCCAAGAGGAAAAAAAAAAATCCCAAGAGGACTTTAATCCCTTAAGATTTAATGAGGACTTTACATTTAAAAGTAAAACTTTAGATATCCTTTCAAATTTATTAACATGAATATTGCTCCGAATGTAAGAACTGCTCTGAAATGAAATGTCAGGAACTTCAACAGAGTACTACTGTGGGCCTCTCTTTCCATCTACTACAAATTGATTTTGTGATGCTAGAAACTTTAAGCAGAATGCCAATGGACTAAAGACTTAAAGAGAAATGGAAAAAGGTAACAGGAAGTAAAAAAAAAAAAAAACAAAAAGAAAAGAAAAGAAAAGAAAAATATATTAAAAGGAAGGCATCATACCTGTTGGGAGAGGTATATATATCCTCTTTTCTAATCTCCTTCTCAAAGCTTCATCAATGTCCCATGGGAAATTAGTAGCGGCCAATACCATAACCATTTTGGAAGGATCATCATTCTCTAAAGCTCCTCCAACTCCTATACACAATAAGGGGAAAAGGTGTTTTTCTTATAGTACCTTATTCTCTCATTCAACTAACATTTCTAAGCATCAGCCAGAGAATTTGTAATAGTCTCAATGACGAAAATAATGCCATCCTTCTGACCTCAGTATGATGTTAGGACCCGACGCATCAACAGTTAACTACAAAACAAAGAGGTAATAGAATTCATATAATCTATTACAGGATTCTAATCCAATAAGAAAACCCATCTTTTTCTGAAGAAAATGAATATGTAGTTGCTCTGAAAAGGCATGGGAGATTATGCTGTTTTATCCCTTTTTTAAATCATGAAGTCCCTCAAAAAAAAATTATTTTAGTTGTTAGTTTAATTTATTTTCTCAAGAACAGAAGAAGGTTCACTTTTACTAATGTACTAGCATGCAATCATAATATACTGCAAACATTTTTCTCCTTCAAACTTCTAAGTGACTTGAAAAAAAATAAACAAAAAATTTGAGAATGAACCTAATAGTACTGAAAATACCACTTTTTTTATACCAAATCAAACATATGTACCTTGAGTCTACTTTTTCAGAACCAAAGTTTTAGAATACAAAGCTTCAGGTTACCCAATGGAAACTCTGGAAAATGTGCAGTAAAACAAAACAAAACAAAACAAAAAAATCCCAAAACATCAAAAACTAACAAACTTTATTGCTAAAAGTTTGTATTTGTGACCTGGCACAACAAAGTAGTGACTTTAAAGCAACTCAGTTCAATATGGTATTTTCCTAATAAATTATTACTAAACTCCTGTTTCAATCACTATCACAAAGAATCAAGCTATCCAATTAATAATCAACAGTAGTCACAAATACCCCTTGATGAAATTCAGCTGACTAAATTTATATTCAGTGATATTTTTAAAACAACTAATGTGTTTCTCCTCTAGATCCTTCCCTCAACATATAACATAGTCACTTCTTTCTCTCATACTTTAGCAGAAATTAAAATGATAAACTCATTAAGGGAAGGGACTCATACTACACTGATTTATGTATCCTTACAGTGCCTGACACTATATATGACACACACTGTAAGTATTCGGTAAGTATCCAAAGTTTCTGTATAACCATAGCGGTTTTGAAACAACACATTCTAGATTTTTTTTTTTTAAGATTTTATTTATTTATTCATAGACACAGAGAGAGAGAGAGAGAGAGGCAGAGACACAGGCAGAAGGAGAAGCAGGCTCCATGCAGGGAGCCCGATGTGGGACTCGATCCCGGGTCTCCAGGATCACACCCCAGGCTGCAGGCGGCGCCAAACCGCTGCGCCACCAGGGCTGCCCGATTTTTTTTTTTTTTTTAAACACATTTTACTTTTGCCACACAACGACCACAGTAATAAAGCTCTAAAGGCAGCTCTGGCCCATTACTCTCTTCCTTCAATGCCACTTCTTTGTCTGATTAAGTACCAAAGCTTCAAAGCCCAACTTGGCTGTTTCCTTCCATGACTCCCTTAGTCTGGGTGGTGCCTTTCCTACTGTGTTTTTACCACACCCAGAGTTTAGTTCTACCATACAATTTATGACGTATTGTTAAGTTGCCTGCTTCCCAACTACATCAGTAGTTCTACTTTTTGGTTCATGATCCTTTTATAATCTTTTTTTTTTTTTTTTTTTTTTTTTTACTTTTATACTCTTAAGAATGACTGAGCTCCACAGAGCTTTTGTGTGTATGGAATAGATCTATCAATATTGGGATCCCTGGGTGGCGCAGCGGTTTAGCGCCTGCCTTTGGCCCAGGGCACGATCCTGGAGACCCGGGATCGAATCCCACGTTGGGCTCCCGGTGCATGGAGCCTGCTTCTCCCTCTGCCTATGTCTCTGCCTCTCTCTTCTCCCTCTGTGTGTGTGACTATCATAAATAAATAAAAATTAAAAAAGAAAAGATCTATCAATATTTACTATTAGAAATCAAAACAGAATTTTTAATTCACTTTAAAGTAATAAATCTATTATTTATTAATATAAATAGCATTTTGTGGAAAATATAATTTTTCAAAACCAAAAATAATTAGTAAAAACAGTGGCATTTCCTTACATTTTTGTAAATCTCTTTAATGTCTGACTCAACAGAGAATAGCTAGATTCTCCTATCTGCTTCCGCTTTCCATCTATTATGGCATCCCAAATGTCTTGTGGCCTCTGAAACACTTCACTGTATTCTCATGAGAGAATGAGAATGAAAAAGGGCAAATAAAGTCTTGCTATTATCATGAAAATGATTTACCCTTGCAGACCTTTTAAAAGGGACTTAAAGATCCCTGGGGCCCTGGACCACATCTTTGGAACCTCTGCAGTCCTAGTAAACCCCTTACCAGCCATGACATTCCTTTTCTTTGTAACCTCAGAACTTAGAATGGTACATGATTCACAACATGTATGCAATAAATGCTATCTCAGTGCATGAACAAACTGAACAAGTGGGTGGATGAACAAATGATTACAAATAAATTCAGGCTGCCTTTTAGTCCACTCACTGAGAATTTCCACCAATATGAATCTACACAAAATTCAAAAAGAAAATATAACAGCTTGTGGACAGTAATTAAATATCAATTACCATCCATCTGAATGAGTAGTTCAGACTTGACTCTGCGACTTGCCTCATGTTCATCTGAGGTTCCTCTTCGACTACAGATAGAATCTATTTCATCGATGAAGATCGTAGTGGGCGCATAAAATCTAGCCTTTGTAAAAAAACATTTTAAAGAAACCATTCAATAAGCTCATAAAATAATCTGAATTTTTTAATGCCATTTCCTCCTCCTAAAATAACGGTAAAAAAAAAAAAAAAGCAGAAATTTCTCACTGCTTTAATGCCACCATTTGATTACTGACAGAGATTAAATCATTTATATCAGAAAATGGATATTTCTAAAAATAAAAGTTAGATGGTTGGTGAAGGTGGATGACAGATACATGGGGATTCATAGTACTATTATTTCTACTTTTGTGTTTGAAAATTTCCTAATATAAATCTTCTTAAAGATAAATTATCAATCTCCATCTTCAAATACATATTCTTAAATAACTACTGCAAGTCCCTAATGAAAAAGGAAAACTTTAACGATAGGTCAATTTCTGATTTTTATATATTTTTTTAAAGATTTTGTTTATTCATTTGAGACAGAGACTGAGAGAGAGAACATAAGCAGGAGGGAGAGGGAGAAGCAGGCTCCCCACTGAGCCGGGAGCCTGATATGTGACTCGATCCCAGGACCCAGGGATCATGACCTGAGCCAAAGACAGATGCTTAACCATCTGAGCCACCCAGGTGCCTAATTTCTGATTTTTAAAATATATACTAAAATATACTCAGCTCAACCAGCTCATTAGAAATCCTGAAATATCAAACCATACATATTACTTCCAAAGTGTCTTCCACCCTCACTGGATAAGCTGCCCTTATCTCAGAGAGGAAGAAACACTGAAGACACATCAACCCTCCAAAAAAGCCACCACCTTATACCTTACTCATGTGTCAAGAACTGTTCAACTACAACTCCATTAGTCCTTTTAAAAACAGATCCCAGGACACCTGGGTGGCTTAGCAGTTGAGCGTCTGCCTTTGGCTCAGGGCATGATCCTGGAGTCCCAGGATCGAGTCCCACATTAGGCTCCCTGCATGGAGCCTGCTTCTCCCTCTGCCTGTGTCTCTGCCTCTGTGTGTGTGTGTGTGTGTGTGTGTGTGTCTCATGAATAAATAAATAAAATCTTAAAAAAAAAAAAAAAACAGATCCCTAGGTAAATGGATATAAAAGGGATATCATTCGCCTACAGAAACAGTACTTTGAAATCTGAATATATCATCACTCACCATTTCAAACAACAGACGGACTAACTTCTCAGATTCACCTCTATATTTAGATGTCAGTGTAGAAGATGAAACATTGAAGAATGTTGTGCCACATTCAGTGGCAACAGCTTTAGCTAGCATAGTCTTACCAGTGCCCGGGGGTCCAACCATCAGTACACCCTGAAATTTCAAAATCTGTATTAAATGTTTTATCAAATTAAAATGTATTCTTATAAAATATCATCAGCTATTGATGTACATTAAAAATTTCCCCATGAAAAAAGAAACTCAACTGTCACCATGTCACTCATGGTGCATTTGACATGAGTATCATTTCACAGATTAAAAAAAAATGCAGACTGATTTCACAAAATACCTCAAATGAGAGGTACTCAGGGATGGGCTAACAAAAGGCCCAGACAGTAAGAAATCTTCTGATATATTTAAAAAGAACCTACCCAATTTTCTACCTGGAAGAAGGTAAGTATGTATAGTCTTGAGCATGGCTTAAGAGTGACTGCTCTGTTTAAACATAATGAAATTAAGACATTTCCTACCACATCTAGTAGAATTATACATTCCTTGCCCTTCAAAGAGACAAAACCTGTCTTCCACAAAACATAATACACAGTTTTTAAACAAAGTAGAGATCACTTATTAGTTAAGAAGGTAACTAAAATCCAGTGGCAATTCAAGAATAATCAATTTAGCTAGCATTTTATCAGATTAATGTGCTAGACAATTAATAGTTCATATAAAACAGTGTTAGTAATGAAAGAGTCACTAAATATAGACTAAAAACTAAATTTTACTTACCATCTTTGAAAACAAACAAAAATGCTTCTGTAAAAATAAATCAACTAGAAGTAAAAATTATTCAATAACACCAATCCTCTACTATTGAAGAATACTGGATTTTCTTCTCACACTTTCAATGGGAGTTCAGATACCCAGTGAACATCACATTTCTTTTGTATAATAGTTGGTAATCTTAAGAAGAATTCTGTCCTATTTATTTAATATGTTTCTGGAGATTTAAATTTTGAAAATTATGCACATATAAAGTTTCACAAATTCAGAAACTGTCCAAACCCTTTTCTAGTGTGAAAATTAATGGAAGACTCCTTTAAAATAGAGCTACGAAGCCAGAAGGGGGAGCTCTCATGCTCTACAACTCTTAGTCAATTGCAGACCCAACTGGAAGAGACCTATCTTGCAAGTCTATGCTGTGTTAGCTACTATCGCCACCCCCTACCCTCCCCCTGGCAACAGCCTAGTCAATGAAAGAGTGTCATAACCCAGCCAATGAAAAACCATTACACTGTAACCTCACACTTTACTCAAATAGGCTTTTACTAACAACCTCCCAATTTTCCCTTTTCTCTATAAAAAAGAGTTTTCCTCTCCTCTGTTCTCCAGACTTGGCTATCGCTATAGCTTGTTTGTCCCAAATTGTAATTCTCTGCTATTCTCAAATAAGCCCATTTTTTGCTGATAAAATAACTGACAGCTTTTTTTTTTTAAGATTTTATTTATTCATGAGACACAGAGAGAGAGAGAGGCAGAGACATAGGCAGAGGGAGAAGCAGGCTCCATACGGGAAGCCCAATGTGGGACTAGATCCTGAGCCAAAGGCAGACGCTCAACCGCTAAGCCACCCAGGCGTCCAGCGTCCCGTTTTGTTTTGTTTTAAGATTTTTTATTTATTCATGAGAGACACACACATAGAGAGGCAGAGACATAGGCAGAGGGAGAAGGAGGCTCCATGCAGGGAGCGTGATGACAGCTTTATTTTTAAGGTTTACACTACCTATAGAATTCTGACACCCAGAAAGAAGATTTGAAACACTACTTTAGTAACTGTTTTTTTGCTCTGCAAGGAGCTTATAACTGAGATGGATTTTGAAAACTAAAAACAACTAATAGTATAAGCACAGCTATAGCAAAATTCATTATTTCTCTAATGTCCTCTTTGAATGCCCTCTCTGTTCCTGTAATGTCTTTCATGTGGGCACCTCCAATAGGAGTTAATTTCCAACATCAGTCTCTGTACATAGATAGAATCACACAGTACAATATTTATAAATTTCAGCTCCTCATGAATTATTCTTTCAATTATCTCCTCTATTTCCTATATCTCCTTCTCTATTGGCTCTTTCCCCCAGTATATAAACATACTTAAATCTGTCCTGTTTAAAAAAAAAAAAAAAAAAAAAAAAAAAATCCTTTGCTCAACCCTACGAATCCCCTTTATACTATCCACTTTTTACCTTCTCAGCCAACCTTCTTTAAAAATTTCATGCTTACTAGTTTTTCTTTTTGAGCTACAATCTGAGTTCTGCCTCCACTAATTCATTAAAACTACCTAATTTACTAATCCAGTGGTCACTTTTCATCCCATATCTTCTTTCCTTCTCCCTGACCTCTGCTGGTGCTGTTACCTGATGTTCATTCCCTTCTTCCTGAAGTGCTTCCTCCCTATGTTAGTTCTATGACACTGTTCTTCCCTGATGCTCCTCCTACTCATGACTCTCTTCACTGCCTTTCAGGTTTCCTCCTCCCCTGCCCTTTATATTCTTGAAGCAATTCCAAACCGTTTGCTCTTTTTCCTTTATAGACTTCCTTAAACAATCTCATCCACACCCATATTATCACAATTTTAATTTAAATTCAAACTCTGTTCTAAGTTCCAGACCTGTTTCCAATTACTTACTATTTACCTAAACATATTTTGTTTCTATTTAAATCTGCCCCTCTTCCCAATTTTCAGTACCAATTCATAGTGTATGCACCTTATATAATAAAGAATTTGACTGGTCTTTTTCCCCAGTTCCTGGGAAGAAAACTATAAATCCTCAGAATTTCCAAGTGACAGGAGTGCTTTTGTTGTTCATTTGAATCCCGAAATTTTATGTTGAGGTGACTCATGGTGGGCCCCTATACAGTTTATGCTAATGAGATGATTCAGGATGGTGGCTAGCCTTGCCAGAAAAGTCAACCATGGCATTAAAGAATTGGGGCTTTGAGCCATAGGATATCAACAAGACGTAGAGAAAGAAGGGAGACTAGAAACTGAGACACACAGGCAATGATTTAACCAATCATGACTATGTAATGAAATCCAATAAAAACCCTGGAAACTGAAGCTTGAGTAAGCAAGCTTCCCTGTTGCAATACTCTATGGATTGTCACACACCCAGGTGCTAGGAGGGTAAAGCATCATGATTCTATGTGCAGAAAACAACAGAAGTTTCATTTTCAGCATCCTCACAGATCTTGCCCTATGCATTTCTTCCTTTGGCTACTTCTGATTTGCCTCCTTTTGCTATGCTAAAACTGTAATTGTAAGTAGAATGCTTTCTTAAGTTATCTGAGTCATTCTAGAAAATTACCAAACCTAAGGGGGGTAGTAAGAACCCCCAAATTTATAGCCAGCTGGCCAGAAGTGAGGGTGACCTGGGGATGCCCAAGTTTGCACTTGGCATCTGAAATAAGGACAATCACATGGAAAAGTACCTTCAACCTGTAAGATTTGGCCCAATTAGGGGTAGCTGGTGTCAGAAGTAATTGCATGCTCCTTCAGTTCAAGCCTGGAATTTGGGAGTAACATACCATCCGTCATAATGTTATCATTACCTTTTAAATATCTCTCATAAATCCACCCATTTTTCACTAGCCAATTACAAATGCCTTTGTTCAGATCCTCATTGTTCAGATCGACTCTTACAACAGCCTCTTCCTCAGATTTTTCATCAGCATCTATTTATGATCATCTCCAGTCCATCCTTCACAAGATGATTTTTCTACATGTGCAAATCACCTTCTTGGTAAAGGCTTACAAGGCTCATTAAGATAGGTTGGTTATACCTACCATGCCTGTCTTAAAACTTCTTTCAATACCTATTTTAAGACTTTTTTCTCTAATAAATATTGTTCTAAAAGTTATAATAAAAAGGGAATGTTACCAAAATTAGGTAAATCTATAAGAGTCCATAAAAGCTTTTAAGTTGTAGAAGACAATCAAAACGCTATGAGTATTCCAAGCTATTTGAGTAAATAGATACACAATTTCTCCTCATCTTAACTTTTAGGCATGTAAAACAAGGAAGAGATATTGAAAAGAGAAACAGACCTTCCTAGCTAATTCAGAAGAGTGTTTTATTTCACTCTATAGATCGGACTCAAGGAAGCCTTTGCCTAGGATGAAGACCAAAAAAAGTTCCAGGCAGCCATTGTTGGAAGGGTTTTTTTAATATGCTAAAATAAAAACAGTAGACTTAGGAACTAGTCCTGAGCAGGCTTTTTATTCTAAAGTGGAGGGCAATGTCTGAGAATTATACCAAGCCTAAATGAAGTGATCAAAATAATTAGTGAGAAATATGCCAACTTTTAGAAAGTATTTATTTGATCAAATATTTATTCTACAAGACTATCTACTATTTAATTTGCTTGTTAATTTATTTACAGAAACAGATACCTAGAAAATTCTTAAAGCTAATCCCTAGCCCGGCAAACTGAAGGCAAGTGACTTTACTAAAGACTGCAGTTTCAACACTCTGTTCCTCTCTTGCCATGCAGAGGAGACACACCTCAACTACAAATTCAAATCCAGGTATTTAGGGTGTAGTACACAGACCTCCCCCAACCTTCACTACTGTGTAACAAATGCATAAAGAAGCCCAATGTTGTCATTCATTATCATGCAAGCATCATTTTTATACCTATTTTATTTTAATAAATGCTCACCTTCCATGGCCTTCTAATCCCTTTGAAAAAGTCAGGCATCCACATTGGAAGAACAACAGCTTCCCTTAGCAACTTCTTAGCTTCTTCCAGATCTGCTATGTCATCCCTTTACAAGAGTAGCAAAGTTTCATGCTTATTCACGGACACCTCTGACTTATGGTCAATACTACTTTTTTCAAGTTTTTTTATTCATGAAATTGTCATAGTAAGAGCACTATTTAATTAATACTGCATAAAATGATGAGTGAAAATATACTGCAGTGATTAAATAGGACACGTTATTCAATTAACAACCTCTGTCAGTTATGTCAACATCAAGTAAACATGTAAAATGTCTTGGTTATATTCTGAAAGAAGAACTGTCCTGTCAATTCTATACATGTATTAAGGAAGAAGTCACAATCATGGATAATAAGGCTCACACCAAGCCAACCATTACTGTTGTTACTTTAATTCAAGGACTGATAGACTTACCAATGAATGCTGGGATTCCTGGATACAATGTCTCTCTCCAGGGCTTCCACCAGATCCTTATCATACCCAGCACCATCAAATTTAGGAATTTCACCATCGCTCGCACCATCATGCATATTCTTCCTTCCCTAGAGACAGGTATAAAAAAAGCACTGGTCAATAACAAGATAATTTTAGTTAACATCACTGAGCTTTTGAAATATTATAATGTAATTATCTTAAAAGTAATTTTCTTTTTTTTAAGATTGTGTTTTCTGATTACTCAAATGCCACCCTCCCCTGTTGATTTCATCAGAAACCAATAAATTGGCCAACTGTATTATACACATCAAATTTATATCTTTGGAGGTATAGTTTCAAATAAGACTAAAATGATCCTTACTAGATACTTCTGGATTTGTGGGTGCAGGGAATTTCCACCACCACCAGAGAATACACAGAATATACCCAAACAACATTAATTTACTGAGAACCTACTACACAGCAATAAATCTCACATATATTATTATCTCATTTAATACAACAAGGTATGTATTGTTATCCTTATTTTTACAAATAAGGAACTAGGATTCAGGAGAAGTAATTTAAGCAAGTTCATAATTATTAAATGTCTGAGTAGAGATTTTAATGCAGCTTTTCCTGGCTCCCTGAGCCCATGGCCTTTGCATAACATCAGACCACTTCATGACTAACTTTTTAAAGCTTAAATGCTTTACAAACTATGATTCGCCAAAGCTAAGAAAGAGGCTACAGAGGAGGAAGGCCTTGGGACTCTGAACGGCATCTTGCAAAGCCTTTTCCCTGTTTTCACCCCCCAGGATTCAGGGTTTCTTCCTAGTAAAGTCCTTGGACCACATCATAAAGTGACTGTAATGATCATGGTAAAAGGATCTTTTTAAATAGTATTATTAAGACCACTAAAGCAATATACTTTATCCTAAATTCTTTATTTAATAATATGGTAGCTTTAAAAAACAATTACATGCTCTGGTTTCTATGGGTTCTGCCAAGATTTACTCAAGCTTTAAATGAAATGCGCTCCGTTGCTAGAGATAGTTAACCACTAGAACTACTTCAAGGGACAGGGCCAAATATCTCCCTAGAGCTTCAGCCCCACAGTTACTGCCTAATACTAAAATGAAAGAGAAAATAGTCAAAAAAATGCATGAATTTCCTAAGCTTAAGTCTGAAGAGAGAAAACAGAATGAACCTCTCTTACCACACTTCATCTGAGATAAACCGTAGGCTTGATCATAGGTGCTGACAGAGAACTAAAATGGCTCCCCTTGGGCAAATGCTCGAACTCATTAAGTAACTAGGTAAATGACCAAACAGTGCTCTTGGTGACTTGACACAAAAAATGAATATTTTACTGTTTCTGGGTGGCACAGTGACAATATTAGCTCAATTTTCAATAAGATTCTTATGTTTCAGATGATAGATACCAATACTGACAATATTAAAAAGAGTAAGTTTGTGTCATATCTACACAACAAACATAGTATCTACAAATTTAAAATAAGCTCAGCCTAGAATCACACTTTATAATACAGGTAGGAAAGGCTAAAAATCACATTCAAACAAATCACTGGAAATTCTCTAATCATTTTTAAAACTCTTCTGGAAATAAATCAACTAAAGAATGCAACAGAAACTGATATATCTAAGACTTAGCATAACTTGATTCAAATGGCATTATAATTTGAGACTTACCAAAAAAATAATTATTAAAAAATATAAGTAGACATCCATTTTAATAGGAATGTCCAGTGGTAGAAAAGACATGATAAGCACTGCCAAGGGAAAGAGCTGTACACTTATCTGAAAGTAGTAAGAATCAGAGGATTTAAAAGAATAATAAATATGTAAAAAAAATAATAATAATAATAAATATGTGAGCATATCTGTCTAATACATTTCAGTAGGTTTTATTAGTGAATAAAAATACAGTACCTGCCCTCAATTGACCATCTAGTCTAATAGGGGAAACAGTAACAAGTAAACAATACAAAAACATACATAATCATAAACTGTGAAATGCTATGAAAAAACTGAGTGGTCCATGTCATTAAAAGGTATTGAGCAAACAAAACACAGATTGGAGAGACAGGCAGAGAGAGGCCAGCTCACCTAGGGCCCAAAAGGCCAGAGGGAGAAGCTTGGACTTTATTCTAAATGAATCGGGAAATGGCAGGATCTAATTTACATTTTTAAATGACCCTTCTGCCTACTGTGTGGAAAAAGGATAGGGTAGAGAACTAGAAGCAGAGAAAGAAAGTCTGCATTCTAGTAATACTCAAGGTCAAGCTTCTCAATTCACAGAAGAGGAAATATGAGTGTTAAATCAGTCAAATGACTTGTCCTAGGATCCAAAGTTTATCAAAGATAGAGATGAGATTTGAATACAAATTAAGTACTCCAAAAAAGATTCTGGGAACTCTTCCAAGTCAAAATGGTGAGATTATTAAACAACAGATTTAGGGAAACTAAAAATAATTAATTAATTTGGTTACATTGGGAAACCAACAAAAAAGGTGACCATCATCCTTCATAACAAATACTCACATACTCATCAAGGGCACTTGATGGAATGAGTACTGGGTGATATACTATATGTTGACAAATTGAATTTAAATAAAACAATGTAAAAAAAAAAAACAAATACTCAGATACACTACAATAGGGCATCAAACATAAGTAACTGTGGTTTCAGTTAATGAGCCAGATTAACTGTAATACTAATACCTAAAAGAGACTTAGTTTTCAGGCAATAAAAGATAACCTCACCCAAGATAGTACCTGAACAATTTATAATAATAATAAAAGCTGCAGTAACACTGAAATGATCTTAGAAATCTTTCTTTAGATTTCCACATTAACTGACAAAGGTCAACATTAGCAAGAATTAAAAAAAAAAAAAACATTAGCAAGAATTTGATATTTAGCATGCAGTCTGACCTTTTTCCTCATTAAAGAAAATATTTTAGCATCTTTTTACTAACGTCAAAATTACCTTTATCAAGAAAGCTTTGTTAATGAGCTTTCATTAGTATTGACTAATCATTCTATGTGAAAAAAATGAGGCTAAAATTAGTGACTAACCCAATATCATATAAAGTCAATGACACAAGTTGGCCTAAAGCACAAATAACGGTTTTTTGCATTTTATTGTATGTCTTCTCACACAGGCAGATTAAGTGAAAGACAGTCAGTTACTAGCTCTGGGTCTTGCATTTCAAATGACAAGTGAATTGCACCCAGAGAAGAATATCCAGGGCAATGAATGATTCAAAACCACATCATATAGAGGAAGATCAAGGACACTAGAGACATGTAAGCTGAAGAAGAAAACACTAGTGGAGCCACATGACCAACTGACCTATCTACCTCTATTTCCTCTATATCATTCCAAAGGAAAGAACCAGGACCAATAAAAAGTAACAAAAGACATAAATTTCAGATCAGCAAAACAATTTTCTGACAATGAGATCTGTTTAACAAAGTGGTCACTGCTCTTGCTAGGTAGTGAGCTACCCAACATCAGAATTACTAATTAGTAATAAATAAAAAGAAAAAAATCACTGGCCCACAGTCTCAGGGATGTCCAAGCTCAGCTCAACTCTGAGGTCAGTGACATTATGCTGGTAACTTGAAATAGTCAAAGTAGAAGTATTTACACCACAGAAATCAGCTTATGCTACAGACCAGGGCTCGATTTATTGTTTTGTTAATGGCCTAGACTTAATAATAGGGAAAATGTTAATAATGCAGATGAAACTTAAAAGTATGTCATTTCTGCAGCTCTTACATTATAAATTGCACAAAAATTAAGAACTATACTTTTAGTCATCTATTAACTGCAACCATAAGTTGGCTACAGATATAAGAGATGAGCAAAAATCAGCAAAGGTATTCTGTGAGAGTCCATTAGTTCTACAGAATTTACAATAAAGAGTACAATATATTTAATTATTTATAAATTATGTACTATACATCATTTATATCAGATTTATAATAAATGTGTGAATGTGTATATACACACACTTTTTTCTGAAAACTATTCAACATTTACCAGTACACTACTAGTTGGATGATCATCATTCATCAAATAGTTTACCCATATGACAGTATCCTTTTCTTCATAAGAAAAAGAAAAGTTTTTCTCAAGTCACTGTTGATTTGTAGAATCACCTATCAACACTTCTCAATTCAGTTTACAGTATCTCTTCACATCAGACATCCCTACACTTAGTAATGAGAAGGAAAGTATTCAAAAAGGGCCATTTGTTACATATAACTCAATGAAATGAAGTCCTTTAAGTTTAACAACCTTAAATCAATTCTATGAATATAATTTACCATACTTTAATCTGAATTCTATTTAAAAGTATATACAGCTTTAATCATGAGATTGTAATAGAAGCACTGCTCATTTCACTAAGAGTTAATTAACCATAAAGTCATAGTCTTAAAAATACTTGCGAATCAGAGCTTTGTGAATTAAATTTATTTTTGGTTACAATACAAAAACATTTCCTCTGCTACCTAATATTTTTAGATCATCTTTTTTTTAATAAAAAAATGCATTTATTATTTCTATGTATATTTCTATACTAACTCTAGGCTCCAATAGTTTAAAAAATAATACATCAAATTTCCTCAGGTACATTCAAATAAGACTGAAAAATATAGCTGTCAAGGTCAATTGATTCATCTCACTCCCTCTCATCAATAAGAAAATATTCAACGTGAGGCCAAGAGTCACATTTTGTTAGTCTGTATTCCTAGTCCCTGCAAGTATGACTAAAACAAAGCACACACATAATAAAAATATGTTAATGTGATGGGATGAGCACTGGGTATTACAACTGATGAATTATTAAAAAGTATATCTGAAACTAATAATATACTATATGTTGGCTAACTGAATTTAAATTAAAATCAATCAATCAAAGGTGTGTCAAGTAAACAGGGTAAGAAACTGGCTTTGTGATGACTCTGTGGACCTCATGGAGAGAAAAATTGTAAGGGCTGAGCAATAGATTGCTATACAAAGTGATTGTTACTTGCTGAAAAACAGTATTTTTAAGCTTGGACCTCATCTGAAGCTTGTCAACAGTTTAAAAAAAAAAAAAAGAGGGGTGGGGAAGATTTAATCACTGCAAGAAAATGAAAGGGAACTCTTTTACAAGAAACAAGTATTCATGATATATTAAAATATGATAGTAATAAGCATTTTGAAACAAAAGGCTGTCTAGCATACTGATTAAAAGCTCAGGTGATAAAGAGTTCGACTCCTAGTTCCCCCACACACTTGCAGGTACGACTCTGGTGCCTCAATTTCTTCATATGTAGAACAGGGAAAATTATGCTGAGGTCATAAGAAGTATTTATAGGAATTAAATAAGCCAATCAATATATATATAAAACTTCAAAAAGGGGCTAGTACAGGTTAAGTGTACTCAAGGAAGATTAACATCTGCTACTGCTATTATTATTAGTTGCCCCATCACCCAGTTTGCAACACTAAATTAAAAAATCTAGATACTAAAAAAAAAAAAAAAAAAAAAAAAATTCTAGATACTAGGCTCCTGGGTGGCTCAGTGGTTGAGCCTCCGCCTTTGGCTCAGGTCATGATCCCGGAGTTCTAGGACAGAGTCCTGCATCAGGATCCCCAGAGGGAGCCTGCTTTTCCCTCTGCCTAGGTCTCTGCCTCTCTCTGTCTCCCATGAATAAATAATTTTTTTAAAAAAATCCAGATACTAAAAAAAAAAAAAAAAAAAATCCAGATACTGAGAATCTTGGGTAAGATATATAATTTCTCTTGTCCTCACTTTTTTTTTTTTTTTTTTTTTTTACATCTATAAAGTTAAGTGGCTGGCTGAATTACAATGGCAGCTTTCAGACTTTTGACCACGACACAAAATAATAAGTTCGTTTGAGATCATGAGCTACTATACACCAATATATAATTACATAATTAAGCTTTTTTTTTTTCTTAATCTGATTGCAATACACAGAACCAACGATACTGGGGACCACTGTACCTCTGAGGAGCCCTCCAGTACAAAGTACTCACTGTCAAAATAGCATATTCAAAGGCAGGGGGTATGTCAGTTTCACCTAAGCATTCTCAAACCCTACCACAGCCTTCAGTAAGTTTTAAGGACACTAAAATTCTAAAGGGCATTGAGTGCTCATAATAACCATAACTGAACCAAGTACACTTTTCAAATTCTAATAAACTCTGCATGAGTTTGTTTTTACAAATTGTAGTCCCCTTTGTGTCCAGAGTGACTCAAAAACCATCTTTTATCTTCAAACAACTGTAGAGTTCTTTTTTTTTTTTAATAAAGGGCTTACTTTCCAGTGACATTCTGAGTACTTACATGTCAATGAAAGAATAAAATTTAGAAAATTATTTGGAAATTTTTAAGAGACAATTTGCAATCTCCAGAAGAATCTGACATTCAACAAATGCCGCCTCATTGCTTTGTTCTTTGCTTACAAATCACATTTAAAAATCAACATTTATTTAATTGTTCTCGGACTCCTTTCAAATCTAATCCCATTTTTAATCTAGTTAGGTACGGATAACTACATAATATGAAAAAATCCTAAAATAAAGAGGAAAAAGATTTGTGACTTCACAGATTCCATTCCAAGCTCCATGCTTTGACTCTATGACCTTGGGCGAAGGCCTCGGCTCTCTACCTCAGTTTCTTCATTTACAAGATGAGTACCTACTTCATGGGATTGTTTCCTGAATTACTGTCCAATCACTGGAAATGGTGCCTAGCAGGGAGGCATCCAGTAAGCCATGACTAAGGTTATTCTCTTGTGTTAATGTGAAATGAAGGTAAAGACTGAAAGTTCCCCACCTAGTTCTAAAAGTTTACCTAAAAGCTCCTAGCAGGGCAAGAGTTGGACTTCAGCCCCTACTTTATGCTCTAAAATGCAAACCAAGATTAGCCAACAAAAGTGAAAAACAAGGGAAGCAAAGATGACACATAAGACAGAGATTTTTAAGTATCCATTCCGGTGGTTTTTGATAATGAGAGAAAACCAGCAGGAGTAAGTAAGCAATTAGTGCCCCCTTACGAATCCCAAAAAGGATCAGAGATAGAATCACTCACTGTTCTATGGTATAATAGCTCTGACAAAATACAAAAAACAAATAGAATCTATCTTTGAATCTATATATCATGAATAGAAATACTAAAAAAAAAAACAAAAAAAAAAACAAAAAAAAAAACAATTTTATTCAAACCACAGATTAAATATGCACAAGGCCTGGGAAAGTTGTTTGTGCAGAGGCCTTATCTACTGATTGAAATTATACATCATAAAAATAATTCAAACATAGCATCTTATTTTGAAGGATAACAACTTGCTATTAAGTGAGAAGTTATATTTTTTCTTTTCTGTTTTTTTTTTTTTAAGATTTTATTTATTTATTCATGAGAGACAGAGAAAAGCAGAGACATAGGCAGAGAAAGAAGCAGGCTCCTTCCCTCTTCCCTCTTCTGCCAAAGGCAGATGCTCAACTACTAAGCCACCCAGGTGCCCCTGAAGTTATATTTTCATTATATATATCACAGCATCAACATGAGAACATATCCTGAATCTCTAGCTAGAGGAATTTAAAACTTCTTGGTGGCAATCCAATAATCATCATCATTCATGTCTGATGTCACAATGGAAACAGGAAACAACATCACTAAAATTAAGGCTAAAAATGTGTCAGATCATCCTGGCTGGCTCCCTACTCTGTAAGATTACCTCCAATCCATCTTAAGGGCAGGACAGAATTTCCACCTAGTACTATGTTCATTCACCCAACAATTTCCCAGATAAAGTAAATATACACAGTGAACTCCAACCAAGGAAAATTCATTAAGAGAAAAAAATCTACATCCTTATAAGTTTTTCCCCTACAACTATTTTCATTTATTGTTCATTTTAATTTAGAATACATGTTAAAATATATTTTAAGTTTTAAAACTTTATTTTGAATATTTATTCCACGATCCATCTTACTAAAAATCTCTGTGTGTTCTTTTTTAGTATACTTCTAAGGTCATTAACATTGCAGAATGGTCTTCAAAATGCAAAGACTGCTTAGGTTTTTGAATCAGACTGTTTTACTTATCTCTTCCACATCAAAACCGAGGTACCCTGAAAAGCCAAAAAAATTATAATATACACCAAAAGTCATGGGCTTCAAGGGAATGAGTTACAAAGAGAGTCTTGCCTTATCATCTCTTCCTCTTGCTCTATAATCCTTGTCTCTACTTGTAGAGGGTTTTTCACCCTTTGATATAGGATGTGCTCGGCCTACAGGTCCCCGGGCTCCTACTCCTGGCATTTCTTTCCTCAGAGGTCTTACTTCTCGATTGGGACGCCTTATCTGAGGTGGAGCTCTGGTAAGAAAAAATTAAAATGAAAATTAATCAAAGGCAAAAGTATTTCAAACTACTTCAGTCAATAAAACTATTAAATCAAGAAGCCCCAAATCTCAATTGTCCCCCTTTTGCCAATTCATGGCTATCACAATTAGGTCGGTTTTTAAAAGTGCTTTTCATTTAAAAAAAAAAAAAAAGGTGCTTCTCTGTAAAGATATATCAGTTGACACAATTTTTAAACACATAAATATGTGTAACAGCAATTATTTTGTCAAAAAATAACTTAATCACCAATAGAGGGCAATACAGACTATTTCCATCTAATAATAGTGTAATGGAAAGCCAATTACTTTATTCATTACTGTCCTAAGCCAAAACTAAGTAACTTTTAAAAAAGTAAAGCATTTGAAACTAATATATTAAACGTCAATTACACACTTCGATTTTTACAAAAGCATTAAAAGTTGAAAGGACAGGAATTCAAAATATGTCTATTTGCACAGTTGACTAATTTACTGACAATCAAGATGATTTCCTCTGCTTCTATACTAGAAAAATCCAACATTTCATTCATCAAATTATAAGTGGTAGGGCTAAACAATGAAATATTTTTATATACAGATTAATTTATGTGTGAAAACGTTATTCATGCTTTGAAGGTGCCAAAGGAAAAAAAATCAAATTATACAGGCTCCCACATGTGAATTACGAACTTTGATAACTATATATGATGAAGGATGTTAACTAGACCTGTGGTGATCATTTCACAATACATAAAAATACTGAATCATTATGTTTGTATACCTGAAGCTAATATAATGTTGAATGCCAAGTATACCTCAATTTTAAGAGTTTTGATAAATATGTAAACATAACAATACACACAAATGGCACATTTTATTTCATGTAACACGAAACATGTCAATTGGAAAATTCTGAGATTTTAACCTAGCACAGTATTTAGTGTCTCTCTTTAGGTGCTGGGGGACACTATCCACTCTGTGCCTAATCTCTTAATTCTTCTTCCTTGGACTGTCTGTGCCTCTGTTTTCCTATCTTTTCTCTCTCTACCACTCTGCCTTTATATTTGTATATATGGGTAGTCCTTTTTTTTACCCATTTGCCATACTTATTATCCCTTTCCAACTTCATGCTTTTAATTCATCTAATTCATCATGGACTTTCTCTTCCTGACATCAGAACTGACATATGTATATAACTTAGAACCTAGCAAAACAAGAAAATAAGACAAAAAGCCAAGAAGGATGCAAACTTGAGGCAACAAAGGTAAAACACTGTTGACATACTGCAGGTCTAACAGAGCATCTTCAGACTGTTAGAATTAGACCACCTCATGGAACTGCTAAGGATAAGAGAAGCTGGTGAAAACTGGACGTCTATTAGGTTATTACCTACTGACATAGGAATCCTTGGAGTTCAGTCCAGCTAAACAAGTATTTATTGATCACCTACTAGGAGATATACAGCCACTAGCATGCTAGGCCCCGGAAGAAGAAAGAAATCACAGAAAGTAACTGGAAAATAGCATATAGTACAATGGCTACGAGGCATTTTCAAATATAAAGATATAATTGTGGTATTGGTTCTAGTGCATGATTAGTCTTTTGAGCATCTGCCAATAAATTAAAAATGTGATGAGACTGATAAAAAACTAAAAATGTCACACTCTCTACTCCTAGAGTTTCATTGCCACCACTACTCTGACGAAATTTTCGTTGTTTTGGTGAAGGAGTGGAAAGTAGTAGAGCAGAACTTTACTTTTATTTTTATATACTTGTGTGTGCATAAATGTCTTTCCTGAATCAGACCCACGGGTAAGGCCAAAGACAATAAAACGAGAGCAACAATCTCTTCCCCACAGAACAGATGTCAAGTTTACCCTTCTGTTAGCAGCTGCGCCTGTTATTCAAATAGTCCATCATTGTTTGTGGGCCTGCTTTTTAGATGCACAGCCGGCCTGAAGCTTTTGCTCCCAAAACAGAAAGCCTGTCCCTTACAGCTGCATGCCAGGCTGCTCGTCAGCTGCTGAGCATGCCCTACCAGCCCTCATTGCTTAGACTGACTGAATGGTAGTGAATCTTGAAACATTTCTACCTTCTCAGTTTGTGCCTTCCCCACCTCGCCTTGCTATTTAACAGCTGCTTAGGAATCCTGCTGTAGTCCATTTTGCACACGCATCCAGCTCAGGAAAGCTATGTTGGGAGAAGAATTATTTCAAAGCTCTTACACAGGCTGCATTCCAAATGCTTGTTGCTGCTGACCTTGTCCTGCCACTCAAGGTTCTGATGGGCTCATAAATGGTCTGAATGAAACTGCTCGGGAAGCCAGATGTGCCATTTGTGGCAAGTTGCACATCTCATTGAAAGTGTGCCTGTGCTGTGAGTCTTCAGTTCCATCTCACTGCAGTTTGATTTTACATTTGTAACAGACTCTGTCGGCTTCCCAAAGGACATCCTTGATTCTGTTCTGTACTTCCTCCATTAGCGCATCACTGCACAATGTCATGCTTCAATTTCAGGACTCAGTGACAGCTTCCAGGCTGTGTAAAAAATGTCTCAAGGCATCTTTCACTGGCCTCTTTTTAAAAAGAGACTTCAGTAGGGTTACACAGCATCATCAACTTCTGCCCTAATGGTCAAAGAAAAGATGACACTGTACTAGCTTATATATTCCAAATGTAGACAACTGGAGATCTGCAGATAAAAGACTAGATGGTCTACACTCTGTTCATTTCTCCTATATTTATTTCCCTCTAAAAATGGGAAGAAATGTGCCTTTTTCTATCATATGCAAATAAGCCTAATTTCCCCCAAAATCCAGTATTTCCTTTCTAAGCCATATTACCTATCAATATTCTATGTAAATGTTCTTATCAACATTGCTTGTTCTAGCAAACACATGAAAACAACCCAATGTCCAATATCAGAACAGATACATAAATTATTATATATTCACATACTGGATACAGTATACACGTGAACATGAATTATAACCACATGCAACAACAACAGATAAATCTCAGGACCGTTATGTTAAAAAGTAAATTCAAAGGACACACAGAGTGAACAACATAGGATTTCATTTGGGGTACAAATATATGGGCTAAAAGAGAGGCAAGGCAACAATAAATCCCAGGTTCAGTACAGTGTCTTACTCTGAAGGAGAGGGAGGGGAATAGGATGCAAAAGAGCTTATGGGCGTCTTCAAAGGTAATAGTAGAGTTCTTTATCTTAAATTCCCTGGTGGGTACATGGAAGCTATTGTATTGTGACCCCTTATGCCTTGCATAAATTTCAATTATTCATATCGCCTACTCAGTAGTTAATAAAACTTTAAATGTGATTATACTACAACACAAAGTAAAAGATCTGAGCACCTAAAAAGTGAAATTACGAGTTGCTACAAAGTTATTGGCATGTTCCAGAAGTACACATATCCTAGTGACATAGGCTCAGAGTTCACATTCTTAATTGACCTACTAGATTTCTATCTGGCAAGTCTCCATAAAATATCAGGCAACAGAAAGAGAATTGTCTGAATTAGAGCACCACCCTTCCCTGGTTCCAAAAGTCAAAGGGAAAGAGACTTTTTCCAAAAAGGCCCTTCATTCTACACCATATTAAGAAACATGGTCTAAAATACTAACACAATTTTTTCCAATTGTTATATAGGCTCCTTCTTGATTCCTATCTATTGAGCTCTATTTCTTCTAGCATTCTGCTTAATAATTATTCTAATTTTTTTGTTCATACATTGTTAGAATTCTGATATAAGTAATTTAGAACAGGTTCTAGATTTGCCCAAGAACATAAGCCAGATTGCTCCAAGTTAACATCTGGAAAAGAAAGAAAAATAATCTTATTTTGCTATTATATTAATCTAAATAACTCCAGAATTAAGTAAACAGGAAAACATCTCTTTCCCTATCTAATAAAAAAAATAAGAAATATAACTTCCAAGTAGTTCATAATGATATTTTTGATATAAAAACTAGGAGTCAATATACGAGACTTCTGAGTCCAAGAGAAATAGTTAAGAAATCAGGAGGCAAAAAACAAAGCTCAAATAGAAATTAGAGGACCTATGATTTGAAGTTAGACATTAATGATTAAGAATTTTAATGTTCAGTCTCATCAAATACATGACTGCTATTTTTCAAATCAGTAAATAGCTATTTACCTAATAAGTACAGGAACTATGCTGGATGTTATATTGACATAAAAACATTGCAAACACTAGTCCTACCTTCACAGAGAAACAGTATGGTGAGCTGAAGTCAGCATTAGACTTAGAATCCTAAAACCTGGGTTCCTTTTTACTCCCAGGTCCACCAGTTACTGATTATATGAGCATATCACTTAACATCTGTAAGCCTCACATTCTTCCTAAGTGGAGATAATACTTCATAAAATTTGTAAATCTATTTTTCATTGATACTAACATATGTTCAGTAAAATGTCCATATATCACACAACTCAATAAATTTTAATATTATATAACCACCAGGAGATGAAGATAACATTTCCCAACATCCCAGAAAGTTTTTTCATGGTTCCTCTTTAGTTAGTATCAGCCAGTGAGGTAAGCACTATTCTGACCTTATTATCTATCATAGATTAGGATTGCCTATTTCAGTTTCAGAGAAATGAATCCTACAGTACATACTTTGTGTTTGTTTCTTTTTTTCAACATTACCTATGAAATTCATCCATGTTCCTGCATGTAGCATGAGTTTTTCTTCAATGTTGTGTGGTATTCTATTATGTAAATATAATTTTAACTTACTTATTCTACTATTGATGAGCATTTGAGTTGTTTTCCATTTGAGGTTATTATTTAAGCTTCCATGAATATGGGAATTATGTTCATGGTAAATATAAGCATTCATTTCTTTGGGGTATGTACCCAGGAATAGAATATTGGATCATAGGGTATATGTAAGATTAGCATTAGTAAATATAACCAATAACCAAACGGTTTTCCAAAGTGGTGATGCCATTTTATACTCACATCAACAATGTATAAGAATACCCAGTTGATCCATCCTAGCCATTCTGGTGGGGGTGTAATGGTATCTCATTGTGGCTTTACTTTGCCTTTTCTGAAGGACTATGGATTGGGCACCTTTTCAACAATATGCTTATTGGCCACGTAAACATGATCTTGTGCAGAGTAACTATTCCAGTCTTTAGTCTACTTTTTTTTTTCCAATCAGTTGTCTGACCTTTACTTATTGACTGTCATACTTTATATATTCTAGATAGAAGTCCTTTGTCAGATATACACAATGCAAATATCTTTTAGTATATGGCTTGTCTTTTCACTCTCTTAATGGTGTGTCTTCTTACAAAGAAAAGTTCATAGTTTTAGAATTCTGATTTATCAATCTTTTGTCTTTAATACTTTAGTGTCCAGTTTAATAAATCCTTGCTATGCCTAGATCATGATAATATCCTTCCATGTTTTCTTCTGGAAGCATATTCTTACTACCTTTTACTTTTTTGGTAATGATCTATTTCAATTTAATTTTTCTATATGGTATGAGGTAGGAAGGGTCAAGATTCCCCTCCCATAAATATTCAATTAACCCAGAAGCATTTAGTGACAAGACTCACCTTTCCCTACTGAATTGCAGTGACATCTCCTGCATAAATCAAGTGACTTCACAAAAGTTAACCTTTAATGATAAGTTCCAGTTCCAAAAAGAATTTTAGAAATTTTAGTTGTTTGTGCTATCAGATTAAAAACAAATATTTTATTATGATATATTCAGGAGTCTGTTTAAAATATTAGTTTTTTCAATAACTATCTGAAATCTTAATGAATGCAAGACAATATATATGCTATATAATATGAAAGTCCACATTAAGTCTTCCCTCATTATCTAACAAATTAATCACATCCAGAAATACATTGAATACCATAAGTCATGTTGATATGAGTTGTTTTGTATCTGCAAGGGTAATTTTTGTGATCTTCAGAAGCTTTGATTTTTAAAATATTCAACTTATTAAAGTAAAAAATGCAAAAATTCAGTTATTCCTTAAAGCTTTTAGATTCAGCTTATAAATCTTTTCCTATGTATAAGAGTGCCAGATTTTAGAAGTCATTTTTGAGATGCTTCTGAATAAATGTTTTGTCCCACTTCCACTTGGTTAATTAAATTCTAAAAAAAAAATAAAATAAAATAAATTCTACCAAAATTTTTCACCTACATTTTACAAAGTAAATATAATTTATTTCCTTCTTAGTTCCTCAACTGTCTTACTCAATAAAGCATAATAATTTACATATAAATACTTTCATAAATCTAGTAAATTAGACTTATAAGCCTAAACTTCTCCTAATGTTCCCCAAAGTCCTTAACATAAATAATGTTAAAAAGACACAGATATCCCGTTATTCCTTAATACGTTTTACGTTGGAATTGCATGCTTATCACTCTCACTAGCCATAACAAATATGCACATATTCCTTAACAGAAAAATATTATTTCTGTGGCTTTGATTCTGTGAGACATTTCTATTCTTAATTTTAAATCTTCCTGGAGTTGAAAGATGCTTAGCCACTACAGAAGACAATTATCATCCACGTTAACAAAGGTAACATTTAACCAGAAATGTCAGCTAGTTTAAGACTTGGAGCTATAGATATTCTCACACCAAACATTATACAAACCCAGTTAATATCATAGGGGTTTCTTTCTTAACATTTTGATGTTATCCACAGATAGCCGGGATAGTAACGAAATTTTTGTCACCAATTTTGATGGGACACACTCACTAATCTTATTTAAAGCTGCTATACCAGTCATCAAAAGCTGGGGAAGAGGGGATGATTACATCACTAATTCATTAGTCTAATGGTAGAATTCCACCACTATCAGGAAGGTAATTACTCAATTGTAATTTGCTCTTCTTTATCTAAAAAGATAGATAAGCCTTGTGTTTTCTATGTAACTCTAAAGACCTTTAAACTTGAAAAACTTAAAATATTTATTTACTTACTTAATTTGGCATTCTTACAAGGAGGGTATAAGGGCTACACAACTTCTACAGATATTAAAATAATATCAGTTGGACTTTAGATATCTCACAGTTCTACCTTTTAGTCAAGTTCTAAGATTGTTCTTCTTTTTAAAAGGTGCAGACACAAAAAACAAATGAGATAGCCCCTGCATCCAAGCAGCTTAAAATTTAGCTAAATACATATCCATATTTTAAGAATTATATTGAATATCCCTTTTCCCCACACATAAATCCGATGTGTTATGTCCCTCTAATAGGACCTTAGAATGATGAAAACCTTGAAGAGACATTCTTTACCACAAACGAACCATCAGAAGTTAAAAAAAAAAAAAAAAGATAAAACTCCCAATAACTTCTGATAATAGAATCATCAGTATAGAGTATTAAATGATGTCTAAAATGGTTTTTAAAGGCATGAAGAATTTTAAATTTTTTTTTAATTTTTATTTATTTATGATAGTCACAGAGAGAGAAAGAGGCAGAGACATAGGCAGAGGGAGAAGCAGGCTCCATGCACCGGGAGCCCAACGTGGGATTCGATCCCGGGTCTCCAGGATCGCGCCCTGGGCCAAAGGCAGGCGCCAAACCGCTGCGCCACCCAGGGATCCCAGCATGAAGAATTTTAAACAAAAAAACACAGGTCTTAAGTAGTTTAAGTAAAAATGAATCCACACTTAGATAAGTCATCACAAAAACTGTTTAACAGGGATCCCTGGGTGGCGCAGCGGTTTAGCGCCTGCCTTTGGCCCAAGGCGTGATCCTGGAGACCCGGGATCGAATCCCACGTCGGGCTCCGGGTGCATGGAGCCTGCTTCTCCCTCTGCCTATGTCCCTGCCTCTCTCTCTCTCTCTCTCTCTGTGTGACTATCATAAATAAATAAAAATTAAAAAAAAAAAAAAAGTTTAAAAAAAAAAAAACTGTTTAACATAAAAGACAAAAACAAAATCAGGAGGACAATGGGAAACAAAAAACAAGTTATCTACAGTTAGAATAATGACATCATCCAGAAAACAAAAATAATACTATTACTAATGTCATCTTCAAAACACAGAGAATAAGTAACTGCCAATCTGGTGTTCTATACTAAACTATCATTTAAAAGCGACAGGGAAATAATGATATTTTGAGACAAAAATTGAGGGCTTACCCTCAACTGAGATGTGTGTAAGAACTACTAAAGGATATACTTCAGCAAAGAAGAAACTGCATCTAAAAAGAGTGAAATGCAAGGAGTGATGAACAAAACAATTAGTAAACACATAGATAAATCTAAGTATCTTACTCATCCATTCAACAAATATTTATTGAATGCCTACACTGTGCTGAGCACTACTCTTGGTGTTGAAGGTACAGCAGTGAAAAAGTCAAAGGACCTGATCTTATAAAGCTTCCAATATAGTAGAGATTATAAACAACAGACACAGGCTATAATATCAGGTAGCAATAAGTACTACGAAGAAAAATAGAGCAGAGTAAGGGGACAGAGTGATGACAAGTGAGGCGGTAAAATTATTTTTTAATTTCTTGAGTACAGTTGACAACATAATATTACATTAGTTTCAAGGGTACAACATAGTGATTCAACATCTATACACATTATGGGGTGCTCACGAGTATAGCTTCCATCTGTCACCATACAAAGCTGTTACAATACCATTGATTATATTCCCTATGCTTGGGCTACCTGGGTGGCTCAGTGCTTGAGCATCTGCCTTTGGCTCAGGTCATAATCCCAGGGTTCTGAGATCAAGTCCCACATCAGGCTCCCTGTGGGGAACCTGCTTCTCCCTCTGTCTGTGTCTCTGCTATCTGTATCTCTCATGAATAAGTAAAATCTTAAAAAAATATATATTCCCTAGGCTTTACATTTCATTCTCATGACTTACTCACTCTATAAATGGAAGCCTATACCTCTAACTGCCCTTCCACCATCTTGCCCATCCCCCCAGGGGGATAAATATTATAAATAAGGTGGTCAGACCTTCTAGGTAACATCTGAACAAAGACCTAAATAAGGTGAGGACATTAGTCATCTAAATATCTAGTGGGACTGGGGTGAAGGCTAGAGGAATGGGTGATGAAAACCACAAATATTTCTCGAGCACATTCTGTGTGCCTGGCTGTTCTTTGCACTTTGCTTGTATCCAATCATACAGCTCTCAAAATAACCCCACGAGGTAACTGCAGCATTGATCCCCAATTTACAGAGGAGGAAAATGAGGGAAAGACTGAATGACTTGTCCTCACAGACACTAAGTGACAGAGTTAGGATGAACTCTCAAAGCCTCACTAATTATCAAGTTCCTAGCATAGCAAACAACCTTCCTAAAATCTGAGCTCCTAAAGGGCAGAAATCTTCCTTCCTCCTGTTCTTTGCATCCATACTACCTAGTACACAGCGGGTGCTGGGTATGTTGAGCAGAACTGAATAAAGAGCAGAGGGATGAGGACTAGTGAACAAAAGGTGGCTATAAGAGAAAGAGAAGAGGCCACAATTAAAAAAGAAAAAAGGAAGAAGAAAAGGAGAATACTGTAATGTCACAGAAGCCCTAAAGAAGAAAGTTCCAAGGAAGAAAGATGGTAAACATTATCAAATATTATAAAAGTTAAATACAGTGAGTCTTGAGAATATGCATTCCATTATTCAAGCAAGAAGTGATCTTCAAGAATTCAGTCTCAATACCGCAATGATGGAGATCCAAGATTTCCAGTTATTCAGGAAAGCACAGCCGTGAAAGGCATTACAGGTACACTACACATGACAGCAGTTTGCCAAAGGAGCAAAGAGGGGGACTGACAGTAGCTCAAATGCAGCAAAACAAAGATTCTTTTCCAATAAAAATTTAAAAGTAATGTATTAGGAGTTTGTTCTGACTTACCACTATCTTGTTCCCATTCCTTAGTTTATCTCTAATGAATTAAAATTTCTATCTTTCAGTTGTCTTTTCTGTAACATAAAAAAAAGGTAGAAATACCAAGTTTTTAGGCACTTATTGAATAAATATCTAGAATTCCAAAATAAAGATTTCAAATGAGTTCTACAAAATAAAACAAATGCTCCTGAGAAAAAACTTACACAAAAATAAAATAATATAGCCAAATGAAATGACTCTCCACTCTTAGGATGCTTTTGATGAGAATTTAGACCCTGGAAAACATCTGCTCCTTCTGTCTTCACTCTCAGATGATCTTGCTTGCTTTTTATCCCTCATTGAAATAACCAGAAAAGAACTTCCCCAAATTCTACATCCATGCTCCTGTAACTACAGGCCTTCCCTTCAGTTACTCTGACTCAGTTGCACTTGTACACTAAACCCCATCTCCCCTTGTCCACCCCATTACCCTGCCCCTGATTTAGTTCCCTCCATTCCTGGTATCACTGGTCTCCCCCTCCCCTGCAGCTTTCTCACCAGCCTACAAACATCTTGCTAGTCCCCTCCTCTCTTAAACAACAAATCCTGACTCTGTATCTTCCCCAACTACCACTTAATTTCTCTGCTCCCCTCGTCAGCAAGATTCAGTGAAGAATTATATATACTACTCATTGTTTTCCATTCTTCTCTGCCCATTCTCTGAACCAACTCCATTATTTGCTACCATTCCACAAAAACTATTCATCACAGACACCAATGAGCTCCATGCTGCTAAATCCAGTAAAATTTTCAATTCCTTACCTTACTTTACCTACATGCAGAACTAGATGAAGTTATTTAACAGAATCATTAAACCTCAATTTCTTCTTGAAAGATGATAATAAAAGGATCTATTTTAGAAGATGATTGTGAGAATTAAGAAATAAAGCATGTAAAGAGTTTGTTAGCACAGTACCTGATTCACAATTAGGAATTCCACAAATGTCAGTTACTGTGGTTAATCAACACTGCTAGCTGCATTCTACCCACAGTCTAAAAATAAGTCCACTCCGTCCTCCAGAAATAGAATTTGGGAAGAGAATAGGACTCTAGAATGTTTTTTTAAATGAGTATAATCTCAACCTGCAAATCATTAGACAAATAATCTATTCCACATATGACACATGACATTAAATTTTCCTTCTTAAAATTTCTCACCTGCTGATGATTCCTAAATAACTAAACACTAATCCCATCTCTCTTAAGTTCTGCTTCTCATTTCCAACTCCTATTAAACAGCATGATCTAAAAATTTCATCACCTACTCCAATTTTTCTCTCAATTCTCTGTATTTCATTAATCATCAAATCCTGTCCATTCTACTTCACTAATGGCTCTCACACTCACTTTACAAGACCGTATGCTTAAGAAGTCAAGGACTGTGTCTGTTTCTGAATCCCCCCATATCCCCAGCATAGTACCAGCATGTGACACAGTACTTGGCATGTAATAGGTGCCAGCATCCTAGCTCAAGCTTTCCAGGATGCTTGGGTTATTTTCTCTTATTGGTTTCTGGAGGCCAAGATCTGTGGAGGTGTCCCTCAGCTTTATACTTTCCACAAGGCCAAAGATCATGCCTAGCATATGACAAATGTTCATAAAATAAATGTTGGATATATCGATGATATAGTATGTTTCTTCCTAGGACTTCAAAATGATTTTACAAAACAATCTCATCATAATATACATTTTACGAGGAAACAATGAGGCAAGGAGAAGGGAACTTAACTTGGAGGACTACTCAATTAGCGGTGGAACTGTTAAAAACAAACACACACACACAAAACTTGCTCTCCTGCCTCATAATCCCAGAAAAATAACTGAACGAGAGTCTGGATGAAATGCCTGTAAGGATGAGATAATAGTCTACACTCTAGGAGTACTCAACATCGGCCTTACTTGATCTTTTCCCACTGCAAATTGAGATTTAAAACACTGGCAGTAACTTAATCTATTTGAGTACCCAAAGAAACAAAGCAACAACTTTATACCAAGTCAGTAAGAATTTCCTCAAAGAGGAATAACACAAACTGGATAAAAAACAATCTTACTATTTCTATGTACAAAGAAACATATTGTGTCATTTTCTTTGGTTCCAGATGAAACAACATTGGAAGGCCTATTAGAGTTCTATTTTACCTATACAGAATAAGCCGATGATTAATTTCAGGCTTGTGGATCCTATTCTTACTGCCATCTATCCCAAAAGCTGTAACTTACAAAGCCCTAACACATTCAATAGTTTATTGAATGTATGCTATACAAAATATTGCTCCAATGCAGAAAATCTGTTCCATTGCTTCAGATCTCACCTGGAGAGACCATTTTCAAATAGTCTCATTAAAGAGAATGCATTTAATAAACTTACATGGAAATTATTGTAAGTAATTTAATTAATACAAAAATACCCTTTAACTTACGACACTAAGAATGATCGGGAGGCTTCATCTCTCTGGAGTTTAGTTCTAATATTGCCACTCTCCCCCATCATAAACTGTTTGTAGCTCAATTTCCCCACGTTTAAGGCAATGAATTTAACTCATTTTCAAAGATTGTTTTGATTTTTCCAAGCAGCTGCTGGTGATTTAAAACAAGATCCTGATTAAATTCAGCAGACACATGACTTTTAAGGTATAACTTGAACAATGTGGCAAACCAGAGCTGGAAACCACAAGATACAGATTACCTTGGTGTGCAGAAACATGGATAGAGAAGTTTTGTGCTAAAATTCCATTAAGTAAAAAGGACAGACCCACAAGCAGGGTTACCAGATTAGTAACTAATGCCAAATACATCAGATGCATCCCAGAAACACTTTATACAAAACAAGGTAAATTATATTTTCCTACTGACTCATACTGTAATTTCAGTGTGGTGTTCCCACAGAAAAAAAATTAACTATATGTAAAATACCAATATTTATTTCATTAAGTATTTTCAGCTTCTTTATTCTCTTACAACCTCTAATAAGAATTTAATCAAATAGATAATAGATCTATATATGCATTAGGATATATAGATGTATATTAAAGCCTACAGATACCACTGAATATCTGTAAAAAAAAAAAAAAAAAACAATAAAGTGGATATAAATAAGTTGAGAAGATCTGAGTTCAAATCCTGTTCTGGCACTCACTTATTCAGATGACTTTGAGAAAATAACAAACTCTGTGAGTTTCAATTTCCTCAGCTGTAAATAGGGTTCATAATAAGAAGTTAGCAATAGTAATATGGGCAAACAATAATAGTAGTTATTTCATGGGATTATTGGAGGTTTAAATAAGATAATGCTTATAAAGCATATAGTAAGTGACCAATAATTAGTCATCCCTTCTTTAATAATGATCACAAACTTCACAAGACTTGGACATAAAAAAACGATTATCTTCTCTGCCAGAGTTATTCAAAATATTTCAGAAAACAAAGGATTTATGTAGAATGATCATTCTCTTTTTATCTGAAAAAAAAATGGTATTACTTTATTCCAGAGTTGACCATTCATTTTAATAATTGATTACATGTCAGTTACTGTCTTAGACATTAAACTCTTCCATTTAATTCCATGAGGTAGAAATTCCCGTCTTACAGATAACGAAACTATCATTTGGAGAGATTAAATAACTCACTTAAGGTCTGAAAGCAAGTAAGTTGCAAGAAAAGAATTCAAATTCAGATCTCATGGACTTAAGTCAAGTGTCTTCCCATTACCACAAGACTATCTAAGGAATATAACCATTACTCACTATCTCTAGATGGAAATTTCATTACATTTTGTTTTATGTGATCTGTAGAAGAAACCAAATTGTAAAAGGAGAAAAACATAGAACTCTAACCTCCCAGGGCACCTGAGTGGCCCAGTTGGTTAAGTGTCTACCTTCAGCTCAGGTCATGATCCCAGGGTCCTTGGATAGAGCCCTGCGGCAGTCTCCCTGCTCAGTGGGGAGTCTGTTTCTCCCTCCCCCGGCCTCCCTTTTGCACTCTCTCAAATAAATACATAAAATCTTTAAAAATAAATAAATAAATAAAAACTCTAACCTCTCAAAACTTTCAAATCTAAACTTATAAACTTAATATTATTTATTATTAGCCCATGAATACTCAAATATTATACAGAATTCCTTCACTAGTAGAATCTTGTGAAGTTGTTGGATATTTTTCTATTGTTGGTGATGACACACATGGGAATAAGAATCTTTTTCTCCCCCCAGACAGTATAGAATCATGGATTTTCTTTTTATTCTGATCCATACAGGAAAAAAATCACATTATCTACAATGGCTACATACAGGGAAAAATTCTTTTAATATGTTGAAAGGAGGTTCAGAGAAATACATTCTGGTCCATTCATCTGTCACTTTCATTAAAAGTAAGGATTAAAACACAAGCATAAAAATAAGATCTGCATTATGGGGAGTTAAGGGAGGACAAATAAAAGGAAATAATGAGCTAATACTTCTCTAATAGGTTTTCAGGTAAGTGTTCATCAATGGGCAAATGCCAGCCACACTTTTTTATTCAGTTTGAGCCACAAATATTAGAGTTAATATCTGTAGCCAATGCTACATCTTGGTGCTCTAGCAATTCAAAACAGGTATTCTCTATACTGTAAATTATTCCCAGGACTAAGTGACTTCACTGGCAAATTCTACCAAACATTTAAAGTACAGTTAACATAAATCTTCATACTCTTTCAAAAAATCAAAAAGAGGGGACACTTCCAAATTCATTCTATAAGGGAGCATTACTCTGATATTAAAGCCTGATAAGGATACTACAAGAAAACTATAGACCAATATCCCTAAGGAATACAAAAATTCTTTTTTTAATATTTTATTTATTTATTTAACAGATAGAGCACACATACAAGCAGAGAAAGGAGCAGGCAAAGGGAGAGTGAGAAGCAGACTCCCCACTGAGCAAGGAGCCTAATGTGGGGCTTGATCCCAGGACCCTGGGATCATGACCTAAGTGGCAGACACTTAACCCACTGAGCCACCCAGGTACCCCAGAAATACAAAAAGTCTTAATAAAGTATTAGCAAAATATTCCATTGAATAGGAATTCAACAATATACTGAGAAGATTATACACCATAACCAAACAGGATTTATACCTGGGACATCAGAATGGTTCAACATACACAAATCAACAAATGTGACACAATGCATTAACAGAATGAAAAATAAAAATCATACGAACATCTCAATGGATGAAAAAAAAAAGCACTTGACAAAATATGAAAGTCTTTCATGATTTAAAAAACAAAATTTCCACAAATTGGGTATAGAAGGAACATACCTCAACATAATAAAGGCCATATATAATTAAGCCCACAACTAACATCATACTTCAAAGTGAAAATGGAAAGCTTCTGCTTTAAGATCAGGAATAAGACAAGGGTGCCCACTGTCATTATTCTTACTCAACTTAGTACTAGAAGTACTAGCTAGCACAATTAGGCAAAACCAAAAAATAAAAGGCATTGAAATCATAAATGAAGATGCAAAAGTTGTCATTATTTGCAGATGATATGATCTTATACATAAAAAGCCCTAGAGACTCAACCAAAAGTCTCTAAGAACTAATCAACAAACTCAGTAAAATTGCAGGATATAAAATCAACTTACAGAAATCAGTTGAGTTTCTATACACTAACAAGGAAATATCTGAAAGACAACAATCCCATTTACAATAGCCTCAAAAACAATGAAATATGTAGAAAAACATTTAACTAAAAAGTGAAAGATCTGCACAATGAAAACTACAAAACTTTAATGAGAGAAATTGGAGAGAACACAGATGGAAAGATATCCCAAGTTCATGGATCAGAAGATTAATATTGTTGAAATGTCTATACTACCCAAAGCCATCTAAACATTCAACCCAACTAGCCCTATCAAAATTCCAACTGCATTCTTCACAGAAATAGAAAAAAAAAACTCTAAAATTTGTATGGAACCACAAAAAAAATCCCAAATAGCCAAAGCAATCATAAGAACACAGCCAGAGGCATCACACTTCCTGATTTCAAACTATAATACAAAGCTTTAGTACTTAAAACAGTACAGTACTGGCATAAAAATACACATGGACACCAATGGAACAAAACAGAGAGTGCAGAAATAAACCCTTGCATTTATGGTCAACTGATATTTGACAAGAGAGCCAAGAATACTCAGTGGGCAAAGATTAATCTTTTCCACAAAGAGCGTTTAGAAAATTGGATAACCACAAGCAGAAAAATAAAATTGGACCCCTCTCTTAACACCAGTCACAAAAATGAACTGGATTTGATTTAAAAGACTTAAACATAAGGCCTGATATCATAAGACTTCTAGAAGAAAACATGGGAAGAAACACCTTGACATTCGCGTTGGCAATGATATGTTGGATATGACATCAAAAGCACAAGCAACAAAAGCAAATATCAAATGAGTCTACATCAAAATAAAAAGCTTCTGCATAGCAAAAAAAACAATCAAAAATGAAAAGACAACCTCCTGAATGGGAAAAAATATTTGCAAACCATATATTAGATAAGGGGTTAATATCCAAAATATATAAAGAATTCATACAACTCAACAACAACAAAATCTAATTTAAAAATGTGCAGAGGAACCAAATGATATTTTTCTAAAAGAAACATCTAGAGATGCCTGGGTGGTTCAGTGGTTGAGTGCCTGCCTTTGGCTCAGGGCATGATCCCAGAGTCCTGAGATCGAGTCCTGCATCAAGCTCCCTGCATGGAGCCTGCTTCTCCTTTCTCTGCCTGTGTCTCTGCCTCTGTGTGTGTGTGTGTCACATGAATAAATAAATAAAATATTTTAAGAAAGAAAGAAAGAAAGAAAGAAAGAAAGAAAGAAAGAAAGAAAGAAAGAAAGAAAGAAAGAAAGAAAGAATGTCCAAAATGGCCCACAGGTACAGAAAAAAAAACTCTCAACATTACTAATCATCAGGAAAATTCAAATCAAAACCACTATTAGATTGCACTTCACACCTGTTGAATGGCTATCAATGGATGAGGGAAGTGTTGGCAAGAATATAGAAAGAAAAAAAAAGAATATAGAAATAAGAGAGGCCTGTTCACTGTTAATGGGAATGCAAATTGGTTCAGACACTATGGAAAACAGTATGGAGGTTCCCCAAAAAATTAAGAATAGGGATGCCTGAGTGGCTCAGTAGTTAAGCACCTGCCTTCGTTCAGGGCATGATCCCAGAGTCCTGGGATCAAGTCCTGCATTGGGCTCCCTGTAGGGAGCCTGCTTCTCCCTCTGCATATGTCTCTGCCTCTCTCTCTATCTCATGAATAAGTAAATACAATCTTTTTTAAAAAAATTGGGATGCCTGGGTGGCTCAGCATTGGGCAGCTGTCTTTGGCTCAAGTTGTGATCCCAAGATCCAGAATCGAGTCCCGCATCGGGCTCCCTGCAAGAAGCCTGTTTCTCCCTCTGCCTATGTCCCTGCCTCTCTCTCTCTGTGTGTCTCTCATGAATAAATAAATAAATCATAAAATAAATCTTTTTAAAAAAATTAAAACAGAACTACCAAATATCTATCGATTCCACTGCTGGGTATATACCCAAAGGAAATGAAAACATGATATGGAAGAGATACATGCACTCCCATGTTCACTGCAGCATTATGTGCAATAGTCAAGATATGGAAACAATCTAAATATATGTCAATAGATGAATGAATAAAGAGGTGAAATATATGTATATGAAATATATATATATATATTCATACACACACACACACATATATATAATGGAATATTGTTCAGCCATAAAAAAGAAGGAAATCCTGCCATCTGCAACAAGGATGGACTTTCAGGGCATTATGCTAAGTCACACAGAGAAAGAAATCCTATATGATCTCATTAATATGTGAAATCTAAAAAAAAAACAAAATTGTAATAGTTAAATACCAGGGGCTGAGAAGAATTGGGAAGATGTTTAAGGGTATAAAGTTGCAACTAGTAGATAACTAAATTCTGGAAATCTAATGCACAGCATAAAGATAATATACAACAATACTGTATTATAACTTTCAAAGGTGCTAAGAAACTAGATCTTAATTGTTCCCACCAAAAAGAAGAATGAATGAATGAATGAAAAGAAAGAAAAGAAAAAAAGAAAGAAGAGAAGAGAGAGAAGAGAAGAGAAGAGAGAAAGAGAGAGAGAGAGAGAGAGAAAGAAAGAAAGATAGAAAGAAAGAAAGGGAGGGAGGGAGGGAGGGAGGGAGGGATAATTACATGACATGATGGAGGTGTTAACTAATGCTACCATGGTAATCAAACTGTCATAAATCTATATATAGATTATCTCAAATCAATACATTGCACACCTTAACTGACATAATGTTATATGTCAACTATATCTAAATGAAGTTATTGTCAGCTTTTAGCTATAAACTAGACGTATATTTCTGAATTAATGACTTTCAGGAAAAAACTAAGGTACATACACAAAATTTTCAAGTTCTGATAAATCAAAATGCCATTATTTCTTTTTCTTAGTATTTAGTGTGAAACTTCCATGGTAACAACTCTATGACTCCTGAAATGTTGCCTTTTGAGAAGATAATGGTTACCTTAACGCAAATCACCTGAAAGTGGTTATATCTGCGAAAAGAGCTATATTGTTGTAGACCTCAGAAAAGAATCATCTAGTGTTTTTATAATAGGAATCATAAAATTATCTGTAACTCAGTGGAAAAAACCCTGAAGGAATAAATTAACCACTTTTCACAGTTCTTTAAATGCTCTTAGAAAATTTCAAGAGATCAACAAGTTAAACACATGATCACAGCTATTGACTAAAGGCAAAATTATTTACTATGATGCAACACTCTGGCCACAATACCACTTCACAATCAGGGGGACTGAAAGCCAGAGAGGCCTAAACTCAGATCCTGGTTGAACTAGCCTAACTTCTAGGTCAGGGTCGCTCAGGCCTCAGTTTCCTCCCTTGTAAAAATAATGGAATTATTCATTCAATGTAGGTTGAATGCCTACTATGTGCCAAACACTGTATTAGCAGTAAAATTTTGTTATTTGTAATGTGTTTTGAGAAAATAAAAACATGGACCCTGACCTAGCAAAATTCCTCATTTTGTGAAGAAATGCAACAAGGTAACTGCTATGAACAAACTGCTGTGTTTGGGCACACTGAGAATGGCTGCAGAGAGAAAATACAGTTGAGCTGAGAGTCCAACAATGAACATGAGTTGCTCAGATGGGAATGATGGGAATCTTGAGGAATGAATAGATCATGCAAAGACAAAAAGACAGGAAAGAACAAGAGACAAGTTTAATGTAGGTGATGCATAGGCTGCACATCAGAGAGATAAACTTAGAGCTTTATATGCCACATTAGGGAATCCGACCTTTAACTTTTGGAATAAGGTTCCTTCTACAATATGACTGTAGAATACAAAATGCTAAGTTTCCTTCTACAGTAGGACTCTGGAAAGTGGTTGTAAGCCCAACTAGATGAATCCAATTTCTCCACCATTTCATCTAAAGTTAAAATCTTTTAAAGCAGAAAGTTTTAAAGCAAAAAAGCCATACAAGTTCTGCGCTGATAGAAAATCTTAAAGACCTCACTTAACTGATAAATTTTAGGACTAGCATATTTCTATTGTTATGATTTATAGTAACATTCTAAAAGATATATGACAAATGATTTACTTCTATATCAAACTAAACTCTGTAAACCTATAGGTGTGAAAACTGTAAACAAGTATTAAATTTATACACTCCCTCAAATTTTTCATACTTCATTCAAATAAAGCTTCACTCTCTTCACTCTGAATATCAATTAACTATAAAACTATAAAACTAAAGAGAATATAAAGTCCCATTTACCTGTGTTCTGCAGGTACAGGGGGTGGCCAAACAGCAGGATCTCTAAATGGTTCATCTTGACAGGACACAGGGAAATCTGGGGGCCTGTCCATTTTAAAACTCTCCAAAGTGCTGACAATGTTTTTAACTTGTTCATATTCTTCCAATAATTCCTGCCGAACCTTAAAAGAAAATAACCTTATGCTGGAAACTGTTTAAAGTTTATACGAATGGCAAATAACAAATTGGTATAGAAAGCAAGTTTTCTAGCAGTGCCTGGGTGGCGCCATATAGGCTGAGCATCCCATTCGGGGTTTCAGCTCAGGTCGTGATCTCAGGGTCATGAGCAGGAGCCCTATGTCGGGCTTGTGATCAATAGGGAGTCTGCTTGAGATTCTCTCTCTCCCTCTCCCTCTGCCTCTGCCCACCTGGCTTGTGCTAAGTCTTAAATTAAAATAATAATAATAATAATAATAATGCACATTTTCTCAAAGTATGCAAAGTGAGCCATTAAAACATTAAAAAATAAAGTACTGGGGCAGCCCAGGTGGCTCAGCAGTTTAGCACAGCCTTCGGCCCAGGGCCTGATCCTGGAAACCTGGGATCGAGTCCCGTGTCGGGCTCCTTGCATGGAGCGTGCTTCTCCCTCTGCCTGTGTCTCTGCCTCTCTCTCTCTCCTCTCTGTGTATTCTCATGAATAAATAAATAAAATCTTTAAAAAAAAAAAAAAGTACTATTTAAAGTAATATAGGAGGGCGGGAACTAGATTGAAAAAATACATTACATACCTTTTTTAGGGGCAGTAGTTAATATATTTTCATAATGAACTCATTTCTACCAATGAATGTGATGATCATTAATGTATTTAAAACAAGTTCAGTAACAAGTTAACCATTCACAGATATCTAAAATGTTATGCCAAACCCTTTTAACATATTTGTAAATAGCTTTCAGAAAATCATCAGCCAAAATTTTTACCAGAATTTTCTACTTCTCATATCATTAAGTATGAAATGCCTGTCATGAACATCTGAAAATCTGAAGTGGCAGATTACTAAGCTTTACCCACTTCCAATTTTTATTTAAATTCTCCTTCACCTAAAATCTGAATTTTTCTGGACTTAAATTATTTCAGTTGCTGAATAAAGTTCACTTTGAGTTCAAAGGCAAGATTTTCCCCATATTTAAAAAACTTCACTGAGGGGCACCTGGGTGACTCAGTGGTTGAGCATCTGCCTTTGGCTCAGGTCAAGATCCTGGGGTCCTGGGATTAAGTCCCACATCGGGCTCCCTACAGGGAGTCTGCTTCTCCCTCCTGCCTATGTCTCTGCCTCTCTGTGTGTCTCTCATGGATAAATAAATAAAATCTTAAAAATAAAATAAAAATTAAAAAACCTCACTGAGTACCTACTATATAGAAATCCTTCTGTTTTTAAACTTTGAGATCAAACTAATTTTAAAGGCAAACAGATAACAGATTGAAAATTACATTTATAAATTCACTTTAACAATTTTAATTTGTTTTTAACCAGAAGGCACACTTTATTGTAAAGAAAAGAAAAACCTAGGTAAAATTCAACTGCTAATATATGCAATTATATACTTGGAGAAATGAAATTATAGAACCTATTAAAAATAAACACAGTAGAAATATCTGAATACAAATGGTCACTATTTAACACAATTAAGAAATTGTCAAAAATATTTCCATGCTAGGTTAATAAATCACTCTTGCCTATGGCTAGTATACAATATAGAAAAACACAACTAAAAATTCAACTTGAGTGAAAGCAAGTATATTGTCCTCACTCAACATAATTTGGTAATGCTTAAGTCAGAAAATAAGCCAAATTTACCCTGAAAACTTAAGTGAAACATCAATTTCTGACATGGAAAAATTAAAAGAAACACTTGAAAGGCATTAGTACATTAAATGGAAACTTCAAAGAAATGCTTCACTTTGTACTTTTAATTTTAAAAGGACTTTAAGTTTTAATAAGTGGGGAAATTCTAATTCATATTTTTATTAACTGTACTATTATATAATCAAGTTGTACAGTCAAAAGACACAGCAAATATATTAGTTTTATTAGATTATTGACCTTTGTATTTGTAGGGAGTCTTTCAAAAGAAGAGGAAACTTTCTTAAAAGTTTTATGAAATAGGTCAAAATTACATGTAACACTGAAAAGGGAAAGGGTGAGCAGAAATACCTTATATCAAAAATCTGTCATTATATACAACTGGGCTGATCATGAAAATTTTAAAAATTTAAAGTAAATTACAATTATAATTAAATATCTCAAAATATGTCTCCTGAAAGCTATCAAAAATATATAAAATATTAACTGGGCAAGACAAAATATTCAGAGTACATTTTAAATACATTTCAGTATTTGGACAAATAAGAACTATTTACATAATCTCTAAGTAATTTTCCAACTCTAGTCTCTCAAGTATAATAAATTACTGCCCTCAATCACTGAATACTTGACTGTGTCTTACCTGTTGCCATTTGCCTTTGACAGCTGGGTCTCTGACTGACTGGCAATGTCTCTGAATCTGCTGTATCACCCCCTGGTAATATACCATTGATGAGTCATAGTTCCCAAGAAGTGCATATTCTCTTCCTTTCTTTGCATTGTCACAAATCTCAGCCAAATTCATCTTCTTGCAGAGACCTACACTGAATACATAATGCCTTATTAAGTTTTCAGCACCAACTTTAGAACATTTTTTTATTCTTTAAAATATCTGCTTAAAACTACTTTCAGAGTCAAAATGGTTCTTTCTTTGAGGTTATCTGAATGCATCTTATAATATTGAACAAAGTTTCTAATTCTGGAAGTACAGAGATCACAAAAGAACACCTAAGGAGATCACACAGAGAAAAATTACACAACTCTGAACTATTGGTTTATGTTAAAGGTATATAAATTGGACACTAGTTTTCCTTGCTCATTTATAATTACCATAAGCTGTAATAATGATCAACTTGATTTTATTCAATTTATTCTTAACAATGTAGAAATATATGAATATCATATTCTATTTTTTCCACTGAAAAAAAAAAGGAGAAATTAGTTCTAAAACATTTTGGCCCCCCAAACCAAAAGTCATACTTAAGGAATACATTTTAAAGGAACAGCCTATAGTTGTCCGTGCATCATTTATATATATATTTGTCTCATACAAGTTAAATCTAAACAAAAATCTGTGAATTCAACTACCTGAGCCCTTTTTGTTCAACTTGTAATCTTCTATGATTTTGTCATTCTCTATAGCTTTCCATCTATGCAAATACTATCATTGATCTTTTCCCTTCCACAGACACTATGAAGAGTATCATCTGAACCTCTGGTTTCCACCAAAGCCCTCCAGCTCAGTAATTCTGGCTTTTCTTCCTGGTTTCCCAAACTCATCCAAGAATCACCCAAGGCTTCTATGCAAAGATACTTTCCATCCAAGACTATAAAGAGTAGGAAGTTCAGAGATATAGAAGAATGACATCCAGGAAGAGGCCAAACTGCTCTACTCTTATTTCCCAGAACAGTAAACCAATAAATCTACTTAGTAAAGAAAATTAAAATATTTCTCCATGCTTAATCCAGTCAAGAAACGCACAGCAGACATGAGCAGACACTTCTCCAAAGAAGACATACAAATGGCCAACAGACACATGAAAGACTGCTCAACACCACTTGGCATCAAGGAAATACAAATCAAAACCACAATGAGATACCACTTTACAGCAGTCAGAATGGCTAAAATTAACAAAACAGGAAACAAATGTTGATGAGGATGCAAAGAAAGGGGAACCCTCATACACTGTTGGTGGGAATGCAAGGTGGTACAGCCACTCTGGAAAACAATATCAAAGTTCCTCAAAAAGTAAAAAAACAGAACTACCCTTTAACCCAGCAATTGCACTACTAGGTATATACCACAAAGATACAAATGTAGTGATCCAAAGGGGCACCTGCACCCCAGTGTTTATAGCAGCAATGTCCATAATAGCCAAACTATGGAAAAGGCCCAGATGTCCACTGACAGATGAATAGATAAAGAAGATGTGGTATTCCATACACACACAATGGAACATCACTTCACCATCAAAAAAATGCAATCAGGCAGCCCGAGTGGCTCAACGGTTTAGCGCCGCCTTCAGCCCAGGGCATGATCCTGGAGACCGGGGAGCTTCTCCCTCTGCCTGTGTCTCTGCCTCTCTCTCTCTCTCTCTCTTTCTCATGAATAAATAAATAAAATCTTATTTAAAAAAATGAAATCTTGCGATTTGCAACGACATCGGTATTAACTAGAGGGTACTGTGCTAAGCAAAATAAGTCAATCAGAGAAAGACAATTATATGATTTCACTCATATTTGGAATTTAAAAAACAAAACAAGGAGCACAGAGGAAGGGAGGGAAAAATAAAACAAGATACAATCAGAAAGGGAGACAAACCATAAGAAGCTTAACCAAAGGAGACAAACTGAGGGTTACTGGAAGGGCGGGGGGTAATGGTGGGAGGATGGGGAAACAGAGTGATGGGCATTAAGGAGGACATGTGATGTAATGAGCACTGGGTGTTATATACAACGCATGAATCACTAAACTCTACCTCTGAAACTATATATTAATTAATTGGATTTAAATTTAAAAAATATTTCTCCATGCCTGTCTAAAGGGAATTAAATTTTGGTGTTGCTTCGCCCTTCCTCTCTACCTCCTCTCTATTCTTAAAGGGTTCAAAAACTCTTCTTCAAAATTAAGCACATCTAGTTCTAGGCATTTCAAAGGACTCCAGTAGATCCTTGAAAATAAAGCAGTTTCCTTTAGGTGTTCTGACATATTGTTTGTCTTTTCACCTAGCATTAGTTCCTTGAAGGCAGTGTCTATGTTATTTGAGAATCATATCACAGCAAGTGTACACTACTTGTGCACACTTAGAAACTTCAGTAGATTTATCCACATGGAAACCACGGAAAACCTCTTGTTCAAATCAGAACATTAACACCAAGCAATAAAGTCTTATTACAGTGAATGAGCTGTAATTAATAAATCCAGTAGAAACAAAGCTGTTCCATATATTATTTTCTTTTAAAGTCAGTGTGACCTTAAAGCATTAATTCTGCTAATACATGCAGCTACACAACTATGCAGATAAAAATATCTTAATGTAAAACAGGGGTCAGAAAACTCTTTCTACAAAGGATCATACAGTAAATATTTTAGGCTTTAAGGGCAAACAGACCAAATTGAGGATATTACATAAGTACTTATATGAGAAGACAAAAATTTCCATAATTTTTATTGATAAAATTCAAAACATTCTAATAATAATCACTGAGTAAAACTTTTTGTAAAGCTCGTCTCCTGGTACGAACAAAGCTCTTTTGGGAGGAGGGGCTAATATTTCACTTAGTTAAGATTCAAAATTAGTGTTCCCTATCATCAAAATTAATTGCAAACATTCATAGGGTAGCACTGCTTTTTAATAAGATTTTATGTATTTCATGTTTGAAAATGTCTTCACCCAGAAAGGTGCCATCACGTACATGATTTTGATTCAGCATTATTTATTATTTGGAAGATACCTACAGACTTTATTCTTCTCTTAATATTTGTCTTTTGGCACGTCCTTACACTGCGGATTAATCACTTCCAATTAAAGGTTAAGGAGCAAGTGCCTCAAATGCACAGTTAAACAGATTTTGAATTATGGTAATTTCCTTTCCATTTACACCAAAGTCTCCGAAAGGCTGCTGAAATGGAGCTCAGAAACTATACCGCAAATCTGAGTGGGAACAGGGATGTCCCTTCTTTACCTTCACTTCTGACAACTGGAAGGAAAGCTACATAAAACAGCTTAATATTTATTACTTGTGATTCAAACATCAAAATAACTTTTAGTTTTACATACAATGTTTTGCTTGTAATGTTAGGTTTAATACATTAAGATACATTAACAAGTCTGAAGCAAAAACTGATTTCCAAAGCCATTCAGGGCTCACTAACAGTGGCTAAGAAGAGTTCCTCTCATTCAAAAATCTCAATTCAGCCGTAAGCTAAAAAGACTAAAATAAAAGTATACCACTACTAAGCCACGTCAGTGTGGTAGGTCAAGTCAGGATATTTAGCTTCTATTTCTGACAAAAATTCAAGGAACTGACAAAGATTAAGTCCACCAGAGCAATACTCTTTGAGCCTTGAGAAGCTACTAACTAGTTCTATATTGCATGATATATTCAAATATTCTCTGTAAAAAACCTGATAAATAAGTACTTACAATTCACAATTGTAATTTCACTTTACAATTTCACAGTTTTGTAAATTTGTTCACCTAAGCCTTTTTCTCCTCTACACCTATTTTTACCACCATCAGTTATACTAAATCTGAGCAGATCCCACCTCAGGTTATATAAAATTACTATTTTCTGAACTTTTTGAAAATATTTTTCCCTGTAGTTATTCCATGAGCATTGTTTTTAAAACTAATTCTTCAAAAACGTCAAACTTATAATTGACTTCATGAATAACACCAAATGAGCTGTAGTGGTAACTTCTGTCAATCCACAAAAGCCAAGGAAAACCACTCAAAATCATTTGCTTTGTTTTTTAATTGATTATTAATGTTCTCAACTCTTCCAGCAACTGTTCTCGCCAAAAGGCTAATGGCTTTTTTTTTTTTTTAAGATTTATTTATTTATTCATGAAAGACACAGGCTTAGAGAAAGAGGCAGAGACACAGGCAGAGGGAGAAGCAGGCATCCTGCAGAGAGCCCTATGAGGGACTTGACCCCGGGATCACGACCTGAACCAAAGGCAGGCGCCCAACCACTGAGCCACCCAGGCATCCCGAAAAGACTAATAGCTTTAAACAAGTTTATTTTCTCCAGACACATTTCTTTGGCTACTACAATCAAACACGATTTAGTTAAGGCACCATCAGTAAACAACTTCCATACTTAACTAACAAATGAGACACTCAGAAACTTAACCTGGGTGCAGCTTGATTTTCACTGTTAATAATTTTGTGAAGAAATTCTGCTATAAGATATTCCTTTTTAAATTTTCTGATTTTTCTGACCATTGTTTTCCCATGTGTTGGGAATACTGTGATGAGTGATTAGTCTGGTAATGTCTGTGTATACTGTATTTCTTTAGCACAACTATAGTATCATTGAATAATAATCAATGCTATCATCTAATTTGATAATTCAAACTCTAATGTACTTTAGAACTATAATATGTCAAGTCCATTTTTCTCAGCTTTTCTTGTTTCAACATGATGGGTATATGCTGGTAATAAAGGAAAATCTCACAGGATAATGATATCAAAGGTACTTAAAACAGTGATTATACTGCACCAAGCAGAAGTGCAGAACACTAAGAATGCCACATCTCAGTCCCAACTATGCAAACTCACAAAAGTAGCCATAAATAATATGTAAACAAATGAGTATGGCTATGTTCCAATAAACCTTTATTTATAGACACTGATAAATGAATTTCATTTAATTTCCACATGTCACAAAATAGTATTCTTTTGACTTTTTTTTTTTTTTTAAGATTTTACTTATTTATTAATGAAAGACACAGAAAGAGAAAGGCAGAGATGTAGGCAGAGGGAGAAGCACGTTCCAGGGAGAGAGCCCGATGTGGGACTCGATCCTGAGACCGCGGATCACGCCCTGAGCCAGGGGCAGGTGCTCAACCTCTGAGCCACCAAGGCGTCCCTTCTTTTGACTTTTTTAACATTTAAAGAATGCAAAAACCGTTCTCAGTTCATAGGCCACTCCAAAACAAGTAGCAGGCTAGATGTGGTCCCCAGATTATCATTTGCTGACTCCTGCTTTCAGCTTCTAGCATAAGAATCTGAGAAAGGTTGCCTGTGTGGTTCAGATGGTTGAGCATCTGTCTTTGGCTCAGGTCATGATCTCCAGGTCCTGGGATTGCTAGGGCTCCCTGCTCAGTGGGGAGTCTGCTTCTCCCTCTCCTTCTGCCTCTCCCCTCTGCTCATGCTCTCTCTCTCAAATGCATATATAAAATCTTTTTTAAAACTCTTTTTAAAAAACCTGGGAAAATACAAATTAAACCCCAAAGAGTAGAACATAATAAAGTTAAGAGAAAAAAAAAAAATCAATGAAGTAGAAACAGAAGAGAAATTTTCAATGTAGCCAAACTGGCTCTTTAGAAACATCATTAAAATAAAGACACCTGGGTGGCTCAGTGGTTGAGCACCTGCCCCTCCTTGGCTCAGGTGATGATCCTAGGATTTGGGATCGAATCCCGCATCGCATGGAGCCTGCTTCTCTCTCTGCCTAGGCCTCTGCCTCTCTTTCTGTGTTCTCATGAATAAATAAAATCTTTAAACTAAAAATAAATAAAAATAAAATAATAAAATAACCTCTAGTAATATTGACCGGGAAAGGGAAAAACACAAATTAACAAAATCAGTAATGAATGAGAAGTTAGCACTACAAACTTTAGAGATTTTAAAAGTCAAAGAGGACTTAATGAAATGGGCAAATTATATAAAGATCACAAAATATCAAAGCTTACTCAAGAAAAAATAGACTGATTAATCTGAATAGTCTTATATCAGTGATACTCAACTTGTAATTTAAAATCTTCCCATCAGGGGCACTTGGGTGGTCAGTCTGTTAAGTATCTGCCTTGGACTCACATCATAATCCTGGAGTCCCAGGATCAAGCCCTGTATCGGCTCCCTGCTCAACAAAGACCTGCTTCTCCCTCTTCCTCTGCCCACCCCACCCCAACCTCCGCTGGTACTCTCTCGCATGCTCTCTCTTGTGCACTCTCTAATAAATAAATCTTTAAAAAATTAAAAACTTAAAAAAGGGATCCCTGGGTGGCGCAGCGGTTTGGCGCCTGCCTTTGGCCCAGGGCGTGATCCTGGAGACCCGGGATCGAATCCCACGTCGGGCTCCCAGTGCATGGAGCCTGCTTCTCCCTCTGCCTGTGTCTCTGCCTCTCTCTCTCACTGTGTGCCTATCATAAATAAATAAAATAAAAAAATTTTAAAAAAATAAAAATAAAAAATAAATAAAAACTTAAAAAAAATAAAAATTAAAAAAATTAAAAACAGATTTTTAAAGACTGAAATATATGATCATCTCAACAGATACATAAAAAACTGACAAAATGTCAACTCCATTCATAAGAACTCTTAGCAAACTAATAATAGAAGACAATTTCCTCAACCCATTAAAGGGTACCTAAAACACCCTAGCTAAAATCTTATTTACTTTAAAAGAGTGAATGCTCACCCCCAATATCAAGAAAGAACAAGACCAATATATTTGCTTTCATCGCCCCTATTCAACATTAGAACTAGAAGTTCTAACTAGTGCAATAAAGAAAAAAAAATAAAAAGCATACAGATTGGAAAAGAAGTTGCTTTTATTATTATACAACATGATTGTTAATGGAGAAAATCCCAGGGAATCTACAAGTAAGTGAGTTTTGTAATTCAAAATTTTGTTATTCAAAAATTATGTTGTAGGACACAAAGTCAATATAAAAAATCAATTGCAAAAAAAATCAACTGCATTTCTACATACTAATAATAAACAATTGAAAACAAAAATCAAAACAATGAAATCACTAAAAAACATTAAATACTCAGGGATAAATTTAACCAAACACATACAAGATCTGAACACTGAAAACTACCAAAAACTGCTAAGAGAAGTTAAAGATGACCTAAATTAATGGATATACATGTGTGTGCACACATTTATGAACTGACACATTCAATATAAGTAAGATATCAATTCTCTTGAAAGTGATCTAGAGAGTCAATACAATCCCAATCAAAATTCCAACATCCTTCCCTGTAAAAATGGTTTCAAAATTTCTTTGAAATATAAAGGGCGTAGAATAGTCAAATGGTTTAGCAAAGGACAACTCATTCTGATTCCAAGATTTACTATAAAGTTGCAGCAATCAAGACAGCATGGGATTTGCATACAGACAGACCCACACAAACCAATGGAACAAATTAGTCCAGAAACAGATCCACACATATATGGCCAATTAATTTCTGACAAAGTTGTCAAGGCAGGTCAACAAGGTCAACTTTTTTTTTCAAAAAAGGGTGCTGAGGGGATCCCTGGGTGGCTCAGCGGTTTAGCGCCTGCCTTTGGCCCAGGGCGCGGTCCTGGAGACCCGGGATCGAATCCCACATCGGGCTCCCGGTGCATGGAGCCTGCTTCTCCCTCTGCCTATGTCTCTGTCTCTCTCTCTCTCTCTGTGACTATCATAAAAAAAAGGGTGCTGAAACAACCAGATAGCCATATGAAGAAAAAAACCTGAATCTCAACTCTTACATCACATTATATACAAAAAATTATCTCAAAATGAATTACTGACCAAAACATAAGTTAAAACTATAAAACTTTCAGAAGACAACCCAAGGTATAGGGAAGGAAGGGGCACCAGTTCCCCAAGTCCCAGTTCCCACAAGGCATTAGATAATGGGCCACCTGACATCTGCACATACAGTAGCCTGCATTACAGGAGAGGAATTCTTAGTTTAGGAAACCCAAGCTATCATATTGAACCAAAGGAACTTTGTTCCAAAGGAAGATACAATCGCTTTCTTCCAAGGCTGTAAGCAAGCCTAACCTTTGCTCTAAAGAAGACACTATCTACTTTCCAAGGCTATTCAACTTGGCATCAACTTTCACCCTGAGGAGTCCCTTTGCTTCCCCCCCCACCCAGTACCAGTCAACTTTTATTGGATATTAATTGTGAATTAAGCAATGGAAGGATTCAAGGATGCCAGGTAAAAGTCATGGTCAGGAATGCCAAATGTGCTTCCACACTGGGCCCTCTTCAGTGGTACTTGCGTAGCCGTTCATGTTTGAGTTCCTTATAAGAACTATAGTAGTTGAAAAGCACATAAGCAGCCAGCACCATAGAAATCCCAGCAACACCCTCTTTCTTCACATTGATATACTTGTTGTAATACCAGTAGTAACCTCTTTGAAATGCTCCAGCAATGCCCTTAGGGGTGAAATCCCGCATCAGTATCCAGCCTGGCAGCTCTCCTAGCTTCACCTCCATGAGCTTCTTTTCCTTCACTGGTACGGGCGACACCATCTTGGAGTCCTGGGTGTCCACTCTCTGTGTATGTCTTTTTCTTTCTTGGTCTGCTCCCTTACTTTGATGGAATACATTTCCCATATATGGGAGGTAGAGGTTTTAACACTTTATCTTACCTTCATACTTTAGTGATAGTTTGATTGACTACTGAATCCTAGGTTGGAAATAATTTTCCTTCAGAATTTTGAAGGTACTGCTCTATTATCTTCTAGTTCAATTAACTGGAAAACTGATGTCATTCAAATTCCTGATCCTTTATATATCACCTGTTTTTTCCCCTTTCTGAAAGTTTGTAGGTTCTTCTCTTTGACACAAGCTTTCAAAAATTGTTGGTGATATTTGTGAAATGGGTCTACTTGGGACTCTTTCAATCTAGAAATTAATGTCTAATTTTAGGAAAATGTCTGAATTATTTCACTGATTATTTCTCTCCATTTTTTCTGTTCTCTCTTTCTGAAACACCTTTTTTTCAGATGTTGGACTTCCTAGGATGGTCCTCTAATTTTCTTACCTTTTCTCTCCTATTTTCCACCTCTTTGTCCTCTGGCTCTACTTCCTTCAAGATTTCCTCAACTTTGCACTTTAATCTTTTTCTAGAGTATTTTTTCTTTTGTATTTTCTAATTGAAGTATATAACATATACGAGTATATAAGTCTTAAATGTACAGCTCAATGAATGTTAACACTGGTGCATCTAAGTAACACCCACATCACAATACATAACATTTCCAGCACCCTAGAAGGATCCTTCATGTCACCTCCTAGGCAGTACTTCCCCTCAAGGCCAATTACTATTCTGACTTCTGTTATCATTGATGAGTTTTGCCTGCTTTTTCAATTTTTTTTTTTTTTTTTAAGATTTACGCATTTGACAGAGAGAAAGCATGTGCATGAGTGGGAGAGGCAGAGAGATAAGGAGACTCTCAAGCAGACTCCATGCTGACAGTGGAACCCAACAGAAGGCTAGATCTCACAACCCTGAGATCATGACCTGACCTGAAACCAAGAGTCAGATGCTTAACTGATTGTGCCACTCATGTGCTCCTTAACTGCTTTTTTAAAATCGGTTTTATTGAGATAGAACTTTTTTACAATGAAATTCACTAATTTTTTCACAATTTGACTTCTTTTGAAAAATGTATACAATTGCATATCTACCAACACTGTGGACATATAGAACATTTCCGTCACTCCAGAAAATTCCTTCCTGTCACTTTGCAGTCAATCTTTACCCCCATGATGTATTCTTCCATTCACATATCATTGTTATGTCTGTTTTAGAATGTGACATAAATAGAATCACTCAGTATGTATGCTGGTGTTGACTTCTTTCATTTAGAATAAAGCTTCTGAGATTCAACCGTGTTGTTGTATGTCAGTAATTATATGTTTATTGCTGAGTAAGTATCTCACTATATGGATATACTAAAATCTGTTTATTCATTCATCAGTTCTCCAGAGGCACTCCTCAGGGGGGGAAAAAAAAAAGTATAGCATATATTCTTTTCCCAATCCTCATACTATTTCCACTGAAGTTATTATCTAAAACTTCAAAATACAGAAAAAATATAGTCTGCCACGAGAGTCAAATGTTACAACATGTAACAGAATTAATATTATCTAAAACACATAATTATTTACTATAAAATACATCTACTTAAGAGCACAGAAAAAGACACTTTAAAAAATGAACAAGCAGATATAAAAAAGACAAAACAAACTTCTAGCTTTAAAAAGTATATAATCTGGGTGTTATTCTATATGTTGGCAAATTGAACACCAATAAAAAATAAGTTTATAAAAAAATGAAAATAAAAATAAAATAAATAAAAAGTATATAATCATTGAAATTAAAAGCTCAATGGACTAATATGGAAATAGCACATTAGACACAGATGAAAAAAGAATCAAGAAACCAGAAGATAGGGACACCTAGGTGGCTCAGAGGTTGAGCCTCTGCCTTCAGCTCAGGGTGGTAATCCTGGGTATCAGGATCGAGAGTACCACATTGGGCTCCCTGCAAGGAGCCTGCTTCTCCCTCTGCCTATGTCTCTGCCTCTCTCTGTGTCTCTCATGAATAAATAAATAAAATCTTTAAAAAAAAAAACAAAAAAAGAAACCAGAAGACAGAGCTGAAGAAAGTGCCCAGAATGCAGCTTATAGAGACAAAAAAAAGCAAAGAAATGAGAGAATAAAAGAAACGGTCCATGATATGTCTATTATGAATTCCAGAAGGAAAAAAAAAGTTAATATTCAGGCTATAATAACTAAGAAATTTCCAAAGTCTATGAAAGACAATAACTCTCTATTTCAAAATAAATAAAAATAAATCCACACCTAGAGACAATGTAGTAAAACTGAAGAATGCTAAAGGCAATAGAGATAAATACTATAATATCTACAAAGAAAAGACAGTTAACTTTTCAAAAGCAACAATGGAAGCCTGGAATCAGTGAAATTGTATCTTCTAAGTACTAAAAGGGGCAGTGGGGGGTTGCAACCCAGAATGGTATATATCAAACTAAACCATTCAAGCATGAAGGCAATATACAAATTTCAGACAGAAAAACCAGTGTATACTGATGCGTGTGTTGCTCAGTGGTTGGGCATCTGCCTTTGGCTCAGGGCGTGATACCGGGTCTGGGGATGGAGTCCCACATCAGGCTCCCTATGAGGAGCCTGCTTCTCCCTCTGTCTATGTCTCTGCCTCCCTCTCTGTCTCTCATGAATACATAAATAAAATCTTTAAAACAGAAAAGAAAGAAAGAAAAACCAGAGTATAAGTTCAGGCACCACATATTTTTAGTTGTGACCTTAGGCAAATCATGTAATTTCTCCAGGCCTTAATTCTGTATGTATACAATAGGGAAAATAATACTTATCATCATAAAGTTAAAAACTAAATGTGATAATATGTTAGCATCCTTCCTAGTAAATAATGAGCACTGAATCAATGTAAGCTATTACTTTTACTCCACACTCAACATTAATATAGAGGTTCAGAGCAGCTAATTTTTCTTCAAAAATAACAAGAAATCAGAAAGAAAGAAAAGAAAAGAAAAGAAAAGAAAAGAAAAGAAAAGAAAAGAAAAGAAAAGAAAGAAAGAAAGAAAGAAAGAAAGAAAGAAAGAAAGAAAGAAAGAAAGAAAGAAATCAACTGACCCACTTTTCATTATAAATTCCTAGAAGCAGGGCTCTTGGGTGACTCAATCAGTTATGTGTCTGCTGTTGGCTCAGTTCATATCCCAGAGTCCTGGGATAGAGCTCCTTCTCCCCCATGCTCATGCTGTCTCCCTCTTAAATAAGTAAATAAAATGTTTATAAAAAATAAATTCCTAGAAGCTATACCACAAGTTTAATTACTCTTAGCCATAATCTTGAAATATAGGTTTTTTAAAAATCTTCTTAATATTAATCAGAAATTTCTAGGACTTTTAAAATGTCAGGTTATGGGTGCCTGGGTGGCTTCAGTCAGTTGAATATTTGCCTAAGTCATGATTCCAGGGCCCTGGGATCAAGTCCCATATCAGGCTCTCTGCTCAGCAGGAAGCCTGCTTCTCCCTCTCCCTGTGCCTCTGCCTGCCACTCTGCTTACTTGTGCTATCAAATAAATAAAATCTTAAAAAAAAAAAAAAAAGGTCGGGTTACATCTAAAGAAAGTACGAACAGCTTTAAGCAATGTCCAATGCTTGAAAATACTGCTCTTATTTTGAGTTTACATATATTCAAAATTGAATTCAGCATCTTCTTGCTATATGTACTGAACTGATCCAGTATTGTTACCCTATACAGAATGATCCAAGTAATATCTTCAAGGAGAGTTCTTTGCTCAAGCAGAGTTCTATGCTCAAATGAGAACAAGAGCTCAGCTCAAGTTCACGCTCAGACCAATACTGCTTCATTTGGTCCTAGGTAATTATGACTTGTCTCTTTCAGGACTCATATCTAAACCTAACAAATAGGGCAGCCCTGCTGGCTCAGCGGTTTAGCACCATCTTCAGCCCAGGGCCTGATCCTGGAGACAGACCCAGGAGTACCACGTCAGGCTCCCTGTATGGAGCCTGCTTCTCCCTCTGCCTGTCTCTCTCTCTCTCTCTCTCTCGCTCTCTACCTCTGTGTTTCATGAATAAATAGAATATTTTTTAAAAAATAAATAAGTAAATAAACCTAACAAAATCCTGGTTCCAACCTATCTCTCCAGCTGCATCTACAACCACACTCTCTTCTTTAAATTACCATCCTCCCACAATATACACACATACACACACACACACAGAGCCTTCACTCTCAACACACTTGGATTTTTCAATAGCAATTATTGTATCTCAGATAAACCTCATTGGCTACCATACTGCCACTGTGCAAAGCTCATACTTAGGTTATCTCATACCAAGACTAAGGCATAGGTTTAGGAAAACCAAAAATAAACTTATACAGAGAACCCCAAACTGCTTAAGATGTCACTTATAATTTTTTTGTCTCCACAGTAATGGTTTTTAAATAGGAAAGAAAACATTTTTTCAGACTAATTTTTTAGGTGAGTGATATCTAATTGTTAAAATACATATAATTCAGTTATAACATAAGCTTTAGAAAAAATTTTTGCTTTAAATTATTTTCATTCTCACACTTCCATAATTCTCTCAGAATGTTCCTTTTCCCTCTAGAAGCTGCAAATTCCTGAAATGAGACATTTATTTTAAAAACACTGAAGTAGCCTCAACTACAGCAACATGAACAAAATACTACTACTTAGAACAGTGGTAGCAAAACAAATCAAATTTGATTTTAAGCATTTGTACCACATTGAATTCTAGCACTGTTCAAGCTCTACATATTTTTTTTGAGTTTACTGAAATGACCAAAGTCCAGTCTATGTCATGCAACAACTGAAATAAATCCAAGCAATCAAAAAAAACACATAACAACTGCTCAAATTACTGCATCTTAAAGTATGTTTTAATAGAAATAAATTACCCTACTATATGAGTAGTAGTCACCAAAACAGTTTACTTTGAAAGCCACAATACCTCCCATCTCTTTATGATGGATTACATGCTCAAAGACTATAGTTTACCATGAGTAATGGAGAATAGGACTTCATAAACTCGGAGACAAGAGGAAAATGTCTATAGCAACAAAACTTTTTGTTTCCTTACCTATGCTCACTTCTCAAATACGTGCGAAACAGAAAAATGACCATCCATACAAAATAAAAGAATCTAAAAAGATTATTCTGGAACACCTGGGTGGCTCAGCGGTTGAGTCTGCCTTCGGCTCAGGCTCAGGTAGTGATCCTTGTATGGGATCAAGAGTCTCCCATTGGGTTCCTTGCAGGGAGCCTACTTCTCCCTCTGTCTGTGCTTCTGCCTCTACCTTTGTGTCTCTCATGAATAAATACATTTTTTTAAAAAGATCATTCTAAGAGCTTAAATGTTTCTCAAAAGTAACCACTATAATAATTTCTGCCCATGTATTCAACTCTTTAAAACACTGAAGCAGATGTTTATCATCTGTCACTCTGTTTTAAAACAGTAGGTTAAGGGATCCCTGGGTGGTGCAGCGGTTTAGCGCCTGTCTTTGGCCCAGGGCGCGATCCTGGAGACCCGGGATCGAATCCCACATCGGGCTCCTGGTGCATGGAGCCTGCTCCTCCCTCTGCCTGTGTCTCTGCCTCTCTCTCTCTCTCTATGTGTGTGACTATCATAAATAATTAAAAAAAAAAAAAAAGTAGGTTAAACTGTAAAGTACCCTTTTAACATAAAAACAATAGTAACATTCACTGAATGCTTATTCCATCCACATCAGGAAATGTGATAAAAATGGCTGTCTAGTCATTATCTCATTTAACCCTTATCACACTACTAAATTAAAATGGTTACCCCCACTTAATAGAAGAGGAGGCTGAGGCTTTAAAAAATTTAAACTTGCCCAAAGCCTGGATTTATACCCCATCTGTCTAAACTCAGTCTGCACTGTTGGCTCATTATACTCTCCTGCCTCAAATTCCTTCAAAATATATTAATTCCTTCAAAGATATATAAATAATCCAAAAATTAAAAATAAAAAGCTAACTAGTAGATATGAAATAATCATTTTATTCCAGTTGCCCATATAATTAAAGACTACTATCCTTAATCTCATAGTATTTGAGCATTATTACATAAAATCTTCCAAAACCCTGTCTGCATATTACTGTATCAAATAGTCTTTTTTTTTTAAAGAAGATTTATTTATTTATTCATGAGAGACAGAGAGAGACAGAGGCAGAGACATAGGCAGAGGGAGAAGCAGGCTCCTCGCAGGGAGCCTGATGTGAGACTTGATCCCAGATCTCAGGATCAACCCTGAGCCACCCAGGCATCCCTCAGTAGTCTTTAAACAATTAATGTTATTATCCTATCCATTCACTCATACATTTATCATCCACTCTACACTACTTAGTAAACACCTACCACATTTAGCAAACATCCATGTATATGTAAGAAAACTATGTAAGGCCCATATAATTCTTCACTTCAATTCCAAGAGTATATAAAAGGCAAAGAAAATAAGAGGTGTATAAAAATACCCATATTCACACCAGGAAGTACATGTTAAATACCACTTTCATCCATATTCTCCCATGAGTGGATAAGAAAAACAAAACAGAACTTAATGATTCCCTCTCATTCATTTCCTCCTATCTCTAAATCACCAAGAAAAATGAAGACGGGAAAATCATCAGAAAGGGGAGGATACTGAAGTATAAAGACACTCATGGGTACAGAGGAAACAAAGAGAATGAAGGAACATACTACTGAAATAAATGAGGCTGAAGTTACACAGACATGATTATAAACCACAGGAGCATTTACAAAAAAATATCTTCATACCAAAAAAAATATTAAAAAGAATAAAAATTTCAAACTAAAGCTCACTTAAAAAAGAATGAAATCTTGCCAGTTGAAATGACATGAGAGTATTATGCTGACTGAAATAAGTCAAAGAAAGACAAATACTATATGATTTCACTCATAGGTGGAATTTAAGAAACAAAAAACAAACAAAGAGGAAAAATGGGGAGGCGGGTGGCAAACCAAGAAACAGACTCCTAGGTATAGAGAACAACTGATGGCTAGCAGAGGGGATGTGGATGGAAGCATGGCGGAAACAAGTGATGGGGATTTTAGGAGTGCACACGTGATGAACACCAGGTGTTGTACAGAAGTGTTGAATCACTATACTGTACACCTGAAACTAATATCACACAACTAACTGGAATTTTAAAACTTAAAAAATAAAGCTCACTTTTAAATAGGTTGCTTAATAGGAACTCTTAGTAAATAATTACTAGTGGACAATTACTAATTAAGAATCACAAAGTTGGAAAGGGACTTAAAGGCCATTTATTCCATCTCCATACTTTCAAAGAGGACCATAATAAAACCATGCAAAAGAAACATAAAGACATCTAGTGGACAACTAGATGTTCCATCTAGTTAGAACAACATTAGATGTTCCATCTAATGGAACAACTCATTTTAGAAAACACTGCTTTTGGTTTTAAATTACTCTCACAATCTATGCCTTAAATTTATCTAGCTAACTTTTACTAAGTTTTCTAAGATTTTATTTCATTAGGTCTACCATATGTAAGTTCAATTATCTAGGAGAAAAGAGTGTTTGAAATAATGCTTAGAACATTAAAATATACATATTTTCATTTACAAACTGATGATCAAAATTAGTGAGATTATAATACATATCAGTCCAGAAATAAGATATAGTCAATCGAAGAATGTTAGAGCTATTCGGATCTCAAATCATGCATCAGAATTCCAAATTTCTTTGAAGATTAAAGAAAGGCAAAGATGTTATTATTATTAATGGTCCATAAAATAACATTTTGCAGCATTTAAGGAAGCTCACTTAAAAAGAATAACTGATGAATCCTTTTATAGAACAAATCATTTTGTAACATACCTACTGCCTTGATCTACCTGCTTAATATGGTCAGGTAAAGTCACAGAACACAGCCTATTGTCAAACAGAAATGACAATCCTGGCACATTGTTGCTCAGGGGGAGAAAGTGAAAAGAAAGGCCTTCAGTCACTGGGCACTTAGGGTTTACCTCCATTATTCTTCCCAAAAATCTTATAAATAGTATTAATATCTTTTTGGTAAGGAGACAGGTTTGGAAACTTGCCCGTGATTACGTAGAAAATAAGTTGTAGTTCCAAAATGGACAACGTATATATCTGACCCCTTCCACTATACCACACTCAGTAAACAATCCTTTTATACAGAGAAATGTTCTCTATAAAAGAATACTACTGTGTATGTTGAGAAAATAAAGTAAAAAAGTATAAATCCAAACAATCCATAAGAGCCTTCTAATTTTACTGTGGTATTTACATAAAAAGATAATTATCAGTTAATAATTTAGAATAAATCTAAAGTTGTTGAGGAATACTCAACATAAGTTCTTAGCCTAGATTCTCTTCTCTTTAGTAACATATTAGGCTATTGGTTTCAATATTTTAGGTTCTCCCACAGTAAATCAAAATTTAAGGGGGGGGGGGGAAATCACACAACCTTGTTTCACTGTCATTGAAAACTACCGAATTCTAATCTCAGCTATGAAACTATTTTTAACCTGTCTGTCCTAGCTTTCCATAGTGGCTATTCCACATGTCCATCATTCTCCTTTCCTAAATCCACTCTCCTCTTATCAACTGGCCTTGATTCCTAATCTGCCTCTTAGAGAATATAAATTTGAACTACTCTAACCTTTTGCCACCCAACCTATAAATATCCACCTCTATTCTCACTTCTTTTCTTTTTTAATGCCTCTCTCCTCCTGTCTATATTAGCACACTGCCTAGAAGCACAGCTAGTACTTAGTTGATACTTACAAAATGCAACTAATTCTAAACTAATTCTCCCACCCTGCTCATCTATCCTTTCCTACATTTTCAGAGACCTCTGTCAGCTATGTCCTCTCTCATCTCCTACATCTTCAAACATTTCCTCTTTATTGGCTCTTTCCCAAATAGTTTATCGATATTTATAAGAAAGGAAAGAGAAAAACCTACAAACCATTTTTAGTTACTGCTTCATCTCTTTCATTTCTTCAGGGTCAAAATTCTTTAAAGATAGGTGTGTCTGGAAATTTCATATCAATAAGTACTGTCAGGTAAGTAGAATAAGTTTTTTTTTAAGAATCCTTAATTCTTTTTTAAAGTTTATTTACTTAAGTAATCTACACCCAAACATGAGGCTTGAACTCACAACCCCAAGATCCAGAGTTGCACACTCTACTGACTGAACCAGCCAGGCACTCCAAGAACCCTTAATTTTAAGGATATCTATTGAAACAATTACAGATAAAGAGATATGATATCTGAGTTTAGCTTTAAAATAATCCATTTGGGGACAGGAGTTTTAGATGAAACAAAACTGGTTATGTGTTCACTCTTCAAGGTAGGTGACAACTACATAGGGGGTTCATTATTCTATTTTCTTTTGTATATGTAATACCATGAAAAATTTAAACTTATTTTTCAAGTAGCCTACGCTCACATTCCTTTTCATTTTTGCAAAGAAGTTTAGAAAGATTTTCCTAAAGGAGGAAAATGGATTTTGTGCCATTAGAAATATTTCAATCGGGTAGCCCGGGTGACTCAGCGGTTTAGCGCCGCCTTCAGCCCAGGGAGTGATCCTGGAGACCCAGGATTGAGTCCCGCATCGGGATCCCTGCATGGAACCTGCTTCCCGCTCTGCCTGTCTCCGCACCTCTTTCTTTTTCTTTCTCTTTCTCTCTTTCTCTCTCTCATGAATAAATAAATAAAAATCTTAAAAAAAAAAAGTTTCAAAAAAAAAAAAAAAGTTTCAATCTTTACCTTACTTGCGCTCTTCAAGACACATGATAACCCAGGCCATTTCTGCTTCTTACTTTCCTCTCCTTTGTCATTCGTTATGCACACTCACTCTAATTTTTCTTCTCTGCCTCCCAACCTCTCAGTCTCATTCGTGGGCACTTCTCCCACTTCCTTTCAAACATGGTCCCACTCGCTCACATACAGTCCCACATACGTACACACCCCAAAAGTGCTGCTATCAATTTTATCCCTTAATACTTAAATACTTATCCCTTTATCCCTTAAATACTTCTACAATCCCTGTCTTTCCATAACTCCAACTACTTAGTTCAGACTCTTCATTTTTCTATTGTACTTTCTCCCCCACTAAAACCAGTTTCCCCACATGATCTCCCCTCTTCAAAGTCCATTCTCCACACTTCAGCTGGAGTTATCTTTCTAAAATACAAACCCGACAACACCACTACTACTCCATTCGAAATTTGATGGCTGTCCCATGTTGAAAAAAAAACCTTCCAAACTCTTTATCATGGTACCAAGTACTTTACCATCTTCCACCCACTACACTGCAAGTACTCATACTCTGGGACTGAGGTATAAGAAAGACCTAGGGTTCTGCAAACACAAACCACTAGAAATTATCCTTTGCCATTTGCCTAAAATGACTTTCCTCATCTTCTCTTCCATTGAAAGGTTACTCAACTTTCTTAACACAAGTCAAATGTCACACCATACTGGAAACTTCCCCTAATCTCCTTAGGGTCAGAATCTTTCTACCAATGGGTACAGAGAATGGCATCAGGGGCTGAGATCATGACTTAAATGAGTTATACCCCACCTGGGTTGAAATCCCAGGTTCAAACTTTATCACCTATGACTCTGGACAAGATCTCTTAGTTTGCTTCCTCATTTCTAAATAACAGTAGCCAGAAATTTTTATGAGAATTAAATAATGGGCTACGTGCAAAATACTGCACGGAGCCTCACTAAAATTAAGTATTCAATAACAGTTAAATGTTATATGACTATTTATTCCCACTCTGGGATCCTACAGTAACTTGCACCTACCTCTATCATACTATTGTGATGATGTAACTGTTTGCTCATACAGAACACAGATTATCTTCTATCATCTTTTTATTCCCACTACCAGGCATAATATACAATATAATAGGTTCTTTTGTAGATTTTATTTATTTATTCATGAGAGACACAGAAAGAGGCAGAGACACAGGCAGAGGGAGAGGCAGGCTCCATGCAGGGAGCCCGATGTGGGACTCGATCACTGGACTCCAGGATCACGCCCTGAGCCAAAGGCAGACGCTCAACCACTGAGGCACCCAGGTGTCCCCAATATAATAGGTTCTTAACAAATCTTGAATAAACAAATAAAATGCTTCCAACCCCTAATAAGGCCTCAATTTTTTTATAATGGTCTTACAAAATTTACTTTCCATATCCTTGTAAAAAATTGGTACTTTAAGTAAAATTTACAAGCCAGTCTTATTTTGAGAAAAAGGGAATTTTGTAGGGGCGCTGTGTTATTTTCTTGTTTAAAACACAGTCTGGGGAGCTGGGTGACTCAGTCAGTTAAGCATCTGCCTTTGGCTCAAGTCATGCTCCCAGGGTCCTGGGATCAGTCCTGCATCAGACTCCCTGCTGCTCAGTGGGAAAGTTTGTTTCCTCCTCTGCCCTTGCCCCTTCCCACTTGTTCTCTCTCAAAACTAATTTTTTTTTTTTAAGTTTAAAAATAAATAAATAAATAAAACACAGTTGGTCAAGTGTCTGCCTTTGGCTCAGGTCATGATCTCAGGGTCTTGGGAATCAAGAAGCTCTGCTAAGCTGGGAGCCTCCTTCTCCCTGTCCCTCTGCTGCTCCCTCTGCTTGTGCTAATAAATTCTTTTTTAAAAAAATGATGTAAAACACACAAAATAAGACCACTCTACTATCAATTTTTTCCACATACTCTATAAAATACCAAATTTCTAGGATCGTTATCTACCTGTTGAAAAAATTTTAAAAGATAATCAAGGCAGGTTTTTTAAATCTGGTGGGCTTCCTTACCACCAAGGCCTGAGCCAACTCTAAGGACTAAGGTGTATTGCAGAGTTTTTTGTTTTTTGTTTTTTTTTAAGTAGAACACGGAATTTTTCATTCTGAAAACATGCTACCGAGAAATTCTAAAGAACATTAAAATAATCAAAGAAAATAATTACTACTACTCACTGCTTTAAAACAAAACAAAAAAAAAAGACCAGTCTGTGCTTTAAAAATCACTAGTAATTTAAAGCTAAATTAATCTTCAAATATGTGTAGGTAATGTTCAAGCTAGTATTAAGTAGGGGTGGGGGGGCTCATTTTACAATATTGACCCTCAATAAATAAAACGCAAAAGGCAGAACGGTTTTTTTTTAAGGTATTACTATATAATAGCATGGTCTCTACTTCTACACTTGACCTTTAAATATTAATGCCCTCTGAGTAATTATTAATGGCTTTAATATGCAAACACCTCCGAGCTACTTCAGAATAAACATGATTAAATATCTAAAAATAAACGTATTAGGGAAAGGAGAAAGGCCTGTTAAAAAAAACCGTTTCTCGGTCTCCCATCAAATGTGTGCCATACATACGGTTCGGCACCGAGCGGCAGCAGCAACCTGGGAGGGTCAGAGGCGCCGCAGGCCCGAGGCCCTGCAGCTGGGGCGGCTGCTCATCCCCGAGACTACCGGGGGCGGTGGCCCAGCCCAGTCGGGGTGGGGCTGAGCGCTGTTAACCGGGGCGGGCCAAACGGCAGGACGGGAAGCCCAAGTCTCACCTCCACTTCCCTTTCCCAGCGCAGAGCGCAGTTCGGCGACCACCCAAGAGCCCCAGCACCACAAAGACACAGATTTTCTCTGGCCCGGTAGGCTCAAAGTTTATCGGTCTTTCCCAGCAGTCAGGGCCGCCGGGCTTTGTAGTTCGCCGGTCCAGGCCACGCCGCCACGGCCGCAAGCCTGCGGGGCCGCTAAACTACGATCCCCATAATGCCCCGCGAGTCTCGAGCTCCCACTGTTCTCCACCTCCCCTGCCGGCGCCCCGACCGCCGCGCCGCCGCACCGCCTAGGCGGCGGGACACTGGGTGGGGCTGTCAGCCTGGATACCCCCCCACCTGCTCTCCTGCTTGCGCCCCTCTCCCTCGGATTCATTACCTAGGTGCCGCAGCTCGGCCGCCGGTTGGTGATGCGGCCCGGTTGGGGGAAGGGCACAGGCCTCTGCGGCCGCCGAGTCCGTTAGTTCCCGACGTGCGTGAAGAGGCGGCGGCGGCGGCGGCGTACGGTTGCCATGGCAGCCGCGAGGCGAGCGGTGGGGGGAGCACAGAGGCTCACAGTCAACTCGGGGGAGGAGCCTGAGAACCCCGCCCGGGTGCGGGGGAAGGGCGGCGCAAGGGTGAGGCGGAGAGGGGCGGGCGGTGACCTGGAGGAGGACGCGCGGCTGATCGAGCTCGGGGACTGCCCGACGAGCCCTGCCGCGGCCGCGGCCAATCCCTCGGCCGGACGCTGGTCCGCTGCGGTCGGCGGAGCGCCTCGGTGCCGCTCTATTCTGAGACGGTAGCTGTGGCGCCGGAGGAGGCAGCGCCGGGCGTCTCGCCGCCGGGCTCCGTAAAGGTCGTCGGGCCCGGGCCGGCCCGTCCCCCTCTGGCCTTTCCACCAGCAAAATCCCATTTGCAGTGTTGCACACCCTCTGCCGCTTTCGGAGGAGCAGGGTGGAGAGGAGTCCCTTAGTAAGGTGTAGAGCGTACGGCCTTTCGGATTGTTGAGGTCTGAGAACTCCTAAGAGGCGCCGATTTGGGCTGAACGTTTGAGGCGTATGCTATTCCTGAGGTGATGGTTTGTGGACTCTGCAGCAGCCTTCTCAGAGGTGCGGGGCCGGGGCCGTAGAAACCGTAGAAACCGCAGAACCGCTTCTCGGTTCCCGCCCTGCCCCTACCCCGGGCAGCGGATCCCCGGGGGCAGTTCACTCCCGGATGCGGAACGCCTTACTCTGCAAAATGGAGACGATGTCTAGAGCCCAGTGCCTTGGAGAAATCAGGGCGTCGATACCGATGGACCACTGTGAAACAAAGACTGGCATTTAACAATGTTTAAATCTTATTTAACCCTTCGTGGTAAGAGTCAGAAGAGGGGTGGCCGGAGGGGAGGCTGGGGTGCGGCTGAAGACGGAATTCTCTAGTGATGGAGAAGCTCTGTCTCTTCCTTAGGCTTCGGGTTACAGAGGCATATGCCTTTGTCAAAACTCATGGAATAGTACCCGTAAAATCTGCACATTTCACTGTAGGTGAATGTACCTCAAAAAAAAAAAAAAAAAACATAAAAATAATTCAAGATCAGTCTTAGCAACTTACAAATATACAATACAGTGTTGTTAACTTTGGTCACCAGGCTGTACCTTACATCCCCAGGACTGACTTATTTTACAATAGGAAATTTGTACCCTTCGACCACCCTCCTCACCCACTACTCCCAATCCCCACATCTGGCAACCACCAGTCTGTTCTCTGCATCTGTAACATCGTTATTAGAGCTGTAGACTCTAATAGAAACCACGGAGATGGTCTCTGTCCAATCTCCAGACTTTGCAGATGAGGAAAATGAGACCTAGTAATTTAAATAAACGGAGGAAGGGGGGCGGCAGAATTACCCTGTCATTTTCTACCAATAAATGTCTCTTGAGAAATTATGATTGAAAATAGCAAGCTGCTTACTGTGCATGTCATCCAGTTCTCAGTCGGGGTCACCTTGTCCACAGAAATTTTGTTAAAATTGACTCAAGTCCCTTTCCCACCTCGTGTGGAAAGGCCAATGTTCTCTCCAAGATGGTACAATCCCTGGGGGTTTTAGAATCTCAGGGTCACTTCTGGCTGAGTTCTTGCTCTCTCTGAACACATGGACTCTCTCACATCTCACCTTCTGCAGCGCTTTTCTCTCCTGCTGACACAGTTTGGAAATCAAGCCCTTTTCTTTGGTTGGTCATTTGTATAACAGGTTCCGCTGAAGGTTTGGAGCAGCTGAAGGGTTTTAAATGAAGGATGCAGATAACCTAAAGTTAGAATTCCCTGGTCTTGGAAGGACCTCGGTATCCTAATGGCATTGGTATCCACCAACCCATATCCTTTTTCAGCAGAAATGGCAACCCTGCACTAACCAACATCTCCCTGGCCCTCTCTCTCTTCTTTTCTCTCTTTATATAATACTTTTAGTTATCTCTGTTTCCTAACCTATACCTTCAGGACCACCTTCTACTCCTCAACTATTTATCAAAGTATTTTCCTACACAAAGAAAGCACTTGGCCCAAGAGGAACTGTAGTGCCAGCTATCAAAATCATGTTTCAACTCGGTATGTATCTGCATATTCTATTTGATTCAGCCCAGAGTATACTCAGTAAATATTAAGCTTATGCACATGACCTATCTAGGCTACCTGCATAGGGGGTTCAGTTATGAAAACTTTTCAATGCAGGGACACCTGGATGGCTCAGCAGTTGAGCGTCTGCCTTGGGCTCAGGGCATAATCCCAGAGTTCTGGGATTGAGTCCCAAATTGGGCTCCCTGCCAAGAGCTTGCTTCTCTCTCTGCCTATGTCTCTGCCTTCTTTCTGTGTCTCTCATGAATAAATAAAATCTTTAAAAAAAAAAAAACTATTCAGTGTAAATGAGGAAGCAGTTGATAGTAGCTGGAACCTGATGTCGAAGAGAAAGAAAAGAACCTAAAATCTCCATCATCGGGATCCCTGGGTGGCGCAGCGGTTTGGCGCCTGCCTTTGGCCCAGGGCGCGATCCTGGAGACCCGGGATCGAATCCCACGTCGGGCTCCCGGTGCATGGAGCCTGCTTCTCCCTCTGCCTGTGTCTCTGCCTCTCTCTTTCTCTCTGTGACTATCATAAATAAATAAAAATAAAAAAATCTCCGTCATCATAGCTTATATTGTACAGAAGTAATGACAGCATTCAAGCAATAAAATCCAGAACAAAACCTGAGTTAATGCTTAGTAGCAATAATGACATCCTTATAGAAGCAACACCTGGGCTTGTCACCTCTAGCAATTTGATCACAACTCTGCATATATAATGAACATATAAATAGAGTCTCCTTTACTCCTGGAGAAGATGATACTGATCTGCTATCAGCTGAACACATGTTTTTGTAGTAGAGATGATAGGTTCACCTGATCCATCTAGCCCTCATCTGATTTCCCTTGTGACCAGTCACTTGCATTTACAAGGCAGCTGGCCAGGGTTGTAGTGCAGTCTACAGCCATGAAGAAGTCTGCAAATGCAAGGCCCCAATGCATAACCCTCCTTGTTTTTTTTGAAGTCAGAATCCCCAGAGAAGCAGCTCAGCAGGACAAACCACTTAAGGAGAATGATGACAGCAGTGAAAGGCAGCAGCTGCCTTGAAGTAAGCTGAAGGAGGATGGTCACAGAGGAAGAACATGAGCTCCTGAAGCACAACCTTAGAAAACCTAGCATGGCTGTGGACAGTTGGGAAGGAATGAGAACTGACAATAGTTTATTCTTTTCACTGGAGACTTTGGATTAGTTCAAGTAATAGTTAAACACACTGTGCAAATCTGAAAGTAATAACGGATTAATCTACATGGACAATATGGTCATGAGCCATTGCCCTCATTAAAGAGACTTAGCACATCTAGGGGCGACTAGGTGGCTCAGTTAATCATCTGCCTCACCCGGGTCATGATCTCGGGGTCCTGCTCAGCGAAAGAGTCTGCCTCACTCACCTTCTGCCCCTCCTCCCCGCTTCTGCATGATCTCTCTCAAATAAAAATCTTAAAAAAAGATTTAGCACATCTGGTTCAAAGTCAGACATTTTTCCTCAGTTCTCAGTCTTGGCCGCTATAGCATTTGACTTTGCTGGCCACCCTCCTTAGTGGTTCATGACCTTGGTTCTCCTCAAAGCATGCTTCATTGTGTTATTCACCAGCTCTTCTACCAGCTTCTTAAGTGGAAATAGCTCCCAACATTGAATCAATACACCCTCTCCATTTATAGGGTTTCACCTCTTGGCTCTGGTTGACACTCAGATTTCCCTTACTAGTTCTGATCCACAAGCTCCAATACTGCCTCAAGCATGTTGTGCACTTCCTTACCTTGTTCTATATGATAATCTCTTCACCTGGAATGCTATCCCCCTACCCTAAATTCTACCTATTATGCAAAAACTGCCTCAGGCCTCTACATGAAGCCTTTCCTGATCATTCCTGCTCACAATCCTATTCCTGCTCTGTACTCACAAAATTTCCTGCCTGTATCACCCACTTAGACAACGTACCATCTAGTGGCAGCTCACGCATTATTTACTCATTGGCTTTTGTCTTTTCTCCTCACTGGATTTCAAACTCCTCTGACGTACATTTCTGGGTATTTCCAATACATCTTTAATACCTTTCATATGGGATCCCTGGGTGGCGCAGCGGTTTGGCGCCTGCCTTTGGCCCAGGGCGCGGTCCTGGAGACCCGGGATCGAATCCCACATTGGGCTCCCAGTGCATGGAGCCTGCTTCTCCCTCTGCCTGTGTCTCTGCCTCTCTCTCTCTCTCACTGTGTGCCTATCATAAATAAAAGTTTAAAAAAAAATTTTAAAAAAAAATACCTTTCATATAAGGACACAATATTTTTGATTCATGGCTCCTTCTCTCTTGAGTTAAACCTCCCCTCTCTTGCTTTCCCCCTTCTGATGCTATAGAGGACATTAATAGACTCCTAATATAAATATCCCTGAGGCCTATGGAAAAGTGTGGGCCCCCATATGTGTTCAGTGGATGAGCGAGTACCTTAAGAGGCAGTTCCCCTAAGTCACTTTTGGTGTGGAGAGTTTGGGAGGTAAGGGACACTGAATTCCAATGCTCAAAGTCACTACTAGGTCCTAGAACAAAGTTTAATAGGTCATGAAATCAATTTCATGCATCCTATCCAGCTTTTTAATGTTTAAAATGTGATAGGGTAAGATAGAGTGGGGTAAGGTAGATTCAAACAGAAGCAATAGGAACGAAATGCAGAGTGTATGCACATAGTTCTAGTCAAATACAACAGTCATTGGACTTTGGGCTTCAAACCTACCCTCCCTCTACTGCTGGTATTGGTGGAGCTGGAACTAGGCAACCCACATATCTCCTTTGTCTTCTAGCTCCTGGATATAGTAGGGAAGAGCACAAGGCTGGAAGAAGAGGAAGCCAACTTGCTGACATGGTCGCTTCCTGTTAGCTTGCTATTCCTATCAGCATCACTCTAGCAATGGCCTTTTAGCCTGGAGGCAGTAATTTCTGTCTCAGGCTTCTAGTGGCACTTCCAGAACCAGCCTCACAGCACCACTTCTCCCTCCACCCCAGACTTAGCAGCATGAGTCAGGCAGTGTGTTTCTGCAGAGGTCTGGGTCCCACAACCATGTTCCTTCTCTTCTAAGCTGCTGGGTTCTGAGAACCCACCCTCCCCTCCACTCTTTGATCTCTCGCCCCAAAGGCAGTTACCTGCTACTTGCAATTATTGTTGACGTGTTACTCCAGTGTTCTTTTTAAAATTTTACAGCCGCTCCAACATCTATTTAATCAATTCCCTCTGCTAAATTCTCTCTGCTGAAATACTTGCCTTGGTTTCTTTTTTTTTTCCTGAGTGGTGGACCCTGACAAATATGAATTGTGAAATAAAACATAGCTCCTGCTGTGAATGTCAGTCCAAAAGGTTTAAGAAACACTACCTTAGATGAGGGGGAGAGTTCTTCAATAGACAGTTGCCCTAAGTGCTGAGGGGCCAGTCCTACCACACACAGGTGCTCTGCATCTCAGGTATGTGAAGAGCAGAGACAGAGACCCAGGCCTGCCATAGCAGCTCTCACCATTGGACGCCAGGCCTAGCTAGCTTGGCCCATAAAAATCACTGCTGGTGAGCCTACAGTTCTCTACCAGTTTGGATGGAACCCCATGCTTCATCTGGAGTCTGACCTCTCTTGGATATGTAGAAAACTCAGCTTTTTAAAGTTGCCCTTCTACACTTTTTAGCAAGTGGAGGAAAACAAAAGTTAACAATGAAAAAACAAGGAAAAAAAAGAAAAGAAAAAAGCAAAGAAGTGGTACCAGAGACCTCATTAAGTGGGACTTGGTGAGTCAAAGAGAAGGATGAAAAAGATAGATTTCAGGGTGCATTTTTTTCTCTGATGCTGCCTTTTCTCACAGGTGATATGAGGAGGTAGTAGCCAAGAAAAGGAAGGGGAGAAACTTTTCCCTATGTTTCTGCCATATCCAGCCCAAATGAGTCTTTTTGCTCTATTTTATTCATGAACTTACTATGCTTCTGCTTCAATGCTCCCATTAGAAGGGAGACACTCTTTAAAGACCAGAACTATTAGGCCAGCCTCATTTAATCACATAGTCTTAATGAACTGCTTTACATTTGGGGAATTCCAAATATTTCTTATGTATGCCAAAATAAACAACAGAACCTCTTGGCAGTCGCCTGTGGGGATTCTCCTTGCTTATGATTTTGTATTTCTTTATGCTAATTTAGAAATATGAACAGAAAACCCAGGACTCGGGGCTGTTAAGTGGATTTGTAACAGTCTGGAGTGTTGTGGGTATGTTAACTCAATGAATGAATGTACAGTCCTCTGTGATAGCTGGAGTAATAGTTCTTTCATTGAGCACTGCAGTAAGTCATCTTGTATATTCAGCAAGCTGCTAATACATTAGCAACACATCTTTCACCTGTTTTAGGACCTTACATTTAGTAGAGGAATACATAACTGAATGTGAATTGCTCAGGCAAATGTTGGCAAGTTACTTCATTTGTGACGTGTAGAACATTTTCTAGCGAACTGAAAAGCATGTCACCTTGTGATTTCACCAGTGAAACACATTACAATGTAGGTGGCATGTCACAGAGGAAAAGCAGTTTGTGATCAGGTTTTCTATTTGTAAAAGGCAGTGTTGTGCCAAGCAACCACAAGCACAAAACATTTTAAGTCTGAATGAAAAAAGGAGCGGTACAGCTGGGATCCCATTTCCCCTTCCAAGAAGATATAAGCCACTCTAGGGGGCTACTCCCGGTACCGGAATCCTTTGCCTGTTTTTTTTCTGTGTCCTATTTTAGTTTGGCCTGTAGGGAATTGAAAGGGATGTGTTTAAGAGGTAAATTCTATTTCCTCTCTTCCCTCTTGTTTTTCTGCTATATTTTAGGTCTTCTTTGTGATTTATGTGCGTAAATGATGACTTATGTGAATCATTCCTAAATGGTTAACTATTGAAGCAAACCGTTCATCATCCAGTTCTCTGCAATACCCTTGCCTTATGTTCACCAGGCTGCTTCCTCTTTTCTCAAATCCCACCACAAATTTCACGTCTTCAAGAAGCCCTCGCTGATAGCTACAATGAAGACTTCTAACAGCCTTTATTCATCCTTGTCTCTGTCCCTTTTCCCCATCTCTCCGGTTAACTGTTGTCATTATCTGACAGTGAAGTCACAATGAAATAAAGGACAGCAATCTCCTAAGTTTTGTGCTCTTTCTTCCTTCTTGCTCTGTGCCTAGATTTATGCCTTCATAACAAATAAGCATGTTGTTTTTTAAACAAATATCACAGTGAAGCAAGTCAAATGAATTTTTTGGTTTCCCAGTGCATATAAAAGTTATGTATACACTATACTATAACCTTTAACTGTGTAATAGCATTATGTCTAAAAAACGATGTACTGGCGCATCTGGCTGGCCCAGTTGGTGGAGCGTGTGACTTTTTTTTTTTTTTTAAGATCTTATTTATTCATGAGAGACACAGAGAGAGGTAGAGATATCAGCAGAGAGAGAAGCAGGCTCCCTGTAGGGAGCCTGATGTGGGACTCGATCCCAGGACCCCGGGATCACACCCTGAGTCAATGGCGGACGCTCAACCAGTGAGCCATGCAGGTGTCCCAGAGTGTGACTCTTGATCTCAGGGTTGTGAGTTTGAGCCCCATGTTCTGTTGTAGAGATTGCTTAAAAAGAAAAATAAAATCCTTAAAAAATCTTAAAAATATAAATTAATAAATATGATGTACATACCTTAATACAAAGACCCTTTATTGCTAAAAGATGGGTTTTCAGCTGGTGAAGGATCTTGCCTCACTGTTGATGTCTGTTGACTGATCAGGTTGGTAGTTGCTGGAGGTTGGGGTGGCTGTGCCAATTTCTCAAAACAAGACAACAGTGAGGTTTGCCCAAGTTTATACCTGGAAAGTTAGTTCACTCATTTTTAACTACTGCAACCATAAAGTACAGTTTCTTTCCAACCTTCATGTCTTGGTGTGTCTGGGCTACTGTAACAAAAAAAAAAAAAAAAAAAAAAAAAAAACATAGACTGGATGGCTTATAAACAAATTTATTTCTCACATTTCTGGAACCTGAGCAGTTCAAGATCAAGTCACTGGCAGATTCGATGTCTGGTAAGAGCCAGCTTCCTACCTCATTGACAGTAGTCTTCTTGCTATGACCTCACATGGCAGAAGGAGAGAGGGAACTCTCTGAGGTCTTTCATAAGGACACTAATTCCCACTCATGACAGCTCCACCCTCATTACCTAATCAAATATCCCAAAGATCCCACTTCCAAATACCATCGCATTGTGGGGTAGAGTTTGAACATATGAATTTGGAGGGGACACAATCATTTGGTCTGCAGCATTCTACCCTTGGCCCCTTAAAATCCATGTCCTTTTCATGTCATCAACTCTAACATCCAAAATCTCATCTAAATCAGTTAATATTCACTCTAAGGCAAATTCCTCTTCAGCTGTAAGCTGGTGAAACAAAACATGCCATGTACTTCCAAAACACAAAATGGTGAGATAGGCACAGGACTAATTTTCCCATTCCAAAGTTAGAAACAGGAAAGAAAGGAGTGAGGTCCAGAGTTAAGACCCAAACCCAAGAAGGCAAATTCCATTAGACCTTAAGGCTGAAGACTAATCCTCTTTGGCTCGATGCTCTGCCCTCCAGGTGCACTGGGGTAGACGTCCCACCTTCCAGACACACTGGGGTGGTGGTCTTGCTTTCCCAGCTTTGTCAGGCAGAAATTAGGCCCTAGGGCTCCCAACAGCCCTGTCCCCATGGCTTTGGGTGGTCTCAACTGCTGTGACTCCCCTGGACACCACTCTTAGGCTCCAAGGTCCCATCCTTTGAAATTTAAGTGAAGGAAGCCATGTCCCCAGGGATTGTATACTCTGTAGGCAGTGCAGATACCACCAGAGTTTGCTGCCTGCACTCTCTCGGGGGTCAACCACTGCAGCCCGCACTGTACCTGGGCCCACTGACATCTCATTTGGGCCCAGCTAGGAGCATGGCTAGGGTGTGTGGTTGCAGTCATGGGGTGTGAGGTGAGGCAGTGCCCAGCAGTTCGCACTGAGCTCCTGCAAGTGCCAGCAACCCCTCTTCAAACTCCTCTTCCCTGCCTTCCCACTCTGGGCCTATGTGGGAATGGTAGGCCTGATGATCTTTAAATCACCCTGAGGAATCCTTGGTCATTCCTCCATTGTCTTGGAGAATAGCACCTGGCTTCTGCCAAAGTCACTGATCCATACTAATCTCTTTATCAGATGGTCACTTAGCCACACCCTTAGTGTTCTCTCCCAAATAGGCTTTCTCCTTCCTTTTATGGAGACAGACTGAGAATTTTCCAAATATTTAAGTTCTGGTTCCTTTGTGATTAAAAATTCCATCTTTAAGTCATTTCTCTCTTCTTGAATTTTACTATAAGGAGTCAGGAAGAACTGGGCTGCTCTTTCAACACTTTGCTTAGAAATTGCTTCAGCTAAATATCCAATTTCATTGTTAGTGTGAAAGGATTTCAATCTCAAATGGAACCAAGGATATGAAACGGAGAATCTCAAGAATGTGCCTCCAGGGGTGCCTTCAAGACTTAGTCAGCTAAGCAGCTGCCTTCAACTCAGGTCATGGCCCCAGAATCCTGGGATTGAGCACCCCCACCCCCACCCCACCCTACCCTCAGGCTCCCTGCTCAGTGAGGAGTCTGCTTCTTCCTCTTTCCTTCCTCTTGCTTGTGCTCTCTCTTCTCTCTCTCTCAAATAAATACAAAAAAAAAAAAAAAAAATGCACCCTCAAGAGACTAATTTCCAGTAAATGCCTGACTCATCCAAAACCCATATTTACTGCCTGATCAATGAACATCCAAAACGAATCTCATTCCATCCTTAAAACAATGAACTCGCTTGGACTCTGGCTCAAGCCCCCCCCCCCCCACACCTTTCATTGCATTCCTTGCCCATAAATATTCACCCCAGACACTGAATGGACTGGCCTGTAGCTTGCATTTCCCAAGTTGTATTCCTCTGCTATTCCTGAATAAACTCAACTTTAGGTAATTTGAGATTGCCTTGTTGTGCCCAAGATTGCGAATCTGAGAAACCACCAAGGAGCCAACACGGATGCAAGCGCACGAAGGTTTATTAGCAAGCTCGAGCTTGGGTCCAAGTATACCCGACAAAGCGGAGCAGGGACTTGGACCCCAAAGTGGTTTACAGCTGGGTTTTTTATAGGCTGGTCTAGGGGATTTTCAGAAGGGGTGGAGGAATTTCTCAAGTTCTGTTTACATTCTGATGTGGGGATTTCAAGGGCATTGAGCTCTGTTCTCATTCTAATATGGGACTTTCTACCACGGTCGTGGGCTCTGTTGTCTTTCTGATATGGGATTCTCTGCTGAAGGCAATTCTGAGCTCTGTTGTCTTTCTGATATGGGATTACCTGCCGAGGACATTGAGGACATTCTGCAGTTTTTCCCATAAAGTTCAGCTCTTATTCACAGGGGCCTAAGATGGCTGTACTTGTGCTAATGCTAAACTTTAGGTGGGATGGCCTTAATTTTTCTCAGCCTCCACAGCCTCAGTTGACCACTTTATTTAGGCTGACACTTGCTAGTTCTAACTTCCACAAAACACTAGAACATGAACAAAATTCAGTTGTTTGCCACTTTATAAAAATGATGGCCATTCCTCCATTCTCCAATAAAATGTTCCTCACTTCCATTTAAGACCTCATCAGAATGGCCTTTACCATTCCCTTTCTACCACCATTCTGTTCAGTATTAAGAAGATTGAGGCTTTCCCTACAGCTCTCCTCTGAGTTCTCACCAGAATCACCCTTAATGGTCCGTTCACAGCAATGTCAGCCTTTTCTAGCATGCACCTCAAAATTCTTCCAACCTCTACCCATTACCCAGTTCCAAAGCCATTCCACATTTTTTAAAGATTTTTTTCCTTGTTTGAGAGAGAGAGGGAGAGAGAGAGAGAGAGAGAATTTGAAGCAGACTCTATACTGAGCACAGAGCCTGACACAGGGCTTAATCTCATGACTACAAGATCATGACCTGAGCCAAAACCAAGAGTCAGATGCTCAACAGACTGAGCCACCCAGGCACCCCCCATTCCACATTTTTAAGTATTTGTTTGAGCAGCACCACATTCCTGATACTTCACTAATCTAAAGGTTGTACAATGAATATCTGTGGATGTTACTTTGTACATATGTGCAAAGGACTTAATAGAATTTATGCCAAGAAGGACAATAATAGATAGCAAAACATGTTCATCTTCAATTTTCCTAGATTTTACTAAGTATTTCCTAAACTGATTGTATCCATTTATACTCAAAACAGAACAGGAGAATTTCTACTTCTCGATATCTTGGAATTATCCAACATTTTAGTTTTTGCTGGTCTGACAAGTACGAAAAGCACAAGATGTATTTGAGTTTAATATGGATGTCATTGTAGGAGTATTGTCAAGTCAAGAAAATGAGGCAGAAGCAGAGGAAGTCAGATATAAATTAGGTAGTATATTAGTTATCTATTATAACAAATTACCACAATCTTATGGGCTCAAGACAACACACTTTTCTTATCTCAGTTTCAATGGGTCAGGAATCCAGGCACAGTTCAGAAGGGTCCTCTACTTTAGGGTGTCTCACAGGCTGCAGTCAAAGTGTTGGCCAGGTCTGGGGTCTCATCTGAGAGCTTGACTGGGAAGGACCCACTTTCAAGTTCACATGGTCACTGGCAAGATTTAAGTCTTGCAGATGGTTGGACTGAGGGCCTTAGTTCCTTACTGGCAGTCAGCCAGAGTCTACCTTCAGTTTTCTGCTATCTGAACCTCTTCACAGGATAGCTCATAACATGCCAACTTGCTTCATCAAAACCAGCAAAGGTGAGACTTGGATAGCAAAACTTGACAAAATCTTCAGTAATCTATTCATGGATAATAATATTCAAGGATAATGTCTAGTAATCTATTTATCTTGCATATTCTACTAATTAGAAGCAAGTCACAGATTCCACCCATACTCGAGGGGATTACCCAGAAGTGTGACTATTGGGAAGTAGGGATTATTACAGGGCATCTTAAGTCCATCTGTCATAGATAGGCATAAGAGTTAAGGATTTTGGTTAGCCTATCATTTCAAACCCAAATATTGTGGGCTCAAGTAGACTAGAGATCTATTTCTCTCTCATTTGGAAATCTGAATAGGTGGTGCAGGGCTGATATGGCAGTTTATAGTCACAAGTGACTCATGCTCCTTCTATCTCGTTTATCTGCCATTCACAACATGTGGATCCTCTCATCCTACAAGATGGCTGCTCCAGAGCTTGCCACCATGCTGCACTCCAGTCACTGAAATCCATTCTGCATACTGCAGCCAAAATAATTGTGCTAAGATGAAAATCTAATTGTGTCACTCCTTAAAGTGAAAGCCAGTGACATTCCCAGGCTACAGCAGTTTCTCAAACTTTTTTTTAATCATAAAACCCTATACTCAGTACAGACCTATATATATGTACACATCACATACACATACACACATGCACACTCAGACACAGATCTCAAACACATGCAAGTTTCATGAAACAAAGCTCACTCTTACTGCTACTCTAATATTCCTGATTTCTTTTACATTGAATTCATGAAGTACTAATGAATATGGGAAAACGCTGGCCTACAGGACACAGTTCAGAGTATACGGTGACCTGGTTGTGCTTGTTTTTGCTTCCTCTTTTGACTCCAACCTCCTCATGCTTCCAGACCTCATGCCTATATAACTCCTCCTTCTGCCTAAAACCACCTTCCCCAATTGTCCTTCTCACCTCCCCAGCTCCTCCTTGATTTTCTTTTTTTTTTTTAAACATATTATTCATTTATTGATGAGAGACACACAAAGAGAGGCAGAGACATAGAGGGAGAAGTAGGCTCCATGCAGGGAACCCAATGCAGGACTCAATCCCAGGACCCCAGGATCAAGAACTGAGCCAAAGCCAGATGCTCAACCATTGAGCCACCCAGGTGCCCTCCTCCTTGTTTTTCAAGAATCAACCCAAGCATTCCTTCTGGAACCCATTCCCTGGCCCCAGTCCCTCTCCTTGAGCTCTGTGGAACTCTGCCTCTGCACCCCCGCCCCCAACCATCATAACACTTATGCTGATTCCAGTCATCTTCTTGCATCCCTGTTTTCCCCTAAATCAGTTCCCCTGAGAACTAGGACCACGACTAAGGTTGTGTACCTTCAGCCCTTCCAGAGTGCCTGACATAAAGTCAAAACCTCATAAATTTTTCTTATATGAATAAACAAATGAATGAATGTCATAGGAAAAGGAGTGCCTGACAACATCTACTGAAAATCTATTGTTATGTAGAGCGTTGTGGTAGAGAGAATCATGAAAAAAGAAGCAGAGGTTGACAGTGATAAATTTTGTAAAAATGTATAAATGACCTGTGTTCATAAATAAGGATTGTCTTTATAACTCTAACTACCATGAGGTGTCTCACTGACAGTGTACCAAATGATGTTAAGTGGGATTGAAAGAACTCATTTCTTACATGCCTTCTCTTAACTGATTTCCCATTTCTTCTTTTTTTTTATTTATTTATTTATTCATGAGAGACACAGAGAGAAGGCAGAGACATAGGCAGAGGGAGAAGTAGGCTCCCTGCAAGGAGCCCAATGCAGGACTTGATCCCGGAACTCCGGGCCCATGCCCTGAGCAGAAGGCAGAGGCTCAACCACTGAGCCACCCAGGCGTCCCTCTATTTCATCTCCTATGAGAAAAACCTCAGACATCCCTCAGACATCTCTCTCCTAACCTGGGTCTACTCTCCAGCACCAAGGCCCAATATAGAGCAAAGGGACAGAGCTGTTCAACTGATTTTTAGATCAAGTACCCCATATGACAGATTCAGGGCCTTCCAAAATGGGCCCAGGGGGCTAAAATGAAGTAATATGACATGTTACAGAATTCAAGCGTGGTTAAGGGCATGCATGGCAGCTGCTCAGATGCCATCATGAGCCAGGAAATTCAGGAGTTCAGCAGAAAGGGAAGTGTGAATTCAAAATGGATTCAGTGTCTCACTTTCAGACACTTCTTTGACCCTGGGAAACCTAATCTTCTCAGGTCAATTCTGCAATCCTGGCTGATAAATTCATGAATAAATCAGGCCAAGGACATATGCAGATGATATTGGAAAGAATAAAATATGACAAGGCAACAGCATACACTTTGGTGATAATTTAAAATTCCAGATACTGGAACAGCATTAGAAATTACCTAACCTCTCTCAAACTATTTCTTTCTGTCTCTTGTTCATAATAATAGCAATGGCTTATATTGATACTGTTTTATTGCTTCTGTAAGAAGCATTATGTCATTTGATTCCAGAGCAGCCCCATGAGGTAGCCACATTTTATTTATTTGAGAAAGAATGAGTGTGAGAGAGAGAGCAGTAGAGGAGGGAGGGTCAGAAGAAGAAGCAGACTCCCCGCTGATCGGGGAGCCCCATGTGGGGCTTGATCCTGGGATCATGACTTGAGCCAAAGGCAGATGCCTAATAGACTGAGCCACTCAGGCACCTCTATGCCCGTTTTATAGATGAGGATACTGAGAGTTTAAGTGACTGCCTATGGGTCATACAGTAAGTAACTACTAGATTTGTATGGGATTCTAATTTATAATACTATTGATTTGTCATAAGGGAACAGCAATCAGAAACCTGGATTCTAACCCCAGCCCTGCTAATGACTTAGCTGTGTCATCTTGGACCTTCATTCAGCCTTTCTTAGCTACATTTTCTCACCTATAAAAAATGCGCATAGTAATACCTTCCCTATCTGCCTCAGGGTGCTTATGGGGACAGAACCCAAGGGTATTGGCAAAAGTCTTTTGCAACTGAGATGATAATACACAGATGTCTGATCTTAGCAATTTTTTTCAGCAAAATAATGAGAATAATGCTTGTTACCATCTCTTTGACAGTGTCTTTTGCTGCAGTCATTCAATAATTTTACAGCAAATTATTGCCTTTGTGATACCCCTGTTGCTACCATCTCTACAGGTGCACCTGCCACAGGCCAGTGATGGAGGAGGAAGCTCTTTCTTCTCAGAGTGACCTTAGAGCAGCAGATTCTCAATGTTGTAGCATATTAGCATCACCTGGATTTACTTTAAAAACACAGTTGCCTAGACCCTCATCGTGACCAATTAAAATTTTAGTGGGAGTGGGTGGAGACAGGGAAGGGCCCGGACATCAGTATTTTTTATGTTCTCCAAGAGGTTCTAATGTGCAGCTAAGATTGGGAACTCCTGCTATAGAGTCTACAGATTTGTTCCAGAGATGGCAGTACATAAGCCCAGTATGTCTGAGGTCGCTTGGGAAAGAGGTCCAGGCGTTGGACCTTGAATCACAAAGATCCTAAAGTCCTTCCACCACATATGTAGACAACCTCCTTTCTGGAGCTAGTATCAGAGGAAGTTGCAAGCACTAAGTGTATGATGGAAAAGATGGTGAATATGGTGGAGAAGCCTGAGCAGCACAGAGCCCTGTTCCTTGTCACTGTTAATCTACTAAGATCTGCTTCTCAAAAACATTCCCCAGTAAATTCCTACATCATAGGCATTCCAAACTGAATGCCTTTATAAAAACAAAAATAAAAAAAAAAACTCAGAAACATGGAATCTACCAATGGCCAATTCTATAATTTTTCTCACTGATAATAAGGAAGTAATCTTCCATTTAATTCCAGTGCCTTTGTAAATCGTGCTCCATTTGTTTCATTTAGGGTTAAACAAAGAAGCATAACTTACCTTTTCAGTGTGATATATTTCATGTCTATTAAAAGTATTTCGTTTCCAGTAAAAACATAGGTTTAGCTATTGCCTCAAATTTCTTAAAGAAGTCTTTATAGGAAGAAAATATCCAGCAACAATCCTGAGTAGGACTATGATTAGACCTTTGACTTTGACTCTTCGTAGGAAACAAAGTAACACTTTCTCAACTATTCACTTCTGAACTTCTCATACCAGAAAAGAGGAAACAAGATAAATAAAAGGATTTGATATTTTTGGGATCCCTCTTTAGATCTGAGCGCCAATAGAAAGGGACATTCCCTTAGAAAATATCTCAAGATGAATCACATTGTCTCGTTTGATCAGCTGGCTCCCAAGACTGGAAAGCAATTTGGTGGGAATAAACTCTTGTTACAAAATCTGGAGATTTAAATAATGAAGAGGTTTATCTCTCATCTGAGAAGAGTTTATAGTCCACAGCATAGCCTGTAGAAAAATACCCAGCCTCTGGGACCCCGCAAAGGCAGTAATAAGGAGGCATTTTATTGTGATGCAATGGGTGTGCAAAACATGGGGCTGGGCTACTCTCAGGGGCTTTGGAACCAAATTGGTTTCCTGGAGAGCCAACAGAAGAAAGTGGCAGCCTAAAAATATTTAAAGAGCTTAAGACCCCCAAGGGAGAATTTCCAACTATTGAAGTGGAAAAGACTGAGCATTTGCTAAGTCCAAAAAGAAGATTTTTAATGAAACACTCAGCAAAATGCACAGACTTTGGGTAAGGACCTTAAAAAATAATAATTAAGGTCATACCTATCATAGACAGAGTAATCAAACTAGAGACTTCACATTTTCTTTCTAATGACATATGAAGAAGCATCTAAAAATAGGCTCTGCAGATAATGAACTCTTCTCTTTCCTGAGTTCGTTAGGCTACAACACCTTCATTATACAGAAGATAGGTTCCATCTCACCATCTGTCAGGCATAAATCTTGACATGATCTTCAAGATCTTTTTCTATGGCCTTTAATTACAATTCTGCTATTTATTCCTCAACACAGCCTACATTTCACATGCTCCTTATATGAATGACATGTAGTGTGAGCTGTGGGTAAACTCTTGGGCACCAGGCCCAGCTGCATGACCCAAGCTGTCTGACCTTGGCTATGACTTCCCCTCTTTGTGCCTTGGTTTCCTCTGCTGTATAATGGGGATAACAATAATACCAGCCAGACCCATAGTGCCTGACACACAGTAAGAACTCAAAAAATAGGGATCCCTGGGTGGCGCAGCGGTTTGGCGCCTGCCTTTGGCCCAGGGCGTGATCCTGGAGACCCGGGATCGAATCCCACGTCGGGCTCCCGGTGCATGGAGCCTGCTTCTCGCTCTGCCTCTCTCTCTCTCTCTCTCTCTCTCTCTGTGACTATCATGAATAAATAAATAAAATCTTAAAAAAAAAAAAAGAACTCAAAAAATATTCACGGTTACTAACAATGCATATGGCATTTGCCTTAGTGCCTTTTAAAATACTTAGTGTATTTTAAAAATAAAAAACAAGACACGTGGTCCAACAAAGGATTGTTTTTCAGATTTGTGTGTTTGTTTATGTGCAAAAGCAATTGAGTTACACACTTAGGGTATTGCTTTTTATTACAGCCAATCCTACAACCAGAAAGCATTCTACAATGTGGTCCCTGACCTCAACCTGTTTATACTGCCTTTGAGAGACAGAATATACGCTCACGAAACATTAATTGCAAATCCAAAGCTTCATGATTATGTATAAAGTAAGTAGTTCAGACCATAAAAGCTACAAAAACTGAGGAAATCAGGTCTTTACTGTGTACATAAAGTTGATAGAGAAATGCACACAGACCACAAAATGCAGGTAAGTTAAACGAAAGAATGTTCTGGCAGGTAGGGGAGACAGGAAGGTATGGCAAGTAAGCAGAATCATTCATCTGGAACAGATGATCTGTGTTTGAAATCAGATGAGAGAGATGAACAAAGCTCCTCCAGTAGGTACAGGCTACGTGGTCAAGGGCTTCAAATGTCAGGCTCAAGAGTTTTATTTTGCCCTGAGAGTTCCTGTGGTTTGGATGTTTGGCACCAACACAGAAACATGCAAAACAGGTTCATGTAGGGAGAGACCAGAAGACAGGAAAAAAGTTGGGTGACTTTTAGTAACAATTCAGGTATGAGGTGATGAAGTCCTGGACCACGGTGGGGACATTGGGAACAAGAAATGACAAGCAGGAGAGGCATGACAAGGATTCATCGCCTTCATTCCATTCTCATTGTCAAAATGGTCCCTAGACTAACTCTTTGTTCCCTGAGCACATGAGGCCAAATTCAGGAGCACCAGATGCATTCCCAAGGGTTCCAAGGATGTCTGGGCTTGGGTGCTTCCTCCTCTGCATTTCTTAGGTGCTAGAGGACAGAGGCCCCACCGGCCTCCAGGAAGCTATTCCAATCTCCTGGTGGACCCTCCCATGCTGACTCCCATTTGCAGTCTCTTGCCTTCCTATCCTGTGTGCAATAGATTTTAGGCAGTAAGATAAAATCATATTCCTTTCTTGCTCCCTCCAAAAGTCATACAGTATTCCCAACTGTGTAGGGCTTTTTAGACTATTTTTTATTCACATATTTTTCAATTAATTTGCATATTTGAATATTTTTCAATTAATGAATTAGTATATAGTTTAAAAGGTTAGAAGAGTATGCTTTTTAAATGAATGAAGTTTATCATCCCTAAATTATTCCTTGATAAAGTTGAAAGGAAAACAATAAGCTTATTGAACAAATAGAACAGTGACAGTACAGATTGAAGGTCAAGTTAAAAAGCTTAACTGACTGGTTACTTTAGTCCCAGAGCATTCACTATTGGTTTAGAAGGTTGTGCATTAGTTATGTGTAGGGCCATATATCCTGTATTGTATTATGGAATCATTCTTATATAAGATTAACAAAATGTAAAAACCAGAATATCCAATTTCTTTTTTTCTGTATCAGGACATGAAATTGCAATCATCTGCTTTTGCTTAACAACTCAATGGAGGAGACACAGTCATGCTCTGGATAGTAGTTTAAAGTGATATTAGTCTCGATAATCTCTTGAAATGCCTTTCAACTCAGCGAGTAACATGTGGATTAGTGTTTTCTGTGTTGAATTTAATGATGGACATAGGGACATGTAGAGCAGCCTCACTCGGAGTGATCTCCTGATGGGCAGCATCAGCGTCCACCTGGGGTCTTGTGTTACAACTGGCTAGAAGTACAGAAGCTCAAGCCCCACCTAACACCTTCTGAGCCAGTGCAGGTGGCATCCAGATCCAGCAACCATGTTTTATATCAGGAATGGGAAAGCTCGGGCAGCCCAGGTGGCTCAGCGGTTTAGCGCCTCCTTCAGCCCAGGTTGTGTTCCTGGAGTCCCAGGATCAAGTCCCACATCGGGGTCCCTGCATGGAACCTGCTTCTCCCTCTGCCTGTGTCTCTGCCTCTCTCTCTCTCTCTCTGTGTCTCTCATGAATGAATAAATAAAATCTTAAAAAAAAAAAAGATTAAAAAAAAGGAATGGGGGGGATCCCCGGGTGGCGCAGCGGTTTGGCGCCTGCCTTTGGCCCAGGGCGCGATCCTGGAGACCGGGGATCGAATCCCACATCGGGCTCCCGGTGCATGGAGCCTGCTTCTCCCTCTGCCTGTGTCTCTGCCTCTCTCTCTTTCTCTCTCTGTGACTATCATAAATAAATAAAAATTAAAAAAAATTAAAAAAAAAAAAAAGGAATGGGAGAAAGCTGTGTGTGTTTGTGTTTGTGTGTGTGAGCCATGGTCCACACAGCAGGTGGGAAGCAGAAACATAATGAAGAGCCACATGGCTAAATATAAAGTAAATGTAGTTGTTTCATAGGTATATTTTTATAACTATAAATATATGGTTATATATACTTATATAACTATAAAATATATTTTATATAGTTATATAACCATTTACATATATTATAGATATATGTTTTATAGTTATATATCTCTATAGATAGAATATTCTTTCAATTATTTTTATTTTTTATTTATTTTTTAAAGATTTTATTTATTTATTCATGAGAGACACAAAGAGAGAGAGAGAGAGAGAGGCAGAGACACAGGCAGAGGGAGAAGCAGGCTCCATGCAGGGAGCCTGATGTGGGACTCGATCCGAGGACTCCAGGATCACTGAGCCCTGGGCTGAAGGTGGCCCTAAACTGCTGAGCCACCCAGGCTGCCCTTAATTATTTTTAAATTCTAGAACTTACTATTTCCAGTCAACATTCAAGAACACTTTTTATACCTTAAGTACTATCTTCTGGCAAATTCCAGGAAGACAAGGAAGAAGAGAAAGTGAGTGGGAACATCTAATTATATACTGGTCCAAGGACTGGGAAATACATACCTCGCTGTCTTACTAACACTGCAATCACTTGAGGGAGTGAGAGCACACTTCAGATTAAAAATGGTTTAAACAGGAGTGCCTGGGTGGCTCAGTTGGTTATGCAGCTGCCTTCGGCTCAGGTCATGATTCCGGGGTCCTGGGATCAAGCTCCACATCAGGCTCCTTGCTCAGCAAGGAGTCTGCTTCTCCCTCTCCCTCTGCCTCTCCCCCCACTTGTGCTCTCTCTCTCTCTCTCCTTCTCTCTCTAAAATAAATGATTCTTTAAAATGATGGCTTAAACAGACTTGACCATGAATTGGCATTCTTATTTGCCTCTTAAAAAGCATACATCTTCCTAAAACACTTTGCTTCTGGAATCTAATCAGGGCATATACTCTCACCCCCCACCTAGTGCAGGAGCCCTGCAGCCACAGCTTTGGTATCTGTGGTTGTCAGGCACGCTACCTTCCTAGCAACCTATTTTCAACCAAACCTCCGGCCACATCTCACAGCGTGCATTCTGTTAATGAGGGCTCTCCTGCCCCACGGGTGCCTTGCTCTATCACAATTCGGTGCCTTTCTTCTACCTGAAATTCCTACCTGCCACTTGTCTATCAGGCAAAACCTTACCCCTCTGTTGAGTGTCAGCTCAGATGCTTTACTTTCTGGAAGCTCTTCCAGAATCCCCCTGGCAGATTAAGGGCTTCTTCTGGACTACACACATGCACACAGATATTTGCACCCCTTTGTACACAAATCCATTATAGCCACTATATTTTCTCTCATTGCATATGTTTATACTCAAATTCAACTCTCCATTGGACTCTGTCCCTTAAGGACAGGAATGATGTCTTACCTTTGCATTCTCAGCTGCTGGTTTACAGCCCCATAACAAAGTATTATTTAATGAATACATCACATAAACAATCAAATGAATGAGTGAGTGAATGAATGAATGAATTAAATCTAAACAAAGTTCCACAGAAGCAGGGAAATGGCAGTTCTACCCACTAGCTAGCCACATCAAAGAGATAGCATTTGAGCTGGGTATATATATATTTAGAGATGCTATTTACTCGTGAGAGACACACAGAGGCAGAGACATAGGCAGAGAGAGAAGCAGGCTCCTTGTGGGGAGCCTGATGCAGGACTTGATACCAGGACCCCAGGGTCATGACCTGAGCTGAAGGCAGATGCTCAACCATTGAGCTATCCAGGTGCCCCTTGAGCTGAGTATTGAAGACCAAATCTGATTTTACTAGGAAGGAAGAGGAGAAAAGAATTCTAAACAGAAGAATGGCATGAACAAAGTCATGAGGGTGGGAAAATTAAATGGCCTTCCTAGAGAGCAACTAATACCATAGGTCCAGTAGCAGACAGACGTTATAGAGAAGAAGCTGGGGCTATTGCTAGGACCAGGATAATGTGCTGAGGAGTTGAAGCCTGATTCTGGCCATAACGAAGACCATGAAGGAACCCTGAATAGGGGAGGCATGTGATCAGATACGTGACTTGACTGGAGCTTGGTTGGGAGGAAATTGCTGTGGTCCAGGCAATGATAGTAATAGCCTGATAAAGAGCAGCAACAGTGAAACAAAGAAAATAAAGGAAACTTGAGAAGCATTTTGGAAATAGAATCAAGAGCACTTGGCAACCAGCCAAATGTAGGGAACAAGGAACCCATCCAGCTGAGGATTGACCTAAGCTTTCTGACCTGGTGACTGAGTGAAAGCTCAGACACCACCACCCACGAGTGTTATCTTGTCCTCTGAGGCAGATTACAAGAGCTCTGAGACAGCAAGGATCTTAGTGTGTTCCTTTCACTACATTTACTATATACCCTGCAGTACTTAGGGAACATTCGTTGAGTGAATTAATGTTTCTTAGATTCATCAAATATATAAAAAGGGAAATATTACAATACATACAATGTCTCTTTTTCAGAGACTCTCTGAGTTTTTCTTAGATTCTTTGCGTGTTTTTCAACCACAGAGGGATTCACAAACGCCTCAACCATATCATTCAACTTGTGAGCTCACCAAACTGACCCCTGTTATTCCATAAGCAGAAATCTTTATGACTGTGGTGTGTTGGTGGGGGTGGGGGTGGAGGGCGATAGGCAAGTGGTTGGTATTTTTTACTTTTTTGGAGGGAGTGCTATGACAGTTTCAGTCCCCTGAAAATAAATCCAAAACAAAACCAACTGAATGTTTTTCTCCAGTAGAAGAAAAGAAAACAAACCTACTACTGGTAAATTGAAATCCTCAAATAGACCCATAACCCATAGCTGAGACATTCCTGGGATAATGGCTTAGTTAGACTGAGGCTACAAATCTTTACATTTCTTCATTCACATGGCAGGACTAATGAGATTTTATGGCGGGCAAGCTGTTTATCCCTTGGGTGACATTGGTAAGAACAACTATATCTTTATTAGCTAAGACTTTTCTGCACTGCAGCTTTTTTCCTCACCAAAGACTGTCCCAGCCTAGATCACAGCATGCACAATGTATAAGAATCTCATTTCATCATATAAACACTCTACCATTTCCTTCTGTTGTTTGGCTCCAATCATTTTTTTCCTAAAGTCATATTACTCCATAAAAGGGGCAGGTGGAAGAAATGGATAAAAGGAAAAAAGTTGAAAAGGAAGTTTAAAAGGAACCTGCAAAGAAATTTGGGGCTAACAGCAACACCTCTAGAATATTCGATGTGCCGAAAGGCCATTAGGAACAGGGCTGCAGACCCACTGTTACCTGCAGTACTATAATTGCTGAACAGGACAAGAGGACTGTGATCCCATCAGCAGTGGCTGGGAACAAGAGCATGGTGACCTCCACTTCAGTCTAAGATAAGGATTCGGCCCCTTTTGTGTTGCCTATGATAGCCAGCCACACTTTTTTTCAGCACTCAATTAGCACCACATATATCCAAACATACAAACTCACATATTTGACAATTGCCATCATAAACGCCTATCCTATAATGACATATCCATTTTGCCTTTGTAACTAGGAAAGTGTCTGAAGTCCTGAGCCCAAAGGATAGTGGAGAAGTGGTTCAGGGAAAGTCAATGTACAGTTTCTATTTCAGGGGAAGATGGAATAAACACACTCTACCTTGTTTCTTCCATTGAATATAGCTATAAAAGCTGGGCACAATGCACAAAGCTGCTACTTGAGAACTTTTTAAAAAGTCAAAAGTAGCAGGCCAAATGGGGAAGAAAACAAGAATTCAAAGAACCTTTAACTTGGCTGTGGATTTACAATTTTTTTTCCCTTTGGTGATCCCTGGACAGGACTCAAGGCAGTCTGAAACCCAGAAGTGGGCACCAGTGTGAACATAGAGAGCTCTAGCAAAAGCCTGCTAGTTCTGGCTCAAGATGTGAGAAAGAAGTCTTCTGGTGGTAATGGCAGCAGCATGGAAGTTCCACAGCATAGAAATGCCATGAAAAGGGAATCTTCCTCTCCAATTAAAGGAAAGGCTCATACAAAGGCCATGCTTGTTTTCCTTTCTGTGTGCACTTACCACTTGGGCCAGGACATGGGCAGAGTCACAGGAATTACACAGAAGAGCAGGGTAAATAAAACCCTAGGCTTCTAAAACAAAAACCCTAGGCTTCTAGATGGATGAACGAAAAGGAGAACCACCAGGAAAAACTGAAAAATACCAGAGAGATCAGGGATAGAAAGGAGGTTGGGAAAACAAGCCCACAAAGTTCTTTGCTAATTTGGGGTCTCACCCCAAGCTGTGTATGCTTAAATTTGACCACAAACAGCATACAAAGAGAATGAGAACTGAGCTAACAGATACATCACCATCTGGACCAACCATGAGATGGTGTGCATTCAGGAGAAATCTAAGTAGCACTGCAAAGACTTTGCAAATGGAACTGACATTGGAACCACAACCCGCAGAAATCTGGTTAGAACTTGCAGCCCAAGCACAATTATGTCAATTGTCTGTTTAAAAAAAAAAAAAAATCAACATTTTCTACAGGATTTAAACAAGATCCAGTATCTCACAACATAATATGCAAAATGTCCATGATATGTAATGTTAAACTTATTTGCTTTAAGATTGTATTTTTAAATTTATATTACCATTTACAGATTCAGTTTGGAACCATTTTAAATGTAGTAATATTTCTTTTAAAGTTCCCATTGAGGGACGCCTAGGTGGCTTAGCGGTTGAGCATTTGCATTTGGCTCAGGGTGTGATCCTGGAATTCCCGGATGGAGTCCCACATCAGGCTCCCTGCATGGAGCCTGCTTCTTGCTCTGCTTGTGTCTCTGCCTCTCTTTCTGTGTCTCTCATGAATAAAGAAAAAAAAATCTTTAAATAAAGCTCCCATTGAATAGGGATGCCTGACTGGTTCAGTCCCTAGAACATGCAACTCTTGGTCTTGGAGTTGTGAGTTCAAGCCCCATGTTGGATGTAGAGATTACTTAAAAATAAAATCTTTTTTAAAAAACTACTATTTAATATGTGAACAGTTCCATTAAAAAAAAAAGTCCGTGATATGATCAAAACATGCATGGCATAAACTAGGAAAATCTCATCTCACATGGAAAATACAATTAGGGATCCCTGGGTGGCGCAGCGGTTTGGCGCCTGCCTTTGGCCCAGGGCGCGATCCTGGAGACCCGGGATCGAATCCCACGTCAGGCTCTCGGTGCATGGAGCCTGCTTCTCCCTCTGCCTGTGTCTCTGCCTCTCTCTCTCTCTCTGTGTGACTATCATAAATAAATAAAAATTAAAAAAAAAAAAAAGGAAAATACAATTAATAGGATGTCAATGCCAAGATGATACTGACAGGAAGTTACCTGAAAAACACTTTAAAGCAATTATTACAAAGAATGTTTCAAGTAAAAATAAACACTCTAGAAAGGATCTTTAAAAGAAATTCGGGAGACATACCAGACAAACCAAATAGAAAATTTAGAACTGAAAATACAATAATAAAAATTCAAAACTCACAGGGCTCAAAACAGAATGGAGACAACAGAAGAGTCAGTCAACTTGAACATAGAACAATAGAAATCATCCAATCTTGGGATGCCTGGGTGGCTCAGTGTCTGCCTTTGGCTCAACCACTGGGACCAGGCTGTGATCAGGTTGTAATCCCAGGGTTCCTGGCATTGAGTCCCGCATCGGGCTCCCTACAGGAGCAGGAGGAGCCTGCTTCTCCCTCTGCCTGTGTCTCTGCCTCTCTCTGTGTGTCTCTCATGAATAAATGAAATCGAAAGAAAGAAAGAAAGAAAGAAAGAAAGAAAGAAAGAAAGAAAGAAAGAAAGAAAGAAAGAAGAAAAAAAGAAAGAAAGAAAGAAAGAAAGAAAGAAAGAAAGAAAGAAAGAAAGAAAGAAAGAAAAAGAAAGAAAGAAAGAAAGAAAGAAAGAATCTAATCTTAAGAAGAGAGATTAAAGGTTTGGGGAAAAAAAAAAGAATATGACCTCAGGCTCCTATGGAACAATTATACAAAATCTAACGTTCGTGTCATCAGAGTCCCAGAAGGACAAAAGAAAGAGCAGGCTGTAGAAGAATATTTGAAAAATAAAGACTAAAAAACTTCCCAAATTTGGGATGCCTGGGTGGCTCAGTGGTTGAGCCTTTGGCCCAGGGCATGATCCTGGAGTCCTGGGATCGGGTCCCACATCAGGCTTCCTACATGAAGCCTGCTTCCCCCTCTGCCCATGTCTCTGCCTCTCTGTGACTGTGTCTTTCAGGAATAGATAAATAAAAACTTTAAAAAAAAAAAAAACTTCCCAAATTTAGCAAAAGGCATAACCCTGTAGATTCAAGAAGCCCAGCAAATTTCAAATAGGATAAACCTAAAAAATCCATACCTCAACACATCATAATCAAACTGCTGAAGACTAAAAATGAACAAAAATCATGAAAACAATCAGAAAAAGACAACATATTATTTATGGGGGAGCCACAATCAAACGACTGTGGGATTTTCATCTAAAATAGTTGAGGGTGAGAAAGCAGTTGAACGACAGTGTAAATGTGCTAAAAGAAAAAAATTGGCATCATACAATCCTATATCCTAAGGAAATATCTTTCAGGAGTAAAGGTAAAATAAAAACATTCCTAGGTGAATTAAAATAAGAGAATTTCTTTTCTTTTCTTTTTTTTTTTTTTTTTTTTTTTTTGGCAGCAGACATGTGCTAGAAGAATTGCTAGAAGAAACATCTTCAGACAGGGGCACTTGGCTGGCTCAGCCAGGAGAGGGTGTGATTCTTGATCTCGGGGTTGTGAGTTTGAGCCCCACATAGGTGTAGAGGTTACTTAAAAAAATCTTCAGATAAAATTACCTTGCATGAAAGAAGCCAGACTCAAAAAGTTATGTACTATCACAACTTCTTTTATATGATGCAGAAAGATAGAACAGGGATCCCTGGGTGGCGCAGCGGTTTGGCGCCTGCCTTTGGCCCAGGGCGCGATCCTGGAGACCCAGGATCGAATCCCACATCGGGCTCCCGGTGCATGGAGCCTGCTTCTCCCTCTGCCTGTGTCTCTGCCTCTCTCTCTCTCTCTCTCTCTCTGTGTGACTATCATAAATAAATAAAAATTAAAAAAAAAAAAAAAAAAAAAAAAAGATAGAACAATGGTGATGGAGAACAGATCACTAGTTGTTAGGAGACAGGTGGGATGAGGATGTGAGTCAAGTTGGATAGCATGAGAGAATTCTGGAGGGTTGAAGATGTCTATGCTGATTGTGATGATGGTTTTACGGATCTGCATATAGTAAAATGCATAGAACACTAGAGACATATACACAAAGTCAGTATTGCTACCTATTTTTTTTTTAAGTAGACAAACAGAGATGCTGGTCCCTAAGAAATTTCTTGCCTTTGGGGATCCCTAGGTGGCTCAGCAGTTTAGCGCCGCCTTCAGCCCAGGGCCTGATCCTGGAGTCCCTGGATCGAGTCCCACATCAGGCTCCTTGCATGGAGCCTGCTTCTCTCTCTGCCTCTGTCTCTGCCTCTCTCTCTCTCTCCCCCTCTCTCTCCCCCTGTGTCTTTCATGAATAAATGGATAAAATCTTTAAAAAAAAAAAAAAAAGAAAAGAAATTTCTTGCCTTTGAACAACATGTGAAGTTTTACCATCTCCCTTGGATGCTTGCTTGTGAGAGCAATCCCTAGAGCCACGGCCATAGTCAATATCAGGCTGCTTCTGTTGCCCTTGAGTGCAACTAATTCCTGAATTCACCCTCTTCACCCCCCCACTACCAGTTCAAGCAAAGAATACATTATGCGCTTGAGCTGAACAATGACTACAAAGTGAGGAGTCATTTTGTGTGACGGCCCTCTTGTTCTACAAAAACTGTAAAGCCCTCCTTACGAACAAGAAAAAATCCATTGGACTCATCAGAAGCAGGGCTTAGATATTTATATGTCACCCTATCATTAGAGCACCAGCTTCCAAGTTTCCTTCCTAGCTGTTGCACCCACAAAAGTGCAGTAAACCCCAGCAGGTCCTGGAGCCTCTGCAACACTCTACCACTTGACCGACTTGTAGACTGTTTCTGTTATAACAGGTAGCCTTTGGTCAAAGTGATAATTCTCCTTTGGTGTCCAGTGCTTACTATTGCTATTTTTGCCTTTGGCTGACCCATAGAAGGAAAAAGGATCCACACATCTAGAGGGAAAGGGATAAGATAAACACGAGACTTTGAGCAGTTTTGCATTGTTTAAAAGTAGTGTGTATGTGGCTCTCTCCCACTTAAGGCAAGCAGTGTGCTTTACTCAGTTTTATGTCTCCAGGGACCTGCACAGTGATGGACACATAGAGGTGGTCACATAAATGTAGGTTGCAAACAAGTGAATGTATGCATTCATGGCTGAATAAATGACCTCTGTGACTAATATAAGCAAAAAGTCCAGCAAATACTTAAGATGATCACACTCCCCGCTGTTCAGCTGTATCTCTTGCTACTGAAGGCAATGGGCTGTGGTGATGCAATGGCTTGGGATGGACAAGAATGCCAACTGGGGGACCCAAGCTGGCAATGGGAAGGCAGGAGAATTGGGCCACTGTAGGTGGCTTACCATCCCGCCGGATGGATTGGCATGAGCAGTCCATCCCTATGTCAATCAGAAGGAAGGAAATAAGCAACAGGAAACAGCATAGTGAAATGCACTAAAGTCAATGTGCAAGCCAAAACATTCTCTAAAACATTTTCTGTTCCCTGGTGTTCCTTCAAAGACTGGCCTGTCTTCAAATATGTTTAAGAAACATTACATACTGTCTCCTGCTTAAAGATGTACCATGTATAGTTGCTTGATTAACACCTCTGAAAAGTCCCATAGTAAAGAAATATGCTTAACTTTTTAAAAGATTTAATTGAGGTATAATTAACATATGCACAGTCCATTAAGTGTTCAGTTCATTGAGTATTGAGAGTTGAATATCCAAGCTATCTGCCATGCCAAGGAAAATATAAAACATTTCCAAAACCCCAGGCAATTTCCCCATTCCTACAAATACCCAGTCCCTGTCCAGCAACAACCAGTGCCTGATTTCTCATCACTATAGTTTGGTTTTGCTACTTCTTGGACGTCAAAAAGCCTGAATCATATTGTATGGATTTTGGGAGATGGGGTGTGTCTGACTTCTTTTGCTCAGTGTGAGGGTTTTTAAAAGATTTTATTTATTTATTTATTTATTTATTTATTTATTTATTTATTTGACAGAAACAGAGAGCACAAGGAGGGGGAGCAGCAGATAGAGGTAGAGGGAGAAGCAGGCTCCCCACCAAGCAGGGAGCCCCATGCAGGGCTCAGTCCCAGGATTTCAGGATAATGACCCGAGTTGAAGGCAGACACCCAACCAATCGAGCCACCCAGGCGTCCCCAGTATAAGATTTTTGAGCTTTTGTGTATATCAGTAGTTCATTCATTTTTTTAAAATTGCTCAGCTGGGGATCTCTGGGTGGCGCAGCGGTTTGGCGCCTGCCTTTGGCCCAGAGCGCGATCCTGGAGACCCGGGATCGAATCCCACATCGGGCCCCCGGTGCATGGAGCCTGCTTCTCCCTCTGCCTGTGTCTCTGCCTCTCTCTCTCTCTCTCTGTGACTATCATGAATAAATAAATAAAAATCTTTAAAAAAAAAAAAAATTGCTCAGCTGTATTCCATTTCGTTTATGAGTATATGTGTGTGTATACATCTCATGATTTGTTTATCAATTCTCCTTGCAATGGACATTTGGGTTGTTTCCAAGTTTTGACTATCATAAATAAGGCAGGTATGAACATTCTTGTGCAAGTCTTTTCATGGATATGTGTTTTCATTTTCTCGGATAAATACCTAAGAAAGGAATTGTTGAACCACAGGGCAGGCATAGTTAACGTTATAAAAACTGCCAAAGAGTTCTCTAAAGTGATTGCACCTGTTGGACTTTTTTAACTTAGTACTTCCTGTATTCATTTGACCACAGAATCCACCCTCTTCCCACAACATCTGTAAAATGAGCAGATAGGGTTAGACAGCTTTTCAGATTCCTCCTAACTTTATGTGATGAGAAAATATCCACACCATTCAAAAGTGGAGCCATTTTGCCTTTTCTGTATATATCTAGTAGGCAAAAGCCAAAGAGATAAAACCCAGGATGGCCAGAATTTAAAAGCTTGGGAGTAGAAAAAGAGAAGACAGCACTGAATCCAGTGAATGGGGAAGAGGTGCTTGCAGGCAATCATCTGGACAGAGGCATGAAAAAGAGATTTTTAAGCCAGAGGGACTCTGAGAGACCAAGGTTAGAAATAATTAAAGCAGGTACAATGGTGTACAGAGACTCCTACACTGTTTAACAAGTTTATCTGGTCCAAGGACATCACTGATGGCAAGATATTAAGAAAACTCTTCAACATTTCTTTAAAAAGGTGGTGGGAGGAGGGTGATTGGGTAGACAATTTGGGGGTGTAAGTAAAAATAAGGCACAGTATCATTTTACTCCTTCTAACTCCACTTATGAAGAATTTAAACTTATAAGGACAAACAATTCTCCATAGATTTTTCAAATTTCTGCACATCTTGTGCAGAAAAACTACACTTTATTTTGGATTTTTTTTTTGGAGAATTTTTTATATAATGACCAGCCTTTATAAAAAAAGACAGTACCTCCTTCTGGAGCAACATGCAGATTTGCTTACATTCTTGGAAGACAGAGATTATGTCTACCTCTGAGGCAAAAGGCACATATGTGTATTGTCCTTTATAAATGATTTGGAGGGATCCCTGGGTGGCGCAGCAGTTTAGCGCCTGCCTTTGGCCCAGGGCACGATCCTGGAGACCCGGGATCGAATCCCACATCGGGCTCCCGGTGCATGGAGCCTGCTTCTCCCTCTGCCTGCGTCTCTGCCTCTCTCTCTCTCTCTCACTGTGTGCCTATCATAAATAAATAAAATTTTAAAAAAATTTATAAATGATTTGGGAAAATAAGTAAATAAATAAGTGATTTGGGTTTCCTAAACTCGGGATTCCTCTCCTGAAATGTGGTTCGCTGCATGTGTGGGTATAATCCACCCTTCTTTGCATTGCCCTCTGGAAATTGAGGTTTGTGAAATCAGTACAAAAAAAAATGCTGATCATCTGTCTACTGCTATGGCTGTGAGTAATAACTGTCCTTCTCTGACCCAGCAGACTCATGTCTTCACCTGTAGCCATGAAACTGTAGCAGGTCAACTTTTAAGTGTGACATAGGATAAAATATTGGTCCCTTCGAAATTCTTTTTTTAAGATTTTATTTATTTATTTAGTTATTTAGTTATTTAGTTAGTTAGTTAGTTATTCATGAGAGACACACAGAGAGAAACAGAGACATAGGCAGAGGGAGAAGCAGGCTCCATGCAGGGAACCTGATGTGGGACTCGATCCTGGATACCGGGATCACGCCCTGAGCTAAAGGCAGACACTCAACCACTGAACCACTCAGGCATCCCGGTGCCTTCATAATTCTTAATCATTGCACGTGAACTTCTTGAACAACAGTAGCAAAAATTCTTCCTCCACACTTCCAAAGTTTCATTTATAAAAAAAGGCGGGGGGGTGGGCACCTGGGTAGCTCAGTCAGCTAAGTGTCAGACTTTTGCTATCAGCTCAGGTCATGATCCCAGAGTTGTGAGATCAAGCCCTGAGTTGGGCTTCACTTAGGATTCCCTCTCTCCCTCTGCCCCTCCCCACCTCTCTCTCCCTCTCTAAAACAAAATAAAACAAAACCAACGTAATTTATAAACAAGGGGAATCAATTCTAAAATCAGAAGATTTTTAAAAAGAAAAATTCAAGGATTTCTTTGTTTTAAGATTTTGACAAATTTTATTTACTTATTTGACAGGTTTTATTTATTTCTTACTTATCTGAGAGACCACAAGCAGGGGGAGCAACAGGCAGAGGGAGAAAGAGAAGCAGACTCCCCACTGAGCAGGAAGCCCAACTCTGGGCTAAATCTCAGGACCTTGGGATCATGACCTGAGCTAAAGGCAGATGCCTAACCAACTGGGCCACGCAGGCGCCCCAAGGATTTCTTAATATGCTGTTAATTTCTAAACTTAGGGAAGCGCCTGGATGGCTCAATGATTGAGCATCTGCCTTCGGCTCAGGGCATGGTCCCAGGGTCCTGGGATCCCTACAGGGAGCCTGCTTCTCCCTCTGCCTGTATCTCTGCCTCTCTGGGTCTCTCATGAATAAATAAATAAAATCTTAAAGAAATTTTTTTTCTAAACTTAGGGGTTCTGGGGAAAGTATTTTCTGTTACTTTTTAGAAAGTTATTTCGCACGGCACTTGAGTGGCTTAGTGGGCTAAGTGTCTGCTCAGGTCATGAACCCGGAATCCTGGGATCGAGCCCCACATCAGGCTCCCTGCTCAGCAAGGAGTCTGCTTCTCCCTCTGTTCCTCACCCTATGTGTACTCTCTCTTCAAATAAATAAATAAAATCTTAAAAAAGAAAATAAAAGAAAGTTATTTTGCTAGCACCAGTTGGGAAGATAATCCATTCTAGGAACCCATACACTAAAACTTTCTTCTCGGATTCTGTATCACAAAGAAGGGAATGAAACTCAGCTTCAGCTGCTGAAATCACTAGCATTGCCCAAGGCCAAGGGGGCTCTCCCACTTCTTCAGTGTCCAAGGGTGACTGACTTATGGCTCCCACAGATGCCCTGAAGAGTGCATAAGTCCTCGTGTCTTCTGAAAGGAGGACAAAGGTCCCTCCACACAGCAAATAGTTGGGGAACCCTTAAATCTCCAGCCAGAAACAGAGGTCAGAGGCAGGCACCCTTATTTCCAACTTGCCAGGTTTATACCTGTTGTTCCCCATTTGGAGAGTAAATTAGTCATCCTAGCCAAAGAATTCAGGAAGACTCTCAGCCTCTTTAATCACAACCCTCACTGCCCACAAGTCACCTTCACCTATGTTCTAGTTACTTTTCATTGAACTCATCTTTGGAAATGATTGACATCATAGGAGTGCTCCCTACAACCACTACCATTGTCATGTGAACTTCCTCACCTCTAAAATCATGACTTTCCCTTATACCTTCCTCTGAAGAACCAGTTTCACCCACTATTGGGAACAGTCCCCTTCCCTACTGTGAACTCAGTGACCCTCTGTTTCATCTGCATTCACTCTCATCTTCCACCACTGGACCAGACGACTTTGTGAGATTCCTTCCACATCCAGTATCTATCATTCAGTGGTCCCCATTCATTTATTCACTCCCCTTGGAATAGACACATACCACCCCAAATTGACATTGACTCTACATGTCCTTCCCCTTATATATATTTTTAAAGATTTTATTTATTTATTCATGAAAAACCCAGAGAGAGAGGCAGAGACACAGGCAGAGGGCGAAGCAGGCTCCCCGTGGGGAGCACAATGTGAGACTCAATCCTAGGATCCCGGGATACAACCTGAGCTGAAGGCAGATGCTTAATCACTGGGCCACCCAGGCACCCCGTTCCCCTTCTAATACAACCTCTTAAGGGTCTAGTACAAGTAAATTTGTTTCTAGATAATTTCCAAGGTATACTTTATCTCTGTATGACCACAGAAGCAGTATTGTTAATAAGGTCCCTAAAGACCCACTCATTTCAAATCTGATGAGCATTTCCCCTCCCTCTTCCTCATTTATCTGAGAGTGTGTGTGTGTGTCCACATACACAAATGTACCCACATGCAATATATTGGCCCTTAACCTTCTTACACCTAATAAACTACTAAAAAGCAGTTTGTGCAGGATATGTGTTCTATTGTACATAATATAGTCTACCTAGTGTATTAGCCTCTCGGGCTACCATACCAAAAAACCACAGGGGCACCTGGGTGGCTCAGTCAGTTAAGTGTCTGCTTTCAGCTCAGGTCATGATCCCAGGGCCCGGTGTGGGGCTCTCTGTTCAGCGTGGAGCCTGCTTCTCCCTCTCCCTCTGCCTCTCCTCCTACTTGTGCTCTCTTTCTCTCTCTCTCTCAAGTAAATAAATAAAATCTTAAAAAAAAAACAAACCCACAGACTAGAGGCATATACAATAGAAATTTATTTCCTCACAGTTCTGGAGACCAAGAAGTTGAAGATGAAGGTGCCGGCAGGGTTGAAGTCCAATAAGAGTTAGGACTCCACCTTTATGACCTTTTTTTAACCCTCATTACTCCCAAGGCCCCATCTCCACATATAGTCACGTTTGGGTTTAGGACTTTAAAACATGAATTTAGAGAGACACAGTTTGGTTTAAAACAATAGGATGCAAAACACACATAAAATAATTACAGAGTGGCAAGGCTAAAAATAAAGGTCATAGCTAATGGCAGAATGCTAGCTATTATCTGTAGAAACAAGGAGCAGATAGCAAATACACAGGTTTAATTTACTTACTGTGTGCTTGAGTTGAGGGGGGGAGCAGAGGGAGGAAGGGCAGAGGGAGGGGAAGATAGAGATTCCCAAGCAGACTTCCGTTGAGTGCAGAGCTCGACACAAGGCTCTCAATGACCCTGAGATCATAACCTGAGCTGAAATCAAGTCGGACTCTTAACAGACTGAACTACCCAGGTGACCCTGTTTTATTTATATTTTAAATAAGCTCTTCTTCTGGCTAACATGCTGCTATCTTGTTTACTCCTGTCAGTGGCCATCATGAAATACAATGATTTTTTTTAAAGATTATCTATTTATTTATTGGAGAAAGAGAGCATAAGCAGGGGAGGGGCAGAGGGAGAGGGAGAAGTAGGCTCCCTGCTGAGCAGAGATTCCAATGTAGAGGTTGATCCCAGGATCCTGAGATCATGGCCTGAGCCCTCCCGTTGCCCCCAAAACAATGACTTTAATTTTATGAGTACAAGTACATTTTACAAAAAGAGCAGGCTGAATCAATATTTTCATAAAGTACCACCTGTGATGGTGGGGAAAATGTAACTTTAACATTAAACACAAATAGGCACACACTCCATTAATGGCTCTGATTTCCACTTCCTGGCATTGATTAGAGATCTTTGCTTAAGAACCAGTCATTTTGAGACAACTGGGGAAATTGGTTGTGTCTTAGATAATGTTGAAGAATTATGGTTAATTTTTAAAATATTTATTTATTTATTTATTTATTTATTTATTTGAGATATATATATATATATATAGAGAGAGAGAGAGAGAGGCAGAGACATAGGCAGAGGGAGAAGCAGGCTCCATGCAGGGAGCCCAATGTGGGACTCGATCCCGCATCTCCAGGATCACACCCTGGGCTGAAGGCAGGGCTAAACTGCTGAGCCACCCAGGCTGCCCAGATTATTGTTAATTTTATTTAATCTGATAATGATATTGTGGTTATGAAAGAAAATAGAGAAACATATAAAACTATTTCAGAGTAAAAAAGAGGAGAGGAGGAAAGAAAAAGGAAAATATGAACCACATATTGCAAAACATTCATAACTTGAACTGGGGGAAGTGTACATGAGATTCATTATACTTTATGTCTACTTTTGTGTAAGCTTGAAAAAAATCCTCATTTTTAAAAAGTGTTTTTAACAAATATCAGTGCCTAAAGTGGGAGTCAGCCTTCTGCCTGCCATTAGGGGTATATCCAACTTCTGTGATGCCTGAAACTTTGACAATTTGGGAGCCCTTTTTAAGAGAAATCATGAATACAAAATTTTCTTGGAAGAGGTCTATGTAGTGAAAGGTCCTGATGCTTGAACTTCATCAGCTCCATGGTAACTCTTCTCTGTCTGCCATGGGTTAGGTTTGGGCACCACAGTGATTTCCCCTTCTTATATTATTATGATCATTTTAAATATGAGCAAAAATTCAAGATTATTCCACGACCTTCTCTGCACCTGTCACCCAGCTTTCACATCAGTCTTGGGTGAGTTTTACCCTCTACTCTGTCCACTCCCCTCCACACATACTGTGTGATATCCTGAAGCAAATCTCTGCTATCATTTCATCTCTAAAATATATCAGTATGCATCCCTAAAAGATAAGGACCCTTTCAAAAACAGAACCATGATATCATTATTACACCTAAAACAATAAATCCCTAAATCAAGTCAGTTCAAATTTCTCTAATTGTCTCAAATATGTTTTTATAGTTTGTTTGAATAAGGAACCAAATAAAGCATATGTTGCAACTTGTATTTCTAGTGTTTTAGTCTCTTGTAGTGTATAGGTTTGCCCTCCAAATTTTTTCTTTTCCTTATGATTGATTTGTTGAAAGAACTGGGTCATTTTGTCCACTAGGGTTTCCCGCAGTTTGGATCTTGCTGATTGCATTCCTGTGGTATCATTTAACATGTTCCTCTCTCTCCTTCTCTCATGTAAATTAGTGATTAGAGCCAGAAGCTTGATCAGATTCGGGTTTGCTTTTTGACAATAGTTCTTCTTGGGTGCGTACTTTATCAGGAGGCACAAGATAAAGTGTGTGTGTGTGTGTGTGTGTGTGTGTGTGTGAGAGAGAGAGAGAGAGAGAGAGAGAAAGTTGACAATGATAGTAGCTATTGAGTGATCATTACTAAGATCCTTTGTATCCCAGTGTTTGCTGGGTTGTTATTTAAATGTGAGTGCCTGAGGCAGGTGTTGCATACATTGCGGGGTGCTGCCTCATCTTTACCCAGGCCCACTCCACACTTCATAGTTTACTTGGCAGGCTCCCAAAGGCACTGAACCGTTGGAAGGATTAGGCCTGGTAACATCACAAAGATAAACAAGGTGCAAGACTTGTCCTAAAGGAGTTCATAGCATGGGAGTTGTAAACACATGAAAATAACAATAAAAGAGGGGTCATTATGTTGTACAATTGACTTGTGCGGTGCGCCCCCCTGGGAGTGCATAGCAGAAGAGACCCATTAGCAGGGACAGTCAGGGAAGGACTTTAACCCAAACACAGAATATTATATGGATGACTGCTACGTATTCCCAGTTACAAGTTGGCATCTACCTGTGTCCAGCCCGACTTCCTGTCACAAGATGTCCTGTCCATTCTTCTCCACTGTGTGTTGGGCCAAAGCTTTCATAGTCAGATTTCTAGCTGTCTCTTGGTTCCATGCCACTTGGTATGACCACAAGTTAACAACACATTTTCTCACTGAAGAAGGGGGAGATCAGTCATTATTTGCTGTGGGAAGTGTAGAGACAAGGAAACTGTTGCACGACTACTCTGTCTCTGCCAGACACAGAGCTGGGCACATTCCTGTGTGTTATCTCATTCATAGCCCTCACAGCACTGAGTACCTAGGTTCTCACCCAGTATCTACATTTGCCTTCGTTTTCTCCAACAAAACCCCAGTTTTGATCACCGTTGCCAAGTACCTGCTAACACTTGCCTACTGGGACTCCTTCGTAGCTAAGAGTGACCATGCAGAATGATGGTCACTCTTAGCTCACCAATGGGTTCTAGCTGCAAGCTGGCTAAGGACCTCTGGGAAAGATTTGGGGTTTCTCTTTCTTCCTTTCCTTCCTTTGCCTTTCTGCCTAGAATGCAGAATTTAGTGGGAGGCAGAGAAACCATCTTGTGACCACAAGGAGACCAACATGAAGACAAAAGCCTCACACTGGGGATCACACAGCAGGAACTTAGAAGTTACCCTCCTGGTGTCACTAACCCTCCCCACAATACCTACTTCTAGAATTCCCAAAAAGTGTGAAAAAAGAAAGTCTTACATGGTTAGCCCATCATAATCAGCTGTTACATGCAGTCCAAATATAGTCTATCTGGTAGTTGTTATTATTATGGTAATTCTACTTATGTATTAAGATACTAAAGTTCAGGTAGGTTAGAAACTCAGTTGACTTCACACAGCCAGAATAGGACACAGCTGATATTGAACACATATTTGTCCCCTGACACTTACTTACAAAATACATGAATCTTTTACTCTTCCATGATACCTCTCATCAAGCAAGTCACAGGCTTTTCCTCAGCATTGGAAAGCCCAGTGGAATAAGCACTTTTCCTTCTCCAGAGTCTGGCCTTCTCTCCAGTACTACATCAGCATATTTCTCAACCAGTCAGAGCCTCGGCTGCTGGCAATGAGGACATTGTCCCTTCCTCTCCAAAAAGACCAGTGGCAGCTCCTGGAATCCCTTCTCCTCTCCTTTCTGCCATTGGCTCATTTCCTACCAGTGGAGAGCATCAGAACATCACTGTTCAAACACAGCTATCTCGCCCAGTGGTTCCCCACTGGATGTTACACAAAATCTTATAGGAAGTTACCGGATTTAATTAAGACTAAGATGCACATCTTTTCACATTTTTAATGACCATTTTTCTCTTACTTTACTATCTCTGAAATCATAACATGACTTAAAGGTACTGGCATTTTAGTTTTGTTGGAATAGGTGCTTGGAAATATATTGGTTCGATAGTCAACCAAGTTTAGAAAACTTAGTAATCAGGGGATGCCTGGGTGGCTCAGTGGTTGAGCGTCTGCCTTCAGCTTAGGTCATGATCCCAGGGTCCTGGGATCAAGTCCCTCATTGGGCTCCCTGCATGGAGACTGCTTCCCCCTCTGCCTATGTCTCCTCTTCTCTTTCTGTGTCTCTCTTAAATAAAGAAATAGAATATTTTAAAAAAAGAAAACCTAGTAATCAAATAAACTAAATTAAACAGATGTTTTTAATGCAGGCCTTCTCAGAGGCTTTAACATGCTAAAGTGCATCTTAAGAGATTTGTTAAAATTTTTTTGGCCATGCGATTCTCTTTTTTTGTTTGATGTCTTATGGTACTAGTGTTATATGGAATGTAAGTTTGAGAACACTGCATTAGACCATTCTATTCTGGATTAATTAATCAGATGTGCCAAACAACTGTCCTCTGCAAGAGAATTTTGAAAAAGTTGATCAGAAAATATGCAAACTGTGAAACTGGTAAATCTGAAGAATGGTCCTTTCGCAAGGGGGTGGGGGGTCAAAGATGTCCTAGAAGCACCATTCACCTGAGTTAGTCACTGGAAAATAGAGCAGATCCCTTCACAGTGAATTTTGGGGAAGTAGAGGGTACAGGAATGCTGAATTCTACTACCTAACTCTTTTTATTGGCAGTCAAGCCTGCTTGCCTTTGCCCAGTCCAAAAAAAACAGGAGTAGGGCTAAAGTCACCCCTCCTTAATTCCTGGAGACTGCATCTGATGCCCAGAGCCTTAGGACAACATCACTGGTCTCAGAGATATAAACAATCCTGCTGTGGCTCCTATAATGCTGGAAAAGTGAGACCCCAAACTTTAGCTAGTACTTTTTACATTCCCGGGTAATTCTGATGTGTGGACAAAACTGAGGGCCATACATCTCAGGAGCTGACTTGAAGAAGTGGTGTCTAAACAGTGACAGCCAGTAAAAGATGTATTTATTTGCTGCAGTAATCTACACCCTAGGTGACACAGACTAAAGGTGGCAGAGATAGAAAATGGGAGATAAGGCAAGAACTATTTTTTTAGACTTTATTTATTTATTCATAAGGACACACAGAGAGAGGCAGAGAATTATTTTTGAGCAAGAATCTTGGAGGAGGGTCTTAACATAACTCAGATTTTGAGAAGTTTGAAAGAATGTTGTGCCACGAGAAACATGGGATAGTGATGGGAGGAGTGGGGATCCTGGGTCCCTGAGGGAAGATGATTGTTTGAATTTACACACAGAGCTATAGTTTTTGGCTTGAGGTCCAAGTAGAAATGTCCAGGAGAAGGCTGGAGATGGAGACTGGTCTCAGAGGGCAGAGTTACAAATTTTGAAGTACTTTATACGATGTTTGAAGCCTTAGGAGTTGAAGTGTCTTTCCCAGATTGCCATAGCGTCCAACGTATCACACATTTATAACTGCTGGGAGTCCACACGAACAACGCAAAGTTCAAGCCCCACCTCTGCCGCCAATCAGCTATGTGGCCTTGTACCAGATGTTCTACCTCCTGAGCCTCAGTTTCCTTCCCTGGATAACAGGAACTATCACACCAACCTCTCTGAACTGGTGCAAATAATAAGCAAGCAAATCTTGATAAAGCACCTGGCACACTGCCTGGTGCTATGTGTGGCCTAGAGTCTTGCTATGTCTCTGATTTCCCCAGCCCCACCCCACACAGCTCACAAGCAAGCCATCGCACGAGTCCACTTCTCAGGTAGAGAATGAGGCCAACAGTGGCCCACAATCCATTTACACTCACCTCAACGGTATGTGAAGATCAAATCTTGGCAGACCAATTTAATTTTCTTCGATGAATAGATAGGCCACGTCGATAAGGAATGAGTAAGAGATATAATCTCGCTCTTCTGGAGTATGACCTCAGATTCCACTGCCAGTGACTTTTCATCAACGAGACAGAAAGAAAGAAGAGAGACTCTTACTTCTTAGGTGCAGGTACCAAGAACTGAATAATATCACCCAAAAGGTGGCTTATCAATGACTCAGCTTAACCTGGAAGTATCCTGTGTGATCTCACTGGTGTCAGAGCTGTAGCTGATGCTGAGCATCTCTATCTTTACCCCAGTGATGTAACTGAGAACTTCCTAAACAAATCACAGATGATGCTGAGTAGTGAGGCATTGGTAAGAGGATTAGGAATAGCAGTCAAAATACCATTAATTGACAAAAGAAATAGTTGATAATGTGGGCAAGGTGGGGTAGGAACAAGCGTAATGTATTTTGAAACAAATTATATAGACAGAAAGAAGGCTATAGATTGACTAGTTCACAGGATTATCAACCAGTTTCACCCAGAGGTATAGGCAGGTAAGCAATGCTCAAGCATGGTAAGGGTGCCTCAGTGACCCTGATGGGCTTAACAAATGACAGAAGAAGGCAGAAGAAAAGAGACAGACAGGCAGAATGAGAAACAAAGAAAGGGAGAAATGATAGGCAAGCGTGATGTTAGAATTGCTGTAATTTATGTTCAGAGTGGGAGATCTTAGGTAATTGGAATTATCTAGAGCACACAGTGTGTGCCAGGCACTGTATCCAGATCCTGCCCCCGGGAGTTCTTCTTCTACCTGACTTCTAAATGTTGAAGATTCTATTATGAGTCCTTAGACGTCTTCTCTCTCCATCTGTACTCACTCCTTTGGCGATGTCATCCAGTACCAAGGCTTTCCATACCACCCATCTGCTGATGACTCACAATTCAGACTTCCATCCCAGACTTGGGTGGCCAGTCGTCTACTTGTCTTCTCAACAAATCACAAACTTGGTTCATAGGAAGTGGAATCTGGAGTCTTCTCTGTCCTGCCCAAATCTGTCCCTTCCCGTCTTTCCCATCTGTGTACACAGCACCCAATTCAGCCCAAACAGAGGACTTGTCCTCGGTTCCTGCATCCCATGTCCTGTTGCTTCTAATTCTCCAGAATTAGAACTAGATCTCACAGCTGAAAAACAGCAGGACCTAATTATTTCACATTCCAAAGACTACTGCCAACAACCAGGAACAAAAAAGACCCCTTCTGGGACACCTGGGTGGCTCAGCAGTTGAGTGTCTGCCTTTGGCCCAGGGCGTGATCCCGGGATCTGGGATGGAGTCCCACATCGGGCTCCTTGTAGGGAGCCTGCTTCTCCCTCGATCTATGTCTCTGCCTCTCTCTGTGTCTCTCATGAATAAATAAATAAAATCTTTAAAAACAAACAACAACAAAAAACAAAAAACAACAAAAAGACCCCTTCCTCCTTCCTGCCCCATGCCTTCTCCCGCCCCTTACTCCTGACCTCCAGATATGATCTTGCCTGAACCAACCCTATCTCGACCCACCCCACATGAAGAAGACTGGGGAAGACAAAACAGTCTTTGGGGTCTATCGCCTTGGGAGTGAGGACTGCAATATTTGTGAGTAGAGATTACCAACCCTCCTTGTGGGGAAAGAGAAGAAATGGATTCCAAAGTGATGGGAGGCTCTACAACAGAGGCTAGTGAACTTTCTCTGCCAAGGGCCAGATGGTAAATATTGGATTTGCTGCCTGTCCAGTGTCTCCCAAACACTGAACACAACCATCCTGGCATGAAAGCGGCCATAGACGATAACATGAATGAGCAAGCCTGCGTTCCAATAAAACTATTTATGGACACAAATTTGAAACCCATATGATTTTCACATCTTTTTTTCATTTTTTTCAACCACTTAAAAGAGTTAAAAAAAAAAAAATCTTAGCTCACAAGCTGTACAAAAACAGGCAGCAGGCCAGGTTTGGCCTCTTGTCTGTAGTTTGCCGACCCAGAATCCAAGAGAAACACTTGCAGATACTGTGAGGACCTGCCAAAAGGGAACAGTGACACCTCGCTCCTCGGGAGACATAGCTGATGAACCGTGGACTGCAAGCCTGTCCTGGGTAGAACAGAGTGTGGGGAGAGGGCAATGGAGTATTTTCTTCTGGAAGCTGGGAGCACCCGGGAGCAGAAGGCCAGGCCTGCTTCTCAGCTAGGGTTTCTGAAGACAAGACCCTTATGAAGCCACACCTGCCCCGAGAGGAACAGAACTGATTTTACTTGTAACTATCTCTTGAAAATACTGTATTTTTATAAAATGGTGTCTCCTAAATTCCAGCTCTTTCTGCAGTAAACTTAAAATGTAACCACAAGGTTACAGATGATTTCTTGGGATGCAGAGGTTTTGCATGGGTGTTTGGAGTATTCATTTTTAAATTTCTACTACTGTTGGTGTAATTTTTTAAAAATTTTATTCAAATGAAAGAAGGTTAAGCACTGATACCAGTTAACGAGAAGGGACACAGAATGCCTATCCTGAGAGCCTTGCAACGATGACCAATGAGCATCTGTTTCAGAGGTTTTAGGGGAGCTCAGCCCGCCTCTGGGAGCTAGGTGGGATATCCACTTGGAGTTTCCTCCGTCTCCATGATTCCAGGGTACAAAAGGAGACAGATGCCCACAAGGAAGAGTGGTTAGAAAGAGCAGCCCTTCTTTCCTTTTCTCTGACAGCAGGGACAGTGAAGATTAACTCCCCAAACCCCCCGAGTAACACTGAATATCCAGCAAAAGAAGTTTCCTTTGAAATGCCGTCTGCCTGCAGAAGAGGTCCACAGAGCCTGCATTTTAGTGCTGAAATAACTGCAGTTGTTTGAGCTGCCTTTCCTGCTAAAAGATTTTTGAAGAGGAAAAAGAAAAACGCCTCTCAATATGACAAGGAACGTGTCAGAAGGACTGGGCACAAACAAGGTGCGGATGCTTTCCCCTATGAAAGAGGCGGGTGTAACTGAGAAATTATCTCCATCCTCTTGGCCTGCAGACCCTGAAGAGACACAGACAGACTTTTTTAGATCACAGTTTTCTCTGCATCGGGTGGCCACTGAGTCTCTGTGCTCAGGACCTGTAAGTCAGGACATTTCCTCTCTAGCTGAGTTTTCCCTAGTGCTAGAGAATCCCAACATCTGTGTGTAACTGGCAAATTGTGCTGATGTCACCGAGGGCAAGAATCGGTGCCGTTTGCTCTTCCTGGCCTGAGGGCAAGTCGCTGGATTAACGAGAGCCAACACTGAATTTTCACCCCCAATTATACTTTATAACTGATTTATAAAAATAACAGGGACAGATATTATGTAAAATGTTCCGTTTTCCAACATTTTTTTCTGGCTATCACCTTTCGATGTCCAATTTTGTTTCTGTCATGGACAGCAGGAGTCTTGCAGCTATGATATTTTTTATGCTGTGTCATTATCATTCAAGATGTCCAGCTAAATTACTAACAGAAAGGCAGCAGAGATGCCATTAAGCCGGCTCAATAACCAAATAACCATCCAGCTGAGAAAAGAGTCTTCGTTCACTCACTCCCTTCTTTCCTGGGCAGAATCGCTTGGTTTACATTTGTGAGAAACACGCTTGCAAATATTTTCTCTTAGCTGAATGTCCTTCTCTCTACTGTCAGATCAATAATTATGAAAAGATAAATACAGGAAAAGAGCAGCATCGCTTAGATGAGCCTCCCGCTCATTAGGCACCGACCGCATACCTGCTGCCAAGCCCACTCCCTCTGCTCCCCCAACAACTGCACAGGCAGGCATTATTCATCCATTTTTACAGCTATGTAAACTAAACTGCAGGAAGTTAAATAACTTGTCTGGGCTCATACTTCTGGTATGAAGTGGAAGTTGGCTTCCAGCCCGGCTCTATTTGCCTCCAGCGCCTCGTTCTTTCCACTCTTCCACAAGGCCTCCCTCAGTAATTACCCGGGGCTGACCGAGCATTTTCTGTGGCTGTCCCTCCAGCACATTGATCTGCCTCTTTATAGGAACCTCTTCCCACCTCTTCCAAAATTGTTACTTTTCATTGTAATTGCACAAGGATGACTTTAAAGGAAATTTTCAAGCTGGGGGTGTCACTCTCTTTCACAACTAGTTTAAGTTTTTTGTGTTTTCTTCCAGTCTTCATTCTTGGGGCTTGAACTAGTACATCGTTATCAATGCTAAAAATTGTATATACCCTTCTTTTTGCATTCAACGTTACCCTGTGAACGTATTCCTGTGTTTATATAGCATTATAATTATTGATTTAACAAGCACATAAAATTCCATCAAGTTGACATACCTCAATTTCTTTTTTTTTTTAAAGATTTTATTTATTTTATTTATTTATTCATGAGAGACACAGAGAAAGGCAGAGACATAGGCAGAGGGAGAAGCAGGCTCCATGCAGGAAGCCTGACATGGGACTCGATCCCAGGACTCCAGGATCACAACCTGAGCCAAAGGCAGACACTCAATCACTGAGCCACCCAGGCACCCCCCTCAATTTCTTAAACCATTTCTCCTATGTCAAATTGTTGATAATGTTTCCCTAATATAAGTAATGTCACAATAGACTTTTTTTAAAAAAAGATTTTTATTTTTAAGTAATCTCTACACCAGACATGAGGCTAGAACCTGCAACCCGGAGATCAGGAGTCACACACTCCACCAACTGAGCCAGCCAAGTGTCCCTACAATAAACTTTTTTCACATGTATATGCTTTTTCCTTTTACTGAGAATTTTCTTTAGACTAAATTCCCAAAAATATAATTGCAGGACCAAAGGGTTTGACTGTTTTATGTTTGACCCCTATTTCTAAATCTTGAACACAAGATTTTCAACCTTCTTCTCCTTGTCTTATAAGCATAATCTGTGAAAGCCAGATTCAATTTGTAGCTTCATTTCCCTCACATTTGATTGGGCATTGGGTTAAAGTGGAGCTTGCTCACACTCAAAGCTGCAGCCAATTTCTGAATGTAAGCTGAACTTCTTCAAAAATTCTTGTGTTTCCCATCCAGATACTAGGCCAAAAAGATAAAAAATAATTACTTCATATTCTTGTGCTGGCGAGATGTGAAGAAATGGACACACTAATAAATTTCACTGAGTATAAACTGGTATAACTTCTCTGGAAGGCAGTTTGGCAATACATAGAAAAAGCTCTAAAAATCTATATATCTCTTAATCTAACCATTCTATCTTAATAATTTATTCTAAAGGGGAAAAGTCAGTGATAGGTATAAATATTTAGCTGCAAGCTAAATCTATAGCATTTCTTTTGTAAATTTACTTATATAGGGACACCTGGGTGGCTCAGTGGTTTGGCACCTGCCTTTGGCCCAGGGTGTGATCCTGGGATCCCAGGATTGAGTCCCGCATCGGCTCCCTGCGTGGAGCCAGCTTCTCCTGCTGCCTGTGTCTCTGTGTCTCTCTCTGTGTCTCTCATGAATAAATAAACAAAATCTTTAAAAAAAAAATTTTACTTATATAAGTTCTATTTAGTTAACACAGAGTTCAATATTGATTTCAGGAGTAGAGTCCAGTGGTTCATCACTTACATATAACACCCAGTGCTCATCGTAACAAGTGTCCTTCTTAATACCCATCACCAGTCTAGCCCATCCCCCACCCACCTCCCTCCACCAACCCTCAGTTTGTTCTCTATCGTTAAAGAGTCTGTCATATTGGGATTCCTGGGTGGCTCAGTGGTTGAGCGTCTGCCTTCAGCCTAGGGCGTGATCCCAGTATCCGGGATCAGAGTCCTGCATCCAGCTCCCTTTGGGGAGTCTGCTTCTCCCTGTGCCTATGTCTCTGCTTCTCTGTGTGTGTGTCTCTCATGAATAAATAAATAAATCTTAAAAAAAAAAAAAAAGAAAGAAAGAAAGAAAGAAAGAAAAAGAACTTTTCCTTTAAAAAAAAAAAAGAGAGTCTATCATAAGGGGCACCTGGGTGGGTCAGTAGGTTAAGCACCTGCCTTCAGTTCAGGTCATTGATCCCTGGGATTGAACCCTACATTAGGCTCCTTGACAGCCGGGAGTCCACTTCTCCTTCTACCTCTACCCTTCCCCTAGCTTCTCCTGTCTCCCTCAAATAAATAAATAAATAAATAAATATCTTTAAAAGAAAAGTTTATCATGATTTGTTTCCCTCTCTCACTTTATTCCCCTCCCAAATGTTAGTCTGTTTTGTTTCTTAAATTCCACATATGAGCAAAATCATATATTTATCTTTCTCTGATTGACTTATTTCACTTAACATAATACACTCTAGCTCCATCTACATCATCACTGCAAATGGCAAGATTTCATTCTTTTTGATGGCTGAGTAATATTCATATATATATATATATATATATATATATATATATACACACACACACATACACACACCCCACATCCTCTTTATCCATTTATGGATGAGCATTTGGGCTCTTTCAATATTTGCCTATTTTTGATAATGCTGCTATAACCATTGGGGTGCATGTACCCCTTCAAATCTGTATCTTTGTATCCTTTGGGTAGATACCTAGCAGTGCAATTGCCAGGATCTATTTTTAGCTTTTTGAGGAACCACCATACTATTCTCCAGAGTGGCTGCACCAGTTTGCATTCCCACCAACAGTATAAGAGGGTTCCCCTTTCTCCACATCCTTGTCAACACCTATTGTCTCTTGTGTTGTTAATTTTAGCCATTCTGACCCATGTGAAGTGATATCTCATCATGGTTTTGATTTTGCATTTCTCTGATGACAAGTGATACTGAGCACCTTTTCATGTGTCTATTAGCCATCTGGATGTCTTCTTTGGAAAAATGTCTTCATGTCTTCTGCCCATTTCTTAATCAGATTTTGTGGGTTTTGGCTATTGAATTTGATGTGTGTGTGTGTGTGTGTGTGTGTGTGTGTGTGTGTGTGTTTAAGATTTTATTTATTTATTCATGAGAGACACACAGAAAGAGGCAGGGGCAGAAGCAGACTCCCTGCAGGGAGCTCAATGTGGGACTCAATCTCAGGACCCTGGGATTACAACCTGAGCCAAAGGCAGATGCTCAACCACTGAGCCACCCAAGGGTCCCAAGTTTGATCAATTCTTTATCGATTTTGGATATTTACCCTTTACCAGATATGTCATTTGCAAATACCTTCTCCCATTAGGTAGGCTGCCTTTTAGTTTTGTTGATTGTTTCCTTGCTAATCTATAGCATTTCTTTATAGCATTTCTTATTATGGCAAAAAGGGAAATAAATGTACATAAAAAAAAAACAGAATTGGCTTTAAAAAATTATGACATATCTGTATAATGAGCTATGATGCAACCATTTAAAATTATAGTTGTAGATGAGGGCACCTAGCTGGCTCAGTCAGTGGAGCCTGCAACCCTTGATCTCAGGGTTGTAAGTTTAAGCTCCATGTTGGGTGTAGAGATAACTTTAAAAAAATGTTTAATAAATAAATAAATAAAATTATAGTTAGAGGTGATATAACACGTTAATAACATAAACACAGGCTCATGATATACTTAATGAAGAAACAAGTCACAAAACAGCACTTATTATATTACTTACTTGTATAAAATAGATAGAAATAGTTGTAGAAATGCTCCAGTTGTTAACAATATTAATATCCAGATAGTGAGGTTACTATCTGGTTGTTGAATGGTTTTGCCTTTTTATTTTTTACCCCACAGATATTACTGCTTCTTTGATTTTTTTTAAAAGGTGGGTTTTTTTTTTTTCCTCCTTAATTAGACCAGTTTCTAAAGCTTGCATGCACACAAAAAATTTCCTACTCCCTCAGCTGGGACAGAGAAAAAGAGCAGTATCTGCCTCATCATCTAGATTCTGTGTGTGTTTTATCATCCATACATGCAAATATCAAGCGCATAGACAACGGATTAGAAGTGTATAATGATGAATGTAGGGGAAATATCCTTCTATATCTCATTCAAAACTCCAGTACCACCCTAACCCCCCAGTCCAGCAAAGGAAGTGAGGGTGACTCAACCCCTCTGACCAAGGACCTAGACACTTCTCCCTGCAGAAGTGATGGGGGATAAAAGAGTAAGGCTGACAAGGAAGAGCTGCTGCTTGCCCTGCATTAGTTATCTATTGCTGTATGATAAGTTACCCTAGGACTGAGTAGCTTAAAATAACAAACGTGTGATCTCACAGTTGGTGTGGGTCAGGGATTTTGGGAACAGCTCTGTTGGGTGGTTCTGACTCAGGTGTCTCATGAGATTGCAATCAAGTAAGGACACATTCATCTGAAGGCTCGACTGGGGCTGGAGGATCCATCCCAAGCACACCCACACAGTGGGTAGGGGTTTCACTGGCTACCAGGCGGGAGCCTCACCTGCTTGCCTCATGGGCCTCTCCACAGACTGTGTGTTCTTGTGACATGACAGCTGATTTCCTGAATGAGTGATCAAGATGGAGTGAGAGATAAAGCACCTGATGTGGAAGTCACAGTGTCTTTTGAAACCTAATCTTGGAAATAAAATCCAATCACTTCTGGTGTTTCCTGTGGGTCACACAGACCAACTCTGACAGTGTGGGAGGGGACTATGCACAGTTGAGAGCACCAGGTAGCAGGAACCAGGAGGGGTCATCTTGGAGGCAGTCTACCATCCTCCCCAGCCATTGCTGAAATCCCCTCAGCAAGAGAATTGGAGAACCATGGTTTACAAATGAATCTACCAGAGTCCTAATAGATAAATTTTTACTTTCATTCAAATAAAATAACAGACAATACAGTAAATAACGAGCTTATCAATGTCATTAAATTAGGGACGCCTGGCGGGGATCGAGTCCCTCATCGAGCTCACTGCATGGAGCCTGCTTCTCTTTCTGCCTATGTCTCTGCCTGTCTCTGTGTCTCTCATGAATAAATGAATAAAATTTTTTTAAAAAATGGCATAAATTAGAGGTAACAGGTACCATACAATTAATTTCCATTTATGCTTTGCTTTACTAAAAACGGTTTTTAGGTTTCTTTGCCAGCAGTTTCAAGGAGATTTTTATAAATTTATTTTGCTCAGCTGCAGATACTACACACATCAAGAAGGTTTTTTCCTCTGTGTCTGATCCTATGTGCAATGTGAGTGCCTCTCTCATTGATATACTCTGAGTCTTGCTCTGGTTATAACCCTAAAGGCATAGCATTGGGCCAATGTAGCTTACCGGTCAGTTACAGGGAGGGGAGGGAGATTTCAGTGCCTCAAGGCCTAACATCAGGGTTAGGAAGCCTGAAGGTCACCCTCACCTGCCTAAGGCCTCACACCTCCCTAAGTGCCCTGGGCTGCTGGTCCCTGCAGAGCAGGCTGTGCCCCTTCCCTGCCTTGTTCTTCACATCTGCCCCAAGGCTGCCCTACATTCACTTCTACTGTCATGGCTTCCTCTTCACCTCCTTTTCCACTGCTTGTTTCCAACTCATTGTTTAGATTATTGCCAACAAGAGCCACAATCCCCACATACCAACCCCCAAATTCTAGACCACAATCAAAGGTATCAAGTAAAGTGAAGAGTAGAATTTTTAGAAAAATTAGTGTGGCCCTTTAGAGTCTTCTAGTGAATTGAACAGAAGATTGCTATATACCCTCAAGGCTTACAGCAGAGTATTTACTACCCTCATTAACAAATAAATGAATTAAGAGTTGGAGGATACATTTTAGCCTACTTGCTCCAGTTTGACAGAATAAAAAGTCAGCAACTCTTGATGTTTTCCCCTACTTCTGCCCCATCAAAACAAAACAAAACAAAAAAATCTGACTTGTGAAATTGTCAGCCTGGAGACCCATAGTTGGGGCCAGTAGAGCCATCATGTTGTTCGTATTGTTGGTACCAAGACTGTTCTTTTGCCCCTTGAGGGCAGAAAACCAAGTAATGCATTTGAACTCTAACATATCCACATCAGAAAGCCTGAGACAAATAAGAAGAAAGAAGAATCTTATGGATGAGATACAGAATGTGTCTAGAATTAGAAGAAGACTTGTGTAATGGAGAAAGTTTACCTGCTTACTGTTCTGGGTAAGTCCAAGGGACTCAGTGGTATCCTATGTGGGTTAACATGGCAATGTCTAGCAGCAGGATAGCATGATGTGTAAACACTATATTGACCAGGACTCCCCCAGTGGCCAAGTAACAAAAGCTGAACTCAAAAATTAGCTTAAATAAGGGAGGCTGGGACTGGGAGGCAAGGATCTGAAGGTCATTAGAATTCTTTCTCCCCATCCTTGGATCTGCTTTTCTGTGTGTGTGGATTTCATTCTCTCCTCCTACAGAGAGCTTTCTTTTTTTTTTTTTTAAGATTTTATTTATTTATTCATGAGAGACACACACACAGAGAGAGAGAGAGAGAGAGAGAGAGGCAGAGACACAGGCAGAGGGAGAAGCAGGCTCCATGCAGGGAGCCCGATGCGGGACTCCATCTCGGGTCACCAGGATCAGGCCCTGGGCTGAAATAAACCACTGAGCCACCAGAGCTGCCCAGAGCTTTCTTCACACAACAGTGGACATGGGAGCCCACCTCACTGGATTCACAGTCAGATGATTTGTGTCCAGAGAAGAAAGGGTTTTCTGCTAGGTCCTACTAGGAGTGTCATTAGGACTCTTAGGTGACAGGTCCCTCTCTATATCAATCATTATAGCCAAGAGCCCAGCTATGTTTACTTAGATTTCCTAAGCTTCATTTCCCTCATCTGCAAAGCAGGGATAATATTAATACCAACAACAAATTGTTGTTGTGATGATTAAAATAATTTAAATGAGATGGTGTGTATAAAATACTAAATTCTAAAAGTCCATTGTCTATGTGGCAAGCACCAATGCTCTGTGATCTGCTCAACGGGGAGACCAAACCACAATACCTGGTCTTCTATTCTTGCCAACATTCTCCTGCCAGAATGGAGTTGTGTCAAATAATGTACATAACATACTATAAAACCACGCATCCACAAAGGTGTGGGAGGGCCAACAGAAGCTGAAACCAGAATCATAATTTAAGACTTAAAAGAACTCTGATATTTTAGATAATAAAACTGTACCCTCACCTGGCTAGATAGAGGCAGAAAATATAAATTAGTGCCTGAATCCCGTTGTCATGAAAAGATAGCACACGGGATAGGCAGGCTGACAAGCTAGTTTCACAATTGTGGATTCGCTTTAAAGCCTCTGTTTCTTCCATCTGTAAAATGGGGATAATGATATTCCCCTTCTACTCCCACACTGAGGTGTGGTGGGATTTAATGAGGCACTGTTGGTAAGATGTTTTAAGTTCAGCTAATGAAAGCTCTGTGCAAGCGCTCACATTATTACATGGACCCTTCACGCCGTGTGTATTTGGAGTAAGTTGTTTGGCACTACTTCATAGAACTGCTAAGAAATGTAGATATACTAAATGGTCTTCTCCAAAACTAAAATTAAATCACAACAGAAAGGTTGGCCCAGTTACTGCCTTGTCCTAGTAAGACCTCATGCCTAATGGTGTCGACATCACTTCCCTCTGAGTACCACCCATGGGTACCAATGACCTATCACACCTTATTTTATCCTCTTTTTTTTTTTTTAAGATTTTATTTGAGGGAGAAAGAGAGAGAGCACACGCATGCATTTGTGTGTGCACACAAGCACAAGCAAGAGGAGGCCCAGAGGAGGAAGGAGAGGTACAAGCAGACTCTGCAGCAAGTGGGCAGCCGCACACAGGGCTTGATCCCAGCACCCCAAGATCATGACCCAAGCTGAAACGAAAAGTCGGACACTTAACTGACTGAGATACCTAGGTGCCCCTCTAAACTCTTTTTACCCCTCAAATCAAGTATCGTCTCATTTCCCTGAGGTGTCATCCATAATGTGAATTCTAGATGGATAACCATGGTGTTAATGCATGAGTTATATGTCAATTATATCTCAATAAAACTGAGAGGAAACCCCAAAATATGAGGAAAGGTAATTATATGCTGTAGAGCAGCAAACTGAAAAACAGATTTTTAATACTATACTGAAAGGACAAATCATTAAAAAGGCATTTCCCCAGTGGTATACTAGGGAAAGCTGACAGTGCCTTGTGAAAACTGATGGTGAAATTTTTAGGAATTTTTTGAGCTAGTTGTTAAATACAGCCATTTTATTTATTTTTTAAGATTTTTATCTATTTATTCATGAGAGACACAGAGAGAAACAGAGACATAGGCAGCGGAAGAAGCAGGCTCCCTCCGGGGAGCCTGATACAGGACTCGATCCCAGGATCCCGGGATCACAATCTGAGCCAAAGGCAGACGCTCAACCACGGAGCCGCCAGGTGCCCCTAAATATAGCCATTTTAAAAATTAACTTGTATGCACCTAAAATTTTTAAAATTATATTAAAAACAAAGCTAATGAATTCTCAAAACTTATCATTTATAGCAATTTTACAATTATGTACTCTCTTGAGGTCATTTATGTCTACTGTTTATGGCTATTGTATCTGTATGGTAGAAATGTAGTTCCCAAGTGAGGATGTTTCGATTTAAGATTTTCTGGCTCTATGATGGTGTGAAAGCAATTCTCATTTAATAGAAGTGAGACTTCAAATTTTGAATTTTGATCTTTTCCCAGGGAGTGATATGCATACATTGTGATTCTGTCTGTGATGCTGGGCAGCAGCTGACGCTCGCAGCCAACCACGTGATCAAGAGGGGCAACAACCTGCACAACCGACAACCATTCTGTCCCATTCAAGCATTCTGATTTTCACTTTCAGTACAGTATTTAACAAATTACATGAGATATTCAACACTTTATTGTAAAATCGGCTCTGTGTTAAATGATTTTGTCCACTGTAGGCTAAAGTAAGAGTTCTGAGCACATTTAAGATAGGCTAGGCTAAACTATGAGGATCAGTAGGTTAGGTGTATTTTTTTTTTTTTTAGATATTTATTTATTTATTTATTTATTTATTTATTTATTTGAGACAGAGAGAGAGAGAGGGGGGCAGAGGGAGAAGCAGGCTCCATGCTGGGAGCCCGACATGGGACAAGATCCCGGGTCTCCAGGATCACACCCCGGGCCGAAGGCGGTGCTAAACCGTTAAGCCACCGGGGCTGCCCAGGTTAGGTGTATTAAATGCATTTTCAACTTACAATATTTTCAACTTACAATGGGTTTATCAGGCTGTAACCCAATTATAAGTCAAGAAAGATCTGTATTATATAAGAATGCACTACTTTGCATTTCTTCCCATCTGCATGTTCAGTGACGTCCTTTTGGTAGCTTGCAATTAGCCACATTAGGAGTTATTTATACCACAGAAACTGGACTGCTACAAATCAGGGCTCCCGCTTCCCCCAAAAGCCAGTTGCCAAACATTTACTAGTACACCCTGTCTAGACCCATAAGGACAAAGAGAAGACAGGAACAAAAACAACAGCAAACAAAAAACATCAACAATATTCTCGAAACTAAAGAAGCAGATGAATAAGAGCTAAATAATTTAGCAGAGAAGATAAAGCCAAAACCTAGCCCACAGAAAAGGAAGCCTATAAGAAGCAAACAAGCTACACCACAAAACCTTAGAAACTGAAATTGGTTCCCTCTGTGCAGAATGTGGGTGCAGGTGTGCTGAAATTTGTGCAAGGGGCAGTGAGACTCCCCACGTTTCTTCCTGCACCTGTGCAGCCAGGCCACTACCCCCACCCAGTCCTGGGAGAATAGGTTAAATCTGAGATCATCTGGACAGTGACAACAGCTGACAGCTAGCACGTGACACAGTACTGAGACAGGATTAAATGAGTCTGCATTTTGGTTTGCAAGATCCCACGGTCCCCTTCACTCTTGGCTCCCAGAATATTGGTCATGAGGCTTACACCCCACAGGCGAAGAACAGATGATTCAGCTCTAGAGAAGCCGACCATTCCAACAGAGAAGACTTACAGAGACTGACCCAGTAGGATTCCCTCCACCCCACCCCACCCCAGACATCCAAAATTCCTGCATAAGCACTGACAGGGAGCCCACTGGTCAACAAACTTCACCCATGCACACATCCTTTTAGTGCCAGCAGTAAATCGCCTGACATTGGGGGGAAGCCTCAAACATGAAGAAAAATTCCTTCCAAGGTCAAGTAATATAACCAGACAAGTTTTCAAGTGCAAGAACAGAATAAAGACATTTATAAGGTCTCCAAACCTTTACCTGCCACAGGCCCTTTTCAGGAAGCTATTGGAAGATATGCTCCAAGGATTGACCAAGATAGAAGACAGGAGCTCCAGAGAACAGGGGATCCAACATAGAAAAGAAGGAAGGAGAAATCCTAGGATGATGCTGAAGCGAGGCTCTCAAATTGGTAAGTACAGTGGGCCCAGGAGGAACCAGCACTGAGTTTGGAGGAGGAAGACAGCTCCAGGAGGATGTTCTCATGGGGAAGGAGTCATAACAGAGAGATTACCAACATGCTCACCACACTGGGGAGAGCTTGGGGGTGAATTACTCATAAATACCCCCAAAATTACAGTTAAATAGACAAGGCAATCATTGACTCCAAGGGGGCAAAGATGCACAAGAGCAGACATGTAATTATAGCACACTGTAAACAATATTCACAGTTAAAGTAATGCAAATACTGACCAGTGATTTAATCAGATATTGTGATGTCCCCTACTTCATGATATTCTACAATGCACATATTTTTCACATTTTCACACCTTGAAAGTCAAACTGAATCTTGTAGCCAAAGTGATAAGAAAGTATTGGATCATGGTTTAATTGAAAGCAATTCTGCTCTTTGGTAGTGACTCATAAAGAATGCTATACCGTAGAATAGATGACATCTAAGGTGGGAAAGAAATACAGGACTGCTGTGGGAAGTGAAGGAGTGTGAGTACCTGTGTCTGGGGAAGGAGGAAAAAGCTAAACCCTTATCTTCCACAGTAATGTCAGTAAATGATTTCTAAAACTCACAAGGATACAGCCTTATAAGCATATTACCTGAAATGCTGCAAGTACAGCTAAAATCCCAGACTGCTGGTGGCTCTGGGAATCACTAAATGGAAGTAAGAATGGGCCAGGAGGCTATTGTGTTGTGACTGTTTTGTTTTTAGATTTTATTTATTTATTCATGAGAGACAACAGAGAGAGTGACAGAGACATAGGCAGAGGGAGAAGCAGGTTTCTCACAGGGAGCCTGTTGGGGGACTGGATCCCAGGACGCTGGGATCATGATCTGAGCCAAAGGCAGAGAGAGGTTCAACTGCTGAGCCACCCAGGTGTCCCTGTGATTTATGTCTTGTAAACATATGAATTTTTAAACTATATATATATATAATGTATATACATGCACACACATATATATATTGGAAATAAATAATATGTATAGAAATAAAAGTAGTACAACGAAGCTCTCCATTTCAAGCCTCTCCGGAGCCGAAGTTTTCAGGCTGTGACGATCAAAAGGGATCTTTCTGATCTCCCCTTTCAGGACAAGGGGTCCGACCCTCCCCTCCGGTGCCGGCCGGCTGCAGAGGTGGGGCTCAGGGGACGCGCATCGGGACCCCCAGCCGCCTGATTTTTCACTCTCGGGAGATGAGCTCGCTGGCCTGGGGGGGGGGGGGGGGAGTGGAAGCCGCGGCGCAAAGGACACATTTTCAAACGCTCGTGTTACCCCCGAGCCCTCGAGAATGAAAAGGGAAGCCGGCGGTTTGGCAGGTGCGAAGCCCTTTCCCACAGCCCGCGGTTCTGGAAGCCCAGCCCCCCCCCCCCCCCCCCGGGGTTAGAGCCCTGGAGCAGGAGACGAGGCGCCCGTCCCGGCTGCCCCCGGGGAGGAGCGGGTGGTAAAGCCGGGGAGGGACGTGCCTCCCGGGAGGCGAGATCGCCTGGCGCTTCGGACGCGGGTCGGGCACTGGGGCTCCGCGGCACCCCGGGCCCCCGGCAGCACCTGCCTCCTGGGGGGAGGGCGGAGCGGGAAGAGGCCCCGGGGCTGCCGGGGGTGGGCATGAGCCCTTCGGGAGCCCCTCAGGACGCCTCTCGCACCCCGCCCCGCCGCCACGGCCGCGCCACGAGCGCGAGGGGGCCAGCTCCGCGCCGGGCAGGTAGACAGCCAGACCCGCAGTCCTGCGGCCGGATTGGAACACGCGGCCCAGCAGAGGGCCTGCAGGAGCCGCTCCCGGGCTCGGCTCTGATTGGTCAGGCCCGCTGGTTCAGCATTTTAAATATCACGCCGAGCAACCAGATCTATCCGGGAGAGGCCAGGAAGCCGGCTTCCTGCAGACACCCCTGCACCCCCTCGCCGGGCCTCCTTTTCTCCCTAGCCCAGACTTGGCCCGTTTAGAACACCGGGGAGTATCTTTTACCGCAAAATGCCACCCCCACCCCACCCCCAACCACCACCGTCTGCCAGAAGAGAAGCCCTTACCTCATTCCCTGGGGGACCCTGGTGCTCCAGACTGCAAGGACATTTTCTTCTGTGCCTCTTCCTTTTACTTCCCTAACTTGTTGATCCTGACGAAATTAGGTGAAAATGGCCAGGGAGAGCGTCCTAAAAGGGGAAAATAAGGTTACTAGGGGCAGAGTGCAGCGCCAGGGCCAGGTGCAGCTGGGGAGAAACAGCCAGGGCCCGGATGATGTGCAGAGCCCCGGCTTACTGGAGGCCTCTTGGTACTCACATTCTTAAATGCTGGCTGCCAGAGGCCCTCTTCCCGCCCACCATTCTGGGGGGTTCCTGTCCCTGCAGGAGGGGGATCACAGACCCCTGGTCCTAATGATATTTTGGCTCCTCTTACAGAGCCATGGGCAGAGGACTGCTGTTTCCCCAGAGTGGGAAGTTTAACTGGTCCCTTGCCCTTTGGCGGGTTCAGGTGTCACCGATGCAGTCAAAGAAGAGGCCCCCGCTCTGCAGGCTCAGTGAGGGCCTTTGGCACTCATCCCGGCGCATCATGATCTGGAAACAGTTCGGTCTGTTGCATCTATCTCTGCAGAAAACATTCTCATTTTTCAAAATTGTGAAGACTTGGGACAATGGAGGAAATGGCCTTTTTGGCTTTTGTTTCTGTTTTGCTTGTTTTGCTTGTTTTTACATAAAATCAAAGGCAGACTGCAGAGTGGAAAGGGTCAGCACAGTAAGGACACAGAATAAGTCCTTCATCCTCTGGCTGTCATCTTTTCTTGAAATGAGAAAAATATTTGCAGACTGCCTACCTCAAAGAGTTGTCATGAGTAGCAAATTTAATCCAGTTGCAAAATGCCTTAAGAAGTATAAAGTAGCCATATGAATCTAAGTGATACTGGTTTTCTCTTTTATTCCAGCAAATTCATGACTATGTGTGGGGAACACTTGTGCAGTAAAGTCAGGGCATCACACAATTAGCAAAGCTTGCCTCTGCACACCCAGCCTCGGTTCCCTTCTGGTCCACACCCCATGGGAGGTCCTTCCCTCCCCAGATACCCCACTATGAGATATCCTCACCAGCTAGCCACCATGCTCCCACTGGGTATTCAGGACAGGGTCTCCCTGGGTAGAGGTGGGTGTCTGTGAGGCCGCTTTCCCAAGCAGAGGGGCTTCATTGCATCAAGGACCCCACCATCCTGTTGTAGCTCAGCTGGAAGTTCTGGGTCTGCCAGAGGAGGCGGGTAAGACCAGATGACCAGGGGCAGAACCCATGTAAAGAAGCACTTGTTCGGCCTAGAGAAGAGGAAGCCAGTTTAAGGGCCTCGGGAGAAGTCTTAAAGGCCCTTCTGTATTAGAAAAAAGATTAAAGTATTTTGTACAGCTTTAAGAGGTAGAACCAGGTGGGCTCTGTACCAGGATTTAAGAGGTCAGATTTTTTTTCCTAATGATCTTTTTTTTTTCCATGAGAAACAGAGGCAGAGACACAGACAGAGGGAGAAGCAGGCTCCCTGCGGGGATCGTGACACGGGACTCGATCCCAGGACCCCAAGATCACAACCTGAGCCAAAGGCAGATGCTCAACCACCCAGGTGCCCCTAGAGGTCAGTTTTAAGCCATCTTAACCATTTTTAAGTGTACAATTCAATACAATTAAATATATTCACATTACTATATGACAGATCTCTAGAACTTTCTCGTCTTGCAAAACCGAAACTCTATACCCATTAAACACGAATTTCTCCTGCCCTCCCCCCCCCAGCCTTTGGCAAACACCTTTCGACTTTCTATCATTTTGACTATTTTAGACACTTCACGTGAGTGGAATCACATCGTATCTGTTCTTTTGTGACTGACTTATTATACTTAGCATGATGGGCTTCACATCCATTCATGTTGTAGCCTGGGGCAGGATTACCTTCTTTTTTAAGGCTGCATAATATTTCACTGTGTGTATATGCCACATTTCATTTACTTATTGACATTTGGGTCATTTCCACCTATTGGTTATTGTGAATGACAGTTTAGTGAACATAGATGTACAACTATCTCTCTGAAATCCTGCTTTGAATTCTTTTAGATACATACCCAGAAATGGGATTGCTAGATCATATGGTAATTTCATTTTTAATTTTTTTGGGAACTTCCATACTGTTTTCCATATGGCTGTACCATTTTACATTCATACCAACAGTGCCCAAGGGTTCCAATTTTTCTGCATCCTTGCTGACAATTGTTACATTCTTTTCTTCTGATAGTGGTCAACCTAATGGGTGTGAGATGACATGTCATGGTAATTTTTATTCACATATTTCTGATGATTAGTGACATCAAGCATTTTTTTATATGTTCATCTTCTCCTGAATATCTTCTTTGGAGAATAGCCTATTCAGGCCCTTTGCCCATTTTTTAATTGGGTTACTCAGGAATTTTGTTGTTGATTTATAGAAGTTCCTTATATGTTCTGGTTATTAAGTTCTTAACACATATTTGATTTGCCAGTATTTTCTCCCATTCTGTAGGCTGCTTTTTCACTCTATTGATTATTCCTTTTGATGCATAGAAGTTTTTAAGCTTGATATAGTCTCATTTGTCTATTTTTGGTTTTGTTGCCTAAGAAGACATATTTTTAAAGAAGTTTTTTAAGTGATATATTTACAGGGTAAACAAACTTCAAAAGTGAAAGGGGGCTGGGTAGAGAGAGACAGCGAAAGATATGTACATATACATATAAACATACCTAGATATATATTCATATACATATGCACATAAAATTCTCCTGTCTACCAGATACCCCATCTCATCGTTTTCTTTCCCAGAGGCAAGTACAGTTGCCAATATCTTTCCAGATAAAACCTTAACATATATTTGTGTGTATCCTTCTTTTTGATTACATAAATGTGACACATATTATTGAGACGCTTTCCTTTTTTCACAAATCAACAGCGCCAGGGACAAAAGAACCAATGTAAAGACTTCCCTATCAGTACTTGAAAATAGTTGAATTTGTTAACAGCTGCCTGATATTCCACAGATCAGATACTCCATAATTTTTTTTAATCAGTCCCCTGGTTAAACATTTAAATGATTTCCAGCCCTTTGCTGTAATGAATAGATATTCATTGGATATCTTTGAGCCCATGGGGACTGTATCTGTAGGATGGATTGTTAAGAGTGGGATTGCTGGTCAAAGGCTCTGTATATTTTACATTTTGATAGATATAGCCCCATAGAGCGTAGAGTTTACCCCAAAGTTTGAAGGGATTTTGTCAACCAAAACTTCCCAAAGTGCTGTGCACTGCTTTAGGAGGTTGTGAGTGTCTGAAAAAAATCAAGACCAGGTTACAAATCAACTTGTCAAGAATGCCATTGTATATATTCAAGCATTATAAACTTGTTGACCACAAAATTTCTTCCAACACTGATATGATAGCTTTCTAGTCTAGGAATTAGCCCAAGAGACTTGACATAACTTCATTGAATACTGTTCAATGGTAAAGCAAGATGTTGGCTTGATTTGCACTGAGAGGTGCATGAAGGATGCACATTAATGCAACACTTGGCAAGAGAGGTCCTTGAGTAAAGCAATGCTCTAAATTAAGGACTCCCCATGCTATGTTTGTACCATGTGGCTCTGGGCATGTAGGTTGAAAGGTATCTGGAGGAACTCCTTCTTGTCCTTTCCATCCATCATCACTCACGTTGTGCACATCCAGGACTCTACATATGGAAAAGTGCTCTTTAGCAAAGGTGGCCAAACAGGGAGTGCTGTTTCACTGACAGCCATTAGGTTGGGGTCCCCAAAAACAGGGCTGTGACACACTGGTGTGTTATAGTACAATGCAAGGAGTGTACTTATTGCTCTTGCTAATTAAAGAACCAAGGTTTCTCGGGGATGGAAAGTTCCCTACCTTACATCAGCTCATTTAATTTCCAGCAGTTGATTTTTTTAGTTCTTCCTTTTGGAGCCACCAGATAGAAAATTTTTCTTCTTCTACATTCCAGATCTTCAAGATATCTGAGAACAGCCAGTAGAGGCGCACTCCGTCTTCTCTTCTTTGGATTTCTTCCCCTCGTCTTCCAACCATTTCTTATGTGTCATGTTTTCCAGATGTTCACTGTCTTAAATTGCTCTTTCTGAACACCTCCCAAGCAGTCAAAGGCCTCCGACAGTGTGCTTCCCAGAACTGGGCCTGATCCTGGCCAGGGAAGGGTACAATGAAATCATTTTCTTGTTTTTCTACACTTTCTTTTAACAGTGGAGCCTAAAATCAGCATGCCAAGGATCTTTGCTTTGGCCTGTCATACATGCCTTTCCACTTTGGGGGGTAAAAGCACCCTGATTTCCCATTAGTGAATTAACCCTTCTCCCATTCTGAGAAGACTTGAGTGCCAAAGATTTTCCCTGGGCCCCTCCTACTGGGAGGATGGAACTGGCGCACAGAACCCCATCTAGGCCATCCAGACTGGTTCCTAGGCTTTGGAGCCTCTGAGAGAATAACAGAAAACACTGCGGCTTAGACGTTCTGATGGGGGAACATAGAATCTGCCCATTCCTTCCTGCTAACAGCCTTCCTTCTTCCTGAGGCCTGGCTCTTTAGCATCCAGCAAGCAACTACTCCATATCTTTCCAGCAAAGTCCTTTTCCAGTAAGTTCATCACAACCTCTTTCAATTGCTTGCCACCCAAGAACTCTGATACCATCAGAATGTCCTGCCCCAGCCCCAGTGAGGGGTCACCGTGGGCCATGCTCCTAAACCTGTTCCTTAGGCTGTTTCTATTCATGACACCCTGGCACCAAATTAGTGCGGTTTTTGTACCAAGTCAAACAGTTCTCCAACTCTCTGGACACCAGGGAGGTGTTCTGTGATTTAATTCTGACATTATTTCTCTAGAATTAGTACAGAGTCCACAGCTTCACGTTCAGCCCCATAAAGCTGCCCCCACTTCAGGTGCCAATAGCACATCCTGGGGGCCTCCCAAAGGCTGCAAAGTTTAGGGGGTCCCACAACGCCCACCTCAGATTCCAGAATTTTCTATTACGGCTCACAGAACTCAGGGAAATGGTTTATTGTAAAGGGCATTATAAAGGATACAAATGAGGGACACCCGGGTGGGTCAGTGGTTGAGCATCTGTCTTTGGCTCAGGGCGTGATCCCAGGGTCCTGAGATCAAGTCCTACATCGGCCTCCCCTCAGGGAGCCTGCTTCTCCCTCTGCCTGTGTCTCTGCCTCTCTCTGTGTCTCTCATGAATAAATAAATAAAATCTTAAAAAAAATTTTTTTTTAAAGGGAAACAAATGAACGGTCAAATGGAAGAGATGCATGGAGCAGGGTATTGGGTGGAGGGAGGGCAGGGTAGTAGAGTTTCCGCATCCTCTCTTGGTGTGCCACCTTTCCACACCTTGATGTGGTCATTGACCTGGAAGCTCTCTAAACTTCATTGTTTATGGAGGTTGTAAAATTACCCAAATACGATCGATTAAATCATTGGCCATTGGTGGTTACTTCGATCTCTAGTCCCTCTCCCCTCCCAGGTCAGGGGTTAGAACTGAAATTTCCAACTGTCTTATCACAGAGTTGGTTCCTCTAGCAAACAGATCCCATCCTGAAGCAATGAAGTCACTTCATTAGCATAAACTCAGGTGTGGCTGAAAGGGGCTTGTTCTGAATAACAAAAGAAGCTCCTCTCCTATCATTCCTGGAAATTCTAAGGGTTTAAGAAAATCTTGTGCCAGGAAGTCTGGGTGGCTCAGTGGTTGAGCATCTGCCTTGGGCTCAGGTCGTGATCCCAGGGTCCTGGAATCAAGTCCTGCACCAGGCTCTCCACAGGGAGCTTGCTTCTCCCTCTCCGTGTGTCTCTGTGTCTATCATGAATAAATTCTAAAAATTAAAAAAAAAAAAAAAAAGGATAACCGATTGCATGTTGATTTGGCTATTTCACCATCAAGGTCTATCCCAGTATTTGGCAAAGTGTTAAACAGCCCATGCATACTGGCTACTCACTCTCTGCCACCTCTCAAGAAACTTAGCATTCACAGAGGTTTCCCAGATGGCCCCTACGCAATGGTCCTGAGGTTCAAACCCAAATCTCCCTCCGAAGCCAGGGAGAAATGAGAGATTTCCGTACAATTCATAGCCCACAAGTGACTTGTGGAGAGGAGTCGTGTGTCCAACTGTTCCCGAAGACCTGGGAGGAGAGGCAGACATTTAAGGCATCAGATTACTGGTGGAACAAAGACCTGTGTGGGAAAGGCTGCACCCAGCTAGGCTTCCCTCAGCATCCTGAGCCCCCTGATCCTCCCCGCCCCACATGCCAGCGTCCACGTCTCATGGCCCCCTCCGTCCCCATTCAGAGGTTATAGGAAAGACACCCCTGCTTTCTCACTGTGCCTCCTCACCCCAGCTCCCCACCTTGCTCCAACAGACAGCTCTTCCGGGAGGGAATTAACAGCCCTGGGAATCCGACATGCCCAGAGAAAAGACAGACATTGTGGGAAAATGTAAGTTATATTAAGATAAATTTAGGTATGGCTTTTACTGGAGCTTTTTTTTTTTTTTTTTCTCAACCCAGATTTGGTAGTTTTAAGATCCTAATTTTATAACCTCGGTCATGGGGAGAACCTCGACTGATTCCTATCACTTTAAACAGCCTTTTATAGCCTCAGCATCTAGAGAACATTTCCTCTTCTTTTTCAACATATCACATTTCTTGGCAGAGCCATCTAGCAGAAAGCACCAAAATTTTTATAATGAGGATAAAATCAAAATTTCACACATCAGATTTGTCTTCTAGATTGTTTCTTCCTGCTACATCTTTCCCTATTTTAACTTTGCTTTAGTGGCCAACGATTTTAAATTTGATTCCGGCATTGTTCAATCATCTTCTAGGTTTTCGTTGCCAAAGGGCATTTGCTCTTTGCTCTGACTTTCAAGTTGCTAAATTGAAACCTTTGCCAGTGTCATCACTCAGAGCTCGGTTGTACTCGGGCAGTTGTCACCTCCCACTCGAATTCCGGGGGTGAACTCCGCAATGGCCTTCCCACTCTTCCGGTCTCAGTTTAACTTGGCTTCTCACTAAGACTTTTCCATTTTAAAACGTGTGCTATATTCTTGATTCCAACGTAAAGGTTTGTTTGTGATTGTCTTTGGGAGCAAAGATCAAGTTCAAACTCCAAATACTGCAAGACACGCTGCAGGAGCCACAGCGACGCTCTCGCTTGACTACCACCCCAGGCCAGGAGGCCCAAGTGGCCTTTGCCGCTTCAGCTGAGTCACCAGGGTCCCCCCAACCATGCTTTTTCCCCCTGAAAACGCTTTTCCGGCTCTGCTCAGTGACTAACTCCATCACGAATGTGACCCAGTTTGTTTGGCAAGATGTGAATTTTTTATGTTTTATTTTTTTACTCACACTGCTTTTCCTGGTCACGACTCTCTCACAGGCATTCAGCGACTCCCTGGCACGGGCACCGGCTGGCCCTGCTGCCCAGCTGGATACATGCTTTCTCCCCAGCTGTTCCCTTTGCCGCCCTCCTCTCCCCGGGAAATCATACTCCATTTGCTTTTCTGCAGCATTTTGATACCTCCAGAGTCTCCTTAAAATAGATAAACACTCCTCTCCAAGGGAAGTTGCAGGGCAGAGCCCACAGATTCGTGCCCGCTCAAGAAACTGCTGCAGAAGGCAGCTGGGTGAAGAGCAGAACAGCCGGAGTCGCCGCGGCCTGGGCTGCTTCTCGTTCACAAAGCACTTGGGACGCGAGCGTGGTCTCGTTTGATAATAGACGCGGTCACCCATGGCGCAGGTGTAAGTGGTCCTTCCAGTTTTCAGAGAGGGAACCGAGGCTCAGAGATGAAGGACGCATCTGAACTGGAAGGGAGGGCCCGCACTTGAACCTGCTCTTTTAAAACCTGCTGTCTCATTTACATTCAATAAAACGCGCAGATCATCAGTGCCGTTTGCTGAATTCTGACAAATGTATATGCGTATGTTACTCCCTCCCCCCTCCCGGAAAGGATACAGAACATTTCTAGGGGTGCCTGGGTGGCTCAGACGGTTAAGCGTCCAGACTCTTGATTTCAGTCCAGGTTTTATCTCAGGGTCCTGAGTTCAGGCCCCACGCTGGGCTCTGCACCTAGTATGGTGTCTACTTCAAAACCAAATCAAACATTGCTATCACCCAGAAAATCCCCTCAGGCCCTCTCCCAGAAAACCCTCAACCACTTTCTGATTTCTCTCCAGACATTAGTTTGCCTGAACCTAGTCTTTTGACCCCGAACTCCACATCCCATCTTTTCCATGTCACCATGTCACACCTTTGAAATGAAAGGTCGCATCTGGCTGGATTTCACAGACACAAGACTTTGGGAAGCCAGACCATAGTCTCTCAGTTGAGAAAGCTGGTCGACTGGTGGGGTGGACCTCAAGGCTTGCGGTTTCTGGAATGGATGGAGGGAGCACGATGCCCAAACTCCATTAACACCCCATTTCTCAAGTACACGGTAAAATTGCACTCACCACCTTCGGGCGGCAACAGCACTTCTGGTACTTGGGATTACTACGGAAAAATTGTTCTAAGGCTTAAAAGAGAGGGATTGGAATCCAGTTTTGAGATAAAAACACCAGACTCCAGCCCACACTTCTAGGCCCTCCCCCCTCAACCTTGAACTCCACCTCAGTATCTGCAGCCGCCAGCTTGCCCGCAACTCCCTGAATTCTTACATCAGACTTTTCACACGACTTTTCATGCCCATCAGGCATGAATAACCTGTAAACTGGGGAGTTTTGCAACAGGAGGCCTCCAATTTAGGGGCAAGAAAAGCAAAAGAGAAGAAATACTAAAAGCCAATACTATTGCTTCCAAGGATGTACGGTAAATGGCACTGATTGCTGAGTCACATTAGGTAGCATTCCTACCAGGTTTTCATTAATGAAGGGATACTAAATACAATTAACCTTATCTGCTTATCTGCCCCCAGTTTTGTGCCAAACTCTTTGTTCACTCTAGTAGGTTAACTGGTTCCTCTTGGGTCTTGTTTATACACAGCAGCGTGCTGGTAAATGTTTAACAGCTGATTCTCCAGGAGGAAAAAAAAAAAGGCCATGATTTGCTCTGGAGGGTGAGTGATTCGCAGCTGGCGCTGCCCCTCCACCTGCTCTCCCAAATTCTCCCGGAGCCCTGTTCTCTTTTCAATGTATCGTACAGTCCGAGAGCTTGCAGGGTGTTCCTTTCTCGCCTGGGTTGGAGTCTCCAAATAGACCTGTAAAGTCACCTTGCAGTGCAGAATACACATAAGCCAGCCTGAGATGAATTCCCACAGGTCCCCACTCCCGGGGACCCTGAATGGCCAGCCTCCACTTTTCCTTTCTTGCCTTGGTTCCCAGCTAGTCTTTAAAAGCTTCTAGAATCTCTCCAAACATCCAGCTTGCTTTCTTGCCCCGTTTAGTTTCTCTCTTTAGAACTAACTGCAGAAAAGCACAAGCATGCAATCATTTCCTGCTCCCGGATGAGCATATACTGCCGTGCACAGAGGAAAAGGAAGTCAGGAAGAGGCTGCAGCCTATACAGGAGCCAGGAGCCAATTCCAGGGTTAATACATCTTGGGAAGGCCCGCCACTCCGCCATCATATTCCTCGTCCAGAAAGCCGCAACGGCAGGAGAAAGGATGCATGGAAATTTGCAGGCTCATAAACAGGTTGTGTGGTGGAGAGATTGCTTTTCTTTTTTCCGTCGGGTCAGCCCTGGCGCGGGGCTCCTTGCTCTGTGGCATTTGCTGCTGCTGCGCACTGGCACTGTTCTCTTTAGCCACGTTAATTAGCACTCACCACATCATGCGTCCCTGCTCTTTCTTCCCCCAGAACTTGACCTGATTCTGCACGACCTTTCCCAATTTCTTCTTCATAGCCTGTCCCAGCTTGCCCTTGCTCTCTGCTTTCTGCTCAGGGTTTTGTTTTCTGCTCTGCACATTTCTTTTGTGGGAGGGTTGGCCTTACATTTTTTAAACCTTCTGATGACTTTAGACATTTCAAATAAATACCCAATTCCTGTCTGTCTTGGTCAGTCTCTTTCATGCCGTAAGGTCATTAGATTCCTCTAGATTCCTCATACAGGCCCTTTGCTGACTGGTAGGCAGAGATTCAAAGATGTCCCAGCCCTCGGTGACTTTGTAATCTGGGAGAGGGAATAAGAATATCTGAGCTACACTGATGCCTGTCTGTCAGGCAGTTTCCTTCCCTTTACCTTAGGCCTCACGATAATCCTTGAAATAGACAGTAATATGACTCATTTTACATATGTGATAACTGAGGCTCAGAGAGGTTGAGTAACTCGCCAAGGTCACACAGCTAGTAAATGGTGAAGGTAATTCTGATTTTAAGGTTCCAGCCCAGATGACTCCAAAACCTGAGCCTCTTACCACAGAGCGACAGAGTAAGTACCCAAATCAAAATAATATAAGGGAGAAAGTGTCAATGGCAAAAACAATGGCAAAAAACAAGGGTCGGGTGATTTTAGAAGTTGCAGATGGGAATCAAAGGTGTTTAATGAAAACCTTTTCTTTGTGAAATAGTGAGCTCCCCAGCCCTGAAGGTACTCAAGCAGAAGTTGGAGCTCCCTGCAGTGTGGTGGGCTAGTACCTGCAGCTGGAAGAGGCTTCTCTCTCTCTCTCTGTCTCTGTCTCTCTCTCTGAGACCTTCAGCCCTTGGTACAATGATTTTAGCAAATGGCCTGTGAGCTGAGCCTAGAAGCAAGGCTTCTTGCTGGTACAGAGTGAGGGGAGAACGTGTTCAAGGTAGAACGGACCAAGGACCAAGTCTCTGGACTAGAACACACGGGGGCTGCCTTTCAGTTTGAGTAGGGTTCTCAGATGCCTTAAAGCTCTCTCATTGCTTGGGTCAAGGATATCTATATCAACACAGTTGCCGTCTGACAGTTAAAGTAGAAATACGTGTCATCATTTAAGTCGGTGGTTCTCAAAGATTTATTCCATAAGTGGGACGCAAGGGTTCTACAAGTTAAATTCAATGATTGCAGTTATTGCCTGTTTTCAGGGGTGATGGAATTGCACTCTTGTCCCAAAGGCACCACAACCTCAATATACTCATTGAAATTTGTTACCCAAATTTTTCTTAAGACTTTGGCAACTGCTACCACTTGTCTGCCAGTGAATGCTTCTATGACAAAACAAATAAATGAGCATAGCTAACAGAAATTAGCAGAAAGACACAGAAATCACCAATTAGGCTTGGTGTGACAGCTTGATTTTCTTTTCATGGACAGTTGGTGGTAATTTTAGATTGCATACATATATTATAGAGTCATACTTTCTGCCTGTGAAATTGTCTGAAATCATTTAATAGACATAAATATGTCACTATTTTGTGGTGTTCTACAAAGAGCACTGTGGCTTCGGGTGCTTCCCCTAGCCTTCCTGATAATGCCGGGTGATTGAGTGATGATTCCGTAATTATTTTACTGCAGTGTGAGCAAAAGTGTACAAATTTCTAAATGGGGGGGATTGTACCACTGTCGGGCTAGAGGATGTCTTTGAAGTGCTGGTGGAAAACAGTTCAGCTTCGAGGGACAAAGTCTGAGGGTCCCAAGACTTCTTTCCACTTAGTCCCATGTACCCTACAGCAGGGCTTCTCCACCTGGGAGGAACCACCCCAGAGTTTTTTTTCAGAATGGACCCACCCTGTCCGCTCCCCTGAGGACAGCGCCCAAGCCTGTCACAAGCCTATGACCTGTGAAAATCTCAGAGCTAGTGTGAGGAGGAGGGCATCCATAATTTGACCAGTGATTTCCTCCCTTCACCTGCCCAAGGACCTCTGCCTAGACGCCAAAGACTGGAATAGTTCGTGGTGCTTCACGAATACTTTAAAGGTTTCCATTTCAAAGAGTCCTCTTAGCCAGCAGGGGACTGCCATCCCATCTCCTCCCCCATCCCACCCTTCTCCCCAGCCCTGCATCAGAACCAGCTTTGGGACCCAATGTCCTGAGCCCAGAAACAGGCCAACTGTCCCCAGTTCTCCTGCAAAGCCAGTGCAGGCTGCAGCATCTCTGCCCACTGAAGTCCACTCTTGTTCAGAGCCCTTGAGCTTCACAGCAACTGATGCCTTGAGCTGGTGCCACCCCAGGCTCAGGCTGCCAGCAGGGCCACAGGCCTTTCTCAGAGCCTTGGTCTGCTCGCAGCTGAGCCCATTTCTCCTCCAAGGTTTCAACAATGCACTAGATGATGATGACATCGACACTGGCCTCTGGAACCGCCTCCAAGCCTCCATATAAATATCCACCAGGCAGTTCCAACACAATGTTTTCAAGACTGACCTGATAATCTCCTATTCTAATCTAACTCTTCTCCTGTAACTTCCAACTCAGTGGTAGCGCCACCATCTTCCCAGCCACCCAAGCTAGAAACCCGGGAGCCATCACCAAATTTTCTTTCTTCCAACCTTCTACCCATAACCAATCCAACATCAAGTGCCGCTCAGTTTATTTACCCGGCTTTCCTATAGGCATAGTCTGGCTCAAGCCCTTATCGTCCTGTCTGAATTCACTGCAACAGGTCTCACTGGCTCAGCCTCTTCTCCCATGAATTCCATCCTCCATACTGCTGTCAGAGGGATCTATTTACAAAGCAACTCACATATCTAGTGATACCATCGTTGCCAGAGAGCCAATGAAGCCTGAGCTCCTTCCAATATTACACATGGCCCTGTCTCCCCACCTTTATTCCCTGCCTTGCCTTACCAAATATTTCAAGACCCATCAAGACAAAACTGATGGTCTCTTGCCTCCATGCTACCTTCCACCTCCTTCTGCTTTGGAGGCTGACATTTGGCAGATATCACCAGCCGTCTCTGATCCCACCACCTCCCTCCCAGAGTTAGATTTCCTTCCTGAAGTTCCCATGATCCCTCATGCTTGCCTCTGGGTTACCCTGTTGATTTATATTTTCCGTTTATGTGTCTGTCTCTTCCAACGAACATTTGTTGCTTGAGGGCAGGGCCCGTGTTTTCTACTATCTTTGAATTGCCAACCCCTAAAATAGTGCTTGACCAGCCATGGAGCAGAATTACACGGAGGGTAAAAATCTAAAGCAAGTTCCAGCATAAGAGTGTTCACATTTCTAGCCTTCCACGAGCAAATGCCAGAGTCACAGCTATCCTGTCTCATCCTATGGGCATCTCTTTACTATTAAAACATCTTCCAAAAAAAAAAAAAAATCTTCCAGAGTCTCTAAGACAAAGACCTGTGGGAGAACTCACACTGCCTTCTCTCAATCAGCCCTGATCATCCTTCTTAGTCTCCAACTGCAAAAGCACCTGAAATACTCATAGGACCCAGTACTCTGTCCTAAGATCTCCTTCCCAGGACTGGAAGTCACCTGAAGTTCTCCATCACCTCCCTAGACACAAGCACACAGGTCAAGTGTCTCCTTGTCACAGCAATCCCCATCAAGAACCCCGCACCATGACCTAAAGCATCCCACCACTGGCTAGGCCTAATTTGGCAGCAACATGGTGGCATCTTACCATCCCTACACTAACTGTTGCCTTGACACTTTACCACACTTCTGTTTGCTCCAACTTTCTGAGGCCATAGAGAAGGACTCACCCTTTGAGAAGTAAGTGGTGCTATTAGGACTTTAAAGGGTCACCCATGAATCTTAGCATAACATCCAAAGAGGAGAAACACGGCTTGTGGTATGAGAAATCGGCTGTGCCCTCCCTGCTGGTATATACTGGATAATCACCAAGTACACAGCACCCACCAACTAGCTTACAAAAGGCAGTTTATTTTCATAAGTAAGAACATGGGCTCTATAATCAAACTTGGTTTCAAATCCCAGGTGTGCCCCCTTAATAACTGTGTGACCTTGGGCAACTTATTATCTGTGACCTTCTGTGCCTCAACCTCCCATCTGCAAAATGGGGGTGATAGAAATAGTATCTCCACCACAGATCTGCTCTGAGTGATAAACCTTCCTTTAGTGAAGGAACGGCGTGTGGACGTTATGAAGGCTGTCATTCGTTGTGTGTGGCTATCATTCATATGCATTAGCTCGTGGACTCCTCACAACTACCTTATTTTACAGACGAGGATATTGAGCCTGAGATATGAACCAGGCCAGGGCCAAGCATGGCCAACATCCACATCCTCAAGCACAAAGGCTGTGCCCTGCCTGAATCCCCTCAGCTATGACGCTAGGCCTCCTTTCCCAAGGGCTAAACTGAGCAAGATATTCTGCATCCTTGTACAGATAATGCTTATCTTTTTAGTAGGAAACATGTGCTAAGCTAATTCAAAAGTAGGAAATGCCTCATACTAAAATGCCTTTCTTTTTATAAAAAGCAAAAGCAAACAAACATCCTTGCCAATTAACACCTGAGCAAAGCCATTCCACGAACAGGAAGCTGATATGGTGGCAGGGCAAGAGCCCAGGGTTCCAGGTTTTGACTCGGCGTTTTCAGCAGACACCTCCATTATGCCCTGGGAATAGCACATGCAGCCAGGGGCTGCAGATCGGGCACCCGTGTCTTCAGCTGCAGAAGGTCGCCTGGCAGGAAGCACGTTGGTGCCCTGGCGGTTTCTGGGACCTTGTGATCTAACTGCCAGGTTGTACTTCTGCAATTACAGCCCCCAGGGACCAGCCTGAACCAGACATGGGTTGCTATCACTTAGAAAGGCTAAAGCAGCAGCTCTGATGCAAGGAAAGCTTGGGAAGGAAAAGTTTACTCTAGCTCAGGTCTGGTGGTGACAAACAACACGATAAACAAGACTGCTGCAGCTGGATGACTAATGAGGCACGGGGACCTTTGCATTTGGCTTTGAGAGATTATAAATACACGGGGCTCGTCAAGCATAGCCAGTCAGTTACAAATTGTGACTCGGCTTTCAGTTGTTGTCCTTTTACGCCTCTTGTTTTGAACAGGGTGAGCAAACAACTTTCAATCTGCCAGCTGTGGAGTTCCAAGCACACGACCGAGCATGGGGCATCGGGACACCCCTTTGCCCAGCTGCTCTGCATGGCTGCAGGTTACCAGGCCGCTCAGCTAGGACTCGCCCTCAGAGCCTCCTTCCCCTACCTGCCTGCTCCTGTGTCAATTTGAGGGCTTAGTTCTGACTGTTCAGTGCTCAGGGATGGTTACTTTTTTTTTTCTTAAGAATTTATTTATTTATTCATGAGAGACACACAGAGAGAGGCAGAGACACATGCAGAGGGAGAAGCAGGTTCCCTGTGGGGAGCCCGATGTGGGATTTGATCCCAGGATCCCGGGGTCACACCCTGAGCCAAAGGCAGACACTCAACCGCTGAGCCACCAGACACGCCAGGGATGGTTACTTCATTAACACTTCTTAGATCCCGTTTTTTTGCATGTATCACCAGTCACAGAGCTAAGTAGCTATGCGGGCCATTACTTTTAAAACGTGGTAGATGTACTTGTGTTTGGGGAGGCTTAATGATACACTCAGGAATCCAGCATTGGAAGCGTTTGCTTCCAGAAAGAGAACATTATACCACAAAGATATGTTTAAAGAAAATAACTACGTGGCAGCAATCCACAGTGTGCTGCTGTGTTTATGGGATAATCATGACACCTGCTACCTGAGGTTTCTGTGAGATTTCAGTCTTTGGTGTGAGATAAACACACACACAGCATTCACACACACCCCAATGGTAAGCATATATGCTCTGCAGCTTAAAATCTCAGTCCTTTTTTTTTTCTTAAAGATTTTATTTATTTATTTATTCATGAGAGACACACAGAGAGGCAGAGACATAGGCAGAGGGAGAAGTAGGCTCAATGCAGGAAGCCCGACGTGGGACTCAATCCCGAGACTCCAAGATCACGCCCTGAGCCAAAGGCAGACGCTCAACTGCTGAGCCACCCAGGCGTCCCAAAATCTCAGTCCTTAATAATGCGAAAGGCACTTGAGTCCTCCGAAACTCAGTGAGAGCCAACATCTTCTGACATGAATCCTTCTACCTTTTAAAATTCACAACAGTAGATTTTTAGTTTACCTGGGGTCTTTGTAATTAGACTTTACATACATCTTAATTAGGGGGGAAAAAAGTCTGTCTCAAACAGAAAATATATCTTTCCCTCACTTTCACTCAACTCTGAAAAAAATACCATTTGATTTTTTTTTCTTTTCTTTTCTTTTAAGATGTTATTTATTTATTCATGAGAGGACACAGAGGGAGAGAGAGGCAGAGACACAGGCAGAGGGAGAAGCAGGCTCCACGCAGGGAGCCCGATGTGGGACTCGATCCCAGGACCCCAGGTCACAACCTGACCAAAGGCAGATGCTCAACCGCTGAGCCACCCAGGCATTCCTGTTTTTGTTTTTATATTTCTTCTTTAATTCCTGTCCTTTAAGCCAGCCAGTTGAGCAATATCTGGTCAGACCTCCTTTACAACACATTTCTTTCTCTTTGTTGTATTTCTCCCATGAAAATACAGTATTAAATATTTTATAACCTTTGGGGTTGGGACCTGGCAAAGTGACTAAACCAGAGCTGTTTTGAGCACTTGCTGGGCAACTGTGCAGTACTTCCCAAGCCATCGCTCTCACTCCCCTCTCCACCCTAGTAGGCCACATAAGTTAACAGCAAATAAATACTCCTTCCCTTGGGGGGTGGGGGTTGTGTGTAAAGAGTCCTGCCCTTATTTCCGCTCTTATTTACAATCTCTACTAGTTATCAGATAGGATTTCCTTAGAAATGGGGCACCTGGGTGGCTCAGTCAGTTGAGCATCTGCCTTCAGCTCAGGTTAATCTCGGGGTTCTGGGATGGAGCCCCACATTGGGCTCCCTGCTCAGTGGGGAGTCTGCTACTCCCTCTCTACCTCTTGTGCTCTCATGCGCACCCACTCTCTATCTCAAATAAATAAAAGTGTTAAAAAAAAGAAAAGATTTTCTTAGCAAAGAGGGACAACTAAATAAACTCTGGCACCAAAAATAATCCACAGGAAGTCAGAATTACTAAGAATATGCCATGATTTTTGTTGTTGTGTTCAAAGACCAATGTGGCCCAAAGCACAACCATCCACCCAGTCACATAAGCCAGAAACCCTGAAATCACCCATGTCCTTGCCTCTTGGCTTTGTCCCTGCATCCAGTCAGCCACCTCAACTTGTTGAGTGGCCCTCTCACCAGCCCTGGAATCCACCCATGGTCTTCACTCTCTTGCCACTGCTCGCCTGGACTGAGGTGCCTGTGCTTGCAGTCCTGCATTCTCCTTTCCTCCAGCTCCAGCTGCAGCAGTGAAAACTCCAAATGCAAACCCAACCAGCTCTCTCTCCTAGTGGGGCTCCCACGGCCTACAGAAGAGTCCCAGCTCCTTGGCCCGGCACACAAAGGCCTGCCCTTGGTGCTTGCCACCCTTTTTCTGGGCTCTTAGCACTGCTGGTGCATCCCTGGGACTGAATGCATCTCACTGTCTGCTATTACATGTGCAAGATGGCCTTGCCCCCTTGACCGGGAGGTCCTTGAGGGCAGGCACTATCTCTCTCAAATCTATATCTCTAGCACCAAATGGGGGAAGTGCTCACCTACTAAGTGAATGTACAATATAAAAAATAATTGTTATACCTTGCCTCATTCTAGATGGGATTTGAGACAGCAGATGAGTAGAATTTACAAATGCAGTCTGTCTCGCTAAGACTGGCCATATACTGAGATGGTGCACGTGTTCATGAGCATAAGCACATAAGCTACTAGCCTCTGACCATACAGGCCTCCTCACTGTAAATATTACTAATTGCTGCCCTGTGACAACATGTATTAAAAACTTAATATTAGGGGAACCTGGGTGGCTCAGTGGTTGAGTGTCTCCTTTGACTCCAGTCATGATTCTGGGGTCCTGGGATTGAGTCCTGCATCGGGCTCCCCACAGGGAGCCTGCTTCTCCCTCTCCCTGTGTCTCTGCCTCTCTGTGTGTCTCATGAATAAATAAATAAAATGTTTAAAAAACAAAAAACTTAATATTACATCCTCATGAGTCTCAAAGGCAGTTTTCTCTTTTTAACAGGTGAAGACGCTAAGGCAAGGAAAGGTTAAGAAATTTGCAGAGAGGGGCACCTGACTGGCTCAGTCAATTAAGTGAGTCTGACTTCGGCTCAGGTCATGATCTTGGGGTCCTCCATCCAGCCCAGCATGGGGATGTGTGATTGCTGGGAAGTCTGCTTCTCCCTCTCCCTCTGCCCCTCCCTGGGCTCATACCCTCTCTCTTTCATTTAAATAGATAAATAAATAAATAAATAAATAAATAAATAAATAAATACTAAGAAAGAAAGGAAGAAAGAAAGAAAGAAAGAAAGAAAGAAAGAAAGAAAGAAAGAAAGAAAGAAAGAAAGAAAGAAAGAAGAAAGAAAAAAGAGAAAAACAAATGTGTCCAGAGTCCCACAACGTGTCAACAGAGAGGAACCAGTGGAGCCGGGAGACCTTCTACTTCCCGGCCCTCCGCTCCCTCCGCTGTGTCATGACGCCTCTCGGTTTAAAGCTTGGCTTCTGACTCGGTGAGCACTGCCAGCGTTTTCAAACAGCGAGTTTATGTCATTCATGGTCGGCAAGGGCTGTGGGTGGCACCCAGCGTGGCTTTAGAGGCAGAGGCTGGAACTTCGGGCAGGAGGAAGTACCGCCTGAACTCTGAGCACGAGGGTCCTCGCCCCCCCCCCACCCCCGCCCCCGGGCGCTGGCAGGCAGGTGGGCTGAGCGAGCCTCCCCAGCTGTCTGACCTTGACCTCCACACCTTGCCCCGAACTGTGCTAGTGAACTGGCAACTTGAGCGTCTGCATCTGTAGCCTGCCGAGGTCCCAGGTCGGCTGGAAACCACTGTGAGAGCTGCAAGCCCTGGGGAGAGAGGGTTCACTCCAAGCCGCTTTACAGCTCCTTCGTGGAAGGGTTTCACATCTTTCTTCCAGGATCAGCCTCAGTCTCAGAGCCTACACACGCCTGGGCTCCTGTCTCTGCAGATGAGCATGGGGAGGGAGGGAGCTGGGGAGAGATCACCCTGGGCCGGAGGGGGGCGGGGGAGACACACGGACACAGTGACCTAGATCCCAGGTGAGCCGAGGGTCACAAACTCTCCCAATGGAAGAGTCTGAGGTGGACCCGTCACTGCAAAATTCTGCTCCCCCCAGTATAACTGGCAGGTTCAGGGAGCCCATGTGACTGGAAAGAAGCAGAGGGAAGACTCTGGACAGGAGCCTGGCAGATTGTATCAGCAGGGCAAAGTCTCAAGCAAGACCCATCAGCATGCTGGTGGGTACAGGCGGGGGGCTGAAGCTAGGAAAGAGAGAAGGGTACACTGAGGGCCCGCTCTGTGCCAGGTCCTGGGGGTCAGCTGCCCTACCAGACAGCAAGATGAAAGCCACAGCCCCTGGGCAGATGCTCTGGCGCATGGTGCAGTGTGAGCACTGTCAGTGGCCACCACGCTGCCCCTCTGGATACAGATGGTGCAGGCAGGCTGCATCCGAGGACCCAGAGGGGGTCCCGCAGGGCCAACCCAGAGGGTCCTTGGTGGCCTGCAGGATGGAAATCAGACACAAACCAGCAGAAAGTGAGAACAGAGCTCAGTGAAGATACAGAGAGAACAGAAACAGCAACGTCTGGGAGACTCAGAAAGGAAGGGAGAGAGAGTCTGGTCTTTGCCTGGGGTCTGAGGATTTACTGAGAATTGTGGTCCAGAGCACATGTCTTCCCAGGCATCTGGGAGCAAAAAGGAGTATTTAGGTGTCCTCCATAAGTCGCTTATGCCCCGGAGCCAGGGGTCGTGGTGAATCTGTGGTCTTGGAAAACCTTTATGTTGACCTGCCCTGACACTCTATAGATCTTATCCATTGTGCTGAAAGACTCCAAAGAAATCAACTCCTTGACCTTTACAAGGAGAACACACATGGTCTGTTCTCTAAGGCATGTGTAAGGTAGAAGCGCAGGTCGTGGCAAGAACAGAAGCAGGAAAAGGAGCAAAAAAAGCAGTTTTTCCTGAGGTCCCTTTGGTTGCCCGGTCTCACACAGGTGAGACAGAAGGTGCTTTGGACCTTCTCCAGCAAGGGCAAAAAGGCGGTAACGTCTAGTCAAGTCTCTAACCACCTGGGTACGGAGCAGTGTCCGCACAGCTTCCTGGTTCTGCAGCTTTCACACCTACCGCAGAGGCATTGCGATTTGGGGGTTAACAGTGAAAGCAGTAGGTGCAGCCACTACCTGGCCAAGCCAGTTTTGCAGTGTGACTCTGGGAGTTGTGTCCAGATGCCCAATCTGGAGCTTCTGTCTTGAGCCCTTGTCACCATTCTGTAACCCAACAGTTCCCCAAGGGTGGCCTCTGGCCCAGCAGTATCAGCAGTACCTGTGAACTTGTTAGAAACACAGATTCTCAGACCCCACACACCAGGTCCACTGAATCAGAAACTTTGGGGTGGGGCCCAGTAATCTTGGTTTTAACAAACCTTTCTGCATGCTAAAGTTTAAGAACTTCGCTACAAGGCAACAACCTATAATAAATCCATTCCTGCTAAAACTAATGGGAGTAGAACCTGTTGTGTGCAACTTTTTATTTAATTTAAATTCAATTTGCCAACATACAGTACATTTTTAGCTTAGATGTAGTGTTCAGTAATTCATTAGCTATGTATAACACCCGCTGCTCATCATATCGTGTGTCCTCCTTAATCCCCATCACCCAGTTACCCTATCCCCCACCCTCAGTTTGTTTCCCAGAGTTAAGGGTCTCTCATGGTTTGTCTTCCTCTCTGATTTTTTCCTACTCAGTTTCCCCTCTTTCCCTTATGGTCCCTAGCACTATTTCTTATATTCCACATAGGAGTGAAACCATATGATAATTGTCTTTCTCTGATTGACTGTTGTGTGCAACTTAAGCCTAACTGGATCACAGTCCATGCAGAAGACACCCAGTTATTACAAAATGGCATGATGTTCTGGACAAGAACAAGACAGGGTCACTTTACTCAGTTAAGAATGATGAACTCCCAACTATTTTTATTGTATATCCTTCTCAAAAAATTTTAAACATGTATCGTCAATAGTTATAATACTTATTTCTAAACTATATGTATACTCTGTTAATACATAAAACACGTAAAAATTAAACCTTAATAGATGAGATTTTTAAAAATGAACATAAAGAGAAGTTCTAATGTCCCATGGGTGGCACTTTGCAATCATTGGTCTAGAATGTAGGAAGACTTTCTAGAGAATAGCAAAATCAAAGAAATGGAAATGATGCTGCAGGATATGTTTGTGGAACATAGTAGGTAAATAGGTAAGAGTGACTGGAAAGAAAGAGGGAGGGCAGCCAAGGTGGCTCAGGGGTTTGGTGCCACCTTTGGCCCGGGGCCTGATCCTGGGGAAAGGATTAAGTCCCACGTAGGGCTACCTGCATGGAGCCTGCTTCTCCCTCTGCCTGTGTCTCTGCCTCTCTCTCTCTCATTCTCTCTCTTTCTCTGTGTCTCTCGTGAATAAATAAATAAAATCCTTAAAAAAAAAGAGGGAAAATAGGAGATGATGATGGCGACAATGACGACAATAATGAGAATAGTGGTAATTATTATTGAGCAACTAAAACAGTCATTTAGCTCAGAAGACAACATTGTGAAGTAGAATTTTTTTTTTTTTGAAGTAGAATTTTTACCTTCATTTTTAGAACTTTGTTTTTCTGAATGTCCTTTGTAATATGAGGTCAAGGACAGTATTTCTATCGGATAGAGATCTGCAGATGAAATGAGAAATGGCATAAAGTGCATAAAGCGTTTGGCCTATTGAAAGAACTCAGTTTTTGTAACTGTAATTATCTGATCGTTATTATAATTGGTATTGTTCTCTGAACTAGGAAGGAAGCAGGTATGGATTAGGGCAAATGTAGAAAACCATATAGTTGGGGGAAGTGTAACAGTTCAGGAAGCTCTCAGCTGATGGCCTCTACTTTTGGGCCAGACTGGGGGCAAAGTCCAGAACTAAGAGTGAGTGAGAGAAACAGAGGCAGGGTAGGGGCGTTAGCAGAAGCACACCAATCTATAAGTGCCCCCTTGGAGATTCAGAGAGAAAATTAATGAAGCCCACCCAAAAGGATCTCTGAGTGTAAATAAAGGAGGAGTTAATGATTAGACTATTTACTAAGGACATTCAGAAGAACAACGTTGGAGAGCTAACACTTCTAATTTCAAGAGTTACTATAAAGCTATAGCAATCAAGACGGTATACTGTTGAAATAAAGACAGACAAAAATATCAATAGAATGGAATAAAATGTCCAAAAAGATGGCACCTGGGTGGCTCAGTCAGTTAAGTGTCTGCCTTCAGCTCAGGTCATGATCCCAGGGTCCTGGGATGGAGCTCGCATCAGGCTCCCAATTCAGCGTAAAGTCTGCTTCTCCCTCTCCCTCTGCAACTTGCATGTGCTCACTCTCTCTCTCCCTCTCTCTCTCTCTCTCAAATAAATAAATAAATAAATAAATAAAATATTTAAAAATAAAATAAAATGGGCAGCCCGGGTGGCTCAGCGGTTTAGCACCGCCTTCCGCCCAGGGCCTGATCCTGGAAACCCACGATCGAGTCCCACATCGGGCTCCCTGCGTGGGAGCCTGTTTCTCCCTCTGCCTGTGTCTCTGCCTCTCTCTCTCTCTGTCTGTGTCTCTCAAGAATAAATAAATAAAATCTTTAAATAAAATAAAATGTCTAAAAAAGAAACCCATACATATAAGGACAACCGATTTACAATGATCAAAAGGCAATACACCAGAGGAAGAACAGTCTTTGTAACAAATGGTACTGACACAGTCCAACACCCACATGCAAAAAATAAAAATAAAAGAATTTTGATTCATACCTCATATCTTATATAAACATTAACTCAAAATGGGCTATATTCCCAAGTATGAGACCTAAAAGCCTGACACTTTTTGAAGAAAACAGAAGAAAATGTTGGTGACAAGTTTAGGCAAAGATTTCTTAGATGTGACACCACAAGCACAATCTATAAAAGGAAAGGGTGATAAATTGGATTTCATCAAAATTAAAAATTCTGCTGTTTGAAAGACACTATTAAGAGAATGAAAATACAAGTCACAGGCTAGAAAAAATATATGCAAAGTCTGTATCTGATAAAAGACCTGCATCCGGAATAATTAACTCTCAAAATTCAATTGTAAGAAAACAGCCCAGTTTAAAAATAGGCAAAAGATCTAAGCAGACATGTCATCTAAAAAATATATATATGGATGGCGATGCTACTCAACATCATTAGGAATATGCAAATTAACATCAAAAAACGATATGTCACTACATTCCTATTAGAATGGCTAAAATTAAAAAAAAATTTTTTCCAAGTATTGGCAAAGATGAAGAGGAACTGGAACTCTCATATACTACTGGTAATAGTACAAAATGGGAGAGTCATTTTGGGAAAAGTTTGGCAATTTTTAAAAAGTTAAACACACCTTGCATAGGATCCAACCATTTCACTTCTTTGTATTTTCCCAAACGAAAAGAGAGCATATGCCTACAGAAAGACTTGTGCATGTAAGTTTACAGCAGCTCTATCTGAATCTCAAACAATTGTAAACTGAACAATTGATTAAATCGGGTGAAAAAGGGAAAAAAAAAAACATTATGGTAAAAGATAATAACTAAGAATCAACTAAAATCCAGGTCATGTTCTTGAAATCCCTATTCTAGGGCATTCCAATAATTAAGAAATGAAACCCCTATTGGAAAACAATAGGGACTCCTTGCTATCATCAGAAACACTATTACAATTCTTTTCATATTCTTAAAATAAAATAACACGGATAAGACAGTAAATAAAGACAATGTGGTACCTAATCACTTTATATTATTAAGGAATGAAAACTTCTTTATTAGAAAGAAAACAAAACAGGCCCTAAACATTTACATTTCGCATGTAAATGGACTGTCCATTCTGTGAACGCATACCATGGAATACTACTATTGACATACACAACCACCTGGATGAATCTCCAAATAATTAAATAAAGTGAAAGCAATTAGACAAAAAAAAAAAAAATGCATGCTATATGATTCCATTTATATAAAACTCTAGAAGTGGCAAATTAATCTCTAGTGACAAAAAGCAGATTCAATGGTGGCCGGAAAAATGGGGAAGGAGAAGAAGAGAACAGAGAAAGTAGAAAGGAGCTCAGGGAAACTCTTGAAGATGACAGATATGTTCATTATCTTAATTGTGGTGATGGTTTTATGAGTGTAAAGAGATGTCAACATTTATCAGATTGTACCCTTAAAGTGCATACAGTTTATTGGGTGTGAGTTATCCCTTAGTTAAGCTGTTAAAAAGAAAACAAAATAAAACAAGTACACTCAATTTACATGGTGATTTAAAAAAAAAATAGGTGTCCATTAACTTTTGTGAGTTGATTGATGAAATCACAGTACAATTATGATTAAGACATGTTCAGGGCTGCTAGGACTGCCGTGAGAAAGAACCGCAGACTGGGCGGCTTAAGTAACAGAGATTTATTGCCTTACAGTTCTGGAGGCTACAAGGCCAAGATCAAGGTGTCAACAGGGTTGGGTTCTTCTGAGACCTGTCTCCTTGACTTGTCAATCCCACCCATATGGTCTTCCCTCTGTGCACTCTCCTGCGTCTCAATATCCTTTCCTTCGAGTCATATAGGATTAGATCCCACCCTAAAGGCTCCCTTTTAACTTAATCATCTCTTTAAAATCCCTGTCTCCAAATATGTAGTCATATTCTGAGGTACTGGGGGTTGGGATTTCAACATAGCGTGGGAGAGGGGGGAGATGGCACAATTCAGGCCGTGATACACACTGTTTTCTTTCTTTCTTTCTTCCTTCCTCCCTTCCTTCCCTCCTTCCTTCCTTTCTTTCTTTCTTTTCTTTCTTTCTTTTTTTTAAGATTTCATTTATTTATTCATGAGAGACAGAGAGAGAGAAAGAGAGAGAGAGAGGCAGAGACACAGGCAGAGGGAGAAGCAGGTCCTGGGTAGGATTTGATCCCAGGACCCTGGGGTTACAAACTGAGCCAAAGGCAGATGCTTAACCACTGAGCCACCCAGACATCCCATGTTTTCCATTTATATTACAGCACTTACCACACCGTTAATGTAGAGGTAGCCTAATTTCTTTGAGAACATTCTGGTTATGTGAGTTGCGTGATGAATAGGAGAGAGATTTTCTTGAATTAGCAGTTCTGCTAACCTATCAAAAGCTGTACCTGAATCCCTAAAAAACCGATAGATGATGAGATAAACCGGCAGAAGGAAATGTAATCTTTTGTGAGATGGTAGGGGAGGAACACGTTGGAGACATAAAAGAAGGCCTGGAAGTTATTCCTTCAAATGACAGGCAATAGGAACAGGAAAAGAGACAGGATCACAAAGTAGCTTTTTCTTTATCCTCAGATCCTGTCCATCAGCCTGCTTGGGTGGACCCAAATGGACTGCAGGATCACCCTGACCCCCAAAGGAAAAGCCTGACTTTACAATTTAAACAAATGGCCAAGTTTGCCAGCAGAGCTCCTTCCTCGCTGTCGGGACAAGCTGGAAGCTGCCACCTTGACAAAACCCTCTTTCTGTTGATGACAAGGGCAGGAAATTCAAGCCCGAGGTAGGCAGGTGGGGGGATCAGGTGTGATGTAAAGCAGGATGCTCCTCGGACAACCACCTGCTGAGTGGGGCCCAAGTGTGGGCCTTTGAAAAGCCTCCAGTTGCTAGTTCACACACTGACTTGCAAGTGCTTTTGTTCAGATAATCAAACAAAGCTCAATTTAGAATTTCCATGGGTTTCTAATTCCAAAGCATTCTTGCTGTGCCTGTGAAGCCCACTTCCTCTATGGGCTGAGACCCTTGGACTTGCATGTGTAACAGTAGGGGGTGGGGGAGCAGTCGGAGGAGTACTGGGAAAGGAGCAAGTGTCTTTATCTGGGCTTGAACTGAACTGCTTGTAAAGTGATAATGTGGGCAAGAGATAAACAGCATTCTCTTGGCCATTAGGTACGCACCCTTACTTTCTATTACAACTAAAAGAATCCTAGTCATTTTCCAAAGTTTACTTTAAAAGAAAAGGTAAATAAATTACTTGCCTTTAGTTAAATGTTTGACCTTCTTCCATACTTTCCTGAAATACTGATGGGAAGATTAGTAGGCTCAGAGGACACACCTGTGCCCCTAATTTGGGGCAGTCATACTGCTCTCTGAGGCCTCTCTTCACAAGAAATTGTTCTTTGATTTCTATCTAAATCCAACAGAGTAAATTAGGAGGTAGAAACCTACCTGGTGTTTGAGCTGGACACGAGGTCAAGTGAACAACTAGAGGATTATGATTGTTAAGGATTATTATTCTACTAATAACTATTATGGTGACCATTTATTGAACATCTACTATGTACCAGGCACTGTTCTAGACTGTAATATATATGATTTCATTCTCACCATGTTAAGAAATCCGTATAATATTCACCATTTTACATTAAGAAAATGAGGCTCAGGGAAATTCCTTGCCCAGGGACACATAAATCTTAAGCAGTGAAGAAGAATTCGGACTTAGATTTGTCAGATTTCAAAGCCCATCCTCTTTTGACCACCTGTTACTTTTCTGGAAGAGAACCCTAAAATATATTTTTGGACTGTATTTTAGTGTTATTTGGTGAGTTCTCTTTATATGTCTATTTAGACTGTAGCCTCCTTAATATGAGAAGATTGAGTCTTCTTCTGGCTCTTCTTTAGCAGAATACACAATTTTTTTAAAATTTAATTTTATTTTATTTTAAAGATTTTATTTATTTATTTATTCATGAGAGACACAGGGAGAGAGAGAGGCAGAGACACAGAGGGAGAAGCAGGCTCCATGCAGGGAGCTGGACGTGGGACTCGATCCTGGGTCTCCAGTATCACGCCCTGGGCCGAAGGTGGCACTAAACCACTGAGCCACCCAGGCTGCCCAGAATACACAAATTTAATACATTCAAAATGTTACTTGAAGGTCTGTACTTGATCTTCATCAGAGTATTGTTGCAACGTCAAGCTCCTGGTTTTGACAATATACTGTTGTCATATAAGACTGTTGTTGGGGGAGGCTGAGTAAAGGGCACATGGGAACTCTCTATTATTTTTTGGAACTTTTCAGGAGTCTTAAACTAGTTCAAAATAAAAGTTTTTTTTTATGTTATTTCAAAATGATCATAAGGGGCACTCTGTTGGTATAGTACAAACAGAATTAGGCAAGTCAGTCCCCAGGTTCAAAAGCTGCTCTTCCTTAACTAGCTATGTGTGGATTTGTACAAGTCACCTGCCCAACTGAGGCCCAGCAAAAGTGGTATCCAAGTCCCATTGTAGCGTAAAGAGTTATGATTTCTTATATTTAAAAAAATGCATTCTAGACTTCCTTTTTAAAATGCCAGAGTGAATATCTCATCTAACTTGCTTCCTCCCAAAATACACTAATAATACAGTAAAGAGATTGTTTTAAGACACACCCCCACAAAGATAGGCAGCATAGGGGAGGCAAAAACAGCAACAAAATTAGAGAAACTAGCTGAGTGAAGTAAGTCAGTCGGAGAAGGACAAACATTATATGTTCTCATTCATGTGGGCAATATAAATAATAGTGAAAGGGAATATAAGGGAAGGGAGAAGAAATGGGTGGGAAATATCAGAAAGGGAGACAGAACTGCTAACTCTGGGAAACGAACTAGGGGTGGTAGAAGGGGAGGAGGGCGGGGGGTGGGAGTGATTGGGTGACGGGCACTGGGGGTTATTCTGTATGTTGGTAAATTGAACACCAATAATAAAAAAAAGAAAAGAAAAGAAAAAAATTAGAGAAACTAGGAAGTAGGTGAGCATATGATCTAAGATTTACCCGACCTTGAATTTGCAGTAGATAAAGGTAAGGATGAACTTATTTCACATTAGAAAATCTTCAAAAAACTCAGAAACCAACAGCACCAGGTACCTTTGGAAATGGAGGTATAAAAAGGGTGACTAGAATAAGGATTGAATGAAAGCCCCCAGAGACACAGATCTCTAGCTACCTGCCCCCACCCTGTACACCAGGAGACTGCTTTTACCACCATTTAACCATAATTTAGAGATTTTCCCCTCCTAAGAGTATACCATAGATGTCTGTGGACTAGGAACTTGGATGCACCATAGGTTGTTTTAAAAAAAATATTTTATTTATTTATTTATTCACGAGAGAGAGAGAGAGAGAGAGAGAGAGAGGCAGAGATACAGGCAGAGGGAGAAGCAGGCTCCATGCAAGGAGCCTAATGTGGGCCTCGAACCCTGGAGCCACCTGGGAGCCCCTGGATGTACCATGTTGCCTGGATCCACCATGTTAAAACCAAATGACAGGGATGCCTGGGTGGCTCAGTGGTTGAGCATCTGCCTTCAGCTCAGGGCATGACTGTCTGGGGATCGAGTCCTGAATCGGGCTCCGTGCGAGTAGCCTGCTTCTCCCTTTGCCTGTGTCTCTGCCCTCTCTGTGTCTCTCATGAATAAATAAATAAAATCTTTAAAACAAAACAAATGACAGTATACACGATGAGTGCCAGCTGCTGAGACCTCCAGCTCTCTTTCTCCAACTTAGCTCCCAGAGCTTTGGCAGCCAGATGTTAAAATTCCAAGCAGAAGATTAAAGTTCTGCTCTGGAGAATCTGACCAGCCCAAGAGAAACCAGCCAAAGATACTGAAATTAGGGAATGCTCAACCCATAGTCCACCGAGCCAGCTCACCCCACAGTGAGGCTCACAGTCACCAAACCCCTGCCTTGAGCTCAGAGCTTCCAGTTAGCTTGTTGGTTCTCAACTCTATGGTGGACATAGCTATACCACAAACAAAAGAAAAAGGCAACAGGAGTCTATGGAGGGAGAGGAAAGCTTTCCCCAAAATCATTGATCTTCTCAGAGAAATGACAGAAGATCTAAGCAAAAAAAAACAGAATGCTATAAAAAAGGAGAAGGAGAGAGGCCACTGGGTGGCTTAGTCAGTTAAGTGCCTGACTCTTGACCTCAAGTGAAGATCGAGCCCCTACCTCAGGCTCTCTGCTCAGCAGGGAATCTGCTTGAGGATTCCCCCTGGCCCTCTGCCCCCCACCCCCACTCCCTCTCTCTCTCTCTCTCTCTCTCTCAAAAAAAAAAAAAAAGAAAAGAAAAGAAATCTAGAGAACAGCCAAAAGGCTCTTGGGAACTAAAAACATGACTGCATAGATGACAAATTAAATAGACCGGAAAACAAAGTTGATGGTAAGTATCCCAGAAACATTGCAAAAAGACAACGTGATAAAAAATGAAGGAGAAGAGGAAAGTAGAGGGTGAGTCCAGGAAGTCTGACATTTAAATAACAGAAGAAATCTCAGAAAGAGTGAAAAGAGAAATAGGAGGAAAATCATCGACAAAATTATTCAAGTAGTTTTCCTGGAACAGGACATATCATTCTAGAATGAAAAACTCTACCAAGTACCCAATACAATGGATGAAAATTGTTCAGGGAACATCATTAGGCAATTTCTAACCACTGGAAACCCACTGGGAACAAAAACGATCCTATGGGTTTCCACAAAAATGAAATAGATCAATTATAAGGATCAGGAAACACATTGACTTCAGACTTCTAAAAGCAAAAAGACAAAAGACAGAAGGCCTGGCTCTGGGTACGATGGTGAATACACCCTCTGCCTGGACTCTCCCATGGGTGGTCTTCATAAAACCTGGACAGAACGATATAACATCTGTTTGGGGAATCCAAAAAGTAAACAGCAGCAGGCAGTTGAGAAAGGAGACCAGAGTCCAGGGTAGCACCCAACCAGCAGTGTGAGTATCATTTTTTCTTCTGGAGGACCCAGTTGTGATCAAGTCAGTGTGACAGCAATGGCAAGAGCAGCCTGACATACCTAATAAGTGGAATATTATTCAGCAATAAAAAGGAACAAATTATTGATTCATGCAATCGAATGGCTGACTCTGAGATGCATTTTGCTTAGTGACATAAGCTAGATGCAAAAGACTATTACAGAATTCCATTCATTTCACTTTCTGGAAAAGGCCACACTACAGGGACAGAAAGCAGATCAGTGATTGCCAGGGGATGAAGTTCAGGGAGGGGTTGGCTGGAAAGGCGGCAGCGTGAGGGAAATTTTGTGGTAGAATTATTCTGTGTCATGACTGTGGTGGTAGATACACAACTCAGTGCATTTGTCAAAACCCACAGACCTGGACACCACAGAGTGTGAAGTTTGTTGTAAGTAGATTTAAAACCAAATGAATCAGACTCTGGGAGGGAACCCAAAAGGAATGTTCCCCATTACAAATTAATCTAAGTGTATGATAAATGAATACCATAACCACTGCAAAGGATGTTTGGAACTCTGAAAGCAGTATTTTAACATGATACTATAAGGCTTAAGACAGAAAGAACTGTATGCAAATACTGCGTCTAGTCAGTAAATGTGTTTCTCAGAAGCCCAGGTTAGCAGCTCTCAAATTACTTTCTGTGGGGACACCTGGGTGGCTCAGCAGTTGAGCGTCTGCCTTTGGCTCAGGGCATGATCCCAGGATCTGGGATAGAACCCTGCATCTGGCCCCCTGCAGGGAGCCTGCTTCTCCCTCTGCCTGTGTCTCTGCCTCTCTCCCTCTGTGCCTCTCATGAATACATAAATAAATATATTTTTTAAAAAATTACTTTATGTGTTTACTATGGTTGAACAGAATGATAAATACAGTGTTGGTCATAAGAGCCAGGTTTCTCACTGTCAGAGAAAGAAGCTATAGATAGGGAAAGGGGAAAGGCTGGGATAAACCCTGTGGTGCTGGGCTGGAATTAGAGGTATTGGTATGAACTCTCATCGTTTTTAAATATGTATACAGTTCAATAGATAAAGAAACAAGCAAATATGTATATATACTTGGCTTATAAATATACATACATATATTTCCTAGCTCTGTGTGCTAAGAAGGCCTAGAAGACATGACATCCCAAAAACAGTGAGCCCACCTAGTGCCTAGATGTTGGTCTTTGGACTATGATCCATTCAAGGGAACCAAGGCTCTTTGAGAAGTGGCTGATGCAGTTTGGAGAGTGGAGACATGAGATAAGTCGGGAGTATCTTGTGGTGCTAGAAGGTAAGAAAGTGCCCAAGGAAGGATGAAGGCACAAGATTCAAAGAACACAGGAGGGGCACCTGGGTAGCTCAGTGGTTGAGTGTCTGCCTTCGGCTCAGGTCATGATCCCAGGGTCCTGAGATCAAGTCCCACATCAGGCTCCCTGCAGGGAGCCTGCTTCTCCCTCTGCCTGTATTTCTGCCTCTCTGTGTGTATGTCTCTCATGAATAAATAAATAAAATCTTAAAACAAAGAACACAGGAACAAACCTGAAAGCACTTCCAATGGCCAAAGCTGGAACAATCTGAGGTACAATATAAATATAATATAATTAGATTATAGCCCATAGACTAAAATAAATATATTAGTTCATACCAATATAAACACATGAAGGAAGGAAGGAAGGAAGGAAGGAAGGAAGGAAGGAAGGAAGGAAGGAAGGAAGGAAGGAAGAAGAGGATAGCTCTTCCTTACAGAAGAATTCCAATTAACAATTGTAGAAGAAATGAGGAAAAGACAGAACCACCATTACAACACCACAGAAGTCATTGTTGCAGGCAAGATTCTCCAGTGGATGCCACAATGAGTGGGCAGAAATTTGAGAAGAAACAGGATACTTGTACAACCTACCAGTATCTCCCTCAAGATATTTATTAACTAAAAAAGGAAAAAGAAGAACTTTACAGCAGAGAAACCCTGCCCCTTAGTCAAGCAATCAAGGTAAACATCCCTACTTATAAGAATTATCAATGTCATGAATCTGTTAGTCTGAGGCACTGGGAGGTGCACATTACTTCCGTGGTGTCCTTGCTAAAGAGTCATGAGAAATCAACAGGCAAACCCAAATAGAGGGACATTCTACAAAATAACTCACTGGTATTTTTTTTAATGGTCACAAAATCACGAACAACAAGGAAAGACCAAAGACTTGGACAGATTGGAGGAAAAGAAGGAGAAATAGTTAAATGCGATGTGGATCCTGAGAATGGGGTATTAGTGAAAAAACTGGCAAACTCCACATAAACCCATAGTTTAGTTAATAGCATTAATTTCTTGGTTTTGATCATTGTACTATAATTTTATGAGATGTAAACATTAGGGGAAGGTGGGTGAGGGATATATGAAAATCCTCTGCACTATTTTTACTTTTCTGTAAGTCTAAAATTATTGCAAAATAAAAGTTTTTTTTGTTTTTTTGTTTTGTTTTGTTTTTTTAAAGTACATACTATGGGGCAGCTGGCTGCTCAGTCAGACCATGCCACTCTTAATCTCGGGGTCATGAGTTCGAGCGCCATGTGGGGTGTAGAGTACTTAAATAAATAAAGAACTTTCGGAGCCCCTGGGTGGCTCAGTCAGTTAAGCATCTGACTCTTGATTTGGGCTCGGGTCATGATCTCAGGATCGTGAGATTGAGCCCCACGTTGGACTCTGCACTGGACGTGGAACTTGCTTAAGTATCTCTCTCACCCTCTTCCTCTGCCCATCTGCCCCCCAAAATAAATAAAAATGAAAAACTTTAAAGAAATATATCCTATGTTAAAATGTCATTTTCCATCCTCAGCTGATGTATCACAGCTAGCTTCTAAGGTTTATTTAGTAATGATGTGGACGTATGGATGTAAGTTATAGCAATAGTCAATTCTAGTGAATTCAGAGTTGGTGCCTGGGCCAGCTGCCTGGTCATTCTCATTGAACATTTTTCTACATCAGCCAACAGGTTTGGCTAAAAGGTCTTGGACTTTTGCTGGACTAGAAAAAGTTATAGGAAAGGAAAGCAAACAGCCCTTAAGATGGAACCTGTTTTCTTGTGCGCCTCTTTTTTTAGTTTTTAATTTTAAGATTTATTTATTTGTTTGAGAGAGAGAAAAAGCAAGTGCAAGCAGGGGGAGGGCCAGAGGCAGAGGGAGATAAGCAGCCTCCCGCCGGAGCCCAACATGGGGCTCGATCCCAGGATTCTCAGATCATGACCTGAGCCAAAATCAAAAGTCAGACGTTAAATCGGCTGAGCCACCCAAGCACCCTTTCCCTGTGCACTTCTAAGCTGCTTTGAGCTCCGGCTCTGCACAGCTCCAACTTCCAAGGAAGCCACTCTCTTCTTGTGTCCAAAATATCGCAGACGGATAGAGGTCTTGGTTCTAACCATGCCATTTGTTTATGCCCTCAGAATTTTAAAAGCAATCCCTATGTTTACAGATCTGAGCTTACATGTCACATTTGTAGGCCAATAACAAAGCAGCTGCCAGGCAGTTGCAAGACTCTTCATGTTCAGAAGCTCCTCCACATAGAAGCAGGTCAGGTCCTGAAAGGTTTTCTTAAGCGCACTGTTTGTCATCCCAGTTGCCTAGGAGGGGTTTCCGCTGGCAGCCTTCTGATTGATGTCCATCAAATAAGAGTGTTTTAAAGTCAAGTACACGCTCCTTCTCTTCACTGATATATGTTCTCTCGGGTGTATTTCCCCCAACAATTTTGTGGGAGGTTTTTTTTTTTTTTTTTCTGCATTGAAAACACATTGAAAGAGAGAGTATCTGCAAATATTGTTAAGAATCTCCTTAACTTCGTATCCACCAGCCTGCCACACTTTGAAGTCAGGCACATTCAAAGGGGGCCTTGTGCAGAGGAAACATCCATGGCCTGGAGCAGGCATGCCATTGCTCTGGCCTCTGTGTCTTCAAACTCCTGCCATGGTCCTGACAGAGGCTGGTAGGCTCTTTCTTGATGCAAGCCTCTGAGCCATGACACTGAACCCTTTCGTTTCTGTCTACTGCTTGTCCTATCTCTTGTGGATTATTGACCAAAGAAGCAAGGCAGCTTTTCTATATTACATAATTACCCTTTGTCCTTTTGAACTTCTCTAATGACTCAATCCATACAGAAGGGCAACGTTCATTATTTTTCACTGGCTTCCAGTTTTTTTTTTTTTTTTTTTTTTGGCTTCCAGTTTTTAAAAATTATCTCTCTTGTTTAAATTGAATATATTGTAAACCCTTACATGGACATGACGGGGTTAAAATGTTTGCAAAACACCTCAGGCTTAGCATGATCAGAGCAAACACACTGTAGACCAAGGGGCTTATAGCCAAGAATCCTGAATGGGCATTGGTGGTGAGCAGAACTTTCTCCAGACAGTAGAGATTTGTTGATAACCATGGAAGAGCTCAAGGAAAGGGTGTCTGTACTTCCCAAAAAGAGCCAGAAGGATGATCCTGGGGTTGTGAGTGGATCCTACTTAAAACATAAAACTTAAAAAAAAAAAAAAAAAAAAAAAAAAAAAAGAGCAAGAGGAGACTCTGAAGTTGCTACTTGGTACACTGTTTCCAGAATCAACCAAGCAGGAGGTTGACACAATTATCTGGAGAATCTGGGCAGAAATCTTCTTATCCATACTAAAAAACAAAAAACAACAACAACAAAAAAAACAATCATCATCATCAAAGATTGGTCCAGAAATTTTCAAAAAACTAGGTTACATTGGTTAAATACTTACTATGCATCAAGCACATGCATTATCTCCTTGAATTCTTTGAACAACTATGCTATATTCTCATTCCCATATTCCAAGTAAGGAAACCAAGGCACAGGTAGGTAAAGTAACTTATCCAAAGACACACTGCTAATTAAGAGCAAAGCTGGGATTCAAACCGGAGTCTCTGACCACATAACTCTTAACCACTGAACCTTTTCAGGTAATCACCTCACCTCAGGTTAAATGACTGGAGAAACGAATGTGCTTCTGTGCTCAAAGGCTTCACCTTTTTCTTTACAATACTCTCACGCAGGAGGGCTGCCACCAGGAGCCTTGTGTCTACCTGAGAACATTCCCACTGTGAGTCACCTCTCTATGAGAGCCAAAGCCACTCGGTCTCTTGCCCCCACATCTTAGGAATCAACACAATTGGAAGCTATTGGTGGCCTTGTGTTGACAGGGCTCAGGAAGCGGTTCTCAACCAGGGGCAATTTTGCCCACCCCCACCCCCACCCCAGGGACATTTGGCAACGTGGGAAGATATTATTGATTACCCCAGTTGGGGGGTGGGGGGGGCGGAGGAAGTATTAAATGGTAGCCAGGGATCCTACTAAACATCCTACGAGGCATGAGCCAGCTCCCCCACACCCTCAGCTCCAATCCAGCCCCAGATGTCAGTGGCTTAGAACGCTCAGGAGCCCTGGTCCCCAGCCTGGCCTGGGAAAAAAAAAAAAAAAAAAAATCACTGCTACCGCAGTCAGGAAACTGGGTCAGATGGGTTATCTCCTCTGCAGGGGAGATGCTACCGCCTGCGCTTGGGCTTTTTCCATCCAACTAATTAGTACCCTTGCGGATTGTCTGAACTGACAGCCTCCTCTCCCCCATGAGGCGCACGCCGGCGAGCCACTCCAGATTCAAAATACTGTCCTGACAAGCGAAGCAAGTGATTCGACAAGGTGACTGTCTGCTGTGCCAGGTGGAGGCGGGTGGCAGATTCTAGGGGCGCTCCACAGGGTGGCGGGGGGGGGGCACAGGTAAAGCGGGGGAAGCGCATGGGCGTCAGGGGGAGGAGAGGCACTTTAAAGCCAGGCGAGGAATCTCATTGGTCCAGGGCCTAATTATTTTCACAGGCGGCGGGATCACGCTCCGCAGGGACGGCCGCGCCCCGGGGAGGGGAGCTCTCGCCGGATACCGCCCCCCTATGGAAACCAAAGCCGCACGCGTGTGGCCTCGACGCCGCGCGCACCCAGGAGCCAGCCTGGGCGTCACCGACGGCTCCGAGCTCCCGCTGGCAAAGCTGTCGCCTGTGCCCGCGGGCAGAACAGCATCTCCCCGCGCCTCCGTGGCCCCCCGCGGCCCCCCGCGGCACCGGGCGCCTCGCAACAGCCGCTCGGCGCGGTCGTCCTGGCGACAGGCTGTGCTGTGTGGGACAAAAGAACTTCTGGGTGGCGCGGGGCACAGGAAACACGCGGAGCAAACGCGCGGCCGCTCCTCGCCGCCTCCCCTCCCTCGCACGTGCGGACACGGAGATGGGGCTTCCCTGCCAGCCTGCCTGGGTGAAGGCACCGGGCGAGGGGCTGAGTCACAGCCCAACAGAGGCTTTTTATTAATGGAATTGACTTTGACAGATCATTCCCACGAGAGGCCCAGATAAGCAAGCCTGCCTCACACTAGGCTCTTTGATCCTAGGACCCAGGAAATGACTCCCTGAGATAGACTCGTTATGCACCCAGGGTCACCTGAAACAGATTTACCTGGAGCTGAGGAACATGAAGCTCCAAGCCTCTCACCCACGCAGGAGCCCCAGCAACACACTCAGGCCATTTGCCTTTGTAAACTTGGCGGTGGCAAGATACCCTGACCTTGATTGCTTTGATCGCTTAAGATCGCTGCCTCTTTCTACTCTGACTTCCCTTTGGCCACGTTTCCCCAGCTTTTAGGTGACTTTGGAAGGGCCGTGGGCATATTTGGGTTCTGGGTAAGAGGAAATGGAGTCAGAGATACCTTTACTTTGGGTTAAGAGGTATTTACAAATTTATAAACTATATTTATACTTCAGTCACTGCTGGCTGTTCTCAAGCAGGGAAGGTTTCCAGCAATATTCCTCTGGCCCACTGGGCCCACCCACCCGGTATGGAGATGGGAAGGCTCAGATCCAGAGGTCATATCTCAATATGAGTGTGTCCTGTGGTGTCTGGCACGAGAGGTAGTGTGGGCCTGGGCAGGGAAATCAAGATGTGGAATAGACAGAGCCAGAACAGACTAATCAGAAGCTGGCCTGGGGGAAATTTTTCCAACCATCAAACCTGTGCAACTGTAGGCACACTTAAAATTGATAACTGGTCACAATGAACCTCAGACCTCCTAAGAAACATGCTCCCCATCCCCACCCCCCCCACTCCAGGACCCAAAAAAAAAAAAAGTTAGAGATGTGGTAAGCAAATACCACAAGTATTTTTCTGAATTTGGGGATACTTTAATACCTAATTTTGTATATATAATGTTACACCCTCTTCAAAAGGGCTTCTCGGATTGTATAAGCTTCAGGCCCTACTGTAAAACCTAGGTCCATCCCTTAAAAGCATGGACTTTTATCTCTTTCAAGAGGGTAGAGTGGTGGGATGCCTCGGTGGCTCAGCAGTTGAGCATCTGCCTTCGGCTCAGGGCATGATCCCAGGGTCTTGGGATCAAGTCCCACATCAGGCTCCCTACACGGAGCCTGCTTCTCCCTCTGCCTCTCTCTGTGTCTCATGAATAAATAAATAAAATCTTAAAAAAAAAAAAAAAAAAAAAAGGAGGGTAGAGTTGAGGGGAAGGTGAGAATAGAGAAAACTGAACTCCCTAAGTAAATTTCCTGAAATTTTTCTATGTCAGTCAGACAGGGAACCTACAAAACTGGAAATTCCTTGAGTATCTGTTCTTTCTGAAAAGATTTAAATGAAATAAGAATATAAGGCTCCACCTTATCCTGGTGGATTTTCTCACCAGGCTGAGCCCATACCACACAGTGTTTGGGGGGAAAGTACTTTTTTATAATGTGAAATAAAACACACCTAGCTTTTAAAAAAAATTTTTTTAAGTCAGTTTCTGCTAGTCTTTTATCTGTGCTTTATCTATCCCCTCCCTCCAGCAGACACTCTAAACTCCATTCCCCGCTTCCCATTGTCGCGTCTACACCCAAATCAAACAAACTCGGCCGGATAATTAGCTTTTGAAAGCACAGAGTAACGCTCCACGAGTCGGAGAAAGTGAAAGAATTTTCTAAATTCAAACGCCCGAACAAGGAAACATTCAGGTCGGCAGAGCCCTCGCAGGTCTGCTTCTCGCCACCGGAAGACTTGGAGAAACCACACTGCGGAGGCTGCTTGTCCTTTTACTGCGAAGGCCCGGCCCGGCCCGCCCCGCCCCCGCCCCCGCCCCCGCCCCCGCCCCCGCCCGAACGCCGCCGCCGCCCCCCAGAAGCGTGAATTTCACAAGGCCCGGCCGACGCAGCTCCCCGGCTAATTTCGGAGCTCTGTCTTCCGTTTCGCAAACGCTCGGGCCCCGCGCCAGGTCGGCGGCCCCTCCCTCGGATGCTCGGCCCCGCCGCCCCTCCGGGCCCGGGGAAGGGGGTGGCCCCGAGCAAGTCCCGCGGGTGGGAGCGGAGCAGCCCCCGGGACGGTCCGCGGGCTCGTTCCCTTTCCTTGGAAAGCGCTTGGCGAGCTCAAGACGCCCCACCCCCGTGTGTACCTTCTCTTGCAGGGCTGCTTGTTTTACAAAAACAGAGCTCGGGTCTTTAAAACCCGCATTTTCGCCCTGGGAGTAAGCATTAGTTAATGATTGCCAGCCGGTTTCTGTGTCTCGGCACCATGTGACCGGGGCACGTGACTTGGAGCCGGCTGTGGTTGTTCCTTGTATTTGAATAAAAAAGATCAAGCTTATTATTGCACTAAAAGCCTGCGGATCTCGTCAGTGCAACGTGATTCCCAGGCGGGTTACACAACGCGCTGCAGCCCCGAGCTCCGGCTTCCAGCGCCCAGCCGGCCTCCGCCCGGCGCAAGGAGCTGTTTTCTGAGAGACTTAAAACAAATAGGGTTTTATGTTTTCCAAAGTGAGAGTCCATTTTCCCCTTGGAAAACGTCTGATGATCTTGAAAAAGGAAGAGACCCAATTTCTCCGAGCTTTCTTCTTAGGTTAAGGTTAGGAGCCCTATTGCACGCACACGAATAAAGGAAAAAACCAGGAGATCCAATCCTTTTTGCAACAGAAGATTCGGGATTGTTTTGACCTTTGATTATTTCCCTCTCTGGAGTCTTCAAAATATATACTCTTTTCTACTTAGAAAAAATGTAAACTGAAAACGATATTTTTAAATTTAAAATTTTAATGGCGTGTTCATTTTGTGTTTTTTTTTTGTTTCCCCTAAGATTTCTAGAACATTGGCAGTTAAATTTTGATTCAGCACATCCCCTAAGGAGACAGCAGAAGGATTAGTCTGTTTATAGGTGGGAAGAGTTGGCTGTCTCTTTGCAGGTTAGTGTCTGTGGACACCGGTATGCAAATATATGCAGATTTGCCTCAAAAGGGGCCCCCTCCAATACCCAGAAGGTGACATCCTTCTAGGCACGTTGTAAAACTCTCCCACTCCCCTCCCCCAAGGCCGTAGAAGGCCTGCAATATTTTGCTTTGCCCTGTCTCTAAGGGTAGTCTTCAGTGATGCCTCAGTTACAGGAGGAGGACCACGGAGGAGATAACATTGGTTATCTCTAGTCCAAGGTCTTCTCTGAATGGAACTGCAAAGCGATTCTCCATAGCAGTCACTTCTCCAGCAGCCTCTGTCCTCTAGAACAGGAGGCGGGTCCGTTTACCAGCCCAGGCCAGATTTCAGCTGTGGATTCATTCATTCTGCAAATACTGACTGAGTGCCTCCCCTGCCTGGCATTCTTCCAGGTGCTGAGGAAGCAGCTGTGAACAAGGGAGCCGGATCCATGCCGAGGTGGGGCCTCACTCCAGTGACAGGGTTACCTCCAAAAGCCCAAGCCCAGGAGGCCTGGCCTGAGCTGGCCAGGAGGCAGGGCTGGGGGGGGGGCAGGGGGGGCACAGCATGTGAAAGTCCCTTCTGCATTACAGCCATTGCTCAAATGATGGGGCCACTAAAGGTTAATTAATTTGCCAGCTGATGATTTGGAAATAGAAGTCAATCTTTGCTGGCAGATACAGGTGTGATCTTGTTTCTTAGACACCTTCCAGCCAGCCCTGAGGAGTCCTTGCTCTCCGTTTCTGATCCTACATGGACAAGAGTCTTTGTGTATTGTGTAGATGTCTCACTGCTGCCAGCAGCATGGCCAAAAATACAGCAGAGCTGTTTGGGAGTGATCCCTCCTTGAGCTGCGACCAACTCACTGCCAGAGTTCCAGCTGAAGCATCAATGCCTTCCTTCTGCTTCCCTGTTTCTCCGCAGTCTCCCATCCAAGGACACCCCAGCAACTCTGGCAGGAGCTACCCAAAAGGCCAGCCTGTCCACAGTGCCAGAGGGGTGAGGTCCTTGCCCTCCCAAGGACAGGATGCCAATCCTGCTTCTATTCCTCAATGGCAGCTCAATGGTAGTATGGGGCCTTCCCTCTTTTGACAAGCCCCGATGTGGATGAGAGAGTGAAATTGTGTTCTGAAAATGGCAGAGCTTTTGACATGCTGAATAAGAAATTACCAGGTCACAGGAAGGGCAAGACAGAGGGAAAGAATGGAGCTCCCGAGTTCTTGATGAAATCTCGATTGGACTTTGATGAACTGATCGTTCAGTGGACACTACTCTATGGAACCACATACCACACCAAAGGAAAGGGAATACAGCAACTTTAAACAAAAGTTAGAAATGCAGGCACAATGGTCTGGTGGCTGAGGATGGTCCTTTATACCAAGGTCTCGGAGAAGGTCCTTTTTTTTTTTTTTAAGATTTTATTTATCTGACATAGAGAGTAGAAGCAGGGGAAGAGGCAAAGGGGGAGGGAGAAACAGGTTCCCCACTGAGCAGGGAGACCAATGAGGGGCTCAATCCAGGACCCTGGGAACATGACCTGAGCCAAAGGCAGATGCTTAACCAACTGAGCCACACTGGCGTCCCGGAGAAGGTCCTTGATATCATGTATGATAAGCAGGATGGATATCGGACCCCAGACGTAGCCTCCAGCCACCCCCACCCTGACCTGTGTAGTGGAAGGAGAGGCAACTCAAGCTGGAGAAAGGAGGCAGACAGGCACAGGTTCTGGCCTTGGAACTCAAGGTATTTTGAACCAAATGTCTTCTCCTAGCCAATCTCAATAATATTTCCCATGGTCCCTTGGTTTCCCAAGAGAAACAGTTAACTGCTATCTTCCTTCTGCAGGTGGGGAACCTAAGATAGAAGCATGGTAACAGCCCCAGTGGTAGAAAATCAAAGATAAAATTTATGTCTTCTCCAGGCTCACCTCTTGTAAAGATGAGCACCAGCAAGAGAATCAGAATGGTGCAGCCTCTACAGAAAACAATATGACAGTTCTTCAAAAAGTTAAACATGGAATTGCCATACGATCCAACAGTTCCACTTCTGGGCATATGTCCACAAGAATGGAGAGCAGGGACTCAAACAGATGCTTGTACACCTATGTTCATAGAGGCATTATTCATACTGGCCAAAAGGTGGAAACAGCCCAAGTGTCCATGGATGAAGGGATAAACAAATGTGCTGTCCACATACAAGTGAATATTATTCAGCTTTCAAAAGGGAGGAAATTCTGATGAGTACTACAACATGGGTGACCTTGAGGACATGATGCTAAGTGAAATAAACCCATCACAATAAGACAAATACTGTATAATTCCATTTACATGAGGTACCTAAAGGAGTTGAATTCATAGAAACAGAAAATAGAACGGTGGTTGTCAGGGCATGGGTTGAGGGGAGAATGGTGAGTTAGTATTTGAGCAGGACAGAGCTTCAGTTTGGGAAGATGAAATGGTGATTCACAACACGGAAATGTACTTAGTGCCGTGGAAATGTATGCTTTAAAGTGTTCTAATGATGCAGCGTATATTTTACCCAAATAAGAAGCTTCAAAGGGTGTCCGAGTATCACTTGCACATTTTTAGAGCTTCAGGTAATCTCAAAAAAATTTTGCCCTGTGTATCGTACTCGGTGTATCAGCAGGATCCCTAGGAGTTACCCATCGATCCTATCCCTTCTGATGTCCAAGGAGATGAAATTATGTTGATTGTTGTACCATCTCTCTTGTCCTTTCACCTGGGTTCTGTGATGCCAACAGCTCAGAGAGGTGAGGGCCTTACCTTCATCAGACCATCGTCATCCTCACCCAGCCCATTGATCTGATTTGCTAGAAAGAGAATCGGTGGCATAGAAGGAGAAAGATTAAGGAAGGATTCAACTCTGCTGCCCAACCAGTTTTCACTGCCTCCAGTAGAAAATGTTCAAGATTTGGGATAAAATTTGTTGCCTGCACTAGTGAGTTTTTTTCTCACCTATTAATAGACAGATTTTGCAGGTCATAGGAAATATTTGATGGAGTGTTAGCAAAACAGTTGGGCTTCAAGGGATATGAAGGAAGAAGATCCCAGAAAGCATGAGAGGAAAGATTATAGACATTGAGTTTTAAATGTCCTCTGCCCTGGCTTTCTGACTTAACATACAATAATATAGTGCATGTTACCGGAAACTATAAAGACTATTCTATTCTTAAAACAAAACAAAACAAAACAAAAGAATAGAATATTCTTTTTTTCCTTTTTTAAAAATTATTTTTTTTTATTCATGAGAGACACACAGAGAGAGAGAGAGGTAGAGATACAGGCAGAGGGAGAAGCAGCCTCCATGCAGGGAGCCCTGAGTGGGACTCGATAGTGGGTCTCCAGGATCATGCCCCGGGCCAGAGGCAGGCACTAAACTGCTGAACCACCCAGCCATCCCGAATATTCTACTCTTATATAAAACTTGGGGCACCTGAGTGGCTCAATCCATTAACCATCTGCCTTTGGCTCAGGTCATTATCTCAGGGTCCTGGGACCCAGCTCCCTGCTTGGTGGGGAGCCTGCTTGTCCCTCTCCCACTCCCCCTGCTTATGCTCTCTCTCGCTCTGTCAAATAAGTAAACAAAATCTTGAAAAAAAAAAAAAAAAAGCTTGTACCTCAGAATTCTAAGTTAGCAACAATTGAATTTTTAGAAAAGAAGAATAATCCTCATTTGGGAAAGCCCCAGACCTCCTTGGAAAAAGTAAGTTGGTGGTTAGGATGGCCTCAAATTGTTCTCTATATTAATCGCTGACAGTAGCCATGAGTAATCCATAAACACGAAAACAGGTCCGATCTGGGGGATGTCTGTGGTAGCTTTCCAGCAGACCTGATCTCTGCATCCTCCTTCATCAAGTCAGACCTATACTGAGCCTGTGATGAAGAACCTCAAGTAGGCGGAAAACTCTTTAGGAAAAATGTATGGATGAGAGCCATAAATAAAGATATTGCCTAACCTCTCACTGACCTGGTCCCTCGGTGATCATCCTACATGGAAGAGTGCTTCTTAGCTCCACGCTTGGCACTTAACAAATGTTTTCTTTATTGGGTGGCATTATTATTGTTATTGTTGTTATTCTGGATGTCCCACACATAGAGCAATCACGTTTTTCAAGTCCCAAATTAAGAACTTCTAGTATAAGATTTGTACAGTATACTTAGGTAGACAGCAAGATAGATTATTTCAAACCAAGGCTATCTAGAAAAGTCCAGGCTCTGTGTAGCCAGTCTCATGGGCTCTCCATTGACAGACCACTCCAGTTAAACTATGAAATCTGCCCAAGTTCCCATATTTTTGGGGATCTACAAAGGTGGTAGTTCAACCAAATGCAAATCCTTGTTGCATTCAATTCCATTCACAAACACCCTTTGAGCACCTAAACGTAAAATACTGAGTTGAGTGCCATGGGGAATAAAAAAAAAAAAACAAAAAAGAGATGGCCCAGACCTTCCAGAAGCTCAGGGACAGGAGGGTATGGGAAGGGCTGCCCTTGTGCTGAGCATCAGAGATTCAGAGGAGCTCAGATTCACTATTTTTAAAAATATTTTTAGTTGAAGTATAATGGACATACGATACAAGTTTCAGATGTACAATATATGATTCAACAATGATATACATTATGAAATGCTCACTGTGATAGGTATAGTTATCATCTATCTCCATTAAAAAGTTATTACAATATTATTGACTATATTCTCTATGCTGTCCTTCCCACACCTGTGACTTATTTATTTCATAATTGGAATTTTGTTACCTCTTAAGCCCCTTCACCTATTTGGCCTCTTCAGTCACCCCCTACCCCTCCCCTCTGGCAACCGCCAGTTTACTGTCCACATTTATGAATCTGTTATTTTTGTTGTTGTTGTTGTTTGTGTGTTGGTTCATTTGTTTTGTTTCCTAGATTCTAAATATAAGAGAGATCACAAAATATTTGTCTTTCTCTCTCTGACTTACTTCACTTAGCATAATGCCCTATAGTTCCATCCATGTTGTTGTGAATGGCAATTTTTTGAGAGATGAACGGATAAAGAAGATGTGCTACATCTACACAATGGAATACTACTTGAAATCTTGTAATTCAGATTCACTCTTAGTCACTGATAATACCTGACCAGTGCCTCTAAGGCTTTTGATGGCATTTTAAGGTATTTACATTTGATTAGATCCCCAGGAGGTACAGAATAATTTCCATGCAAAACTACAGGACAAAAATTACAGAGGGAGAACCTGGCCGAGCCCTCCAACATGACCAAGAGAATGCCCATGATCCAAGCTCAGATTCTCATGCTACCCAGAAGTCTCTATTTTCCTTGCACTTACAGATATTTCAGGAGCCTTCTACATGGTCAAAATGATCAAAAGGCTCCTATAGGAGCCTTCCTGTCCCTGAACAACAGATTAGCGCTAATGTGTTAGCAGAGATTAATAGACTCCTACTTCCAAAAGCCCCCTCTCTTAGACTTTTTTTTAAATTTAATTTTATTTAATTTATTTTAAAAATTTTATTTATTTATTCATGAAAGATACACAGAGAGGGCAGAGACACAGGCAGAGGGAGAAGCAGGCTCCGTGCAGGGAGCCCGACGTGAGACTCGATCCCAGGACTCCGGGATCACAGTCTGGGCCAAAGGCAGTGCTAAACTGCTGAGCCACCCCGGCTGCCCTCTCTTAGACTTTGGATTTGGCGATGGGCTGATGGAGGCCATCTCCTTTGCTTTCATGCAGGGCTGCCTCTGAGCGGAGAATTCTCTTCCTCATAGCTGTGTCCTATGTAGCCACTAGCCCAGGAGCATTCCTATACCCCTTTGAAAAACAAGGTCTTTGGGGCCCAAAGGCAGATGTGGGTGGGGGAACCTGCAGGTGGAACACCCCACAAAGCTGGTCCAGCTCAACTCATGATCCCAAGTTGTGAAAAGTAACATAACTTCTTCAACATAGGCGACTAGAGCCTTCTTGGGTTTTCTTCTTTTCTGCAATCCTGGCCAAGTTTAAAACCAAAGATATTAGGACCTACTTGGGGGTCCATTTGATAGGACCAGAGCTGACAGAGGTAATCACAGCATCAAAAAATGGAGAGTTTGAAGAATCTGGAACAACCTGGCAGAGTAGCAATGCTATGGGACAGGGCTGCTGGTCTCAGACATGGATTTGGGGCATTTCTGGCTCAGCTCATCCCAGGCCTTCTATATTCACTCATTAATCTTCTGACTTGAATTTCCCAAATAGGCTCTATCAGAAAGAAAGATTCATTCATTTATTCAACAACTATATTGATCCCCTACTATTAGCCAAAATGAATTAATAGAAATTTAGTGAGAAGGTAGAAAAAGCAATAGCAAGAGGCCTCCATGTGGTGCGTGCTATAACGCAGGGAAGCCCGGAGTGTTATGGCAGCATGGAGGGGCATCTCAGAGGGTTGGGTCACTGGAAAATGATTGGATACTGAAGGAAAAGTATAATTCTAGAGACAAAGTGAAGGAAGGCATCCCAGGATGAGAGATCTACATGAATTAAATTGATGTGTGGCGGCATGAAATTAAGATATTGAACTCCCTGTGTCTGTGAGTTTGGGCTGCCCGAGTTGGTTATCTTGGGCCCACATTACCCATCCTAGTCTTGTTTCTAAGTCTCAAAAGTGCAGCCTAGAGAAGGTAGAAAATCAATCCGTGGAATTCTGAAACGTGGCCGCAACTGACCTTTTACCCCACTTGGAGTAAAATGGTGCAGGCCATCTAAGTATAGCTGCAGGGTAGGGAGGTGCTAGATCTAGAAAGGAAGGTTTGGGGACTAATTCCATTTTTTAAAATTTAATTTAATTTATTTATTTTAAAGATTTTATTTATTTATTCATGAGAGACAGAGAGAGAGAGAGGCAGAGACACAGGCAGAGGGAGAGCCTCCACCCTCCTACAGGGAGCCTGATGTAAGGACTCAATCCCAGGACCCCAGGATCACGGCCTGAGCCAAAGGCAGACACTGAGTCACCCAAGTGCCCCTATTTATTTATTTATTTATTTATTTATTTATTTATTTATTTATTTTTTAATTAAACTCTCTGCCCAACATGGGGCTTGAACTCATGACCCTGAAGATCAAGAGTCAAATGCTCAAAAAAAAAAAAAAAAAAAAGAGTCAAATGCTCTACTAACTCAGCCAGCCACACAGGATGGGGACTTATTTCAGAGGGCCTCGTAGGTGATACCGACAGGTTGCTACATGTCTCATGAGCATAGAATTGTCCGTATGTTATCAACTTGTTCTATACTCAACTTGAGGCACCAGGGCCATATTTAAGCTGGAATAGACATTGTTGAAAGTGGTGATTTGGCAACCATTCTTATCTTTAGGATAAGTGGAGGATGGTGAATGGGAGGGCGCAGGATGGGGTGGACATACCAGTACTAAACTGCAAAAATGTTGGATGGCTGTACTTTCCCTCATCAGCTTTTAGCTCCATTCATGGAAGATGTCTTCTTGCTCTTTTTACTCTTCAACTTTACTGTTGGCTTCCTTATGTACCTGAGGCTGGAATCCCAGATGGGGAGGTGATACATCTTAGGCCACGTTCAAGGGAGGAACTCGCTTCTCAAGTCTCAATTCCAAGATAAATATGTCGTTCCTGCCATACACTTAGCTTCCAAAAACACAGCCGTGAGTAAATGCTTCATGCAATGCAATGCCAGAGGTATAATTAAACTTCAAAAGGGTATTAATTGCATCACCTTCAAGAAAAGTGTAGAAAAAGAAAGGCATTACTGAAAGGCAAACTCAAACATCCCGCCACCTAAATTCATCTTTGGGAGAAAGAAAATAAAGTGGAGTGATTTCTTGGGGCACCCAATTTTCTCAAGCAGGCCTCCCATTCAAGTTGTATTAGGAAAGGGAGTGCGTGTGCTCATGTCTAGCCGTCTTTAAATCCAACCTTTATGAAAAGACACCTTCCCGGATTCTAGTTACCATCATGCCTCCTGAGCAAAAGAGGGAATGAATGTGAAAATAGCTTGCAACATTTAAAAAACAAAACATATCATTATTCCCTGCTAATCTTTTTCAGGTTTTTAAGATCACATTTGCTGGGAAAAGTCAAGAGCAAGGCCCCTAGACACAGATGGCTTGTTGCAAATTCTAGCAAGTCTTTCTGCTCCATGACCTTGGGTAAAGTACCTGACCTGTCTGAGCCTCAGGATCCTCAACCATGAAGTAGAAGCTCCAAGTAACTCCTTGGTCAGGGAGTTGTGACAAAGCTGAAATGAATCATTCCACAGATAAACTTGGGGGTCAGCTTGCCACATACTAAATAGCCAGGGAATATGAACACTTATTATGGTTTAGATTGTTCCCACCAGGAACCCTGGATCTCAGGCTCTGTCCAGGATACTCCAGTCAGTTGTTTTGCAAAGACAGACTCTGTCCCCTGAATAAAATATCTGCTTCTCCCCTCAGCTAACACCTTCAAAATGCATGTTTTTGAGGACCTGGGCCAGCGGATGTGGAGCGGGCAGCTCATAAAAAATCAGATTAAAGTCAGTGACATCTTATCCATTTGTGAAAGGCAGCACTTCAACTGTGAAATAATCTGGACTTTTAGGGAAGAATTGTGCCAGGAGAGTCTCCACTCCAAACCTATTTCAATAAAGACGCATCAAGCAGAGAAGCACCATATATCACTATTTATGATCCCCAGAGTCATATTTTACCAAAGTTCCAGGTAACTAAGGATGATCTTGATACAATCTTTCAAAGACAGAAATCCTAGGGAAAGCAAACAAAACTTCAAAGTGAAAACAAAACAAAACAAAAAACCACAACTTGACAAATGACAGAAAGAAAACCCAACCTGCTCTTAGACCTGTAGAGGAAAACCCAGACTGCTTTTATTTTATTTTATTTTTAAGATTTTATTTCTTTATTCATGAGAGACACAGAGAGAGAGGCAGAGACACAGGCAGAGGGAGAAGCAGGCTCCACGCAGGGAGCCCGACGCGGGACTCGATCCAGATCCCGGGTCTGCAGGATCACGCCCTGGACTGAAGGTGGCGCTTAAACCGCTGAGCCACCGGGGCTGCCCCCAACCTGCTTTTCTTATATTGCATGTAGCCACCCCGGCTTGTTTGACTTTAAAATATTATTAAAAAAAAAAAAAAAAGCCAAATCAATTTTCACAAACTGATCAGCGTGGCTCACAAAAAGCAAGCATTTGGTTTGTCAATTAGTTGGCAGCCTGACTTGGGATTTTAAGTTTTGCTATCCAAATTATCATAAAGCTTTAAAATGTAAGGAAAGAGAGAGGGAAAGTCTTGCCCTTAACTTGTTCTGGGCTCTCTTGTTTGCTTGAAGTGAGTCTCTACTTAATACCTTCAGAATTTGCTCTTGCCTTGAAGCAATAGATAAGTATGTGCTGCTCTGTTCTAAATATGGGAACAGCCAGTACAAATAGAAGATTGAAGATTTGCTTTGAAGCTCAATGTTGCCAATGTAGAACCTCTCCCGAAGGCTGGGAGCAGGCAGCAAGGCGCTGCAGAGTGAGAGCTCCCGGCTTTTAACGGCTAATATATTAATTCTGGGTGGTGTCTGGTGAGACCAAAGGTCACGAATCTGCTTTTGACCTTAGTACTAATGGCAATCCTGTGGGAATCCTGAGAGTGGCTGAATGAGCGCTGTGATAGTACTAAGAATTAATAATGATGATAATGTCCTATGTTTCTTCTTTTAGTGCCTATCGCCCAAAGATTTCGAATCACTTCAAGACCAATTGTCTCACCCACCATTGACCTATAACTGGCTCAGGCACAGAATATTGCCCAGTTGTCAAGAATACAGCCACCCCAAGCCTGTTTAAGCATGAACTGAAGAAAGATACCCATTGAAAATTAAAGTGTAAATTTTAGGTAGGCAGGTTATAATTATCCACTTGAAATGAAGCCAAGAAATGAAGTTTAATACCCTTCTTTTGTGAGAAGCACCCAGGCAACGTTCCTAACCATAAACAGACCTCAGATTTTCATCTCCTCTAATTCAGGGTTTCTCAACTTTGGCATTATTGACATTCTGGGCTGGATAATTTTCTGCTGTGGGGTAGACAGGCTGTTTTGTGCACCACAGGTGTTTAGCACCATCCTGGGCCTCCCCGAAATACCATTAGTGCAGGCGTGCGCACACCCAGTTGTGACGATTGAAAATGTCTTCAGACAGTGCCAAATGAGGGGGGAAGGGAGGCAAAATCGCCCTTAGTGGAGAACCGTGGCTCTAAATGAAAACATTTGCAAAGCACGTTAGAAACTACTGCACTACCAGAATCTTTCATTCCTCCAAGTTGCTTGAAAGATTCCTCATGAAGGAGGGACAATTATTGGCCTAGGGCTTTTAGGATTTCAGAGAGTCTTCTATTATAAAACAGGTGAACTTCGATCCTAACTTTGACTATGAAACTTAGATTATGAAATTAGATCCCCCTCCCTCACCCAGGAAAAACAAAAATCAAAGAAATAACATATCCCCTAGACTATCAAATGTGACCCTCCCCTGGGTGGCAGGGGATCTGTTTCTGGCATATAACTCCCCCTCCACGTGGCTGTGGTTGACTGTAACAGTATGTGGCTGTGACAGCTTTAACATCCACATTGCCTACCCACCTCTCAGACTTCCTGGGGTCAGAATTTCTCTCCTTCTGGAATCCACAGCATCTGTCAAACAGCAGAACTGAGGCCTGCACCTAGCCACCTGCACGCACTGTGATAACGCCAGTTCCCTCTCTGACCAAGGCCCATTACCTGCAACTCCTCATCCTCCCCGACAACACGCACCCAGGCACACAGCCTGCCAGGACCTCAGCTGCAGGAGTTACCCTCCCTGCCTGGTGCATACCCCAGATGGTGTGGCTTTCAAACTTTTTTCACCATGGCTTACCGTATTTTCCATTATGTCCCCTCCCCCCGCCAGTTCTCATATACAAAAATACATTGTGTTTTTAAGCCGTGATCTGAATTTATTTTGGACTTGCAGAAAAGTTGCAAAAATCCTGCAGACAACTTCCATATATACTTTGCTATGGTCCAGATGCTTGTATCACCCCAGAATTCCTACGTTGGAATTTAATGCACAAAGCGATGGTATTAAAGGGTATGGCCTTGGGAGGTGAGTAGGCCATGAGGAAGGAGCCTACAAGAATGAGATTAGTGCCCTTACAAAGGGGAGCTCCAGAGAGCTCCCTGGGCCCTTCCACCCACTGAGGACACAGCAAGAAGGCACCATCTATGAACAAGGAAGTGGGTCCTCACCAGATATGGAATCTGCCAGCACCAGGACCTTGGACTTCCAACCAACAGATCTGTTAGAAATAAACTGCTGTTTATATGCCACCCAATCTTTGGCATTTTATTATAGCAGCTGGAATAGACGAAGCCATTCTCATCCCGCTTCCTCTAGTACAATGATCAAAACCAGGAAACTAACGTTGGAGCTGGACTATTAACCAGACCAGAGACCCCAATTTCCCACTAATGTCCCTTTCCTGTACCAGGACCCCTTCAGTGTCTCATATTGCATTTCGTCATTTCTCCTTGGTCTCCTGAATCTATGTGAGTTCATCAGTCTTTTGTTGACTTTTATGACCTCGACACATAAAGAGTGTTGATCAGTTATGTTGTCAAATGTCCCTCCACTGCAGTTTGTCTGATATTTTTTCAAAATTGCACTGAAGTCAGACATTTTTAGCAAGAATGCCACAGAAATAATGCAGCCCCCCCCAAATATATCTTTTTGAGATTGAAGTGCAGTTGACACAAAAATATATCTTACACAGAAATTTCATGAAACTGTATCCTTGCTATGTGAGATACACTCTGACATTTTCTGTTATTATTTTAAATGCTGGTTTTATAGCCATATTGTTTCACAGTCCTCTAATGGGTGAGAAAACACCGCCCAGGCCAGCTGACACTGGAGATCTTCTTCCTCTGACCTGTTCTTTCTGGACTCTCTTTCCTTTCTCTGCCTCAGTGACACCATGCAGATTGTTGGTTTTGTTTGTTTGTTTTTGCTTCCTCTCTGACCAGCTCTTCCTTGTAGGTTCTTCGACTCTCTGTTCTCCCCTGTCTGTCTGATCACACTGAGCTGACCCCCTCTTTTTTTCCCCTGCACATAGGTGACCTCATCCTTGCTCTCCTGGCCATGTAAGGCCTTGACTTCCAGCTGCCTCAAGGAATTTTGAGGTGGGTACCTTGCTTTCATGCTAAACTCTACAGGACCAAAAGGACCTTTACTTCATGCTCTTCCCCTCACAAACTGAATCCCCTTCCCCTCCTGTACCTGTCACTGGTATACCTGTCTTCCCCCTTATTTATACGCGGGGAGCTTGCTGCCCTACACGTGGAATGTCATCCAGTCAGCTCCTTTCTTCTCTATTTCCCAATCCAGTGGTTCCCAAATTTTAGAAAACACCAGAATCACCCATAGGGCTTGTTAAAGACAGATCCCTAGGACCCACCCCCAGAGACTCTGATCCAGTAGGTCAAGAGGGGGGGGCACCTCAATTTTGCATGTCTAACAAGTTCCCAGGTGAGGCTCAAACTGCTTTGAGACTGGATGCGTTCATAGATGAATTTCAGAGGTACCATGTGCTTCCTGGACTGTGGAGAACCAGCAGTGGCTCCCTGTGGGTCACGTGGGAATATCCACACTCCCTACCTAGTCAGCGGCACCTTAAGCCTGTTACCCTACCCACCCCCCACCCACCCCCCACTCTCGGGAAATGGAAAGCCCTGTTTGTCCCATCTCCTTGCAAGGACTCAAATCTCCCCCATTGTGCAGGGATTATCTCCAGACCAGCAACCCCAAAACACTTTTTACTTCTTCAGCCTTCATGGAGTTCTTTCTTCTGGTACTTGGTGGGTAATGAAAGTTGATGATTAGAATTGCCAGGTTTCCTTCCTTTCTCACCAGAGGGTGCTCCCAGGGTCCTAGACTGGTTCATAGCGAGTTGTTCTTATTTGTTCTCAGTGCACTTTGTTCCCTTCTTTCATTGTGACTTCTAGCACATCCACCTTTCACCTTACACGCTTTCCTATACCCGCGCTGAAACGCACCACATACACACACACACACACACACACACACACACACACACAAGGGGGCAAGCACTGGTTTGGGGCTCGGCCTGAAGCAGACAGCCCAGGTCAATGTTTCCCAGAGAGTCACCTGGCTAACCTCGGTAGGTGAGCTTAAAAGAAACCTAGTGAGGATCGCCTGGCTGGTCAGTTGGAAGAGCATGTGACTCTTGATCTCTGATCGTGAGTTTGAGCCCCAAGTTGGGTGTAGAGATTACTATTAAAAAAAAATCACTTAAAGAAAAAAAAAAGGAGTGAGACTAGTGAGACTTTGCCCTCTCTTTCAAGGACCGGCTGATTGCGGAGGCGGGTCCTTGTGCTGACTTGGCCGCGCTGCGCCAGGAACAGGTGTGGGCTGGCTGGCTAAGGATGTCCAGGAGGGCCACGGCAGGGGGGCATTTGGGCTCCCCTGTACGTGAACATGAGTCCATTTAAAAAAATCTTTTCGAAGGGCACCTGGGTGTCCCAGCGGTTGAGCATCCGCCTTTGGCTCAGGGCGTGATCCTGGGGTCGCGGGGTCCTGGGATCGAGTCCCCGTCGGGCTACCAGGGAGCCTGCTTCTCGAGAACCTCTGCCTGTGTCTCTGCCTCTGTGTGTCTCTAATGAACAAAAAGATGGAATTAAAAAAAAAATCTTTTCGAAGAAGGTCCAAAGAAAAGATCGTGTTGGGTCCTTGGAAACGGAATCCAGAAGTGTCTGGCAGAGGAGCGGGTTCCGGGTTCCGCGCCGAGCGGCCCCTCCCCGCCGGCGGGGGTGGGGGGGGGGCGGGGACCTGCACTGCCGCGTGCCACCGGCAGGTGTCTCTCTCCTGGCTCCGGGGCCCGCCGTGAACTCCCCAAATGGAGGCTCCGGGAGGCGGGGGCAGCGCGGGCCCCGCGCCCCGCCGGGCCGCCCTCTGTCCCCGCCGCATCCCGCCCCCCCCCCCCCCCCCGCCCCCAGCGTCACCTTCGAAACGCTTGGTGGCGGCGCGGGAGTGGGCGGGAGCCGAGCAGCCACTAGCCGCGGGCGGCGGCGGACTCGACCAGCCTCCCCGGCCTGCGGACCTGCGGGCCCTGCCCCCTCGGGCTCCTGCGGGCTGCGGAGCGCGGCCGGGCGCCCGGTGACCGCTGCAAGCCCGTCAGTCAGTGCAGGACCGGTACCCTGGGCCGTTCTGTCCCATATTTCCGCTCACCTTCCCAAAACCGGTAGGAAGGAGGGCCTGCTGTCCTAACATCTTTTCCCTTTAGGGATATTCAGTTTCCTAACATGTCCTGTTTTGAAAGAGGCCCATTTATTGGGCAATGTCAGCAGCTGGGTAGGTGCAAGTGGGGCCCGTTGTACCTTATTATTCTTCTTAGTTTTTAAAGTTTTTATGTTTTTATTTATTTAACAAATGTTTATTGATTGTGGATGGGGTCCTGGGCACAGTATGGGAGATTCAGTGGTGAGCAATGAGCAAGGACTTAGATCCTTCCCTCATTATCCAGACCACCAAGGAAATGAGTTCTCAGGGACCCTGGGTGTGTTAGTGGTTGAGCCCTCCCCTCAGGTGGTAGTCCCAGGATTCTGGGATCCAGTCCTGTATCAGGTTCTCCGCAGGGAGCCTACTTCTCCCTTTGCCTATGTCTCTGCCTCTCTTTTTGTCTGTGTCTCATAAATACATAAATAAAATCTTAAAAAAAAAAGAAGAAGAAGAAGAAATGGGTTTTCAGGTCACAAGATGTATGTGGTGTCCATTATTTGAGAATCCAAAACAATATGGAAGAAAAAAACCACCCTCATACCAAAATATGCAATCTGTGCCATTGGTTAGAAAAAGGTTAATGCAGGCATGCATTCCTTTGGAACTTCTCAGGTCATTTAATAGTAACAAACAAACAAACACAACCTTTACTGAGGACTGAATTTGGGGCTGGGGTTGTGCTAGGTGCTGGGGATATAATGGTAACACGCTGCACCCCTGTCCTTAAGAAACGATCAACCCTGTGTGCCGTAGACCAGTAAAGCATAGAGGACAATTTCGATCTGACCCTGGTGCCACCCTGGCTAGCTGTCTTGATTCCACTAATTTAGTCAGTAAGGCACAAGAGGACCCAGGAAAGAGAGGCCTAGCCACCAGCACTGGGTAGGCCCAAAAGCCAGCCCAAACAATACAGAGTCCCACAGGAAAGCCAGCATGAAAAGGTGATGCCCAGGGAAGAACAACCATTGTTTCATACTTCAGGACCAAGTAATAGAAGCATCCCAATTTCTCATCTTGGGTCTGTTCTGGCTTCATTAACCCATTGCTGTACAAATTCATTTCCTGGAAAGTTCCTAAGAATTAGTGTCACACATCCATATACTACCCTTTCCTTCTCATGAAACTTTGTTCTAGAATCAAGCTGATGTTGGGAGAAAAAGAAGGTTCACTCGCATGTCTGCCTTTATATGGCTCAGGAGTTGCTGTTTTAATGTGCTGAAATTATGTTTGGGCTTGTTTGCTTTTTAAAATAAATTTTACAAATTTAGAGTTTCAGGAAAGACTTTTAGGTTAACAGAACACGAGCCGTGGGGTTCCAACCTCAGCCATTTACAGACAGCAAAATTCTCATCACGCAGCCAGAGAAACAGTCACAAATTCCCATGACACACTTTCAAGCTCTATCTCTGTTCTTGGCCTGCTTCAGGACTGTGGGAGTAAGTCATTGCTGGAGATATTAACTGTAAGGCGCCTGGAATCCCTCCACACTGATATTTTGTCCCCTTTTCCCCAAGTGAGAAACGCAGTCCTCTGCAAGCCCCTTTATGGTTTTTGTTTTGTTTTGTTTTAATTTATAAAAACACATAGATCTCTATGTTCAATATTCTCTGAGCTCTGTGTTATACATTTAGTGCTATTTTCCAAAAGAAAACGTTTGCCTCATTGAAAAAGCATACCAACATCTTGTTGACTCTTTGTCTATCTGTCCATACCAGGATAATTCCTGACTACCTAAATTGCTCTAGTAGTCACAATGGGATAATTCATTTCCTTTCTCAGCTGCTGAGTGCTAAAATCATTCTCCTTGGGACAGATGCCATGTCTTATCTAGAAAGATACTGAGAAAGCAACATTTGTGATTATTTATAAGGCTGGTGAGCACATTGGGCATGTGAATAAGAAAAATTAGGTACATTTTGATCATTCTTGAGATGCTGTCAGAGAACAGAGAATGACACACAATTCACATAAGATCAGTCTTTCTCCTCTAAATCTCACATATTCCTAAGCACGCTTCAGAAAATAGGCATCGTTTCTACAAATTGAATCCCATTATCCCATTCAAAACATTGAAAATGTGTTCACACAGGAAAACTATTTCAGTAGACCACATTCAGAAATGTTTCAACAAGAAGGAGGTGGCCTGGGACAATCTCATAAAATTTGGAATAGGTCTCATTGAATTCAAGTCCCAAACAATGCCTCTGACAAGTGACTTTCTCACACCTGAGGAAACGTGCCCTATGGCAGGGAGGCTCCAAGTGGCCCACTCCTTCCAATGCTTAGAAATATTTATTTATATAGAACCTGAGAGTCCCAAAGTTCCTTGCCTTGAGTGCCTACTCATTCTAACCTAGCCATGTGGGTGGGAGAGGCCCCTTCCAGCAAGCAGCTCTTCCAATGTTTGACAGCTCTCAGAGGCTGTTTTTGTGAGTTTGCAGTATGGCCTTTGAGTTTATCAAAATGTGCTCATTGGGAACCTAAGGTATATCAGGAACAAGCGATGGATCAGGGAAGCAAACAAAGCCCCAGCCCTCCTGGATCTTACATTCTATTGTGAAGACAGACAATAAACAGTTAAGTATATTTATAACATAATGTTAGGTACTGATTAATATACTAAAGGACAAGCAAGGTAAAGAGACTGGGAAATAGGAATGTTTCTTTAGATTGGGAGGTAAAGGAGGTCTAAATGAGGAGGTGACTTTTGAGCAAAGACCTGACTGAATGGAGGGGATGAACCATGTGACATGTGAGGGGAAGAGCAAAGACCCTACAAGATAAATGCTTGATGTTTGAGAAGTATCAAGGAGGCCAGCCACACTGAAATGGAGAAAAAGAGAGAAATCAGAAGGGTAGCCAGTAGTCATGTGGCCTTGAAGGTCTAGGGCCACACTTTGCTGTCTTGAGAGCAGGGACACAACATAACTTCAAGACTCTTTCCATATAAGCTAGTATCCAAGATCTATAAAGAACTTATTAAACTCAACAGCAAAGAAACAAACAATCCAATCATGAAATGGGCAAAAGACATGAACAGAAGTTTCACCAAAGGAGACATAGACATGGCCAACAAGCACATGAGAAAATGCTCCGCATCACTGGCCATCAGGGAAATACAAATCAAAACCACAATGAGATACCACCTCACACCAGTGAGAATGGGGAAAATTAACAAGGCAGGAAACCACAAATGTTGGAGAGGATGTGGAGAAAGGGGAACCCTCCTGCACTGTTGGTGGGAATGTGACCTGGTGCAGCCACTCTGGAAAACTGTGTGGAGGTTCCTCAAAGAGTTAAAAATAGACCTGCCCTACGACCCAGCAATTGCACTGCTGGGGATTTACCCCAAAGATACAGATGCAATGAAACGCTGGGACACCTGCACCCCGATGTTTCTAGCAGCAATGGCCACAATAGCCAAACTGTGGAAGGAGCCTCGGTGTCCATCGAAAGATGAATGGATAAAGAAGATGTGGTCTAGGTATACAATGGAATATTCCTCAGCCATTAGAAATGACAAATACCCACCATTTGCTTCAACGTCGATGGAACTGGAGGGTATTATGCTGAGTGAAATAAGTCAATCGGAGAAGGACAAACATTATATGGTCTCATTCATTTGGGGAATATAAAAATTAGTGAAAGGGAATGAAGGGAAAAGGAGAGAAAATGAGTGAAAATATCAGTGAGGGTGACAAAACATGAGAGACTCCTAACTTTGGGAAACGAACAAGGGGTAGTGGAAGGGGCGGTGGGCGGGGGGTTGGGTGACTGGGTGATGGGCACTGAGGGGGGCACTTGGTGGGATGACCACTGGGTATTATGCTATATGTTGGCAAATTGAACTCCAATGAAAAAAAAAAAAGACTCCATATTAGTTTGCTGTCTTCTCTACATAGTCTAGCTGATCAAAGCCACCATAAAATATAGTCACCCAGAATTGCCTTCAGTATCCAGGAGAGGCCTAACATGCAGAGTAGAGCAAGACCATACCCTCCTTTATTCTGGACATAATATTTCTTTTTTTTTTTTTTAAGATTTATTTATTTATTCATGGGAGACATGGAGAGAGGGAGAGACATAGGCAGAAGGAGAAGCAGGCTCTTCACAGGAGCCCGATGTGGGACTTGATCCCAGAGCCTAACCACTGAGCCACCCAGGCGTCCCTGGACATAATATTTCTATTAATACAATCCAAGGCTTCTCATGTAGTATTTTAAGAAGTCATTTATTTTTTCTTTTGCATATTGGACTCTTAAACCACACTCCCTACCCGAGTCTCTTCTCCACCCTCATCTTCCTGTTCTCTAGACTAACATCTACTGTTATAGTGGAGCTTTGGGAAACATCCTAAGCACCAACTGGTGGCCGACTCCTAACAAAATCTTTACAGGTACATTTTTACATTTGCTTTATCCTTGTTTCACTTAAACATTCCAGGTTCCAAACACCCTGAACCTGTTTGAATAACTTTTAGGTGCATAACTGTGGGATACTTCTCTATTAAATTCTTATTAGATTTGACACATTGTTCTCTGTATTTTATTTTATTTTTTTTAAGATTTTATTTATTTATTCATGAAAGACACAGAGAGAGAGAGAGAGAGAGAGAGAGAGAGAGGCAGAGACACAGGCAGAGGGAGAAGCAGGCTCCATGCCGGGAGCCCGATGTGGGACTCATCCCGGGTCTCCAGGATCAGACCCTGGGCCGAAGGTGGCACTAAACCGCTGAGCCACTGGGGCTGCCCACATTGTTCCCTTTAAAAACATTTTTGGACCCTGGCTTCTAGTCTCTTCACATATAAACTTTTTTCCCCATATTTGTCACCAACAGACTTCTTCAGGATATCATTTATAACAATATTGTACTGAGTGAGGCTGAAGGTAGATTTCTGTGGCAAGTCACTAGGGACCTCCATCAAAATTGAAATGGATCCATTTCAAGACTTTTGGGAAGTGACTGTTCAACCAGCTACAAATCAATCTAATTTGCCCTACTTCTACCCTATATCTCTCCATGAATTGACAAGGACACTCTAAAAGATTTTTGACTAATGCCATACTGAAATGTACATGCATTACTTTGACCCTCCAGCCCAACCATGCTGTCAAACAAATGAATGAAGTTCTACTTACACCTCACAGTTTCCATTTTCTTTGGCACCTCTCTTTTACCAATTCTAGGCTTTTCTTCCTGGCCTAAGGCTCAACTAACATCAGTCATTGGTCACAACTGGAAGCTTGCTTTCTCCTTTTTACTGTAACTGCACAATACAATTTCATCTTCTTAAATGTATTATACACATAACTGAAAGGTTGTGAATCAATTGTGATAATATGAATCAAATTTTAGGTGTACAATGAGCTGTTCATTCAGTCAATAAGGTTATTGATCACTCCCTCTGTAAGACCAGTATAGTATTTCTAAAATGAAAAACCTTTTCGTAATGCAAGTACAGTGCTTTCTAATGTAGATTTGTTTACCTACAGTGAATTTCCTCAAAACATATCATACTTTTAAACACAATGATAACAGACTAGGGCTGCTGTAACTTGAATCACCAGTAAATCTAATACCTATCAAATGATGTCCTCCTGACAGGAAACTCTTCAACCTCAAGTCTTCAGACTCTGTAAAATAAACAGTATTCTTTTAAATTGGTAGTTTATGTGAACATAAACAAAAGCAGTTTCATCTAGTTTTACATTGATCTTGAATTTTCACATCATCATTGTTTCTCCTTTGCAAACCAGATCACAGATCTCTGTGAGGACAGGGATCGTATTTGTTTTACCCTTCACTGTCTTCACAGAATAAGGCACAATACACAGAACCTATGTACTGGTGCTCAGTTGATATTTCTGGAACAGATAAAATGAGGAATAAATGAATATGTGTAAAAAATGATACTTCATTTGTTCATAAAATGATTTTAATTTTGCTTGGGATCAAATGTAGCCATGACCACTGCCTTCTAGAAAGAAACTTCAAAAATCACGTCTGATGCATAAATAATAGTAAAACTCTTGATTAGCAATTCTTAAACATGTGGTCTCAGAATCCCTATACACTCTTACAAAAATCATTGAGAATCTCAAAGAGTTTTTTTCTTATCTAGAATATATCTACAAGGCTTACCATATTAGAATTTTTTAAAAATTTAAATATTTTCTAATTCATTTAAAATAATTGCAATAAGCCCAAAATACACCAACAAAAGTATGTTTTATGAAAATAAGTTTTCAAAACAAAAATAGTGAAAAGAGTGACACTGTTTTAAATTTTTGCCAATCTCTTGAATATCTGGTTCAGTAGAAGACAGTTGGATTTGTATATGTGCTTTTGCATTCTGTCTGTGGTAATATTACATGACATGTAGCCTCCACAAAATTCACTAGACACTCATGACAGAACGAGAGAGAAAGGGGCAAGCAATGCCTTAGTATTATGAAAATACTAGGGGTGGTGGAAGGGGAGGAGGGTGGGGGGTGGGGGTGAGTGGGTGATGGGCACTGAGGGGGACACTTGATAGGATGAGCACTGGGTGTTATTCTGTATGTTGGTAAATTGAACACCAATAAAAATTATTTTATTAAAAAAAAAAAGAAAATAGTTTTGATCTGTGGGCCCCCAGAAAGCGTTTTGAGGACCACAATGTTTCCTGGACTATATTTTAAGAACTATTTTAGAGGTTCACACTGTTTAAATAATAAGAGTGATTTAATTCATAACATTTTCTTCTTCGCCTTGAATGTTATAAAGTTCATAACTAGGTTTACTAATCAGTTCAGGTCAGGAATTATAGCCTGCCGTCTTTTATCACTCTGTTCAATCACAAGCTGTTTGCTACATAGTTTTTACTTCTTTTTTAGTGTTAATGGCTTTTGGTCATTTTGTTGTTGTTAAAGATTTTATTTATTTATTTGACAGAGAGAGATAGAGAGCACAAGCAGGGGGAGCACTAGGCAGAGTGAGAGGGAGAAGCAGGCTCCCTGCTGAGCAGAGAGTCCTATGGGGAAGGCTTGATCCCAGGACCTCGAGGTCATGACCTGAGCCAAAGGCAGACATCCAACTGACTGAGCCACCCAGGTGCTCCTTCTTCTGTGTTTTTATTAGTTGCTTCTAATCCTTCTTGGAAATAGGTTTGGGTTTTTAAGCACATGTATATGTGCATTTACATATCTTGACACACAGAAGTTTAAAATTACACTAGCTAACTAGCACACGTCAACAGGAAGAAAATATATATGATAGTCACATAAAAGATCAAGATGTTTGTTTGACGGGCTTTCTTAATAGAGCCCAGAGGATAGGAGTGGAATCTCCAGGAAACTGCTATCTAAATGGCTTCAGCTCTATGATAGACAATTTATCCCTCAAGAAATTAGGCTCCAGGGCAGCCAGGGTGGCTCAGCGGTTTAGTGCCGCCTTCAGTCCAGGGCCTGATCCTGGAGACCCAAGATCAAGTCCCACGTTGGGCTCCCTGTGTGGAGCCTGCTTCTCCCTCTGCCTGTGTCTCTGCCTCTCTCTCTCTCTGTGTCTCTCATGAATGAATAAATAAAATCTTAAAAAAAAAAAAAAGGAAATAAATAAGTAAATTAGGCTCCAGTGTCTGAATTGTGCCTCAAAACTCCCACCTGCACCTGCACCAGTCACTTCTTCTATATCAATAACTAATTTGAAGTCTAGGATAGTCGCACTTTTTTTTTTAAAGATTTTATTTAAAGATTTTATTTTTATTTTAAAGATTTCATTTCCCTTGCTGCCTAACCCAGCTGAGCTGATCACTGGCAACCAAGGTCTCAAACTTGTCTCAACCAAGGTCTTAACTGAGGCCAAGAGAGAGCCAGAGCCATCTGTGAGGTGTTTTTCTCTGTACAGCCTGGTCCCATGAAGGATCCTGGAGAGCATTGTAGGTCCTAAATATGCATGGACTCTCTGAGGGCTTTTATCAGGCAAAAACCTCTGTTGTGTCCGAGGCCAATTAGATTAGGAAATCGCATTTCCTCTGGCTTTCCATCCCCAGAGGGTAAATGTACAGATGATTGGAGCTGGCAATTGACTTCGTGGGGTAGTTTTTGCTGAGGGCACATACCCAGGGACTTGAGTGACAGAAATCCCCAGGTGCCAGGGAGAAGACTGGCAATTACGCTTCTGAGCACCTGCCTGTTGTTCCCAAAGCACTGACCCTCCGTGACTGGCAGGGCGACCCACTTTTAACCGTGCCAATTTTTAGCAGCTGGAAACAACGAAGGGAGAGATAAAGATCCTGGAGGACTGATTTCTCCTTACCTGTTTTCTGAAGTCGTGAGATAACGTGTGACTAGCAGGCCGGCAAGGATGTGGTGTGACATCCACGGAAAGTCAGCGCCACTGCCGCCTTGGAGGGGCTGCGTGATGGTGGGGTGGTCCACTCACTTCTCAGGGCCGAAGGTTTGCAGATGCGGGATGAGAAGATAGGACTCGATGGTCTTTAATATGCCTTTCATCTTCAACTTTCTACAGTCTTTGTGAGCTAGAAAGATTTACACAGAACTTCATCTTGATTTTATTACTTGTAGTTCATCTTCTTGTGACAGAGCCAGCGGCAGCCTGTGCGTGTGGAAGTAAGTGGCTCTCTCTCTGGCATGATTTAAGAGGTGCTGAAAGCCCGGAGTACCTCCCTCACTGTTCTGCCACTGCAAAGGCCTGAAGCTCCCGGGCCTCAGAGCCAGACCTGGGATCCAAGCCTTGTTTGTTGATGGTCTCAGTCAAATGGCAAACACATGCCCACTGTTTCTCACTGAGCACATAAGCCTGGACTTGCCTCCAGATTCCCTAGGAATGATACCAGGAATGGTATCCAGCAGAGGTACAACTGCCAGGAGAGGTCTGGGGCCCAGGGCATCCCAGTGGCTGACAGGCCTCACCGGCAGAGTCTGCAGGGTGGCCAAGGGCCAGATGAACAACTTGAGTCTTAGTCAACTGTATTTGCATAGGGTGGTGGCCTGTCAGCTTTGGGCACTGCCCTAGGCCTTGCTTCATTTTGATTTGCCTGATTCTCTTTCTCTTCCTGCAGGAAGGAGGAGGTTCTCTGACCAGTTTCCATGGCTCCCTCCTCAGTACCAGAAAGCAGGACATTAGGCCCCTGTAGGAGGAGAAGGTCCTTAGAGGCAGCCCCCTCAGTTGCATCTTCTACCATGGAGTCTGACATGACAAAAAGATTAGGGATAGTTGGCCACCTTGGAGAAAATGGCCTGATTCTGTTGTGGAGCAGCTGCTGGGACCAGAAGGCCCTTCCATCCATAGCGGGGATTCGTGACTACTCTTAGAGATGGCAGGCAGAACCATTTACTTTCTTCACTCCATTGTTCGCCTAAGGAACCTCAGGCCTACAGCCTCACTACCCACCACCAAAAACAAGGCTTGGGTATCAGGTTGTATGTTGTCGACCTCTTTCTGGTGGCTTTGATTCTTAACCTATAAAAATGGAGAAAGGGTAACCAGGAGAACTTCCTAGCACTCCTGTGGGGGATTTATTTATCAATATGGTAGCTGTACGAAGTTTAGAAATAAATGAACCATCAGATGGCACCCTGAGGTATTCCACGACACAGCATTTTAAACACAAATTCCCTCTGCACTCCATTAGAACATGTGTAGAACATTATATTTAACAGCCAGTCTTCCCACTGACTTTCTTAGAAGGCTGGGCTTGTCAAAACTTTATCTTATTTCCTTTTTTTCTTTTTAAAGATTTGATTTATTCATGAGAGACAGAGAGAGAGAGAGGCAGAGACATAGGCAGAGGGAGAAGCAGCCTCCATTCAGGGAGCCCGCTGTGGGACTCAATCCTGGGAGTCCAGGATTACACCCCTGAGCCGAAGGCAGATGCCCAACTGCTGAGCCACATATCTCATTTTCTTTAAAAGATTTTATTTATGTATTTATTTGAGAGACAGAGAGAGACAACACAAGCGAGGGGAGGAGGGACAGGCAGAGAGACAAGTAGACTCCTCCCTGAGCAGGGAGCCTGACTCAGGACTCCATCCTAGGACCCTGAGATCATGACCTGAGCCAAAGGCAGATGCTTAACCCACTGAGACTTTATCTCATTTTTGGGTGAGGATTAGGGTGTGTTCTGGTGACACATGAGTATATAGATGTCAACTAGTAATGAAAATATATCTGAAGCATAAAACATCCTGCATGGTATCTTGAAACATTCTGAAAACAAAACAAAACAAAACAAAACACAAAATCATCAGAGGAGCCTAACAGAAACAAGTGTGTTTTATATTTAAACAGGAAAGGAACACACATACGTTCTGAACCACAAATATCCCATCACCCTCACCACTCAGGTCTCCCTGGTCTCCAGAGTAAGTCACCCCGTTGCATACCATAGGAATAGGAACAGAGAATCCCAGTTTTCCCCGAGGTGTTCTTCACAGTCCAGTGGAGATTCTGGATGTACTGCAAGGGCCCCATTAAACCTCAGTTTCACTTGTCTTGTTGGTCTACCCCTCCTCACTACTATTTATTTCCTTTGCAGCAGAATGGTTATTTGGGGGAGAGCAAAAAAAACTATGGGATAGTCCAGTACTTTTGCTTTGGGATGCCAGCCTAGGGCCCAAGGAATTTCCCTAATGAGCCCTAAGGAGATTTGGGTTAACTAGAGATAATAGCTCTATAAGTACCCTTATAGAGCTCTGGAGAGAGGCTAGGAATTCAGAGATTCCTGCTAATGAAAGGCCTCAGGAACATCCCTTGGGGGGAAAAGATGCCCTCATTATGTCCGTTGTGAAACACAAGTCTGGAAGAACTGTGAGCAGGTACCTACCTGCAGAGCTACCTGACTGTCCTCCAAACCAGGCGTCAGTTCAAACTGTGTTCAAGCCGAACACCAGCTTATACTAAGTCAGGTTTTGAGTCTGGGAGTCAGATACAGATTTGAGTCTTGGGTCTGCCGCTAAGACCTGTGTGGTCATGGCCAAATCTCTTAGCCTACCCTGGCCTCAGTGTCCCGATGTGCTAAACGCAAGATCAAAGAGACCTACGCGACCGACTGAACTGGATGGGGATGGGAGGCTGGGGGAAACAAGACCCTGTGGCCACCATTTCTGGTGGCGGAAATGCCACACTGTCCTTCTGTGGGATTCTGCTGTCCAGGCCACCTTATCTTTACATCTACCTACCCCCCCCCCCAGGTGTCCAAATATGAAATTCCGCTCTAAAGGGTCCGGTCTAGAGCACACCAGGACCATCTTGCTCCCCCTGTTCTCTTGCCTCCCCGGGCCTCTCTCTCTCAGTCCTCTCCTGGGTCCTCATTTCTCTCTAAAACCAAAAGTACTGCTGCGCTTTGATCCGTGCGAAACTTCCAGAGCAGAACCGTCGTTCATCTGAGAAGAGCCGGGCGCTGCCCTTGGGGCTGGGACCCCCGCCCCACAGAAGCTCAGAGTTTTGCGGGCGCAAACGCCAAGGCTGCCTGGGGCTCCAGGCCACCCCGCGGTGGAGCTGCCTGTAAACCTTCTCCTCGGATTTCGTGACTGAGCCCTGAAACCACATTCTGCCCAAATCTGGGTTTCCCGAAATGAGGGAGGCGGCCCCCAGGGGAGAAGGGAGGAGAGGGAGGGGCAGGAGGTGGGGGCAATGAGGTGGGAGGTGAGAGGGGGAGGGGCGCAGGGCAGGAGCAGACGCGTGGGGGAGGGGAGGGGAGGAGGAGAAGGAGAAGGAGAGGGGTGGGAGTCCGGGGGTTTGGAAGGAGGGGAGGGGGGTAGGAAGAATGGATGCATCAGAAGAGGGGTTGAACCGACGTGGAGGAAGGAAGGGTTGGAGGAGGTGGGAGAGGGAAGAAGGAAGTGGGAGAAGTGGGAGAGAGAAAGTGGGAGGGGGAGGAAGGTGGCAGGAAGTGGGGGCAAAGGTGGAGGAAGGGGGGTGGGAGGAGATGGGAGGCAGGGGAAGTGAGAAGGGGAGGAGGGGCTGGAGAGGGAAGAGGAAGGGAGAAGGGGGAGGAGGTAGGGGAGGGAAGAAGTGAGGGGAAGGAGGTATGGGGGAGGAAGAAAGGGCAGGAGACAGGAAGAAGGGGTGAGTAAGAAGAGGGTGGGGAGGATGAAGTGGAGGTAAGAGGACGTGGGAAGGAAGGGGTGCAGGAGGAGGTGGCAGAGGGAAGAAGTGAAGGACGGAGGTGAGCGGCGGGGGAGGGGCGGAGGCGGAGGAAGCGGGTAGGAGGAGGCGGGAGGGAGAAGTGAGGAGAAGGGGGAGACGCGGAGGGGAGGTCGCGGGTGGGCGGCGGTGGGAGCCGGGGGCGGGGGAAGAAGGGGTGAGTAAGAGCGGGGGGGCGGGGCGGGGGTGGAGGGAGGAGGAGCGCGCGCGGGCCGAGGGCGCAGAGCCGGCGGGGGCTGGAGGCCCGGCGCCCGGCGCGAGCCCTGCTGCCGGCAGCGAGGCGCTTCGGGAACCCGGGCGCGCCGAGCAAGTCCCCTAGTTTCTCCAACGCCGGCGGCCGCGGGCCGGGGAGCGCCGCGGAGCTCTCGGGCAGCAGCCGGAGCCCCGCCCCGCCCGCCCGGTGCAGCCCCGCCCGGTGCAGCCCCGCCCGGTGCAGCCCCGCCCGGTGCAGCCCCGCCGGTGGTAGGGGGGCGGCGGGGCGGGCGGGGCGCTGCCCTGTGGCCGGGCCCGCGCGGCTCCGGGAACTCGGCGCCGTCACGCTTCCGGGAGAGACGAGGCTTTTCTGCTCAGAAATCCGCCCGACTCCTCTGATGCGCTTTGCTTTTGCAGTGGAAAACTACAATAATAATTGAAAAAACAAAAACAGAAACAAAAAAGAACAAAAAACCCCCCAAACATAGCCATGAAAATAAGTGAAATTAGAACCTGCCGACTTCACTCCCTGGAGGCTTTCTGTGGGGTCTTGAGACTAGGAATCTTTGCGGGTCATCCTTGGAAGTGCCTTTCTCATCTGTCCACACTGATGCTCGCGCCTCTGTACTGCCTTTAACATCCTTTGACTGGTGACGTTGTGACGCTGTATTAACTTAGTGATGGTTTCTGCCTGGGTCCGTTAACGTCGCCTCACTTGATAACCTGAAATAAATGTCTACACGTTGCAAACCTGAAGACACCGAAGGAGAGGTATCTTTTTAACCCTGCGGTAAAATAGATTAAGAAAAAAAATCCCCAATATCGGAAGAGTGGAGTATTATTTAGACCATGGATATGTTAGAAACAACAAAAGCTCGTTGGCTTGTTTATTGTCATTCGTAAGTTAGCGCTATGGAATCATTAAATAATAATAGGGATGAAAACTCAGTTATTGCAAACTTGCTGTTTTAGAACATATATCCTACGTAGTAAATCACTCGTTATTAGGTCTTTGGGTGTGGGAGAGAATTTCTGCTCTGAAACAGGGCTCACTTTGGTACCGAGAAGTTCCACTTGAGAAATCCACAAATGCAATTATTAGAAAGCAGATGCAGTATGGAGTGCTTACTAAACGGAAAGTTCTTCCCCCAGAGTTTACTCCATTTTCCTTTAAAACGTATTGGAAAAGCAGGGGATCACAAATTTAAAATTGGTCAATGCTAATCGATGGTCACTCCCAAACCGGAATAGTAAGGTTTTCACCTCCAGGATGGTAAGTTAATAGGTCCAGTTCAATTTACAAAAATTTGGCCTTTGGGCCATATCTGAGACATCTGTATAAAATCAAAAGATGATGCAATGCAGGTTTTATCAAATTAAACCAGAAGTAGTGATAGGATATAGCTTCTTGTAAGCAGAATGCATGGACACATGTCTCTGTTCTAAAGCATTTTACACTAAATAGTATCCCAGTTGTTCTATGCACCTTAATTCCCTGGGATTTGTATACTCCAAAGTAGAGATTTTGTTTTCCAGACCTGTTTGACTTTTGAGATGTATTTTAAACTTTTTTTTTTAAGATTTTATTTATTCGTGAGAGACACATAGAGAGAGGCAGAGACACAGGCAAAGGGAGAAGCAGGCTCCATGCAGGGAGTCGGATGTGGGACTCGATCCCAGGACTTGATCCCTGGACCCCAGGATCTTGCCCTGGGAGGAACAGGCACTAAACCACTGAGCCACCCAGGGATCCCTATGTTTTAAACTTTTGAATTAGTTATCTATATTTAAAAATCAGGATATTTCACATGCAAAGCTGGACTTTTGGCGTTTCTTTAAAATATGAGACCTGGCCACTGGAGAGGGCTGGTTGGCTGGAGCCCAGCAATATATGACTCAAATCTTCATTTCTAGAAATTTATCTTGGCGGATTCATCCAATCAGTAACAGATTCTATGTACATTTCTTAAAGACAGGCACTACAGAATGTCCCAGTTCACTCAATTTTGCCTTTCCAAAAGTTGCAGCAAGACGTAGGGGAGCATGTGATCTCAGAAATTAAACATGATTTGGAATCCCACTAAGGACTTGTGCAATGTTAGGCAAGTTATTTGTTGTTCTTAAGCTTGTTTCTTTAAAAATAGATGTAATGAAACTACCACCTTGGATTTTTGAATATTAAATTATTATATGTGACAGCATCTTGAATAGTACCTGGTCTACAGTAACCACCCAAAATATTAGTTTTCCTTGCCCTTGGGATTTCAGTTACTAATATAGGGACCTGAGAGAATCCTTATTAGATCTTTTTACTTGTCTACAAAATCCTACTTTAGTCGAATCCAAACTTTGTCATGCAGAAGATTTACCTGGGTACTTGCATAAGATGTTAGTTTCTGGGTCCCCCATCCAGGATTTTGATTGAAGAAGTCTTTTTTTTTTTTTTTTTCAAAAATTTAAAAAGATTTTATTTATTTATATGGGGGGAGGGAGCAGGGAACAGCAGAGGGAGAGGGAGAAGCAGGTTCCACACTGAGCAGGGAGCCCCACCCAGGGCTTGATAGCAGGACCTACGGATTATGACTTGAGCAGAAGGCAGATGCTTAACTAGCTGAGCCATTCAGGCACCACTGATTTGGGAAGTCTTAAATAGAGCCCTGGGGTTTCACATTTTGGTATTTAATTCTAGGCCTGGAGGTCTCAGACTTCACTCTGACAGTCTGAGATCTGGACTGGCTACGGTCATTCCATTGAAGGAGAAGGAGGGAACAAGGAGGGAACCCTGGGCCGATTTTCTGGCTGGTCCTGGCCAATATTCTAACCCTGAAGCTAAATCGCATGTTCTCTTTGGGTCCCTTATTGCCTTCTCATTAATTCCCAGACATTTACTGAGCACCTACTAGAAGTACACTTAGGTATATGATGAAGTACACTTAGGTATACAGTAGATGAAGTGGTTTCTGTGCAGGGATCTCAGGGAACTGAATACCAAGCTGGGGGCCTGGCACAGATTTCAGCCTTTCCGACCCATGCCATTCTTAACAACGACAGTCCTTTATACCATCACTGGCCTGTCCTCCCCTCACCTTGCATTATGCATTTTCATGTCACATTGCAGTGCTGTATATGTTACTGTATGTGGACGCTTAACATGGCGCTGCTTAGGTGATCACTAGATATTTGTGGAATTTCATTTCTTTGACAAGTCTATCTTCTGGAACTTAGATGTTCATTCAGTCATCAGATATTTGAGCGAGGAATTGTTCTAGAAGCTGGGGATGCGATTGTAAACAAAAATCAAAAATTCCTGTGCACATGGAACTTGTCTTCCAGTTGGGGAAGAGAGGCCATATAAACAACCTGTTTTGACTTCTTGTGTATTTGATTGCTGTCTGTAGCCTGAAATTTGCTGCAATCTTGTTTGTTTTGACTCCTACCTTAGTTCCTTGCCAGATGGACTTCTTGCCCAACTCTGCTCTACACAAGCCTTGCCCTGTGGCTGGAGAGCTTTCAGATATCCTATTGCATTTTGAATCAAAGTGTCTGCATCTCCTCTAGGCTTTAACCAAGATCGACCATTCATTTCCAAACACCAGAAGCTTCCACAACAGGCTATTTTTTTTTTAAATGCAGCTAATGCAGCTTGTATGTTCTCTCTTCACAGAATATTAAGGAAAGTCGTGACAGAAGCTAAGTGACTCCACAGTCTCTCATTTATTTTGTTCTGTTGCAATATTGCTTTCTTTTTAAGTTTCTTAGCTATTACACCAAAAATAAAAATGACTCCACTTTGCATGCATATTCTGTAACTTATTTTGAGTAGTACTTTTCATAATTTATCAGTAAAAGATAATCTTACCTTTAAATATGTGATTTGGGGGGGACATATGTTTTGCTGCATTCCTCTTGCACTTTGTGTTTCTCTGGGTCTAATACTGGTTTTAGAGAAATACAAGTCTAATTTCATCACAAAAATGAGAGGGGATTTCAGTTTTCCAAATACTCTATGAAGTGTGCTACATCTGAAAATTCAGGTAAGGAGTGTAATTTTAATTTCTTCTCTGAAGGGGCAACTTTTTTTTTTTAAGATTTTATTTATTTATTCATGAGAGACACGGAGAGAGAGGCAGAGACATTGAAAGAGGGAGAAGCAGGCTCCCTGCAGGGAGCCCGATGAGGGACTTGATCTCAGGACCCCAGGATCACGACCTGAGCCGAAGGCAGATGCTTAACCGACTGAGCCACCCAGATGTTCTAAAAGTTGCCCCTGCTCAGTGGAGAGTCTGCTTCTCCCTCTCCCTCTGTGCTCTCTCTCTCTCATGTAAATAAATAAAATATAAAAAAATAAATAAAGAGGCAACCTTTTTGTGACAATGCCCCCAAATATCTTCTTCCTATCTCTTTGCATGGGTATATTTGTATATTTGACCTGTCTGTTCTCATCTTCGGCTCTCAGTTACATGACTTTTATCATTTTCCAAGTCTATATGATTTCCTGTTGAGAAATACAAACTGGGTTAATGGAAATTCTTTGAGGAACAAATTCACCAAGGATTTCACTTTTGGCTTTGAAGTACAATACAAGATAAGCGATTTAATTTGGACGAAGCATTAGTCTTCAGTCAACTGGTGACTATGCAGGTAATGTTAAGATAGGATGAACCACAGATGGTCACTCTAAAAAGCTTGCAGGTTGCTGTGCTGAGCCCAAGTTCAAACTGCTAATTTGAACTTAATTTGAGAGTCTGTGCACATGCACCATTGAGAGTTGCCTTTGGTAGATGGAACTACCCATCAGAGCAATTGGAGTTTTAAAAACAGTAAGCTCTGGCTACTCTGATAACGATGAGAATTCAGACATCATGATATCGACACACGGTCCAACCAGAACCCGGGGTTTACTTAGAGAACCTGAAAGAAAAGAAATTATGTGCTCCATGCCTTTCTATTCCTTTTTTTTTTTTTTAAATCCCCTGGGCATGAAGGGTTGAGAGGTGATGTGGAGTAAAGGTGAAAAATCTGAACCTGGATCTGTACCAGCCACCACTGTGAGAAATCCACTTTTGTATTAACTGATATTTCCCCTCACTGAACTGACACTTAGTGATTAGAAGACCTGAAATGCACACCGTGACCTGGATGTCTTTGTTTAAGGCCAAAGATGGAGACAACAGGAGATGGGGTGCAAGGGGCTCAGATGGCTTTGGTAAAGGGAACAAATGCAAACCTCACAGACCAAAAAAAGTAGTGTCTCTCGCTCCAGGTTTTGCTAGGCGGCTCTGCAAGGCTGTATTTTTTAGCATACCTAGGCTTTCATTCTCCTTAATGACATTTTCATGCCCCCCTTCCCCGCCCAGTACCTCTCCAGTAAAATCTTTAACAGGCACCCTGGGACTCCTGCCTTTCCCTTTAGAAATTGGCGATAAGATTTCTCGTATAGTACAGATACATACAGATCTGTTCCCTCTCCTGCTTTTATGATATTATTTTAGAAATTGAGCTGTTAAAGGTTTTGTTTGAACACAGTTTTTGAACAAGAACTTTAATTAAGGGATCAAAAGGCTTATGCTCATGCTTTTTAATAACTGAAACCAGTTTCTATAATTTTTTATATCTAAAATCTATGGAAATGATCATCAGCCTAGCTTAGTTTACTTTCAACTTGTAAAGAAACTTTTCCTTCAAGCTCCTCCTTTTTACATCCAGTAGAACCAGCTCTTGTGATTATCATAAGCTAGAAGAAACCCATACCTCTCAGTAAGCAACGTTAAGTTGCCACGTTGCCAGGGACTCTAGGGATTTTCTTCTTTGGTCATTGTCATAGCCAATTTCTTCTTGAAAGACATGTCATGTCATTGCCATATTCAGTGGCTAAGAGTTTTCTGGTTACATTACTAAACTTTTGACTGTCTTAGAATTTAATTTGCTCAATAAGATGGCCAAAGAAACCCACAGATGACTACATATACTAATACATATGAAATAAATGACACATGCCAACTGGGAAAGGTGAGCTGCTCCTCCTGTTGGTTTGGGGGAATGTGTGTGAGTTGCTTTGTTTTTGTTTTGGGGGGCGAGGTCCACTGGTGTGGGTAGATTTCCAGACTACCCAAGAGAACCTAATTGGGAAACTCATAGCAGTCCCAGAGAGGAGTACTACAGCAGGCTGGAGAGGGAGCTAGAAAAAGATTGGATGGTTGAAGGAACTGGAATTGTTTAGCATGCAAAGGGTAAAGTAGGGGTAAGAGAACTGTGTCCCACTAGAAGTGCAAATTCAGAGAAAACACGAATTTTAACCACAGCTGAACATAAAGGGAGAAACTTTAAATTTAGAACCAAGCATTGCTATGAGTTGATTTCTTGACATAAACTGACCTAAGGGTGGTATCCCAAACTGCTGGAGTGTGGAGGAAAGGTGTTAAATTGCCTTTTGTGTTCTCTATTCTTTTGTCTGTAGTATAAGCATCTAGGTAAATACCAAAAAAGTGGCTACCAGATACCTGGAAAGTCAGCTTTCGCCCAGACATTAAAAAAAATTGTAAAATGTCAAGTGGGCTCAGATGTGAGTCTTGCCATTTGGGGTGCTTTGCTCACAGTTGACTGTTGGGATGGGGATGGGGTAAGTCATGAGAGTGGAGAGCTACTCCGTGAAATCAACTTCTAAAGCTTGAGACATCTTTCTTTTTCTTTTTTTTAAAGATTTTATTTATTTATTCATGAGAGACACACACAGAGAGAGGCAGAGACACAGGCAGAGGGAGAAGCAAGCTCCGTGCAGGGAGTCCGATGCAGGACTCGATCCCGGGACTGCAGGATCCTGTCCTGGGCCAAAGGCAGACACTCAACCGCTGAGCCATCCAGGCGTCCCAAGACATCTTTCAAATAGACTTTTCCAACTTAATCAAAACCAACTATAGATTTATCATGAGAGAAGCTTTTTACAAACTTTTTGGATATATTTTTATTTTCACTTTGTTGACTTGGAATAATGAGTAAAAATGACACTTCATTTGCTCGCCTGAAACTAGATGTTGACCATTTAGAAACACAGCCTAAGAGACTTCCAAAATGAGTAAATCTCTCCTGTTGTTTAAATGGCCAGCCTTTCAGACTGATTAAGAAAGTGCCTAGGCAGGTATTCTGAGTCACTGTGTGATTCTGGACATGTCCACTGACCTCTCTCCAGGCTTAAGTGAAGTTAATGTTTTTCCTCCCACCAACTCACACTGGTGCCTTTGGGTCGGAAAAAATGAATGTGGCAAAGTTCAGTGCAGATTTTTTAAATGCCACAGGAAAAATCAGGTAAAAAAACACTTCTTTTTGTGAAATGTAGCTGCTGTGTGAAAGACACATGGCACACAGGCTTCTTGGCTCAGGAACAAAAATATCCATCTCTCTATAACTCAAAACCAAAGGTAGAAAAACACCATGGAAGATTTTAAGAAAGGAAGCAGAGTGTTCTTTTTAGGCCTACGAGGCAAATCCTGTTCTTTTCTCGTGTCTCTGGGAAAGAAAATGTGGTCAACATAAAGATGTTTTATTGCTGATGCTTACATAAAGAGACCTCAGTGTTCAAATCTCAAAAACATGTCTTCAGATGCCAATTTCACCTCTCTGAAAATGAGCAGAACCGAGCTTTCCCTAGGGGAGGGTTAGTGGTGTAATTATAGGCATTGGGAGGGCGCCCAGGCTATGTCTTTCGTCCATTCTCAACTGTTGCTCCTTCCTTAAAACATACATATTCATGCCCCAGCGTGGTCTCTTGCCAGCGCTGACACACACATACTCTGTGCTGGAATGCCTTTCCCTATGAGTGGGCCACATGCACAAAATAGTTTTACAACACATGGCTGTCTGAATGGCCATCTTTCAAGCAGTATACACTCTGAACCATCTTCCACCACTTAATGGAGAAATTTAATCATAAGTCAGGCTGGCTGGGATTCCAATGACAGAGAGGCAAAGGCTTTATTAAAGAGGAATTGTTTAATTCTTTTTTTTAAATTTCTTTTTAAAAAAGATTTTATTTATCTATTTGACAGAGAGAACGAGAGCACAAGTAGGGAGAGCCGCAGGCAGAGGGAGAAACAGACTCTCACCCTCAGGGGGGAGGAGTCTGATGTGGGAGTCAATCCCAGGACCTTGGGATCATGACCTGAGCCAAAGGCATACGCCAACTGAGCCACCCAGGCAGCCCTGTTTAATTCTTTTTTTTTAGATTTGTTTATTTATTTAGAGAGAGAGAGAGAGTCCCAAGCAGACTCTGCACCAAGCACAGAGCCCAACTCAGGGCTCTATCCCAGGACACGGAGATCAAGACCTGAGCTGAAAGTAAAAGTTGGGTGCCTTAACTGACTGAGCCACTGGCACCCCAAAGAATTGTTTAAAAGGAAACAAGTGTTCATTTTTTTCTTCATGGGAACACCAGACTACGCAAAAACCTGCTAAGGTGAGAAACTTGGATGTGGGCTTTCCCATAGTTAGGTCTGAAAAAGGTAAGATGCTACAAGCAGCTGGTCAACTGGCCTCTATAATGAACAAAAGACAGAGGCCAGCATCTCAGAATAGCATAGCATTCTGAAGGAAGTTGAGGGGTGCAGGGATGCATTCTGAAGTCATCCACTGAAGTTCAAGGATGTCCCTTTAGGCATGGAAATGTGCTTTGTAGTGGCTACCAAAAGTGGACGGAAAAGTCTTGAAAAAATGTTTGTTTTTCTGGTTGTCTGGCTGGTTGGTTTCTTGGTCTCTCCAAAGTAGCCACCAGCCCATCAAGTTTGGGAAACCCAACTTCAGAGCATAAATGCCTGTCTTCAGGTGAAGCTACTCTTCTCTTCCTATGGAAAGTTTGGAGAACCAGAAATTTAATTTGCTTATTCTTTCATTAATTTGTCCAACTAACTGTATTGAGTACCTACAATGTACCAAGCAAGCACTGTGCTTCGTGCAGGAGATACAAATGTAAAGGAGACCAAATCCTGTGTTCAGGAACCTCCAGCCCCACTCCACTGTGGGTTCTGCCTGTGTGGATTTAAGCTAATTTCGCCATCTGGATCACGTATCCTGAACACTGGAATCAGGGACAAGTGATTTCTCCAACTAATCAATAATTCTCACTAAAAAGGCCATGTCTAGGGGTGCCTGGGTAGCTAAGTCAGTTAAGCATCCAACTCTTAGCTCAGCTCAGGCCCTTTTTTTTTTTAGCTCAGGTCTTGATCTCAGGGTCATAAGTCTAGGCCCCACATAGGGCTCCATGCTGGATGTGGAGCCTATCTAGATATAAGAAAGAGATTCCTGTGATCTGTTTCAAAGGCTTCATTTAAAAATACACTTGGAAAACAAAAGCCAAATAGTGGACGTTTTAATTCTAAAGTGAAGTGATGTGCACCCATATATCCTGGATATCGACAATAGGAGATCAGAAAAGGTGAGGTTAAAGGGATACTTGTTGGGGCCCCTTTGGTTCAATGATCTTAAATCATAATCCATCTTCTCAATATTTGAGAAGCTAACAAGGCTGTCACCCACAAGAGGCCAACGAGGCAAATCCAGCTGTAATGGCTTCACACAGACTCAGTGCAATTAGATAGACTTATTTTTTTAGAGGGAAAGAAATACCATACAGATGAGACTGAGCAGAGCCCGGATGTGGAGACAAAAGCCCAATGTTGGAATGACTCTTCTGGTACCAACTATGTGCTCCAGCAAGTCACCCTACCTCTTTGGGCCCCAGATTCCTCACTTGTAAGATGAAGACATTATGTTGGATGACATCTGATGGCTCTTCTTCTTCTTTTTTTTCTTTTTTAATTAATTTTTGTTTAGATGACATAAAATTCAACATTGGTTTCAGGAGTAGAGTTCAGTGGCTTGTTATTTACATATAATACCCGGTGCTCTTCCTAACAAGTGCCCTCTTTAATGCCCATCCCCCCTCCAGCCCATCCTCCACCCACCTGTCTCCATCTACCCTCAGTTTGTGCTCTATAGTTTCGGGTCTCTCATGATTTTTTGTTGTTGTTGTTGTTATTTTTTTAAGATTTTATTTATTTATTCATGAAAGACACAGAGAGAGAGGCAGAGACACAGGCAGAGGGAGAAGCAGGCTCCATGCAGGGAGCCTGATGTGGGCCTCAATTCCAGGACTCCAGGATCACGTCCCAGGGCAAAGGCAGATGCTGTACCGCTAAGCTACGCAGGCATCCCTCATTATTTGTTTCTGAAGGCCCTTCTGATCCTAATGTTTTATTATTCTGTGATTAAGGTGGCACTGGGCAGCCTGTTTCACGATTTAAATTCATTGATTTGGTGTTTCCTCAATGGCCAGAGTTGCTTCACTGCTCTGATTAGAATAATTGTGGCAAGTCTTCTGGGTTAATAATTCACTGAAATAAATGAGCCATTTCACACCTCTGCTGGTGTTCTCCTTTCCAACTTGCAACAGGAAAACAAATAGCGAATGGCAATGAATTAATTCACAAGCAAAGATTATTTTTGGCAATTACAAAAGTTAGGCACTTCTCTGTTTATACATACCTGTTATATACATAAATCTGTGTGTACATTTATACATATGTACATACATGTTACCATTTGTCATTAATTGTGAATATCCCAAATAATAAAATTACAATAGCTAACATTGTGTTTATTGAGCACATATTATGTGCCAAGCACTGTTAAAGGCTTTATTTACATTATCAGTAACTTTTTAAAATGAATTTCTTCTACTTCCATCTTAACATCCACAATTGATTTCTCAAAATATGGAGGTTTATAAAGTTTACTGTAGACATCTTGTCTGGCAGGCATAACTGTTAGAATGTGGGAAATAATATTTCAAAAAAAGCACCCTCAATTTTTCTGATCTTTGGTTAAAGCCCTCTTTAGAAATGCATGCATTTGATCATGTTCATATTGAGGGGCAGGGGTTTTTTTCTCCAAAAACTCTCCTGTTTTGGAGAGAGAGGGAAAATCTTAGAGTTTCTGGAAGATGGGAGACACAGCCATCTCTAGTGAGATAAAAAAAAATTAATAAGTCAATAAGGCTCAAGGAAATATTCCCTGGCAACAAGGATTATATTTGATAAGTCACTATGATATTTGAATCGCATATTCTGGAAACAGTTATAGAATACATTTTCACACAACCGAGACAATTCAGGTGTACTTCTTTCAGTCTGGGGCTTGACAAATTCCATATGGTGTCCTGAAATGTCATAGGATCACTGATTTCCACATGCTTTGCTCATGTAACACTCCCGGTTGATAAACATAAAGTAGCAGAAGGGACATGGTTTATGTTATGATGACTAAAATTCTACATGTTTCCCCAAAATGTACAAATATAAAATATGCTGGGTTCTACTCATGTGCTTGCATATGGAAAACAAATAAAAACTGTTTACTTTGGCTACAACAAATGTCCTTTTCTTGCTTTGTGGCTTTTGATATTCTTTAGCCAAATCAAACATGCTGCTTCTCAAGATACCAGGATCTGTATTTAATACAATAATGAGTTTCTCGCTCCCAGCCTCCCTTCTCTCTCTCTTTTTTTATGACTCCATTGTTAAATAAGAAATGGATAATGTCAGCTTTCCCAATAGCACCAGTAGTATTTGTTGCTGTTTCATAAGTAATTTAGGAAAGCAACTAAAGCATAAAGAAGCTAAATTATTTATTACTGTATTCTCTACTGGATATCACTATAATCTTCAATATTAATGCCTTCCTTACAAGTGTAAGGTTGGAAAATTGAAGTCAGTGGGTTAAATTGATAAACTAAACAATTATGAAGTGTTTTCAGGTGCATAGTTGATTCTGCTTTTGTCATTAAATAGAAATAGCGCTTTGCTTAATGCGTGCATTATCTAAATATCTACCTAATATATGTTTATATATCCTTAACTGTTGTGATACCGTTTTTTAAGATTTTTATGTATGTATTCATGAGAGACACAGAGAGAGGCAGAGACATAGGCAGAGAGAGAAGCAGGCTCCCTTTGGGGAACCTGATGCCAGACTAGATCCCAGGACCCCAGGATCATGACCTCAGCTGAAGGTAAATGCTCAACCACTGAACCACCTGGGTGCCCCATGATACCTTCTTTAACTGATTCTCTTTGAAGGTCATAAGCAGCTCAATTCAGTTTCCTAAGTCAAGTGCAAACTTACCGATACCAATTCAGCGGCTAGTGTGGCCAGGATTAAGAAACCAGTTGTCGGGGGTCCCTGGGTGGCGCAGCGGTTTAGCGCCTGCCTTTGGCCCAGGGCGCGATCCTGGAGACCCGGGATCGAATCCCACGTCGGGCTCCCGGTGCATGGAGCCTGCTTCTCCCTCTGCCTGTGTCTCTGCCTCTCTCTCTCCCCCTGTGTGACTATCATAAATTAAAAAAAAAAAAAAAAAAAGAAACCAGTTGTCAGAACCCACCCTTGCCAGAGCTGATGATTCAGTTGGTTTATGGGTTAACTCAGGAACCATGATCTGGAGATCCTAGAGTTAGTAGAGAAGTGTTTGATGGGGATGTTGTCTGCAAGTTTATGCATGGGGCAGCCAGAGCAAACCAAAAGAGACAATAATCCTGATGTGTTGCTCTTCAACCAAACACGGAAGAGTTTAGGCAGGGGTCATTAGGGAAATAAATGGCCAAAAAAAGCATAGGAACTCCTTGCCTGGCTCAGTTATCATCTGTGGAGTTCTACGTAAAATCTGCACAGAGGGCTCACTTTGGCAGCACATATACTAAAATCGGAATGATACACGGAAGATTAGCACGGCCCTGCACAAGGATGATATGCAAATTTGTAATGTGTTCCATGTTTTTTAGAGCTTACTTAAAAAAAAAATCTGCATGAAGCTCTGATCTCCTACCTGCTTGCCCAGAGAACAGTTGTTTTCAAGGGGCATGGAAATATCACAGGTTTTCAAGCTAAAGCTTGAAGTCATTTTCATAAATGAGCATCACCTCTTCCCAATTTTTCTGGAATTAGCTACACTACCACCATCCTCCAGATTCTGGGGAAGTTTTTTGGACCCCGTCCCTTACCGTCCATTTCAGCTGCCACACTCTGCCCCAGTCTCCTAACTTCAACACCAGTAGGACCCCCTGCCCATGGTGTCCACCTTATCACTGTCCGTGGATCCCCTCCTGCTTGAGAATGCACAGTGGGCCTCTGCTTGCTTTAACAATTACATCCTCCTAATGACCCGTCACTGTCTCCAAAGGCTGAGCACCTGCTTCTTCTCTTCCTGAGCTAATCTATGTATCAGCCGCCTCTCTGCCTGGCTAATCCCGAGCCCAAACCTTACCTGTTGCTATTTGCCCCCCAGATTTACACCTCCTCCCCACCCCACCTGCGTCCTCAAGCCATGCCTGCTATTCCTTTCACATTTGAGAATATGTTGGTTATACACTTCTCCTCTTTGGGCCAGATCTGTGTTTAGGGCATGAGGTCTTGAGGGGCCCCTCAAATCCTGTTTTTGTGACTTCACACTGTGCAGGCGACTGACTGCTCTGTGAGGACCCTGTGAGCAGAGGAAGGCACACAACAATGAATGTTGGGTTGGTAGAGGCTGCTCTGGTGCTAAAGTGGTATTTGCTTTTCAGTATAGAACAACTTCAGTATTTTCCCTGCACACATTAAAAAAGAAAATGCTATATTGAAGCAAATGAGTATATCTGAAGTTTACATAGAGTGCTAATAGAAATGACTTTATTTTTTAAAAAGATTTATTATTTGTTTGTTTATTTAAGAGAGAGAGAGAGAGAGAGAGAGCACATGCACAGAGGGAGAGGGAGAAGCAGACTCCCTGGTGACCGGGAAACCCAATGCGGGGCTTCATCCCAGGACCCTGGGATCCTGACCTGAGCCAAAGGCAGATGCTTAACCAACTGAGCCACGCAGGTGCCCCAGGAATGACTTTTTAAATGGTGTTTGGAAATAAAATCTGAAAAGGCAAGAGAAAAATGAATGTGACAAGGAAGGGATATACATTTGCGATGGGAGATACCATGCTGCTCCTTCACACAGACACACACTAAGTGCTTTGGGGGAAGGATCAGAAAAGTCAAATTTGATAGCCCCCAAACAAGCACAGCTAACTCCAATAGGTTGATCCAAAGACAGCTCCCAACAGCCTGCTGGCCCTACCCCAATTAAAGTAACTTCCAGAAATAATTCTTCAAAACTGCATTATCTACACAGAGGATTCTTTACAAATAATCTATGTCAGGGTTTGATAATTTAGCCACGGGCCAGATCCAGCCCAGCTCTGGTTTTGGTAAGTAGTATTTTCTTGGAACACAGCCCTATCTGTTCGTTTTTGTATTGTCTGTGGATGCTTTCCATTACCATGGCAGAGTTGAGTGGTTGTGACGGAGATTCTGTGACCCACAAAATTAAAAAAAGGCTTTTTAGGGGGAACATTTGCTGATCCTTCACCTACACGATCTAAGGATACAGTAATTTGTCTAGAAGTGCCATTAACTTGGAAATGTAGGGGCACCTGGGAGGCTCAGTGGTGGATTATCTGCCTTTGGCTCAGATTGTGATCCTGGGGTCCTGGGATCAAGTCCAGCATCGGGCTTCCCATGGGGAGCCTGCTTCTCCCTCTGCCTGTGTCTCTGCCTCTCCCTCTGTATCGCTCATGAATAAATAAATAAATAAATAAATAAATAAATAAATAAATAAATCTTTAAAAAAGTTTAGAAATGTAATATGGTTGGATATATATTTTCTGAAATGAGGGAGTGAGCTGAGCTAGGCCTCCCATGTGTGCTTCCCCCCGAGGGGCAGATGTAGGGCCTAAAATCTGGCTGGCTGGCTGGCTAAGGGAGTAGTAACCTCTGGTCACCAAGTATAGTAGCCAACTTGTTCTGGTTTTCCAGGGACTATCATGACTTTAAAACTGAGTTCCATGTTCTGGGAAATCAGTCCTGGGTAAACCAGGAGCATCAGTCACCCTGACATACAGGGTGGGGTCTGGAACAGACAGACTTGGTTCAAATGTATTTTTGTGACTTCACGCTGTGCAGTTTTGAGCAAGTTAACTAATCTCTCTGAACTTCAATAACCCTATCCATGAATTGGGACTGATACAATCTGAGGAGTTGTTATAAAGGTTAAAGGAGATTATGTACAGAAAGAGTCTAGCACATAATAAGCACTTACTAAATATTCATACCGTTCCTACCCCTTTGACCACTATGAATTTTTTTTATTCACTCTTTAGCCAAAATTCTCTTTTTCATAAAACTATCAGAAGGGAAATTTTAAAAGACTTTTCTTATGTCCTCCAATTTCTAGTGACATCATTCCTGTGCATCCTACAAATAAATGCTCTCACAGACAAATAACTTGTTCCACTGTGGGAGAAGTAGTCCATATACAACACATTGCCTGATTTTTAACTCCATTGTTTTCTATTTTCAATATAAATGCTTAGAGACAAGTGGTTGTTGAATTTGGTTTTGTCCAACTGTGGGTATATCCCAGAGCGGTTTGGTCTGCCCAGCTAGTTCCAGAGATCATGATGCCACAGGTTCACAGCCAGATGCAAAACTTCTAGGTTCAGGGACTTTTTCGAATGTAGCATTTGGTGCCTGTAACGGAAAATGTTGACAGGATGTTGATAGAAGCTGTGAATGCTACCTCACTCATGATTCATCTGATGGATCAGTATGACCAAAGCGCTAAGTGGATCAACACGCTCATTAATTTTTTAAAGAGGTTAATAATAGGCAGCAGTGTGCAAATCCAATAGCAACCTAGAAGCCTTCAAAAGCCCCCAGGACGAGATCAAAGGGATGAGACAACATTAATCTTATTCCAACTATCAGCATTTTGATTTAACATCCAGTTGGTTAGCAAATGTGCAGGATGGAATTAAATAATGTGTACTCCTGTAGTGATTTATATTCTAAATTACACTTAAAATCCTAGGTCATCCCCAACAAATCCAATTTTCTTTAGGCTATGGCTACGAGAGTTTGAAAAATCAAATTTTTATTAAATGAATTGGTTAAATCAATCCAGAGCTATCAGCATTTTTATTTAATATCCAGTTTCTTATCAATGTATAGAATGGAATTAAATAATGTGAACTTCTATGGTAATGTATCATCTAAAAGGTTCCAAACATCCACTCAATCATAGCTGGTTTCCAGAAAATTCAATTTACTTGAGGCTATGACCATATAATTATAATGAATCAAACTTTTTACTGAATTAATTGGTCAAATCAGTCAAAACCTATGAATTCAGTGAAAAAATAAGTCAGATTGATTGGCTGATTTGAATGGCTAATGCAGCAAAATGAGTCACATTATTAGCTCAGAAGACATGCCATTTTAATTTGATTTAAACTATACACATCTGTGTGCCTCTTTGAGCAGGACAACACCGAAAAGTGCTGGTTTCCAAAGTTGGCTGTACATTAGAGTCACCTGCAGGAGCTTCCAAACCTTCTAAAGCCCAGGCCACACCAAGATCAATTAAGTCACGTCGGGCTCCCGGTGCATGGAGCCTGCTTCTCCCTCTGCCTCTCTCTCTCTCTCTCTCTCTCTCTGTGACTATCATAAAAATTTAAAAAAAAAATTTTTTTTTAAATTTTTAAATTAAGTCAGAATCTTGGAGATGAGACACAGGCATTGGGCCTTTATAAGCAACCTAGGTGATTGGGAAGGCCTGACATCAGGTTCAAATAAATAGGAATGAAGCCACTACAATATGTTTGGCCTTAAGGTGAAGCCTAAGTTGGAGAAGGAGAAAAGAATGGGACTAGGCTGTAATATAAGAGTATTTACTATAAGTTAATAATTTATTATATCATTAGTTGTTATTATTTTAAAAAGTAATAGCTAACTATTTGTTGAGTTCTAAACAAGCACCAAGCACCACGCCAAGGATTTTATGTGGATTTTTTTTTATGTGGATTTTTTTGCTAAATTCTCACACATGCCAGTGAAAGCTTATGAAATCATTACAATTATTATGCCCATTTTACAAGTAGGGAAATTGAGGAAGAAGAGGTCAAATAGTTGTCCAAGGATACCTAACTAGCACGTGGCCACGTGAGGGCTGGCGCAAAGCAGTGTGTGGCTGTACTTGAATTGTTTTTTTATTTTTATTTTTTTTTAAATTTTTTTATTTTATTTATTTATGATAGGCACACAGTGAGAGAGAGAGGCAGAGACACAGGCAGAGGGAGAAGCAGGCTCCATGCACTGGGAGCCCGAGGTGGGATTCGATCCCGGGTCTCCAGGATCACGCCCTGGGCCAAAGGCAGGCACTAAACCGCTGCGCCACCCAGGGATCCCTGAATTGTTTTTTAAAAACCAGTCACTTAAAACTCTGTTTCTTTAGGTCTTTGGACTCACTATCTTATCTCTTTGGCAGGGCATTGGGTTGTTTCACTTTTCTTCGTTTCTGGATTCCAAGGCCTTTCCGAGCAGCACACAAAAGCAATTTCTGATGCCCCTGGGAGAGAGGTAGGCCTGGCTTTATGGTTATAACAGGCAGAAGAGTTAATATTCCACATTACGATCTCCTGCTCTCTCAGGGGAGTTTTGGGCATACTTAAAGCACTCTTAGGCAGCATGTGGAAACCTGAAACAAACCTCCCACCTGGAGGAAACAGGCATATTTGCTAAGTGTGTTTAAAATTTAATTGAAAAAGAGTACTTCCCATTCACAGCAAATCTTGTTATTTCATAAAATCTTCTGTGGCAACTTGTCAACCTGCATGGTTTGTTTAAAAAGTTATTTGGAGTTTATTTTTTTTATTTTTTGAGGTAGTTGCCCTAAGTAACATGTATTAAATACCAGCATCTAAAAGCTTAATATTTAGATGATAAACATCACTGTTTTTTGTTGCATAATGAAAAAACAAAAGGAAGAAAGAGATATGAGAATACAATATAATGTCACGGTCATTTGCAGCAGCAGTTTCCTGTGACAATTACGAGGCTGTACACGAATTTCTGAATTCTGTCTTCTTTCTCCTTTTCATATAAAAGCTGAGAGGAGCTAAAACTGCCCTGAGAAGCTCCCCCAGGACCAAGGCCGACCGTCAGAGCAGAATCTGGGCCAATCTCGGCGGTTGTGTTTTTTCTTCAACCCACTTACCTCAGGAGAGCAGGATTTTTGCTCGGGGACACCCAGCACAGCCGGCATCCGGGCGGAGGGAGGGAGGGCCCTGCCCCCACGAGGCTGGGTGCACAGCACCCCCACCTCCCCGGGGGCTCCTGCTACCTGCCAAGGCACCTGGGCCTCACAAGGGCCCCGGGAAGCAGCGGTCCACATCCTCATGGAAGGGGAGGTCCCGCGAGGGGCGAGCATCCGCCTCCCAGCTCAGTGATGGCCGGCGTGGCCTCCAGCTTTGGGCAGACGCACACACCCGAGCCGATGCGCACCAACCTTGGAGATGGGTCAAGGCCCTGGGAACCAACTACGCTCCGGTCCCTGGGGGCCTCCTCACCCACTTTCCCCCGGGCAGGCTGGCGGGGCTGCAGGACTGGGCCCGTCTCTGCTGTGTGGGGCAGGCCGAGGGGTCTGCTTTCAACTCCTTTCACGCTTCCTTCCTTAAAGACAGAGGTAGTTCCTGGGGCACCCGGGTGGTTCAGTCGTCGGGCGGCTGCCTCTGGGTCAGGTCATGATCCAGGGTCCTGGGATCGAGTCCCACACCGGGCTCCAGTCCCGAAGCCTGCCTCTCTTCCAGTGCCTCTCAGGAATAAATAAATACAATCTAAAAAAATAAAAAAGATTTCTCATGGTGCCTTATAAATAATACTTGGATTTTTGAGTTTAGGAAGATGGCCTGAGGAGAATGTGGATCTTGAAACTGGCGGGAAATCTCAGGCGGGAAATCTTTTAAGGTGATAATGGAAAAAGACTGGCCGCGTCCTGAGGCAAGGCCCCGGCGCGAGAACAGAGGGTGCGGCTTGACCCCCGGTGCCTTCTCCTCAGTCGCGTCCCTTCGCCTGGTACAAAAGCCTGAATCATCTGTGCTGAGCGACCCCTGAGTGTGTGTTGAAGAGAAACAGGAGACGTCTCGGGGCGCACGTTTCCTCTCTTCTTGGCCCGCCTTCCATCATCACGCGCGCCCCAATGAGAAAAGCAAAGGCGCGGTGTGCGCGGGCGGGCGGCCCGGCTGCCGCAGGGCTCGGCGGGGCTGCGCGGCGGCGGCGGCGGCGGCGGCGCTGGCTCCCCTCGGGGCGGCCTCCTCCCGCGCCGCGGCCCTGCCGCCTGCCCCCGGCTCCCGAGCGCCGGCCGCGGAGGCCCCTCCCAGAGGGCGTGAGTGACCGGCGCGCGCAGTGAGGGGGCGGCGGGGAGGGGGCTGCGAAGGTGGGCCGGGCCTTCCCGGACCGGGGAAGGGCCTGGGGCAGCTGGGAACCGGGCCCCGACCCCGCACCCCCGGGGTCCTCACCGCGCCGACCCGAGAACTACTAGCGGAGTCTGAAGATGAATGAACTGACCTGACCCCCTGCTGTGGTCTCCCGAGAGCCCTTTCCAGACTCCAGGCAGCCCGCGCTATCATTCACCCGGAGCCCCCTTACCCTGTTTTATTATTTTCAGATGCCCTTAGCGGCATCAGAACTTCTCTTTCTTTCTTTCTTTTTTTAGATGTATTTACTTATTTATTCATGATAGATGTAGAGAGAGAAAGAGAGAGGCAGAGACACAGGAGGACGGAGAAGCAGGCTCCACACCAGGAGCCCGACGCGGGATTCGATCCCGGGACTCCAGGATCGCCCGGGGCCAGAGGCAGGCGCCAAACCGCTGAACCATCCAGGGATCCCCAGAACTTCTCTTTCTTATCTGTTTGCCTGTTCATCGTCTGTCTTGTCCACGGAACTGGAAGCTCATAGACGGTGGTGACGGAGGCACCTGGTCTGTTTCTTTCGTGCCAAACACAGTGCCTGGCTCCTTTGTAAATGAATGAACGGGACCCAAGGAGCCAGCTGCCTCCTAATCCACCAAGGAGTTGGATTTCTCAATTTCATATTGTAAGGAGGTGCTGTCAGAAACCTATGGAGAGCAACTAGATTTATTTGGCCATAAAAAAAATTCATTCTTTAGGGGCTTATATATTTTCCAACCCACACAATGGGATCTGACTAAATATGAGTGATCTTTTTTTTTTAAGATTTTATTTATTTATTCATGAGAGACACAGAGAGAAGGGAGAGACACAGGCAGAGGGAAGAGGGAGAAGCAGCCTCCATGCAGGGAGCCTGATGTGGGACTCGATCCTGGAACGCTGGGGTGTCACGCCCTGAGCTGAAGGCAGATGCTCAACCACTGAGCCACCCAGGCATTACAGTGACCTTTTTTTTTTTTTTTTTTTTTTAAGATTTTATTTATTTATTCATGAGAGACGCACAGAGAGAGGCAGAAACAGAAGCAGGCTCCCTCTGGGGAGCCTGATACAGGACTCGATCCCCTGACCCGGGATCATGACCTGAGCTGAAGACAGATGCTCAGCCACTGAGCCACCCAGACGTCCCAATATTAGTGATCTTTACAGTTTCTTTATGTGATGTGTGCCACTTGTTACTATTTAATATAATCTCACATCATTTTAAAAAGGTTAAATTCTAGGGAAACTAGAAAGTGACAATAATATATCAAAACTTTTTTTTAGAGTCTGTAAACAGATACTTTATTGACGTATTTAGAAAATTGGAGCCATAAGGAGAGGGCTGCACCCCTCAGAACCCCTGGCAACCCACAGGCGGTAGAAAGTCCCATATGTACTTTTTTGGCATGTACATAATCATTGAGAGGAAGACTTTCTCCTAAAAATTGATGAAAATAAATTTGAGAAAGACTCAATTCAATTCAATTCAGCGAATTTGACTTAGTGACAGATCCGACATAGTCTGTTGTATTTAATAAGAATTCAGCCCATGAAGGAAGATTTAATGACATTCATAAAATTACCTTTATTCATTAATGGAAAAGAAGGAGTCTTAACACTAAAAGCAAATGTTCTCTAAACTTAAATATTTTACACTCAATGAGAAAATCCACTGAAAAGAGAAGGCTTGTCAAAAGTGACAGTTATATCTGATGATGATGTCTGCAATTTGGAGATACTGTGAAAATTATATATGTTGGACGTAATAAGGTCTGTTCTTTCCAAGATCTCGGAGTTCACTACCTATTCCTCTGTAATTATAATGAATCGTCCCCAGTTTTTGCTAGCCTCTTCCCAAACCCTTCCAGGCAACTACACGGTAGAGCATGTCACCTTGCTTCTAGAAGTGACTTGTGTCTTGTTCAGTAATAGAACCAACATGTTAAAAGTTTGTAGTTTGCTAGAGTAGAAAGCAGAATATATTCATGTAGATGCTCTTCTTTACGAGCACCTACCCAGCTGAGCCAGCAGCCAACAAGACAGGAACTGTGCCAGCCCTCCTGGAACTGACAGCCCTACTTCAAAATGTTACCACACCATCTGAACAACGTCTCAATCAACTAAGTAATTTGAATTGCATTTTGACTCCCTCCCTGCTTTTTATTTTTATTTTTTAAAGATTTTATTTATGTATTCATGAGAGACGCAGAGAGAGAGAGAGAGAGTCAGAGACATAGGCAGAGGGAGAAGCAGGCTCCATGCGGGGAACCAGAGGTGCAACTCCATCCTGGGACCCCGGGATCACAACCTGAGCCAAAGGCAGATGATCAGTTGCTGAGCCTCCCAGGCATCCCTTACCCTGCTTTTAAAATAAAACTGGAAAATAGAAATCTAGTGCACAAGGATTTGCCTATAGATAGTGATCCAACACCTCTGGATTTTGGGAGTCCAGAATTTGGAGTGGGGGTGGGGTGAGGGGAATATGGCTACCACATCTATTGACCCCACTGGAGAAGTCTGTGGGTCATAGAGTTGTCCGAGGTTCTCATCAGCTCCCTCATTGCCCATGAGCACCTGTTTCTTTGGAGATGTGTGTCAGGAGAGTAAGGATCTGGATGGATCAGCAGAACCAAACTGAGTGGAAAGGAGAGACAGGGTTCAGTCTCATCACAGAATTTACAGGTCAGGGGACATTCTTTCACACCATGGACTTTCTCAAGGAAAAGATATTTGAGTGTTTGCCCTGTTTTGATCATTTTTTGTTAGAAGTCATACTAGATCAGTTCAAGTTAGCAAGGGGACACCTCTACAGAGTAAAATCATGCATACATTGATGGTACAACATCATGTACTTAAAGCAGCCCTAATTTTGGTGAATAGAATTTTAAATCCTTTTATAAAAAATTGGAAGACTTATTTGTACTGGGTGTGAGCTTAGATTGCAACTGTAATTTTGATCAGCTTTATTATGAGTGTATTTTGCTAATTTCTCTCTTAAAAATCTTCTTAAAAAAAAAAATCTTCTTCAGGCTTTCTCTTAACTCTCGAGTGGTGCCAGAAGGGTATTATTTTACATGTCTAGCTAAAATTGGGTCCTGGAAAAGAATCTAGAGTAGATGATGATGATGGTCATCTGACAATTTATGTTACTTACCTGCCTGCCTTCCTCCCTGGAATTAAGAGACCAGAAACTTTATAATAGAAATCCACATTTCTGAGCCCTCAAGAGGAAAAATAACAGTTTTAGGAATTTCTTTGTACTTCTGAAAACCGGTAGAAGCTACTCCTGGAAGTCTACTCCAGTGAAATCCCAACATGCTGCACCTAGCAGCAGGTTGCCTACCTCTAGAGAACATGATTCCAGATTTTCTTTCCCTGGAACATGGCTCCAAAGGGGCTGTTCCATCACAAAGGAAATGCTTTGCCTGGGTGCTCAGTAAGTCTTGTTCATCAAGGAAATGCTAACAGTTGTAGAAAACGTTCCCTGGAACAGGTCCTCCAGACCCAGTTACATGGGAGGTCCTGTTGGAGCTGAGGAAGTTACCCTGCATCTGTCATCATCCCTCCCGTGTGCTGTCCCCTAGCCTGCCAAAGCATGACTAGACCATCACCAAACTCCTACATCATATCACAGGCTCCTGGGCAAGTCCATGTAGTTATCACTTGCTTTACTCTTGTTTACGGGTTTAAATGAAAAGAAGAAAAGTCACATATTAAACTCTCACATGAGCGTTTATGCATTCTTTTTTTTCATCTTTTCATCCTATTTGATGGTGGAGGCATGAGAGCTAGTAAAGATATATTTTGAGATTTGTCTTTGTACCAGAAGTTTCTTAATACTTTTTCCCATTAAAAGAAGAGATATTTATAATAACACAAAACAGAAATGTTCTTATGATTTTAGTGAGGTTTTATTTTAAAAAAATTTTTTTAAAGATTTTATTTTTTCATGAGAGACACAGAGAAGAGAGGCAGAAACACAGGCAGAGGGAGAAGCAGGCTCCCTGTGGGAAGCCCGATGAGGGACTCAATCCTGGAACTCCTGAGCCAAAGGCAGATAGATGCTCAACCACTAGGTTGAGGTGCTCAAGCCACCCAGGCACCCCTTTAGTGAGGTTTTAAACAGTATTATTATTAACAACCTACTAAGACTGCCTGGTCTTAAAGGTGAGAAAAAATTAGATTTGGCTTAACAATGAAGACACAACAAAAAAATAACAGTAAACAAATTGTACCTCTCTTTTTTTCTAGTTAGTTGATCTTAACTGTAATTCTTTAAAAACCCTCAGGACCTTAATGTTTAATTAAAAAAAAAACTTTAAGTATTATACTTATAATAGAGCTATGGTACAATAACATATGTCTAATTTTAAAAAATAAAATCAATTTTATTTCTAATGGTCCATTTTAATTATCCATAGAAGCTCAGTGCATAAAAATTCATGACATAAAGTTTTGGAATGTTGATCTCTAAAGTTTAGGTTCTTAAAAGAAACACAAAAATTATACTTTACTTTTCAGATTTGGTCTGTATAGTAAAGTCCAATCCTCATCAATGTACGAAATGGATTCCTATGGGATTGACTAGAAAATGAGCTTTCTATAATTAATCCAATTTTGTGTTGACTTGTTGGTCACCATTCAGTAAGACACGTACTCTCCAGAAAAACTGTTGATCTATGTCTTGGTCTTAAATGAAATGTGAAAATACAGTTTGCCTTATTTAAGGAAAAGAATTCTGATACAAAGGATTAATTAATAAGTTTTGGAAATTATGTCAATTATGTGTAGGAACATACAATGAATACTATGAAATGAAAAGCAAGAAAGCTCTAGTGCTTTTGTAAAATTTTCAGTTTTTTCACGCATTCCAATTGATCTACACATTCTCTTTTTGCAGTCCTGCAATTACTTGAATATAAAAGCCCTTTCTGTTAATCTTCAACCTGAAAAGTAGTAAAATAACAGAAGTATAAAGGGGAATGGACATTTCAACCCAATGGCTCTTCAGGCTTTTCAAGCTTTTCATCTGCTGGCTTTTGAAGGTTTACCCCTTTCACAATTTCCCCCATTGCTGTAGGCTCGAACCTTTATAAAACCTTAGAAGCCATGACCCTACTCTGTATCCCTTATATGTAAAAATTGTCTGAATAGCCTTTTTAAGAAGTTATTACATTTGGGTGAAAACTTTCCAAAGGCAGCTTGGTTAAATCCCCTAAATTTGGCTCATGCTTTGATTCAGCAGTTTCATGTTGAGGAATATATTCATATCCCACAAAATAATCATGGGCACAAAGGTATGGGTATAACGTCATCTTAGCCTTATTCATGATGGTAAAAAATCAGAAATGACACAAATGTCAGAATATGGGATGTACTGGTCATTTATGGTATTTTACATCCATTCAGTGGGATACCGTGCAGCTATTAAAAATAATGCAGTGCAAAATAAGAATATACAATGACATAAACTTTTTTAAAGAGAGACTATTAAGCAGAAAAAGTGTATAAATAGAATGTTTACAAACATATTGCCATTTTTGTAAAACAAAATATATGCAATTTACCAAAAAATAACCCAATTTAAAAATGGGCAAGGGACTTGAATTAGTTTTCCAAAGAAGGTATACAAATGGCCAACAAGCAATGAAGAGATGCTCAGCATCATTAATAATTAGGGAAATGAGAACCAAAACCACAATGGTATCACTTCACACCTAGTAGGATGGCTGTTATTAAGAAAGAAGGAAAGAAAGAACAAACTAATCAACCAAACCAGCTCAGTAGCCAAACACAGAAGTGTTGGTGAGGTTGTGGAGAAATTGGAACACTAATACATTACTCTAGGGAATGTAAAATGGTTCGGCTGCTGTGGAAGAGTTTGGTGATCCTTCTTAAGTTAAACATAGAATTACCATATGAGCTAGCAAGTCCACTCCTAGCTATATGCCCTAAAGAACTGAAAATAGGGATTCAAACAAATGTGTGTCCATGTATGTATGTTCATAGTAGCACTAGTCACGATAACTAAAAGGGGACAACAGGCCAAGTTGTCCATCACTGGATGAGTGAATAAATGAATTGTGATACATATAAATCAGGGAATATTATCCAGCTGGAATGGAATACTGATACATATTACAATGTGGACAAACATTGAAAACATTATGCTAAGTGACAAAAGCCAGACACAAAAGGCCATGTATGATTGAATTAATAAGAAATATCAAGAATAGGTAAATCCGTAGAGATGATGCAGATCAGTTTCTGCCAAAGGCTCTAGGGGAGGAGGAAATTAATAGGTATGAAACCTCCTTTCGGGGTGATGATGTTTGGAACTAGACTGAGGGGGTGGTCGCACAATATTGTGAATCTACTGTCACTGAATTGTTCATTTCAAAATGGCTATTATGTGATGTAAATCTCCCCTCAATTTGTAAAATTATATATAATAGATATTAAATTAAAACTACCTATATCATATATAAAAAGCTACAAGGGCACACAGTACTAGTCTAATACGAGATTTTTATTTTCATGTTATCTTTCAGTGAAAGATAATTTCATTCATAATAAGGGTAAACAGTCTTTCAGAAGTTACCATAGTATGTAGTGTGTTGCAATCCTTCCTTCTGTCTGTGTTTAAGTTCATGCTGCGATTCTAAGGACACATTAGCAGCACACATTCTTCTAATCCTTCCCAGCTCTTTAGAATCAGGTAGCTTATACGTTCCTGTGATTGGCAATATTTTTGTTTTGTTTGGAAGTGTTAAGTCCAAGAAAATAGAAGGTGAAGGGCCTGAGAAGAATCACACTGATAGAATGTGCTGGCTATGCTTGCATATCAACTGTAGCCATTGCAGGAGAACCCAGGCATGAAAGGAAGGAGTAAAGAGGAAGTCTTCCAACTCCTTCTCATGGTCCTAAAGGAAAAGGGAAGGAACTCACACTTTGCACCTACTGTGAACCTGGCGCTGCAAGATTTTTTTTAAAGATTTTATTTATTCATGAGAGACAGAGACAGAGAGAAGCAGAGACACAGGAAGAGGGAGAAGCAGGCAGGACTCGATCCCAGGTCTCCAGGATCAGGCCCTGGGCTGAAGACGGTGCTAAACTGCTGAGCCACCCAGGCTGCCCTGCAAGATTGTTTTGATGTTGCTTTTGGTCCTCCAGCAAGCCTCGGAATCTCTATGGACTTCTTTGCCACTTGTTTGCCAAAATGCACAGGGACTGCAAGAGCCCTTGGAGCCTTTTACCACTCATGTGCTATGAGCCTGCACTGGTGCTATACTTTATTCTATTGAAGGCCCCCAAAGCAATGGCATCTTTTGGTCCTCTTGTAAAAAAAGGGCTATCTTCTCTGGTCTGCCTCCCTGCTTCTCAGCCTGGGTGTGCCTAGCCTTTCACTATGCCCAAATCCCAGGAAGGCCTACTCCAGATGGCAGGGCAAGGCCTGAGTCTCCCTGAAGTTCGGGTTGGGAGTGGGGTGGGCACTGGATGTCCTGGCTCTGAGTAACCTTTAATCTTAACTCTTCACACCTTCCTGGGCATTACACTGACACCTGAAGGCCTGTAGTAATTAAGCTGTTTTCCTTTTCTTTCTTTCTTTCTTCTTTCTTTCTTTTTCTTTCTTTCTTTCTTTCTCTTTCTTTCTTTCTTTCTTTCTTCTTTCTTTCTTTCTTTCTTTTTCTTTCTTTCTTTCTTTTCTTTCTTTCTTCCTTTCTTTCTTTCTTCTTTCTTTCTTTCTTTCTTTCTTTCTTTCTTTCTTTCTTCTTTCTTTCTCTTTCTTTCTTTCTTTCTTTCTTTCTTTCTTTCTTTCTTTCTTTCTTCTTTCTTTCTTTCTTTTTTTTAAGATTTTATTTATTTTAGGGAGAGAGAGAGAGATAGCGAGCACAAGCAGGAGAAGTGGCAGACAAAGGGAGAGGGAGAAGCAGGCTTCCCACTAGCAGGGAGCCCAATTCAAGGCTTGATGCCAGGACCCTGGGACCATGACCTGAGCTGACTGCGGACACCCAACCAACTGAGCCACCCATACATCCCGCTGTTTTTCTTTACCTTTAGTAGGAGTATTCTCTCACACTCAAGTTATTTTGTTTTAGGACTTTCATTCTCTTACCTGGTTTTGTTCAGAACACTTTATGATTTCTAACTGAAACCCAATGAACAAAAATAAGGAAAGCCTGTAATGAGAGAGTCTATGTAACTCTAAGAGAGTAAGTTTAATTCCACTTTAAAGCCTCTTAATACAATTGCATTTATAAATACATTTGGAGTGTGACCCTCTTCCTAAAGTACCCTCTCCAGCAAGGAGGTGAAGCAGTGATCAAGTTTATTCCATTTCAGGCAGATCCTAAATATCCATTTCACTTTTCAAAATAACATGTCATCCTTCTAATGCCCAGGATCTGGCCCACAGGATTCTTGACTACAATTTTGTAGCAGACCCCTCCCTTCCCAAAACTGCAGCGACTATAAAGATCGACACACCATCTTTGCTTAAAAAAAAAAGAAAAAAAAAAGCCCCCTGATAAAACTACCAGATACTTCCATTTAGGATGAAGGGTGCCAAAATGGGAAGGAAGCTTCTCATCTCTAACCAGTAGAGAACTTAAATATTTACTTTTGCAGTAACTTTTAAGACTCTGTTCAGTAGTTTAATAATCAATAGCCAATCCAAGAGGCTTTCAGTTCTGTTTCTGCCTTCTTGTATTTGGGTGGCTCTGAACAAACAACAGTATTTCAGTATTTGAATTTCTCATCTTTAAAAGATGGATAGTATTTCATGAACCCAAAGAATAACTGGTAAAAATCTTAATCTATCATAAAAATTGTTAAAATGTTTCATGGTTAAGTGTAACCTTTTGGGAGGGGGGTAATTTGTCAGTACCTGCCAAAAATTTTAAACATACTTATCTTTCAAGTTAGCAATTCTACTTAGAGATGTCTACAGACTTACTTATGCCTAAGAGGAATGTACAGATGCTCACAGCAGTAATTAGAAACACCAAAAACTAGGAACCATGAATGACCATCAGTAATGATCAAATAGATTATGGGGCATCATACTATTCAATGTCACTTATGTCTGAATTGTGTGACTAAGGAGAAAAATAAAACTAAGTACATCATAAAAATCTACAAGGATCTCTTTACCTCCCTTCACAGATTCTCTGGCCGTTACTGGCATTCAGCCTCCATACTGGGCCCCTGCCTACCATTCCCCTTGCGGCCACTTCCAGATCTCTATTAGGAATTCCTCATTTTCAGTGAGTGACCAATAAATTCAACTTACAGAGAAGGTCCAAACCAGTGGACATATCTAAAGGCCTGAGTGATTACACTTCCTCCTGGTTGACATGACCTACTTCAGACTGAGATATGGGAATTCAATGTTTGGTGTGGCATAGGAAATTATGCTTGTTATCCGGTGTTGTGTGGTATTTCTGTATCACGGTGCATGGCTAAACAGCAGCATTTCTAGAACTGAACCACATCTTTGCCTTTTAACTCCAGGGAGCAACCTGGCTCAGACCCAGGGAATTTCCCAAGTTGTGGCAAATGTTAGCACTACTGTTCAGTCTTTGCTATTAGAAGAGGATGAGAGAATGAACCAGCCTGCATCTTTTGTTGCATAGGTATCCAAACCATTTGCTGGCTTTTATGTAGTTTTAAAAGGCACTTCAGGTCATTTGACAAATGAAAAGACACCAATATGAAAAAAAGCTTGGACTTACCACTCTTATTAACAAAATAGCCTCATAACTAGCCGATGGTTCACAGCTCAAAGGTAATGCCAAGATATAGGCTGTATTTGATTTATGCATATTTGTAGTGATACCATCATATGCAAAAAGTGCCTGGCCCGTAGTGAAAAAGAGCTATTTCAGGCCCTTTCAGAGGGTATGTTGTACGGATCTGACCTGTATCCAAACTCTCATCATAGATTGTGATGCCAAACAAGGGAGTTGGCCATGTATTTCATTAAAAAAAAAAAAAAATTACTATTTTGTCGCTCCAGTGTAGTTTCCAATAAAGCTAGCTGCTACCCTAACATCTGAGCAATACTTAAAATTCTCTAAGCAGTGAGGGAAATATTTGTCAAATGGCCACTGCTACCCAAGTATTTTTCATCCCTGTGGTGCACAGGGCACAAAAAAACTTTTCTTTTAAGATTTCACTCTAAGAAAATGAGTAACTATAGCAAATATCAACACCTTGATGGAAGATTACAGCGACCAATCTGCCATAGTGCCCAACCTCTACAAAGGAAAGTTAGGGAATTGAGATTTAGTTAGGTTTTAAACCATATTGGTTTAACTGCCCAAAACTTAATACTAAAATTTATACTGGTTTGATTTAGAAAACCTTTATCCCCAGAGTACTGTAACTATTTCTGAACATTAAGATAGTTGCTATACATTAACTTTAACAAATCATCCCAAGGCTTTACACTAAACTACCTAAAATTTCAAGCCCTAGGGATACTGCGAGAACTAATACAGAGAACTGTATTAGTTTCCAGATTGAAGAGGTGGTTTTTTTTTCTGTCAAGATCTGAAGCCAGTTAACACAAAAAAACTCCATTCCCATTCTCAACATCTTAAGAAACTGGTAGTTGTCATGACACACTAAAGTTACAAGTTTCCTTGAGGCAGAATTCACTTTTAATTGGATCACTTACTAGCAACAGATGTTGACAGTTGTGCTATAGCTAGAAGCAGAAACATCCATGTAAGGATAGGGACTTGCTCCTCTGGACTAAAAACTTGCTTAATTTTTACACAATCATGGCCTTTCTATGGAGGTCCTCCATGGATTTAGAAAACTGATAGACTTATCATCACATTTTTTAATTGCACATGCCTTGTTTTGAAAAACTATCTTGTTTAACCCAGCATTCTGAAAGTAAATTTAATTTTTCTGCATCTATCTATATATATACATATAAATATATATATATATATATAAAATCCCCTGAGAACAGTTTGACAAAAATTGTTATCATTAACCTATTTATAAACCAAGTATTTTTACAGGGAAAAACTTTGCCAGACCTTATACTTGCTTAAATGGTGTTGCTAAGAGATACTACTGAAAATATGAAAATATGTATATAACAAAATCTTAAAATCTTAAGCGAAAGCCATTTAACTAATATTTAAAACCTCTGCAATTATTAGTTTATTAGTATCATCCAGGACTCAGATGTTCAGTATTCTTCCTGAAATTACATAAACAAATGCAAATGGAAAGAATCCAAGTCAAAATTATATAACAAAACAGCACTCCATCACAAAAGCGTGTAAAATTACAAGAACGCTATTTTAAAACACTGGCACTTTAAGAGAACGATAATCTCAAAAAACCACAAAATTGCCAAATTGTTCCCTAAACTGCTAAGTAGATAAACATGACTCTAATGAATGAGTTTGGGTTTTGTAAGAAAAATCAAATTCAAATCAGATAAATCATACTGAAATACCAAGTTTTAAGGGTCTTCTTCCTTTACGTCTATTTGACTTAAAGGAGCAAACTCTAATATAGGAAAATATACCTGATTTTAAATGTGGCATACATTTTAGAAGTTGGCCCAATTAATTAAAAATACCTTTAATGGAGAGTCAAGTTTCCTTAGAAATCCACATTTAGATAAATAGAAGACATTTACAGCCAGCACTTTTTTTTTTTTTTTTCTGTTTTCCAGAGCCTTTGCTGGGACTAATGTCAACAAAACATTTAATATGGCAGTCTTGTATTTTAAGCTCACGCTTTTGGGGATACATTCTCAGGTCTTCTTTAATGTGGGAACTGCAAATATAACTGCCATTACATGGTAATGGGAGTTAAAGAATGTAGAGTCCTCATGTAAAGATTAGAACATACTTTTCTTAGTCCTTCAAGGACAGACTTTCAAAATGATTGATTCTACTAATCCCATGCTGTGAATAGACTGGTTACTCTTCACTTTATAAATGTGACCGGGCTATGTGAGATCTGGTATCAATTGATCAAGATTTGAGTTTCAGTTATGGATGAAAACTGTCTCAATTCGACTTTTATTACCCTCATCATGAATATGCAGGGTGCAGACAAAAGCTTTCTATCAGCTAACTATATGAAAAGATAAACACTGTAATAATCCATGTGATCCAAAATGGGCAAAAGCAAGACTAGCTTCCCCTCAAGAAGAAAAATTTCAGACCTATGAAAAGGACAACAATACTAATAAAAAAAATTGTATTTACTTAGAAGCATTCAGAATGTCAACAAAACAGCTGCAACTTTTTTTTTTTTTTGCAATTACAGAGTGGTATTCAGTTAACAGAACAACAATTATTTCGTAGAAGCTGCATCAGAGACAACTGAAGATGAAAAAACTACCATCCCCATATATAACTAATTTGTGCTGTGCACCAACAAGAACCTGCTTTAAATTTCCATGCCAATTTACAACCCCCATACTGTACCAGGCAAGGTTAGTGGCTATTGAAAATACCACCAGGACAGGGCTATCTAAAGACACATTCGGTAGTGTGTTAACTATACAAAAAAAGACACTGTACAGTTTAAAAACAAATCTTACACAGCCTTACATTTCAATTTTTTTCTTTAAAAGGAGTGAGTTGTGTACAGGGGGGTTAAATGCTTTATAGACAAGAAAAAAAAACTGCGCTAGAACCAACTTATTCATCATCATCATCTTCTTCTTCATCTTCATCTTCTTCATCTTCTTCCTCCTCCTCATCCTCTTCATCCTCCTCGTCTTCCTCCTCTTCCTTCTTTTTCTTGCTCTTTTCAGCCTTGACAACTCCCTTTTTTGCCGCATCAGGCTTTCCTTTAGCTCGGTACGCAGCAATATCCTTCCAAGATAAAGGCAGGAGAAAGTGGAAGAAAAGACAAAACAGTTAAGTAAGGGGAGAAAGAAAAGTAACACTGAATTTGAGGAAAACTCAAGGAAAACATCAAGATCTCAATTACACAAAAATACCATGTATCTATACACTCACCCCAATTCCGTATGTAAGTAGGACTGAGGAAAGCAAATAAAAATACTAGGAGATAGTTGCAATTAATGATCTATAACTCATGGAATGACACACTCTAGTTTTTGCAGTGTTATGCCTCACTGAAGTACAATTATGTATCACATCCTAACTTTATTAAAACTAGAATGTAGACTTTGATTAAAGGGTAGACACTGCCACCTTCTGAATGCAAAACAGCATTCTACAGGTTTATATCAGACCCTAATTCACAATAGAAAATTTTGTCTTAAAAAAAAAAAAAAAGGTAATTTGCCAGTAAGCATGCAGTCATGTTCAGAAACATCTACAAATCAACATTTTCCCAGATAACTAAATAAGCTAAAATGCAACTTAATATTCCAACTCAAAGTATAGGAGCCATAGCTTTCTCTTTATCAACTTACTACATAGATCAACAGACTTTTAACTTTTCTTTTTAATTAAATTGGGATTTTTGTTATTTAAGTAAAGTAAGTGTTTTAGGGTAGGTTTACGAAGGATACACAGTCTGTATTACTTTGCCCAGAATATATTTATGATGCATGTCTTATAATTTAACGTAGGTAATCATCTGACTCAAAGTGACCACCAAAATTTTCACAAATTTGGAAGTACTAGAGAACGCAAACAACCAGCTCAAGTGTATGCCTTTGAACCCAATTAAAAAAAAAAAAAGTAACAATTTGATCTTTTGTACTCTTTGAAAGATGGAAAAGAATTAAGACTACAGTCACTAGCATACTGAATGTAGTTGTTAATCTAAAAACTGCATTACACCCCAAACTTACTTAGAATTCCACAAGAAAATGAGAAATTGAAATGAGCTACCAAGAACAATCTACATCTGACATACCTTTTCATCACTGCACCGAACAAATCCATACTTCTTACCTTTTCATATTTTTCCTTCAGCTTAGCAGCCTTCTTTTCATAAGGCTGCTTGTCATCTGCAGCAGTGTTATTCCACATCTCTCCCAGTTTCTTTGCAACATCACCAATGGATAGGCCGGGATGCTCTCCTTTGATTTTTGGGCGATACTCAGAACAAAACAAGAAAAAGGCCGAGCTAAAAAGAAATTTAATTTTAGGATTTTAAGTTTACTATCTAATTGTACTGTTCTATAAAAGCCGCTTCTAATTTCTACCAGGTACCCAACAGGGTGTGGATATTGTATGCCTAATGTCCTTCATAACCAAAGTTTAATTTGCAGCTATTTAACTTATCAACTAGCTATTACTACTTGAATGTGTACTATTGATAAATGTTAAAGCTCCAGAAACAGCTCTGCAAATCACTAAGTATTTCAGATAGATATTTCTAAACAAAAGAATGTTACATTTAGAAGATATATTAAGTGAAGGAGGCAAGTGTCTAATCCAAACGCTCTGGCTAAAAACTCCCATTCGACAGGAATTTTACTTGCAATATTCAAATATACCAATGTGAGACACTTACCAGGTAAGAAACTTTGATTTTACACTCTAAACCCACAAGGTGGCTTGCTAAAATTTCTATCTTATTCCAATGCAAAACCCTCCTTGAAAAAAAAAAAAAAAAAAAAAAAACAAAAACCCTCCTTGGCAAGATACTTACGGAGGCCTCTTGGGTGCATTGGGATCCTTGAACTTCTTTTTTGTTTCCCCTTTAGGGGGGATATAAGTTTTCATTTCTCTTTCATAACGGGCCTTGTCCGCCTTAGCCATGTCTTCAAATTTTCCTTTCTCTTTAGCAGACATGGTCTACAAAAGAATTATTTGTAAACTTAAGTAGATAATGAAATCTTAAATTGTCCTCAAAGTATTGAAGTATAAAGACTAAAACTACTCTCTTTGCTGGTTATCCTGCAGCCTGTTCTAAACATCACTACTCATGTTATGCAAATGGCACCCACGCTTTTAAAAAATCTTAATTTGGATTTAACATTAAAAAAAATCACCTCCTTAATATTTTTCAAGCCCCCTTACCTTCCACCTTTCTGAGCACTTCTTAGAAAACTCTGAGAAGTTGACTGAAGCATCTGGGTGCTTCTTCTTGTGCTCCTCTCGGCAAGTTTGCACAAAGAATGCATATGATGACATTTTGCCTCTCGGCTTCTTAGGATCTCCTTTGCCCATGTTTAATTATTTTCTAAAAAGAGATAAAGTAATGTTTGACGTTAGCAATGAAATTATGGCACTTTAAGAGCACTTCAACTTCGTGGGGGAGTGAATGAAAACCAAAGTATTGATTATTTAACATAGCAGTGACATTAGCCTCCTAAACAATCCTAAACAAGAAAATGGCAGTGATGGCCAATTCCTAGAAGAGGCTATGCCAAGCAAAACAAAACAACAACAACAACAACGACGACAAAAAAACCAGTCCTTCAGTGTGAGCTCAAAAAAGTGTAGACACAAGGGCATCCTCATACGGTATTCGTTACTCATCTGCCTGTATCTGCTCTAAATGAACACCTAACCGGTCACTTAGAAACTTTTTAAACGTACAAAACCATGTTTAATCCCCAAAACCAAAGACCACAAAACTAACGCTGCCGGCTCGAGGATCTGCATCACAGAAGGAATACACATGGACAGGAGCTCTGTGGGTAGACTTTTTCCAAATCATGGGCCTAAGTCACCGTCTACCTGAAGTTTTCCCAATAGGCACTTTTAAAAATACTCTCCGCACAAAACTTTGCTGGGAGGAGGGAGGCGTAGGAAGCTCCGGCTCGGACCCAGGCCGGGGGGTGGCGGCGGTATTTGTGCGGCTGCCACCGCGAGGCAGCCTCGTTTCCTATCGGTTTGGCCCCGAGATGTATTTCAGTTCTGACTAAACACGTCCGGTCTGAAGTTTCTTCGAGTAAACAAGGATGAGGGACAAAAGCCACTCCTGCTCGCTGCTCTGCCTGCCCCCCCCAGCCACCAGGGGAGTATTTTTTTAATAATCTGTGGAAGTCGGGGCGCCGCTCGAGGCGGGCGCCGCACACCTTCCCGCCACTCGGCCCCCACCCCCCGAACTTCGGTGGCGGCGGGGCGGCCGAGCCGCCGCGGGGCCGCGGCCCAGCCTCCAGGCCTCGGGCCGCCCGCGCCGGCCCCGCCACGTGCGCCCGCCCGTCTGCCCGCCGGCGCAGGCCCCGCAGGCCTCCCCCATTTTGTCAGCTCGGCGGAGGGAGAAGCCCCGCTCGAAATGGGGGCTGGCTCCGCCCGCGGCCGCCGGGGCCGCCGCGCACGGAATGGCCGCTGCGCGTCTTCCCCGCCTGCGCCGCCGCCGCCGCCGCCGCCGCGAGGGCGAGCGCGAGCGAGAATATGGCTCCTTCCCTTTGTGTGTGTGTGTGTGTGTGTGTGTGTGTGTGAGCGAGTGTGTGAGTGTGAGCGCAGGCGGGCGGGGTGCGCGCCGCGCTCTGGCGCACACACTCGGCCATTACAGCCGGGGGGGAGGGGCGGGGGGCGCGCGGGCCCGGACCCTCCCCCTCCCGGCCCGCGGGGGAGGGGGCCGCCCCGGGAGGCGCCCACCGGCCCGCCGCTCCCCGGCCCCCTCGGCGTGGGCCCGCGCGCCCCGGCCGCCCCCGCACGGAGAACGCGGGGCTGGTTAGAGAGGAAAAAAAAGTTGCCTCGGAACTGCTGCGCCCAGGTCCCCCGCCCGCTCCCGCCCGCCTTGTTTTCTCTCCAGCCAGCAGCGCCGGGCCGAGTCAGCCATGTTCCAGCGAGCGCAGCGGCGCCGCTCCCCCCGCCGCCGAGCCGCCGCCGCCGCCGCCGCCACCGCCGCCGCCGCGCCCGGGCACAGGCCGGCGGGCTCGGCCCCGCGCCGCCGCCCCCGGCCCACCGCGCCGCCTCGCCCGCAGCGCCCGCCCGCCCGCCCGCGCTCGCCGCCGGCGCCCGGCTCTCTGCGGCGGCCAATGCAGCCCGTGGAAGCGCCGCCGCCTGCCCGCCTGTCCGCCCGCCCGCCTGCCCTCCCGCCGCCGGCCCCGCCGCCCGCCGCCCCCCGCGCACGCCGGCCGCTCGAACACTCGGCCCGGGGGCCCAAAACACGTTGAAAAAAATTTTTTTAATTAAAAAAAATTTTTTTTGCGCCAGTCAGCGCGGACGCCGCCGGGGGTGGAAACTCGCGGGGCTCGGGGTTCGCAGCGCCTCAGGCAGCCTGTGGGCCGGGGTTCCGGCGCGGGGCAGGGCTCCCGGCGCCCGAGAAGAGGCTCGCTCCGTGCGCAGTTCCCCCCACGGTCCCCCCTCATTTGCCTTTGTGTGGATCCTGACCCGCCGGCTCCCGGCCGCGGGGATCCGGCCACCGCGCGGGGTGGGGAGCTGCCGGAGGCGCTCTCCCCGCCGCGGCGCTGCCCCAGACTCACCCTCAGCGAGGCACAGAGTCGCCCAGTGCCCGTCTGGCTCTCACTTGCCCCGGCGCTGTCTCTATGGAGCTCAATGTACTGCAATGGCTGTGAGAGCGGGAGCCAGACGCAGCCTCCTCACTCTCTCCGCTCTGTAACATTACTCTCCAGCCAGCGCGGCTCCTATTGGCTACCGCCAACTCACGGGGCTCGCTCATTGGCCCGATACCTCCCATTGTCCTGACCAGAGCCCGTTTGCTATTGGCTGTCTCCGGGGACACGTCATCAAGGATTGAAACAGCGCGCAAATCTGAATGTGTGTGTATGCCGGGCAAAGAGGCTGAGGCGGGAGAGGCAGAGGCAGAGGCAGCAGCTGCTACGGGAAAGCAGAGCTCTATGGTGTATGTGTGCATGTGTCTAACCCAAGCCAGCCCCACACCGGAGCGGCCGCCGGAGCGAAAAGTGCCTGACTTTTCCACAAGTGTCCCCAACTCCTCAGGCAAAAGAGACACTCACAGGCCTCCCCCCCCCTTCTTACCCCAAACTCACTTCCAAAGCCATTGAAATAAGAGGCCCCAGAATTTTAACAGACCTTCAAAAGTGAGTGCGACAGTTTGAGATCACGTCCCCTGAAAATTGGGGTATCGGCTAGTGCAGAGGGGCAAAGGCAGCCAAGATTCGAGCCCCTCAACAGCATATGGTTGCATTACACTTGAGATCTCTGGAAAGGTAGGGCTTTTCCTGCAGCAAAGTGACATGATCCAGTCAGCCGGTTTTAAAATACCCCATTTCTGGGCTCATAAGCCGTAACGTCAAGCTTGCTGAGCAGCTGAAATCTTGACTCACTGAACAGGCATTCAGTTTCACTCTTTTTCTTGGTTTGATCGAGTTTCACAGCATGTCTAGAACTTTTTATTTAAATACAAAGCACTGTCTTAACTTCCTGGAAATCAAATAATTATCCCATGTAATTAAAGCACAGCTACTTCGTTTTGATATGGGGTACTCTAGCAGGAAATGTTTGTGAGGGCCTGCTAGAATTAGCAAATTCATTAGAGACCACATTTTTGCCTGTTTGGCTATTTTATTTGACTTGGTGTGGATTACTGTTATAATCAAACGAATCCTTGTGATGCTATCTTTCTCTCCCATCACACCACTTAGTGCATCCATGTAACTGCTCTAGGATTACAGCAGTTGTACGTATATTGTTACCCGGAGGATTAGATGCAGGCAGAGAGTGCATATGCCCAAATCCACAGGCTGTGGTTTCTCTAACTCGCCAAGCTGGCTGGTATTAATAGACATACTTACTATGTCTGTAAAGAAAATGTACTAGCTATAATGGTCAGTTCTGAAGACTATAGTTCTATTGGTCTTTTATGAAACGATTATCTATTCCTCCTTAGCCTAAGCAGACCACACCCCTGTTCAGTTATAACAGACTTCCCCTTTTTCACTCTCTAATGGTGTGTTTATAATACTTCTAAATCCACCAGCCAATTCCTCCCAATGTAATAGATCAAAGTTAAAAACAAATCATTTTATTATGTTAATTCATTTCTTGTATCTACTCAAAGCATCCATAACCTAATGTATTTGCTCCCATTTATTAAACTGTTTGAGAATAGGCTTAGATAACCTTTCGTGACCTATGGTTTTAATGCTTACTCCTTTTTTTTAAAAAAAATACATGACTGGTCTCAGGGATTATAGTCTCACTGAGTGGACAATACATGGCACATGCATATGAAAATGAGTATAATATTAAAGGATATATAAACTAGTATAACGTAAGAGCGCTATTTAAAAAGTAAACATCTCAAGGTAGCTTTTATATTATTATCTTCACATGTATTTACTCTTGTCTACTTTCCCTATGAATCAAATTTTGCGCTCTATTCAAATCTAGACATTTACTTCAATTCTGCTTCACATTCTCAGGGCCTATATTACAAAATATTCATAAAAATCGTTGACGTTTTAAATGGCATCCATGATACTAAAATTTGACTATTATTTGAAGACGTTACCACCAATATTTTGCAGGAGCAATGTTGGATTTGCTTTGTCCCAACCACACACTTTTACCAGTTTTCTCTAATAGCTTGCTTCCCAGGCTAAGTTCACGATCACAGAACCACAGGAAAGCAATGAGCCCACACAGGTTTCTATTTAAGCAGAATGATATGGTGAGGGATAGACACTGGGTTCAACTAGAACTGGGTTCAAATCCCAGCTGTGCTACTTAGCTGTATAATTGTAGGCAAGTTTTTTTTTAAATCACTTTGTGCTTCAATTCTCTCAGCTATCAAATGGAGGTGATCACAGGGTTGTAAAGATTAAACTTTTTGTTCAAAGGTTTCAGATTATGTCATGCTGATCCCTTCAAACCCATGACTTAGAAAACATCAAGTGCAATTAAACTTGATTTTTTTCTCGATTATTTTAATTTTATATGAGGGCAGTGGTTGCAAATCTAATTAAGCTTTTTTTTTTTAAAAATCCTAGTCTCAATACTAATTTTCATTCATTCTAGTGATGATGCCTTTACATATTCCTAAGTGTAACAGAAGCCACGTCAGAGAGAAGAATATAAAAAGTTCCACTTATAGGCACAGAATTTCTCATATTTGTTTTTTCCATGATTTAGGCAGGGAAGGAAATTTTTTTTTTTAAATTTATGATAGTCACAGAGAGAGAGAGAGAGGCAGAGACATAGGCAGAGGGAGAAGCAGGCTCCATGCACCGGGAGCCCGACGTGGGATTCGATTCTGGGTCTCCAGGATCGTGCCCTGGGCCAAAGGCAGGCGCTAAACCACTGCGCCACCCAGGGATCCCGGGAAAGAAATTTTTAAGTAAATCCTAAACTTCTAGCTCTAATTCCGCAACCTTGATGTTCACTTATTCATGATGTTAAACCCCTTCCTTCTTTAACACGAGTCCACCAGGAATTGGCATATATTTTACTTTAGAGTTAGTGGGTGTTTTGTCCTAAATTACAAAGATAGCTAATTCAAAAAGACTGACACTCTCTCCCTACCTGATTTAGCTGACTGAATTACAGATCTTCATTAATATAGTTTATATCCTTCCTGAAGCCGCCTCAATCTCCTCTAGGACAGGTGAAACCCCTCTCTTCTGCAATCCCATAATATTCTGCACATTAATTACTGTGTTCACAAGTGCACTTATCCAGTTATATGCCTGTTTGTCCTATTGCACTGCAGTCTTTGAAGGCAGGGACCCTAGCACCTAGCAGGGTGCCTGGCATCTATAAGCACTAAATAAAGTCTGCTGAATAAATGAATTAACAGCTGAAAGAGTACTTACTGCAAATTATTGTTTTAATCTTCCTCTTCCATCTTTGGAGATAAGCATTTGGGTCTCTCTAAATCAGAAGGCAGGAAAATAGAATAATAAGTAGTAAGTAAATGTTAGGATACTAAGTTTGAGGCAGATGCCAATTGCACCTCATTCTTATAATTTAAAAAGGGGGACATGGGGTTGGGCTGGAGCGGATCTTGAATTTAGATAAACACATACATTTTCAGCATTTAGCAGTTTCCAAATAGGCCAAGGTTACTCCTTCTTGGATATAGTGAACTATGGCAAGCCAAATAAGAATTTATCACAGAAAACTGCAAGAATGTCTGCCCAAAGGTTGCTTCTAACAGGTATTTAAAACTTAATTCTAATGTAAAAAAAAAAAACATAAAATGCAGATGGGGCTGTTAAGTCTTTGACTGAAGGATACTGATTTTTCCCCAGTGCTAAAGTCAAGCTAGGTGAGTTCTCTTATTTTCTCTCCTTCCTGAAAAGGGCCAGGTTCTGAAAAGGAGTAAGAGCAATAAACCAAAATGTCTGATGAGGTCAACCATATTACAGATCATACATACTTAAAATTTTTTTTTCATGAAAAAAACAATTTTTTGGGGGGTGCTGAAAATAAAGAAAAGAGGAATTCAGAAAGAGACATGTTTGTGAAGTCTGGACTACAAGCTAGGCCACTGATTTCCAAGCCTCCCAATCCACCACGTAGGGACTTCTGGGTAGCCCCCTAAGCTCTGTGCTCCATTTCCCCAACTCTTACTTAGGACTGATACCTTATCTAACTTGAAAGGATGTTGCAGGATAGGCACAAAACAAGACTTGAGGTGGAGGGCAGAGAAGTGGTGGTATATTTGTCAGTGTGTGGAATCAGGAGAACCTGGTCTGGAATTGCTTAAATACTTCTGCTCCAGCCTGAGTTTTGTCTGAATGTGACTTGCAGGTGGGGAATGCAGTGGCTTCATCGCTGGGTTGCACTGATGGCCGAGGCAGAGAAAACAGTCCTGAAGCTAATGTATACCAATAATCTCTCTAGAATTGGAATATTTCACTGATAAGAAAGAGATATCATACCTTTTCTTAAAAAGATACCTTTTCTATGGCTACTAAAAGAATGGTATACATGCAGAGGGGAAACTTTATTAGTAAAACTTTTATAAAATGATGATCTCAATTAAAAAAAGATCACTATTTTAGGTCTTGATCTCAAGATGCACATCAACAGACCAAATTCAGCTGCTGTATTGAAAGTGTCATAAACCTTAAGAATAAATGTTTTAACACACCTACGAGGATGGCTATAAGGAAAAAGATGACAGCAAGTGTGGGTGAGGATGTGGGGAAACTGGAAATGTCATACACGGCTGGTGAGCATGTAAAATGCTGCAGCTGTTTTGGAAAACAAAGGTTAAATCCAGAATTACCATATAACCCAGCAATTCCCACTCCTAGGTATATATCCAAGAGAAACAAAAACATGTCCACACAAAAACTTGCCATAAATGTTCACAGCAGCCTTATTTGTAATAGTCAAAAAGTGGAAACAACCCAAATGCCCATCAACTGATGAGTGGATAAATGAAATGTGGTACATCTATGTGGCTGGATATTATTGGCAATGGGGGAAGTGAAGGACTCATTCATGCTACAGCATGGATGAACCTTGGGAACATTAGGCTAAGTGAAAAAAGCCAGGGGCCAAAGGCCACATTGGATTCCATTCACATGAAATGTCCAGAATACAGAAATTTATAAAGATGGAAAGTAGATTAGTGGTAGCGAGGAGTTGAAAGTGAGTTGGAAGAAGGGGAGTGATGCTACTGGTTATGGGGCTGTTTTTAGGAGGACAAAAATGTTCTAAAATCAGATTATAGTAATGGTTGTATAACCCTGTGCCTATACCAAAAATCACTGAATTGTATGTGACTTATAGCTATCTTTTATAAAAAGGAATAAACGTTTTCTGAGTGGTTTTGGCTAACCAAATGAACATAGAAGGGGATAACAGAACTCTACCTACTAGCTAATTTTGTCCAGTCCTATCCTGCTGTTGCCCCTCATGTTGAACACCTTGTGACAATGGTGGCCTTCCTCTTCAGTAGGTGGAAATCTCATCTATTATTGGAATTATATATTATGTGCATACAGTGCATTTTTGGTATAAAATAATATTAAGAGCACTTCCCAAGGGTACCTTGGGAGGTTTTTCTTTAGAGCCTGGGGTGACTGCAATAAAGCAGGTGAGCCATAAAGGTTAGGTCAGAGTGCAAACTGGCAGGCCTCTGGCCTTATCTGATGCACGGATGTTTCATTTGGCTAACACAGTGTTTTTAAAAGTTGGATTTTTTCCACGTTAAAGAAATCCAGATATTTGGCTTCTTTTGAAAAATAAGAGATCTGAAAAGCTTGCATCCACATTTCGATAGAGTGACAATCTTGCAGCATGAATAGTGGCTGCCTCCTTAATGGGGGCATATGTCCTGTAGTTAGCCACAATCCCCACCACTACCTAAGCTTTCTACTTGACTTTTTATCCACTCATGCTACCTGCCTGGCCTGTCTACAGGGGTAGACACTTGAGCCTGCATGTCCTGAGTTGGGTCCTTATTAAATTATGGCTCTGACTTGTGATTCTGCAATTTTCTTGATTAGGGATTCCTTTCATAGGAAACACTTGTTATCACAGAGAACACAGGGAGTAGGAAACTGAAGCAGAGGGGTTCCTCGGGTGAGAAATGGAACCATCTTGGGTGATATCATAGGTAGCACATATTCTTGATGAGGAATGAAGGAGGAGTCTGGCTATGCTGCAGAGGATGTCTTATGGCCTAGACAAAAGACTAGAAAAAATAAGCTTTATTTATCATGTGTCTCCTATGTACTGAGCACTACACATAGATTTCATTTAATCCTCCACAGTGAGCCTACAGGTCAGGATGCTTATTGCTTTTTTTTTTTTAATTATTTATTTTTCATTGTGTTTTATTTTTTAAAAATGACAAGGAGGCTCAAGAGAAATTTAATATATTCTAATATAAATACTACCAGCAAATTGATATTATTATTTATCTCTTTATTGTTGCGAGAAAGCAACAATATTGACCCAGTTCTGACCCCAAAGCTAAAGTTTTCTCCACTAAGCCACATGACCTTCCAGTTATTAGCTTAGCTAATAAAATTTTTAATAAGGTCACATTTTCCCACCTAAGTAGCCACCACATCCTCATGGGAATCCTGACTTGAGTTTACAGCTTTGGCTTTCAAGGGTTTTGGATGGGACCAAGATAGTTTGTATAGACAACGTTTGAGAAAAAGTTTCTTAAAAAAATATCTACCACTGTTGTGATACAGTCTGACTTTTTTTCCTTAAAATCCTAAATTTACTTCCCAGCCCACCAGTGGGCCCCACAGTTTGCAAAACATGCATTAGAGCTATGGTCAATAAGCCCCATTTCCCATCAAGGGTGCCATCAGCCTTAGATGACAAGAGCAGGTGCTGCTGGCAGACTGAACAAACAGGACTGAAGAGGGAGGGAGGGAGGGCTGGGAGACAGGCCTAGCATCCACCACCTGCAGCCACAGCCTCCCAGTACAGCAAACCAGTTTGGCACCAAGATTGTGGGGCTGTCCCAAACCCAGAGAAAGACTCTGGAGACAGGAAAAGGGAGGGCTTTGCTCTGCTAGGGAGACCCAAGACAGAAACTAGTGCTCCAGGACAGAGGCCTCTGGGAAATGCAAAGAAGATGCCCGCAAATCACCCAGGCCCAGGAGAGCCATCCTTGCAGCCCTGATAAATATCATCCTCACCTGGGATGATATTCCCTACCTTGGATTGGCCTCTAATGAAAGTGAGAGGCCAGAAGCACAGGAGTCCCTCTGCCAATCAGGAGCTGGACTGCTTGGGAAGGTGGCCTCATGTCCCGAGGGACCAGGCATTTTGTTTAAAAAACACTGAGCGCAAGGTGCCTGGGTGGCTCAGTTAAGTGTCTGCCTTCAGCTCAGGTCCTGATCTCAAGTCCTGATCTCAGGGTCTTGGGATGAGTCCCACATCTGGCTCCCTGCTCAGCAAGGAGCCTGCATCTCCCTCTCCTCTGTAAGCTGTCAAATAAATAAACAAAAACCACTGAGCTCTTAGAATGGCTTGTGGGGCTAAAGAGAAGGTGATTGCTGCCCCATACCTGTTGCTCATGAAGATGTTAATTAAAAAAATCAACAACAAAAAAAGTGTATGCTTTTTCTGAAAGGTTGCTGTTGATCTTTGTTCTAAGGTTTTCTTTTGACTTGCAATGATGGGAATGAGGAAGTAGGAAGGCGATAAACCGATTTAGTAGATTCTAACATAAGTACTACCAGCAAATTGATACTACACTCAGAAGTGGAACTGATTTGGAAGCATTCATGGTATTTGACCAGTGATTTTGCTTCTAGGAAGTATTTAGAAAATAAGAAAGTAGTAAAAAAACGCAAAAGTTTGATTAAGAATATTAACTGCAGCATTATCTATAACGTGGAAACAACCTACATACCCAATGACAGGGGCTTGGTGAAATAAATTCTGGTCCACCATTATGATGACAATTACGAGGATGCTACCATCTAATTGTTATGAATATAAAATTTAATGCCATGGAGAAATACTAATAATATCTTATGAAGGATCCCTGGTTTGAAAAAAAAGTGTGTATGTAAATCCAAAAAAGAATGGAAGAATATACTAAAAAATGTTAATAGTGTTTTCTTTTTTTAAAACGATTTTATTTGAGAGAGAGTGTGTAGAGCGAGCAAGCAAGAAAGCACGTGTATTGGGGGTGGTGCAGAGGGAGAAGCAGGCTTCCTGATGAGCAGGGAGTCTGATGTGGGGGCTCCATGGGGTGGGGAGGGCGTTGATGGGGGTGGGGCTGGATCCCAGGACTCTGGGATCATGACCTGAGCTGAAGGCAGATACCTTACCCATTGACCGCCCCAGGTGGATTTATTTATTTATTAGTATTTATTTTCTTGTGCAAAGCTATCTTTGTTGGGGTGTCTGGGTGGCTCAGTGGTTAAGCATCTGCCTTCAGCTCAGGTCGTGATCCTGGGGTCCTAGGGGATTGAGTCCTGCATCAGGCTCCCCTCAGGAAGCCTGCTTCTCCCTCTGCCTATATCGGTGTCTCTCATGAGTAAATACATTTTAAAAATCTAAAAAAAAAAAAGTTATCTTTGTTTTCTCCCTAAACTCCTCAGTTTTCTACAATTTATATATCTTCTGTAACTAGCAAATAAAATCAATTTTTTTAAATAAGAAATCTGCTAATAAAAGACTCAAAGATTCAGATCATTTTGAAAAATTCAGACTTCATTACTCTAGAAACTCTTCCCTATAAGAGAAATACACACACACATATATATATGCAATGTGTACACATAAATATAGTAGCTGTACTATATATATATATATATATAAATCATGCATATTTATCATAGCGTTGCAGTAAAGGCATCCCCATTGTTATCAAAAGGTGACCACCCTGATAACACAAATCAGAATTAGGTATCTTGGAAGGAAAAGTATCAGAGTCTACTTGAAATAACTTTTACCTCTCGAATCTATTGATGTGTCTTCCTCAGGGGATAGTCCTTCTCCCCCCCCATAATTCAGTCCCCAGTCAGCTTTCTGCTTCTCTTCTCTCTTAGAGACCTAGGTGACCTCATGTTGAGGCTTAACCCCCATCTCTAGGTAAATGACCCTAAACTCCCCTTTCACCCTTAGGCTCTCTCCTGGACTCCCACCACTTACCAGTTTCTTTTTTTAAGAAAAATATTTTATTTATTTATTTATTAATGAGAGAGAGAGGCAGGCTTCATGCAGGGAGTCTGATGTGGGACTCGATCCTGAGACCCCAGGACCTGAGACCCCCGGATCACACCCTGGGCTGAAGGCAGTGCTAAACCACTGAGCCACCCAGGGATCCCCCACCTACCAGTTTCTCAAGCTCACCTGCCTACTCTCTAGAGCACGCCTCTTTCTGATTTCCCCACTTACTCCAGCTTTCCCAGGAGTCTGCGATTCCCCCTTCCAGTTCTTTCCTCGCATTAAGTTCTTTAACATCTTTGTCACAATACTTTGAATCATTTCCTTTTTTTCCCCATTTTTATTGGTCCTAACTCTAGTTCTGACGTTTGTTATTTTGTGGTTCAGAAAAGAGAGTTTGGAACCAGACCCCATAGTTTAAAAATCCTGGCCGTGGCACTAACTAGCTGTGTCACTTTGAGCCAGGTGAATTAACCTCTCTGAGCCTCAAGTGCTCCTGTAAAATGGATAATACTCCCCTTTGAAAAGGGAATATTAAATTAGCTGAGTTTAAATTAGCTCATATACATAAAGAGCTGAGCCTAGTATGTAAATTGCTTAGAATGCTGTAGATGATCAACAGATGTTGGCTGTCTATTTTTGATTACTTGAAAAACTGGTATTTTTAATATTTTCCTAATGCATAAAAACCACTGCTTAAAAACTTTCCATTTAATTACAACATTTTCATCTAAATTAACTACATGATCCTCACCTGGCCTTCAGGGCCCTCCCTATCAAAGCACATTTCTCTCTGCTTTCCCTTCACTGCTTGCCTATTTTCCAATCAACCTGGACCTTGTACTCTCCTTCTTTCGAGCTTCTAGTCACGTTGTTTCTTTTGCTGGGAGTCCTACCCCCACCTCTGCTGAAATCCAACCTGTCCTTTAAAACCTTCCCAAACTTTTTTTTTTTTTTTTTAAGATTTATTTATTTTATTTGTGATAGAGAGAGAGAGAGAGAGAGAGGCAGAGACAGGAGGAGGGAGAAGCAGGCTCCATGCAGGAAGCCTGACGTGGGACTCGATCCTGGGTCTCCAGGATCGTGCCCTGGGCCGAAGGCAGGCGCCAAACCGCTGAGCCACCCAGGGAATCCCCCCCTTCCCAATCTTTTATAATTCTCAACTTGGTGAGCTTTCCTTAATTTTGGAACTCTGAGTTTCCAATGGTCCTATAGTGTCGTGCATAGGACAACAATCTATTTAACATTATACTATTTGTAACCTATATAAACATATCACATATTATGCTCTCTTCCTCGTGTTTCTCCAGCACTTTGTCCATCATAGGCACTCAATATTGACTGAACGTAAAGATGAGGTTCAACTTTCTGTCTACACGTATCATGTTGTTGATATTCAATTTTAAGAGATGATATCTAAAATTCCCTTGCTAATAAATTCACAGATTAAATTACATTCTAGTATGTTGACTTTAGGGACATGGAGCAAAATGTATTTTGTTGTCATTTTTCTGGTCAAAATCAATTGATATTGGCAACTTCATGTTCAATTCTGTTTAGGTTGGCCCCTATCTTGATCATTTATTTGGGGCAATGTTTTTATGAACTGTGTCTTAACAGATTTTCTTTTTAGCTTTTTACTTGGTGAGGGGTTGTGATAGTTCATAAGCTCGTAAATATATTCATATTTTAATTCATGTATTTTACTAAAAATCTTTAAAATCAAAATAGTAAATGGTTGCATTTGTGTGGCAACAAAGCTGCTTTTGGAGTTTCACACACATTTTTTTCTCCATATTGTCAGATATCACAGAAGCTCATAAACTCCCCTAAAATGTTAGCATTGTTCTTGCGTAGAAAATCTACTTTGACACCAAAGTGTGTGTTTACTGAATTCAAGGAATTCCATGTAGCTTTTAGATTTGGAACGATAACAACAACAACAAACCAGTTTAGATTTGCATGAAAGTACTCCAGGATTTAAGTGGACCAGTAGGTACCCTAGGTGAACCGGGTGGTGGTAGAAAGAGGAAAGCCAAACAAGCTCCACCAGCAAGGTCCCTGTAAGGACCTACTCTCTTGTGTTTTGGTCATTCCCACCCATTGTTAGTTCCTTTTACTGTCACCACCACCTCCCCACCCAGCCCTGCCACCCTCCCTCACCCTCTCTACGCTTTTCCCACCCTCCTCTCCCAACAATGGTTGCAGCTTCACAAACAGTGCTTAAAACACCGAGTTCCTGGGATTTATATTTGCCAAGTGGCTTTGGGGGAACAAGCTTTTCTCAAGCCTAAGCATCAAAAGGCACTTATTTCAACACTTCAGGGAAAAATAGTAACTAAGGAAATTAATAATCTCATCCCACACAGAAGAATAGATTTTTGAGAGGCTACCTTTATGGTTTCCAGCCTCTCTTTTAGAAGAGGTAGAATATTAGTCTCTTCAATCTTTTTCCTTTTGTGTCTTCTTACCTTACCTACAGAAATGTGGGTAGGGTAGGTAGAAATGGTATCCTGACCTAAGTAGTATATGGTGGCAAGTTGTCTTCCTAAGCTATGTTTATTAATGACAGAAGATTTAAAGAACATTTTATGTAGCTATTAAAATCCCAGTAAAAAGCAAAGCAACCAAGTGGCTGAAAGTGAACTTCATCTTTCTCAGAGGGTGCTTTTTTTTTCTTTTATTTTTTTTTTTAATGGGGCAAAATAATACAAATGAGCCTAGAAAAGGAACTACTAGGACAACAGAAGAAAGAATGCCAAGAAGGGGTAGGGGAGGCTGTAGAAGTGGAAGCCAGCGCCAAAGACTGTTCCACTCAAAAATGTTCCCTAAATCCATCCAACATCTAAGAAAGGTGGCCTGAGGGAGTTTGTGAGCCATAAATGCAAGAGTTAGATGCTATCTATATCCAGGAAGAATAATAAGAAAGAATTTACATCCATATCTCCAAAAGCTGAAACATTTGGAGAGGACTCAAGGCAGAAGAACCTGCATTTTTTGAAAGTGAGATGCCAATCGCATCATATATTCAAACTGTAAGATTCAAGGACAAAGAGTGGTGGGGCAAAGTCAGCCTATGAAGAAAAAGAAGCTATCGTCCTACCCATTGGCTGGCCATTCCAGCTCCATTCAAGTATTCTTAGTCTTTTTAAATGTGCTACCATAGACACACATGATTGTCACAAGCTGCAGGTTAACAGATATCAAGGCATTTGAAGGAACTCTTTCAGGCAAAACTTCCACTCAGAAAAGTTGCTAAATTGGATTTGGATTCCTTCCCCTTTTCTCCTTTTTCTCTCCATTGTCTAAGAAATTAAAAGTAGCAACAGGAGCAAACCAGTTATCAGCAAGATGGTAAAGGTAAGAGCAGCATTTATTAGAGGGGAAGGCTGTATTGTTTCGACTGTTTAAGTACCCATGGATGGGGCTTGTGGGGGCAGAAATTAACGTTTATTGTGCATCTACCACCTGTTGGACACCAGACATGCTTTATTTCATTATAATTCTTGTGGCAAGTCCTTGGAGTTGATGCTTTCCTTGTTTTACAGAGGAGGGAATTAAGGTTGCTTAGGGCTTACCCAGTTGGTCTCTCTGGCTCCAAAGCCATGACACCTTGTATGGATGTCTCCTTATACTCTCTGCTTTGGCACCCTAACACATCAATCACAATGAGAGACATTCCAAAGGAAATGAAGAAGCCAATGTTCTTTACAACTTAGTGAGGAGAAATCCTAATGGAACAGATGATAGGTCAGAGAATTTAGCCAAGGGCTAGTGCCCAGTACACTTTGCCAAAAAGGTAAGTGGGCCAAGGAGACACAGAAAATCCATTTCATTATTCAGATAGTCCCTTATGGTTCTGGGTACACCATGACTTAGAAACTTGGTGATACTTTCGGGTAGCCATGAAGAGTCGAGACTTCATTCACCTCTGCACTCACCATGGACACCCTCTCATGGTGCTTTACCACTCAATTATCCTGGCCCCCAAGCCCACTTATTTCATCACTGATTCCTCTCTTTCCCTAACTCCCAACCATCAACAAACCATCAAGTTCTGTGGATCCTGCCTCTTTCATTTATGCGTCTGATTTACTCACTTCTGTCCATTTCAAAGGCCACGGTTTTAGCTGAAGCTTGGTCTACTTAAACAATTTCTAACCATCTAATGTCCCTGGGTCTTGGCTTTAGAAAACTCCAGGTGGCTTTTCTTCTGAAGTAAATATGATATGATCACAATATATCCCTACTTTAAAAAATCCCTCCAGAACTTCCCATTGTCTGCAGAACATTCAAATTCAAACTCCTTAGCAGAACATCCTAGGCCTTTCATGGCCAGCATCTGCCCCTTTCTCCAGCCCCATGGTCTATGGTCTCATCATCTTGAACCATTGGAAGGTCCTGAGATGTATATGCTTCCTCAGTCACTTGCAATTCCTTCGGTTATGATAATCTTCCAATGAAGCAACTTCAGCTTGTCTTTCATCATAGATGTCACTGCTTCCAGAAGCCTTTCTTTACTACCCTGATCTGTGCCCAAGCCTGGGTGTGGCATTCCCTGCAAAGCTCCTACTCCACTCTTCTGATCTCGGCATGCTCTCACCCAGGCCTGCAACCATCCACACTTCAACTCTGTAAGTCCTTCTGGGGCAGGGTGTGCTTTATTCACCATTTTCCTCAGTGTTTAGCCTAAAGCCTGGCTTATAGGAGCTACTCAATTCATGAATAAATGCTTACATATAACCAAGTGGAGAAAGTAATTAAGAGATGTGAGTCTAATCATGACTTTGCCACTAACTTCTGTATAACCTGCTCCTAGAATCCATGGTAAAATGAAGTGCTGTTTTCCCCTCCTTTAAAAAGGATCTTCACCTTGTTCCTCACTCACTATCCCCCACTGACTGCTACCCACTCCCAGGAATCAGGATGAGTATGAGAGTTTATTTATTTTATTTTTTAGAGGAGAGAGGGGCAAAGGCAGAGGGAGAGAAACCCTCCCCCCCCCTTTTAAAGACTATTTATTTGAGAGAGAGACAGAGAAAGCACAAGGTGGGGGAGGGACAGAGGGAGAGGGAGAAGCAGATTCCTCACTAAGCAGGGAGCCTGATGCAGGGATCATGGCCTGCGCTGAAGGCAGGCAGACAGACTCTTGACTGACTGAGCCACCCAGGAGCCCCAAATCTTTTTAAAGTTTTATTTGTAAAATAAATAAATAAATAAATAAATAAATAAATAAATAAATAAATAACAATAAAGTTTTATTTGTTTGAGAGACAGCATGCAAGGGAAGGAGCAGAGGAGGAGCAAGGGACAAGCAGACTGCACTGCACACAGAGCGTGATGTGGAGCTCAATCTCAAGATCATGGTCACAGTCATGGTCAGGATCATGACCTGAGCCGAAATCAAAAGTTGGGGGCTTAACTGCCTGAGCCACCTAGGTGCCCTGACAGTTTTTCAGAATTAAAAAAAAAAATGACATGCAAGTGGCAATACACAGGGCAATCTTTAATTCTGTAGGTGATTCCTCTTCAAGGTGATGAAGGGCCAACGGCATAAAGCACCAAAAGATCTCTCAAAGCTCTGTGAATAGGCAAAAAGTGGAAGACAGGTATTCCTGTGGCCAAGAGTAAAGTATTCGAGCAAAAAATTTTCAGATGTACTTAGAAGATGATGGACTATGAGCTCCTATTTATAATATAGGAAAGGCATCTTGGGGCTACATTGTGGGTAGCCCCAAAAGGCACCACCTCAGGGTGCTGGCTGCCATCACAATGCCACCAGACTGGAGTATCATGAAGAAACAAACGGAAAACACCATAATCCTGCCTTCAGTACATACTGCTTCCTTCAGAGCTGGGGTGTCCCTAGAGATGGGTAGCAAAGACAATCGAGCATTTTGAGACTTTCTAAATAAAAGTAGATTAACAAAGAGAAAAAAAGACAGTAGATCTGCAATCAGTAAAGCTGAAGAAAAAGAGGGAGTATGAGGAAGTTAATTCAGTAATAAACTGAATGGCAGGTGAACCTGGAAGACCAGAAATAGCACTGCTTCTTAAAGTGTGACCAAAGTAATTTAGGGACCATTGTGGGGGAAGTACACTCTCACGGTGGTGTTTTAAATAGCATAGTCCATTTACCATACTATTCAGTAGCAGTTTAAAGAAGCTTCATGGAATTTTATTATTTTATTTTTATTTTTTAAATATTTTATTTATTCATTTGACAGAGCACAAGCAGGGGGAGTGCAGGCAGAGAGAGAGAGAGAAGCAGACTCCCCACTGAGCAGGGAGCCTGATGTGGGACTCGATCCCAGGATCCTGGGATCATGACCTGAGCTGAGGGCAGATGCCCAACTGACTGAGCCATCCAGGTGCCTCAGTTCATGGAAGAAATTTTAGAACATGGTTATAATCAATGCAGCTGCTCCCGCATTTTAGATGAAGGAAGTAGGCCCAGGGAACTCAGAAGTAGGCCTTGTTGGAGCTCATACATCACCTTATGGCAGAGCTACATATTAAACCCAAGACTTCTTACGCCTAGCCTAGTTAATGCTATTTTCTTTAGATTATTTCCTATAAAAAACACTGTGACAGACGATAGAGCCCCAAAATAGAAAAGTTGGGAGGAAGGGCCAGATAAATAATATATTGTGAAGGAAAGCCAGCATGTCGTGTGCAGTAACCCTCAAAGTGTGCGGCTGACATGGGAGAGAGCAACACTGTTTTCTCCCAAAATAGCCATTTGAACTACTTGTCAGAGGCAAAAGACTAGCCTGGGTGACATGCAGATCCATAAACTGATTGGCGTTTCTCTCTCGGAGCACCTATTCCTTGGACTCCAATGATCTGCACTGGGGCAGAGCATAGGCTGGTTCACTCACATGGCTGCATTCCCTTCAAGGTTGGATGTCCAAGCCAACTGCAGCCACTCTAGGAATGTTGAGGTCAATGGAATTCTACCAACACTTGCAGGGTGGGGAGGGGAGACAGCTGCCAGTGGCAGTGGATGGAGGATGGGAGGGCCATCCATCCCAGAAAATTCTGCTGCTGCCTCCGTGGGGAGTATGGTAGTCAAGACGCTTAGTACCCAGGCAGACTGGGAGTGGGAAATATCTTAAGTATTCCAGTCCTCCCCTCTTGGCACTGCAGGAGCAAGAGAGAGAATAAAGCAGAGGAACCTGTTGGACAAGACCGTTGAGGTCACTCTCTTGTTGTTGGAGGCTGCCATCGGCTAGAAGAGGCCCGGAAAGAAGAGGAACAGAGAAGTGAGCCTGGGCTGGAGAGACCTGAGTGCATGGGATGCTATTTGCCAAGATCTCCAAGCAGGTGCTGGGAAACACTCTCTGATCATGCTTCTGCTTCGCATTCTGTGCTGGGGTGGCGGACACAAATGCTTCCAGACAACGTAATCCCAGGTAGAAAAGGAGGCTGCTCAGACAGATGCACGCCGCTACAGAGGTGTGCAGCTAGGGATCAAATCCCCAAGTCTGGCCCCTGCAGAGAAAGAGTCCAGTTTCACCTTTCTCTTCGTGCTGGTCTTCTTTCCTCTGATTCGGTTTATTTTCATGAAAATATGGTGGTACTGGGAGGAAAAAGAGATATGTGGACTAGGATAGTGAGAGATCTGAGCCTGGAGCTGGAGGGCAGAAATAAGTGCAGGTGAGTGGGGGATGTGTGCGTGTGCCTGTGCCTGTTTGGGGGAGAGGTGTTGGTGTCCTTCTCTGTGACACCTTGCAGAATAAGGAAGTGTCTACAACTGTTAACAACACCTATCCACCAACAGCCGGGACTCCGCGGTGGCCAGGGCCTACGTTCTGCCCCCAACAGGTCTGCATTGAGCACTTGGCCTGGGGTCCTTATCTGCAAGGAGTGGGATTAAGTTTAGCACAGAGCAGACTGCAGGAGATGGCTTTTATGGCTTTGTAGGACACACTTCTTGAAGTGGTGACCAAACGTGACGCTCTTTCACACGTTTTTCTCAGGATGGGGCTGGGACTCATTGGTCTATCTATATGCAGAAATTTGCAGAAAAGATAAGTATTTAAATTGAACTCTGATGGGGAGATTTCGACCAAACTGTACATAAACTTCATACAACTCTGATATCTAAGACATATGATATTTATCTTTTCGTTGTAAGGAAGAAGCTAAATGACTACCCTCTATCCCTTACCACTCTCCCTTCTCTTTCAAAAAGCTGCCATATCTAGTTGATTTTACAGTCTAAAAAAGGTTGCATCACATTTGGTATTCCCTAAAAGGGAAATGGGAAAAAATTATTAAAAAGTGCAGAAAAACAGTACTGTTTGCTTAGAAAATAAGATGTATGAACCCTTAAGAATGGGAAAACACCAGCTACTATGGCTGGGAGAAGACATTTTGCCAAATTTAGAACCCACTTGAAAATCACGGGTTCTAAGTTTAGAACTGAACTAAAAAACTTGAGCTCACATTGCATTTGGCATCAGTTAAAAAAAAAATCTAAGATACTAATTAAAGGGGAAAAATTTATACTCTTAGTAGTTCTAAAAGCTGGGAATTATTTTCAAACAAATTCTTTATTGGCTCAATGGAGGGACCTGCACTTAAAAAAAACATTTTTTTTCTAATTAAATTTCCTTACAAAATAATGACTTAAGATTGAGGGGGAAAAAAAACCACGTGGCCAAAGTCTTTCAAGAGTTACAGAATTGTTGTGTAACCTTTGGACCCCACCAAATACATGACGTGGTCTATAAACTTGATGTTTATACATAAATGATGTCCAAAATGGAAGTAATTATATCCTACTACTGGCAAACTTTAAATAATAAAAACACAATTGGAAACCCTCATTTGAAACAAAACAAAAACAAACTACTACCAGCAATTAGTTTTATTTTCTAATTTGGATGCTAAGACAGAAATTGCAACATCATGAAGAAATGGATCAGAATTGCTATGGAGATAAACTACAAAAAGTTCCAGATTCAAAATATTCAAAGTAGGAAATCAAGAACTTGTCATGAATAGACAATGCTTAAAAAGTATCCACTGACTGATTATTGAACACCACATCTGAAATTGATGATGTACTGTATGTTGGCTGAATTTAAATAAAAATTTATAGTTGAGTCTTTGAAAATACCTCTGGTTATAGAGGAGATAAATAGAACTTGGTGAAGGTGATTTACTTTAGTAATTAATCCACGCATTTGTCTGTTGGGTGATGACTGAAGCCAAGCTAAAAGCAATCATTTCAATAAGGTCCAAATTAGGCAAATATCAATAAATATTTATTACTAAAAAAAATCCATTGGCTCACCATGATTCAAGGCAACTAACAACTTTTGCAATTATAGAAACTTAAGGTATCTTATGCCATCCTCCACACACCTACCATCACACACACACACACACACACACACACACACACACACTGCAATAGCCTAAGAGGACCTGAATTCAAATAATTAGACAAAAGGTTAAACGTGAACATTTAGTGTAAATATTTACCACAGCCAGTATTCAAAAACACAAATGTTGGAAAAAATTTTTTTCCTTTCATCTTACGGCCTGGGAGTTTTACTACATTTTTGAGGACCTTCAAGGGCATAGGCTTAGCAAGTAGTGGATGTGACACTCTTCAGAAGATCATTAACAGTTTCAAACCCTGTAACTTTAACTTCCGAAGACTCTTGTTGAAGGCTATAAAATCAATTCCTGAGTTGACGTTTTCTACCAAGAAGATGTAATTGTACTCATGGAAAGAGGGTCAAAATCTAAAGTGTGAAAGCAAAAACCAAAAAGCAACAAAAAAAACCCACTGCATGTGTAAGTGGAAAAGGATTTGTCTAGAATATATTTCTAAATTTACTTGTCATTAAATAAGCATAGTGAAGCAGTCATTATGTCCTGCTCCTAATAGCATGTGCAGTTCTCATTAAGAGATGTTTGCCCAAGTTGGAGTACAAACTTAGACTCTCTGTCCCCAGGCCCCATGCTTCTAAATACACATTCTTCAACATATTCTCTATCCTTTTAAATTATCCACTAAAATTGAACTTCATATTTAGTCTCTTCCACTCTTATGTCCTCAAAACTGCTCTCATACTTATTTTAAACTCTTGTTTATAATAAATTGGACTAGTTTCTTCTTTCCTCAGGCCATTATACCCAGATAAATGTAGGGAAATAAGGAGACCCTTTATGGGAACAAAAAGTATTTCTTGAACCCCTATGACATGGGTCGGGCACTATTCTTAGAGGTGGTTGAATCCATTTCTGCCAAGCACTTGCTTCTCTTGGGCTCTAGAGATAGAAAGGCCCACACATCTACACCAGTGCCAGGAAAACACAGCCCGTGATCCTGGTTCCCTGAAAGATGACTTTTTGTGGATAAACTGGAATAAGAAAAGGCTGGGTAGATTGCCAATGTCCAGATTCCTGATTGTCTTTGCAGAGAAAGTTCCCAGATCCTTAAGTTGTCTTCAGGCACTTTGAGTCCTTTAACCTGTAAATTTGCTCACAGAAATAATATATGAATAAATTTAGTATTGTAAACAATTAGGTCCCCAAAATACTTTGTGACATGGTGCATTTGACCAAGTCTACACCCAAGTTTTCATATTTTCCTTTGCCTCATTGGTGTAGGTCTTGCCTCTAATGTTAACTCATAAGAAATATGTATTTCACTCAAGAATTTAAGAATTGACAAGCAAACCTAACAGAGGTAAGGAAAGATGCTTTTCTCCAGGGGCCAGGCAGAGATACAAGGCTAATATTCACCAAAAAAGTATTCCCTACTTCAATTCCCTACTTGAATCATCTCACTAGATAACCTCCATGTGGAATAGAATAGAGACTCCAGAAATACACCCACACATAAATGGTCAACTGATTTTCAATAAAGGTGGTACGACAATTTAATGGGGAAAAGGAAAATCTTTTCAATAAATTCTGATAGGCAACTACATAGTCCTATTGGGGCGGGAGGAGGATGAACACTGACCCTTACTTCACCCTCTATAGAAAAATTTCAAAAAAAATTTAAAATATTTTATTTATTTATTCAAGAGAGAGACAGAGAGCACAAGGGATGGGGGGAAGGGAGAGAGAAGCAGACTTCTGCTGAGCTGGGAGCCCGAGTCGGGGTGGGGTAGGGTCAATCCCAGGACCCTGAGATCATGACCCAAGCCAAATTCAGATACTTAACTGACTAAGCCACCCAGAGGCCCCTAAATAAAAATTAATGATAGACCTAAATGTAAAACCTGAAACTAGAAGGCTCCTAGGGCTAAACAAAGGAGAAAATCTATTTAATATTGAAGGAAACAAAAATGTCTTGGTAAACAAGAAAATTGATAAACTGAGCTTTACCGAAGTTTTAAAATTCACTTTTGAAAAGATACTTTTAAGAAATGAAAAGATAAGGCACAGAATGGCTAAAGATCTTCAGTACATAAATGTAATAAAGATTTGGTAACCAGAATATATAAAGATTACAGTTCAATAGGAGGGAGACAACCCATGCAATATTTTTAGTGGGTAAAGATTTGAACAGCCACTTTACAAAGTGATAAGCACATGAAAAAGTAGTCAACATCATTAGTCATAGGGAAAATGCAAATTAGGACCACAATGAGATACTACCACACACCTAAATAAAATGGCTAAAGTTAAAGAGCTGACAATATCAAGTGCTGACAAAGATATGGAACAACTGCTGGTAAGAATATAAAATAGTACAAATACTTTGGATGACTAACAGTTTCTTAAAAAGTGAAAGGTACACCTACCATTCAACCTGGTCATTTTACTCCTAGGTATTTCCTTGAGAGAAATGAAATGGGATGTCCACCCAAACACGTTACAGGAACGTTTATAGTAGCTTTATTTGTAATAGTCAAAAACTAGAAACAAACCAAATGCCCAAGGACAGATAGATGCACGGATAAACCAGTTGTGCATATCCATACAGTAAACTATCAGTCATTAATAAAAAGACCGAAGTACTGATACAACACGATGATTGTCAAAATAATTGTGCTGAGTGAAATAGGTCAGACACACAAAAAGTACAAGTTGCATGATTGATTCCATTTAAATAAAATTCTAAAAAATGCAAACTAATCTATAAGTGGAAGAAAGATCAGTCATTGTCTGGGACAGGAGTGGAAGGGGGTCAGGGGGACCAGAAAACCTTTGGGATGATAGAAATATTTGGTATCTTGGCTGTGATAGATACATGAGAGCACGTATTGGTCAAAAGTCTTTGAACTGTATACTTTAGATGCAATTTGCATTGTGTACAACTCCATAAATTATTTTTTAAATCTCCAATTGAATGTTCTTTAGGTTACTCAAATTTCATATTTCTAAAACCAAGCTCATAAGCCCCTTCCAAGCCTGCTTCTCTCTCTCTCTCTCTCTCTCTCTCTCTTCTTCTTCTTCTTTTTTTTTGGTTTAATGCTCTTTCTTGACTAATTGCCTTGCCTTCTACCCAGTCAGCTAAGCTAGACAGCTTGGCAACCACATTCACTCCTCCTCCACACCTTTACTCCCTTTCTCAAATTTATCTCTCCTTTAAAAAAAATTCAGAAAAGTGTATTTTAAACTTGTGCATAACATAAAATTGACCATTTTAACCACTTAAAAATGTACAGTTCGGTGACATTAAGTACACTCACATTGTGATGCAGCCATCACTACCACCCATATCTGGAGCCTCTTCATCTCCCTAAAGTGAACCCCTCACCCTCGCATTCTCTTCCCTCCCCAGTCTCTGGCAACCTCCATTCCACTGTCTCTATGAATTTGACTCAAGTCCCCCCCCCCCTTTTTTTTTAAGATTTTATTTATTTATTCATGAGAGACACAGAGAGAAGTAGAGACACAGGCAGAGGGAGAAGCAAGCTCCCTGCAGGAAGCCAGACGCGGGGTACAATCCCAGGACCTGAGGATCATGACCCAAGCCAAAGGCAGACACTCAACCACTGAGCCACCCAGGTGCCCCTCAGGGTCCCTTTCTAAGTGGAATCATGCAATATTTGTCCTTCATAACTGGTTTTATTTGACCTAGAATAATGACTTCATTGTCCATCCATGTTATATAGCATGTTGTCAAAATTTCTTTCCTTTTGAAGGCCATGGAATATTCCACTGCATGTACACACCATAGGTTGTTGGTCCATTTATCCGTTGATGGACATGTGGGTCATCTCTAACTGTGAATGCCCACTGCTACTACCCCAGCTTCAGGTCACATCATCGCTCACCTGGATTATTTCACTGCTCGACTAACTGGATCTCCTGTCTTCTTTCACGCATCTTCTTACCTACTGCCAGCAGCATCTTTTTGCTAAAGCAGTGATTTTGTGCCTCCATTACTCAAAAGGCCTTTGTGTAGAATTTCAAACTAAAATGGAATCAAATGTCTCATTTTGTTCTGAAATTTGTTTTTCCCACTCTACTTTTGAATAACTCTGATTAGTACCATTTTTTTTCCTTATTTTAATCCAATATGTATTTCCTCATCAATTCCTCCCATTGCTCCTGGTTCTGCCCTCCAGGGCAACACTGAATAACAGTACTTCCCCCTTCTACATGGCAGACAACCCATGAGTTCCTGAAGACAGCCACCGGGCCTTCTTTATCTAAGCCTTTGCTCATTCTTCAGATAACATGGTGGCCCCAGCTAGTCTCTGATGTGATCCAAGTTGGGCTGTGTGTGTCCCTTTGAAAACGGGATGCCTAAATATAATCCTATAGCAAGAAAGTGGGATGTCTCTTTTCTTCTGCTCTACTACTGAAATGCAGTCTAACAGGCCATTAATATCTTTTATCTCCAAAGTTGATGATATATTAACCTGCAGTAAATTCAAATATTAAGGATTTTTTTTCCCCAGATAAATTTTGACAATGCTGTTGGGCACCTGAAGAAAGGAGTGGCCAAAGGAAAGAAGAGAGTGAGAGCTGAGATAGGAAAGAACTGTCCTTGCCAGTTTTGCATATTTATTAAATGTTCACAGCTCCCGATACAAATGCAGGTCACCACCACACCCACTCCTCCCTTCAGGCCTCCTATCTGTTACTCACCAAACTCTAGCCTTTAGTTAAGTAACTGCTTTTTCAACAATCTGCCAAGATGCACAATCTGACATAGGGGCCTCCTCCTCACACCATCAGTGCTGTCCCTGATAGCTATTGGGCACTGTGGCAGATGATTAGAAGCAGAAATTGGTTGACAATGGTCATAAAAGACATATACCGGGAAGTGCATTTATGCAAAATACCTGGAAGTTCAGACTCTGTGCACTAAATAAAAGCCTTCCCCAAAAATGTGCAGGGGAATGGACCAATAAACCAGTCTTCTAGCTTGCTTTCTCTGTGAAGCTAAAAAGCTAAGCTATCTCTGTGAAGCTAAAAAGCTAAGCTATCAGGAGAGAAGATTCTTTAGGAGCATTGTTTATTTTTGTTGAATTTTCCAAAGTAAAGTACAATATATTCGACAGGCAAAAAGAAGGATTGCTTTTCCAGGTACTTTCCTTGAAACTTTTGAGTTGTTTAAAGAGGAAAGACAATGGAACAAAGTTTTGGCACTTTTCCCCTCTATGGTCAACTTCAGGCTGATAGTCATTTGTTCCTCCACGTAGATATGCCTTTCATCAGATCAGCCACCCGCACCCTCCTAACACACACCACCAATATATTCATCATTCCCAGAGTCTTGCATGTAATAATGTCTCTTCTACTCTTAGTGCTAATACTCCTCTACACAGGAAAGCTATCCCCTCCCCTTCTCAGCCTTTTTCCTCTTCAATCCTGGAGAGAGACCATAAGGTCCTTAGTTACCTCTTCTTCCAAAATTATCCCCTAGCACTTTCCATTGGGTCTTTCCTCCTCCCCTTTAAATATAACCAGGACTCTCCAATGTGGAAGACATATTTCAATGCAAAAACCACTGCACCAACTCATCTCTCTCTTCTCACTTGCTGAGCACTTCAAATGATTATCCAACATTTATTGCTACCTCAGATTCACCACTTACTCCGTTTTCACTAACCTACAAAAATATATTTCCTAAGGTCAATAAGGGCCTTTAGTTGGACCAAATCCATGGTCTTTTGGAATTTATCTTCTCGTATACTTTTGCTTATCCTGTTAGGGTCCAGCCAAAGTGGGAGAGACTTGAGAGGAGGAATAGCTGCTGGGGTGAGAGAGATTGCTGGGCTTGTTATCCTCTGAAGATTATCATTACTCTACCTTCTTAAGGTACCCTCCCCCCGTATCTAGTTATGGAGCAGGATATGATTCCAATCCATTTTGTCCCAAATACCACAAAACTAGAATATTTTTAGTGTAGAAAATCAGCAAATTCTTTGTTCTGAATACGGGAACAGTAATCACCCAACCCCTTCCATTCCTTACTAACAGAACTGAATGAGAGCCATGCATCAATCTGTGATGGGCCCACAGAATCTCTCATCTCTAGATTGGGTGGCTCTTCACCAGAATGTCTCTGGATCACCAGTGCACAAATTGCTATTCTGACCTATCCTTGGTCCTTAATCTAATGTCTTCTTTGGTTTTCTTTTTTCTTATTTTAAACTGAGTTTCTATCATTGTCTTTCATCAGACCTTGCGGTCTGTCCCAACACTGATCTTTCCATTATCATAGCATTCCCCGAACCACTTTTCAAAGCCACAATACTCTTCTCTTGTTCTCACAGGAGCACAAAGCATGAGAAATAACCCTTCATTAATCGCAGGTTCTCTTGTCTTTCAACATCAGAGTTGTTAGTTTTTTTTTTTTTTGTTTTGTTTTGTTTTTTTAAAGAGTTGCTAGTCTTAAACTTCTTAGGATCATATGACCGAAAAAGGAATCTTGTGAGGCCAAGTCTTCAGTTATATTACTTTAAATAATTATGTAATGACTATCTGAAGAATTCAGAAAACTGTTGAATTCACTTAAACAAAATTAAATTAAATCTGTCCTAAGCTGCTGGAGTTTGGTCAATGTGAATATGAAGTCCATCTGCCAACCATCTTAGAGTCATTTGAGTAGCTCACTTCTGGAGAAGTGATTATGATATTCTCATCAAGGAACTTGCTAGCTTGAAGAGCCACAGGTTACAGATGAAAGTCTCCATCTATACAAAAGCTAAGTAAGAGCCTAGGTCAAATTGCATGCTTTTAAGTTAAATGTACATGTGAATGTATAAACGGAAAACTATGGGTGTGAAGATATCTATGGATATCTCTATGCATTTTAATAATTTAGAACACAAGTGATTAACCTGGGGTGTGGACCATCTTCAAACGTGTACATTTTTCTGCTGCAAAAGTTCATTGCTTCTCGCAGATCCTTAAGGGCTTTATGGCCTTCAAAAGTTTTAAGAACTTTTGTTTTAGGGACGCCTCTGTGGCTCAGTGGTTGAGCATCTACCTTTGGCTCAGGGCGTGATCTTGGAATCCCAGGATCGAATCCCGTAGCCTGCTTTTCCTGTCTCTGCCTCTCTCTGTGTCTCTCATGAATAAGTAAAATCTTTAAGAAAAAGAACTTTTGTTTTAGAGAAAAGGGAAGATTGAAATCAAAATATCATTTTATATGCTTACAAATGCATTAAAATAGCAAAAAAAACTTCCATTTCTGCAAACAAAAAGATGAAACACATCAGATACTATAATCATAACATGATCAGTGACCATGTTTAAACACTAATACTGACGTATTATTCCAGCATTGCCAGTACCTACCCACAAGTATTTACCTTTAATATACATCAAACAAATTTATCTGGGAAGGGGAAGGTCAAATACATATTTTAGCTTAGATTGAAAATGGCTGATGTACTTCTGCTATTGTCTAATGTCTAAGAAATACTTTAATCAAGTTATTCAAAGGTAATATAAATATAATCACATTTTCCTCAGTTATGGCATTTCATCTTCCTGTATCAAATAAGAAAAATAAATTATTTTGCATGCTTTATAACAGATTGATTAAAAGACATTCTGTGAAAACTCCTTTCATAGTCAAGTTTTGCAGCCAAAAATCAAATTCAGAGCCTGAATTTTTTAAACCGGGATCCATTCAGAGTATTCCAAGAATAGTTCTCAAATTGCTGGAAAGCATCACTTCCATAAATCTATCTTGAAAATGGATTTTAAACATTATCAAGTTTGAGTCAGCCATACACAAACCTATCAAGTTATTGTGCACACTAATATTTATTTTTTTACATTTACAATATAATTTATTTATCCATTAATTTGACAAATATTTATTGATCCTCTGCTATATGGAGGCACTGATCTAGGTGCTAGAGTAACAGCAGTGAATAGAACAGATGAAAAATATATAAAAATACATAAATATAGGCTCATTATAAAACATTTAGCTAAAGAAGTGTATAGAATAAAAAAGCAAAGTTGTTCTCCTGAGGGCCCACCCCATCTCAGTTCTTCTCTTTATAGTAACTGTTATAATTATATAGATAATACTATTACCAGTTTAATGTATTTTCTGCCAGATGTTTTCTTTACACAGAAGCTTATACAGAATTTTAAAATCAGCTTTATTGCGATGTAATGTACATACTATATGTATATATACACATATAAAGTTCACTCGTGTCAAATGTACAATTCAATGCTTTTTGGTAAATCTTCAGGTCTGTACAACCATCATCATGATCTAGGTAAGTGAATTTTAAAATTTTATATATATATAATATTGTATATATAATTTATTTAAAAACTCAGTTACTTAGATTACAGTGATACATGGATATATATGGATATTTAACTTTCATTTTCTACTTAGTGCTAAACCTTCTTGAAGATGTTTTCTCAATGTCAACATGGAAAGATTTGTGATTACTTTCTAAAAAGAGAGGCCATCTTCTCAGTTTCCTTAGAAAAAGAATGCTCAGAGACTGCAATTAGATAGGATTGTTTTTGGTGATCCTGTGATTTCAATAGACAGAGACGTCAGTTGATTTACAAAATCTTGAGTCCAAAAATGAACTGGAAAATGGAGGGGGAAAAAAAGGGCAGGGAATAAATTAAAAAAAAACAAACACACAAAACAGCAATTTTGAGTATGTATCCTGAAATAGTGATACGAATAGCTAACAGTTATATAACATTGACTGTGGCCAAGATACTGTTCTAAAACCTCAATATGTAAGTTCTGACAACTGCTAAAGTTCTCACGACAATTCCATTTTAGGTATTTACTGTTATGGTACCCATTTAACAGATGTGGAGATTAAGGCACAAGAAGGTAATTTGCCCACTAAAGTTATAAGCTAGAAAGAGGCTGACTGGGCTTCAGAGCCCACACTCTAATTTGATGGAACCTAGAGGTGCAGGTGGGTGAAAGAGAGGGAGTAGTTTAAGACAAAAGTACTTGAGGAAAAGTAGGCAGAAGTGTTTTGCTTAGTGGCTGGTTCATGGTAAGCACACCGTAAGGGTGAATAAACAAACAAGACAATTATATTGTCATATACATTAGGATGAATGTCTTTATACTATTAGAAAACTAGTATTTGTTTCCACCCTAAGAGTTTGTTTAATGAGCTGTCTTCATTTGGGGCTGCTACCATTCTGTAGGGTAGCTGATGCCACTAGGCTTTTTGGGGGAACCCGGTAGGTGCCAAACACAGATACCACAAAAATAACCAAGACTAAACCTGAGCCCAGAAAACTTGTAGCAGGGAAAATACTAGTCAGGGTGTGGTATAATAGATCAAAGCTTTGGAAGCACCAATGGAGAAATCAGCATGGTTTCAAGGCGTCAAGGAAGGCTTCCAGGAAGGAAACTTAGAGATGCAAGTGGAGACATACACAGGTCTCAATGACTTTGATATGCCCTTTAAGACACATTTGGGTTTTATCCTGAAGAAAATGTAGAGCCATTTAGAAGGTGGAATGGAAGAGGGTAGCCCTGGAGGAAAGGGCAGTTAGAAGGCTGAATGTGAACTATTCCGTCCCAGCGTGTGACAGGCTCCACCCAAAACATCTGCTGTTCTTGCTCCTCGGTTCCTTATCTTTTGACTCATAAAGTTACTTGTCTTCAAGTTTCTCAATTACAATGTGGTCTCAACTGAAAATAATCTTTTATATCTGAAATTTGCTTTGCATGCTTAATATCGTGAAGCATTTTTTCAGTGCTGGAGAAGTTCTAGACACCGCTTTTTGAAACATCAGAAACCTGTGAAAAAAAGCTGGACAAAAAAAGGATTCATTTCGAAATGCCCAAAGGGGGGGTGATTGAAAAATGAGTAGGACAACCAGCAACTCCTCATTGCATCAAAGTCATAGCTGGAGTGGAAAGAAGAGCCCAGACCAGGGAAGGCTTGGGTTAGGTATAAATGGCACCTTCCTTACAATAGGGTTACCCTTTCCAATTTTGAACAGAGATACAGGAAGGTGCTCCTTTCACAAGCATGCTCAGACAGAAGGGATGAAATTATAGGGTGATTCTGATTAAAACCAAGAAGGGGGAATGCCTGGGTGGCTCAGGGGTTGACCATCTGTCTTTGGCTCAGGTCATGATTCTGGGGGTCCTGGGATCAAGTCCCACATCAGGCTCCCCGCAGGGAGCCTGCTTCTTCCTCTGCCTATGTCTCTGTGTCTCTCATGAATAAATAAATACAATTCTTAAAAAAAAAAAAAAAACCAACAAGAAAGAAAAATACCAGATGATACCACCAAAGACTGGAGCCAGAGGTGAGAGGGAAGGAGAGGACCAACCCAGCAATGCTCTCATAAGACACTTCCTGCATTTTTTTTTTACATTGCAAATAATGTATGGGTTTTTTTTCACTTTAACTGTCAAAAATGAGGTATTATTGTAAATTCACAATTAAAGTACCATTTTACTTTTTATCATGGGAAGCTGCAAAGGAATAGAAATGAGAGTGTAATGCAGCCCTGTGAACCCATCGCCCAGCTTCAGCAGCACACACCAGTCCTGTTTTCATCCATACTGCCACTGACTGGGTTATTTTGAGGCCACCGTGTCATCTTCAATGACTTCAGTGAACCTCAAGCCTTTTTGGATTCCCTCTTTCCCTTCACACACTCCCATCTTTTTGAGGGGTAATCTGAGGACAACAAGGAGACAGATTTGAGGAAGAAGAAAAGATCTCCATGGAAATACCAAACTGGCTGGAAGGGAGACAGGCAAAGCCCTTTGAATCAGGACAGAACCAGGAAAAGGCAGAGCAGAGCTTCTCCGGGGCTGAGAGGTGGAACTACGGCTTAAAAGGCTTCTTCACCCCCTTGCCACATGGGGGCACCTGGGACCTCTGACAGGGGAGGGGGGCCTTTGAATGGAGGAGATCACAAACCTGGGAGGGTCAGAGGAGGGGGAGGCGCAACTTTTTGGGAGAAGCATCTAAGACCTGCTGACGCTCATTCTGGCTCCTGTGATGCTAAGGATATCCAAATGTGATTGAATAAGCAGATGTTTATTGAAACTTTATTACCAATCCCTTCTTTAAACCAATCCGTAGTCACATCCACCCTCACTTCTTGTCCTCCGATCTCACAGGAGGATGTGATCCTCTTCTTTCCTGGCCAGCAAGTCTACTTTCAGCTCTCCGGGTGTCCTCCCACCTCCTCCAGGGCGCTGCTCCTGCTGTCATGCTGCGTTTGCTCCGCCACACACCTGAACACCACACTCTTGTCCTCTCTCCCCTTGCTGGACTGCTTATTCTCCAAAGCCTCACCCTCTTCAGGGAACCCATGACATACCACCTTTCTCAAGAGAGTTGGGGGCGGGGGCGCATCTCCAGGCACCTGCCACATCTGAGTCTCGAGCATCCTGCGGGCCCTCCATGCACAGGTGCATGTTAGCATCTCTCTCTCCTAGCTGGGCTGAGGCCCTGGTGGCAGGGACTAAGTCAGGTTTCTCCTGTATCCCTGGCTCTCAGGGTACTGGCTCACAAGTCTCTTAAACGTTTGAGGGGTACAATGGGGACACAAAGGTGAACAAAACCACCTCTGCTCTCAAAGTAATTCGGTCTACAGAGAAGAGTCTCCCCCAAAGCAAGGAGATCAGAGTGTTTGCCTACTAACTGTTCTTCAGGAGGCCTCCCATCACATGCAAGGTAACAATCCAGATTATTTTAGAATGACATGTGAGGTCCTCCTAGCCTTGAACTAGCTCTCCAGTTCAACCTTCTGTCAATAAGCATACAACCTCCCCCTACAATGTGAACTTCTCCAAGCCCCGTACTGAATTCTCTCATGTTGCAGGTTCTCTCCCTTGGCTAGGATTTGAACCCCTAACCCACTGACCATGTCCTGCTGATCTTTTTTTTTTTTTTCTTTCCTGCTGATCCTTGAGGACTCAGATTTCGTGGTAACTATTTGTGTGAAATGTGCTCTGATCCTAATCCTGGCATTGTCTTCTTCTCTAGCCTGGAAGGTTCCTAAGAGCAAGGACTTCATTCATCTGTGTCTAGCAATTAGCACAATGTCTGGCATAAAAACACCTGTTTATGTTGGAGGAGGAAATCAAGTATCTGGTTCCTTCACTTTCTGTCACTGCAGAAACACAAATTAACCGACACTTCATGCTAATTTCTGTGGTCTGGGGAAGATGAATATTGCACTTTGAGTATCTAAGGTCTCAAAAATTAAAATTTCAGGAAATGACCTACTATGTTTTGGTGGTAGTAAGCACATTTCCAGCATATGGTTACCTGTCTTCCTTCCTCTGTTGAACTTCTGAGTACTACTTGCACAGTAGATGTACCTATGCCCCCAGTCACTAATTAGAATGAGAGTTTCATCCAGAAAACTCAATAGACTGACTGGCCGTAGCACTAAGCCACTGCTCTTGTATCATACTGTATAAACAATTAAAAGTTGGGTGTAAATGTGTTCCTTAATATTCCCAGTCAGGCTCTAACCCATAAAGTTAGTTGCAGTAACATCATCTGAAAAATAAAAGATTCATCTAAGAGGGACACCTGGGTGGCTCAGTGGTTGAGCATTTGCCTTTGGCTCAGGTTGTGATCCCAGAGTCCCAGGATAGAGTCCTGGGATTGAGTCCTGAATCGGGCTCCCCACAGGGAGCCTGCTTCTCCCTCAGCCTATGTCTCTGCCTCTGTGTGTCTCTTATGAATAAATAAATACAAATCTTTTTTTAAAAAAGATTCATCTAATAAAGTTGTTTTTAAACCACAGTCTTATGGAGTTGAAAATGGGGGGAAAAAAAGATCTTAAAAAAACAAAACAAAACAAACCTCTTTATCATCTATTTCATCCTTGCATTCAATCAAAACAGCACTCTTGAATTTAGTCTCCTTCAAATTTGAGTATTTTTCTAAAGGTATCCTGGCTTTCCCCCTGGCTTTCACTTTGACAGTCAGGGAGTTTCCTGATCATAACTTGAATTTTTCGCTCAAATTTCTCTAAATTTCCCTCCCTCTTCGATAGTCAGAATATCTGAAAATATTTCTTGCCTATTAATTATTCATTAGTTGTGTTTTTAGAAACCATGCTGAATAAAAGTACAACCTTCTGCTTTGCGTTATCTTCCTGCCTTGGTTCCTGATCAGACACATCTCTCATCTCTAGAATATATTTATGAACTAGTCTAGTATTCTTAATTCCCAGTCAAAGCCAAAATATCAAGACCTGTTCATATTCAGCTCTTGACCTCTGCCTGGAAGTGTGATGATAAGATAACAGAGGGATATTACTGCAAAATTTGGTCTTCTTTAAGGAATTTGCTAAGGTGGTGAGAAGGTGCTGATACTATAGTAATGAGATGTCAGTGATGATATTTTCAGTTTCTATAACGCTTTGCTATTGTCCAGGCCCATTCACATTCATCTGACTGAAGATGATCCTGTGATGTAGATATTATCTCCATCTCCCAGGGAAGGAAACTGAAAACTCAGAATCGTTAAACATCTTAACCAAGATCTCCCTAGGTCACCTAATTCACTCTGGGTTTTAATGCTCACCTATAGGCTAATGATTTCCAAATGGATATCATATCCCAGAGCTCTTTCCTGCAAAAGCCAAACTTTTCTGTAAAATCACCTACCTCCCAATTTCACCTGGGTGTCACACAGGTGACCTGAATTCACAGGGTTGACATCTGAAGGCCCACTAGGATCCGGCAATCTGCCTGCACTGTCACCTGGGGTAGGCAATGGCACAATAATCCACCTGGTAGCCTAGCCAGGAATCTGGAAACCCAGCATGGGAGTGTGGAGCAGATAAGTAACAGACGCTCGAGAAGTACTCATACGAGTGATTTAATGAGTGAATGAGTGAATGGGTGGGGGCACATCATCCTCCATTCGTCCTTCACCCTCAACCAGATTAATTGGATATAAAATCCTGCTGTTTCTACAGCATAAATCTCTCTCAAATCCTTCCCCCCTTTATAATCCTTACCTTGCCTCCCTTGCTGGATTGTGTTGAGGTTAAAATGAGATTAATACACATAAAAGTGTTCTGCAAAGAATAAACCTCCGGGGTGGTGGTGGTGGGATAGACAGGATAAATCCCTCTGGAATCTGTTACTAAACTTACCAGCCCTAGTTTGCCTATTCCTTTCAAGCTATGATTTTTTTGTCCTCCTAACCTTGTTGTTTTCTCTGCTATGGCTTCCAAAGGCCCATCACTCAGTCTGTACGTAAATACTGTTAATCTCTATGCACGGCTTAGCTTAGCGGCTCAGTGATAGACTCTTTTATGTTGCTGGCTTCTGGTGATTTCTTATAGAAGGATCCGGCTCTGGAGAAGGCGTTAAGCTCTTACAAAAAGGAGCTGTTACAGAGCTTTTGTGGCCTTCACAACACCTCACACCACCTCAGGCATCCAGTAAAGGCTTACTGAATGACTCTTTCTCCCACCCCCACTTCACTCTTCAGTACCTAGAGTTTCTCTCTGAATCTAGTCCTTATCCTTTGCAACTTACTGCTTATGATCAGGAACATTTCCTCCTAAGAGATCTGAGAAAGGAAAACAATCTAGATTAACCTACAGATTGGAATTGTTTTTAAAGTTGCTCATTCAGGGGTACCTGGATGGCTCAATGGTTGAGAATATGCCTTTGGCAGGTAGTGATCCTGGGGTCCTGGGATCGAGTCTTGCATTGGGCTCCCTATGGGGAGCCTGCTTCTCCCTTTGCCTCTCTCTGTGTCTTTCATAAATAAATAAATAAATAAATAAATAAATAAATAAATAAATAAATCTTTTAAAAAAAAGAAGTTGCTCATTCTATTAACTATCCTAAGTAAAGCAGAGTGAGAGTGCCAGACTCTGACAAACGGCTCATCACACAGAAACCACAGTTTTACTACCTACGTAGTGCCTATAAACACACACCTAAAATGAGAATAGTTAAGTATCCAAAACACTGCCGATAACAATCATATGACTCAAGAAAGAGAGTATACCAATGTTTTCCAATTTTTTATTCTCTCTAGCTCTTCAGTCACCAAGACTCGTTGCTTCTGTCTTTTGGATGACAATTCAACATGGCATCTCCTTTCCATGCCCTGTCACCATTTTAGTCCTGGCCTTGAATATTTCATCTAAGTGCGTCATCTCAGTTTCCTAGCTGGGCTCTCGGCTTTTGTTTCACCTGATTTGAGTGCAGTTTACCCTCAGCCCCAGATCAACCTCCCCACAATATGGATTTCATCAAACCATCTCACCATCCCAGCCACATTTCCAGGGGCTCCTTTGTGCTCCATAGGACAAGGGACACACTCCTAAGCCAGATATTCAAGAACTTTTAAATCTTAGCCTACACTACTGGTCTAAGCTCTCTGACTCTTCTTCACAGGGGAAGTGACTGTGGACTGCCCCTTAAGTCCTGGGGAGTTGTCATCATGATTTACCTGTGTAAAGCTCTACACAATGGACATAACACCGGCAGGACTGAATCAAAAGAATACCTGCTCCGGAAATGAGTGACTGTAGACCTGGGGACAATGCCAAACTCCAATCCAAACTTGGGAGTCATACCATGGAAGTTAGACTAAAAGGTAACTGTCATTTGGCAAGCAGAAGCAAATGATGAACCTGGTTAAGAGAAAAAGAGTGACTAGAAGGGCCAGCAAAGGAAACCTAAGGAGCAAGAAGCAGGTAACACCTATCTGTTAAGTCAACCAGAACGTCTGCCCCCACCGTTGAGGGAGAACGTGAGAACTCAGGCCCTGACACTATTGAGCACAGGAGTTACCTAACAATTGCCTTTACTAGCCCATGGTCCCAGAGCAAGATCCTGGCAGACTGGCTTCCCATGGACTGGGTCCTTGTCAGTCAGGCAGATGGCTGATCATAGTTCCCCCTGCAGTAGCCACTTCCACTCCAACAATAATGATATTCAACAAATAAAATAAACCAAATTTCTGAGCCTGAGGAAGAGCTCCAGGACCACAGTGAACTGACCAAGGTAAATGTGTTCAGGGAAGGCCTCACAGTGGAGAGTCTGCTCACTATCTAGGCACAGTCTATACATCACTCCATGCTGAGTGCACTATGGTAAAACCACACCATAAACACAGAACTACCTTAATCTGGATTCCATTTTCTTTCTAGTTGCTCCAATTTTTGGCTCTCGAGTCACTTTTCACTTGCTCTACAGAAGATCCCTTCCACTATTCCCTCCTGGTTTTACTCCTATCTCCCTGGAATCAGCTGTTTTAGGGAGTCACTCCCCATGAATGTTCTAGGATGCTGTGCGTGTGCCCACCATGACACTGTGACACCTGCACATGTGTTTGGACATCTCTGCTTGGATGTGATACAGATAACCTAGCCTTATTTGAGCAAATGCTGAACTTACTTTTCCCTCCTTATGCCAATTAATGGTATAATCATCCAAAGATTGGATGCTAAATCAGACCCAGGAGTCATCCTAAATTCCCTTTCTTGTTCATGTCCCACATCTCATCAGTCACTAAATCTCATCTAACCGTTGTCCCTTCATATTTGTCTGCTCTGCCTTTTACCTCAGGCCCTTGATGCTCATCTAGACTATGATGGTCATCTTTAAACAGTCTCCTTGCTCTACTTTTGTTCTTCTCAAATACATCCTCCATGTGAATGCTTCAATTATCATTTTGGAGGACAACTCTGTACATGTTATTCTCCTATGTAAAATAGCTCAATGGATTCCCTATCTATGGGATAAATCCAAACTGGTCATTATGTCATAAAAGTCCCTTTATGATCGAGATCCCTGGCCTTTTTTCCAGCCTCATCTTTCTTTCCCAGTTCCCTGAGATTGGGCCATATAGAACCACCAGGTACACCAGCATTTCCCTAAATGGACCCCATGGTTTCATTCTTGCCTTTGCTCCTATCTGAGGTTTTTCCTTGTCCATCCCAATGCTCCACATTCTCCTGAAGAACTATTCATTCTTCAGATGTAGCTCTAGTGTCACACTCTGAGAAGCCCTTGGTGACTCACTAAAGAGTTGATTCCTCCTTGTTTTGTGAAGCCATTCTACTTAATACATGCTCTCTCATTGTGCCTTACGTACTCTAAGGTGATGATTTGTTCCCCTGACCCTCTCTCTTACTGTGAAGTCCCAAGGACAGGAATTGTAGTTTACTTTTGTATTAAGGGCACCTAGCAGACTGCCTAGCACAGGACAAAGACCTAGCAGAGGTCCTTCACACTGATGGTGACAAGGAGCACAATGGGCTTGGCACTACTCTGCTCCCAGCTCTACCACATGCTGGTGCTTTTGGCTCTCTAAGCTTCTGTTTCTTTGAATTTAAAACAGGAATAATTATAGTTGGACTTTGTAAAGATCAAATGAGATAATACACATAAACAGCACAGTACCCAGGTCTCATAACTCAATAAATGTTAGCCATTACTACTATTATCCCTTAAGGTCAAGTGCAATTTCTTTTTAAACTCTATGTGACCTTTCTAACCAACTGATTGCAATGATGTTGCCCTTCTATAAAGTACTGCTACACTACCTGTACTATTTATTTAAAAATGTATATTATGTTCATGTTTGTATATCCACCCACTGATGCATTTTTAGACACTGGACAACTGGTGTGTGTCTTATATTTTGGGGTAGACAGACTTCTATGATGACCCCACATAACCCCTCTTACTTGTAGAATCCCCTCCCCTTTTAATGTTGGTGGAATCTGTGAATGTGATATTATTCTCACGATTAGGTCATGTTAGATAGCACAGCTGACTTAAGAAAGGGAGATTACATTATATCACTAATGATCTAATTACATTATATCACTAAAAGCAGAGAGTTTTCTCTGGCTAAAGGCAGAAGAGGAAGTCAGAGATTCAAAGCACAGGAAGGAGTTGGGCATGCCCTTGCAGGCCTGAAGGCAGACAACCTGAAAGCAGCCTTTAGGACCAGGGAGCGATGCCCTAAGACAATCAACAAGAAAATGGTGACCTCAATTATAGAGTGGCAAGGAGCCAGATTCGGACAATAACTTAACAAGCCTGGAAATGGATTTTTTCCCCAAACCTCCAGACTCAGCTGGGCCAACATCTTGATTTCAGCTTCTTGATACCATGAGCAGAGAACCTGGCTATGCCTAGCTGGATTTAACACCTGCAGAACTGCAAGCTGATGCGTGGGGGTTGTTTGAAGCCTCCATTTGTGACAATTTTTGATATGTAGCAATAGAAGACTAATACTTTTTAATGTCTTAATTATTAACACATTATTTAACAGTACAGTAGATACATATTCATTGAGAAACATTAATAGCTGAAATAACTTTACCTTATCACCAGTAATGTCAGAATGTCAACGTCTTCTCTATTATTTAAAAAAATTAAAAAAAGATTTAACAAAGATTTTATTTTAAGCAATATCTGTCATGCTCGGTTTATATTTATTAAATTGCTTAAAACACATTATTCCAGAATTGATGTTTTTATAAAACACAAAAAGGAATTATTTAAAGATTATTTAAATGTGCACCTAGATACACATTTCATATACCCAAGGGCTATATTTAAGTTTCAGGACACCAAAAGTCAGCTAGCAAAATATTTTACAAACTAAGGTAATCATCAAAGGAATTTACAGGTAAAATTTCTTTGCATAAATTACCATTACAAAAAAGGATTCCATGTAACAATTCTATTTCCATGTCAGTGCAGAAGATCCTTAGAAACAATGCTTTGTTGGTTTGTTTCCAAAAATTTTTATTTGAAAAATCTGTCAAGTGCTGTGTACTACATACCCCTTTGGAGAGTCACACCGCATATTACCATACTAAGAATTCAAAACAGTCATGAAGTGAATCTACTTAATTTTTTATTTTTTAAATACAGGATTTCCCAGATGTATTTACCACAAAATCTTTGCTTTGAGACACAACTTGATATCTGGTAGGAACACCATTCGGGAAATGCTGACCTAAACAAATTCGCTTCCCCAGACCAAATATCAAATCAATATATTAGCAGGGAATGATATGTTTCAGAAACTGAATTGGTTAAAGATATTTGGGAGTCGGGAAAGTGTCCCCTCTTCTTTCTCTATTGGCTATAGCAACTTATCAACTTTTCACTATTTTTCTTCCTACTATCAGTAAGTGGGAAAAATGATTTTTCACAGCTATATTAAGAAAATACCTATATAGCCAAAGGATTCCCAAGGAACTTTCTAGAATAGTTTTAGTGATATCATACCTATTTATGCATCTCTAGAATAGTCTTAGTGATACTATACACCCATTTATGCACCAATGGGTATGTTTCAGATATAAGTGGAACAAGGTGATTTCTGTCATCTACTACTGTATAATTGAATGCAGAAAACACATCAGACTAAACAAATTTTTAAGAAAAGATCCTTTAGTCAGCATTGTCAAGTTGAGTAAGGCCCCAAGGAGGAGAGTAGGAGAATATTAGAATTTTAGGCTAGGATTCTTGTGCTTTTAAATACTCCAAATTCTAAAAGAGATTTTATGTATAAAGTATGTAAACAAATTTTTTAAAAAAGATTTTATTTATTTATTCATGAGACAGAGAGAGAGGCAGAAACATAGGCAGAGGGAGAAGCAGGCTCCACGCAGGAAGCCCAATGTGGGACTTGATCCCAGGACCCTGGGATATCATGACCTGAGCCAAAGGCAGACGCTCAACCACTGAGCCACCCAGGCCCCTTGAAAACAAATATTTTTTAAATTGAATTTGAAATAGAGCTGCAATCTATTTCAAAAAGGAGGAATAACTTAGGCTCCTACCCAAATTTCTGCTTGTAGGTCAGTGGTTCGCAAACTCTAGGAGGCTTCAGAAACTACTGGAAGACTTGGTAAAGCACTGATCATTGGGCCACAGCCCCAGAGTCTCTGATCCACAGTTCTGGGGAGGGGCCCAAGAATCTGTATTTCTAACAAGTTCCCAGGTAATGCTGAAGCTGCTGGTCCAGTAACCCCGTTTCAATAGCCATGGAGAATCTAATTCTTATACCAATTCCCTTGAGATTCTCACTTGACAGGTCTGAGAAAAAGCTGCATAGGTGGTTTTGATGTGCGCCAGTGTCTGAGATTCCATTTAGCTCTAAAGCTCTGTGTTTGCGGATTTTGTTGTAAGATACCCTTGTTCTGGCTCTACATCTCAAATCCTCTATGGGTGTTTCAGCACACCAAAGCAAAACCAGAATGTTCAGAGAATGAAGGTAGAAGACAGAAACTTAAATTAGTTTTAACAGCTGATCAGCAGAATTGACAGAAAGAGAAAGCTGGAGCCTTGAACTATAGATTCTCACTTCTCTTGCTCCAACTTCTAGAACATGGGTAATGCAGTGTTGGCCTTGCTGATCATTAGTGTAATTAGGGAATGGCCAGAAGCCTGCAACTACCGTATAACTTCTATGCCCATTTGTTTACTTGCCTGTGATTTTATGATTCAATTTAGAATCAATCATAAATGTGTTCTGGCAGAGTAGTCAAGAGCATGATCTTCTAGGTCAGATGGATTCAAATCCTCACTCTGTCATTTATTGCTGAATGACCCTGGGAGGGTTATTTAATATTTCCTAAACTTCAGCTTCCTTTTATATAAAATAGGAAATAGTACTATCTTCTACATCTCATTGTTATTAGGCACCAATAAGAAAATACACGAAAAGTATATATATAGTGTCTGGCAGACTAAGAGGTCATAAACAGAAAACAGCCCTTACTACTATACTAATAAAAATGCAATAAAAGTTCTAGAATAGGTGTCAATTTAATGCTTGGGAAGCTAGAATTATACTAAATGTTTATTTGCTTATTTGTTTTCTCCTCTTGATGGATGCCCAGGTGGGCAGGGCTGGTCCTTCCACCACTATAACATTTTTCAATGTAAGAACTCAGAGGTTCCCCCACTCTCATGAACTATCTTTAATAAGTACCAGATATTATCAAATATAAAACCTCCAATTCTAAGACACAGCATCATATTATGTAGAGCTTAGAAAAAAGTCAATTAAACCATCAGAAGACACTTCCTTCTCACAATTTTCATTTTGTACCTTAGGAAGTTGCTCTTTCAGACTTTGATTTTTAAAAAGGAAAGCATAAGGGTAGCCCGAGTGGCTCAGCAGTTTAGCGCCGCCTTCAGCCCTCGGTGTGATCCTGGAGACCCGGGATAGAGTCCCACGTCGGGCTCCTTGCATGGAGCCTGCTTCTCCCTCTGCCTGTGTCTCTACCTCTTTCTCTCTCTGTGTCTCTCATGAATAAATAAATAATTCTTTAAAAAAAAAAAAAAAGAAAGCATAGGCAAAAGAAGCTGATTTCAAATATTCCTACTTTGTCTTCACATTCAGAGCTCCTGTCCTCTGAATCACTTGTTTGACTCAGAGTCTGGGTCACTGCTTATTCAATGTCACCCTTGGTACTATCAGAGGCACTGGTGAGGCGGCATTACTTAAGAGAATCCTAAAGTACGAAAAACTCTTGTGACTGGACTCTTTGCTTCCTTATTTTTGATTCCTGCTTCAAGAATACTACAAAGCAGGATGTCTGGGTGGCTCAGAGGTTGAGTGTCTACATTTGGCTTAGGGCGTGATCCCAGGGTCCTAGGATCGAGTCTTGTATCAGGCTCCCCACAGGGAGCCTATCCCTCTACCTATGTCTCTCATGAATAAATAAACAAAATCTTAAAAAAAAAAAAAAAAAGAATACTACCAAGCATGTGATGATTCATTTTCCCCACTCCCTCTTTCATAAACATTTGGTTCTTGAGATTGAAAGAGTGCTTCACTCTTCCTTATGGGAATTTACTGCAAGCAATGGACACCCATTTCCCAAGTTTGGACACTGGTGCATTTGAAGTTCCTGGACATGCAGGCAATGACAACTGTGCCTGGCCAATGGACTGGGAGGCATCTTCGATTATAAGATGCATCTTGATTTCACAGATGTTGGTAATAAATCAATGAGGCCCTGAACGGATCCTCGCTGAGGTTCAGCTCTGTTTGGTAATTGCAGAAAACACAGTATTACTTTTAATGGCTTTCACATTGTACTTATTTGTTTTCCATAACAGCTTTATTGAGATAAAATTCGCAAACCATACTGTTTACTCATTTAAAGCACAAAATTCTATGGTTTTTGGTATATTCGCAGTGTATGCCAACACATCAATTTTAGAACAACCTTATCATCCCAAAGAGAAATCCTGGACCCATTCGCAGCCGCTACCAATTCTTCCCCCCAACTCCTGGCCCTCCAACAATTAATCTACTTTTCATTTTTATGGACTTGCCTATTCTGGATATTTTACATAAATGGAATCACAAAATACATGGCCTTTTGTGACTGGCTTCTTTCACTTTGCATAATGCTTTCAAGATTCATCCCTACTGGAGCGCAGGTCAGTTCTCCCTACCCTTTGCTGGTCAAACAACATTCAATTGTATGGATATACCACATGTGATTCATCCACTTGCGAGCCGATGGACATTTGGGTTGTTTCTACTTATTGGCTGTGATAAACAAGGCTGCCACAAACATTCACGTGCAAGTTTTTGTGTAGATGTATGTTTTCATCGCTCCTGGGCACATCCCCAAGAGTAGAATTGCTAGGTCTTATGGTGACTCTATGTTTAACTGTTTGAGGAACTGCCAGACTGTTTTTCCAAAGCAGCTGTACCATTTTACAATCCACCAGCTGGCAAAATATGAGGGTTCCAATTTCCCCCCCATCCTTGTCAACATTTGTTATTATCTTGTCTTTTTGCTTGTTGCCGTCCTTAGTGGGTGTGAATGAGTAGCTCATTGTGGCCACTGCATTTATTTTTAAAAGCATTTTCACTTGCATTTTCTCATTTGATCTGCAGAACATCTGTCACCATTCCTTACCCACAGTCACGGAAGTAAACACTAGGACTGATTCACCAACTTGCTCAAGATAGCTCAGTTCGGGACAGCACGTGAGCCAAAGTGCTTCTAGATTCTGGGACCACTGCTCCTCCTCCACACCTGGCTGTTGGAACCACTAGCTACCTGCTACTGAGTAAGGGCAAGAGTGATGACAGATCACAGGTAAGCTGGGGAAGGCGGGGAGGTTGGGGTTGGTGCAGGACACAGTACTGCGCCATGCCGTGAGATGCTGTGGTGTTGCTGCTGGCTTTCACAAGACAGCAACAGCTAGTAAACCATATTGGCCAGCAACAGCTCACTAACGTGAGTCTGATTTTGGGAAAAGGCCCAGTTGTAGCTTGGGAAGTACAGAGGCAAACAAGTCTACAACTTGCAACGAAGTCTATGACGTGGTCTTCACAGCTTGTAGTAAAAGGCTGTACAGTCCAGGTTAGTCTCTTTTGGGCATATCTCTTCTTGGAATTATGACATCAGAGAGGAATAATATTCCAGCTCTGCCCACCCCGCAATAGGAACAATAGATGTCAGCCTCAGTCGGTGAGCTGGATTCATTACATTTAGTGTTCATAAACTGAGAGAACGAAAGAATTTTTGCTTATGCTTACATTTTCTATTCATGAACTATCTCCTTTATGTGCAAAAAAAAAATCAATATTTTATGAAATAATCTCCTTGGAGGTTAAGCACTATAGCTCCAGTCTTTCTAGTCAAAGAAAATCTGCATGTTACTAAACCCTGGCTGGGTGAGGCAAAAGGCCTTTACACAGAGCATCCTTACCTCACTAGTAGTCAAATTCTCATCATTGAACCATGACATTATACTGAGTTAACAGAGTCCAACAGGTTGATTAGCATGTGGAGTATATGTATCGAAAAAAAAAATGTTTTTTTCAGGATTTGTTCCAGAGATGTGTTCTGTTCTTAGTATAAGAACGATGTGATGTTATTGATAGGGCTCACTCTCTGCATATGCTGGTGTGGTTAAAGGACTGGAATCCTTTTCATATCTGACACCTGCTAAGGTGATCCTGATCGTGCTGACAGCAGCTGCTACTTGCAGCACCTGGCACTGCTTTTGTTTCTGTTGGGCTTTTTTGGTTTTTGTTTAAATTGGAAGGCAGTAGACAACAACAATAAAGAACCTATGTCTAATAACTTTTAATTATTACATTTTGTTTCCAAATCCTTGTCTATGCTTTCATTTATATAGTCGTAATTGATGTACATCAGTAATTTTGCATTTTGCTTTATTGATCTGACATAATATCATAAACACTTTCCATTTTCTATTTTTCTCATAAATATTTTAGTGGCTGTGTAACATTCTGTCATAATCTGTTAAACCCTTTCCTATTTTTGGACACGAAGGTGGCTTCCACAAGACCCATCTATCTGCTGCCTACAAGAGACTCACTTCGGATGTAAGGACACAAACAGAGTGAAAGTGAAGGAAAGGAAAAAGATATTCCATGGAAATGGAAACCAAAAGAGAGCTGGAGTAGCCTATACTAACATCAGACAAAACAGACTTTAAGACAAAGACTATAATAAAAGACAAAGAAGGGCATTACATAAAGACAAAGGGGTCAATCCAACAAGAGGATATAAAACCTGTAAATATTAATGCACCCAACAGAGGAGCACCTAAATATGTAAAGCAAATATTAACAGACCTAAAGAGAGACGATGGCTTCCAGGCTACGTCCTTGTACAAGATCTTTTGCTCCTTTTTATTATTTCATTAGGACCCGTCCTCATAGAAGAAAGTTTTATATTTACCGAACAGCTCTTGTATACCACCGACTTGATGGAAACTTCGTTATTTCTCCAACTCTATGAGGCGCATTTATTTAATTCCCATTTTGCAGACAAGAAAGTACCTAACACTGCTTGGCACAGGGGAAGACCTCAATACTGTGAACAGCAAGAACTAGTGCAGATTCATCTCCACTATCGCTGTGAAGACACTTGCCCCGGGGACAGAGGCCAGAAAGAGGCCTGGTCTAGCTGATGCCACAGTGTCTACTTTTCCCCCACTGTACCACACTGCCTTCCTGTGGCAGAGTCACGTTAAAGGATTGAACATCTTCATTCTCTTGCTATTCTCCACAATTGTCCTAGTGACTTAGAAATACTCAGCGCTGTTTTGTCTCAGCTTCTCAGATCACAATCAGCCTGAGGTCTTTCTTATCTCCATGTTTTCAACACATCCTGCCGCTGATGGTCTTTCCCACAGCCATGTAGGCTTCTGGGCCAGGTAGGTCAAGAAGAGACTGAGAGCATGCACTTGGAGCAAGCAGCCTGGGGCATGGGCAGCTCAAGAAGCCTCACCAGAGCAGAGTCTGCAGTGGCCGTGGGTCAGGTGCTGAGCCTCCTGGCTGGCTCTCCAGGGAGGCAGGAGAGAAAGCTGAAAGGAATATTTATCTCAGGACCCTGTCTGGGGAGCCAGTTGCTGGGACCTGGATATAGGACCATTGGCTCCTGTTGGCCAGAATTGAACCTTTAGTTTTAAGAGAGACTTCAGGGGGAGAAGGCTTTGGCCAGAGCAGGGAGATGGACAGAACTCTCAACCTACTCTCACCTGGCCCTTCCGCTAATCCCAGCAGGCACAGCTTCCCCTTCGCTACAGAGGATGACCGGGCCACACCTGAGCTGGTGGTATGCCCAGGTGAGTCCAGCCTGAATATGGTGAAAGCTTCCACTGCTGAGCCTCTTCTGAACTTCCTCTGAGGTCCCCTAGTCTGCAGTGGCTCAGGGAACTTGCCCCTATGGGTCAAACAGCACTGCCTATCTGCTACCCCCTTCTCCCCTCACTGACCACTTCTCAGTCAGCATCACCATGCAGCATCCAGGGCTCCCTTAAATACACACAAATAGAAGGCTCTGCCAATCCCATGTGACATACAAAGACGTGGGAAGGGAGACAGGCAAGCTATGCCTCCCTGAGCCCGGACCCACACCAGGCATGGCGCTGGGCCTTTCCATACTTGTTATTCATAGTTCACAGCGAGACCGTGACCAAGTTGTATTCCCACTCACAGATAAGCAAATCAAGGCTTTGAAGTAACTTTGCCAAGGTCACATAGCCAAATACTTGGTAAAGCCATGGTTTAAAGTCAAATATGCCTTAGCACGAAAAACTCATGTCCTTTGCTTATAGCGACTTCTGTAACCCCCAAATCTATACCCTTCCCAGCCCTACGTCAGATACCAAACTGTTTAAAAAGCAAACCAGGTGTTAATTATTCTTAAGTTTTATTTAAAGTGGAGAAAAAACGGTTTAAAGAAAACTGTCAGTGGATTTATGTACCCAAGTAAAACTGAACTGGAAAAGGCAGACACTTTTACAGCATCTCCTCTGCACATGGTCTTAACAACCTGATCCCAAACAGGGAACTCGGTGTGCTGCAGTGCCGGGAGACCAGGCCACTCACTTTTGAGGCTGTTTTCTATGTAAAACTTTCCATTCGGGCTTTCTGTTGCCAGCAACATGTAAATGTGCACTGTCTTTTTTCGGGTGCAGGGGTGCAGCGGGTGATTAGCCAACCACAAACTAACTGGAAAGTCAGAGGGATAGGGTAAAGGAAATTCATACCATTTAAAAGTGATAACTTAAGGCATTCTCAGGCCAGAATGAGAAGTTTTCCTTTTTAGGAAAACAAAGAAGGTGACTACTGTGGTGGGGGGAGGGTAAGACCATGTTTACCCACAAAAGTACTAACATAGCACCTTCCCCTGCTTTTGACTGAGTTTACATAAACTTGTGAGGTAACACTAGTTGCCGCAGGTTGACCAGAAGTCCTATGTGCAGTTGTATACATATCTGCTTGATTAAAAAAAAATAATAATAATGAACTAGTTGTGAATATAGTGTGCTTGGAAGACATGAAATCTAAATCTCAAGACATGAAATCCACAGGGGAAAAACTGACAGGTATAAAAATAGATGAGAACCACTAGGCTTACTCCGTGGAAGCTAAAAAACAAAAACAAAAAACAGGGGAAAATTTCTCAACAGATCTGCATGAGATTGAAATGCCCCCCGCCCCTTTTTTAAGAGAGAGAGCAAAGTGGGAGAGGGTGGGGGCAGAGGGGGAGGGAGAGAGAAGCCCAAGCAGGCTCCACACTGAGTGCAGAGCATGACACTAGGCTCAATCCCACATCCCTGAGATCATGACTTGAGCTGAAAACAAGAGTTGGACACTTAAACAACTGAGCTACCCAGGTGCCCTGAGGTTGAAATGCTTTTGGAGGTCTTGAGTAGTCAGCAGGTATCTCTGGATCCTAAGATAGTGAAACCAATAAGGATGTCCTAACTGGTGAACAGTACAGTGGTGGCTGTGAGTTCCTTGCCTGGTCCCATCACCATGTGCCCAGAGGCCAGTCTCTCTACTCATCTCCCCCTTTAGTGATGTCTCTGCTCAGAGAGCCTTTCACTTGAACCAAGGCTACTAGCTCTGAAAGGTGGAAGTAATGTGTATGACAACAAACTTAATAGTTCACATATGCTGGGTAATGCATGCCCTATATACCATTGACAACTCAGGAAATAAGAAGTGACCGAGTTATCACCAAAGAACAGGTTGTAAAGATATCTGAACACACTTTCTGCATCAAAAGCTCTGCCTACATTTTGCCACATTGACCAGTTTCTTTACAGAGGTTTAAAATATGACCATTTCAAGCAGTAATTCTAATGAAGTTTCATGGAATCCCTTAGGCATATGAGGCACCGCCAACTGATGCATACAGGCTTGATAAACTGGTATTGGTTCTTTCAGATGCTGAATCAATATTATGGGGAAAAGTACATAAAGAATAAATGGACAAGATTTCTGTAGTTTCAGAAAAAGTTGAACTGGAATAAATGACCCAGTTTAGTCAGGTGAGAGACTCAAGAACAACAGATTTAGCAGCCATACAGTTACTGATTTCTGTGCACAGAAATATGCCATTGTCTAACCTGTCCCTCATTCCTGCCACGGATGTCCAAATATGAAACCATGAATATACCAGATTGTACCATCTGCTCTGTTTATTCTTCTTAATGCTCTATCCTGGACTACGTTTCTAAGCACATTAATATATCCCTACCACCATTTAACCAAAACGATGGACTCCAGGCCATCCTGTCTGCTGGATCTGCAGACATGCGTAGGATTTCCAAATAGGTGTGGCGACAAAGACATGTCCATCTTCAGTCAAAGAAAATTCAAATTAAACCATTAGATCCATTTTCATATATCAGAACTGAACAAGATTTACAATCTAGGTGGAGGGGTGTGTGGTGGAAAGAACTGATATAGTCACTACTGATAGAAGTATAAATCAGTGCAACATGATAATTATTATTCACATAGGTATCTTTTGAATAATACTAATTCCACTTGTAAGAATCTATCCTACAGATCTTCTCACTGAAATGGGCAATCCTATATGTAAAAATATTTTTGGAGCACTGCTGGCAATAGCAAGAATTATAATAGAGGAAATGGTGAAATAAATTATGATACACCTACAAAACAGACAATTAAGTTGTTCTTATAAAGGGTACACTATATCTAAATCTATAATATGGGAAGGTACTTATTGGTATACATGATATGATTTTATTTATGTAACAAAACTACACACATAGACATTTGCACACGCATAGACATTTTGAAGACTATACACTGAACCATCTCCATTCTTGGATAGTGGGACTGAAAGGCAGGGGTGAGAATGGTGACTTTCAGTTTTTACCTTATAAACTTCAGTATTGTTTGAATATATAAGATGGGCTTAAATTGCTATTATAATTTGAAAAATTAAAATGAATGATGGCATATCCTGTGAAGGTGCCCTGAGCCCACTGATTAAAAGGGGAAAAAGAACAGGCCTCAACTATAATCATCAGGAAGGAAAAATGGGTATATCTTCACATAGAAACTCCAGGCACAATGGTTCCACTGCTTCAGAAATATTCAGAAACTCCAGGCACAATGGTTCCACTGCTTCAGAAATATTCAATTTAAAGATACACACCACCCATGCTGAAAGTGAACACATATAATAACTACTAACTACCAAGAGGGCCTAATTATTTGCCTGGAATTTCTGTGCTAGGAAACACAAGCATGTGCATGCATGTATGTATATATCCAGCTAATTTATTTCTGAATATAAAATTCACATATGCCCACTGTAAAAACAGAAACACTGACAAAACAGGAATTTAGAATTCCTCATTATTCTGGCTTCCAGAGATCACTACTAGCTGCTTTTAGGCTACTGTAGCATTTCTTTATGCATATCAAAAAAAAAAAAAAAAACTATGTATTTTTTAAAATGGAGGGGCCCCTAGGTGGTTCAGTCAGTTCGGCTCAGGTCATGATCTCAGGGTTCTGGAATGGAGGCCCTGCTCATTGGGGAGTCTGCTTCTCCCTCTCCCTCTGCCCCTCCTCCCACTCATGTATGCTCTATGTCTCTCTCAAATAAATAAAATCTTTAAAAATATATAAATAGGGATGCCTGGGTGGCTCAGTGGTTGAACGTATGCCTTCGGCTCAGGGTGTGATCCTGGAGTTCCAGGATCGAGTCCAAGATCGAGTCCCACATCGAGCTCCCTACGTGGAGCCTGCTTCTCCCTTTGCCTGTGTCTCTGCCTCTCCCTCTCTCTCTCTATCTCTCTCTCTGTGTCTATCATGAATAAGTAAATAAAATCTTAAAATAAAAAAAATATATAAATAAAAATGTGATCATGGTTTTACAACTTGTTTTTTTTTTTTTCCACTTAATAGTGTTGTAAGTATCTTTCCATATCAGTAGATCTAGTCTACCGCATTCTTAGTAGCTACATGGTATTCCATTCAACTGATGTAACATAACTAAAAAAAATCAATCCCCTATTAGAGATTTATGTGCTTCTAAAGTTTTGGTTCTATAAATGAGACCGCAGCCAACCATCCATGTATATGTATCTTGGTACATGAGTACTTACATAGATACACATCTGGAAGTAGAATACATATAGCTTATTTAAGGGGACATTAAATCTTCACTATGACTCTATCAGATAGGTATTATTTCTCCCCATTTTTACAGAAGAGGCAACCAGGCCTCTGAATGGCTTCACAACTTTGCTAGTAAGTGGCTGAACTAGCTTCAAGCCCAGATCTGCTGAGTCTAAAACAGACACTCTTTCCAGTACGTATCATACTACATGCCTTCACCTTCAGGAAGGTCAAGTGAAGGATTCGCTGAAAGCGAGGAGAGGGACTTAGTAAAGAAAGGGTCCTGAAGCCAGTATCCCTTGCCATGTCCCCTGTTGGGAGGTGCTGGGATTGGACACGTGGGGGGGCATCTGTGTCACCACAGCTCGAGACTTTACAGTACTGTGGTGTGCTCTAATGTGGTTCAATGTAGGGCTTTCCATTTTACTTTTATTTTTTTTAATTTTTTAAAAAATTTTAATTTATTTATGATAGTCACACACAGAGAGAGAGAGAGAGAGAGAGAGGCAGAGACATAGGCAGAGGGAGAAGCAGGCTCCATGCACCGGGAGCCCAACGTGGGATTCGATCCCGGGTCTCCAGGATCGTGCCCTGGGCCAAAGGCAGGCGCTAAACCGCTGCGTCACCCAGGGTTCCCAGGCTTTCCATTTTAAATCTGTAACAGAACCATAGAGTTTCTTCCACACTAGTGTCTTTTAAACTTTTTGATTGCAGTTCACCCTGTGACCCAGCAACGTCCACACACATGCAACTGCGACAATACTTCTACTTGCTATCTGCAGAGCATTGTGAAATGTTCTCTTTCATGAAAAAACAATGCTGGTCAAAATCTCTAGTTTGAAAATTCTCCACTATATCCTGGAAGGTAGGTGTGGACATATGAAAAAAGATTAAAGTTCATCCAAATTCCTCATTCTGGTGTTCTTTCATGAGCTGGTCCCCTCCCATGTTCCCATTCTTAGCCATTTCACACATCCTCAGTTAAGTTGCACCCTTTGGCTTAGGCCAGAGTCAGTCCTGCCTTGTCATTTTAACCTTACAAGACTCCCCCTTTTGAGGGAAAGCTCTGTTTTATCTGCCCTCTGTGGCTATCAACCCAAACAGTAACATTCCTTAGACATCTAGCCCGAGTACAACCTGCCCTGGACATTCTGTGCCACGTTGTTCTCTTCCTTTTCTATCTCTCAGAGCTTAATACCTGAACCTGCATGTGGTGACACAGATTCTGTCTTCCATTATTCCACGTGTGAGGCCATGCCTCTTCAATGAGATCGTGAGCATCCTAGTGCCTGTATGTGATTGATGGATCATATGAGTGATGTGCTGCCTCATTCTGTCCATAAAGGATATAGGGTACTTCATGTTAAGAGCACAGACCACAGCATACTAATAAAAAAGAAACAGGAATCAAGAATCTGGACCAAGAAAAACTTAAATAAGAGAAAAAGTTCAAGGCCATGGCAAGAAGAAAAGAGAACATCAACTTTCACATCATGAAGGTCCACATCAATGTTATAGTTGAGCTCTGAATTTAGCTGGGAAGCTTCCTGACCATCAAAGGTAAAGGGGATTAAAGATAGAGATATAGACCAATGGAATAGAATAGAGAGCCCAGAAATAAACCCTCAAATATATGGTCAAATGGTTTTCAACAAGGGAGCTAAGACCATTCACTGGGGGAAAGGACAAGTCTTTTCAACAAATGGTGTTGGGAAAACTGGATATCCACATGCAAAAGAATGAAATGGAAGTTACCTTACACCATACAAAAATTAACTCAAAATGCATTAAAGACCTAAAATCACAAAAAATCCTAGAAAAAACAGGGGGGAGGAAACTCTGCTACATTGGATTTGACAATTATTTCTTAGATATGCCACCATAAAAAAAAAAAAAAAAGCACAGGCAAAAAAGCACAAAAGACAAATGGGACATCAAAAATATCAACTTCTGTGCATCAAAGGATACAATCAACAGGGTGAAAAAGCAATCCACATAAGGGTGAAAATATCTGCAAATCATATCTAATAAGGAGTTAATATCCAGATAAGTGGAGAACTCCTACAACTCAAGACAACAAAAATCAAATAACATGACTTAATAATGGGCAAGAAACTTAATAGATATTTCTCCAAAGATGATATAAAGATGGCCAAAAGCATGTGAGAAGATGCTCAAAATCATTCACCATCCCAAAAATGCAAATCAAAACCACAATTAGATGCCAACTCACACCCATCAGGATGGCTACTATATACATAAACAAACAACCTAGAAAATAACAAATGTTGGCAAGGATGTGGAGAAATTGTACCCCTGTGCATTGTTGATAGCCACATGGAAAACAGTATGGTGGCTCCTCAAAAAATTAAAAAAAAGTTACAAAAGAACCCAGCAATCCCACTCTGGATGTACCCAAAAGAATTGAAAGCAGTATCTCAAAGAGATAGTTTTATACCTATGTTCATAACAGAATTCTTCACAATAGTTAAAAGATGTAAGCAACCCAAATGTTCATAAGCAAAACATAGTCTATCTACACAACAGAATATTATTCAGCCTTAAAAAGGAAGGAAATTCTGTCACTTGCTATAACATGGATGAACCTTGGAGACATTATCATCGGTGAAATAAGCCAGTCAAAAAAAGACAAATACTGCAAGATTCCACTTATGTGAGGTATCTAAACTAGTCAAACTCATAGAAACAGAAAGTAGAATGATGGTTGCCGGGCGCTGAGGGTAGAGGGAAATGGCTGCTCTTGTTTACACAGAGTTTACTGAGTTTCATTTTTGCAAAATGAGAAAGTTCTCAAAATCCATACTCTACCACTCCAAACACTACTAAATTACACATTTAAAAATGGTTAAGATGATAAATTTTATGTGTGTTTTACCCCAATTTAAAACAAAGGGCAAGAGGGGGAGAGAATGACATAATTTTATGATTAGAGAAGAATCATACACCCCCCCAGGGATCTAGAGTTCTGCCTATGTTCTAAAAGAATCTCAAGCAGTGAGCTATATTCCCCTCCCATCTAGTCCCGGGCCACAGCTGCCTTTAGTAAAAACAAGTGCAGTATCTTCCTTGGCTGAGGAAATGGCTCTAGTTTCTGCCTCCAAGCTTTCGTGAAACCTTTTTACTCTTCTTTGGGCCCCCTGGGCTTTGTAGTATCTTTCACCCTTGGTCATAGAGCCTATGACATTCACCCTTGCATTCAACCCAGGCTTTCCACTTAGTGGACCTCAGGGCAAGGTGCCCACATCTGGAGCCCTATTTATCTGGGTGTGTGGGGAAGGGGTAGGGGTTGAGGGGTGGGGTGTAGATTTCACAAAAATGATGGTGAAAACAATGTTCTAAACTGCCTTCCTACAGCAAATGCAGTTAGAATTTCATTATATATATGAATTTCATTATATATATATTTATTACAATGCCCTTTAATAAAAGCATTTCATTAAAGGGCAGAGCATCAAAATGCAAATCAGTGAAGACAACATAATATTCAAAGATTTGTATTTTGAAACCCCTCTTTAAAAAAAGATTTTACTTATTTGAGACAGAGAGCATGCAAGCAGTGGGGTGGGAAAGGACAGAGGGAGAGGGAGAAGCAGACTCCCCGCTGAGTGAGGAGCCAGACACGGGGCTCGATCCCAGGACCCCAAGATCAAAATCTGAGCCAAAGGCAGCCACCTAGGCACCCTGAAGCCCTTCTTTTCTAAAGAAAATACTTCCTTTGTCCCCTCAGACAATCTCTTCTTCAGTGCCATCTATGTACATTTTACCAAGTGTTTGCAGAGTGGTTATTTGTATCATTTTGTTTTCCCTGTTAGACTGTGAGCTGTATGAAGACAGCTTCATGAAATATCTCTGTATGTCTCATGTTAAGCAAGTAAAAGACTATGTTTAGTGTTAGCTGTGCTTTAATCTGTTGAAAGGTGTTAAATACTATAAGGCTACACTACTGAGTCATGGTACATGTTCTTTAAGCATACACATACATACTAATTCATGTGAAAAATAACAGAAACACCGCTAAAAGAATACATTTAAAAAGTACTCTAGGAGGGGCGCCTGGATGGCTCAGTGGTTGCCTTTGGCTCACATCATGATCCAAAGTCCTGGGACTGAGTTCCACATCGGGGTCCCCTCAGGGAGCCCACTTCTCCCTCTGCCTATGTCTCTGCCTCTCTCATGAATAAATATAATCTTAAAAAAAAATAAGATAAAAGTACTCCAGGAGATCCTTATAACCAAAAATATGACAAAAGAGAAGTCCACATAAACGAGTTCACTTGGGGGCGCCGGGGTGGCTCAGTTGGGTTCACTGTCTGACTTTGGCTCAGGTCACGATCTTGGAGTCTTAGGATAGAGGCCCACGTCATGCTTGCAGGAGTCAGCCTGTCCCTTGACCTCTGTCTCTCCCCCAGACCCCTGCTTGTGCACCTGCACTTGCTCTCTCTCAAATAAATAAATGAAATCTTAAAAAAGATAGTGTAATAAACGTAATAACGAAATGTAATAAAATCTTTTTGGGGAAAAAGAGTGAATTGATGAAAATTATGAAAATGTTGACTTCATTTTATGTTAATCAAAATTTAGATACTATTGCAGTAGTATCATGCTAGTTCTCAGAATGAACAAAGTGAGTCAATTACTGACTTCAGAGGATATTTTAGCTGACAAAAATTTATGCTTGCACAACGTAATATCTTTCACTTCAAGTTTGAGTTGTATAGTTTAATTACTAAAATGGTCATTTTTTTTCCACAAATATTAAGGGAAGGGCTCATCAATTTTCCAAGGGCCTCCCTCAAATTTTTAAAAATTCACATCATTTTTTTTTGAGGCATCTCTCATGGTATTATCCTTATCAATTCTTTTTCTGTGAATCTAGCTCTTGCCTGTGATTCAGGCGGTTTTCAAATGACACTTTCATAGACTCCATGGAATCTTCCATCTTTTTGAAGATCTGCATTTTCATTCCGCTATCAATTTGGTTTGCACTGTCTCCTGTTTACAACAGTGGAGAGGCTGGTCAGTGGCTGACCTAGGTTGAGAGAAGGAATGTGATTGAGCACTGATTTCCCAAGTCTGTATCGCGTTATTCGTATTTCTGTGGGGACCCTGATCATGACAACTTGGATAAGAAGGCTCCTCTCTAACACTTTCCCCATTTGGGCTTTCTCTGTCTGCCCTCTCACAAAGTGATCACAAACATCAAACCCGGTCTTGACAAGCCTCCAGTACAGACTGAGGGAGTTCATCTGAAGCTCTGCTTTGTCAGCCCACAGAGAAGATAAGGGGAACTTCCAAACTTTCACGGTTCATTCTGAAGTTTCATAATTGTCAAGAGTTGAAAAAAAAATAAATTACTTCTCATGAAAATGATAAGAGAGCTTTTTGCGAAATTCACCAATTGGGGGAATTGAAGACTTCATGAAAAGGTGTGTGCATGTGCCTGTGTGTGTGTTGCTACCTTCTTGAAGCCAGAAGGATGAGTAATGCTCCTAAGAAGAGAAGAAGAGAAGCATTTTTTCCCTCTGGGCCTATTTTAACCACCTGGGACTTTGGAAAAAAAAATTCTAGGATTAACTGCTTCAGCAGGAAAACTGCAAAGATGTTAGGTGCCGTGCATACTAAATTTTATTATTCCACTTATTTGAACTAATGCACACCTTTTTTCTTTCTTCTACACAGTTGTGACAGGAATACCCTACAAGCAAAACTAAGCAATGCAGTCAAATAATGTTAAGTCCACTTTTGTAATTACTGCAAAAAGCATTAACTCAGAAAACAGAAGCATGTTTCAAATTTGATTTTCTAACATTGTGCCTTAGATTTGATTTTCTGACATTTACAGAACTAGACAAAAACACTAGAGTGCACTTCATGACCAAAAAATGGAAAACTTTATTTTCCCCAAATAAATGGAAGTTACTGTAAGAAGCAACTCTTCTTTGTGTTGCAGATGGACCAATTATTTTTCTTCTGATGATCAGTGTTTTGAAAATTAATTATCAATGTATTAAACACACACATAGTATTGACTTCTAGCATAGTCTATTAGGACTCAAGGCTGTATTCCTCACTTCTTCCTCATGACACAATGCACTTTTCCCCCCCTTAATTTCCTAATAGGAAGGTTTAAAAAAATTAAGTCGTGATTCAACACTTATATTATAAAATGTAAATATTGTTAACTGCCATGTGCCATCATGACATTTCCTTTCCTATACATCATTTTCCTATAGTCAGTAATTATCTTTTTTGTTTTCATTTGCTTATGTCTCTACACACTCATCCCCATTGATCAACCTGCTCTCCAAGAAAGCTGTACATCTCCTCCCACAACTCAGACTACATCTCAGCAGTATTCCTTCTAGACCTCTTGTCCTCCTGCCATAAGTCACAAAGACGCACTGTCAACCTGTTGCATGGTGGGTGGTTGAAAATAATAATCCCTTGGGATGTTACAGGCACTCCTCCACTGTATTGTAGTTTCTTTTATCCCTGTTAAGAAGTCTTAAATTATTTTCTGTCTTCATCCTTTTTCTTGGTAAAGATTTTATTTATTTATTCATGAGAGACACACAGAGAGAGGCAGAGACAAAGGCAGAGGAAGAAGCAGGCTCCTTGTAGGGAACCCAATGTGAGACACCATCCCAGGGCCCCGGGATCACATCCTGAGCCGAAGGCAGATGCTCAACCACTGAGCCAACCAGGCATTCCTGTCTTCATCCTTTTATTGCTCCACCCCACACTCCCCCCATCACACTCAAGGCTTTTATCTCTGGTTGTAAATTTCACTATGATGTGTTTGGGGTATGGAACTTTCAGAAGTGTTAGCTTTTTATTGAGGAATAATGTACTTACAGAAGACGGCATGAATCATAAATATGAACTTGAGAACTTGATGAGTTTTTACAAAATTCACACATATTGTGAAACTAGTACCTAGATTAAGAAAGAGACTACTACCGAGCCTGCTGCTTGCAGCCACTAGCTGCCCCTGGTGGGAACCACTACCCTAATTTCTAACACCATAGATTATAGAGTTTGCCTGTTTTTGAGTTTTAATAGAGATGAAGTCACACAATATGCCTTTTTTAAAGACTATTTTTTTAAAAGATTTTATTTATTTATTCATGAGAGAGAGAGAGAAAAAAAGAGAGAGAGAGAGAGAGAGAGTGAGAGGGGCAGAGACACAGGCAGAGGGAGAAGCAGGCTCCATGCAGGGAGCCTGACGTGGGACTCGATCCCAGGGGCTCCAGGATCACGCCCTGGCCAAAGGCAGGCGCTAAACCGCTGAGCCACCCAGGGATTCCCCCCCCCCTTTTTTTTTACTACAGGTCTCTTCCATTCACCATTAAGTTTGTGAGTCAGCTATGTCACTTGCATGTAGGGGTAATTAATTCATTCTTGTTCATTATATGAACATACTGTGATTAACTTACCCAACACTAATGTTGATAGGCTTTTGATTGTTTTCAGTTTCTGACTATTAAAGATGGGGATGCTATAAACATTTTTGTACATGGCCTTTGCTGAAGAGATATATGCACTTCTGTTGGCTGGCATGAGGCTTTCCCCCATTTTTTTGGCCAGGGACTCAGCCTTTTTAATCTGAATATTTACTTTTTTCATTTTCGAGAGATTTTCTGAAACTGCTTTTTTGGTAAATTTTCTTTCGGTAAAAGAAAAAAGAATTTTTCTTTTCTATTTCTTCTTTCTTTCTGGAATTCTAAGACTCATAAATTTCCTCTCATATTTTTTTTTTGGTTTATTTTCTGAGAGAACATCTCAACTTTATCTTCCAATTTCTCTACTGCATTGTTGTCCTATTTTTTCAACTTCAAGAGATTTAAAATTCTTTTTCTGATTTTTAAAACAGCCTCCTTATCTTGTTTCATTGTTGCAATATCTTTTAAAATTAAAATTTTTTTTTTCTTACACTCTAATATCTTGCTTTCAGCTCCCTTTTTCTGTTTCTTTGTCTCTCTTTGGCTGGGCCTGCTTTTCTCAAATGTGTGGTGATCCTTGGTTGCCTTGTCATATTTAAGAATGAGGCATTTAAAAAACAGACCTGGAGTTCAGGTATGTGTGTGGGGATGCCTGCCATACACAGGATGAGGAGGCGGAGTACCAGACATGCTGTGAGGGTTATAGATCTTTCCTCTCTGGCAGGTCCATTTCCTCAGGAAAGAATCCTTCAATCTGGGCCCCAAACAATAGAGAGGATTGAGAAATCTTACTATTCACTATGAAGAATTTTATTTAATTTCCATTACTCAGTAAGATAATCCATCCCTGTTCTTGTCAGTGCCTGGTATCCCTGGTCTAGAGCTCTACTCTTCGGCAGGGTAGCTGCTAGCCACATGTGGCCATTTGAATTTAAATTAATTAAAATTAAAGTAAAAACTTAGTTGCTCAGTCACACCAGCCACACTGGCCATTGAACCATGTGATGATGGGCAATGCTGATACAAAACATTTCCCTCATCACAGAAAGTTCTGTTAGTGCTTGAGACTGAACACCACCTCTTAAGCTTTGGGAGTTCTTTTAACTGTATTGTTGGGTAAGGGGATCTGAAAGTTTGATGACCTTTTTTTAAAATTGCATGTATATTTTTGAGAGACAGTGAGCAAGAGAGAGAGCACGAGGGGGGGGGGGGAGAGAGAGAGAGAAGCAGGCTTTTGGCTGAGCAGGGAGCCTCAAGCGGGGCTTGATCCCAGGACCCCGGAATCATGACCTGAGCCCAAGGCAGATGCTTAGCTGACTGAGCCACCCAAGCACCTCTTGATGACTTTTTATATGATTTTTAAAATTAATTCTTTAGCTTTCAACCATGCCCCAAACCCAACTTCACAGGAACTGAAAGGCCTCCATTTTTGAAATTTGACTTAACCACTTTCCCTCCACTCAAGCAAACACTCTTGAAGGTAGGTTTCAGCTTTTTGCTGTTACCATTTGTCCATCCGTCTTCCACCTTTCAAAATGTATTTACACCTATTTTATTAATTTACTACCATTTTAAATGTGTTTTAGGCAGGGGGTAGAGATAAACATGTTCAATCGGCCATGTTAAACCTTAAATCATCCTGAGAAGGTTTTGAATATAACTAACAACAAATTGAGTGGGTACCAAGTGGTCTGCTGCTCAGCTTTGTCAAGCAGAATTTCCCCAAGGTGTGCTCTTAAGTGTTATAGTTTTCAGAGAATTATTTTTTCTGATTTTTTATATTCCATTGCTTTATCTTTTCCCAAATATTATTTAAGAACTTATTGCAGGCAAGGCACTACTCTATTATAACTTTCCTTACTTTATCCTTTCCTTTCATAAAATGCTGTTGCTAAACACTTTTAGTGAAAACTTAATAATTACATATGCTAACAAAACCTAATGAACAGCATAGAGGGCAAAGTTATTTTCATTTGACTAAATACTAGTATCCTTTATGAACAGCCTGAAGCAGAGCAACCCAGCTGAGCCCATCTTGTTTAAGCCACCCTTGATCAATCTTAGGACCCATGACTATGAAAATAAATACGTGCTTATGTAAACCACTTTGTTTGGGGTAATTTGTTACACAGCATTATTGCTGCAAAAGCTGTTTAATAACAGGGGATGAGGGCCTTTACCAACAGGACTCTAGTATTAAAAATAATAAAATGAAGGTCTCAGTCACCTACATTTAGGATAAAATAAAAATTCTCTCTCTATAATGGAAAGCCCTTTCTCTTTTTATTTATTTATTTAATTATTTATTTTTTGCATTTTCTCTAATGGTATTTTCCTGTAAGAACTTGCAATAAGAACACTGCTATATTTCAGGTTTTTAAATACAGGGACATTAGCATCCATCATAGGAAACTCTGGAATCATAATATTTTTTTCTCTTCAACTAAGAAGGATATTTCATTAATAAGCAGTGACTGGTACACGAATTACATCAAGATCTGTGTGCTTCTTTCCCAAAAGATAAATTATACCCACTGTAACAAAATGAGAGAATATGTTTTATTGTTTGCAAAAATTTTATGAGAAGCTCTTCTTTGCCCAAAATTATGCTTGCTTGCTTCTCAGTGTTTCCACTGAGTTATGATAAGATGTCACTTGGGACGTGCAGTTGTTGCCCTCGGGGACATGTGAAAGAGTCAGAGCATGTCTTTCATGGAAGCAGTTGACCTCAAAGCTGTGTTATGAGTTGTGCACTAACTCCTCAGGGTCTGTCCCGAAGATCAATAGGAAGCTCTGGCCTTGGATGGCATTGTGCAGAGAGCTGAGAGCAGTCACTATTAACAGTGTCCCTGATAGTAAATAAAGGGACAGTGTGAGCTCCTTTTGGCTGCTTGGTGTCCTGAAATTTTATTTTTATTGGAATCAAAAGAATCAGAGAAAAGGTCTTCTCAGCATCTGAAAGGCCTGGGGTGGCAGCCCTGTATTTGGCAGATCCTCAAACAACATTTTAAGTAATACATAACTAATTTTTAAAGCACATGGACTTAGATGACTTCACAAGTTAATATTCATATTTACTAGAAGGACTCTAAGTGGAATGTATGCGTGCGTGTGCACTACCAAAAAAAAAAAAAACTCATTTTCTTTAGAACACTACATTGAAACTCATTACAAAGAAAATGGTTGCTCCTGTTTTGCCTCTTGGGAGTTGTGATCCTTTTAGAAAGTCATGTGTGTTCCCTTGTCCATATGTTCATTGACACATGTAAAAACTATGGAGTACTGACCTTGCACTAGGCACCATATCACATGCTAGAGACACAGAGGTGGGTGGCTTTCATAGCACTTATGCAAAGTCAAAAGAGGAAAGCAATTACCAGCTATTATAACAGGTGTGATAAATCTGTGGCTGAGCGGGATGGACGCATGCGGTCTCCCTAACATGGTGGGGAGAGATGTCAAGGACAGAAAATCTAAATTTAGGTCTGACATCTTCAGTGTTTCCTTGACTTAGGGAGTCTCCCTCTGTAACGATCTACCATTTATTTGCCTTCTTTGTGCAGTTCGCCACTCACTGAAGGAACTGCTCCCATCCCAAGGATTCATCTGATGACATACCCAGGCCACCTCTTTTGCCAGGTATCTGCAATGTCTGGGTGAGTTTGGCTTCATAGCATATCTGTTCTGTTACTGCTACTCAAGTACAGGAATCACTACTAGGAGGAAATTTTTACATTTGAAAATTCGTGTTACATGAAATAGAAGTGTTTCCTACTTTGCAAATTCTGTAGATGCACATTTGACATACCGAGTTTACCAAGACATAGGAATATCTGTACTTTCTAACCTGAGGCAATAAAGTAACTGATCGAAGACAAAACGAATTCCAGACACATCCGATAGATTTAAAAAGTGCAGGTACTTTAAGTGGCCCTACCCTGGCATGTGTTCATTGTGAATTGCACGTAAACCAGTTCAACAGGTGTTAGGAGACAGATGTTCACCAAATGCCTAACCCTCAGGGAGAAAACATTAAGAAAATATAGAGCATATTTCCTCTGAGTATCAGCAATAGAAAGAAGCATGTTACTATCCACTATTGTGATTTCTAAAAAATAATTTTTATAAAAATGTATTGAATACCTACTATATGCCAAGCAATACCAGATATGGAGACAAAAGAGAAGTAAATCTATGATGCACAAACCAATCTCCTTAATTTATCAGTCATGGCTAGAGAAGCTCTACAGTTCTTCCTTTCCTTTGGGTTTAAAAGAGTCATCAACCCAACTGAATCATGTCAGCCTTCTCCTCCTCCGAGTGAACTTGATGGCCAAGTCCTGTTCATTCTTCTGCCCTATCTAGTTCAAAAGTGTCTTCTCCACCTAATCTTTGGCACATTCTCCTCTAGGCCTACAGAATTTGTCCCTGGAACTATTGTAATGTCCTGTGAACTAATCCTTCTGCCATGATTTTACCTCTTTCTAATCCAATCTTGTTAAAACTCCTGCTGACATGACCAACCTAAAACACAAAAGACACGTGGAATCCTTCAATGTCACCCCAAGACCTTCAGAATGCAGCCCTGACATGCGCAGCTCACTGCTTTCTCTCACCTCACTTTTGCCACTCCCACCATCAGCTGTCTCTGTTCTAGTCATACCCAACCACTTGTCATTTCTGAAAATCCCCAAGCTTCCTCGTGCTTCAGTGCCTTTCACCCTCTCATTCTAGACTGCTCCTCCTCACCTTCTCCCAACCCCTCCCCATGGTCCCCAATTAATTTTTTCATCCAGTTTCACTCTTTTTTTTTAATTTATTTTTTATTGGTGTTCAATTTACCAACATACAGAATAACCCCCAGTGCCCGTCACCCATTCACTCCCACCCCCCGCCCTCCTCCCCTTCTACCACCCTTAGTTCGTTTCCCAGAGTTAGCAGTCTTTACGTTCTGTCTCCCTTTCTGATATTTCCCACACATTTCTTCTCCCTTCCCTTATATTCCCTTTCACTATTATTTATATTCCCCAAATGAATGAGAACATATAATGTTTGTCCTTCTCCGATTGACTTACTTCACTCAGCTCGCTCTTTTTTATATTGGAAAATTTCAAAAAGTTATAAGATCAGTACATAAACACTCATTAACCCCATCACCTATATTTATCAGTTGTTAACATTTTGCCACATTGTGTTCATCTGCTCTCTCCTGACTGCCATACACTGTATTCGCTTTTGCTGAATCATTTGAGTAAGTTGCAGACATTATGACACCTTACTCTTAAATTCTTCAGCATGTATCTCCTAAAAATAAGACATTCTCTTACATAACCACAACACAACAATCTCACTTGGGAAATGTAATGTTGAAATGTTAAAATTTAATTGGAACACACAGTCAATAGTTAAACTCCCCCCAATTCCCCAATTGGGTACTATTTGTTTTAAGACCAAGCTTAAGTAAAATGACATGACATTCTAACACACACACACACACACACACACACACACACTCTCTCTCTCTCTATGTTAGATGTCTCTCTTCTATATGTTTATTACCTTTTGCATTCTTCTACTGAAGTACATACTATGCTCTACCATATCGTCTATTTCCTTTTTAGTTAGTATCTGAAACTCAGCTAAATTCACTTCAAGTTCTCTTGCACTTCACATACTACTTGGCACTGATTGTTGACTAAATGGACAAAGAAATGGTGACATTCGAGATTTCCATTCTATTTTCTCTTTCTAGCCGGTCAATGAATCTCAGAGCTTTCTGGCCGCCACTCATGTCTTCGCAGTTTCATCTCTTATTTCAAAAGCTGTCACTGATGCCCAGTCCTGCACAGGCTTCTATCAGCTTTGTTAAGATGCAGCCTGACAGCATCATGCTTTGAGCCTGTGCTGGGAACTCTTGTTTCTGAGCCCAGCACTCTTCTGGTATGGTGGCAAGGATTCCCAAGGAACCACCAGGCCCTCAGATATGCACAATCTGGAAACCAGGTAGTCAGGGTCTATAGGGCCACCACTGAGGGACAAGAGCTCATAAAAAATCCTCCTCCAGTTTTGGATCCCCGGGGTGGCCAGTTCTGAGATGCATTCTGCAAGGTTCCTCAGAAGCTGCCACAGGATCAAGTAGCAGATATTCATAATGGTTGCCAATTTAAAAAGGAGAGATTGGCTTTCCCTCCTTCTTGGAGTCATCCCTCTGTTTCTCATAGACTGTTCTCTAGTATCACACTCTCAAATAAGATACCTATAGCAGAGCCCAGACTAACAGAGTGTAGTGGGGTGAATAGAGCACGGTCTTGGGAGTCAGGCGGACTTGAACTTGAATCTAAGTTCAGTCATTCACCACCTGTGATCTTCGGCAGCTCATTTAATCTCTCAGCCTCACTTGCCTCAGTTTAAAAAGAAGATAATACCTTGCAGGATTGTGATAATCAGAAATTAGAAATTCCCTCCCCCCATATATAATACACACAGAGAGAGAGATTCCTAGAATAATACTTGACTATAATAAAACACACTGGATGTCTGCCCAGCTTAGAAGACATCTTCCCCTTTCCTATTTCTCTTAAAACTTACTATTCTTCCCCACAGTTCCCTGGAAGTGGGCTCATGTGTCCACATTTTTACTAGGAGACTTCGTCATCCTCCTCCTCCAGCCATAGCTAATTAAACTATGGAGTAGATTTTTTATCTGAGAAATTGAATTTAAGATCAAGAAAGAGGCAGTTAGCCTCTCATATGGCTTTAGCTATAAAATGAAATCCAGGATCTGTGGAGTGGCCAGTCATACTGTCATGTGGATGAAGGAGCACAGACATCTGATTTATAGAAAGAAGCAAATACAAAGCATAGTACTTCATTATGATACTTCATGAAGACACAGAGACCAGAGACAGAGAGGATGTGAGAAAGAACTTCCTGGAATTTTGATGGCTTGTAGTTCCAGGGTCCATTCCCTTCCTGGGGCCTAAATGAATTCTTTTACCTCCATCCTTTTTTTGCACTGGCTAATTTCAGCCACTTTTATTAGCAACCAAAGTTCAGTTCTAATGCACTGAATACACCAATACCTCAATAATCAACGTCCAGAATTATTTTTAAAAATAATCATCCTAAGGGCACTTGGATGGCTCAGCTGGTAAGCATCTGACTCTTGATTCTGGCTCAGGTCAGGATCTCAGGGTCATGAGTTTGAACCCCATGCTGGCACTTGGGACTCACTCTCTCCTTCTTCTGCCCCTCTCCACACCACCTTTCCTTCCATTGGCTTGCATGCATGCTCTCTAAAAACAAAGAAACTAATCCCTACATTTAGGAAAAGGCAAACCACATTTCACAATATATGATATAGTAAATCTAAATTTCAGGAAGAAATTCTCAATCTGTAGGTGAGAAATTTAAGAAAACTAGTATGACATCAAATCTCTACCTGAGATTTCTGAAGCTTTGGGACCTCAAAAGTAGTCTTAATTCAAAACTTTATATTCACTACCATAATCTCTATAGTCAAACAAGAATGTATAAGGATTATTGTGCTTGAAATATTAATCTGTATGGACCTCACAAAATACTCTGGGTTGTTTATACACTTAGTGGGCAATGAGAATTATTCAAAATAAAGAGTCTACTTTCTCAATGGAAGAAGTGGGCAATGAGAATTATTCAAAAGAAAGAGTCTATTTTCTCAATGGAAGAATGGAGGCCACATAGGCCTCAGAAAAAAAAGTAGCTTTTGCAAGCTGCTGCCATAGCCATCAATAAGCAGAACACACCAGCAAGTATTTAGAAAGAATTCATTAAAACAATTTATTGAATTCTTCAGACACCAAAATTAATTTACTTACCCAACAAATGAAAGAGATTATTTCTTATTCTAATGTTTTTTTTAACATCATAGCTTTTTATTATTTTAGGTAACTATTTCAAATGTGTATAGTGGGGAAGAATAATACTTGTATGTTTTGGTAGGCTAATAAAATTTGCACTGAATTCCACATTCTTTTAGAGTTACCTTTCTCCCTGCTTCTCATCTTTACTTTTTTTTCCACCTTTACTTTTATATAAGCAGTGTTCTAATGGAAATAAATTCCCCAATTGTAGTTAACAAAAAAATTCCTTGGTTGCTGCACATAAGTCTAAATAATGTAATCTCTTAAAATTCAAGTCCAAACATATTCATTGTGATCCTTTACACATCCTTTTTTCGTTCCAGGGCGAAAAAAATGATGCTTTGCCTATATTACTTTGCACTGTTACTCAATTTTTATGTATGTATATATGTATACGCCCCTTAAAGGCAAAGAACAGGTTTTAAGTCTTTTGTGTATGCCCAACAGCTGCACAATGCTCTGTCCACGGCTGTGCGCCAATGAATGCTGACCAAAGAATCCTCGAGTTATAGATATATCTTAAACTATAGTTAAAAGGCCTTTGGAGGTCATCTAACCCAATTCTCTAACTACCACCCTAAGTTATGAACAGCCAGTTTCTGCAAAAACACATCAAAGGAAAGAATGCCTCTGTGTCCAAACGATTTCATTAACCACAACAGAGATAACTGTTACATAATCATCAAATGGAGTCAGATTTTGCCTTTTTTTAGTCTTTTTGTCCATTGGTTCTAGGTCTCACCTTAGGGATTATGCTGAATACAATTAGGGACAGAGCAGGGAACCTCAGGGAGAGAGGCAGGAAGAAGGGTTATCCCTCCATGTTTAGAGATGAACTTGAACCACAGGTCTATCAATTCAGTAGGTGTTGAAATGGCTTCTGAGTTTGGAATATTGTTATGCCAGTGCCCCCGAGGTTCCTGTGCTTGTTCCCTCCCCTTTTCACATGTCTGGCATATCTTGTGTATGCCGGAGAAGGATCCATGCTAAAACTGTAATGACATATATACCGAAATTAGCATCATACAACTTTCCAAAAAATCGAGCCTATGCAAAAGCTATTAAAAAAAGGATAATGAAGGGAACAAGAATTTGAGTTGCTGCTTCTTGCCTTTCCCTTGGAGCAGATATGGAATGAAAAGCTTTTTCTGTCAATTCTGACTTGTGGCAATCTGGAAACTTAACCCTTGCTAACTTGAGATTTGCTACCTTGATTGCCTGACTATATTTTTCAATGAAAAGGTAAAAATGATCAAATAAAATACTCTAGATACTTGTTCTCTGTAATTTGATGCAATTTAGTTTATGTTCACTTGGCAAAATTGAACAGTGCTGAATTTTAAGAACTAGTGACTATATCTTGCATCTCATTGTTAGCCAAAATTATGGAGTTTAAAATCATTTGCTCACCAAGACCTCAGGAGAAATATATAAAAAGATAATTGAAATGAACACGTAATTCACATAAAAAAGAGATAAACATTTTAGGATGAAAAGTGTTCAACCTTGTTGGCTTTAGACAACTATAAATTAAAAGAGCTGGGCTTTTAGCAATAATACTAGTTCTCAGTCAAACACCAAGTCTATCTTTAGCAGCCACGGGCTATGAAGTCTTCCTTCCTCCAAAAGCATTCTGACAGATACAATCAAATCTTTCAAGTGTCCATAATTACTGCAAATGTTAATCCTCAAAATCTGTTTTAGCTCAGCTGCCATAACGCATTGCCATAGACTGGGTGGTTTAAACAACAAACATTTATTTCTCACCGTTCTGGAGGCTGGAAGTCCAAGATCAGGATGCCAGCCTGATAAATTTCTGGCAACAGCCCACTTCCTAGATTCCAGGTGGCCATCTTCTTACGTAGCTTCACCAGGCAAAGAGCAGAGACAGAGAAAAGACGCTCTCCCCCTGTCTCTTCTCATAAGGCATTAACTCCACCTTCATGACCTCTGTCACCTCCCCAAAGGCTTCCTAAAGGCCTTCTAATACTATCAGATTGAGGGTTAAGATTTCAAACCATGAATTTGAGGGCAGGGGGAGGACACAAACATGCAATTCATAACAAAACCACAGCAGTGTGCACAGCTCAGTGCAATGGTTCTCAAAGTGTTATTCTGGACCAGCTTCATTGGCACTAGTTGGGAACTTGTTAGAAAAATGCAAATTCTTGGGTCCCACCCCAGACCAACTTACTGAATCAGAAACTCTGGTGGTGGGGCCCAGAGATGGAGTTTAACAAGCTTCTAGGAGATTCTGCTGCACTTTAAAGACTACCACTGTACACTAGATTATGGGCAGGGACTGAAGCTTATTGAGAGCTGAAACTCTGACACATGGCTCAGAGGTGAATGACTGGCCTACACATTTCCCCAGAAACTCTGAATCTATGTTTTTTAAAATTAAAACTACGTTTTGAGTACCTCACCAGAAATAAGTGAAATCTGTTTCTTGCATCTACTTTTGGTACAGAGTCACTAAATTATTACATTTCCATTACTCTTGAAGTTAGGATTTTTCAAACTTGGTATTTTTTCTCAGCTTTGATATTTGGGACTGGATCAATTCTTCGTTGTGGGAGTGTGTCTCCTGCATTGTGTGATGTTTAGCAACACTCTTGGCCTCTACCTCTACCAAGATGCCAATAGCATCCACCCAGTCAGGAGAATCAAAAATGTCCCCACACATTGCCAAACATACCCAGGAGTGGGTAGCAAAAGCCTCCCCTGTTGAGAACCATTGCTTTAGATCACTACTTACCAGCATAGAGAAGGTACTTGCCTCTCTCTATTCTTAGAATGGATAGGGAAGCGCACCAGGAGAGAAGTGCTTTCTTGCCATGACAATGACTATTTACAAAACAATGGACTATTTTACCTGTTAAACTCCCAATCTCAATCAGATTGCCAGAATTTTAATGCTGATTTTCAGTGCTTCTGTAGGCAGCAAATTCAGATAGTTTGTCAAAATTGCTAAACAATGGAGGTCAGACTCGAACCACCTGTGTACTCTGTCCACACCTCTTCAACAATATGGCTTCTTAAGGAGACTTCTAGATGTACTTGTAGTAGGCTGCCTACTCTAACTCGTGAGACCTAAATTCAGAAAGCTACATGTGGAAAATTCACTTTTCAAGACAGAGGATGGAATTCAGTTTCAAATAGATGGGCACCTGGTATGCTGTGGCATTCTGTGGCTGCTCAAGTACAGTGTAAGTGAATCAAAGAAAATTTATGAAAATGTATCTAAGCCCAACTCTACATAACTACTAATAGGCTGAGAAGACTGTACATAAAAAGGCTAAAAATATCTCCATTTGGAAACAGCAGATTGTGAAAGGGTATGTGACTGACAGTTATTAAATAATTAAGGATATGACTGAGATGAATATGCATTCATTCACCAAAATATACTGAAAAAGGAAGAAAAGTAGTAGAGTATAAAGGATAATGCCTATTATGCTTCAACTCTCAGGTCCATGAAGACTAGATCGGGCCCCTCACACATGCTCTCACAGCACTTACCACAATTCATGATGATTTCTGGTTATTTGTGTGATTATTCAGCTGTCTCTCATTTCTTGTACCTAGAAACTCCATGAAGGCAGGGATTAAAACCTACTCATCATTGCAGCTCCAAGGTCTAGCTCAATAAATATCTGCTAAATCAATAAATGAAAAGGACCCTCATAGAGGCTGCAGAGGAAAAAGCTAGGAATATGGGAAAAGTACCAGAGAAAAGTAGGATCATGTAGATCAAAGGAGAAAAAAGTTCCACGGAGGGGTGGTCAGCAGTGCCTAATATTACAAAGGCACAATGTAAGGTAAAGATAAAAAACAAAACAAAACAAAACAAAACAAAAAACCCCTGCCCAATGGTTTTGGCAAATATGAAGCTTACTGGCAAGTTAGCAAGAATCATTTCATCAGCGTTTTGGGAACAGAAGCTAATGGCAGTGAGTTGGGGAATAGAACAGGCATAAAGGAGTGGGGATAGCCAATTATAAGTCACTCTTGATTCTGAAGGGAAGCAAAGATAGGTCAGCAGCTAGAAGGAAATCTGGAGTCAAGCGACTATTCTTTTCCAAGGAGCATTAGAGTCTAACATTGGACAAAACTACTTGAGACAAAAGCCAGTATCAACAAAGAAGTTAGAACACATTCCTGAAAAGTCAGGAAATAAGGAAGAATGGGTAAGATTCCCATGGAGGTAAATTTCTAAGTATTAAGGAGGTGACTGAGAAAATTCTGGTATGAGGGCTGGATAAGTAAGGAAGAGTCTGATAATTTACACTGAATTCAAATCAATGAAGTGTTTTAAGCAGGAAAGTGACAGATTTAAGACAGGAATATTTGCCAAAGAAAATAGGAGGCAATCAAGGTATTCTGGAATCAGGAAAGGCAACAGAAGAGGGTATTTCACAAAGGTGGGAATGTCCATGACTTCCTTGTCTGGAGCTGGGAAGGAGAAGGCAACTCTAACTGATGGGATTAGAGTCATGGAGGTAGCTCAGATTACCCAGCCTGGGTGTGCTGAATGTGAAGAGAAAGGACCGGGAGAAGTTCTTGAGGAACAGTAAGTGTGGCAGTAGTGGAAATACGAGAGAGGCTTGCAAAGGAGGCGGAGCAGCTGTTAGCAGGACAGTGGACTCAGGGAAGACGAGGGAAGATGTTTCCAGAAGGGAGGACAAATGAGTAACAGTGAGACTGCTGTCAACTGTCGACCAACTGGTGATGAGGAAATCTCCAAAGACCCTGCTGAGAGCAAAGTCAGTGGCAGAAGAGCAGACAGATGACATTGGGGTGAGGGGTGAGAAGAGAGTGAGAAGCATGTGAATGGAAACAGGACCACTCTCCTAAGGCATTTAAGAAGCACAGTTATGCAAGAAAGGGAAACAGCTAGAAAGGAACGTGTGGCTGAGAAAGATTGGTGGTTTTTTGTTTTGTTGTTTTGTTTAGTTTTAGTAAGACAGAAGAGACTTAAACATGTTTAAGTGTTGGGTGGGATAGAATTCACAGATCCTGAAGATAGACCTCATTCTTGGAGACATTGGGGATAGGATTGGCTAACACATTTAAAGATGATGGAACTGCCCCCAGGTTGGCTGGAGGAGGTACTCCTATCCAATGGCAGGGGCTTGGCATCTGTGGCAAGCAACAAATCAAGAGGAAAGTTTTCGGCTTTAGACTAGCAGATTCCAAAAGGGTAATGGTTAAGATGGTTTACAGAAGGCATAAGATCGGTAAACCATAAGATTTGCTCCAGAAGAGAAAAGGGAGTAGATTAAGAATTAATGACTATACCATATTCAGATTGGAACTGGGATGTATATTCTACAGCTTAGGCTATAAATAAAGGTGTCAGCCTCCAGGGCACAGTACTTAAGATCCCATGTAGTAGTCATAGCACGAAGCCTACTAGCTCCACATTCTAAGGCCAATTCTCAAGCAAATTTTACTAGGAAAGATTTGCTTCAAGGTCAATAATAGATTCCTGCATTTATAGAAGCATCTAGAAGTTTTCTTGTCAAAGAATGGGGGGAATCCCCACAAATTTAACTTCTGACAGGGTGTCTCCTACACTGTCTCCCCAGTATTAATAATATTGCCTGGGTATTAATAATAAAATATTTTCTGTCATTTAGTACATTAAAGCAATGTGCTTCAAAGGCTAGTAGAGTTATTTTTCTGCAAACCTGCATTTAGATTCTAACCAAAAGGAAGGTAGGACATTCATGTTGGAGGTGTCTTGGATACAACTGCTGCATGGAAGAAATGTATTAATCAATTGAGAATAAAGATACCTCACAGCTGGGATATGGTTTGAGGATTTCATGTATCCAGTTCATTTATAAATAACTTCTTTAAGCTTTATTAGCTGGTTTTCTACTCTATAACTGCATTCTTCTTTAATTTACAAGGCAATAAAAATTAAAATAGTAACTGGAAAACCTATCTTGCTTTTCAATGAAAACCTTATTTTAATAACTTCAGGGGCCCTGTGCCCAAAACATTTTAGTTGTGGAAATAAATCCAATTCACATTTTTAAAGGACTGATTTTATTGAGGTGATAGATTCTCAAAGGAAATGGAGACAAATGATCAGGACAACACATGCTTAACCACTGTCCTATGCTTGTAAAGATATGTTCTTCAGTTCTAAAGATCATTGGAAGTAAATTTTAGTCAGTTTATGATAACTAAGAGTAATCATTTCTGTCCAACAGAAAGGTTCTGCTGAGATTTTTGTATTATAGTCAGTTGTGGCAATATTCCAGAAGTCATATTTAAAGAATACACTTGGTACACTCAGCAGTTTTTCAAATATGTACTTTTATTTTACTAATATTCATGATTGCAATTTATCAAATTGACCTGAGGATATAAACAACTATATGATGCCTCATGTTGACAGAAACTGGAGGCAACAGTAGAAACTGAATGTCTAAATATCTGTAATCTGAAAACTCATCATGAATTACTCAACGTTAGGGACTGTAACAATTCTACTGCAAAATGAGTTAGTAAGCCCTAATACTTTAGTTAACTAAAGCATAAAGTATCATGGTCTCCTGATACTGCAAATTAAAACAAATAATGATGGCCATAATTACTGGAGTACATAGTTCTTGCTGGACATAGTGGTATCTCCTTCACGTAGATTCTCTCTCATATTATTAACCCCATTTGAGATATGAGAAAATTTTGGCTCAGGAAAGTTATATAAATATTAAAAAATCACAAAATAAGCAACTGAGCTGGGACTTGACTCCAACTACAACTGGGATCATAGGAAACTTGTGTTTTTGAATTTGTATTAGGCCAATAACTCACCTTTGGCCTTGTGACCTACAGAGGCAAGCCACCACTTACAAAAAAGCCCCTGTTCCTCCTCACTGTCCACTTTCACTGATGGGACTCCCGGTGCACTGCCATGGGAAATGCCCCAATTCTGGAGGTTTTAAATCTGAGGGTTTAATAAAGGAAGATACCAAAAAGCAGGCCTCACCTACGTGAGCAGGTTCCCAGATACAGCTGGCATGTTTATGGGTAACCTCCCAGGACCAAAAATACTTGCCCCCAAATTGTCTATGTCCTTTCACTTCATGATATTCCCAGAAATCCTGCCAAATTAGAACTTTATTTGGGTCTCATCTCAATTTTTTTAAAAAAGATTTTATTTATTCATGAGAGATAGGCAGAGAGAGAGAAGCAGGCTCCATGCAGGGAGCCCAACGCAGGACTCGATCCCGGGTCTCCATGATCAAGGCCTGGGCCAAAGGCAGGTGCCAAACCGCTGAGCCACCCAGGCGTCCCTCATCTCAATTTTTAATGCACATACAAATCACCTGGAGATCATGTTAAAATTTGAATCTGATTCAGTTAAGTCTGGGGATGGGCCTGAGAGGCAGCCTTTCTACCAGGCTCTCAGGTGAGGCCTGGTGATACGGCTAGTCTTTGCTTAGGGTAGCAAAGACAGAAGATGTTTGATTTATATTCTCTAGCTGCCTAGCATGGCTTCCCATTTAGGGGAAATCTCTTTGTGCATCATCCTGGGAGAGATGAATTGAGAATTAGCAAATTAGGATCATTAAGTACCTCATTCTCCCATACCCTGACAACAAGGTATGGGTACGTGGCCTAGGTCAGGCCAACCAGAAACCTCCTTTCTAGGGCCATGCTCCTTAAGGCTATATTGTGGAGATGCAAGGATAGTTTAGAAATCATTCCCAGCCTGGGTGGCATTCAGAGTTCAATGTCAATTCCTTGATTCACCTGCCTAGCAGTATCTGACCAGTTTCTGAACACTGTGGAGTGTCTGTGCCCAACTTACAAATGCCTGTACGCTCCCCTCAGTCCACAGGAGGGAAGTCTGGCAGCTATGTAACACAATGCATCCCTATTTTCTGAAGACAAACCACAAACTGAGGGACAAACTCAAGTTCTTGATATTCTGAAGTTCAAGAATCAGCATTCTGATAGCACTACAGAAGGTGTTGACAGTATGGCAGACTTCTATAAAATGTCAGAGAGTAAATGTTTTTGGCTTTCTGGGCCACATATGGTCTCCACCACAACTACTCAACTTTGTCACTATAGGGCAAAGGTAGTCACGGATAATACAGAAATGAATGAGCTCTGTTCTGATAAAACTTTATCTGTGGGACCTGGAATTTCTGAATTTCATATACTTTCCACATGCCATAAAATATTTTTCTTCTTCTGATTTTTGTCCAATTGTTTAAAAAGGTGACAATCACTTTTAGCCTGCAGGTCATACAAAATTAGGCAGTGACCTTGGTTTGGCCCACTGGCTATATTTTGCTGACACTTTTTCTGAAGCATTAATACCTTGATCTGATTTATGCCAACACACTTTCTCCTTGAAACCATGCATTTATTTCTTCACACCAACTCAACAGAAGTTATTCTGAAAAATGAAGAATCTGTACTTACTCAATCCAACATTTAGATCATGTCATTTACTTTCTCAATATTTTGATCTTTATGGAAATCAATCATAGCAATTTAAAAGGTGAGCAGTGATGGAATATAGTAAATAATTGGCTGGTTAAACATCTCCCAAATAAGAACCACATGCAAATGGAACAAGGCAGTTATTAACTCTGAGGATATCTTGGTCAAGAGATCTGACAATAAAGCGAGTTTTGATTTTAAAATTTTGTGCAATGCTGTTTTTATGGGCAGCTTGCTATGCATATTGGTGGAAAATTTTATCATAATAGAGTTATAACTCTCTATAACCTGAGTTTTCTTGAACTACTGCTCCAGACCATTTTAGATAGATACACCAGTGTTCTAAGTGTTCAAATTCTAAGTCCCAGGCAAAGGGTCCTCATATTGGCACTGCCCTTTTTTCAGTCACATGTCACACTATTGTGGTGAAAGAAATTCAGTGATTTCCTATCTTTCCTTATTCAGCACTGATCGTCAATTCCATGGCTCCATTCAGAGCAAAACCCCAAATGTCAAAAATATTCATCTCCTCCACTTATTTTCTTGTTAATCAAATTTCCAATTATGCATGCCTGAGGCAAGGTAAATTCTTTTTTTTAAAGATTTATTTATTTATTTATTTATTTATTTATTTATTTATTTATTTATTTATTTAAGATAGACACAGACAGAGAGAGGCAGAGACACAGGAGGAGGGAGAAGCAAGCTCCTTGAGGGGAGCCCGATGTGGGACCTGATCCCAGACCCCAGGATCACACCCTAAGCCGAAGGCAGATGCTCAACCGCTGAGCCACCCAGGCATCTTAAGCTTAATTCTTACTAAAAAAGGGAGGTGGTGGTAAGGTGATGGAAGGGTCTAAACAGTACTGATGGCTACTGATATCTTCTTTAGCTGATGCTTCTTAGAACATTCTGTCACGGCTCTCAAGCCCAAATCACATGCATGTGCTTCTAGCTCCACTTCTTGTTCTTTCCCCAAATATAGTTAATAGGCTCCAGAAACTAGATAGTATTGACATACTTAGAAAACTAGACAAATCCAAACAGAAGTTCACCCACAGCTGAAGATGATGACCTGCCCAATGGGCAGAGATTTAACTGTACCTGGAAAATTAATCTTTAGGGGGTTCCATGACAACACTGACAATGAAGCTCTAATATGCTCACTGGGCGGAATCTTCAGGAAGTATAGTTTTCCATAACCAGTTCATTCTTTCTTTCACCTCAGACTGTGATTCTTTTTCTTACATAGTGGTCTCTTATATAGTGGTTGAATGGCAATCCTCCAAAAAGATCTGTCCATGCCCTAACACTGGAACTTGTGACTTTACTTGGAAAAATTGTCTTTGCAGATATAATGAAATTGAGGATCCTGAATGAGATCATCCTGGATTTAGAGTGGGCCCTATATCTAATGGCAGGTTTCTTTGTAACTGAGATGGGCATCAAAGGGAAGGCCATGTGAAAAGAGAAGCAGAGACTGGAGGGATGCAGCTACAAGCCAAGGAATGCCAGCAACAGACAGAAGCTAGGAGAGATGCATGGATAATCTCTCCTTCAGAGCTTCTAGAAGGAATCAACCCTGCTGACACCTTGATTTTGGACTTCTGAACCCTAGAACTCTGCAGAATAAATTTATGTTGTTTAAAGCCACCAAATTTGTGGGTAATTTGTTATGGCAGCATTAGGAAACCAATTCATGGTATTAAAAAAGTAAAAATGGCTCATCCTAGGACCTAGTCAATTTATAAGTAGCAAAAAGAGGTTAATTAAGGGCTTCAGTTTTGTATTCAGCAAAACAGGCATGTGCCTCTACTATAGGGTTACTGGGATAAGCTTTTTTTTTTTAAGATTTTATTTATTTATTAGTGAGAGATACAGAAAGAGAGAGGCAGAGACACAGGGAGAGGGAAAAAGCAGGCTCCATGCAGGGAGCCCGATGTGGGACTTGATCCTGGGACTCTGGGATCATGCCCTGAGCTAAAGGGAGACGCTTAACCACTAAGCCACCCAGGCATCCCTGGGATAAGCTCTTTTAAAACAAAAATCTTTTCTACCAATTGTGTGGAATTCCTAATTTCATATTTAGAAATTATGTCATTATACCCTGTTAAAAGGTGAATTTTTCAGAGGCAAAACATTATAAGTTAAATGTATGAGTCTTACTGTAAACAAGTCTAGTTCTTTTTGTTTTTAGTTATTTAGCATGCATTTCTATAACTTGGCAGTACACTAAGCACTTTAGATGTACTACCTTGTTTAACTTCTATAGGATTCTGTGAGGTAGGCATTATACCTACTTTACAGATGAGAAAACTGAGAAAGCAATGTCATTAAGATTTGCTTGAGAGGATACACTTACTATGTGGCAGAGCCAGGCCATAAACTACTCTGAGTCTGATTCACCAAACCTCCATTCTTAATGATGATAATGCCTTTCCTATATTACTTTTCAGAGAGTGTGGTTTGATGGATGAAGAACATAAGCATGGTCACAAGAGAAAAAAGAAGATAAGAAAATGAAAAAGTAAGGCTTTAAGACACCAAAACCAAATGTATATACAACTTGAATCAGTTCTTGTGCTAATGAGGCCAAAGGCCATCCATTTCATCTCTGTATGTTTGTTCAACTTCACTTATGTCTGGAGAAAACTAAGATGGATCTAGGGAGAGTCTAGCTACCCACAGTTCTCTAACCTGCCATGAAGTTTTTAAGTATGTGGACTTGATTAGAAGGAAGATGGGATAAAGCAGAGAATATGACTGCAAAATCAGTGCATTCCCTGATCCTGATGATGAGTGTTTGTGTGTCCTCCCCCCCACCCCTACCCTGCCTCAACCCAATCCACAGGCTGAAGCCCAATTCTCCAATGTGATGGTTCTTGGAGGTTGTGCCTTTGAGAGGTAATTAGATCATGAGGGTGGAGCCCTCATGAATGGGATTAGTGCCCTTACAAGAAGAGGGGGGAAAGGGAGAGAGAGAGAGAGAGAGAGAGAGAAGGAAAGAAGGAAAGAAAGACACAGATACAGAGATCTGAGGATACAGAGTAAGAAGACGACAGCCTGTAAATCAGGAAGAGGACCTTCACCAGAACTTGATCAGGCTGGCACTCATCTCAGACTTCCAGCCTCCAGAACTGTGAGATATAAATGTGTGTTATTTAAGCCACCCGGTCTATGGTAATTTGTTACAGCAGCCTGAGCTAAGACAATGGGTCAACAGCATTTTCTTTGTATGCGAAAGCGCATTAGTCTTCATGACTCACAAGCAGAGAGTGGGAGTGGAAAAGAAGTCTGAGGCATTGCACAGAAGCAACTCTTCTGCTTAAACAAGTATACTAATAAAGAAAGCAACAAATGATTCAAATTCTCATTCTTTAAAAATATCACTTGTGAATTTCTAGATGTCAGTGAAAACTTTTACATGTTGAACTGCTTTAGTGCATTTTTGGGTTCTCATTTTACTCTTAAGTCCAAGATAACTTTTTCACTTTGAACTTCTGCATTTTATGATCACTTAGCTTTCAGATAGTAATTTCAGTAAGTGTCTAACTTAATCAGTTTGTGTGCACACACTGACACATGGGACTCCACTTACATATCCTTCATGTAATTGGGCCCCCATACATCTCCATCTCTCCACATGGTATACTTCTGATTTTGTGTGCTTTCTTGTTCAAGCACTATATTAAATGCTCTGCTTCCTACACTTTTTGGGGCAGTACGAATAAAAACAATTTTGGTTACTTCTTTATATCAAAAGAAGTTCATCTCCTAATTTTTAAAAGCTTTTATTAAATGTCCATCTTTTCCTGCTACTGTGCTAGGTACTCTACCATGATGCATCAAATAGCTACAGCCCATGCTCTGTAGAGATGATTATATATTCCATATTTTCCAGGGGGAGTTCTGATTTCATGTAATTCTCTCTTCCTAAGTAAAGGCAATTTTCATTTTCATATCCTTGTACAATTTTTCATATAATTCTCAAAATTTAGTATCATGGGCCCTTTACAAATAGTTATGTTCAAAAGTCAGTCTCATGAATAAAAGTGTGTATTTGTTATAAATTATAGTCTCATAAATTCAAACTTAAAAGAGTAAGAATAGCTGGAATGTGATAGAAAAATAATATTCTGCTAGAAATGCACAGTCATAAGGAAATTTTTGACAGAGACAGACATTTTATTGCTTTATTTTTGATTGGCAGGCAAAAAATGATGTAGGAAGTCTGACAACTTATAGAGGTAAAAGAAGTGTAGAAATGCACTCTTCTGGGATTAACAAAAAATGACTAAGTTCTGTTTTGGACAATTAAGCTCAAGAATAAAGCTCCCCTTATAATAGATGGCATAGTATTTTGTGGTTTTGAAGCCACAGACAGGGTAATAAAAAGCATTTAAATCTATTCAAGTCTAGAGAAAACTAAGGTTGCCTAAACAGAATGAAAACAGTTTAAGAATAGTAAGAAAATTAATACATTCTAGTATATTTTGCAAGTATTCATATTATTTAAAATATGATTTTGACAGCTAATATTTACATTTGAACACTTCTCATGAGTTATATGTATGTTTTAAAATAATTTAATGGAAAACTGCTTATATTTGCTCTCAGTAAATTTAGTCTGTATCATTAGTCTAGCTATAGGGACCATGAAACTACACCTGAGACTGTGTCTGTATTGATACAAACTGAATAGCAGGCGCTAGTCAGGAGGAAATAAAAGTAGCTTCAAGCAGATTTTTGTGAGCTTACGATAAAAGAGTAAGCATGACTTCAAAGAGCTGACTCTGAGTTAAAAGTTTAAGGATGAGTGTGATGTCACCAGGTATAAGAAGAACTCCAGGACTGTTCAGAGTATTGGGAGTAAGCGGTGCAAATGAATATTCCAATTAGGAAGTAACTTTCTCTCTCTCTCTCTTTTTAAAAGATTTTATTTGACAGAGAGAGAGAGAGAGAGAGAGAGAGGGCGCACGAGAGCACAAGCAGGGGGAGCGGGAGAGGTAGAGGGAGAAGCAGACTCCCTGATGACCAGGGAGTCCTGATGTGGGTCTCAATCCCAAGACCCTGGGATCACCACCTGAGCTGAAGGCAGACACTTAACCAACTGAGCCACCCAAGTGCCAATTAACCTTCTTCTCTCATACGCATCAGCAACAGACTGCAAGAACACACCAGAGATAAAGTGTTCATCTTGGCCTTGTAGATACCGTTCAGTTACATTTGTAAAGGCGTAATAATTTATTTAATTTTGAAGGCCCTTCTAAATGCAAACTCTCCATCTTATTGATAGAAACTGAACTGTGTATTTATTATGAATTTTTAAAATTAGGTAAAATATATTAGCATTAACATTAGCAAAAGCAAAATTAGAATTCAAGACTTCACAGTCATGGTGAGATTATTTTGATACATTTTAATGTTCATTATCTGAACTTTCCTTTAACTCTCACATCTGCCTTTGACTTCTTCAAAACATTTTTCTAGTATTTCACCAGAGCAAGTTATCAGTTGGGTAAAATCTCATCTTGATGAACTTTGCTAATTCTTTGTAACTCTTGAATCAGGTTTAAGGAGAAAGTGAATGAAATTCTCATATACTTCTACTTTCATCTAACTCCTAAGACTACTCTAGAGAATAAGTATTTATAGCTCCTATTTTAAAATTTGGATTAAAAGAGACCATGATTATGCTTCATGAATTTTAACAGAACTTAAATGGTTTCATTAGAGAAGCACGGAGGCCTCCCACACTGTTGGTTTAATCTCACAATTACCTAGATATCTATCAACAGAACTCTTAAGTAGTTAACTCTCGATGCCAAGGGCTGACAGTTTCACTTTCAGCTTTCAGAATATCTATTGTTTCAGTAGTGTAAGAACGTCATCAGAGCCTTTACAAAATTATTAATTATAATTGTAACTTGCATTAGATTTAGTACCAGAGAAATGTGGAAGACACAATTCATTAATTATGGGAATCTGACTTACAATTCTTCTGGGGGGGGGAGGTGTCTGAATTTCAAATGGAGGCATCTTTGCAAGTCAGACTCAACTCCTCATTACTCTGTGATGCAGGCTCCTCCAAATGGCAGCAGAAATGTACTACTCTCTAGAAATTCTACAGTAGTGTTAAAATTTTATGGTTTTGTAGAGATAGGCACAAATTTTAAAAATATATATTCCTAGAAGAATAGCATTATTTAAAATAAAAACACTTCTGTGACTGCTAACCAGGATAGCTTTTCTGTAATAATAAGCTCTTTACAATTTTCTATATATTTTTTAGATAAAATTGTATTTCTTTCAATGTGGAAAAAAGAGGGAATTGTTTGAAAATATGACTTTTGTACAATTTAACAAAATTTAAAATATGTAATTATACATTATATACTCACATATTTTTGATAAACTTCTGATTATGAACAAAGTATATCTATTATAAAAACCTGTCAATTAGTCACCATAGTGACCAAGTTAATATTGGAGGGGAAAAAGACGGAGTCCACTGATCCTTGCACTTCCCAAAGGGAAGAATCCAGGCCAGGGGTCAATCAGTAATCATGTTTAAGACTATCAGACATGTAGATCTAGGACAGATGCGTGGAAGGGCAAAACAATACCAATGGACACAGTGGATTTGAGATGCCCAAGATCAAAACTCACTTCCCCTGTGAAATCTTGTCAAATACTCCTACCACCAATTGGAATTAACTTTTCTTCTGGGTTCACATAGCACTTTCTTCATGTTTTGATCATGATATAACTATATTTTGTTTATAGATATTTTGTATTATTGCATTATTTTATAGTTGTCTTCATATTTCTTCTCTAGCACCAATCATCATATTTGCTTACGAGTGTTTTTTTTCCCCTCTTCCATCTACTCTTCCCCAATCTCACTGCTGGAAGGCCTGTCTTATTCCTAGTGCCAGCACAGCATTCACACACAAATGATGTCCAATAAATGGTTGCTAATTAAATCTTCTTATGATAATAGCACTATGTTAATACAATCCCCAGTCAAAATTTCTTAATGTTTTACTTAATAAACAGAACACATTCATTTAATAAACATTTACTGAAAACCTCATTTCCATGGACTGCTCTAGGATGGGAATATAACACAATTGTGGTAAGCTTCCCTTTCTACTGAAAGTTTCAACTGGGGCAGCATTATAGGTCAAGTTTTTCAAGAAATGCCTTCAGATTTCATATTTGGAATAACCATATAACATATAACCAGTTATGCCAAGATTCTGCTACTTTCTGAAACTATGCTTTACATAATTCATAATTTTGTTGAGGGCCTGATGCAGAAACTTCTACTATGTCACATATGAAAACTCTTTTTACGATGCTAACTACATGCTATCTAGTTCTTTCATATAATGCTTATGCATACCAAGTTTGCTTTATTTTCCATATAATGTGTTCTTTGTAATATGCATGCACCACATAAAAATTCTGTTAATGACCTAGTACTAACATTGTGTCTGTCGGTGAATCAGCTATTACTCTATATAATTCTATCTTAATCAATATATTAAAATCTACCAAAAATATAAGTACAGACTAAGAGTATCTTTATGGTATATACTTAATATTTTAAATATCTGTATATACTTATGAAACACAGAGTTCTAAAATAGAAAAAGTAGTGTTATTAAGTCAAATTTATGTTTGCTTACTTGGTAAGAAACAAGAAGCAAGTAAAACATAAGGCAAGTTGGTGGCTCAACCTGCTTTAGTTTTTGTTTTTTAAAATTTGGAAGTGATAAATATAAACCAAAGTGAGCTCACATATTTCCCATCATATGTACTGAAGAGTACATAGTAACACTCTTGACATCATTAAAATATTTGTGAGTCTAAACGTTCACAGGACATTGTTCCTACCTGCAACAGGCTCTACTAGTCTTACAGAGGGACGCTACTCAATTCATTAATACAACCCAAAGTGCTTAACACAGTGCTTTATTTATGACAGATACTCAAAAATACTTCACTAACTGAATTACAAGATAAACTATTATTGACAGAAGTTTTCACTTGGGGGGGGGCGGTTCTATACGGCTGAAGGCAACTCTGAAATCCTGTAGAAGAGAGAACCACTCTTCTCCATAAGTAATGAAGTCTATCAGTTTCAAGGCTATAAGAAAGTACTGACTTAAAATTAATTTTCTAATTACCAGTATTGTTATATATCTAATATGGGGCTAGTAATAGGAAAAAACACAAAATGAGTCACATCTAAAAACATCTATCCCCAAAAGCCAAACACAACACAACAACAACAAAAAAGCCCCTGTGTGCCCAAAGCATAACAGACACCCCTGTCAATGTGCCATTTCCACTCTAAATGTAACAGGGACATCCTGGTCTCTAAGCCCTCTTCCACAAGTCAATTTTCTTATCATTATCCAAGGCCAACACTATTAATCTCTCCTCTTAAACAAAGTTTTATATGTTTTATATACTACTTCTTCCTCTCCCCAAATGCATAGCATAGCAACAATGTGATGTTTCTTTCTCTATTTTATTTAATGGAATTTTTAAAAACAACTTATACCTAATTTTCAAACCCCACAGTGATGGATTCCATTTGATATATTGTTAAAAGTACTGGATTGACATCAAGAGGCTTGGGAGACCTAAATTCTAGTTCTGCCCAGGCCATGAAAGAGACAAATCAGTAGGCTTTGCGAGTCTTCAGCTTCCTTGTTTATGGAGTGAGAGGACTGTAAAATCATCTCTCTGGTGCTATTAGGCAATGAAATGCTGTGATTCTATGACTGTTTCCTTTCCTCACCTAAGAATACAAATCAGACACACAAGAGGCTACAGAACCTGAGTGTTAGATTCCCTATTGTTTGAAATTCTCTTGCTTTGGATTCAGCCATAAAGGTCTCTTTTTTTCTTAAGTCTCTCTTTGTTGATCTCTTGTGTACCTGGCACATTGTTTTCCATCCTTGGCAATACTACCTCCTTTTTACCCTACATGTTTTCTCTCCATGATGTGATCCAATCTGTGGCTTCCACTGCCATTCACACGCTGGTGCCTCTCTTTGCATCAGCACTGCCAGCTAGCTCCTGGATGCTTCCAGATTCTCCTGATTTTCTATAACCACAACAGAGCTATCCTTTCCTCCCCACTACCACCCCATAGATTTGCTCCTTTTACTTTTTTTTTTTAAGATTTATTTATTTATTAGAGAGAGACAGAGACAGACACAATAGACCGATGTGCAAGGGCTTCATCTCATGAGGTTGAGGTCATGACTTGAGCTGAAATCTAGAGTCAGACACTTAACCAGACTGAGCCCCTCACGTGCCTCTTTCTGTGTCCTTTGTGAGAAATACGAGTCATCCAAAACTCTTCCTTCTCCCTCGCTTTCCACACCAAATCAGTCACCAACTTGTGATTTTATCCTCTAAGTGGTTTCTGGAATGTGGCTGTCATAGACCGAGTGTTTGTGTCCCCTGCCCCCCATTCATGTTGAAGCCCTAACTCCATATGTCGTTGATTTGGAGATGCAAAGCCTTTAACGATGTAATTAAGGTTAAATGAGATCAGGAAGGGTGGGACCCTGATTTGACAGGATTAGTGTCCTTATGAGAGACACTTGGAGAGCTTGCTCTCCTATGCTACCTGCATACACAGAGGAAAGGCTATGTGAGGACACAGCAAAAAGGCAACCATCTACAAGCTAGAAAGAGAGTCGTTCCAGAACCCAGTCTTGACAGCACCTTCATCTCGGACTTCTACCTTCCAGAGGAATCTCCTGCCTCTAACCTCTCTCTTCTCCATACTATTCTTTAAGCAGCTGTCAGAATGGTTTTCCTAACGGCACAAATATCTTATCTTACACAGCTTAGATTGGAAAGGTCTCTGGGCTTCTCCCTGCATAAGAGTCTAATAATTTCTTTCGTAAGGCACACAGGTCCTTCAACCCACCCCTCTGTCTCACTCCCCTTCATGCTCCTTCTTGCTACACTGAACCTCTTACTGTTGCTGGAACACGTCCAGCCTTTCAAATCTCCCTGCCCGTGCATACACAGGTCCCTTTGCCACAAACGCCGTTCTCTCTCATGCTGGAAAATCCTCATTCATTCTCTACGACCTATTTTCGTTGTTACCTCCCTCACCAAGCCTTTCTTGGATTTCAGCTGGGGAGAGTTAGTTGCTTGCTCCTCTGTTCCTATAGCACATTGTTCATACTGATACAATACAGGTGACCTTGGAACAATGCAGGTTTGATTATACACGGATTTTTTTCAATAAATAAATGTACTTTTTCTCTATCTTATGATTTTCCTAATAACATTTTCTTTTTTCTAGCTTATTTTATTATAATATATAATACATATACAAAATATGTATTAATCACCTGTTTATGTTATTGGTAAGGCTTCCAGTCAACAGTAGGCTACTAGCAGTTAAGTTTTTGGGAATCAGAAGTTATATGAAGATTTTCAATTGCACAGGAGGTCAGCGCCACTAGGCCCCATCTTATTCAAGGGCCATCTGGACTAAAAGTTATTATAATTATTGTCTGTCTTTTCCTTTTAAGTTCAAGGGCAAGGACTGAATCATCCTCACCTTTGTATATCCTGAGACCTAGAACTTCATTTGACGTGTAGTAAGCACTTCATAGGCATAAACATCTTTTTAGATAAATTTATGAACAGAATGGCTAAAAAAAGAAGAAACTCAGACTTAGTACCAAACTGTCATACTAAGAACACATCCTGAGTAGATGCACATTAGATCACTATATTTCAAACTGTAGGTCCTGATCCAATATAAAAAAGAATTTGAATAGTAGAAAACCTCAGAGGGCATCACATACAGCAAAGTTGGGCATGAGTTTGCACAATTTTTGTTCCAGCTCCCTATGTGTGCATGTGTACACGCACTGGGTAGAAATGTAAATTCCCATGAAGGGGTGTGTTTTTTTAAAAAAAGCTTGGAAAACACAACATATGGTCACTTCTAGTTTATTAGTTTTTGTAACGACCCCAACTACAACATAATGTCCACCATGTAGAGTTTTGGGAACATTCAATGAGATGTGAAAACTTGTGAGAAAGACTGGGTCTGTATCATAGCTCAACTGGGATACCTTCCAAAATTTCCCCCTTTGGCCTTACCCACAGGTTTCAGTTTCCTCATCAAAATCACCCAAAAGACAATAATAGTATTCCCTCCTCACAGGGTGGAGATAATGAGATACTGTATGTAATTGTATGTAAAGCCTCCAAGTACCAATCACCATGCTTTTTACTCAGTAAATCTTTAGCAATGGTGATGATGTTGATGATGATTGCACAGTACCCAGCACATAAGACATTAAAGGAAATGTTAGTTCCTCCCTTGATCAAATAAACTTAAATAGACTGCCGGTACTATATTAGGCAGGAGGTTACTGCTGACATCTTAGAAAGGCAGATTAAAATAAAAAATGACTACTGTAGGAGGGTTCAGTTGGTTAAATGTCTGACTCTTGATTTTGGCTCAGGTCATGATCTTAGGGTTGCGAGATTGAGCCCCACATTGGGCTCTGAGCTGGGCAGAGAGCTTGCTTGAGATTCTCTTTTTCCCTCTCCTTTCTAATCCTCCTTACTCTCTCCAAAATAAGTAAATTGATTAAAATAACCACTGTATAAAAGTAGTGAATACTGGGCAGCCCGGGTGGCTCAGCGGTTTAGCGCCGCCTTCAGCCCAGGGCGTGATCCTGGAGACCCTAGATCGAGTCCCACATCGGGCTCCCTGCATGGAGCCTGCTTCTCCTTCTGCTTGTGTCTCTGCTTCTCTCATTCTCTGTGTCTCTCGTGAATAAATAAATAAAATCTTTAAAAAAAAAAAGTACTGAATACTTATTAACAAAGCCAGGTTCACCTGGTTTGACAGTGCAATGACTCAATTGGAGAAAAAAGGAAAATAATGCAAGTGAATGTGAACCTTACATATGACAAAAGAAAGAAAACATCACATTATCAATCTCCTAGACCAAGGCTTTATCTCCAACACAAAGAGATAGCAAGAAAAGAGGGCTTCCCTCAAATAAATGACTTCATCTCTTTTGGATTCAGTTTTTCATTAGTAAAAACATATAACTACAATTTCAGAGTTTTTCATTTTAAAAAAAGTACTCGTACAACACCAGAAATCAGAACTTAGTAGGTGTTCAAAAAGAACTATTAGTTCTGCTTTATTTGCCAGCAGATACCCACCTGGTTCTAACACCCAAAATAGCTCTTATTTCTTTTCCTAAACAAGTCTCTTCTAGATATTTAATTCATCACTTCCCTTTACATATTTCAGTGCAGTATAAGAGATATTTCAGTAATCTTGTTAAAACAGACATCACAGGTATTTGGACTTACCTACCCCAGGTTCATGGTTGGATATTGGCTTTGGCTTGTTTTACTTATCAATTCATCCACTGATTCATGTTAATTAAATCTATTGTTATCACAAATAATATCAATTTATTGATTTGTAATGGGAGATATTAATTCAGCCACAAATATTTATTGAGCATTTCCCTACATATCAGGGAATGAGCTCTATACGCAGGAAAGCAAATACCAATAAACACTTTTTCCTAGTAAAAAAATATTCTCGGGAGACATTGCTGAGCACCATGCCTTGCACACATTTTTGTGTCTTGCACACAGCAGACATTTAACCATCAGTTGAATAAAATTAGAAACTAGAATAACATCCAAGAGTCACGAAAGAGTCAAGTTGGCTTTTTGAGAATTTCTATCGTATTTCGCTCTTGATGTGGTCTTACTAAAGACAACCATAGGTTGCCTTTGTCTATTCTGGTTTTCCACATAGCTAATCATCATTGGTCATTATAATTAAGACATCCTTTCCCTGGAAACTACTAGCTGAATAAGGACATTTCTCCTCTTCCACATTTCTATCATAGATGATGCAGACTTATAGCTGTATGCCTCCTGCCTAATACCAAAAAAAAAATTTTAATGGACAAAAGAGGGAACCAAACCCAAGAACTGAATCTTATAATTTGGATGACTTACAGGAGTGGATATATGATAGCTCCTTCTAATTGTATTCCATAAATAGCACAGTCCAGATTTTGAGGATAGCTGAACAGTGTACCAGTTTGTCTAACAAAGGCCTAGAGAAAAGGGTTCAGTAAGCAATGCTTTGTGGGCCAAATCCTTCCTGCTGCTGGTTTTTGTAAATAAAGTTTTATTAGAACACAGGTATGCTCACTCATTTTTGTATTGTCAATGGCTGCTTCCAAGCTGTAACAGCAAAATTGGATAATTGTGCCAGATGCCATATTTATCACCTATATTAGACAGCTTGGGCTGCTGTAAAAATATTTATCATCTGACCCTGCATTAGGCAGCCTGGGCTACTGTAACAAAATATCATAAGTTGGGTGGCTCACAAACAACAGAAATTTATTTCTCATTGTTCTGGAGGCTAGAAGTCTAAGATTGAGGTGCCAGCACAGTAGGGCTCTGGTGAGAGCCCTCTTCCAGGTAGCCGACTGCCAACTCCTTGCTATTTCCTCACCCTCACAGTGGAGGACAGAGAAAGGAAGTGAGTTTTTGACTAAGATTAGGATTAGATGAGGTGATAAGGACATTAATACCATTCATAAGGGCTCGACCCTCATAACCTCAGCTAATGCTAACTATTGCCCAAAGGCTCTGCTTCCTAATACCATCACACTGCAGGGTTTCAACATATGAATTTGGGGGTGCACAAGCATTCAGTCCATAACAGACTCTTTACAGAGAGTCTGCTGACCCTTGGAGAGAGCAAGTATTATATGTTGCTGATTAAGAGCACACCTACATGTATCAGAGGCCAGACAAGCAGGTGATAAGGCTAATACTCTGTAAGGGAGATAGATGTTCCTAATCAGGGCTCCTGCTTTGATAGCAGGTTATTAGTGAGGAGGGAGACACATGCAGGCAAAGTCAGAATTTTCTGCAGGAAGAAGTTTTGAGTCCATTTTAACATGTGAACAAGTGCTCAGCTGTATTTAATCTGTTAACTATGCTTCTACGGATGGTTCTCCTTAGCAGAGATTGCTTTCTTCAATAAGCTCCAAGACTTTCTGGGAAGTAGGGGAAGATGGAATAAAAAAAGGGTCTCAGGACTTAGTGATAGGAGTGTTTTATCATTTTCAACAGAATCATCATCTTATGCCAGAGTAAACGGGCATCAAAGCTAGAGACAATAGCAAGGAGGGAGAGCAAAACAAGACAGGAGTAAGAGAGGTGGAGTGGTTTAGAACTATCTGTGGAAGCTTTTATGTGGTATGTTTCAGGGTGCTAGGAGCTGGACACTTGAACAGGAAGATATACGTAGGAATGTTGATAAAACAATGGCCTCTATTGGAATTGGCACAATATCTCTTTGTTTTTGCAATCAAAACCTTTAAAAATCCAATCCTGTCCCTTCCCTGATTAAAACCTCTCAGGGGCACCTGAGTGGCTCTATCAGTTAAGTGTCAGACTCTTGATTTAAGCTCAGGTCATGACCTCAGGGTCATGAGATCAAGCCCAGCACTGAGGGTGGAGCTTGCTTAAGAGTCTCTTTTTCTCTCTTCCGCTGCTCCTCCCTGCTCTACCTTGTGTCTCTAAACAAAAACAAAAAAACAAAACAAACCATGACCCAAATCCAAGTTCCTTGTCCTAAACAACAAAACTCGATCCCAATGAACTCCCTGAACTTCTACCATTCTATTCCTAGATTATTCCATATTGCAGGCATACTAGTCTTATCTTCTTGTTACCAGCCAAATACAATCCTGAATCAAGACATTCACACTCAAGGGAATCCCTGGGTGGCTCAGTGGTTTAGCGCCTGCCTTTGGCACGCGGCCCTGAGATCCCAGGATCGAGTCCTGCGTCTGGCTCCCGGTGTGGAGCCTGCTTCTCCCTCTGCCTCTCTCTATGTCTACCCTAAATAAATAAAATCTTAAAAAAGACATTTACACTCAAACCTCCTTGACCCATTGTTTAGTCATTATTCAAAGGTCACCTCAAAGAAGCTTTTATCACTTAACAAAATCACTCTACTACATTCTTCCATCTTAGTTTATTCATAGTACTTGCTAATACTATGTTTAGTACTGAAGTGTTATATTAAGTACCAAGTACTGTGTACTATATTAAGTAGTATGTTCTTATTGTCTTGCTCCCACCTTCTAAAATATAAGCATTTCTGGGAAGCAGAGACCTTTCCACTCCCGTATTATCAGCAGCTAAAGCAGTGCCTGGAACATAGCAGAGTCTGATATAAATTTGTTCATTGACTAGCTATGAAATATTCTACTTAATTTCATTTTATCATCAAAACACATGCACTGAAATGTAATTAAACAAATATTGGTATTTTGCAGGTATTTTCCAATTTTTAAAATAAAATATTATTTTGGTCAACTACACGCATTACATTGTAGTGTTGTTGTTTTTTTAAGATTTTATTTGTTTATTCATGAGAGACACAGAGAGAGAGAGAGGGGCAGACACAGGCAGAGGGAGAAGCAGGCTCCATGCAGGGAGCCCGACATGAGACTCGATCCCAGGCCTCCAGGATCACACCCTGGGCTGAAGGCAGCACTAAACTGCTGAGCCATCGGGCTGCCCCACACTGTAGGGTTTTAGCAGTTGGGTAGCTTCTAAAAATGTTTACATTAACGCCAAGTTTTTTTTTTAGAAACATGTATTCATGACTGGACAGAATACATTGAATTTTTTTAAGTTTAGACAGAATATAGTAAACTCTTTTTCATTTATAAAAAGCAATGCAATGTGGTACTTTAAGTCCCTACATTGGGGAAAGTATGTATATAAAAAACATATACAATTAATTCTGCAGGGGCTTTTTAAAAAAATCTTCAATTTTTATTTATTTTAAAGTAATCTCTACACCTAACATAGGGCTCGAACTCACAACCTTAAGATCAAGAGTTGCACGCTCCACTGACTAAGCCAGGCAGGTGCCCCATTCTGCAGGGACTTTTAAAGCGTAAATATCTCTTTTAACAACAATCACAAAGCTCCAATATGTACAGGTTTAAAATTGACTGCTAATTCATTCCCACCAAAATACTATCCTGTGACTTGTCTACTCATTTCTCTTTTTTACACAGCAAAACTTCTCAAGATAATTGTGTTTCCTCTTGATCCACTTACTTACCTTTAGCCCACTCTAGTATGACATCAGTTCTCAGTATTCCTCCACTAAAACTGCTTTTTATGAAGGCCACTATCAATAATGTCTATGTTGCCAAATCCAGTGGACATTTCCTCTCAATTTACAAATGTCACAGAAGCACTTGACATGCTGATAATTCCCTCCTTAAAACACTCTCTTTTTGACTTTTAAAAATACCCAACTCTACTATTTTCCCACTACTTCCTACTCTTGTATGCTTCTCTTTCACTGACCTCTAAATATTAAGAACACCTCAAGGACTGGACCCATTTCCTTTTCCCTCCCTGTGTTTCTTCTGGGTGATCTCATTCAGTTTCATGCCTTAAATACTACCTATAGGCTGAAAAGACACGGTTATATCCCAATTTTTTCCCTAGGTTCTCTTAAAATAATTGATCTACTTGACACTTCCACTTGGGATTTTTTTAAAAAAACACTTTTTTAGAAGGAGAAGGAGAGGGAGAGAGGACCTAAAGAAGACTCTGCGCTGAGCCTAGAGCCAACATGAATCTTGATTTCATGATCCTGAGATCACATGACCTCAGCCAAAACCAAGAGTCAGATGCTTCAACCAACTGTGTCATTCAGGCCCTCCCTACTTGGGATTTTTTTTTTTTTAAGATTTTATTTATTTATTCATGAGAGACACATAGAGAGAGGTAGAGACACAGGCAGAAGGAGAAGCAGGCTCCATGCAGGGAGCCCGATGCGGGACTTGATTCCAGAACTCCAGGCACACGCTCTGAGCCGAAGGCAGACACTCAACCGCTGAGTCACTCAGGTGTCCCTCTACTTGGATCTTTAATAGGCAACTCAAACTTAAAGTGTTCAACAAATGAACAAACTTGACTTTCTCTCCTAAACCTGTCCCTATCTCCTTCAATAAATAACATTACCATTCTGTATTCATATACTGAATAAATGCTTGTTCTGTAAGTATATGTTGTTGTAAGTTTACTAAAAAATTCTTTTCTCCCTAGTTGTTGTGATTAAAATGTTACATTTACTCTAAAAACTTCACACATAGGATTATTATTATTTTAGTAGGCTCCAACACCTAGTGTGGAGCCCAATACAGGGCCTGGACTCAGAACCCTGAGATCAAGACCTGAGCTGAGATCAAGAATCAGTTGCTTAACTGATGGAGCCACACAGGCACCCCTAGAATTATTCTTTTAAACAGAGATCAATGTTAAGTAATATAACTTCTCTACTTTGTTAAAACTAGGCTTTCTCCTTGTGTTCCATTTAGTATTTCTCTGTAAAAACAATGAACCAAACCAATATTGGTGTCAAAGAACTCATAATCTTACAATTTTAATAAGCATAGTATATAGCAAGATATTTTGCCATCTTATATTACAATGAAATTTTTAGCTTGAATACTGGCAATCAAAAAATACTGCTGCTGACAACACTGCATTTCTCAGCTTCCCTTGCAGCTAAGCATATAGCTGTGTGAACAAGTTCTAGCAAATGATGCGTAAATGGAAATGTCATGCGATATCTTCAGGATGCCTACCCAAAAGAGAGAGGGCATAGGCATGGTTTTTCCTTTATTTTCATACCTTTATCCTGATACCTAGAATGCAAATACCACCATCCTCAACCATGAGTTTGAAGCCAAAGATAGCATGGCAACAAGCCAGAAGTTTAGTTCCTTTATATCTTAGAATGTTACACCTGTCTTAGATCCCTATGCAGTCTTACGTGGTGAAAGAAATAAACTTCCAGCTTGTTAAGCCATTGTAATTTAGAGTTTTCTGCCATCCAGAATTGAATCTATTTCTAAATATTTAGCCACAATATTTACATCCATGTTCCACTGTGTTGTGTTTTCCGTAGGTATATCGTATAAGCCTAACAACAACCTTAGAGCAGTTATCTTTTTTCCCATTTTACAAATAAAGGAAGCTAATGCTCATACTGAAGAACTTGCCCAAGGTCACCCTGCTCTCATGAGAGAAGAGTTAATAGAGTTTAGTTTTAGACCAAAGCCCATGCACTTTATCGATAAGGCACCAGACACAACTCTTGTTACTTCCTACTTGAAATGATTATAAAGGTAATATTAAATGAATATAGTTAATGTCAAATTTCCATATTTCTATTATATATGCCATACTGTTCCATACAACACACAACATAATTAAAAACTAGGAGGCAGGACTGAGCATGGCATATTAATAGGACAGAAAAAAAAATCTGCCTCTGTGGTAAAAAAAGAATAATAGGAAGTTACATGATTAAAAGACTTGACACTAGAGGATACTAAAGGTAGAGCGAGGATACTAAAGGTTTTACTGTTAAGGCAAAAAGCTACAACTATAACATAGGAAATAGAAGGTTAAAAAATAAGACAAGGTGGGGCACTGGAGTGGGTGAGTCAGCTGAGTGTCCAACTCTTAGTTTCAGTTCAGGTCATGATCTTAGGGTCCTGAGATGGAGCCCCACATCAGGCCCTGCACTCAGAGCAGAGTCTGCTTGCCCCTTTCCCTCTGCTCCTCCCCCACCCTCTTTCAAATAAAAATCTTCATTTGAAATGACACATTTAAATAAATTTAGCATAAAGGATGGATTAAAACAGGAAGGGCCTAGAATCTAGGAAGTTAGAAGGTTATGTACTTAGGAGGGCTTGGATAAAGAAGATGGCAATAGACATTCAAAAGAAAATGTTAGGGATCCCTGGGTGGCGCAGCGGTTTGGCGCCTGCCTTTGGCCCAGGGCGTGATCCTGGAGACCCTGGATCGAATCCCACGTCAGGCTCCCGGTGCATGGAGCCTGCTTCTCCCTCTGCCTGTGTCTCTGCCTCTCTCTCTCTCTCTCTCTGTGCCTATCATAAATAAATAAAAATTTAAAAAAAAAAAAAAAAAGAAAATGTTGGATACACGGTTGGTCCTATCAATATGAAATACATGTTTGGGAAAAATATATGGTAGGCCCAAAAGTTCATTAGAAAATCTCTCTTTCCATAAAACTCAAAGAACTGAGAAGGCTGGATGTATAATTATTTAGAAACAATTAATTTAATAAAAATGAGTTATTTAAAGATAAATCAGAAAGTAGAAAAAAATAGATCATAGTACTTTAAAAATTATGTGCTTCCCCCTCCTGTGCTGCATTCTTCTTTTAAAAAAATAGCATTTACTTTTTTTTTTTAAGATTTTATTTATTTATTCATGAGAGACAGAGAGAGAGAGGCAGAGACACAGGCAGAGGGAGAAGCAGGCTCCCTGCAGGGAGACTGATGCGGGACTTGATCCCAGGATCAAGACCTGAGCCAAAGACAGATGCCCAACCACTGAGCTACCCAGGTGCCCCCTGTTCTTTTCTAATTATATACATTTATGACCTCTGTCTTAGTTCATGCTGCTACGAAGAATACCATAGACTGTCTGGAGGGTGGGGGTGGAGGGCCTTATAAACAACAGAAATTCATTTCGCAGAGTTCTGGAGGCTGGAAGTTCAGGATTAGGGTGCATGGTTGGGTTCTGGTGAGAGCCCTCTTTCAGTTGCAGACTGCTGTTTTCTTGTTGTAGCCTCCCATGGTGGAAAGAGAGCTCTCTGAGGTCTCTTTTATTAGGAAGCTAATCCCATTCCTGAGGGCTACACCCTGCTGACCTAATTACTTTCCAAAGGCCCCACCTCCTAATACAACCATACTTGGTGTTAGGATTTCAACACAGGAATTTCGGAGGGACACAAACACTCAGTCCATAACAACCTTCAATCATAAAGTTGAAGTTTACCATTTCTATTTTATACATAAGAAAACTAAGGCTGGACAGGATTAAAGCGAAGGTCACTAAGGTAGTTAAGTGGAGGAACCAGGATTCAAAATGAGATGTTTCATTCCTGAGACTATGCTGTTTCCACTATATTTAAAGTGAAGTAGATGGACTCAAGAAATATTTAAAAGGTGAAATTTGATGAGTACAGTCTAGAAGGGAAGACATACATGATATAAACCTAAATTTTCAACAGTAGAGTGCCTTAATAATGAAGGCAAAGTGCTAAAATAAAGGAGAAATCTAACCCAGACATTGGGAATAAACAGGACTGGGTACAAATGTTTCCTGCATTAAATGACACAAGATATAAATCTTGAAGGAAAAGTAGGCTTTAAGTAGACAAGGAAGAGAAAGTTGTAGTGGGCAGAGAGTGCGGAACAAAAGGCTCTAGGGACCATCTTGTAGGCCTTTCTGCGGTGATGGAAATATCTGCTATCTGCACTGTCCAGTAAGGTAGCTGCTAGTCACGTATGGCTTTTAGTTCATCACACATGGTTAGCACAACAGGAACTGGGGTTTTAACTTAATTTTAATGCATTTAAACTTAAATTTAAATAGCTACATGCAGGTAGTGGCTATCAGAGTGGACAGTGCACCTCTAAACTGCGGAAGTTAGACATGAGCAAGGAAATGACCAGCTGTTTCAAGTTGCTAGAAGTTTAAGGTGGGCTGAAGCAGGACAGGAGGCTAGAGAGGGAGGCAGAAGCGATGTTACAAGGAAACCCATTTTAAGATTGAATCATATAAAATTTCCAATATTCAACCAGTTTTCATTTAAAAAAGAATCACCTGGCAGTTTAATAGCTCACTATGTGTGCTATGGAATTTAAAACACATTCTGCTAAGTTCTGTGCAAAGCAGTAGGAATTTTTAAATTTAAGATAACCTAGTCATTTCTTACTATTAACAATATAAATAAGAAATAACTTCTAGGTAATCTACATTCCATTTATAATCAGATTCAGAGCTTACCTTACACTTTACAATACTGTCCTACTGTGGGAAGCCCAACAACTAAGGTAGTTTGAAAGATCAATTATACTTATATACTATAGTTAACTGCACTGAAAACTACATGATTTAAAAATATCTGTGCTCCTTTCCTTTCAATGTTAATGAAAGGAAAATTGCCAAAATTAGGTTGAGAGTCTTACCAGAGAATTATTTTGACTAAGATATATGTTTATCAATAAAATATTTCTCTTTGCCAGTATTTACCAACATAGAAGAAAGGACAAATATACAGCTACTTAAAAAAAAAAATCTTTCCAAATCTTAGATTTATGGATTCTTGAATTCCTTTCTGTTCTCTAGGTGCCTTTTAAAGTCATTTTTCTGACAATATAAAACCACAGATCTGGGGCATCTGGATGGCTCAGTCAGTTAAGTGCCTGTTTTCGGCACAGGTCATGATCCCAGGGTCAAGTCTTGCATCAGGCTCCCTGCTCAGTGAAGAATCTGCCTCTCCCTCTCCATCTGCTTCTCCCCCTTCTCCATTCATACTTTCTCATGTGTGTATTCACGCTCTCTCTCAAATAAATAAAATCTTTAAAACAAAAAAAATTAAAACCCACAGATCCTTTGCTTGAGCCTGGTATTTAGTTACTCTATTATTAATGAAACATAGAATCTTAAATAGATAACATTTTTAATTCTTTTTTTATTTTAAAGATTTTATTTATTTACTCATGAGAGACAGAGAGAGAGGCAGAGACATAAGCAGAGGGAGAAGCAGGCTCCTCACAGGGAGCTTGATGTGGGACTCGATCCCAGGACCCCTGGAATCACGCCCCCAGCCAAAGGTAGACGCTTAATCTGAGCCACCCAGGTGTCCCTTCTTAATTTTTTTTTAATTTATTCATGAGAAATAGAGAGAGAGGGAGAGACACAGGCAGAGGGAGAAGCAGGCTCCATGAAGGGAGCCCGATGTGGGACTCAATCCTGGGTCTCCAGGATCACACCCCAAGCTGCAAGTGGCGCTAAACCACTGCGCCACCGGGGCTGCCCCCTTCTTAATTTTTATATTGAGAATTCCATGAAAACATCAATCTTTCCAGGTAATTGCCTAAGATACTGCCACGTAAAGAGTCAAAAACAAAGCCATAACTATGATCACTGCATCAGAAGATACAAAGCTGTTTTATACTCAGACTTAAAAAATAATTTTCAGGGGCGCCTGTGTGGCTCAGTTGGTAAAGCATCTGCCTTTGCTCAGGTCATGATCCCAGGGTCCTGGGATTGAACCACACATCAGGCTCCCTGCTCACTGGGAACTCTACTTCTCCCTCTCACCTGGCTTGTGCTCTATTTAAAAAATAAAATATTCTAAAAAATTTTTAAAAATCATTTTCACCTTAAAATAATGTTGAACCATTCACCTGTGATATTGCTGGAAATGATGCATAATAGAAATACAATTAAAAATTTATGCTATTTTTTAAAAAGTGAATTCCTGGACATTCTATATAGTACAACTGACAATTCAAGAATTTAAGCATTAAAAAAAAAAAGAATTTAAGCATTAAAAGAAACAATCTTTTATTTATTTATTTATTTATTTATTTATTTATTTATGATAGTCACACACAGAGAGAGAGAGAAGCAGAGACAAAGGCAGAGGGAGAAGCAGGCTCCATGCACCAGAAGCCCGACGTGGGATCCGATCCTGTGTCTTCAGGATCGCGCCCTGGGCCAAAGGCAGGCGCCAAACCGCTGCGCCACCCAGGGATCCCTAAAAGAAACAATCTTATCCTGCAGTCTTTTAAAGAGATTGCTTGCACTACACTATCCAATGTGATTTAGTCATTATCACAATGCACCAGAACAGGTAAAAACTGTCAAGCAGCAGCAAGATTAAGTTTTTTTTTTACAGATGGATGTGACTCTTCTAGGAGTAACAGGAATTCCTTTTGGGTAGAAAGGAGCATCCAGCACAGTTATAGACTATCCCCAAGCACAGGCTCCTGTCCTCTCTGCCAGACTAGCTTCTCTTGTGGTCTTCTAACATACAGAAGAGGCATAGGAGGTATGTGTTACATCCCTCTTTTTATCTCCAGGATCCACTCCAATGTCTGACAGATGGTGAGAACTTTGCAATGTCCCATGAAAATTCAGTATTAGTTGGAACATCCTTTGTTTCCACAGAAAGATACCACTGGCTTTTGGATAGCTAAATAAGGTCATCCCAATGCCAATACATTTCTTGACTTCAAAAAAAATCCAGTTGTTGGGCCAATCAATACCATTTACAGTAACATGAAAGACTGAAAATGCTCTTATCCCAAATACTTTCTAAGAAGTTGATTCTACAACAGGTTTTGGATTTCCATTTCAATTTCCAATAATTCTTTCAAACTAAGCATGACCTCAATTTTTCTTTATATTGATGCCTGGAATGGAATACTGTTTTCTCACTTTAGAACACATAAGAGGATGCTGAATCCTATTACAAGAAAACACCAGGTAAGCCCCAAATGAGGAACATTCTACCAAAAAGTGTGTGTGTGTGGAACATGTGTTCTTCCAAAACACCAATGCCATAAAAGACAAAATCTTTGGGAAAGTTACAGATTAAAGGAGAGCAGAAATGCACTAAATGCATGACCCCATACTTGCACTGTCCTGTAATGGAAGGGGAAAAATGGCAAAAAGGACATTATTGGATCAACTGACAAAGCCGGAGTACAAATACTAAAGTACCAATGTTTAACTTAATCAAAGTTTAACTGTAATTATTAGGAACTAAACACTTAAGAATTTAGGGATACAGGGGTATGATATACGTGAGCTACCCTGAAGTGATTTAGAAAAAATATTGTGTATGTAGACATGTAGACATATACACATATACAGCTATAGACACATCAGTGAGAGCAAGATGACAGAGAAACATAAATGATAAAGCAAATGAGGCAAGATCTTACTAGGTGAATCTAGGTAGAGGGTGTCCAGGTGCTCTCTGTGTTGTTTTTTTCACCTTACCTGTATTTGAAATTATTTTCAAATAAAGGGTAAAAACGAACTAAAAAGCAAAAAAGGACATTCTCTTTTAAAAGATTCTCAGTAAATCATTTAAAGGTGATGAACTTTAACAGCTCTTTCTGGTTCTGAGTCTCTTCTATTTGTTTACATACTTGTTAAAATATTAAGACCCATATAAATAACTATTTTTGTTTCACTTACATCTTTTAAACACTCTAACTTATTTTTAGATCTATTTAAATCTATTTAAAATACTACATTTATTTCCAAATAGGAAAGGTAGGAAACAAACAGAGGGCTGCTAGAGAGGAGGTGGGGGTGAGGAGGGGGTAACTGAGTGACAGGCATAAAGGAGGGCACCTGATGTAATGAGAGCTGGGTGTTATGTACAACTGATGAATCACTGAACTCCACCTCTGAAACTAGTAACATACTATATGATAATTGAATTTAAATTTTAAAATAGTAAAGGTAATTTACATCTTTCCAACAAAAGCAATAGGTGCAACCCAGGTATTCTAGCCTTTATATAAATCAATCACATTAAATTAAACCTATTTCCAGAGAACTGTAATAACCTCAGTTAAGGCATACAAAAGTGAGTTAAGACATGAACTCTGCCCTTCAGTAGATAAAAATCTATTGGGAGATAAAGATATAAACAATGATCTGAAAATAAGAGCAAAATAAACAAAGGTGGTATTGTTACCTATTTTTGCATAACACACTTGCCCCAAACTTAGTTTCTTAAAACAACAAACATTTATTATTAATGTTTCTGCAGCCAAGAATCCAAGCTCTGGATGTGGCTCAGTGGCAGACAAGATGTTGGCTGGGGCTTGCTGAGGGCTGCATGATCCACTTCCCAGGTAGCTTCCTCACGCCAGGCAAGTTAGCACTGGTTATTGGGAGGAGGCCTTAGTTCCTCATCCCTGGGACCTCTCCACAGGGCTGCACCTCTCCTTTTGACAAGGCATTGAACTCCTCCTAGACTAGTGATTCAAGAGAGCAAACTGGAAGCTAAAATGTCTTTTTATGACCTAACCTCAGAAGTCACACACTGTCATTTCTGCAACATCCTACTGGTTACACAGGTAAGTCCTATTTAGCACAGGAGGGGACCTCACATGGGCAGAATCACTGTGGGCCATCTTGGAGGTTAACTACCACAAAAGGTTGTAGGAGAGGTAAAAAAAAAAAAAAAATACCAAGAGGGCAAAGGAAGTGCAATTAAACTCCATTCCTTGGGATGGCAATGTTAAGACATACTATGTATATCTCTGGGGTATAGCCTTTTATTATTATTATTTTTTTAAGATTTATTTTAGAGAGAGAGGGAGAAAGAATGTACATTCGCTCATGCAGATGAGGGAGGGGCAGAAGGAATGAATCTTTAAGAAAAGTCCCTGTTGAGCACAGAGCCCCACACAGGGCTTGATCTCACAACCCATGAGGTCACGACCTGAGCTGAAACTAAGAGTTGGACACTTAACCAACTGAGCCAGCCAGGCACCCCTGGGGTACAGCCTTTTAAAGTTAGTTCTATACTTGGAAATCTGGCCCATAATTGTAACAGAAAATACAACAGTGCAGTAATATTCTTCCTGCTTATAATCTAGCATACACTGCAATGTATCCGAAGAGAAATTTACAGACAGTTTTTATAATTAAATACTGGGGGCTCCACAATTAACACTCATATGTACTACTCCAGATTGCCTAGATAAAGCCTAATCTGTATAGAGGTTTACCAAATATGCTGTAGCATGAAATTAAATGTATTGTCCTCAGTCAACAGATATTCCAAATGCAAGAGGGGCTGATCATATTCACAGAATTAGGATCTTATAATCCTAGATGCACAAGGCACTTCTGAAAAGCCCATCCCTTCTTTTAAAGAAATAGGTATTAAGGCTTAAAGTGATTTTTGTCACAGGTAAAAAATGAATATTGAATCTTAGAACCTGCAACAGTGTTGTGACTAGAACCTCTGGATGAGCCACCTACCACAGATAGCCACAGATGCTGTCGAAACAGGCAAAATACAGTTCCAGACCAATGCATGCTCTCTACAGATTTCCAGCAACCACTATCTAGCTTATATTGTATATGTATGCTTATTCTCTAGGGATAACATACCTTCAGGAAATTTTCTGAACTAAATATACGAAGATTTTTTAAAAAATTTAATTCCAGTATAATTAACATACATTGTTATATTAGTTTCAGGTGTAAAATATACAGCTTCAAAATTCTATACATTACTCAGTGCTCATCATGGTAAGTGTGTTCTTAGTCTCCTTCACTTTTTTCACCCAGCCCCCCATCCACCTCCCTTCTGGTAACCATCTGTTTGTTCTCTATTGTTAAGAGTCTGTTTTCTGGTTTGTCTCTTTTTTTCCTTGTTCATTTGTTTTGTTTCCTAAATTCCACATGAATGAAATCATATAGTATTTGTCTTTCTCTGACTTATTTAAACTAAGCATTATATGAAAATGGTTTTAACCTCAAATTAGTACATGATGTGCTTGTTTCTGTAATGGAAATGATGGATTAATTCTGATCCATCTATAATTTATTCTTCTGTGATTATTGGAAGGCACATAAAAGATGACTGGAATAATGTAACTAGTACAAGCAAGTACTGCACTTGATTTGAACCTCATTAGTCTATTATCAATTGTGTATCATGGTTTAAAGCATGTAGGTGAACAAGTAGTGGACCAGTCAGAAGATCTACATTTTAACTAGTTCTGCTCCTAAATAGTTGTAGGACCTGAATGACTTCTTTGCACTTTCTTGGCTTTGGTGTTCTTATCTGCGCAACAAAGGCTTAGAAAATGTTATGGGTTGATTCATGTTCTCCAAAAAGATGCTGAGGTCCTAAGCCTCAATACCTGTGAATATGACCCTATATGGAAAGAGGGTCTTAGCAGAGCATAAAGTTAAGATGAGGTCACTAAGATGGGCCCTACACCAGTACGATAGAGTCCATGCAAGGAGAAATTTGGACACAGAGACAGAAGAAATACAAGGAGAATACCATGTGCACATGAAGACAGAGATCAGGGTGACATGTCTACAAGCCAAGAAACACCAAAGTATGCTAGTAAACCACCAGAAGCTAGGAAGAGACATGGAACAGCCCTCCCAATGAACCATCAATACTGACACACTGATTTTGGACATTGGCCTCCAGAACCATGGGACAATATATTTCTGTTATTTTAAGCCACCCAGTTTGTGGTACTTTGTTACAACAGTCCTGGCAAACTACCATAGGAGAAGTTATTTCCCAACCTTCTAGAGGCTCTAAAACTGAAGAGTTTTTGTGTGTGTGTGTGTGTGTTTTTAGATTTTATTTACTTATGTGACAGAGAGTGAGCACAAGCAGGGGGAGCGGAAGGCAGAGGCAGAGGGAGCAGCAGACTCCTCGCTGAGCAGGGAGCCCAATGCAGGGCTTGATCCCAGGACCCTTGGGTCATGACCTGAGCTGAAGGTGGATGTTAATCAACTGAGCCACTCAGACACCATAAAATTGAATAATTCTATGAAATACTACAAGTGTTCAGAAAAAATTCTCGTATTTATAGTACACCACCAGTCTTTCAACAGGAAACACAAAACAGATCCTCTTTAATAATATGCAAGGGATGACAAACTTTCTGCAGAGTCAGATAGTATTTTAGGTTTTGTGGGCCATACAAGGTCTCCATCATATTTTTAAGCAACTCTTTAAAAATGTAAAATTCATTCTTAAGCCAAGGGACACACAAAAACAGGCCTCAGTCCAAATCAAACCCACTGGCCATAATTTGCTGAACCCTAAAATTTAAGGCTAACAAGCTTCTTTTCCCTTAGGATCCTTTTCTTCAGAATATCAAGCCCAAAGAAACCATTTCACATTTTTTTCATAGCTAGGTGGAAGATATTTTATACCAGACCAGGCATGTCCTTATAGCTAGCTGTCTTTTCTTCACTATTGTAACTATTATAACTATCATAGTAGTTCAAAGGATAACAACTTTTTCCATTTTTCCTCCAGTTACTCTCCATTAAGAAAGGCATATGCATATGCAAATTCCTTATGACCGTCAGTGACATACTCTCAGAAGCACTAGCACCCCATGCTATTTCTAGGGCCATTCCCCAAAGGTACTCTGCAAGGATATGCAGCTTTCATATCTCATAAAACAATTTACATCTAGAAATTTCAATAGTTAAGATACTTTTCAGAACCATCAGGTATTGTGGATCTATCTGATAATGGCAGGGCTGAGTATATAGAAAGTAGGGCACTGGCCAGAGACACAAAGTTCCAGTGATGTCACAAGTCTATTACTGTTGCTTTTCCTTCTCCTTTTCTAAATTGGGCCACTGCTGTTTTCTCACTAAAGTGGATGGTTTATGTAAAGTGCACAACATAGTACCTAGCATAAAACAGGTGCTCCATAAATGTTAAGGCTTTCTCTCCTCCTTCAACTGGGCTACTCATGTGTTTATTCTAGAGAGTGAAGGCAGAAAAGCAACATGGATAATTCTCTTGTAGCTTAAAAAAATAACTAAAGCTTGTTAAGAGAGTAGATCTGAAAATATAAGGACTGAAGGCAAAAGAGCCAGCCACCTGGTGTGCATGTGTGTTGGACAAGGCAGTGTAGGGTAGGGTGATAGGGCAAAGAAATATAAGTAAAAGAGTTATAGCCATGGTGGTAAGATAAAGGATAAAAACACATTTCTTTTCTTTTTTTTTTTTAATTTTTATTTATTTATGATAGTCACACAGAGAGAGAGGCAGAGACATAGGCAGAGGGAGAAGCAGGCTCCATGCACCAGGAGCCCGATGTGGGATTTGATCCCGGGTCTCCAGGATCACACCCTGGGCCAAAGGCAGGCGCTAAACCGCTGCGCCACCCAGGGATCCCCTAAAAACACATTTCTAATCTGTTCTATTTCGAATGCTACATCATAATTTGGTTACTTTGTAAGAAAAGTTTCCTATAATGCATTTCTGATTTCTGATTAACAAATATTTTTGGCTTTGAAAAAATACCAATCATTACATACTGTGTTGTATGTGTAGAAAATGGCCTAGCCCCTGTATTAGTTTGCAAGGGCTGCCATAACAAAATATCATAGATTGAGTGCCTTATAACAAAAATTTATTATTTTTTAAAAGATTTTTGTAAAGGTTTTATTTATTTATTCATGAGAGACAGAGAGAGAGAGAGAGAGAGAGAGAGAGAGAGAGGCAGAGACACAGGCAGAGGGAGAAGCAGGCTCCATGCAGGGAGCCCGACATGGGATTCCCAGGTCTCTAGGATCACGCCCTAGGCCGAAGTGGCGCTAAACCATTGAGCCACCCAGGCTGCCCTATTTTTTAAAAGATTTTAAGTAATCTCTACACTCAACATGGGGCTCAAACTCATGACCTGGAGATAAGAATCATATGCCCCACTCACTTAGCCAGCCGGCACGCCCAGAAATTTATTTCTGAAGGCTAGAAGTCCAAGATCAAGGTGTCAGCAGGTTGGGTTTCCTCTGAGGCCTTTCTCCTTGGTTTGTAGATGGTCATCCTCTCACTGTATCCTTATGTGGTCTTCCCTCTGTATATGTGCAGGTCTGTGTCCTAATCTCCTTTCTTTATGAAAACACCAGTCATAACGGATTAAGGCTCAACCTTAAGATTTCATTTTAACTTAATCACCCTTTTAAAGACCTTATCTCTAAATATAGTCACATTCTGAGGAATGGGGAATTAAATCTTCAATATATGAATTTGGGAAGGGGACACAATTCAGCCCATAAAAGGCCCAAACCTTAATTTGTCAGCACTGGAGTTTGCATTTATAGTACAGTGACTGCATCTGTATTTACCTAAATGTCACATATGCAAATGAAATATCACATATCACATGACAATCTGAATTCATTAAAAGGAATCTTTTTTTCTCTATACAAACCCAAATCTATGAATTGTATATATGACTGACTTAATAAATTGCCAGGGCTGCCCATGGACATAGGCAGACCACAAGGAGTACCACCATAAGATCCCTTTCCTAATCATAGCTTCCTCATTGGCTTGCCACAAAACCTAAAATTCTTTTATTCTATTCCTTTATTGGCATTTTATTTCCTCTGAAAATGTAAATAATTTCTGGAAGAGTAATATATTAAGTGATCATCAGCCACTAACACCTTAGGGTAGAACAGCTAGGGCTGCATTTTTATAATAACTAGTTCCATCAGATGAAGTTTATTATTGCTCTACTATTAGAATGTTAATGACAGTCTCCTTTGATAATAATTCTAGTCTGGGTCATTGAAATTTTTTTAAAAGATAACGAGACAAATAACATGTATAAAAGCATTTCTTAATAAAGGAACTTGAGAAGAGTATGAGAAAGGTTGTAAAATTAACATTTTTGAGTACCTGCTTTGTATCATGCACTTTAAGTGCTTAATTTTCATTATTTTTATTTATTTATTTTTAAGATTTTATTTATTCATGAGAGACACAGAGAAAGAGAGGCACAGACACAGGCAGAGAGAGAGGGAGAAGCAGGCTCCATGCAGGGAGCCCGATGCGGGATTCGATCCCAGGTCTCCAGGATCATGCCCTGGGCTGAAGGCAGTGCTAAACTGCTGGAGCCACCCGGGCTGCCCCTCATTATTTTTTAAACTGAGGTATAATTGGCAATATAACACTTATGAGTTTCAGGTGTAAAACATAATGATTTAATATTTGTATTCACCAGGAAATGATCACCACAATACGTTTAGTTACCCTCTGTCACCGTACAACATAAGAACATTTTTTTTCTAGTGAAACTTGAGATTTCCTCTTAGCAACTTTCAAATATGCAACATATTATTGACAATAGTCACCATACTGTACATTACATCCTATCATATACTTGTAACTGGAAGTTTGCACCTCTTGACCTCTTTCACACCCATTTTGCTCACCCCTCAAAACCCATCCTCCCTGGCAACCCACAATCTGGTCTCTGTATTTATGAGTTTTGTTTTTATAGATTCCACATTTAAGTGAAATCATAAGGTATTCGTATTCGTGACTTATCTTCCTTAGCATAATTTCTTCAAGTTCCATCCATGTTGTCACAAATAGCAGGTTTTCATTCTTTTTATAAACAAGTAGTATTCCATTGTGTGTGTAGGTCACTTGTTCCTGTATCTTGGCTATTGTAAATAATGCTACAATGAGCATAGGGATGTATCTATCTTTTCAAATTACTGTTTTCATATTCTTCAGATAAATACCCAGAAGTGGAATTATTGGATCATATGGTAACTCTATTTTTAATTTTCTGAGGAACCTCTATACTGTTTTCCACAGTGGCTGCACCAATTTACATTCCCACTAACAGTGCATATGGATTCCCTTTCCATACATCCTCACCAACACTTGTTATCTCATTTTTTTTGGTAACAGTCACTCCAACAGGTGTGGAGTGATATTTCATTGTGGTTTTGATTTGCATTTCTTTGATGACTAGTGATGTTGAGCATCTTTTCAGGTACCTGTTGATCATCTGTATGTCTTCTTTGGAAAAATATCTCTTCAGTTTCTCTGCCCACTTTTTAATTGGGCTGCTTTTTCTGCTATTAAGTAGTATGAGTTCTTTATGTATTTTTGGATATTAACCCCCTATTGGACATATGATTTGCAAATATTTTTTTTCCTATTCAGTAGGCTGCCTTTTCATTTTGTTGATAGTTTCCTTTGCTGTGCAGCAGCTTATTTTCTTAAATTTTAAAGATTTGAGGGAGAAAGTGAGGGTGTGAGTACAGTGGAGTGAGCAGAAGCAGACTCCCCCGCTGAGCAGGGAGCCCAACACAGGGCTCAATCCCAGGACTGCGGGATCATGACCTGAGCTGAAGGCAGAAGCTTAATTGACTGAACTACCCAAGTGCCTGTGCTGGCTTTTTAGTTTGATGTCCAACTTGTTTATATTTGCTTTTGTTGCCACTGACTTTGCCTTTGGGAGTCAAATCCAAAAAATCATTGTTGAGATTGATGTCAAGGAGCTTACCACCTAATGTTTTCTTCTAGGAGTTTATGGTCTTAATTAAGTCTTATATTTCAGGTCTTACATTTAAGTCTGTCAACTATTTTGAATTAGTTTTTGCTTATGGTGTTATTTATAAATTTTGTTTATGGATAATACACTAATTCTTCTGCATATAACTGTCCAGTTTTCTCAACATCATTTATTGAAGTAACTGTCCCTTCCCCACTGTATATTCTTGGCTCCTTTATTGTAAATGAAGTGACCACATGACCTGTATTATATTAATATATGTCCCCTCCACATCCAACCTGTTGGGAGTTTTTTATCATAAATGGGTGTTAAGTTTTGTCAGATGCTTTATCTGCATCTATGGAGGTGATCAGATTTTTAATTCTTCATTTTGTACTGTGGTGTAGAACGCTGACTGATTTACAGATGTTCAACCATCCTTGCATCACTGGAATAAATCCCACTTATGATACGTGATCCTTTTAACACATGTTGAATTTTGGTTTGCCAATACTGTGTTGAGAATTTCTGCATTTATGTTCATCAGGGTTGTTGGCCTGTAATTTTTTGTGTGTGGTGTCTTGTGGTATCAAGGTAATGTTGGCCTTGTACATGAGTAAGTGTTCCCTCCTCTTCAATTTTTTGGAAGCATCTGAGAGGGATAGGTATTAAATCTTCTTTGAATGGTAGAATTCACTAGTGAAGCTGTCTGGTGCTGGACTTTTGTTTGTTGGAAGAGTTTTTTCTTCTTTTTTTAAGATTTTATTTATTTTTTCATGAGACACAGAAAGAGGCAGAGATGTAGGTAGGAGAAGCAGACTTCCTGTGGGGAGCCTGGTGTGGGACATGATCCCAGAACCCCAGGATCACCACCAAAGCCAAAGGCAGATGCTCAACCACTGAGCCACCCAGGTGTCCTGTTGGGAGATTTTTTGATTACCGATTCACTTTCCTTACTAGTAACTGGTCTATTCAGATTTTCTGTTTCTTCATGATTCAGTCTTAGAAAATTGTATGCTTCTAGGAATTTGTCCATTTCTTCTAGGTTGTCCAATTTGTTGGCATATAATCATTCATAGTAGTCCCTTAGGATCTTTTGCATTTCTTTGATATCATTTGTAATTTCTCCCTTTTCACTTCAGATTTTATTTGAGCCCCCTTTTTTTTTCTTAGTCTGAAAGTCTGTCAATGTTTTATTTTAAAAGATTTTATTTATTTCAGAGAGAGAGAGCGCACATAAGCACAAAAGAGCACAAGCAGTAGAGAGGGAGAAGCATTCTCCCTGCTGATCAGGGAACCTGATGTGGTGCTCAATCCCAGGACCCTGGGATCATGATCTGAGACAAAGGCAGACACTTAACTGAGCCACCCAGATGCCCCAATCTTGTTTATTTTTTGAAGAGATATCATAAAATAGCTTTTCTTTGTCTGATAGAAATATTACTCTCCCAGCTTTCTTCTGGTTTCCGTTTGCATGAAACGGCTTTTTCCACCCCTCTCCTTTCACAGTCTATGTAACCTACACCTGAAGTCTCTTGTAGGCAGCATATAGATGAGTCTTGTTTTCCTTTTATTTTTAAAGATTTTATTTATCTATTCATGAGATATTGAGACAGAGAGGCAGAGACATAGGCAGAGAGAGAAGCAGGTTTCTCACAGGAAACTTGATGTGGGACTCGATCCCAGGACACCAGGATCATGACCTAAATCAAAGGCAGACAGTCAACCACTGAGCCACCTAGGCATCCCTTGTTTTTCTTATCCATTCTGTTACTCTGTCCCTTTTGGTTAGAGATTTAGTCCATTTACATGTAACTATTGATAGGTATGTATTTATTGCCATTTTGTTCATTGTTTTCTGTTTTGTAGCTCCTGTTGCTTTATTCTATTCTTGCTCTCTTCCTTTGTGGTTTGATAATTTTTTGTAGTGTTGTGCTTAGATTCCTTTTTCATTATATTTTGTGTAACTTATGTTAAGTCTCTGTCCTATGGTTACCATGAGGTTTATGTTTAACATAAACATATTATATCTAACAGTCTGAGTTGATAGCAAGTTAAGTTTGAACATATCCTAAAAGTCTACATTTTTATACCCCTGCCCATGTTTTGAGGTCACATATCTTTTGTGTATTCCTTAATTATTATTGTTTTAGTTACTTTTACTGCTTTTGTCTTTTAACCTTCATACTAAGGTTTCTAAATGATTAATCCACTACTTTTACCCTTACCAGGAAGATTTTTGCTTTCACAGGTTTTCTGTGTCCTTTCTTTTCAGCTTAAAGAAGTTTCTTTAACATTTCTTATAAGGCCAGTTTAGTGGTGATAAATTCCGTCAGTTTATCCTTGTCTGGAAAATGCTTTATCTCCCCTTAATTCTGAGTGATAACCTTGCTGGGTAGAATATTTTTGGCTGGAAGTTTTTTTTTTTTTCTTTCAGCACTTTGAATATACCATGCCACTCCTTTCTGGCCTGCAAAGTTTTGGCTAAAAAATCTGCTGATAGTTGCATGGGGGTTCCCTTGTATATAATGTCGTTTCTCTCTTGCTGCTTTTAAAATTCTCTTTGACACTTAATTAGTTTATTTTGGAGTAGGTCTCTCTTTGGGGTCATCTTATTTGGAATTCTCTGAGCTTCCTGGACCTGAATGTCTGTTCCAGAGCCAAGTAATCAAAGGGCATCCCCTATGTGGATTATATAGCTACAGCTTTAGCAAGGCAGCAGGAGAGCACAGGGCTGGGACATGCCTGCCAGCTTTAGCAATGTGGTGGGGAAGTATATTGGTGTTCTTGCCAGCTTTAACCGGGCAGCAGGAGAGTGCTGTGACTGTTATGTGCCTGCTGGTGCTAACAGTGCCTCTTTCCCCAAAGAAAACTGAAACCAGCCCCTACCTTCTGGCAGATGCTTTAAGATTAACAAATTAATCTTCTTCATACAAAGTCTAGGTGCTTTGCAAACTGCTGCTTTTGTGCTGGGATGAGTGAGTCTGCATGCAAGTCCTTTAAAAGTGGAATCCTTTATAGCCTTTTGGTTCTCCTGGATGTGTAAGTCTCATTGATTCTCAAAGCCAGGTGTTTTGGGGGTCTCTTTGATGCAGGTCACAAGAATTGGAGTGACCAACATGAGGCAGGAATCTCCTGCTCCTCACAGAGAAGTGCTGTTATTTGTATGACCTCACCCAATTGTGAGTTGCAATGCTGGAGATGGGGTTTTTAGTGAGACCACATCTCTGCCTCTCCAACTGGTCTCTACGTAGCCTTTTAGAGGAATTTTTGTAGAAGAACCCTCTGGTTAGTTTTTAGGTCTTTTCCAAAGGGAACTGTTCCATATATAGCTGTAGATTTGGTGTGTCTGTGGGAGGAGAAGAGTTTAGGATCTTCCTATGCTATGACCTTGAACTGCTTCTACTAAGTACTTCAGAGGGCAAATCATTCAATCCTGAAAATAATTCTATATAGTAGTATTACTGTTTTATAGGTGAGGAGTCAGGCTCAGATCAATCAACATCACAAAGTTAGCTAATTGGTAAAGAGAATCTGAAACCCACGTTTGGTTTTGTGACTTGCCTTTTTGGTGTCTGTGGTCAAACTACTAGTGCTGAGCTTTAGTTTCTGCACTTTAAAAATGAAAATAATAATGGTACCCACTTTCTGCAGCATTGTTGTGAGGTTTGAGAATCTGCATATATAATAGTGTGGTAGAATGCAAGAGAATTGATCTTATGCAACTTCTGAGACTAGGCCTAAAGAAGCCTTGTAGGCTTTGCCCTCTTGGAATACTTCTGTTGCCATGTTGGAAAGCCCAAGGGAGATCATGAATGAGGAGACTGCCTGGAGAGGGAGAGAGATGCCCAACTGACAGGGAGCACCATGGCCTCAGATATGCCAGTGTAGCCATCCTGAGACCCTTCAGTCCCAGGCCACATTGCCGACTGACTGCGGCTTGCATGACAGGACCCAGGTGAGACCAGTAGAACTTTACAGTGACCTACAGAATTATTAGAAATAAGCATTTTTTTAAAGCCACAAGGTTTTGTAGTTTGCTGAACAGATCACTGTTAGACTAAAACATGCTAGTTTACTATCTCCAGTTAAGAGTGTAAGAATGAAATAAAAACACTTCATAATCTATACTTTAAAGTTTCCACCTCCAAATTTCCAAGTTTGAAAAACTGATTTTTCTAAGGTATGGAAGTTAGAGTCTTGGTATCTATTACTAGTCATAACCAGCAGGCTCTATTGGTCTGATCTAATCAACACTTTGATAAGCCCTGAGGAAGAACAATTATTCAGTTTAAACCAGACTGAAGTAAGGGAAAGAGTTCTAAAGTACAATGACCAACTAACTCAATCTCATTCGTTTCCCTTGTCTTAGGGAAGCACATCAGCAGTCTTTTATCTCCCCCCACCCCCCTACATTTTCCCCTGTGGTAAGTGATTAGGGAATTTCCTTAGGTTATGAGACTACATTTCAGGCCTATCCTTCCAATTAGGACATGTAAACATTCTCTCATTTCTGTCTACTTACTGATTACTCTTAAACCTGTATCTACAGCCCAGATGTCTCTTGAGAGATCAAAACTTATACCTCTCTACCACCTGATGAAATAATTTCATGGACGGATCCTGGAATCCGTTCAAAACTGAACTAATCATTTGCTCCCCTCTTTCTATTCTTCTATTAATACCTTTCTCTTCTTCTATACTACCAGACTAAGTCCTATTTAGACATTTATTCTGAGAGATCTTTTAAGAATCGCTCAGCTAGAAACACGTGGGTGGCTCAGCAGTTGAACATCTGCCTTTGGCTCAGGGCATGATCCAGGATTCCCGGGATCAAGTCCCACATCGGGCTCCCTGCATGAAGCCTGGTTCTCCCTCTGCCTATGTCTCTATGTCTTCTCCCTCTGTGTGTCTCTCTGTATCTCTCAAGAATAAATAAAATCTTAAAAAAAAAATCTCTGGGCTAGGTTAGGCGCTAAGCCTTTCTTGAAATTTTAGCACTTATCTTGGCACATCATTACAACTGTGCACATTACTAAAACTATAGACTTTGTATATATTATTGCAATTCCAATTTTACTAGTCATTCAATAAATGTAAGATGCAAACTGGTAAATGATGCAGTAAAGAAAAATAAAGTAGGGTAAGGGGCTGTATCTACCTAGTGAAAGGGGTGTCCTTTCCAATTTGTATAAAGAGAGAACGTTTTGAACAATGGGAATAACCTGCTCTTCCACAGGTGTGTGCGTGTAGGGAAGGAATCTGTAGACACTTACAGATTTGAGCCTGAGATGGGAAGCCACTGCAATATTTTGAGCAAAGGAATGACATGATCTTACTGATATGTTTATATGATACACTGGTTGCTAGGTGGAGAATAAACTGTGGAGAGGCAAGGAATTAGGGAGAACTGGAGGCTATTGCTATAATCCAATGGTCCTCAACTGAAGGCAATCCTCCCCCCACACTCAGGGACATGTTAGCTATGTCTGGTGACATTTTTGATTATCACAACCATGGGAGAGGCAGTTGCTACTTGTATCTAGCAGGTAATAGCTAGGATACGCTAAGCATCCTACAATGCACAGGACAGCCCATCCCCCTAAAAAGAACTATTGGCCTCAAATGTCAGTAGTGCTTAAGTTGAGAGACTCTATTATCTGTCATAGAATGGTGGCTTGGATTAAGATGGTAGTGGTGAGGGATACCCGAGTGGCTCAGTGGCGTGATCCTGTAGTCCCGGATCGAGTCCCACATCAGGCTCCCTGCATGGAGCCTGCTTCTCTCTCTGCCTATATCTCTGCCTCTCTCTGCGTGTCTCTCATGAATAAATAAAATCTTAAAAAAAAAAAGATTTAAAAGATGGTAGTGGTGAGAGTTGAAGAAGTGCAAAATTCTAGATATATTTTAAAAGTAGAGCTAACCATATGTGCTAGATTAAATGTATACTGTAAGGGGAAAAAGGAGTCAGAGATGATACCAAGCTTTCTCACCTGACCAACTAGATCAATGACGTGCCTAGCACTGAGATGAGGAAGAATGTGGGAGTGGTAGTTAGAAACAGGTGCTCTGCTTTGTTTGTGGATGAGTAGAAGTGACTGTTGAGACTCGAGCATTTATCAGACATACTAAATTTTAAATCTATCTACTTGGTGTCAAGTGAATATATCAGGTAGGCTGATTGATAAGTGAACTTGAAATTCTGGGGAGAAGTTGGGGCTGAAGATATACTACTTTATACTACTAAAAGCTACAAGACAAGATTAGTGAATTAAAATGAGAAGATATCTGAATTCTGAGCCATTCCAATGTTTAAAGAGGAGGGAAACCAGTACAAAATACTAAAAAGGTGAAGACGATGACGACTTGAAGTAAGAGTACTGAGAGTAAGAAGGAATCAACAACCATGTCAAATGCTGTGGAAAGGGAAAAGGAGAATGGCAACTCAGAAATGACCCTGAAATCTGGCAACATGGATGTCAATGATGTGGAAAGGAATAGTGTGTGTGTGTGTGTGTGTGTGTGGCGGGGGTGGTGGTGGTGGGGGACTAGGAATGAAAAGTCTAACTGGCCTGGATGCCAAAGAGCTAACAGAAGAAGGTAGAGACAGTAGCTATACAAGATACACTCTCAGGAGTCCTTTGTAAAGCAAGTAGAAAACTATAGTATGACAACACCCCCGCATTATCTATCACAGAGATTCACTACACACATTAGCAAACACACATTTGTTTTTCCTATTTGTACATATATATATACACACACATGCACACACACACATCCCTTCTAAATATTGAAGATAACTTCACCTCTAAATACTTAGATACATCTCCTAAAAAAAGGACAATTCTCCTACATACATAATTATTACCATTAATACATATGGAAAATAAAAAATACACTCACATATTCTATAACTAGGCTTATTAAAATTACCCCCAAACATGCTTTGCAGCAGTTCTTCTCAAACCAGGATTTAATCAAAGTCCATGCATTGCATTTGATTATGTTTCTTTGGTGTCTCTTAATGAGTTTTTGAAAAGACCGGTCTTACAGAATGGATCCGACTGATTCTTGGTGAAGCCACTTAGCTTGTTCTTCTGTCTTGGAAACGAGCTTCTGAAAGTAGTAAATATATTCATTATTGCTGGCACAGTATCCTAAGATTAACACCTCCCAACTTTCCTGTATTTCTCTGCCCTTTTTTTCAGAAAATTCTCAACTTATTTTAGGGTTTGTGTTTGTTTTTCCCATTTAACTGTCACCTCTAAGCTCTGAAGACTCAACTGAGGGGGGTTTATCTATTCCACAGTCAGAAAAAATATACTACCACCTCTCATTTATGGTAAGAATCATGGGAGATCTCATCCCAAAGCTAATCAGTACCCAAACTAAACATTTTATGGATTAGGCACAACAAACTACATTTGGAAAGTTAAATGAATTCTCAGAAATTTCTTCCCTGACTAGCAAAATACTGCCTCCTAATAACTGAGGGTGAAAGTTGCTGTCCAATATGCCTACCTGATGGGAAATTACAAGAGCCAAATGAGAGCACTGGGTCTGGTGCAGGTATACTCTATACACGCTTCTATGTAGTAAACAGCTTAAATACAGGTGGAAGATCTGATTATGCTTTTATCTAGGCTTCTATAACTGGTCATTCATGTATAAATTCTTTAAACAACTTAATGGATGTTCTTTAAGGAACTTAAAATGAAAACTGACCGAACAAAGTTTATGCCTAGAATTTTAAAGAACATTTAAGCATTATCAATATATCTCAAAACATTTTCTGCCACAATCTTCAAGTTATCTTTTCCATGATGTTGGAAAACATTAAAAAAAGAATTTTTTTATATAAATGATTTTATACAAATGAATTTTATACTGTTTAATTCAGTAAACATTTCAAATCCCCCAAACTTACACTGCTATGTATGTCTTGCTATCTTACAAAACCTGCATTTAGATTATATGAAATATAAATTATGATAAATGAGTTCATAATGAAATAAAACAGTTCACCTCACGTGGTGAAATAAATGAGTAAAATAAAATGTTAATGATTTTTTCCCCAAAAGTTTTATTTTTAAGTAATTTTTACACCCAATGTGGGTTTGAACACAATACCAAGATTAAGAATCACAAGCTCTACTGACTGAGACAGCCAGGTGCCCCCAAATGGTGAATGATTTTATACCATTTCATTTCACTAACTTGATCTTCTTTAGTGCTTTGGCACCACTGATGCTTACTTAAAGTGTTTTTTAACCCCTTTGGGCCAGTGGTTTATTTTAGTAAGGAAAATGACCTTCACTAGCCATTTAGTCCACCTCATTCAGACTACCGCTACAAAAAGAAAACCCTTGCTTGAATAAATCAGAAGCTACGGATTGTACTTCACGACGCACCTCCCAGAAATAAGTTAATTCATATTAAAATAAAAATTATAGGTATTATCACCTGTAATTATAAGTCTGCCTATAGATCACCTGAACTTTCAGACTCTCTGGAAGATCATACAAACCACAGATAGTTCTTGATCATACTTTGTAAATTTCTAATTTAGACAGAGCTAGACAGGAAGGAGAGGCCAGTAGCAGAAAATCATCCTCTTATCTCCAGCTAGGAAACTATAACATTATTAAATTACTTGCTCTCAGTTGAAGCAATGTGAGGTAACAAAATCAAACTTTTATTTTTTTTAAGATTTTATTTATAAAATCTTAAAATTTTATATTTATTTCATTTCATACATGAGAGACACACAGAGAGGCAGAGGGAGAAGCAGGGTCCATGCAGGGAGCTGAATGAGGGACTAGATCCCCAGACCCCAGGATCATGTCCTGAGCCGAAAGCAGATGCTCAACTGCTGAGCCATCCCGGTGTCCCTCAAACTAACATGTTATGTAATTGTGCAGCCAGCCTCCAAGCGGGCCTCCAACAAGCCCTGCCTCCTGGTATTCACACCCTGTGTGGGTCCCTCCCACAGTATATGAGAGTGGGTCTGAGCAAGAAAGTGATGGCATATCACTTCTAAAGGTAGGTTATAAATAAGACACTGGTTTCTGCCTCTCTTTTAGATCACCTGCTCTGGAGGACAGCCAGCTATCATGTTGAGAGACACTTATGCAGCCTTCAGATGAATACAACCACATGAGATCCTGAATTGGAACTACTCAGTTAAACCACTCCCAAATTCCTGCCCATCAGAAATGGTGTGAAATAAATACTTGTAGTTTAAGCTATTTTGGGGTACTTTCTTGCATAGTAAAATATAATGATATAAATTAATTTAACTGAAATTGTAGCTTTATAATGTCCCACTTAAATATTAAAAATCACAGTATCCTGATGCAATTCAAGGTATTAAAAAAAATCCATCGACAAGTATGCCTATTGAATACCACAGGGGACATGAGAGTTCTGGCATACTCCACATCTCCACATGAAACTTTCTTCGAGTAATACTCATAGCTGACCTCCTCCCTGGCAGAGGAGGGAATAACTGGTCTGATAAATTTGAAAGAAAAAAATTCTGAGGCTCAGCCACTTTCTATTTCCTTTCCATTTGGAATTTGTCTAAGAAGACAGACATTTATTCTGGGCTATTGTCTATCACACAGTAAACATAGGAGGACAAGCTCCATTCTTGCAGACAGAAGAAACTTGAGGTTTAAATCAGCCTTATTTTGGAGTGCAATACTAGAAATTCATTGTTGCTGCAAAACTCAGCCACATTTCCCAAACAACTTTTTCAGAATTAAACTTGTATTTGACCCCTCATCTGTGCGATCTCTGCATTTTATGTCTTAACTGGATCTCTACTTCAGCAACGGGTGGCATTACTATCAACCTCTAAACCAAAAACAGAGCATTATCATGGGTATTTCATGCTCTTATGAACTGTACAGTATATTTGGTATGTAAACTAAGACAACCTGAAGGGTTAAATAGTAATATAATAATTGCCTAACAAATATAAACTATAAGAAGCATATAACTAACAAGTAAGTGAGAAATTATGATCACTGGTAAGCATCAGAAAATCTGGAGAGAGGCAAAAAAACACAGATGCCCAGACCCCACGCCAAACCCAAAGAATCAGGAATAGGACCCAAGCAATTGCATTTTTAGTAAGTTCCCGATATAACATTGATCCATACCAATTTAAGAACCAGGGTATACACAGTGAGTGCAATGACTTTGGGGAAAAAAGAGACTGCTGTGAGTTATCAAAGGAAAGATTATAGCAAACAGAACTTCAAGCAAATTTTAAGAGACATGCAGGGCTTAGATGAAATGGAAGATAATGGAGGGAAACCAACATTTGCTGAGGGTTATTAACTGCCAGGCACTGTTCCATGTATCACCTCATTTAAGATCATTTCATTTCATACATGGGAAAACTGAGGCTCAGACAGATTAAATAATTTACCTTAGGTCACAAAAATAGTTAAATGACACAGTGGGATTGTAGATATTTTCATCATATGGATGAAACTTAGGCCTCAGGGAAGTTAAGTATTTTGTTGGAAGAAACAAAATTGTAAAGTAGCAGAACTGTGATTAATAAGTGGACAAGTTGAAATCAGGTCTGTGAATCTAAAGCCTGTTTTGTTTTGTTTTTTTTTGTAAGAGGAGGGAGAATCTATATATTAGGAAAATACACAAGAGTAGGAAAGCAACTATAAACTTAAAAAAGAAATCCAAATTAGACCATCAAAAAATAGTCCACATTTTAACTTGTGTGGTCAGAGAACCATACGTTAAAGATCACCAATGGCTTGAAAATCACTTAAAAAAAGAATTTAAAAAATCATTCAACAGTTTGTCTTGATTAGTTTACTAAATAATTACTAATTTCAATTAGCAATCAGAATCTAATTCTTAGATTGAACCCATAACTTAGCAACTAGCTGGAAAGCATCAACCTACTCAAAACAGTCAAATTATTTTAAAGTTAATCTCAATTCAGAAGTATAATATTTAAGGCCAGATTAATTTTATTACTGAAATTTTTATTATATATTTTAGATTTCTTAAAAGATTTAGTTTATTCATTCATGAGAAACACGGAAAGAGGCAGACACATAGAAAGAGGGAGAAGCAGGCTTCCCATAGGGAGCCCGATGCAGGACTCAATCCCAGGACCCCAGGATCACCACCTGAGCCAAAGGCAGACACTCAACCACTGAGCCACCAGGCATCCCTATTACTGACATTTATAAAGATCGCTTTATGACAATATTTTATAAGACTTCTTTGTGTTAAATATTACTATTTTAAAGGCTTTCTAACAAGTAAAGCTAAAGACTTATTTATCCCTATTCTCTATATCGATAAGCATCTCAACTGTTTCTATCCTTAAGACCAAAGTCAAAATTCAACTCTGTGAGGCACTTCCTATAATTAAAATTAACCATTTTCTTCATTGTTGCTTCTGAATATTTCTTGCACATCTCTATTTTTTTTTTTTGCACATCTCTATTTAGTATTAATTCATTTTGCTTTTGTATAAAAACTATGTTTACAAATGTTTCTACTTTTCTTTAGGGAGAAGGATTATGTATTATTCACCTTTGTATTCACCCTGCAGTTAGCATAGTTCTTTGCATATACGATAAAAGCTTGTTGACAAATATTTTTCTCAGTAAGAAGATGAGCACATAAATGACATACACATCTTCTAAAACAATGCTGAACAAATATAAAAATGTGGGGAAATATACTGTTGAAAACATTCCATTTTAAGAGTAGGTTTTGTCAGCCATATGAATTGGAAATCATGAAGATGGTTCATTGATCAACAAATATGTACTATAACTATGGAATAACAGTGAACAAAACAGATGTAGTCCTTGCCCTCACAGAACACACAACTTAGTGGAGACTGACAACACACACACAAACAATTAAGAAAACAAAGAGCAGGTGGTAATTAGGTATTAGGATAGGGGTGGCAGACAGATTACTACTCAGATAGGGTGGACAGCTTGACAAGTGAAACTGAGGCTGACACTTGAAGGGTAAGAGTCAAATTTGCAGGGAAAAGGGGAACAGCCAGAATTAAGGCCCTAAAGCAGGGGTGGTGGTCATATGTTACAATTCCAACTTCAGGGGAATGTAGTTACTACAGCACATTCTCCATCCTTCTATTTACCAAGTCTCTTGCAGTTCTTTCACTCACCAATTCTCCTTTTCTGATGGTTCAGATTTTCCTGGCTAAATTTAAAAATGGCATGAATTCTGGCATGAATGTCAGACTGTTTCCAAATAATCCTAATTTCTCTCCAGTCCTTATGACTGATAAATTCATCTCCAAGTGATGACTGTGTCCCAATTAGGAAAGAAGAGTGTTTCTCTAGATCAGCTTTAATTTTTTGATTTGGAGTCCTCCTGATTGCTAATCAACATGTTGTGTAATTACTTCAATAATTACTTATAAAATGTTCTTTTGTCTTCAGAAAAACACCCTGCTGCTTTCTGTACTCTAGGTTGCTCTGGAGCTTAGGCAGAGGAGATGTACCTAAAGCAGTCTCTAACCACTGGGCATTTTCAGATCTACTGCTATACTTAGGCAGAGGAGATGTACCTAAAGCAGTCTCTAACCACTGGGCATTTTCAGATCTACTGCTATAGCTACACGTGAAATGATAAGAGCATGTGATATACTGGGAAAAGCCCTCTGTTAGAAATTAGAGGATGCAGGTTCGAGTCCCAGGTCTGCCACTTTGCTATGCAAATCCGGGTCATTTGTTTACTTCTAGGTTTAGTTTTTTTTATTGGTAAAGTGGGAATACTATAAAAGTTGTATCTTACATAAAGTCAAATGTATGTGCTTGGTAAAGTAGTTTAAAAGAAAAATATAAATTTAAATAGTACTCAATGAGTATACACCCAGGAATAAACATGAGCTGGAAAGCAGAAATATGTTGTTACATCAATTAGTCTTCATTCTTATAAGCCTCTCATTGAAAATCTTGCTCTGCTGCATGATTTTAGTGTTTAAACATTTACATAAACATTTACATATACTTACATATATTCTTATTTGATTGTTTAGGACAAGGTCCCTACATATAATCTACTTGCTTCATCTAAGGCTCAAATAAACAGCCATTCAGATGATGTGATTTATTGATATGTTTACTCTAGCTATGCCACTATACTATAATGGCAGAGACAGCAACATAAGTCAAAGTTGATGGAACCCTGGTAATTACTGTTGAGACCCTGAGCCATCAATTTTTTGTTATTGGTAACTAAATAACATATTTTATCAACTATGTCACTATCCCAATAGAGCTGTGCCACTGTTTAGGGAAAAGACATTCACATATATTGAAAATGATGAATGTACAAAGTTATTCACCGCATAATGCTTTTAATAAAAACCAAGCAAAAAAATGTAAATGCCCAAAAGGAGAAGACTGATGAAGCGATACATCATACAATGGAATATTATGCTGCCATAAAAATGAGTAAGAAGCCACCTCATATGACACAGAACTTCAAGATAAACGAAAAAATATAAAGTACATAAACTGTGTATAATACCATTTACATAAAAAATGCAAAAAAATATGTAGTATTTGCTTATATATACATGCACTTTTTTTCGGAAAAATACACAAGATACTCTTCACATTGGTTACTTCGTAGGCAAGGAACTAGGTGGCTTAGGGGCAGGAGCAGAAAGGAAAAGTTTTCACTGCATATTCATTTTGAATTTTGAACAGTGAGAAATATTACCTAACCCCCCAAAAATACAAAATTTAGATCATCTAACGTAGTTTGAGACAAAATAGGATCATGCTTTTAATGGAAAACATTTACAAAAAGTAGGCATAGTGCTAAGGATAAATATCTACAGATAGAATATTGGAACTATAAATGACCATCTATTCTAAACTTCTCACTTACAGATCTGTAAACCAAGGCCTCGAAAATTATGTGACTCATGTAAGGTCACACAGCAAAAGAGGATTAGAAATCAGATATTCCAGTATCTACTCTGTGACTCTTGAGAATCGTACTGTTTTCTCAATATTTTGTCCATACAAAATGCAAACAAGTTTAGGCTACATAATGGGTTGTCATGTTTTGTCTAAAGTGTGAAATAACCTCAAATCCTCAGACTATGAATTTCTCATGTGACCTTGATGTGGCTACACTTACAAATAGGCTGTGCATATCTCCATGGCTGCGCATATTACAGTATGACATGTATACTTTTTTCTATCCTCTCTCAACTGAATTCAGTTTAGGGCAAGAACTAAAGTGTTTTAATTTTCTAAATATGCAAATACCAACACATGTGTACTGCCAAAAATACGAATATGGGTTCACATTCCTTAACCAAAACCCAGAGTCTGGATGTGTTTTAAAAATAATAATTCCTTGAAATATAAAAATGTTACAAGGTACACAAATCATTATGTAACTTACACCTCCCATACCAGTGGCCAAGGGTAGCACCCCATAAGCAAACATAAAAATATTTCTTCAGCAAAACATATGGGATAAAAACTATAAAAAACTTCTCATTTACTCAGGTCATATTTTATTACCAAATGAATTTTGTCTCCAAGTTTAAAAAGTTCTTGGTTTGTAAAGCCTCCTGAATGTTGGAATGAAATAAGAGATTAAATAGACTGTACTCATAAAGGTGCTGCTAAAAACCATGGTTAGTCACTTTAGCTCTCATCTTTTTGAGGAGATCAGAATAACCAATCACAGCAGGCTGCTTTTATATCCCAGGTTTGGGCTGAAGACTTGGCTTGTGATTAAGGAATCCAACCTAGCAGATGGGACAAAACCTGACATTATGAGAAGTTTATAAAAAAAAAAAAAAAAAAAGGAAGGAAAGAAAACCTTAATTGTACATTATATTCCTATTGTAGCTGTTCATTAACTTAATAAAATCTCTTTAATTAGATTGTTAGTTTTTAATTGGAAACAGGTAAATAAAACTTCTGTCCCACACTGCTGACAAGGAGATTGCTTTAATTCTTTTTCTGGGACTAGTGTACATAGGAAGGGGCATTCAAATACACTAGTAAAGAAAAAACATAAATGTATTTATTTTTCTCAACCTGGGCCTGCTACTTTAAATGAAAGGAGCCTTTCTAGGCAAGGTCTTCTAACGGATTGTCCTATGATGCCATCATTCTTTTTACCTTATCAAGTCTTTCAGAACTTTTCAAATCTTTTACAAGAGGGGAAAAGCTCTGGCGTCAAAACTCAGCATATGCTAAAATCCTGTTTTCTTTCCACATCCCAAACCCCACATCCATTTTGTTTCTGTTACTATTACATACTTTTTCCTGGCAAGAAAAAAAAAAAATCAAATTTGCACTAAAAGACATAAATCAACTTTACAAACGTTTCATTATATTATATCAAATTTAATTATAAGTTATATCAAAATTCAGTTTGGCGATGTTGATTTCTCAATATTAAAATTTAAGTTACAATTTTTAACCGAATGAATTATCTTTGTTCAACTGACAAACACTTCAGCAAGCATTTATTACAAAAAAAAAAAAAAAAAAAAGTGTTTCCCATCCTAAAAATGGAAACAGCAACGGTGAACAGGAAAAACTCTGAGTTTGGCTATCACTTCAAGAAGGAAATACTACATTCTCGTATTTTCATAATTCATTTGAAAAAGAAAACTAGCTATATCTTACAACAAACATACCAGTATATTAATAATCAAGTACAACGATAGAAGGTAAACAAAACCTAACCAGCCTGCTTTTCAGTCTGGAGAATAACAAACTCTCTATTGGATTTCTTGGCCACATGCAGTCGTTTAAGTACCGAAAACTAAAATCCTTTTTACTGAGGAATTCCTTAGTTACAGGACTTGTGTCCTCTATACCGTCCTATCAAAATTACCAGCATTATTCCAGAATATAGTTTAGTTTTGAGACCACTAGAAATACCCCCACAGTCCCAAATGCCAACGGTGGTCACTCTGTAAGAAGAAACGGTCAGAAACTACGTATCACTCTAGGACACAAAAGCAATCGCCCAAAAGGACTTCTCGAATACGCTGCTCCAAGATGCAGAACGCAGGTCAGAAATAGCCCACGCGGGCACCATGTCCCCTAAACCACATGACCTTCCTGCGAAAGCAGAGTCTCACACTTATCCACTAAATGAGAATTCTCCCTTCCTGAGAACAAGGCAGGGCAGTTGAGACGAGCGCAGCAGGGACAGGCGGGCTGCTGACCACTCGGGACGGGTCGTGGAGAGCAACGTCCCTGCGCTCTGGCTACTCCCCTTACCGTTAGAAGATCTGGGAGGGAGGAAAGGAGGAGAAACACCCCAGAATCCTGGCAGAAAAGCCCCTGGCCTCGAGGCTGGGGTTTGGGGAGACAGGGAGGGGCAGCTCCGTGTGTGGTGACCCTGTGTGAACACACGCTCTTTGGCTGCTCGGCTCGCACCGAGGCTTTAGGAGAGCGGAGTACGGGGGCCGCGCGCGACCCACGCCCGTCCGGCGAGGCCGCGGCGCGGCAGGCACGCGCCACCTCTGCAGGCCAGGGAGCCCGTCCCTCGCCCGCCCACCCACCCAGGTCACTCTCCGCCGCGGCCGCTTCCAACCCGGGCTCGCCCGGGCCAGGGCGCGACGCGGCGCGCGCCGGACTCTCTCCTCAGCGTAATCCCTCCGCTGCCGGACGCGCACTAGTTTTAATCACGCCCCACCCCCTGGCCGCTGGCGTCACCTCCGCCACTCGAGCGCTTTCCAGCAGCTTCCAGAACCGTCGCCTCCCCAAACCCAGCCACTCACAGATGCCGGGCTCGGCAGCCACCGGCCCCGCCCCTAGCCGTCGCCGCAGCGGAAACCTGCGACTGCGACTGCTAGGCGGACAGCCACGCCTCTGCAGAGGCCGCCCGGAAGCGCTCCCGCTCTCGTCTTCCCCGCCTCGCTGACGTCCTTTCGGGCCCCGCGCCCAGCAGGAAGGGGAACTCTTTTGCGGCGGACTCAGACCGGAAGCCGCTTTTGTAGCGGAGAGGCCGGTGGGGGAGGAGCGGGCCGAGGGGAACGTGGGTTGAACGTTGCGGAGGGTGTCGTGGACCCAGGCTGGAACGGGAGTGCGGACCGACCTGGTGCCAAGAAGGGGAGTGCGCGCGGCAGGTGAGGGAGGAGAGGAAGTAGTTTCCGCCGGGTCCCGAAGTCGGGAAGGCGGACGGAGCGGGGGAAGAAGGGCCGCCTGTGGGGCAGTCGGCGCGCCAAAAAGGTGGGCTAGGCGGGGGTGGGGGGGGGGGGAAGGGGCTGGGACGCGGCTCGCGGGGAAGGGCTGCTAATGCAGTTACAGAGTTACTGGTTCGTTTTGGCTCCGAGAGGTAAATGCTGAAGAGAAACCAGAGTTGTGTTGTTTTTCGCTCTCCCAAAGAGCGCGGAGGTGGGGAGGGTCAACGAACCCTGCGCCTCCTCGGGTTTCTAAGGTTGGGTTTTGAGACCAACGTGCCTTGGCCCTGTGCGTCTAGGATTCCGGACGGCTGGGTTTCGGTGCCGGGCCGGGCGCCCAAAGCCGACCCTCGACCCCCTTCCTCGGCTTCGGGTCTGCTGTGGCTTTACCTTTTAGCCAATTCCTGTGCAGAGCCCGCCTGCTGGCGGGGAGACGGAGGGGTGTGTGCAAACTCAATGGGCTTAAGGCTCTTCTCGGAGCAGCTGGTTCTCTGGGTCTCCCCATTGTGCACACGGGACTGGGAAACAAGCTTAATTGCATGGCTTTCGTCATTCCCAGGGCCAGCTTTACACATTTCATTGTGCTGTAACTGAGTTCATATGAGGCTAAGTAGTGCACTGTCGGCGTCCGGGAGTATCCGTGGCTTACGGGAGTAATGAAAAAAGGGCGTCTGGAGAAAGGTGCTGAGGGTAAAGTGGAGTAGAGCATGGTGAGATTGGAGAGCGAGGTTGGTCGCGAGTGCAATGAGCGTAGTAGGCAATATGCATAGTATGATCCTCAGGTTCATACTGAGCTGTTTGGAATTTTCCATAATCAGGTTGGAGTAAATAGATGACTTTAAGCCGAGCCATTGGATGTTGGAGTAAATAGATGAATTTAAGCCGAGCCGTTGGCAGACCTCGGACTTATTACAAGCGTCACTTTGGCAGTGATAGAGTGAGGATGGCTTGGAGAGGGGGGATTTGAGGCTTCCAAAGAACTGTCCACAGAATTTGGTGACTTACTGCATGAACAAGTGGGGAGTGAAAGTTTAGACAACCACTCAAATTTTCTATTTTCTAGTCTGTGTGTTTACGGAGAGGAAGATAGCAAAATCTAGGTGGGATACAAGAAAAAGGATCAGGTTACTTTGGTAGGGAGAACAATGAAGACCATCACTGAGGGCAAGTTAACCTGTAAGAACCACTCCAGGGTTTTTGTTAAAAGACAAACGAAATTGTTTTTGGAAGACCTGGACAGCTTACCTCTTGATATTTTCTTAAATGAATTTTCTTTTGTGGGGTTTTGCATATTCAGAATTTCAACTACCTGTCTGCTTTTCCCGTTGAAATGTTGGCTGCTGGGATCAGGATCAGAGCCGATCTGAAGGCTTACGTTTTACTTTTATAATTGAGAGATAAAACAGGCCAAAAAAGTTCTCTAGTTCCTTCAGGCAGATAGAGATTTTCATCAGAAACATTTTACTCAGAATACATAAAGTACTGATTTTTCTTTTGAGAATCCTGCAGAATTATAAGATAACAGCATGTTTGCTACATACAGTGAAATATAAAATTAGCACAGAATAAAGAGTTAAAATATACTGTCTGTTCAGGTACTAAGCATTTTACATATTTTGTTGTATTAAATTGTTAGTACAAAGCAGTTTTACAAATTTCTGAACCCAGATGTACAGTTATAAAGCCCATGCTTTGAGCCACTCGGGAACCATAAGCAGTTTGACTCTTTTCCTTTATAGTTCCCTTTTTAAAGTACATTAAAGATAGAGCCAACCAAAAATAATAAGTTGGTGTTGTCTGTGAGGAACTGAAGAAGTAGAAGTTAGTACCAAACTTATTTTTATGTTTTTGGCAGGAGTTCTCAGAGGGACAGCTTTGCTTCCCAGGGGTCATTTGGCAGCGTCTGGAGACTTTCTTGGTTGTCACAACTGAGGAGTGCCAATGGCACTTAACTATCTAGTAGGTAGAAGTCAGTGATGTTGCTAAACATCCTACGGTGTACAAGACAGCCCTCACAGCAAAGAATTATCTTGTCTAAAATGTCTACAGTGCTGTGGTTGAGAAATCCTACCTTTAGCAATATTTCTTCAGGAATGGGAAATTGAGATTCACTTCCACTTTTCTTAGAAGCATTTTTATTTTTGAAATTATTCCTTGGCTTGAAATATGTGTAAAATTTATACTTCTGAAACAGAATAGAGTAACTGGTTTTTAAAGTGTATCCGAAAGCCACATTTTCCCAGGAGGTGGTTGTCAAAGAAATTCTTAGATTTGGGAAAGACTTGCTTGAAATTATTTTACAACATACCTACTAAGTGGCAATTCACTCTGCTTTAAAGTCTTTTGTGTCTGTTTTCCCAGTATTTTAAATCAGTATCTAAACTACTCTTAATAATTAATTTTTCCTTATCCTGAGCTCCAGTCTTATAATTTTGACTTTACTGAATGTGATTCTATTCCATGAAATTACTCAAAGCAAGCTTGTAACGTATAATTTGTACTATTGACAGGTCTATATTTTTGTCTGGTACAGTTCATTTATTATGAATTAGTGTATTGTTGGAAACTTAAAAAAATAGCATTTTCTTGGTGACTTTGGTGGTTGAAAGCAGTAGGGGTTCTTTTGTCTCTTTCAAGCGATGGCACAATAGACGTGGGGTCTTTAAAATACATTCTTAGTATAATGCTGACATAATTGTTTTAGATTATGCAGAGACTCTAAAAACTTGGGTTTTTTTACTCTGATCAGTATAATTTTTAATTTAAATAATAGTTTGCCTTTATTATAAGTTTTAATAAATTTGCATAGAAATGAGTCTGAAACTTTGTCTTTATTGCTAGTCTGCTATCTTCTAACAAATTTACTAGGTTTATAAGTAAATATAGGTAATTGGTTTTCAGTTGAAGATTACAATTTTAGAATATGTTTATCTTGGGGTGTATAGTTTCAAATTTATTTAGTATATATACATCTTATAAGATAGCATAGCTCTTTTTTAAAGTAAATAGGATTTTTATTTAATTGTCTATTGACTTTTTTTTTTCCAGGGTTCATTGAAAAAATCCTTAGTGATATTGACATGTTTCAAGTGACATAAATTAGCCAATGACTCGGAATGATGGATTTCCCGAAGATTGGAAATGGTTTGCCAGTGATTGGACCAGGGACTGATATAGGGATTTCTTCACTCCACATGGTGGGGTATTTGGGAAAAGTTAGTGAACTTATTTTTTGCCTCAGTGCAAAGTTGGTTTTTTCCCTCCTCTTTTTGAGACTTAAACTCGGTTTTAATTTTACCAATTAACTTCTAAAAAGTTGTATCTTCCACGGAAATCTTACAGCAATGGCGAAAGATTAATGTATTTACCTCTCTGTGTTTTATTCATATGTGAAAGTAGAAATAAAACATAGATCTTGTGGTTTATTATTCTCTGAAAATATGGGACATATATTTTCCCTCACAATTGACATTACTTTTTTTTTTCTTGCAAATAAAACTGATGCTATTTTTAACACTTAAAATTTAAGATTTAAAACTATGATACATTCTTTTTGGAATAAAAGCTGTATTTAAAGCCTGTATGCATTTCTTTTATTTGTCATGTTTAAAATATGTAGCCAGGACACTTTCAGGTGAAAATTGTATTTTTTTTTCTTGGTTACTTTTCCATTTAACTTTTTGTAATTTGTTACAATCTAGGAATGTCTATATTTTAATTTACTTTATTTCTTTTTTAGAATTATGATTCAGCTAAAGCCCCGTCAGATGGGTATTGCCCTGCTTGTAGAGAGAAAGGAAAGTTAAAAGCCTTAAAGACTTACCGAATTAGTTTTCAAGAATCTATCTTTTTGTGTGAGGATCTGCAGGTAAAGTATTAATCTTAGATAGTATTAAGGTTTTAGCTTTTTTCTTATTCCTTCAGTGTTTAAATTTGTACTTGTTTTGTATATTTTAGACTGTATATTTTTAATACATAGATAATCAGAGTTTCTACATCTGTCTAGTATACAGTTTTAAATATTTCCTGTTACTTTTCCTCAGTTACTGCATGAAGATACTTGTTTTTATTATCATTAGACTTGTGAGAGGAGAAAATTTCAAGATGGATTTTTTTTTTTTAACCTTGTGGGAGTCTTTGTTAGTTGTTGGTATATAGGGTTATCCTTTCATCTCTCTGGTTTATAAACTTTGGAACTTAATTAGAAAAGTTATTAATCTCTAAATATTATATACTTAAAGATTTAAATGTCTTTTAGAATTAACTATAGAATTTGTATCCAATGATATAATTTTTTTATTTGAAGATTTTATTTGAGAGAGAGTATAAGTGGGGGTGGAGGCAGAAAGAAAAGGATAAGCAGACTCCCTGCTGAGTGGGGAGCCCCATGCAAGACTCAGATCCCAGGACCCCAAGATCATGACCTGAGCTGAAATCAGGTACTTAATTGGCTGAGCCACCCAGGTGCCCCTAGTGGTACAAATTTTATTAGAGGAGTTCATCAAATTGCATAATCTATATTTTATCATAGTTGACAATTTGTGAAACTTTTTTTTTTAAGATTGTATTTATTCATAAGGGAGAGGCAGAGACATAGGCAGAGGGAGAAGCAGGCTCCCTTCGGGGAGCCTGATGAAGGACTCAGTCCTAGGACCCCAGGATCACAACCTAAGGCAAAAGTAGAGATGCTCAACCCCTGAGCCACCCGGGTGCCACTATGAAACTCTTATATACATGTTTAGTTCTTGGAACTTTGAAAGGTAGATATTTCCATCTTATGAATAAGAAATCAGATACAGAGGGTTAGTTAGGAACATAAGGTGGCTGAACTGTAATTGGAGTATAGTCTTCTAATTTCAGATGTTTTATTATAAGTAAACTAGCAGTTTATCAGAATCACCTAGAGTACTTTTTAAAAATTTCTGGGTCTTACCCCCAGATGCCAAATTTAGTAGAGTTGACCCAGAATTACAGAGGTTTTTAACTTGCAGAGATGAGTCTAACGATCAGTTTGCAAAATTCTAAACTAAATCATACTGTTTGTGATAGATATTTTTGCTGGGTATAACTTGAAGAAAATCCCAGACGTTCTTACAAATAGAAATAAATTTCTTTTTGTATTTATTCAATACCTTTTTTTTTTTTTTTTTTTTTTTGAGTGTCACCACTTTGGCACTCAGTGGATAGGATACAATGTATAAAGCAAAAAAATATACCCTCAAGAAGGTGGTTCTATTCTAGATGGGAAAAAAAATCAATAAATAAAATTTATTTTTTGTGTGTGAAGTGATGAAAAGTACTATGGGGAAAAGTCAAGCCCGGGGACTGGAGTGTTAGGGAGTGGGTAGTTAGCAATTTTAGATAGAGAGGTAGAGGGAACTCTCCATTGAGAAAGTGACGTTTGAGCAAAACCTAAGAGAACAAGTCATGTGGATGTGGGATGGATGAGCATTCCATGCAGGGAGAGTAGCAGGTACAAGGCCCTGAGAGAGTAAAGGTTGCCTGTGTGTGTTTGTTATACTGCAAGGAAATTAGCAGAGCTGGATCTGAGTAAGTGATACAGTAATGAAGATGGGTCAGGAAAATAATGAGGAGGGGGCTGGACCAAGTAGAGTCCTAGAGATCATTGTAAAATAGTCTGGCTTTTGCTATGACTGAAATGGAGAGGGAGTGACATAATCTGATTTGCATGTTAAAAGGATCACTGTGGCTCCTGTGTTGAAAGTATATGTAATGGGCAAAACCTGATGTTAGGGGGGCTAGTTGGAAGGCAATTAGAGTATTCCATGAGGAGCAAATAGTGGCTTAAGTGATGGGACATGGTTGGATTATCTATCTATTTTGAAAGTAGAGGCAAAAAGGATTTCTTGAAAGACTGGGATACATTGTAGAAGAGAGAGGAGTCAAGGATGATGACCAGATTTTTGGCTTGAATAATTGGAAGAGTGGAGTTGCCAGTTACTAAAATGAGAAAGACTTTGGAAAGAGAAAGATTTTGGTGGGGGGATGGTCAGGCTAGGACCAGTCAAGCTTGAGATAGGTATCTAATACTCAAAGGTATATGAAATAAGTGGTCGGGGCAGCCCGGTGGCTCAGCGGTTTAGTGTAGCCTTCAGCTGGGGGTGTGATCCTGGAGACCAGAATCGAGTCCCACATCGGGCTCCCTGCGTGGAGCCTGCTTCTCCCTCTGCCTGTATCTCTGCCTCTCTCTCCCTCTCTCTCTCTCTCTCTCTGTCTCTCATGAATAAATAAATAAAATCTTTTTTTTTTTTTTTTTTTTTTTAAAAGAAAGAAAGAAGTGGTCGGATCTATGTGTCTGGTATTAGGTTGAGAATGAGGTTAGAGAGTTTGGGAGTCATCAGCATGTAAATAATTGAACCATGAGAGTGGATGAGCTTACCTAGAAATATTGATAGTGATCCAGGGATTAAGCCCTGTTACACTCCCACATTAAGAAATTGAAGAGATGAAGTGAAACTAGGAAAGGAGTGAGAGAAGAAGTGGACAGTGAGGTAGAAGTAAACCCAGAAAGAGGAGAGTATTTTGTCCTGGAAGTAAAATGAAAAAAATATTTAAGGAGGAAATTATTTACCTTCAACTCAAGGAGAATGACGATTCAACTCACCATTGGCTGGAGTGTTGTGGGCATCACTGAGAACCTTGAGGAGAATAGTTTCAGTAAAGTATTAGGTAAAAACTTGGTTGGAGTTAGTGATAGAAAACCGGAGAGGAGAAACTGAGAAATACAGATGTGAGGTGGTACCTGGAGGAGGAAATTTTTAAGTTGGGAAAAATAACACGTTTGTTGGTTGTATCCAGTGGAGAGGGAAAAATAGAAAGTGTCACGGAATTTCTGGAGAGCTATCTCTGAAGCAGACAGTGGGCTCTGTTGAACAACGAGAGGGCTTGATTTTAGGGGGTTTGACAGCTTATCCAAATAGACTACATAATTTACTCATTAACTAGCTCAGAACAAAGTTGTAGAATGGTAAATATGGGAAAGAGAGAAATCTTTCTAGAAGAAAACTACTTTTTTCCCCTCTTCCAATGTATAATATTTCAGTAGAGTTCTTTAATTATGGACTGCTGTAATAAAGAAGTCCCTGTCCTTGGGCCATAGATTTTGGCTGTTAAAGTTAGAGGTATTACTTGCATTTTTAGTTTTGGAGCATATTTTTTTTTTAAGTGATGAGGAAAATAATAATATAACCAAGAATTTTAAGTTTATACTTTACAGATGTAAAAAAAAAAATTTAAAGTAATTATTGCTCTAATTTTTAGAAAGTGTTCTAATCAGTAAGAGCCCTGTGTATATTTTATGAAGTAGTTGGTTTAGACCAGGAGTCAGCAAACTCTATATGATACCCACAAGCTAAAAACAATATGTTTTTAAATAATTAGGCAAGAATGAAAATACTATTTTATAATACATGAAGGTTATATGAATTTCATATTTCAGTGTCCATAAAAATATTTTCTTGGAATAAAGCCATATGGAATCATTTTTGCATTGTCTGTGGATGCTTTTGTATTATAATGGCAGACTTAAGTAGTAATGCTGGAGACCTTGACTAGCTCACAAAGCCCGAAATATTTATCTGGTCTTTTACAGGTAGAGTTTACTGATCTTTGGTCTATGAGACCTTTGACTCAATTTGTTCATTTCTTTTGAGTTTTGTTATAAAATTTGAAGCTCATTGAACATTCTTTCACTTACCAAATTGCAAAGAACCACAATGGAAACTCCTCTTCATCAGAAGTTTCTTGATTTGAAAAAAGCACTAAGATTGAGATTCTGCTTCCAAATTAATAAATTGAAACTCAAGTTTTTTATTTTTTATTTATTTATTTATTTATTTATTTATTTATTTAATTTTTTTTTTTAATTTTTTAAAATTTATTTATGATAGTCACACACACAGAGAGAGAGAGAGGCAGAGACACAGGTAGAGGGAGAAGCAGGCTCCATGCACCGGGAGCCCGACGTGGGATTCGATCCCAGGTCTCCAGGATCGTGCCCTGGGCCAAAGGCAGCACTAAACCGCTGCGCCACCCAGGGATCCCGAAACTCAAGTTTTTTAAAACTCTAGGGAGTTTTATCTCATTTTTTATTATTACATTATTTAGTCTTTTATTGGAATATTTAGTTTTTTTAAAACATGAAATTTATAAGGCTCTGAAGTTGTTACTGTTAAGTCATCAAAGAAAACATTCATTTTCTTGGTTTTCATTTGTAAAATAAATGTAAGTTAATTTTTTTGTAAATATTTTTATACTTTGTTTTTAGTCATACCTTATAGCTGATTTTCCAAATATAAGGTAATGTGCAATGTTTTCCTTTTTCTGTTTTATAGGAATAAAAACGGGAATGTATTTAAGCTGCTCAAAAACCATGAAAGAGACAGCATTAGATTTTTTCAGCCTTAGATTTTAAATGCTCTTGCATGGTTGGGCTAGATGGAAAAATTAATGCTATATGAATTATCGTTTTATGACTTTACTTTTTTCGAAGACAGGCTAACAACTTCTAGTTACCAAAATGGCATATGTTCATTATAAATACAAAGTAGTAGCTAAAGTCAAGGTATAAAGAGAAAAATCTGAAAGCATTAATTTATAAAAGGGAAAATCAAGGCAAGGACAAATTGTATTTTAAATTGTCCCTATGACTGGAGCACAAATTATAGATAGAAAAGTCTGTTAAGACATTTTCAAATAATATAGGGGGAAACCATCTAGGCCACTAAATTTTGCAGCCCCAACGGCCCTTTTATTGTTTATTGTTTTTAATTCGGGGTACTGATAAGATGTGCACACTATGATCTTGACTCTGCTTGAGATAAAGATTTTTTTTTGTTTTTGTTTTTTAGAAAAATTTTAATTGTAAAAGAAACTGAAATTTGCCATCTTAATCATTTTTTTAAGTGTATAATTCAGGAGTGTTAGATGTATTCACGTTATTATACAGCAGATCTCTTGAACTTTCTCGTCTTGAAAAACTCAAATTCTGTACCCATTGAATAACAGCTTTCCTTTTCTATTCTTTGAAAACTACCATTCTGCGTTTGGTCTTTATGAATTTGACTACTCTAGGTACTTCATATAAGTGGAATTATACCATATCTGTCTTTTTATGACTGACTTATTTTACTTAGCATAAGGTCCTCAATATTTATACATTTTGTAGCCTATGACCAGATTTCCTTACTTTTTAAGACTGACTTATATTTTGTTGTATGTATATACACATTTTTTTATTCATTTGTCCATTCATGGATATTTGGGTAGCTTCTACCTATAGGCTATTGTGAATAATGCTGCAATGGGTATGGGTGTGCAAATACCTTTTTGAGGTCCTGCTTTCGTTTTGTTTTTTTGTTTGTTTGTTTGTTTTTGTTTTTTGTTTTGGATATATACCTGTCTGTGACTATGAGTACAAAATTATTGCTGTTTTATTTATTTATTTATTTATTTTTATTTTTTTTATTATTGCTGTTTTAAAATGTTCTCTATTTTCTGACATGGTAGGATTTAGGAAATAATCTCAAGGTATAAAGTTGAGGGTCAAGTTGTTAGTTGATGGTGAGTGTACTACTAGTTGGTAACAGTGAGAAGAATCCAGAACTTATCCTGTGAAACTAAAGAATTTCCTAAGTACAATATTATGAATATAGTGTTCACTTGTATAGAAGAAGCTTTACTTTAAGAAAGGATTTAGGAAAAAAAAAAAAGGATTTAGCACATTTCAGTATCGGTTGCTCAAAACATACTAACTAAAAAAACTTAATGGCTTGACTTACTATTCTTCATTATTCTGTGGGTTGCCCAGGTAGTTCTTAACACTTAACCTGTTGTTGGCTGGGAAACCTAAAATGTCCACATAGCTACCAACTTGGAACACAGCCCTAGCAGTCAGCCAGGATCTCAGTTCTTTTCCATGACAGTCTCTCCATGAGGCTAATTGGGCTCCTCACCGTATGATGGATAAGTTTCTTTAAGGAGTGTTCCCGAAGGAAGGCTCCAAAAGGACAAGCCCAGTGAGTCCATGCTTATCAGGCTTCCATGTGCATCATGCTTGCTAACATCACATCAGAGCTGGTCACATGGCTAAGCCCCAAGTGATGCAGTTGGGGCTTAACTCTACCAGGGCATGGATAGCAGGAGGGTTAGCTCTACAGTTCATTAGAGGCCACCAGGGTAGCAGTTGCCGTTACCATGTTTGTATAGAAGAAGGCATTATTTTAAATGAAGACACATAGTACGTAGATTTCTTGAATTTGTCTTTTAAAATATTTTCCTAGTTTCCAATTTGGGGAAAATTGGTTATTTTGGTGATTTGTCTACACTTTTGATATTTGGCTGAAATCGTGTTGATAATGAGATTTGATGAAGTTGTTAAAATTCAGCCAGTTTGCCTCTAAGTCCAGTAAAGATATAAAAATTGTTATGTAGATGTGCTCTCAGATTAATATTCAATTTTTAAATTAAGAAACATGGAAATTACAAATGCACATTTCTTTATTTGAAATATTTTCCCCCTAAAAATGAAAATATTTTTCCAGTTTTTAATGTTATGCAGTGTACCTGTCCCAAAAAGAATAGCACCCATCACAGAATGTTTCCTTAAATTGTTGAGATTTGTAAGTTCACTCAACGTTAGGTTTTTTACTAAACCAGAGGTACGTATGTTTTCTTTGTTAGCTGCTTTAGTGTAGATCAGATTAAACCCTTGATTGTTCAAATTAACTAGGGCAAAGTATGCTTTAGGGAGCCAAAATTTTGATTAAATTTTGTTTATTCCCTGGTTCATTTAATTTTAGATTGGTAAAATTGTATTGATGCTAAAATTTTCTATTTTTTATGACATAGATACTAATATAAAACGTAAGCTTATTTGAATTTATAGTTTTTATCATTTTATTTTTTCTTTCTAGTGCATCTATCCTTTGGGCTCTAAATCACTTAATAACTTAATTTCTCCTGATTTGGAAGATTGTCACACTCCAAATAAGCCTCAAAAAAGAAAGTTCTTGGAAACCAAGTGTAAAGATGCATCTCTTTTAGCAAATGCCAAAAAGACTAAAAATCATATTGTTACTGTTGGTGAACAAGTTTTGAACAGCAAAGATAATGGAGAAGCATATGATAAAACCTCGTCTCACTTACCTGATTTACCACAGACTGGTCCACAGAATCCAGTTAGGACAGCTGATTCCTTGGAACAGACTGAGATTTTGGAGGCTGATACTATTGATTTGGCTGCTGAAGGATATCCTTCTACAGTTGATGTTTCTGGAACTGGAGGGATTTCTCCTCAAAATGAAGGATGCATGTCTGAACTGGAAATGCCATTGGAGAGCAAATGTACATCACTTTGCCAGTCTTTATGTGTCCAATGGAAAAATGCTAATGCTCTCTGTTGGTTAGATTGTATTCTGTCAGCCTTGGTACACTTGGAAGGGTTAAAAAACACTGCGACTGACCTGTGCCCTAATGAGGACTCTGTGTTCTGGCAGTTGTTTACGAAGTATAATCAAGCTAATAAGCTTCTGCACACCAATCAATTGGATGGAATTAAAGGTTAGTAATAATAATTTATCTTTTATATTTAAAGAAGTTAATGTTCAGTTTTGTCTCATAACAATTGGAGAACATACAGCTACAAATCGCTCCCTATTCCACAACTCCAAGAATCTCTATTCACAATAAAGGATATATATAATTTTTTTCAATAGGATTCCCATGAACCCACCTCCCAACCCAAAAGAATTAAAATATTTCCAGTAACTTAATCTACCTGTGTGGTCTTCTCCATCCCATTCTCATCTCCCCTCCAAAGATAATTATTAACCAGAAATGTGTTATATAATTTCTTCTTTTTTGAAATATTTTGTTTTACCATATGTATTGCTAAACAACATATTGCCTGCTTTACTTTGTTTTTAATTTTATAAGAATGTTGTACAGTATGTTTTCTGGGACCTTTTTCTTTTTTTGAGATTGTATTTATTTATTAATGAGAGACACAAGGGAGAGAGGTAGAGACAAAGGCAGAGGGAGAAGGCAGCGGGACTCCATCCCAGGACCCCGGAGTCATGACCTGAGCCAGAGGCTCAACCACTGAGCCACATAGGTGTCCCTGGGACCTTTTTTTTTTCTTTTAAGATTTATTTATTTATTTGACAGAGAGAGAGAGTGTACAAACAGGGACAACAGAGGGAGAAGGAAGAAGGAGTCTCCCTGCTCAGCAAGCCAATGCAGGCCTTGATGCCAGGACCCCAGGATCATGACCTGAGCTGAAGGCAGATGCTTAACCAACTGAGCCACTTAGGTGCCCCCTTTTTTTCCTTTTTATAAATATTTATTTATGAAACTGCTTGAATTGGTAGTTCCTTATTTTTCATTGCTATAGATAACCATTTTGTAATAAATCAGTATATTTATTCATTCACTTGTCATTGAGTTGTTTGCCATTATAAATAGTGCTTCCAGAACTATTCTTGGGTATACCACAGTAATAGAATCAAAGCATAGGCTCTGGGGCATCTGGGTGGCTCATTCAGTTAAGCATCTGACTTGATTTCAACTCAGGTTTTGGTCTCAGGGTTGTGGAATTGAGCCCCATGGACCTGGACAGAGGTCTCAAGCAGAATATGCTTTAGATTTTCTCTCTCTCCCTCTCCCCCCAGCTTATGTTAGTGTGTGCATGTGTGCTCTCTCTTAGATAAATAAATAAAATCTTAAATCATTGGCTTTAAGTTCAGATTTACAAGATAATGGCAAATTGTTGTCCAAACTGGTTGTACCAATCAATACTCCCATTAGCAATGTGTAAGAGATCTTCCTGATCCATATATTCTCCCTTGGTTATTTTCACACTTGGAGAATTTTGCTATTTGAATGATGCAGAATGGTTTGTGGTCTTGATTTGCCTTTCCCAAATTTTATTTTATTTTATTTACATGTTTATTTTAATTCCAGTTAACATAATGTTATATTAGTTTCAGGTGTATACAGTGCAGTGCTTCAGCAGTTCATACATCACCTGGTACTCATCACAGGTGTACTCTTTAGTTCCCTCACCTCTTTACCCCCCACCCCAACTCTCGCCTTGCTTAAATTTTAAAGAGGTTGGATAGCTCTTCAAGTGTAGAATTGATAATGTTTCCTCTTGTGCAATGCCTGTTTGTGTCTTATCCTGACTTGTTTCATTGTCATGTACTTGAGCTTCTATGTCTTTGTTGCTATCTTTGTGTCAGATATGTGTTGCTAAATCTCCCAATTTGTATCTTACATTTTTATTTTTATAAAGATATCTTTTGATGTACAGAAATTGTTAATTTTTTGTAGCTAGTAATACTTCTGACATTTATTTATTTTTTTAATTTTTATTTATTTATGATAGTCACACAGAGAGATAGAGACAGAGAGAGACAGAGATACAGGCAGAGAGAGAAGCAGGCTCCATGCACTGGGAGCCCGACGTGGGATCCGATCCCGGGTCTCCTGGATCGCGCCCTGGGCCAAAGGCAGGCGCTAAACCGCTGCGCCACCCAGGGATCCCTACTTCTGACATTTAAAAGGAGTCTTTTCCAAAATTAGAAAGTCATTCAGCTCTATTTGCACTGGAAAGTCATAAAGTTTTGTTGCTGACCTTGAATTTTAATTCACCTAAAGTTAATTTTTGTATGTGATAATGATCCCTTCCACTCCCCCCCCATTGCCTAGCCAGTCTTTCCATCTCCACTTTTTTCCTCAACTGATCTGCCAAGCCACATTTGTTACATAGCCTTCCATATATGTGTGTAGCTGTTCATTAACTCTAAACATGTGTTTTCTTGGTTACTTTATCTATCCTAGTGTCAGTACCACACTATTTTAATTACCAGGGTTATTGATGTCTTGCTGTCTGATAGTAGAAGAATCCTCACCTTTATTCAATTTGTTTTTGGTTGTGCAGTGTTTTATGTAAATCTTGTACATTGGTTCCCCATTGTTGACCATTTTTCTGTCCCTGCACTGATGCCACACTATTTTAATTGTGGCTTTTTAGGTCTTGCTATCTAGTAGGGCAAGAATCCTTACCTTTATTCAACATGATTTGGGTTGTGCATTTATATATAAATCCTGTATGTTGTTTTCCCATTATTGACCATTCTGGGTACTTATTATTTTTGCAATTATGAATAAAGACTGTGACAAATAATTCATATCCTTTGGATCCATTGCTGGTTATATCCTACAAGAGATAATAAAATTTAAATATAAAAAGTCTTTCTGAATGGCTTTCCAGAAGGGTTGTATCAACATATAATTCCATTTTCATATGTAGAAGAAAACATCCCAGAGCACTCAGATCACCTTTGAATATAGACCTTTTTAAAGTTATAATTTTGTTGGATAAGAAATGCTCTGTTTGAGTTTGAGATTAAATTTTTTAATTTAAGTTTTAAAATTCAGTTTTTCACAAGAATTTTTGCTTTTGCCTTTTCTTCTGTGTATTCCTGTTCTCTATAATTACAGGAACCTCAGTACTGAATTAGGTAACAGTTCAGTCGATGATTACAGAAGAGCATATTTCTTGTTCAAATTTTGACTTGAATATTGAATTAATTTTAATTATATTTTTTTATAAAGCATAGCCACTTTATTTTTTGTTTCTTTTTTTCTTGAACCATAATTAACATACAGTGTTGTATTAGTCTTGGTAAACCCAAGACAATGAAATGATTCAGCAGTTCTTTACCCTAGTGAGTATGCTCTTAATTTTCTTTATTTCACCATGTTGTATGTTCAGTTATATTAATTTTTTGCAGAATAATTGTAGTTTTGTAACTTGGTTGTAATTGCATTTGTTTAAGTTGTTTTTGAAGCTTATAGTTTTCTCCTTTTTTGACATGGTCAAATAAAAATTCTGGTTAATGCTTACTTCTTGTTATAGGAGAATACAGATAGTTTCATAGTAAAACAGATCAACAGAGTATGATCAGGCTATATGAATTATTTGTAATAGATTTTGGTGAAATCTTTTGTAGCTTAAGAATAATTAGAGTTAGGGCAGCCTGGGTGGCTCAGATGTTTAGCACCGCCTTCAGCCCGGGGTGTGGTCCTGGAGACCTGGGAAGGAGTCCCACATCGGGCTCCCTGCATGGGGCCTGCTTCTCCCTCTGCCTGTGTCTCTGCCTCTCTGTCTCTCTCATGAATAAATAATATCTTTTTAAAAAAAAGAATAATTAGAGTCAGATTTATATGGGGGCTGGTTTTCTGGAACAATTAATTCTGTTTTGAGGACTTTAATCCTAAAGAAATGAACAAAAACATGGATAAATATGTGCCTAGAAAATGTTTATCATGGTAATATTTATAATAGTGAGAAAAGAAACAACCTAAATGTCTAGTAGTAGGATAAGGGTTAATAAAAACTGTGGTTTAGTTGGGAGTGTAATAACTAACCCACAAAGTTTTTAATGACGCAAATTCATGTGAGGTAATAAAAGTTATACAAAGAAATAAATGGGTAGATGTTGTCTCTAAAATGAGTAATAATCACATGTAAAGACATAGCTTCATTTATTTCAGGGATAGGCAGAATATCTGAATATGTAGCTCTTTTACTAGGCCTGTGGCTATTTGGATGAGAAAGGCTTTCACTGAGATTTACTCAAGCCCTGATTCTGGCTCATGCATTTGGTACTAATGATACTGGGCTGAGGGAATATTAAGGCAATATATGGTATAGCGCAGAGAGAGGAATGAGAATTAAGGAAATTTAGTGTTTTCCATTTTGTCTCTGCAAAATTTATTGACTGTGATGAACTTACATTCTTGGTAATGTTTTAATTTTCTGTGGAAAGATATAGATTGATAAGTTAATAATATGTACTTCATTTTTAGATGGAGATTGTGAAAAACTTACTTCAGAAATATTTGCAAAGATAGAAGCCTGTCTAAATGAAGTCAGAGATGAAATTTTCATTAGGCTTCAGCCTCAGCTTAGATGCACCTTAGGTAAGTAATTTGTAAAATTTATTACTGTATTACTCATCTACCATAAAGAAGTACTTACGTTATAAGAAAATATAATACTGTTTTATTACTTTGGGTAATTAGATTATTGGGAGAGAGCATCTGTGTGGTTTCTTGGGTGGCTCAGCTGGTTATGCGTCTGTCTTCAGTATAAATCATGATCTCCAGGTCCTGGGATCAAGCCCCATGTCAGGCTCCCTGCTCAGCAGGGTTTCTGCTTCTCCCTCTCCCTCTGATAGTGCTCTCTTGGTCTCTCTCTCTCAAATGAATAATAATAATAGAGAATATAGAGAACAGTTCTGTTACCAAAAAAGTTTTCTTCAGGCTCCTTCAGCCTCTGTTCTTACCCCTAACCACTGATCTGTTGGGTGTATATTCATTTAAAATGAGCCTTTTCCCTAAGATTACCAGAGTATAGACCAAGGCTCCCGTGGTGCCTTTTGCAGGTATCCTTTCCCTCCTGGAGTGACCTGATATGTTTTATTCAGGGACCCTACTCCAGTTCCCATTTGAATTCAACAGTGATTTCTCCCCAGGTCTGAATCAGCACTCTTCTTAGCCCTTATAATTTTATTTGGGACATGGTTGCATCTTGCTCCACTGCGGCTTTGGGCCTGGTTTTCTATGTAACAGAGAAGGAATTTTTAAATTATTATTCTTCCAATCATAGCAATTGGGCAAGCATACAGCTCTTCTAATACAATAGAATTCCTCTCTTGTTTGTGTTCATACTACTCATTCAGTAGTTAATAGGTGCTGTGTTAGAGCAGAAGATCTTACTAATGAAATGTAATCTTTGCTTTGGAGTACATTTTAAAAACCTATATTGTATGTGTTCTCATTCTGAATGTTAACATGTACTTTCAAGTTCTAAACAAAGAGGAATGGAGTCTACTGATTGAGTGTTGGTTAAATTTTTAAGATCTGTCATTGTATCATTTTGATTATTGTTTTTAAAAAGTATATTATAAACCATCTTTTCTGTTCCCCCTACCTGTAGTTTAAGAAATAAAATATTACAAATACATGTGAAGCCCCTTTTGTACTTTTTCCCATTCAGTTCTTCCTTACCTCCCCACAAAGGCAACTGCTCTCTTCAATTTAGTTTTTTCTTTCTAATGTCTAATTTTTTTAAAGGAAAAATATACTGTTGTGATTTGTGCTTATTTATGTAATTTTAAAGAGTAATTTAGTTTTTGAGATATGTATGCCAGTGTAGGGATATACAGACTGTAGAACAGAATAGAGTACAGATGTAAACCCTCTCCTTTTGCTTATTACCTCATATCATGTGACAGAGGTGGTGATGCAGTTAAGTGGGGAAAGGAAAAGCTGTCTAGTAAATGGTGCTGGGACAGTTGGTTCCTGACAAGGGGGAAATTAGATCCCTACTTGACACTGTAATCAGAAGAAACTTCAGCCTATTTAAAGACATAAACATGGAAAAGCAGAATTATAGAACTTAGGGAAAAAATATGGGTGAATATTATACCACTTAGTGGAGAAGCGTTTCTTAAATAAGTTACATAAAATAGCGGTAGATATGATCACATTGAAGTTTGAAACCTTTGGGTAAAGATAGAACAAGGAGATAAATCCTGGCTATCTTGTAAAGAATTCTGTGCATTGCTTTAAAAAAAGAAAATTGATAGAAAATTGGCCAGAAAACGTTAGTGAGCAATTACCAGAAGGGAAAACTTGACAGCAGAGAGTCACTGAAAGATTTGTATCATGGCAAATGATGGTATTTTAGGGAAATATGCAAACTAGTAGTTGGGTAGGCATTGGGATGAAGATACTGTAGGCAAAGAAACCACTTAACTAATTGCAGCAGGAGGTTATAAAAATTGGAATTAATTGGTATTATATGTTCTCTAGTGGATGCTTTATGCTTAATACCCATAAAATTTGTAAACAAAGGAAAAATAATTAGGATCCATTTAGGAGCTAGATAAATTCCTTAAAATCTGTAGGCATATAACTTAACACTGTTCTGAGCTCTTTTATTATATTTTTTCTTTCATATTTTGATTCACTGAGAATTATATGTATTTTTAGACCTGAAGATTCTATGTTGTCATTATGAAGTAGATTATTTACTTTTCAATTCATATTTAGGGTAAGATTTAAATGCTAGTAACTATTACAAACTCCTGCTATATTAAGTGCTGTTTTAATAGTTTGCGTGTGCTGTTACTGTGTGTGTTCCTGTTTAGGAGACTGATTTGTATTTATTTCTATTTATAAAAAATATTTTGATTTTTATTTTTGTACAAAAGTAGTGGTGGAAGAGTCGCTACAAAGGTGATTGTTAAAATAACTATTGGTATTTATAGAGCATGCTTAGGCAGTAACACCTCCTGCTCTGTTGTTGAGTCCTGCCAAGGTGACTCCTCCTGGCCATGTTCCAGGCTACTGTCACTCCAGGCTAGGGGGAGAGCTGGACCATGGAAGTGATAGTGTCCCAGGGGAGGCAGCGGAGGGAAGGACTCTGATTCTTTCTAGGGTTGAATCAGTAGAGTGGCAGCTAAGCTCCCCTGGGGACAGGAAGGTGAGAAATAAATTGGAAAACAAGAGTAGAATGTAAATCCTATTTAAAATGCCTGTTGAGGGATCCCTGGGTGGCTCAGCGGTTGAGCACCTGCCTTTGGCCCAGGGCGTGATCCTGGAGATCCGAGATCGAGTCCCACGTCGGGCTCCCTGCATGGAGCCTGCTTCTCCCTCTGCCTGTGTCTGCAACCACCCCCACCCCCGTGTCTGTCATGAATAAATAAAAATAAAATCTTTAAAAAAATAAAAAAATGTCTGTTGATCTCAAAACTGGAAGACTGGATTGATTCACGGTTCAGTTTTTGTTTTAATGACACCAGAATTCAGATCTTCTCTAGTCTTAAAGTCATTGAACTTTATTTATTTTTTTTTAGAGAGAGAAAGTTATTTATTAGAGAGCAGGGAGAGGGGCAGAGAAAGAGACTCTCAAGCAGACTCAGAGTGCCCTACATGAGGCTCTGTCTCATAGCCTGAGATCACAACAGTCAAAATCAAGAGCTGATGCTCAACCAGCTGAACCACCCAGATGCCCCTAATTTCAATTATTAAAAGATGAGCCTAAAAGATTTTAGGAAGAGTGGTAGATGAGCAGTGGGGTGATTTGAAGCAGGCCCTTTAACCCTGTGTATCATGTTCTCTCCACATGCAGAACAAGAGAGTTGGACTAGAAATGGCTTTTTTTTTTTTTTAAGATTTTATTTATTTATTCATGAGAGACAGAGAGAGGGGGGCAGAGACACAGGCAGAGGGAGAAGCAGGCTCCATGCAGGGAACCCGATGTGGATTCGATCCTGGAACTCCAGGATCACGCCCTGAGCTGAAAGACGTTCAACTGCTGAGCTACCCAGGCGTCCCTAGAAATGGTTTTTTAATGGTTTTGTCCACTCTGACACTATTCTGCAGTGTTAAACTGGATAGATATATTGTTTTTAGTATTTGTTGTGAACTGTTTGTATATTTTTATTTTGTTTTTATAATCCTATATTACAATTTTGTCTTATACTCTAGGGCTGTTCAAGCTGTGAGGATTTTTTTTTTTTTTTTTTTCCCGGAGAAAAACTTTAAAATAGATCTGAGGAGATTTTTTTAGGTCTTTTCTGTCTTGAGTGGCTCAGTCAGTTAAGTGTATGATTCTTGATTTCAGCTCATGTCATCCTCAGGGTCATGAGATTGAGTCCTGCGTCAGGCTCCATGCTCAGTGGGAGTCTACTTGAGATTCTCTCTCTCTCTTCCCTCTGCCCTTCTCCTCCATGTGCCTGTGCTCTCTCTTAAAAAACTTTTTTTTCTTAAAAACTCCCCCTTGCCCAACTGTGCATAACTTACTCTGTCATATATTTTTGCATATATTTGTACTGTGAATATAGTGAGAAAAGATAAGTTAATAATTTTGTTTTACTTCTTTGAGTTAATTATGAGCAATAATTTTCCCTTTCTTTTTAAAGGTGATATGGAAAGTCCCGTGTTTGCACTTCCCCTGCTCTTAAAAATGGAACCCCTCATTGAAAAGCTCTTCATGTATTCTTTCTCATGGAATTTTGATTGTTCACAATGTGGACACAAGTATCAAAATAGGTTAGTCTTTCTCTCTTTTTTTAAATGGACATATTTTATTAAAAATGGTTCCAAGTAATAAAATTTGAATAAAACTCGCTTCCATTCATAGCACTGCTCTCACCGTGGTTCCTTCTGCGCTCCGTAAAATTCCTTCCGTATCTTGAAGTCTCCTCACCATTAAGATTAAAAGGAAAAATTTGATGCCCAGAAACTACAGTTTACTTGCTTCTTTAAACTGGAAGAATAAAAAAACCATGGTTTGCCTAGATTACTAATTAGTAAGAGTTTTTTCTTAAGTTTTGCAGTGGAAGGGGGGACAAATGGGAAGAGTAGTACATTCCTCTCACAGCTCCCCCTCTAGATTCCCTGCTGAGTTAGAATACTTCTTAGAATTCTTTGAAATGATAGGTTTTATTTCTCTGTTAGCAACTAGGGTTTTTGTTTGGTTACATTTTTATCATGGTAGAAACTGATTTTAGGCTTCCAGAATCTGGCAATAGTCCTGAGAGGTTACTTTGGCTCTCCTAGTCCTCCATGAGACCAGCCACCAGCAGAATCCTCTTGCATGTGAGCTGTCTCAGCCTACTTTCTCCTTCTCTCATGCCTTTAGGTGAGGATTAGAGGGATCGTGATTGACACACAGTCATTAATGCTCTGAGATTGGGACTTGGGAAGAACCGTGTGAGAAGAAAGCGGCAGTGGATTTCTTTTGTTTCCATACACTGACCATATAATAAGGAGAGTATGTTTTGGAAGAGGAGTCAGAGAAAGTTTTCATTGCACAGAGAAAGTTGCTGGCTGGCAGTTAAAAAGATTACCAAACTGATTCTATTGGTCATTTATTTAAATTACTATAATAGAGATAATTATTTCAGTCCTTTCCTCTTTTCTTACCTACTAGCAAATTAGAAAATTTAGAACTTCTTAAAATTATTACATAAAAATGTAAGTGGAAACTATTGCTTAGATACTATCTAAATTGAGATTATTTTTGGTATGCAGGTAACAGAACCAGAAAACTTTTTACCACTTAGCTCAAAATGACTAGAAGAGAGTAAGAATAAGCATTTCACTCATACCTAGGACTTAAATAATTTTTTATGAGTATAAGAACGAGTATTTCCTGGTCTTGTGTCACTGATTCATATCATATCATTGATCTTTTCCTCATCTGATAAATGTGGAAAGACAAATGTGAACCTTGAAAAGGGGTTAAATATATACCTAAGGCCCAAAGTGACACACTACTAAGTGACAAAATTCAGGCTTAGGTTTCCTGGCCTCAGACTTTCCTGCTGACTGTTGTATATTCCTTAATCACCACCTGGATTTTAAATAATATAAACAAATTTGTTGATTAAAAGCAGCTTAATTACAGCTTTTTCAAAATCCACATCTGAGTTGTTTGACAGCTTTTCATTGAGTATATTTTGTGTGCTAGGAACTCAACAGAAAAATAATCTGTATCCTGGCCAAAGTTAGTGAGATAACAGATAAACACGTAATTGAAGGTCAGTGACTTAGTAATTATTTTTGATCTTTTAGATGCAAAATGTTAAGTGCATTTTGGAGGTGTATAAAAAAAAACTCTGAGGGCTCAAGGGAAGGAAACTACTGGCCAATTGGGTTTGCTGCTGTTTGTTTGTTAATTCTTCTATTCTAAAAGCAGTTAAAGAGGAAAAGCTAAAATGAAGTGGCATTTCATTAAATACATCTTAGTATATCATAGTTTAAATCTGTTTCCACTAAATCTGATGGGAGAATATCCAGCAAACTCATGGTTTTATGCTGCTGTTTTTAGGCCCAGTTTAAGATTTTACTTTATTTACAAAGTATATTTTGGAGACAGTTAAAAACGTGTTTGGAGTCAGATTCCCTATATTCAAATCTCAGGTCTATCATTTGTCATCAAATGATATACGCTCTATATTTCACTTTGCTTGTCTATAAAATGGAGAGAATAGTACCTGCCACTTAGGGTTGTTTGGGAGATGAGTGCTTAGCACAGCACAGTACCCTGCTTTGCACGTAGTAAGTGCTCAAAAATGTTCGCTGTCATGTGGTGCAATTAACATTTATTTGCTGAGACAAATTCCTGTTTATAGATCAAAAAATAGGAGCCTTTACTCAGTCATCGTCTCTGAGAACCAAGAATTTGGTATAAATTAGTCATTCCATTTTAGTGATAACATTATGCCCCTTTGCTTTTAAAATATTAGCTTCCCTGAGAACTGGTATATTTGTAGCAGTCTGTGGTTATGTCACTTATGATTGATCAGTGTTTGTTATTATATAGAAAAAAAGCTAGTGTCTTTTTGGTAATTAATTGCTCTTTTAAAGGTATTTTTATTAAAGGGAATCCAGTTGAGATGTAGTGTACATCTTTAAATACCATCTTTCTAGGTGCCTGTTGCTGTCAAGTATTTAGGCTAAAATGCAATTTTAAAACTTCTGTAACCAGTGAAACAATTACAACTGGTATTCTAATTTTTTAAAGATTAAGAAAATTAAGTTGTATGTATTCCTGATTATATATTTGTAAATGCCTTTTTAGTTGTCAATATGGATAGCCAGATTGTGAATCTTAAAAGGAAGGAATGAGCTCTTAATAATTTTGGAAACAGTGGCTCTCAACTAGAGACTATTTTGTATCTCAGGAGACATTTGGTAGTGTTTGGAGCTAATGCCATTAACCGCCACAATTGGAGGCAGTTAATGGCATCTACTAGGTAGAGGCCAGGGATGATGCTAAACATCCTCTGCACAGGACCAGTGCCTCACAGCAAAGAATTACCCAGTGTAAAATGTCATTGGTATTGCTCTTGAGAAACCCTGCTTTGAACATTTTCTTTATCTTACAGCTGAAAAAATAGAGATAATTATTGTGAAGAGTCTTCACAGAGAGCTTTACTATGGTTTGGAAGGAACATTGGCATATGAATTTATTATATTTATTATATTATAAACCAAGATTTAGGCATTGATTTAAATTAATGTAAATGAATTTAAATGAATTTAAGTTTGTCTCTTTTTTTGGCAGATATATGAAGAATCTGGTCACTTTTACAAATGTCATCCCTGAGTGGCACCCACTTAATGCTGCCCATTTTGGTCCATGTAACAATTGCAGCAATAAGTCACAGATAAGAAAAATGATATTGGAAAAGTGAGTTAAAATTGCCTTACTCTTTTTAGAACAAAAATGAAGGTGGATTTAGTGTGTAGAATTGAAAGTAATGACTATAACCTACTTTTCAGAAGTTTGAGTTAAATAACATAGTTATTCTGGCCACTAAGCAAACTGTCCCAGACAAAATACCAATGAAGACCTGTCTTGGGGTGATTGTATGACCCTGTTCTACTGGTGCCTTTCTTTCCTTTACCTTTTTTCTCCCTTTAAGGATATTAATCTTCCAGTTTTTCTCTCCTCTGCCAAGTGCCTGGAGTCACTAGAATTCTGTGATTCCCTTAATCTAATTTCAAGAACTAAGATGACTCAAAGATGAACCACAGGCTCATCTGTCTGAATTCCTATCTTCTCCCAGAACCCAAGCTAATTCTTCATCTTCTTATAAGCTTTCTGCTGCCTTTGAGCAGATGTGTTTTTATTATATTTTGCCAGCTTTTCTTTTTGTCCTTGGTGGGACCACTGGTTGGAATTACTTGCTCCAAAACTACCACCAGAAGCCCCATATTTTAAACTCAGAGGTCAGTTCCATTATAGGCAGTTTGTCTGTCTCTCTTTGTTAATATACTCACACACACTTAGACATCCTTTGTAACCTTCATGTTTAGTCACCTCACCTCTGACTCTGCAGTAAAGAAATGTTTGGAGGTATAATTTGGTGTCCTGAAAAACCAGGCACATTAACCTTTTCTTACCTTTTCTGATGCTCTTGGAGGATGTGACAGGAAATCCTTCAGTCTGTACTAAAACAGTGCCCAGACTCAAGGAAAAAAGAGCAGTGCGTCTCCTACCTCCTCTCCTTTAAGCATCCACTTGACACCTTTAAGGTAGTATTTACTTGGGCAATTCAGAACAGTGTGCTCATTCCACATTTATACAGTCTTCTTCCACCTTTATATAGTCTTCTTTTATAGTAGTGGAGGACTGGGGCCTTACACCTAACACCTGGGCCCCATCTCTGTAGCCCCTCCCTGTCCTCTTTCCTATAGGATTACATTTTTTGTTAAATCAGTACTGCTTATTATTATAAATATACATATATTCCATCTCTATCCAAGCAGTATACATGGTTATGTTTCATTTCTTTTGTAACTTTTAATTTTTCCTGGAATTACTAATTTCTTTGTGTTTTCATTTGCATTGTTTATGCATTGTGAATTTTTTCCAAATTCTTCACACACCCATCAATAAATTTTCCAAACAATTAAGCATTTCACAGTTTTTGAATCCTCTTCCCCACCCACCCACCTCTTTTTTTCTAGAAACCGTTCTTCTGCCACTTTTTATGCTGCTGCTTCAGTGTTCAAGGTTATACTGATTCTTCTCCGTGCCTAGTGCATGGGAGTGCTCTTTACACACTCATTCTGTCACAATCCCAGTTTTTATATCCGGGCCTTAACCCCACATTCTTCATTTGTCACCTATCAGTATTGAGTCTTTCAAGGGATCTGTGGGGTATACATATGCTCTTTTCATCATTGTGCCCACTCCATAGCACTCATGTCATCACTTCATCCAGTCTGCTAAGTGACCGCTTTCCTGCTTGCTGTTTGCCTTCAGAATACTTGTTTCCTTGTTTGCTTATGTCTCCTTTTCCTTCTTTTGGTTTATTACCCTCCTTTTTTTGGTCATTCACTATCATTTGATAGCATTTGAGTGGAAAAGAAAAGGAGAACCTTTAACCTGAGGTCCATAGTCTTTCGTGGCTGTCTGGGGTTTCAAACTTTTAGATTGAAGTGTTACAGGAGCCTTTTTTTGTTTAAGCCTTGTCCTTGATGAAAAGGTAGTAAAAGGGCAACAAGATGTGGGTATCTGCCATCCTATACTGGACCGTTGGGTTGTTTGGAGCTTCCTGGTGTATGTGATTTCATCTAACAGCTATATCTGCTCTTTCTCAAGCCCCAGCATTGAAGATAAAATTATACTACTATTTTGTTTTGTCTGTTAATTGATCGCATTGCAAGATAAAATTTTTCATTATACAGATATGTTGCTTTATTTAACATTAAAGATTCATGCTCTGATCTGGCAATGTATCTGTTAGGTGTAAGTGTTTCGATGTGAAATGTGTTTAGAGTTCTAATTTATAAGCAGAATTTATAGTTTGGACTTTTACTATATTCAAAAGTAATTGAGCTAGTATGTAAAATTCATTTAAATATTAAATGACAAGGTCTTTATAAAGTCCTCTGTAGTTTTTTACTTTGAAATTCATATTCTTGATTTGTTGATATCTAATAGAATTTAGAAACAAATTTAATATCGTTTTTAAGGATAACTTAAAAGTAATTAGGTCCATCATGATATTATGCATAATTTAACCTTATAGCATTCTAAAAATTAATAGTAGTATAAGTTCTCTGAACACTTTGTCTCAGGTAATCTGCACTTCTAATATGTTCCCATTAGAAAGAGTCCATTGATAAATCAGGTGAATGAGATCTAACAAGTTCACATCTTCTACTTTAAGTAAATTATTTAGGAATTATATTCAGAGTATGGTGTTGTGGAGCACCAACTTAGAACCTGATTTAATTTTACTTCACAAACTCTTAAAATGAACCTCACTACTGCCATGACCACTTCTAGGAGTCTTGTCATACACTATGCTGGATTGTCATTTGAAAAGCTTATTTATGTAAACTTCGTTTTTAACAGTGATTTTTATTTATTTTTTTAACGACTGTAAAGGGTAGGAGAGGGTAGGAAGAGAAATTAGATGTTTCTTTTCTGTGTTTATAGACCGTATTAAAGTGTCATGAAAGTTTGGATGGAGTACTTATACATAAAATAATTAAAATTATGTTTCTTTTTTTTTTTTTTTTTTTTTTTTTAAATTTATTTATGATAGTCACAGAGAGAGAGAGAGGCAGAGACACAGGCAGAGGGAGAAGCAGGCTCCATGCACCGGGAGCCTGATGTGGGATTCGATCCCGGGTCTCCAGGATCGCGCCCTGGGCCAAAGGCAGGCGCCAAACCGCTGCGCCACCCAGGGATCCCTAAAATTATGTTTCTTAATTTAAGTCTTTATTGTCTTTATTGTGTGGCAAGAAAAATGCTATATTATTTCTGAGATCCTTGAACTTACTTCTAAAGAATACAGTTGTAAACCTGTGTTGAAGAGTTGAATACTTCTGAAGAAGTATTTTGTTTACAATTAATATGAACCAATTCTAATTAATTATGTCTGATTTTACTCATATTTTTCATTTTTCTGTCAGTATGAAATATGAAATCATTCAGTGATGTAATTAGATCTAAAATTTAAGGAGATTTCAAAATTACATTTGCAGATTTTTTTTTACCTAAAGCCTATATTTTTATGGTTCAGAAATACATATATTCACATCGTTAAAATTGCATTTTCTAAAATATGAATTACTACATTGCATTTGTTAGGATAAAAATAAAACACTAGTCCTCTTGGCTATTCACATGAGACTGTGGCTGTTCTTTGTGGGACAGGGACTTGGTGTTTCCCTGCTGTCTGTGGGTAGCAGGGCAGTTAGCACAGTTCCTGTGTGCTGCTTTCCCTATTTTCTGTTTTCTCTTTTCTTGAGAGTAGATCCTTATAAGAGGAGTTTAATCTCAAGTAGGGAGGTGAATACAAATGGATCTTAGCTTGAAATCTCTTGTGACTCTCTTTCCAGTTCTGTTAACCTGTCCCATCCAATTTTTTTATGGTTGAGTCAGTACCTAACTTGATCCTCTCAGCTCTGAGCATCATCTTTGACATGACTGGCATTATGGGTAAGCAGCAGCCTGAGAACAATATCTATTGCTAAGGTAGGAGTAAGTTCTACTCTCAGCTGAGTGGCTGGAAATGAGATCAGCTGGAATTATGGGTAGGAGGAACCTGTGACTTTTAAGGGACACTAGATAGAGTCTAGGGGACCCCGAAAAAAAATGAACTAGATAAGGAGGAGGGGGCATATGCTTTATTTTATTGAATCCAAGATGCCATCGTTTATAAGTTCCATTTTTTAAAAATATGCCATTAAGAAAGAAATGTTGCCTATTTAACACTTTCCATGTTTAACTTACACAAAGAAGGCAGGAAATTTATGAGTTTGTATAGTCTAGGAATCAACAAAAGAATGTTTTAGTAACTGGCCTCAGAAGATATCTTGAAAAGGTATCATATGAGACCAAGAGAACTAAGTATTAGTACTTATAGAGTCAGGCAGGTGCCTAAGCCTGCATGTCCAGCTGTGAGAACCTATCTCTAATTTCACTGTGGGTCATTGATTCAAAAGCACACTCTTTACATGTTAACATATTTGAAATGGGAGTACATCTAAGAATTGATGGCATGATAGAGTTTAGTTGGCAGTTTTCTTCGCTAGTGGTATATGTTATAATTGGTGGTATCTTAGATCAATTAAATAGGTATGACAAAAAAACGGGTTAGCATTATAGACAGTTTTACAGGACTTTTTATTTATAGGTACTTAAATTTTGAAGACTTGATTATTCCTCTAACAGAATGATTGACAAGAGATAACTTACTCATTCCTTGTCACTGAATAATCTGCATTTTGGACATTGAAGTTCATTTCAGCTGAATAAACTTTGATAAGCTAAGTAAGTTTGATAGTTGTTTAAATATTAGGAAAAGAGATATTTTCGACATCTTTCTTAAATCCTGAAAGCTTTGTTAAATTTGGTTATTTGAGGGACATCTTTGGGTTATATGTTCTGGTTTGTCATGTTACTGTAATCATAAAGTGTATTTTTGAAATGATGGATGTCTTAAAGTTTCTAGTAAATCAACTAGTATGTTGTATTTTCTTCTCTATTTAGGTACAAATTAAAATTCCTAAGTGAAAGTTGTACTTTGATGGACCTGTCTGCTTCCTGAGATAACAGTGAAATAGGCCAAATTATTAGCATGTTGAGGTTTTTAAAATGTTTAATGTCTTAGGTTTGTTACTTTGCTTCACATATTACCTATTATCTATCTAATAAAAGTAATTCATTTGGGCACTAGATGTCCAAGAAAAGTCTAAAAAGTCTGGATTTTTCCCTGTGATTTTATAGAGTAGTTATGTTACAGAGAGATCTTCTTTAAGCCAAAGCAGCATTGCAGCTTACAGAGCAATTTTTGTTTAATGGTCTGTGTTAGAACCTTATTGCATGATGGCTTCCAACTGTCACTGATACCATTCTGAGAAGGGTTTACTGTTACATACTTTGTAGAGTGAGTTCTCCATTTCTAATTAAGGCACACATCTGGAGGTTCTCAAGAAAAATTAGTGCAGTTAGCCTTGGGAGTATTATGTGTGACTTCCTTGCTTCAGATCATCTTTTGTATAACAGGCACAGGACATTACATTTGTTTGACTTCATTTGCCTTTCTCTCCCACAGAGTATCTCCTGTATTCATGTTGCACTTTGTGGAAGGCTTGCCACGTAATGACTTGCAGCACTATTCATTTCATTTTGAAGGCTGTCTTTATCAAATAACTTCTGTAATTCAGTACCAAGCAAATAATCATTTTATAACGTGGGTTTTAGATCCTGATGGTAAGTGTTTATTTAAACCTTTTTCTTGGGGCACCTGGGTGGCTCGGTGGTTTAGTGTCTGCTTTTGGCTCAGGTCATGATCCTGGGGTCCTGGGATCAAGTCCCACATCAGGTTCCCCGCAGGGAGCGTGCTTCTCCCTCTGCCTATGTCTCTGCCCCTCTCTCTCTCTGTGTCTCATGAATAAATAAAAGCCTAAAAAAAAAAAAAAACAAAACACCTCCTTTCTTGTATAATACATGAAATCTAAACTCCAGATTTTTTTTTAAGGCAAACTTTGCCTTGACACTTTTCCCGTCTCACTTCTTGCCCTTGCCTTTTCTTCTGCCCACCCCCCGTCTCCTCTGTCACTGGTTTAGAAACACTCCTATCTTTGCTTTGTAGATGTATGGGTATAAACATGCATATGCATATTTCTTTTCTAGACAGAGGAGAAGATCACAGACTAGTGTTGGTTTACAGTTTACTTTTTTCCACTTAGTATGTTTGCTTTTACTCCATGAGTAATATATGTTCAGTATAGAAAAGTGAATGGTGGCAATTTTGATTTGTTTAGATATGTAACCATGTACTTCTTTTAGAAAGAAAGTACATCATACTGAAGGTTTTTAATTGAGAAAGAACAAAAACAAATTTTGCTTAGTTTGCAGTTGTTAGTAATATAAGTAAAAATCAACATCTATTGGGTGCCTGGCTGGCTCACTACGTAGAACATGTGACTTTTGATCTCAGTGCCACATTGGGCATGGAGCCTACTTAAAAAGAAAAAAAAATTTTTTAAAGTGAAGTAAACATCTATATCTAAGACTATTAGACATTACAAACTATGTAGTCTTCTCTCACTAAAATAGAATATCTGAAATTCATAATTTGCTATAGTCACGATAAAGTCTTTATTTAAATAAATTTTTCAATAGAAAGTTAAAAGTACAGCTCGTAAGTACAGCTAAGTTTTTCTTTCCACTTATCTAATATGGTTTAATATTGAGTTTATTTTTCTCAAAGTGTTCATTTTGTCTTAAACAAGATCACTAGCCCCATAAAGTGTTATATCAGGCTGTTGGTAAGGGGTCTCTGATATTTTTTTTCTCTTTTCTATTGTTTAGACACTTTTCATATTTTGTGTTTTCCTCTTAGGGATGTTTTGGGTGAATGACACAATAATGGGTTATAAAGGCACTTAGCAAAGTAAAACTCACTTTAGAAATACTGTCACCTAAAGTTTTCCCCTACTTCAGAATTAGGGGGGAAATAATTCTCAATAATGTAAATAAAACTAAAAAAAACAACTTATTTTAGTTTTTTGCTGCATTCTAGGGAATCTGAGATCCTCTTCAGGTAGGTTAGATGGTTATATGGTTTCCATCCGTGAGAACATGTAAAAATCATGATTACGTTTTAAAAATGTCCTGACTCTCCTATGTGTCATTGGATCAATCTCTGGGGATTAAGCTTGAATATGAATCAAGTAATTCTAATGTGCATGTGTGGTAGAAAACCACTGATGGAAGCAAACAAAAGTCTCAAAGCTTTAATGGGTATAGAATTAAAAATAGTAGGTTCATGTGATATATCCGTAAAATTTAGTGAATGGTTTTCTTGGAGGGATTTTTGTGTGTAAAGGAGGGTCCCCTCTTCTCTTGTCATCCATCACTTCATTTTCACTTGACAAATGAGAAAATAGAAGCTCAGAAATAATATAAGCAAACACCTAAAAACCTCTAGTTTTTTTCCTAACCAAAAAAAGGAAAAGAAGAATTGAACTAAATTAACAATTGAAGCAAATATTGGTACTTGAGGTTACAGGCTTCATTTATCTTGAAAATTCGTGTAAAAGGAAAAACTTAATCAGTTTTCTGATATTGTTGGGTAAATTGGGTGATAATACTGTGATTTTTTTTTTAAAGACCTTATTTATTCATGAGAAAGACAGAGAGAAAGGCAGAGACACAGGCAGAGGGAGAAGCAGGCTCCATGCAGGGAGCCAGATGTGGGACTCGATCCCTCCCTGAGCCAAAGGCAGACACTCAACTGTTGAGCCACCCAGGTGTCCCAGTCTGTAACTTTTATTAGCCAAATAAGACTTTAGCCTTTGGCAGAGAAAAATGGTGACGTAAGGATAAGACCATGTTCTCTAATGTTCTCCTTTGCTGGATATTCAGGGATATAGCTGAAAAGTGAACCTAAGCCAGAAGAAAGTGAACCTAAGCTGGTGAGTTTTGAATGTCTAACCTTATTTACTTCCTCATCCCCTAGGAAGTTGGCTTGAATGTGATGACCTAAAAGGCCTACGTTCTGAAAGACGTGAGAAATTTGAAGTTCTTGGTTCAGAGATACATATTGTTATTTGGGAAAGAAAAACATCCCAAATGACAGATAAAGCATCTGCCTGCCTTCCACTTAAAAAGAGTAATGATGAGCCTGCTTTCAGTGATGAGAAACCAGCCTCTCCAACATCGTGTTCTGTGGGTGATACTGCCACTGCTGGGCCGTCCTCAAGAACTCTCCCCACTGATGTGGCAATTGCTCCTAGCAGTCTCTCGCAGGGTGAAGCTGTAGCTTGTGGACATCATTTATTTTCAGGTCCAGAAGATTTGGTTGACAGTGATATTTTGTCTTTGACACTTGAAGAAATACAGATTAACTCTGAACATTTCCTAAATGAACATGTTGCAGAAAATGCAGGAGTCTGCAAAACAAATACTTCACAATCACAAGAGTCACGAGTGGCTTCTTTATTATCAGCTCCATGTGTTGAAAAGCTTACTCAAGACCAAGTCATGGATTTAAGCTTTCCATCTCAAATTGTAGATGCAAACATGCAGTTGGCACAGATGAATACAAAAGACGTAATTACTAAACCTGTGAATAGTACTCATGCTACTGATCCTCCTATACATGGAATAAAGCCAATAGAAGTTGAGGGTACGGTTGCCCTAGAGGACACTCCATTAAAACAATTTCTTTCACCCAAAACTGAGAAATTAAAACCAGAACAACCTGTTACAACTCAGGTATCTAATTTGATGAAAAATGAAACTGCAACATTTTCTCAAAGCATGATAATGAAGCCAGTACAGAATCCAACTCTGAAAGAAACTCAGAAGAAACCATTTGTAGGAAGTTGGGTTAAAGGCTTATTAAGCAAGGGTGCTTCTTTTATGCCACCTTGTGTTTCAGCTCATAATAGAAACACTGTAACTGATTTGCAGCCTTCAGTTAAGGGGGCAAGTAATTTTGGTGGTTTTAAAACAAAAGGCGTAAACCAAAAGGCTAACCGGGCTTCTAGGAAAGTTAATAGGTGTGCAAGTAAACCTCCTACAGTTAGTAATTCTCTATCAAGCCGTCCATCATCTGGTAGCATGACTTCTCATGTATGTGCTGCTAATGTTATTGCTGATTCAGATGTTTTGAAGAAATGTGAAAATGCCTCATACGGAGCTCACCGCAGTCACGATTCTTATATAAAAGAAAATGGTATTTCTTCAGCAAACCATGAAGACTCTGTTGAGGGTCAGATTCATAAACTTCGTCTAAAACTTCTTAAAAAACTTAAGGCAAAAAAGAAGAAATTAGCTGCTCTTATGTCTTCCCCCAAAAAAGGAACACTTCCAAGTGAAAAATTAGAACATGTGTCCCATTGTGGGTCTCGAAACAATTGTGAATCAATAGAAGACTTGTTAAAAGAACTACAGTATCAAATTGATACTGCTGACAATAAATCCGGGTGCACCAGATTTCCATACAGTAGTCAAAGTCATGAAGAAATTTTAGCAGAATTATTGTCTCCTGCAACTGTTGTCTCAACAGAGCACTCAGAAAATGGGGAGGCAGACTTTAGATACTTAGAAATGGGAGATGACAACGTCCCAGCACCAGTGTCTACTGAATTAAACAATATTCCCCAAAACACACATCTGAAACAGGACCATAATTACTGTAGCCCCACCAAGAAAAATCAGTGTGAAGTTCAGCCAGACTCACTGACAACTAATGTCTGCATTAGGGCATTGAACTTGGAAAGTTCCATGAAGACTGATATTTTTGATGAGTTTTTTTCCACTTCAGCATTAAATTCTTTAGCAAATGACACAGACTTACCTCATTTTGATGAATATCTGTTTGAGAGTTGTTGAGTGCATGTTACCTCTTTTTAGTTTAATATTTATTACTGCTCTTGGGAAAACTTACTATGTTATTAAGTAGTGTTTACACACTGGCCTTGTCATGAACAAAATATAAGCTACTGAAGATTTTACCTTTGGTTCTACTCACAAAGCATGTCATCTATTTTATAAATTAAAATGATCGAGAATTTGTTTTCCTTGTTTGCCTCATTTTTGTCTTGTGGTAGAATGAGGATTTCAGAATGTTACAAATGAAAAGTAGTATCTAGTTTCTGACAATCTGGTACATAAAATTTCTACATTTTAATTTTGGTTACACTGGGGATCCCTGGGTGGTGCAGCGGTTTGGCGCCTACCTTTGGCCCAGGGCGCGATCCTGGAGACCCGGGATCGAATCCCACATCAGGCTCCCGGTGCATGGAGCCTGCTTCTCCCTCTGCCTGTGTCTCTGCCTCTCTCTCTCTCTCTGTGACTATCATAAATAAATAAAAATTAAAAAAAAAAATTTTGGTTACACTGGTTCAGGAAAAACACTAGTTTGTACAAACTTAAGTCCTTGTATATGGCATACAGAATGTGTGACTGGTAATGATTCTGTGATCATATAAGACCCTAAACCTGTTTTCTTATACCAGTTGAGTACTTTGGAATGTAAACTTACCCCCCCATACAACTTTCCTTCTCTACCTATAAAAGATGGCAGGAAACCTTGTTACTAGAATTTTTAAGTAATGTTACATGGTCAGTAAATGATCTCTAACAGGAAAATAACCTATTTTCCTGATTTTCTTTGATATGCAAAGAGTTGACATTATCATAAATATGTTTCTCGCAGCACATGTATTTCTGCAAGCAACAGTTCAGGGAGGTAATCAGATGATTATGAGACTTGCTATATAAGTTGGGTTCTGTTTTATATGAAACACTAATTCATTTAAACCTCAACATTTCTCTGAGTGAGATACTTTTATCGCATTTAACATAAACAGAACAAAGCTTAGTAGATTGTAGAGCTGGGATTGAGGAGTGTGATTACTATAACGGTTAGAAGTACGTGTTCCACTGGTCAGTTTTCATTTAAAGTTCGGGTACTTCACACCCTGCTATAGTGATTTGAGTTAGTAGGAGTTGTTACTAAAGTTTTAAGGGTAGCAGTCTTGGAATAGACTACTCTGTTAGGGACTCCGCACTTCATGATTGATTTGTCCAATTTATTCTCAGTTCTCCCTTCCATTCCCTGTTTTCTGATTACAAAAGTACTGCATGTTTATTGTCAGGAGAAACTGGGCAAATAGAAGTATGGAGATTTTGGATCATCCATCTTAATGGTAGCTACTTTAGCTACTTTACCACTACTTTAAGTGGTAACTACTTACAAGCATTTTCATATTTTTATGCTTATAGACTTTAAAGAAATTATATCGTACCTATTTGTAAGATCTTTTTAATGTTTAATGAGCACTTTTCCATCTTATGGTTTTGACAGCTTTTGGATAGCTATGAATGTTGTATGAATTATTATGTTGTATGAATTATGTTGTATGAATTATTGTTTCACCAGTCCTTAGATTTTGAGGTGATTTGTACCATTTTGCTATTAATTGTGCCACAGCAGTTACTCTTGTTAACTTTTTGTGCAGACCCAGGTCTTATTTTTTAGGAGTGGAATCCCTGGGTCAATGGATATGCATTTTAAAGTATTAGTGATTGCATGACTGACTTTCCTGAACCTTGACCACCAAGTAGTAGCATTGAGGGTGAAAAAAATCTTAGCTGCTTTTATTTACATTTCCGTGATTACTGGTGAAGTAACTTTTTCTATAGCTTTATTGGCCAGTTGAGTTTCTCTGAAGAATTGCTTGTTCATCCTTGTTATTAATTATTTCTAGATTTCTGCTAAATGCCAAGCAGTATTGTAAACTTCAGAGATCAAGCAGTCAAAAAAATATGTATTCCTGCCTAGTAGAGGAACTTGCCTTCTTTCTAAACAAGGAAATAAATATATAATGTTAAGTGGTCATAGGAGATACAGTTGATTCTTACTTGTGGTGGTTCTGTTCTATAAAGTTTCCATGAGCATTCCATGAACATGAAAGATGAACCCATTATTCCTAGGGGGAAATAAAAGGTTCCTGTGAGCTTCTGGTCACAACATTATTGTCAGGTGATCAACACATATCTTTGTATTTTGTGTGCTTCTGTTTAAAGACCTTGTGTAGTATACGTTAATTGGTTTATTCCCATTGAATACAAAACCAATACAGGCACTATAAGTCATGCCTGAATGAAGCTTATCTAACACATGAATTTCTTCTGTAAGGCATGCCACACCTATCTTGTGTTTAGGAATACCAGACAGCACTTTACAGTTGGGGGCCATTTAAACAGTGAAATCACCAACAAAAGGCAAATAAAAGGCAAATAAAAGGCAAAAGATGTGCTAGATCTACATTAAAATAACATGTATTTGCAGTATGAGAGTGGAGTCAAAAAGGTAGGGTGTTAAGATTTTAGACCTCAACTGGGGTCACACATGTTGGCGACTGTGGGTATCCATAATGACCACAAAAGCATTGTGTGTTGGTTTTTTGTTTTGTTTTTTGTAAAGATTGTTAGAGAGCAGGGGTGGTGAGGGGCAGAGTGAGTCTCAAGCAGACTCCATGCTTTGCATAAAGCCCAGCATAGGGCCTCCTCTCACAACCCTGAGGTCAGGACCTCGGCCAAAACCCAGAGTCAGAAGTCCAACCTACTGTGCCACCCAGGTGCCCCTGTGTTGATTTTTAAGGTTCTAAATCTTAGCAAGTAGGCAAAATCAAATACAGAATCTGAGTAATGAGGTTTGACTAGATAACACCAGTACTAAATACTATGGAGGAAAATGGCGAATGAGAGCATGAGAGAGTCCTTAGACTGAGTGCACTTGGAAAGTTTCTTGGAGATGGGTGTCATTTGAGCAGGGACTTTAACGAAGTTGGGGAGTTGGACATGTGACTGTAGGGGGAGGGAATTCCAGGAATAACAAAAGTCCTGAGGAGTGAGGGTCCTTAGCATGATTGAGGAGAGGGAAAAGCCATTATGGTTGAGCAGAGTAAGAAAGGGAAAAAATGAGATTAAGGCTGATGACAGAAGCCAGCTTTTGTATGGTTTTGTGGGCCATAGTGAAGACCTTGTCTATGCATGAGAATAATGGAAGCCATTGAGAGGTTTCAATAAGGGCATAACGAGATCTAGTATCAGTTCTGAAAGGATCACTGAAGTGTGGACAATGACTACAACCAGTAGGAATTGAAGCAGTAGTCTGTTAACAGCCTCCCCAGAGTTTAGGGTGATAGCTGTGGAGGTGTTTAAAAGCAGCTGGATTACTGTTGCATTTCAAAAGTAGAACCAACAGGATGTGTTGATGGGTTGGATATGGGGCAGAAAGAGGAACCTTAGATTTTGTTGCTTGAGCAGGTGGGTCATGCCGTTTACTGAGACAGGACAGACTGGGCAGGAAAAAAAGGAAAGCATTCAATCTTGGATATGTAAGTTTACTATTAGACTTGCACATGGAGACATTTTAATAGGAAGATGGATCTGCAACTCTGACTCAGGAGAAGTGGACACTAGAGATTCTCAGGAACTGTGAATGCATGAGTCGTATTTAATGTCACAATAAAGGATGGGGTCACTTAAGGACTTAAAATAGCTCTGGGGAACAAGAGGGGCCATGGGAGGAAGACCAGATAAGTGTGGTGTCCAATTAAACATTGGCTTTGGTAGTTGGGAAGTCCTTGGTAACTTGGCGAGGACAGTTCAGTGAAGCTGGGACAAGAAATGTGAGTGGTCCCAAGAGAGAAGGGGTGGTAAGAAAGTGCAGGTAGAGACCTACCATTTTGAAACATTCACCTGGTGCTTGGTGAGAGAATGTGGGATCTAGGTTTTTGTTAATGTTTCTAAGGTGGGGGATGTCATAATATGTGTGTGTGTGGACCCAAAGCGTCCATAGATGTTGTAGATGAGAGGAGGGACAGTTGCAGGAGTAAATTTCCCCAGGGCTGAGCTCCAGGATGTCAGAGGAGGTGTGATCTCCTAGGAACTAGAAGAGTTTATCCATTTTAATACTACGGAAGACAAAGTATATGGATACAGATATTAGGAGATGTGGTGATTAGAGATGAGAAAGGTCACATTTTTATTTTCTCAGGGACATAGTAAAATTACCAGCTGAGAGTATGAGGGGAGAAGTTGAAAATTGAGGAGAAGAGGTTAGAATTTTTAGTCTTGAGGGCTAATTGAACAGGGACATAGCAGTAGGCTTGCTAGACAGTGTTGAGAACCCACCAGAGGTTTATGACCATAAATTTAACTGAGATGGGCCAAGATGGTTTATTTTTTTCTCCAATTAGAGTAGGTGGGAAGTTGGATTCATCCAAGGTTAGAGGTATTGCCAGGCAAATGGGACAGAGGAGAAAAGGAATTAAGGTTTTACGAAAGGAAAATAATTATAGTGATGGGTAAGGAAGGATGTAGGACATAGGACAGATGATCATTTAAAAAGTGGTGGCGGATCCCTGGATTGGAGGTGGATTCAAAGAATGCCAGGGTGAGATTAGTGGAGCAAGTAAGCTGGTGAGAAAGTAGTGTGCTTGAAACTGAGTTTTGGGGAACAGTGCAGTTATTGGTGATGCAAGTCCTGAAATAAACAAGGGAAGTGGATGGCCAAGGTTGGGTGAGAAGTCCATGAAAAGTGAGTAGATAAAAGAATCAAGAGGCCAGGGTGGTTTATAGATAGTCTTTATGGAAGGCAAATTCATTTAAATGACAGCAGGAGTCCTGGTAGAAAGAAATATGCAGTAAGCCAGGAGCTAAAATCCTCAAGAAAAGACAGAATGTCATGAAAATGGGCAATGATAGCAAAAGGAGCAGTGTGGGTGGTTTAGTCAAATGGTTTGTGCTTCAAAGGCACTGAAGGGTTATAATGAAGATAGGGGAACAGTGGTTGAAAAAGCCATGAGGAGCCAGGAACACAGGACAGCCACCACTTGACAGGGCTGTTGGGGGAGCTGTTTCTTCAGCAGATGTTCAGAGTTCATTAGCATAGGGCAGAGAAGAAAAGCATTTAGGAAGTTGAGGACACAGGAAGGCCTATCAGTGACAGACCATGCATCCCAGAGGACACTGGGGGTGGGTAAAGTGCTGGATAGGAGTGGAAGGTTGGGAGAGATGAGATCTAAAGCTTTAATGTCCCGGGAGGCTTAGAGTTCACAGGGTGACAGATAAACAGAGTGTAGGTTATGATAAGATCTCTCTGGGAGGGGAGATTGGGAGGACCATGAGTTCTAATTGCAGCATCCCTCTTGAGAGGGGGGTTTTTTGAAGAGGGAGACTGGGAGAAAGGTATGCGAAGGAGTATGAAGAGCTCTGTGGGCCTCCCTTCCAACCTTTGGTGGTTGAATTGGAGTCTTAATAATTCATATCTGTTCTTTAAAGGGTTTAAACTTTTCTCTGCTGTGTGGCAATTTTGGTTTCTAGTTGACCATTTTTAATGGTTTAACAAATTTTACATTATTTTATAATCCTTTGCTTTTGGTGTCATGTTTTAGGAAGGTCATTTCCACCCCCAAAATATATAAATATATACATCTATCTTCCTTTTTTAAGATTTATTTATTTATTTATTCATGATAGATAGAGAAAGAGAGAGGCAGAGACACAGGAGGAGGGAGAAGCAGGCTCCATGCAGGGAGCCCGACACGGGACTCGATCCCGGGACTCCAGGATCACGCCCGGGGCCAAAGGCAGACACCAAACTGCTGAGCCACCCAGGGATTCCCCCTATACATATAATCTTCTGATGAAACTAGGTTTCTTTTCTTTTTTTGGTCATGAATCTTTCATTCTTTTCGAATGTATTGTGGTGTGTTACACTGAGGTTTCTTTTTCTCCCCTGACAGTAAATTTGTTTGAACACCATTTACTGAATCAACCTTACTGTTCTTTAACCATACAAAATAAACCATTCACCTTTCCTATTAAATTTAACAAATGTTTAATTCCTGTAGTAAGTTGAGGTTATGTAGGAAAAAAAAATTGGTGCTTAGTTACAGAATGCCAATTAAAGAGTATAAATCCCAGATTTCCAGAAGAAAATAGACTGGGAGGAAAGTCTCCTAAATTTTAGCTGTTTTTCCTTTGAGTTAACATTATCGCAATAACAATCCACAAATCAGAAACACTGTATGAAAAGTAGAAGATATGATTTAAAGGAGTTTGGTTCTATTTTTGTTTGCTTCCAGTTGTACTGGGATATATAACTGACATACATCACTGCATACAGACAGCATAATGGTTTGACTTATATGGTGAAATGATTACTGCAACAAATTCAGTTTCAGTTAGCAATAATCACGCCTTGGATGAACCTCATTGGCTACGATACTGCCACTCTGCAAAGCTGCAACAAGTTCAGTTAACTTAGAGTTTTGCTGAGCACCACAAATGCAAGCAACACAAAATGAACTGACTTCTCTAAAAATAGAGGCTGGGGGCCAGAAAACATAAATCAGTATGTGTTATGGCAGAAGAGGAAGAGGAGGAAGGATGGGATCCATCTGGTGGATTAGAGAAAGCATCCCAAAGAAGTCACGTTAAACTAGTGACTTCATTCTGAGCAGTTTGCAGAGGCAATTCCTCCTGTGGGTACCTGTAAAGAACCACTCATAGTATAGTTGATTGGCTTTGAAACAGGCCTCCTCACCGAGCTTATTCTGTGACTATCTTCCTGACTCTCCTGCTTTTGAGCACCAGGAGCTCTGTACCCCTTTTCCCCCAACCAGTGTTCCCTCAGGAAGCTACAGAAGAGGCAAGGGGGGCTGAATGGCACATGAGGATGCTTCTATTTAGAGCAGATCCATGAAAAGGGGCTTATCAATGTCTGCAACATAGCACAAGTGCTAAAGTGACAATACATCTAGTACTGGAGAAGTTTAAAATACAGTAATCAGGAGTTTACAACCACAGAAGCAAGAGGTCATCAAGAGAAAAGGAGCTCCTATGAAATACTTCAGATCTCAAAATGAAAATTCATTTTCTATTTGGTTATTGCAGGTACGTAATAGCTTGGTAAAGCACCCTTCTTGCCAGTCTTGTCTTTATGATAGCCTTTCTCTTGGGCTTGGGGACAGAGATGATCTAAATATGCTGAGGAGGTTCAAGTGTCTCTACAATACACTAGATATTTCATGCTCTCCCAGGCCTAAGGCAATGTAAACCAGGTCAATTCAGCAGGGTGTCAAAACATTTGCAGTTGTAAACTGATGTCCCTGACTATGCAAAGAATCTCCGTGCTTGGTAATTAGTGGAGAAATTCTATATTTCAAACTTCAGTTCTTTGTTGAGTCCTATCCAGTGTAGATTTTCACCTATGTAGTATTTATTAGGAGTGAATTCCAATGATCAGACTACCCTATAATCTTGTACACGTGAATATGTTGCTCTGTTAAATAAACTACCATTATGCTCACACATCCATATGGTTATCTAGAAGAGTCTACTTCTCAGTTTATTACTAAGGTAGTTGAAGATCTCCTTAAAGTGTGTATTTGATTTACTTTGTCACTTTATCTTTGGGAATAACTAGTTTGAGTCCTCTATGACAGACAATAATTTCTGTTTTTACTAAAAAAAAAAAAAAAAAAAAAAAAGTGAAAAGTGGCTCAATTCCTAGAACGGGGTAATGAAATATGGCAGTTTTCTGGTTGTCATTAAGTAAGTTGCAAGGAAAGAAATACAAATTAGAAACTGTTGCCGCTGTAAATCCCTACAGAAGTGACCCTGAATGGATCAATATAGTAAAGCCCTTTGCATCCTGTCATTCCAGATTATAACAATGAGATATTAAGTGTTAAAATTCCAAAGCAGCTTTTGTTGTCTCAAGTCGTTTATTATTAATTTTACATATCTATCTACTTAACTGTTCAGAAAAAGAAAAAATTTGGTTTTTTTGTGGCTTGTCAATAGTATTAGACTATTCTAGTTCTTTGTATTACCTTAAAATCTTCAGGTTAGTAATTTTCCATACCAAACACTCTGGATTTGACATACTTTGCCAGTAACTGGTAAAGTACTGGTAAAGTACCTTGACCAGTAACTAGAATACAAATCGAATAAATACAATACAAAGCCGGGCCTTCAAAATCGAGCGGCTAGAAATCTCTTTCAGATGCTGTGACACTCTTGGACACTGTAAATAAACTTTCTTCTGCGAATATTCTGGGGGAGAGGATCCTTAGTTTCCCATTCAGATTTCCACAGGGCTCTGTGGACCCCTAAAGTAGTCTCTTAGGAAGTTTACCTTAAGTAAATGAACTTTAACTTAAAATGAAATGAAACTTAAAAAAAAAAATGAAGGTTGAGTCTAGGACTATATTTTAGATGAACTCCAAGGTGAAGAATCAGCCACAAGTAAGGTAAGCTAAAAGTATGGGCAATTGATAATTTCTCTAATTTCAAGACTTCTTTAAGACCCCTCCAAATTCGCAGTATCAAGCAACACCACTATCCCCATTTCCTGGGGGTACCCAGGCTCTAAATGTAGGCATCACCCTTCCTACTTCCTTCCTGTTTCAGTCCCTAAAACTTACCCAATCTTCCATGGAATTATGTCCTTCTTTTCTAGGAGGATGATATTTCCTTTGAAATATAACTGCCTCTTATCTGTTCTCTGATCTCTTATTTCTCCTATTCTGTTGCCAGACCAACCATCTAAAATAAATTTCTTTATGTCCTAAAACAGAAACCTTGAACGATTACTCCCTTGCTATATAGGGTAAAGTCTATCCTCATCCCTTGGTCTTCAGGGCCCTTCCACAAGCTAAGAACATTTTCAGTGCACTCTATTTAAGTACATTTGTTCTATATTCTGGTTATGCTCATCTACCCACCCCCATTTTGCCTCCAAATTTTGCCAGCTTTAAATAGCCCTCCCCTGCCTTCTGGCCTATCCAGATCTTTCCAGGTTCTTTCAGATCCTCCGTGAAGAGACAATCCAGCCTATGTTGACTTCTTCCTTTACTACCTGGAAACATTGTGTGGCCCTTGTACTGACACTTCATCATATGCATCTTTATCTGACTGTCCATCTGTTAATCACAGACTCCGAGAAGACAGAGAATGTTTCTGTCCTGAGCATGTGCTATGTTACAGGCCTGTGCTATATGAGCAAACAATGTAATTAAGACGTAGTCACTACACTCCAGGGGTTTGTAAGCTAGTAAGTGTAGGTGACAAGTAACTCCCTGGTTTCAGGGTCTTGTAATGGATACATAGAGAAGGGGCACCTACATCAGAGGCAGCGTCAGGGGAGGCTTCCCTGAGAAGCTAACTCCTCAGGAGATGTTACCAGGTAAGTACAGAGGAGGTGGGCAAAGGTAAAGACATCTGGGGGTACAAGGCAGCATGGGCCATTAAAGCTCCTGGTAAATGTATATAACTTACTAGAAGGTTTCAAGCAGGAACATGGTAGGGGAAAGGCCTTGTGTGCTAAGCTTAAGAAAAATTGAACTGCATCTTAAGGAAATAGTTTGGAACCTAAAGTGGTCATTAATAACAGAAAATGGTCTCTTCCCTCAAGGAGCTTACAACCTAGTATAAATACGCTCAGCTTAAAGTGGAGGGTTGTGCTTCCTAAGTCCCCATAATTTAAGTACTAGAGATATTATGCCTTCTTCATCTTGAAATGTTAGACTAGATTTGAGCAGTTTATAAATGATCTTGTGACCTAATTTTCTCTCATTTTCATGTTTCCACTGTAAGCTATCCTTAAGTAGGAGTGGAAAGTTTAGAATTTTCAGCATCGGAGAGGCCCCTACCTAAGATATTTTCCTGGGCTACCCTTTACTCTGTCTAAAATTCTACAACTGCAACACTGTGTCTCTCTCTCCTTTTTTTTTTTTTTTTTTTAGGGCTCCTAACTAGGCAACAGAGGACATTTTATTATCAACAATTATTTGATGAATATTTACCAGCCAGCATTTGCCAAGGCATTCCCTAAAGGACAGCAGAGTGAGGCAGTTTCACTATTCCCTCCTCCAGGTCTCTAAATTCTACCCATGAAAAGTACATCCCAGAGACAAAGCACGCACCCCCTAACCTCAATCTTGGCAGAAAGGAATTCTATCATCACGTTATCGTGTTATATCACGTGATTCTCTATCTTTATAGAAAGTCTCATGTGAACCATCTGCTTGAAAAATATCTGTGTCTTCTGTGAGACTAGAGTTGAAACTACATTCAAAAACCCCTTTAACAGGAACCCATACAAACAATTTCTAACCGAGTTTAATTTCAGGGAAAATTCTGTCAGCGAGGCTAAAGCAAACATGAACACCTTCGTCTGGGTTCAAGTCCATTGTCCAGGAGCCGTAACAGAGCTTCATTCAGCGGACAGCTGCCCAGGCTGATTTTGCCTCCACATGCTTTTAGGTGACTCCCCTTCCATATTCTCATGGAACAGCTCCTCCGCTCCTTTGGGTAGTAGGTAAGGCAACATCGAGGGACACTGGCTTTCTGACGGCGTCAGATTCTCCGGGAAGAAACCAGGGGCACTTAGTCACTCACTTGTCAAGGGGCAGTTTCTTCCCCTTCCATTACAATTAGCGCTGTTGAAGCAGGAGCTTTGGGCAGGCCTGTCTCCCCACGGTGCGCGCACTCCCGGGGCACACGGTGGGGCCGAGGTCCCAGGGCCCCCCCCCCCCCCCCCCCCGGGCCGGCCCGGAAGCGGAGTCGCTCTTCGCCCCACTCCCGCTGAGCAACAACTACCGAGAGGACGCGGTCGCCTCCGTCCCAGAAGGACAGCGGCGTTGCACTCCCATGGAAAATCTCACGGTTGCTGTTCTAAAACGAATCCGTCTCAGGAAAATGAGGCCGCCGTCCCTGGGTGGGCTCGAACCACCAACCTTTCGGTTAACAGCCGAACGCGCTAACCGATTGCGCCACAGAGACCCGGCTGCTCGCCCTGCCGCGCGGTGTATACAGATTTCCGCGGCCGCCCAGGGCGCCGCGCGCCGGCTCTGCGGAGGAGCGCGCGGGGGCGCGCGCGGGGGCGGCGGCGGCAGCCGCGGCGGCGGGAGGGGCCCAGCGCCTTGACGTGGCCCGCGGGGGTCAGGCCGAGTCCGCGGCCGCGCGGGGCGCCGGGGCCGTGTCGCGGGGACGCTGGGGCGCGAGCCGGTCGCCTTCCCGCGCCGGGCCTTGGGGCGCCGAGGGGGCGCACCGTGCGCGCGTGCGCGGGCCGCGTGGGGGCACCGCCGCGCGTCGGACCCCGGCGGGCAGCCCGGCTCCCCGGAGGCGGTCGGGTCAGGCCTGGGAGCACGAGCCGAGGGCCGGGCGGCTTGGGGGTGGGGCTCGGAGCGCGCGTCGGGGCCCAAACGGTGGGGTTGTTTCTCCACGTTCGTGTGGGCCCCCCGCCCTCAACCCCTCACTGCCAGATTTTAATTCCACAGACCTACCGTGTCTCGGAATTTGCCGAACGTGCACTTGTGCCTGGCCCTGAAAGAAAAAGGTGAGATTCTGCCCCCTCCGAAGAAACCAGCTTCCGCCCGCCCTGAGGGAACGTGGCCTCGGTTGGTAACGCGGGGTTTAGGGGGCCTCAGAAGGGGCTTCGTGCCTTTGAGTTCGATCTGGCCCCCGAAGGCGGCCCCCCGCCCCGACTTGTGAATTGAGCCCCTGGAGTCCGGGGTGCGGTGGCCGCAGTACTCCAGCAGGAGGCGGCAGGGGCCGCGGCGGCTGCCACACCCCCCGGGCCACCCCGGGTCACCCCACCGGGGCGACGGGGCCGGGAAAGCACGTCCCGGCCTCACGTGTTCTCCTGGACAGCCCCGTCGCCGCGCTCCTCCTCCTCGCCCTGAGAATGGGACACTCGCTCTAGCTGTCCACGTGGGAGACCCCGGCCTTGTGCTCCGTGTGTCGTCGGATGTGACCCCGGACCCAGCCCTCCTCCTAGTTCTTCCTCTTACCCCCTATTTAAAAGCGCGCAGTTCCCTGTCATTAAGGACCTCTAAATTGCTGTGCAGCCATCTCCACCCTCCATCTGCAGAACCCGGTCGTCTTCCACAAGGAGGCTCTGTACCCACCAAACACTAAGCCCATGGTCCCCTCTTCCCCCAGACCCTTCTGCTTCCTGGCTCTGTGAATTGGACTGTTCCAGGTATCTCATGGGAGTGGAATCAGATGGCGGGCGTTTGGCGTTTGTCCTTTTGTGACTGGCTTATTTCACTCAGCATGATGTCTTTGGAGCTCATCCGTGTTGTAGCACGTGTCAGAATCTCATTCTTTTCTCAAAGATTGTATTTATTTACTGAGACGCAGAGAGTCAGAGACACAAGCAGAGGGAGAAGCAGGCTCCACACAGTGAGCCCGACGTGGGACTCGATCCTCGGTCTCCAGGGTCACGCCCTGGACCGAAGGTGGCGCTAAACCGCTGGGCCACCCGGGCTGCCCAGAATCGCATTCTTTTCTAAGGCTGAATCGTATTCCATTGTACGACTACCCCACATTTTCTTTACCCATTCATGTGTCAGTGGACACTTGGGTGGCTTCCACATTTCAGTTGTAAATAATGCCGCAGTGATCACGGATGTGCAAATATCTCTTTGAGACCTTACCCTCGGTTCTTTTGAGTGTATCCCCAGAAGTATAACTAAGATAATCCTGTTTTAAAGTTTTCTGAGGAGCCACCATACCTTTTTCCACAACAACCGCCCCATTTTACACTCACACTAGCAAGGGTTTCTATTTCTCCACATCCTCACCAACCTTCCTTCCTTTTTTTGTTTTTTAATATTCTCATTGGGTGTGAAGTGGTATCTCCTTGTGGTTTTGATTTGCAGTTCCCGAATGATTGAACATCTTTTCTGAACCCTTCTTTCGAATCTGGGTTCCATGACCAATGTTTTACTTATTTCCTCCGAGCGAGAGCTAGCTCTGCTTCATGGAGGAGGACAGCTGAGTATCATCACCAAAAGGGGCAAATGGGAGCCCGTGGCTGAGCCTGAGCAAGGAGGTGAGGTGAGGGAGGAATCTTCTGAGGAGGACCATCTGGAGATGCTGTTGTCAGGAGATTCACCTGTGCTGGGCAACTTTCCGCGTCCATGACGTTTATCCTGACTCTGTAGGACTATTTATGTATGTGTTCCTTGTGCGTGGCCAATAGTGAGGAAGAAATTGATGACCTTCACCTTGTACATCTTGGAACGTTTTTTTTTCTTTTTTCTTTTTTCTTTTTTTTTCCGGAACTGCATTTGTAAAAATTAAACTAAAATTATGGTCCTTTAGCAGAATTTTCCATTTGCATTTTCAGTTTAAGAACTGTGGGAATTCTTATTTAAGTGTTTAAATAATGATCTCTTCTGTGGGAATTCTTATTTAAGTGTTTAAATAATGATCTCTTCTTTTGTGATTCCTCTTAAAAACAGAGTGAGATCTTTAAGATGTATAAGAAATAGAACTTTCTATAATTCCAGTCAGTTCTTATTTTCATTCCTATTCTGCTGCTGCCAAAACCATAATCTCAGTTAATTCAGGATTCTCTCTGTCTTGTCTGTCTGCTTTCCTGGAGGTGTTTCCAAGGGCTAACACTTCAGAGGGTGGTCATTCATCTGGTCCTTGAGTCACCTGGGCACAGAGATTGCTGACGAGGCAATTTTGCTCCCATTGCAGGTCCCATAGCTCTCCTGTGCATCCGTTAAGGGATGAGGATCTCTGAACGGTGGTGGCACATCTATAAAGGCATTCCTGGCACAGTGCCCTCTACATATGGAACTTGTTCATGTTCCCTACAGATTCACAGTTTCAAATCTAATCTCCAGTGTGATGGTGTTTGGAGGGGAGGCCTTTGGGAGGCATTTGGATGAGCCCTTATGAATAATAAGATTAGTGCCCTTTTAAGAAGAGGCCAGAGAGCTGGCTCAGTCTTTTCCCACCATCTGAAGATATAAGAGGTCAGTGGTCTACAATTCAGAAGAAGGCTCTCACCCAAACCTGATCATATTAGCACCCTGATCTGAGACCTCCAGCCTCTGGAACTGTGAGAAATAAGTCATTACTGTGTATAAGCTACCCAGTCTGTGGTACTTTTGTTATGACAGCCTGAGCCATCTCAGGACCCCAGACTACTCTCTTCTCATCCCCCTCACTCACGCTCCTCTGCTTCTCTTGCCCCCAACTATGCAATGTACAAGTGAGGTACCTGTGCGAAAGGAAAAAAAAAAGAAAGAACCACCAGGTGTGCTGTTGATGCCCCAAGTCCCATTTGAAAGTCCATGGGTGCCATTTCAGTCATACTTGTTTGAAAATACTATCTAATTTTCTCTATCAGGCTAAGCGCCGGGGGGTCCTCTCTTCCTCTGTATTCATGTGGGTATAATGGTTTTCTGAAAGGAAGGCGACATTAATAGGCTAATTATGTCTAAGAAATAGGTACTTATAAAACTGTAAGACAGGCATTCCAGGAATTAGATGGTTCTGTTGACTGCAATTACACTCTCAACTAGAAGCCCCCACTAACATGTAAGCTCTCCAAGGACAGAGATTTTGGTCGACTTTGCTCCCTGCTGAAACCCTAGCACCGACAACAGTGCCTGGCACATAGCAGGCTCTCAGTAACCATGTGCTGAGTTAATGAGAAAATGAAAACCATAAGCCATAAAGTAAACTGGAAAAAAATAAAATGTGACAGAAAAATTAAATTCTTAATATATAAAGAGCACTTTAAAATTAATATGAAAAAACCCTCTATAATTCAGCCAAAAAAAAAAAAAAAAAAAAACACCCAAACATAACACCAGAAAATTGGGACATGAATAGAATATTCCCAAAAGAAGAAATACACGTGTCCAATAATAATCATTGAAGTTTGGCTACATTAGTAATGAGAATCAAGATTAAATTAAATAAAAATATTCTTTTTCCTGAATAGCAAAAAAAGGAAAAAAAGAGGTAACACTAAAACACTATCACAGACATAGAGGCCACACACACAGGACTGGCAGGAGTAAACTTGGAATGTCTTTTTTGGATAGCAGTTTGATAATGTAAACATTAAACAACGTTTATACCCTATCGTTCTAGAAATTCTATGTTAGAATTCCATCCGTAAGAAAGCAGAGATTGTGTGACTGAAGTTTTAAGAATATTGTCACAATATTATATATATAATAGAGATAAATAGGAAATAACCTGGATGTCCCACAACAGGAGAAAATGGTAGATTGTAGTATATTTAGAAAAGAGTATTAGTTATAAAAGACATCAGAAATAATTTTTAAAAGAATATTAAAAACATACAAGCATGATAAAATGTTAAGTAAAAAGTAGGCTAGAGAAACATATAATTGTAAAAACAATATTTTCCAAGAAGCTTTCTACTCGTCTTGCTGGTGGAAGCACCGCATGACTATCACCTCACTTAAGCCCATGGGCACCCTGTGAGATGGATACTATGATTCTCACTTTACAGGTGAGAGAATGTGTGCAGGGAGCAATTTGTTCAGGTTACAGAGCCGAGCCAGTGAGTGGTAGGGCTGGGTTTCAGACCTGGACTCAGGCTCCTTGCGGCCACGCTGCTAACCTTGACCCACACAGCCGCCCACTGCAGGGTGGTGTGCCCGCGTCCGTGTGTGCGTAGTATCCGGCAAGTTCTCCACAACAGTGTTAGTGGTCATCCCTGGGTGGTGAGTTTTCTTTTCTTCTTTACCCCTTTTCACTCTTTTCTTAAGCATTTACAGCAAGCAGTACTTTTAAGGAGCCAGTGGATGAAAGGTGGCAAGTGGTAGTTTCCCTAAATTATAGATAGAGGGTGGTGGGCAAAGTTATTCTCAGCCCCACCTTCTGGGGCTAGGACCCGAGCAGTGTGAGCAGGTGACTCTGACAGTCCAGTCTGCATACTTAGGAGTCTCTGCCAAGCACCGTGTTACTGTTACGTTGGCCTCCCTTCTCCAAGTCTTCATCCTCTTGAGGAAAGGGTGTCTGAGGAACAGGTAAATCACTTCTGTAGGGAAGTTTTACAACGTGTGATTCTTCAGGGATGAATATGCTTTCACTTAAAAAGAACAGGAAGGAGACAGCCCGGGTGACTCAGCGGTTTAGCGCTGCCTTGAGCCCAAGGCCTGATCCTGGAGACCCAGGGTGGAGTCCCACGTGGAGCCTGCTTCTCCCTCTGCCTGTGTCTCTGCCTCTCTCTCTCTCTCTCTCTGTGTCTCTCATGAATAAATAAAATCTTTGTCTCTCATGAATAAGTAAAATCTTTAAAAAAAAAAAAGAACGGGAGGGACTGAGATTTTAGGTGGCTTATATTTCTTCTGAATGTCTAAAAACACCACTTTGCATTAATTTTATTTACTCCTTTATGATGAGTTGTTTTCATTTGGGAAATATAACCCAACCTACAGGAGAATATTAAGAGTTTTTTGTGACATTGATAAATATACTAGGAGATAGTTAATATATTGTGGGCTAAATGGCAGTCTGCAGATACGTTGGGAACTGGGCTAGATGCCTCAGGGACCACCCTTCTGCCCAAGACTCTCTGACACGTCATCCCTGCCCACAGATCACTTTCATCTACTTTGGGAACCAGGAGATCTATAAAAACATCTTGAGGCAGTAAGTGCTAACTGCATGGCCCAGATGGTAAGTGTTTCAGGTGGGAATAATCACTAAGCAGTCAGTAAAGAACCTATGGAGGATGTGAGTCTTGGGCTGTCCTTGGAAGGATCCTTTAGTTGAGGAGGACAAGGAACAGAGGCAGAGGGCAGATCATCAGCCCAGAGGAAGCAGAGGATTTACATAGGATATGATGGGACATAAGCTAATGGGTGACCAAGTACCTGGCTAGACAATTCACATTATGAACGGTACTGTCCACAATTTGGACAATTTTTAGTGACTTAAATGTTCATCAAAGGGACCATGTCTACATTTCTTTTTCTTTTTCTTTTCTTTTTTTTTTTTTTTTAAAAGATTTTATTCATCTATTCATGAGACACAGATTGAGAGGCAGAGACAGGCAGAGGGGGAAGCAGGCTCCCTGCAGGGAGCTTGATGCAGAACTCAATCCCAGGACGCTGGGGTCACGACCCAAGCCAAAGGCAGATGTTCAACCACTGAGCCACCCAGATGTCCCTATGTCTACATTTCTATGGCATATTTATATAATGTGCAGTGAAGATGCACTGAAAATTTTGAAAAGGGAGACTTGATAGCAGCCAAATTTGGGGGAAGCTTCCTCTAGCACAGGAGGATGGGAGAGCGGCTGGAAGAACAGTTAGGTGACCGTTTCAACTAAACCAGATGTGAAGACAAGAGGCCTCATTAGGATGGGGCCATGGGGAATGGAGAGGAGATGAAAGACAAAGGCTTAAGAAGAGAAGCAATAGGATGTCGTTGATAAACATGTGTGTTGGAGCTATTGACTTGGTGCTACCCATGGCAATAACTCTGGCATTGAGAATTTTATTGTGTCATCACATCTAATGATTGCTTACATTATTGGTTTTTGTTTTTGTTTGATGAACATTTAAGTCACTAAGAAAGAAGTTCCACAACTCTCCTTACAGGCCTGCCATCATTGAGGCTTAATAAAATTTTTGACTCCATGGGCTGTTCCTGGAGGAACAGGCTCCATGCTCTGTTCTATTGCTATAGCCCTTACTAACAAGATTGTCTTTCTGATTTCTAATCTAAATATTGCTATATATTAAAACTCCCTTTCTCAAGTGTATCTTTTGTGAAGAAGAATAATTAGTTATTTCTGCCGATTATACACTTCCATATGTGTAAAGCAAGGCATCCTTCAGCTTGGTTTCATTATGATAAATGGCAGCAACCCCGGTAACATTTGTCTTTAAGTCCGATTTTGCAATACAAATTTGCCTATATGAGCAAGGTGCTTGTACAAAATGAAAATTGGATTTGTGTAATGTCCTGGAGACCAATAACCTGGAAAGAATTTTATTTATTCATATATTTATTTATATATTAACTGAGGCATTACTTTGTGCCCCGAGGAAGACAGAACAATAACATAGTAAGAGGGAATTTTGTAAACACAAAATAAGTATAAATGTAAATGAAAGGGTTGATGTATTTGATTAAATTTAAAATGTAGTAAAACTTATATTGAATAAATAAGCAAAAAGTAAATTTAATAAGTGAATCATAGACTGACAGAAGAATTTTCTTTAAGATTTTGTTTTTGTTTATTCATGAGAGACACAGAGCGAGAGAGGCAGAGACCCTGATGCACTCGATCCCAGGACCCCAGGATCACGACCCAAGGCAAAGACAGATGCTCAACCACGGAGCCACCAAGGCATTGAGAGAAGAATTTTCAACACATGTATCCAACAAAGCCTTAGTATCCGATTTCATAAAAAATGCCTACCAATTAGTGGAAGACAAAAACCAGAAAAACAGGCCATCAATGAAGAGAAAATCCATATTGCCAATAAGCTCATGAGAAGGTGCTCAAGTTTTCTAATAATCTGGGAACCAGAATCATAATGAGATGTCATTTCACACCCATTAGATTGGCAAAATTTAAGAAACTTGACAAAGTCAGTTGGTGAGGATGTGGAGCCCTAGAACTTTCATCTATTATGGATAGAATTGGTGCAGCAGTTTCCTGGTGTTAAAGAGACTCATTTCTTCCAGTGCAGTTTCCTTCCCAGAGATAGGTATACAAGGACATATACAGGACTCTTTGATCCAATATTGTTCCTAACATTGAAACATTTTAAATGACTCAGATGCTCATCTTAAAGGAAGGTAGATAAATAAACTCAGTATATTTAGATACTGCAATACTATATAGCAGTTTCAATAATGGATTGGTCCTTTATTTACTGATGTGTATAAATCATAATGTTGTAAAAATGTGTAAAAATATAATGTTGCAGAAAGCATAGGTATGCTTAGTCCATGTGCATGGCAACAGATCAAATAATACAGAGCAGGTTACAGTGGAAAGTCATGGTCTTCTAGTTTCCTCCCCTCTTTGAATCCACAACTCAGGGGAAATGTTTTCTTTCCCTTTCTTTTCCTTCCTTCTTTCCTACAAAACAGTTTCTTTACTAAGTTTTTCTTGTGGCTATCTTCACAACTCTAGATATATGTTGTTACTTCTATTATTTAGCCTCTGCCTATTTAGAAGACGTTGACATTATATTTTTAACTCTTGAATATGAAGATTTTACTGTGCACTGTCCCAGTCTACCACCCTCTTCCCAGTATTAATATTTATATTTGTGGCAGGCAGAATTTTTGAATGTGTAAACACTCTTTTGTGGTTCTCTGAATGTTCCATTTTCATAGCAACCTGTTCTTGTTGCATGGCTACAACAGGTTAGGAGGCCTATGGTTCAGCCTGTAGGATTTTCACTTAATGCTCAGCTCTGGGTGTGGCATCATCTGCAAGAACATCATCTGCAATTGTGCCCGATCCTGCAGTGGAGCCCCTCATTTGCCTGGTAAGCCAAACAGTTTGCACATATAAGGCAGAGAGACTGTGTAGCTGATGTGGGTTTCCAGAGCTGGTGTCTATTTTCAGGCAAAGATTTCTACTGCATAGCATTTGGATTCAGAGCTCTGGTAAGGTGGGCAAGAAGTCAGCTGTCAGGCTGCAGGGGCCTCCAAATAAAGGCCACAATAGGGCTTAAATATTTTGTTCAGTATCTTTAGGTTTTGTTTTGTTTCGCATGGGAGTAAATGCTGATGGCTGACTCTCTGGGCGGTGATGGGTAAGATAGGGTTAAGGGTAGTTCATATAATATGTTCATGTGTTCTCTCTTTTTAGCTCACTTCTTGCTTCCACCCTCTAACCCAGCTGCTGACTCTGAGCCCAGAAACATGTCAGGGTGTTCTATTAGGTAGATCAGTTTCCAGCATCTCTGCAACAACCACAGAAGATTCTAGATTGTGGTTTCTCTTTGAGTTTCATCAGTCAACTTGCTTCATTCTGTCTTGCAGCTTCCAAAAACCTATAGCTGTTTCTCTTTTGTTGGAGTGGCAGAAACTGCTAGCTGAGCACCTGATATTCATATGACCTTCCTTACTAACAAAACCTCTCTATTCTTGGGAGTGGTGGCTGAATAACATACCCCAGCTTTCCTTGCAGAGAGAAGTGGCCAATGAAAAGTAAGTGGAAATCATTAAGAGAGACTGCCCGCCCCCCAAAAAAGGAAAGAAAAGAAAAGAACAACACAATTTTTAAAGGAGATACACTTGTGGTACCTGGCTGGCTTAGTCAGTAGAGCATGAGACTCTTGATCTTGGGGTTGTGAGTTTGAGCCCCATGCTGGGTGTGGAGATCGCTTAAAAATAAAAATCTTGGAAAAAAAAAAAAAAAAAGGAGACAGACTCAGCCAGCAATTCATCCTGTTTATCTTTTCCCCCCTTTCCCCCTTTCTTTTCCTTCCTGTGTGGAATTAGGGTTGTGTTTCCTGGAGCTGCAGCTGCCATCTTGGCACAACATAGGAAAGGCCAAGAACTCGCAGAGACCGCAGGCCTGGCATTTTTGTATATTTTCAAATATTTGCTCTTCCAAAGGAGGATTATATATTCTGCTTGATGCCTTGGGACTGTGGCAGGGATATAGTTCCCTGCCTCATTGTCAGGTTTGGCCACTGGCCTTGCTTTGGCTAGTAAAATGTGAGTGGGAGAAGCCTGAAGCACATTGCATGTTTCCCCCAGCATTTTTACTCTCTCCCCTTTGCCTTTAGAAAGATACAACCAGGATAGAGGCTTCCTTTAGCCTGGATTCTGTTATGAGAAGACATCTAGAGGAGACTGGTAACATATATACTGAGTTAGAAACAAACCTTTATTGGGGTGCCCAGCTGGCTCAGTCAGCAGAGCATGTGACTCTTGATCTTGGGGTTGTGAGTTCAAGCCCTGTACTATATGTAGAGGTTACTTAGAAATAAAGTCTTTAAAAAATATAAATAAACTGCTGTTGTAAGCCACAGAGATTTTAAGTTTTGTTACTACACTGTTATCTAGTTTTAAGTTTTGTTACTACACTGTTATCTATTCATTTATACAATCTGTAATAGGATATTAGGTGTTGGTGTTCCAGAGCAGAGGGAAAAGGGTGAAAATTGCTCACACATTCTGGGAGAAATGCTAGCTCAACCTTCTGTCATTTACCACTATTTAGGAAACCAGTTCCGAAATTCTCAAATTGTGAGTTTGGTTCCTCTTGGGAGCAGACACAGAGCTGGAGTTATGAGTGCAAGGGGTTTATTGGGGACCAATAGCTGTAAAATATGATGGAGGAAACCGGGTTGGACAGAGAGAAACCGCAGACGATGGTGGAAATCTGAGACAGTGTTGGCCAATCCAGCGGGGACCTCTGGACCAGCAACCAACCACTAGAGGTGTACCACATGGGGCAAAATAGGCAGGCCCTAGTGTTCCACAGTGACCCCTCTGCTGGCAAGTCTGTGCATGTCTACCCCTCCAAGTGGGTGATCTTTCTCCAGGTGACCTTCCATCGCTTGGCTTGGTCCCTGTCCCCAGAACCAGGACAGTTCTAGCCTGTCTCCTTAGGTTTCTTGATGGCAGGCATCTTAACTTCACCATCTTAACAACTTTTAAATGTCCAGATCAGTAGAGTTAACTATACTCACATTGTTGTGCAATAGGAGACCTGTGCATCTTCTGTCCACAAATTTCAGGAATCCAGGCTGCTCCGACTATTGCCCTCATCCCATGTTCCTGGCACCAGGGTCTGTGCCTCCCAAACTCAAGAGACACAAATCAGGCTCTTGCAGCACCGGGCACAGGTCCTTCTGCGTGTGAGGAGGCTTCCCACTTTCTTCTAACTGCTTCCTTAAATCTCCTTTCACTTCTCACTTGATTTGGGGAGGAAAGCACCCAGTTCCTGTCTCAGGGAAGGAGAAGAAGGGAAAATGTGTTAGAACTTTAGGCTAACATTGCTCCTCAAAGAAATCTCCATTCCTGGATCCCTAGAAGTAGATGATTGCTGCAGCCTTGCAGGTACCCCAGATTCTCTCTACAAGAAAGAACTTGCGGCCAGAGGGGAGAGGTAGGAGAGAGGAGTGAAATAAATGAAGAGGATTAAGAGATACACACTCCACTTATCAAATCAATAAGTCACAGGGATGAAAAGAATTAGTCAATAATATTGTAATAACGTTGACAGATAGTAACTACATTCATGGTGGTGAGCATTACGTATTGTACGGAATTGTCAATTCACTACATTGAACACCTGAAACTAATATAACATTGTATGTCAACTAAGCTCCAACTAAAAAAGAAAAGAAATGAATGAACTTGCCATCCCACCCAGAAGAGTTCAGTGGGCTTCTGGCCTCCAGCCGTGGCACCTCCAGCATCTGCTACAATATTTGAACCAAGGCCATGTGTTTGTGGGAAGTTCCCAATGGAGGGATCACAGTGGAACCTCCAAAACTGACTCAGATGAAAAGTAGGTGGCATTTGGATGATGTGTGCTGCTGTGACAGCAGGCACTGGACAGCAGAGAGAGTAGCAAACAGTACCAGCCAAGTAAGAAAACAACACAAGGATTTCCTTCCCACCCCCATCCCCCCCATCTCTCTTTCCCTCTGATCCTGGGAGCAAGCTGGGGAGGAAGCAGTGTGGGGGATGTCATCCACACACTCGCTGCTGGCCTTGGCCTGGGGGTCCCCCACGGACAGCCTCTGAGTCTCTGCTCTTGGGTTTCGCTGCACATGCTCCCTGCCAGGGAGGAGAGGATGGCTACCTGGTTCTCACACGAAGTGCTGGTGTTTGGTGATGCCTCCCAGGGAATGACTGGTTTCACCCTGGAGGGCTTGGTGAAGTTTCTGATAGGGGGAACATGAACAAAGTGTCAGGATTTACCTGATACTGGAGAAGCCACCTGGAGGGCAGACGGTTAAAGTCTAGCTCAGGGAGCAATCTCCTTCTACTTTGGAGCAAAGTGAGGATGGGCTCTTGGTAACGGAGTTGAGGACAGAGTGGCAGAAGGAAGTCTGCAGCCAGGGGAGATGCACAGAGAGAAGATGAGAGAGTTTAAGGGGAGACAGAGAGACAGAGAGACACAGAGAGAAAAGCAGCAAGGAAAGGAGAATGGAGAATGGAGAAGTGTTAGGATGCCCCGATGCCAGGTCTGACACTCACTTCCTCGATTAAAAGGCATGGGGCTCTTCATACTTCCTCTGAGATGTCAGCAGGGAGTGTTCAAGAGTCTTGAACCAAATGACAAGCCCCTCTCCAATGCCGTGTAAAGACACTCTTTTCCATAATCACTCCTGCATAGCATTTTTTCATTTTTATTGATTTGTCTTAATTTAATACACGTATAAGAATATCTTCCATTTTTTAAAATTTGCATTTCTTTAATTGCTTTGGAGGCAGTGCACTTTATTCACTGGTGATTTACTCTGCCAATAAACATGTAATTCTATGGTGAGCATGTTTTATTTGGGTAATAAACCAAAATAAAAAATAAACAAGACACATCGACTATGAATGGGACACATTAATAGAGAGTAGGGTTACAGAGGTGAACAAGGTGCAGTCCACGTTTCAGAGCAACTTGCAGTTTGGTTGGGGAGACTGGGCACGTACTTCAAAAGGGATTAAAGTGATGAAGGGCAGAGTCTATTGGATGCTGGGCTTGTGCTACAGAACGTAAATGCTTAAGGAGTTTCATGTAGGGAAGGTCAAGACCATGATAAGTGATAAGAATGGATACATTTATGACATTCATTTAAAGACTCACCCCAGGGATCCCTGGGTGGTGCAGCGGTTTGGCGCCTGCCTTTGGCCCAGGGCGCGATCCTGGAGACTGGGATCGAATTCCACGTCAGGCTCCCAGTGCATGGAGCCTGCTTCTTCCTCTGCCTATGTCTCTGCCTCTCTCTCTCTCTCTCTCTGTGTGACTAAATAAATAAAAATTGAAATAAAATAAAGACTCACCCCTTGCATAGAGGGACGTGCCTTTTGGGGTGGGGATGGAAGTTCTGCCGGCCTTGCAATTCAGGATTCTCAGGGAGACAGAGAGGTGGTGAGGACACAAAGGTGGGATTGTGGGAGTGAATGGACGAATGACCACATGGAGGAGGGTTATGCCGGCTGCATGCCTGGGTCACCTTAGCAGCCTGCTCAGCTTTATAAGCCCTTCCAACAAGTGTGTTCCGTCAGGGTTCTTTCAGGAGCTCCTTCAGCAGAATGAAGGCAGGAGCAAGTTTCCAGCAGAAAGATCCAAAGGGGGATGTATCTTACCTGCATAAGGCTGCTATCCTATCTTTCTGTATGGAGTGTACCTAGAAAGCCCATCTCTCTGACAAGGTGCTAAAAGGGGGGAGTATCCTGTGCAGGATCATTCATTCTCCCATTTATCCACAGCGCTGATAGTGTACCAGTGTCAGACTCTGTCACTTGCTGCCGTCTGGAGGTTGCTTGCTTCTGTCTTGCAACAAGCATGCTTAACTCTCTCTTTCTTGAAGTCTAAACCATGATTATTATTATTTCCTTTTTAGAAGAAGGCAGTTTCCTCAATCTGGCTCTGCTGGCCTTTCAGAGATTCTAAATTCCCTTTTGTGAGTGAGACTGGGCTTGATGGCTCTTTCTTGCAGCCACTGAGAAATCTGAGGGCTCTCCTGCAAGTCCTGAGCACACAGTTTGAAATCCCTACTTCCTGTGTCTCTGTGTGTGTGGTGCGGGGTGGGGTGGGGTCCCCACTGAAAGCTGTGGGCAGAAGGAAAGAAGGAGGGGCACCTGGGTGGCTCAGTGGTTGAGCATCTGCCTTTGGGTCAGGTTGTGATCCTGGGTCCTGGGAATGAGTCCCGCACTGGGCTCCCTGCAGGGAGCCTATTTCTCCCTCTGCCTGTGTCTCTGCCTCTCTCTGTGTGTCTCTCATGAATAAATAAGTAAAATCTTAAAACAGAAACAAAAAAAAAAAAAAAAAGGAAGGAAGGGGAACTGAGAAGAGCCGGCCCCAGAGTAACAGCAGCATGGACTGCTTCCCCCAGTAAAGCCCAGGCAGGGAAAAGAAAAACCACAGTTTTGAGAAAGAATGAATGAAGGGGATGCAGAAAAAGAGCCCAAGCAGGGTGGGGGGAGGAGAGGGAGAAAGAGCTCTTTTGTTACGGAGAGTGACGGGCAGATGGCCTTCCGGAAGTGGGAAGCAGCCCTATCTTACTGCAAGAGAAAGATATGCTCAAGGACAGCAGGAAGGAAACAACACAGCTGTCACGACTGGGCTGGCAAGGCCCAGCCTTCTCATTTTACAGATGAGGAAACTGAGGCCCAGAGAGGGGGAAGTGGTTTGCTCAAGAGCAGATTCTTGAAAGAATCATCTGCTTTCCTCCTTCCCCTCCACTTCTTCAGCTCCCCTGTTGTCCTGAGTCAGAACTGCAGGATGGGCAGGCTGGAATCCCTCCTCAGATGGGCCCCCGGGGGGTGGGTTAGCATGAAGCTGAGGTCCTCGGGTGCGTCTGATTCTTCATTCCAGGTCGAGGAGGGGAAGATCTTTAAGATCGTTTCTCCATGCCCTTCTGGTAATCTCCCTCAGAACCCTGCACCTCTGGACAGAATCCTGAGGAGCCGAGGGCTGGCTGTGTGAGCTGGAATGGAGTCGAGAGTGTGGTCGTGTGCAGAGCTCGGGCTCCTGCAGTCAAACAAGTGGGTGCTGAGACTGTCAGTCAACCCTTTCTCCCTCCTCCATGAAGACATCTCTTTAGAGCATTCTCACAGGAGACTTCAGAGATAAGAAAGCCAGGCCCCTGCCCTTCTGCTCAGTTACTGCCTCCTCCAGGAAGCACTTTTAGGCCTTAGCCCACTCAGCCTGGATTTCAGTTCTATGGGCTTTTGTCTGCTTCCTTCTCTGGACTGGAAGTTGTCGGAAGCCAGGAGGACCCAGTCTTGTTCATATCTGTACCGTGTCTACCAATGTCCTTGCAGTAACGTGCTCCGTGCTTTGGAGTTTTGAACCAGCATTAATGGAGGCACATTACACATCTTCAGTGAGCTCCCCAAGAGGTCTGAAGGGTGGACAGAAGAGGGATTTGGGTACAGGAATGGAAGGTTATTCTACGAATGAGTGTGGAAGAAATGATAAATGTAGCTGGTACAGTGGAGGGTAAGTGCGAAGAAAGAAAGTGGAAGTCAGAAGGGAAGGGCAGAGAGGAAGAACAGAAGCATCACAAGAGGAGGAGGGGAGGGGAAGGAAGGGCAGACCTCGCCCATAGGGCCCTCCTCCCTGCACCCCCCTACCCCCATCCCAGGGTGTGCTTGCCTGCTGCTCACAAACAGACCTTCCTGGTCTTTTGTCTGCCATTCTAAATCTGGGTCATTTAAAAAGACCTTTTCTTTCCACCGATACTCTGACTTTGGACATTTGGGGAAAAAAATGAAAGCCCATGACTCCTTGCATGCCATTCTACTGAGATTAGAATAAATATATCAATTGAAATCATTTTTCCCTTAATAGTTATTTGTGGATTTAAAATTTTCCATGATCTTTGAGGCTCTAAACATCATTTTTGGCTTTTTCAGGATAGTTTTCATCTGATGCAAAATAACTATGAGGCATATGTGCCTGTAGGTGCAGGTAATGGGATTTTTTTTTTTTTTTTTTTTATCATTACAGCTTCTGCCCTGTGCTTCTGCATTTCCATCTTTTAACTCTGCTGCTGTTTGGCAACCATAGCATGGGTCTCAGGATTTTTTTTGTTGTTGATAGGAACAAATCATCGATGGGCTCCTGGCTCTGTGACAGGGTCTTGGGCTAGCTTATTGGGAAAATGTTGCTATAAGTCCTGGGCCAGAGGTGCCTGTGGCATAAACTACCCATTGGCTCTTTCCTCTGCTCGAATCCCATTTAGAAACCTGAATATTTCCTTTGACGTTTTATAGTCGTCAATCTTCTTTTGTCAAAATGTGTCCTGAGGAAGTTATTTTGAAAGTGAAAAAAAGTCCATAACCTCTTCTCAAGGACCTACATAAAGCATGTGGCCACCCACCACCAGCATGGGCCACCGCTCTCCTGAGCCATCAGATGTGCTGGTTGGTCCTTGCTTGTATAGTAAGAGTTGTCTTAAGGACAGGCCAGGTGCCTAGACATCAAGATATGCACAGTTTTCTGTGCCCCCTGGATGCTTCATGGAGACCTCAGAGCCTGCCACCTGCTCTGGCTGGCAATTCTGGTTCTCCAGCAACCGGTTTCAGAAGAGCTCCTCCTCCTTGTGGATGGTCAGTGGCTTCTGCTTATCTGGAGAGCCCTGTCACAGAAGGATCCAGCTCATCACTGAGATACAATCTGGACCCTGCCTCCTAATAATAAGGGCATCACTTTCCTGTGCAAAGGCTTCCTGCCAGTCCACCAGTTACCAAGATATCCCAGCTCCTCCTCCAAGCCAGTGTCATGAAGATGTGCTGGGTAAGCTAATCTAGGAAGCTCAGTGGCAAGTTCTCTTCCCTAATTCCTTGCATTGGGCCTCCCAAATGACATTGGCTGAGGGTGGTGGGGGCTGGTGAGGAAGAGGCCCGAGTTCAGAATCTTTGATTTTACAATCCATTGTCACACTGGAGAGTGGTGTGAACGCTTACTCTTGGTTTGCTGTTGACTTTTTCAGGAACTGAAGTATTTGACTTTTTTCCATTAAGGTGATTTTGAGGAGAAGAACTGAAGGAAATGAATTCTCCAAAATAATTATCTGTAATCAGTTATTGGAAGAGAGCATGTTAAAGACGAACCTAGAGAAACATTGGCTTGAATGCCCCGTTCAAATCCAGCATAGCTTACTTTCGTGGGCATGGAGACCTTATTGAATTGTAGTGTAGCAGATTCTGTGAGCCGACATACAGAGGTAAATGAGCCACATTGCTAAACATTAGTTTTCTTGTTTACTCCATGACTGTGGCGGTCCACATGACTTGTTTACACATGACTGTGGTTGTTCATGTGTCTTGGTGAAGGAAAGCACGATGCTCTCATTACTTGCAAAGAGATGAGTGTTGGGCAGAAGGGTGGAGTATTCAGAAAGCTTTGGGGGTCCTTGTTTTCTTTATGATTTATTTATTTTAGAGAGAGAGAGAGACAGAGAGAGTGCAGGAGCGGGGAGGGGAGGTAGGGAGGAGGGTGAGAGGGGAAATGACTCCTGGCTGAGCACTGGCTCCATCTTATAACCTGAGACCACTACCTGAGCCACAACCAAGAGTCTGAGGCTTAATCGACTGTCACCCAGGCACCAAAAGGTGGGGGCTAATTTTTAGAGACTTCTCACACTAGTGAACATTGATCTTACCTTTTTATAGGAGACAGGACACAGTCACTGAGCCATTGGGACATCAAAAGAGTGACCATGAAAGGAAAGGTTGGCTACAGAGCCTGACACAAATAGATCATCTGTACAGACCCTCCTGCCTCTCCTCCCATCCTTCCACACTCCTTAGCCTCCTCTAAGTGTATCTCTCCTGGTTCTGTCTCCAAACTTACCTCTACATAGGAGTAGAGAAGACAGTGGAGAAATTTGGTTTGCATACACATTTCATTTTATGGTCATTTTGTCCCAATATTCTGTACAACGAAGGGCCTCTGTATGGTGTAGTAATTTAAAGTGTGGGCTCTAGAGGCAGATTGTCTAGGTTTCTATTCCGGCTCAACTACTTATTATCTGTGTGTCCTTGAGCAAGCTCCCTCACTGAGGCTTGTTATCCCATTTGTGAAATGATAATAGTAATATTTACCATATAAGGTTGTGGTGAGGATCCGTCAGATAATATATGTAAAGTGCTTAGAGCAGTGTCTGGCACATAATAAGTGCTCAGAAAATATTAACTCTTATTAATAACAAACTGACATATATTTCTTGAGCAGGGTGGTGGTACATGGTGTTCATTTTATTAAGTTTTAAACTGTGCATTTGTCTTATAAATCCTTTTTATGTGTATGATATATTTTGCATGCATTAAAATAAATGCATTAAAAATAAATGAGCATTTATGAGGTTTCTTTTAGCAATCATATGTCCCTGGGTTCCAAGAAAACAATGAAATAAAATATTCCATCCATTATTAGATCCACATACCAAACAATGGGACTGCCCAGGTATTCTTATGCATGAATCAGAAAAATATGGTAACTATAGAAATAGTACTGATTTTCTAGGAATTAATATGTGAGCATGTTTTTTATTTTTTCCTTTCTTAGATGATCAGCAAGTTCCAGATTCATAGAGTCACAAATAACTGAATCATCAGTATGCCTGTGCTGTCCAGACTGGTCTCCCAGGTTCAGAGTGGGGAAGGACAGTGCTGGGCAGTCTGGGGTGAGAGCTGATCCATTTTCCAGAGAAGGAATGCTGCCAAGAATTCTCACCTGCTGAGCTTCAATTTTGCCATTGAGACTAGGAATCCTGTTCCCATTTCCTTTCTTGGCTCTCAATTCCCTGCATAGAAAGAGGGAAAAATTGGCAGGGAGGTTTTGTTCTGGGGACCAGGGGAAGGTGTCCAGATCTTTCTGGACAAAAAAGACATAGCTGTTTAGCTCTGATGTAGTTTGTGGTGGTTACTCTTGCTCTCAGCAGCTTCTAGAGCAAAAGAGGGGTGGCTCTGCCCCTCATTCTGCAGGCTGAGAAGCATCTCCTGAATTGCTGTTGGAATATGGGGCTGTTATGCTAGTCTGTTTTCTTTGCCAGCAGTTGTGTTATAGTCTTTTGTGTACCTCTTTTTCTCTTCCACTGGATTTCAAAGGTCTTAGAAGGAAAAACTTCATCTTGTTTACCTTCGAATATCCACAGTGACTTGCTCAGTGAGTGTTTTCTGAGTATGTGAATGGATAAGTAGGTAGGCAAATGAATAGGAACCATCATAAAAAGGTTGAGAATAAAGTGGAAAGATTGAGCCACAAAATTTTCTAGGTAAAATAGTTTTCAAATATTAGGAATATTCTGGAATATTCTGATTTTCTCAGTTGACAGAGTAGAGAATTTTAAATGTGTCTTCATTTATCTCATCATTTATGAGAATTTACAAATGTCTCACTAGGCTGAAATACTATGTCAGCAAGGACCACATTTATCCCCAGCACCTAGCACATAGCAAGTACATAGTATGATGATAAATAAAATATTCTCTTCTCTTTTAGGATTTAGCCCAACCAGTAACCCCGACAGGAAGGAAGACACATTCAGTTCAATAAACTTGCACACAGCATCTTCTCCTGTAAGCACTTTGCAATGTACTGAATGAGCATGAGAATAAGTCATGGGTTCTCTCTTTCAGGAGTCTTTGGAGGTGGATACATTTGCACCCAACTATAATACAAGGCAGAATGTGATAAGTACTATAATAGAAGTTGAAATGCTAAATGGACAGGAGAAGAGGAATTTATTACAGCTTATGGGATCTGGGAGGCTTCACAGCAGAGTGAGTTCTGGTGGGATAGGTAGGATTTTGTTAGGCAGAAGTGGGAAGAGAATCATTTGTGTGACTACAATGCAAGTGCACAGGATGAGAGGGTGAGGGTCAAGGTAGGAAATGGCCTCCAAGATGGCACCCAATAATCCCCTCCTTCTGGTACTCATGTTCTTTTGTAGTCCTCCCAGCTCTTTATCAGGTTTGGTCTGTGTGACCAATGGGATATGGTGGAAGTGATGGTGTGTGGCTTCTAAGACTGTGTCACAGAAGATGTCACCACTTCCCTGCTGCATTCTGGATTACCTACTCTGCGGGAAGCCAGCTGCCTTGGCATGAGCACACACAGTGGCCTAGGTAGAGACTTGTGTGGGGAAGGAACGGAAGTCTCCTGCCAGGAGCCAGCACCAACCTGTGGGTCCGTGTGAATGAGCAGTCTTAGAAGTTGATTTCCTGGCACTGGGCCAGGGCTTCAGGTGACTGCAGTCCAGATGACACCATGACTGAAAGTGATGGGAGATCTTGAGCCAAAACTGCTCAGCTAGGACAGTCCTGAATTCTGACCCACAGTAACTTTGAGGTAACAAGTGTTTTATTGATGCTTTAAGCCTCTAGTTTTGAGGGCACTTTGTTAGGCATCAATAGACACACTATGCAGAAATGAAGACTTGGGGAGAAGTCTGGGAGAAGCCTTAATTTTTAAAGGGCTGTACTTCTGTGCAGCGGGGTTATCGGTTTTTTTTTTTTTTTTTTTTTAAACTGTAAAGGATGATAATTCTGGTGCTGTGCATGATCTAAGTTGGCAAAAGAAGTGCTGGAGCAGGAAGATAATTTAAGAGGCTGCTGCAGTAGTCCAGATCAGAGGTGATGAGGGAGCCTAAGTGGAGGTACCTTGGGGAGGGAGGAATAGAAAGAAGTGCATCAATGTGGGGAGTGAGAGCCAACAAGCAGGGAACGTGACTCCTTGGTTTTGAGCACAGAAAGACGGGGGAGTCAGGGGAGTCGTTATCTCATTTACCCAAAGAGGAAACACAGAAGTGAGCACCTGTTTGGGTGCCTGGATGGGTAGGAATAAGGAAGTGGGGGCGCCCATCTCCCAGCGAGCAGGGCTCCCTGAGTGCAGAGCTCCGAGGAGGGCTACCACCAGGCTCCTTCACAGATCAGGCTGGTTGAAAAATCTCTTCCTAAAGGACAAGGCTGTTCCATTTCACAGCACATCTTCCTCACTGCCGGGTGTTCCCTGGTGACAGCCTCTGCCACAGATATTTTTAGCATGTGGCCTTTCCGAGCCTGAAGAGCAGCATCTACTTCCTGGAACTCCTTCTCCAGCTGACAGCCAGTGACCCACGGAGGAGGGAGCTTCAGCTGGCCTGACGAGCCACAGCCCCGTTGCAGTGCCAATTTGCTGGCGGGGGGTGGGGGGAGGAAGTCAGACCCCAAGTTTTACAAAAAGCCTCCATCTCATTCCCTTCTGGTCTGCTGCCGAGGCTTACCAGCTCCAGTGCCAATCAGAAGCTGGGAAATAAGAAAGCCTGCTCATGAATCCCAAGTGGAGGGAAGCGTCTCATGCAATTTACTTATTTGACAGTTATATCAAGTCTGAAGGTAATACCTGGCCAGGTAATGGTAGAAAACCACCAGGACATAAATATTGCTTTTATAGATCCTAGAACAGGCCTGAGTGAAATCCCTTTGGGATTTATAACATGTTCCATCTCATCAAATGGAGCCAGATTTGGAGCAAAGCAAGAAAGCACTGGGGGTGCATGGGTGGGGGTGGGGTGGGGTGGCTCCTGGGTGGCTCAGTCAGTAACTCATCTGCCTTCAGCTCAGGTCATGATCTCAGGGCGCTGGCATGAGCCCTGTGTCAGGCTCCCTGTTCAGTGGGGAGTCTGCTTGTCCCTCTTCTTCTGCCTCTCTCCCCTGCTCATACACACACACTCTCTCTTTCTCTTGCTCAAAATAAATAAAGTCTTTAAAAAAAAAAAAAAAGGAAAACACTGAGGGAAACTTGAAAAGGGTGAAGGTTTCTCAGATGGAATCTGTAGTCCATGGCCAAGGCTGAGGGTACGAGAACACACCTGACAACCCCAGAATTATGAGTTCTCTGCGAAAGTTCTAAAATTGTTTATTTCCTGTTCTGGTAATCTACACTGATTGGGATCCACATGTTCTGCGCTGTCTGACTGCCCTCTTTATGTAGCAGTACTACCTGGCCACCTCAGGACCCACAGCCACAAATGAGTTTATGATCATTTTGATGCCAAGTGGCATTTTTAAAGATGGTTGCAGAGTAATGGAAAAGATGAAAGATGGATTTAGTACAGAACAAAGCATTTGTGTCAAGTGGAGACCAAGTGACATCTCTGAGCCCTGTCCGAACAAAGGTGTAGCAGCAGCTCGAAGCAAAGCTGCCAGGGTCAGGTGGGGCCACCTTCTCAGTTTGAGGATTAGGGTTCAGCAGAAACAGTATCATTTGTCACTCTGAACTAATGTGGTCCCTGATATTTGGGTTTTTGAAGAAAAAGAGCCTCTCTTTGGGGGAATATAATCACTGCAGTAATCACTGACCTCATCACCACCATCACCATCGAAGTATTTCCCTGGTGTGTGCTCCAGGGGTGGCAGTATGGGTATATAGTATATTATAGGTATAGTATAGGTGTATAGTATAAGCATAGGTGTAGAGGTATGTAAGTATAGGCAGTAAGATGTTCTTGCTTTTCCATGAGAACTGCATGGATGGGGAGAATGTGTTGGGATCAGAAGACAATGGTCTGTTGCTAATGATGTGAAGGCATCACAGAAGTCTAGCCCGGATGGTGTGGTGCAGATGGACGACTGTAGGATTTTCTTCCTGGAGGCTCAGGTGGGCTGACCTGGGCTGGAGGAGGGGGGAGATAGAAGAGGATTTGGGGTGATCACCTGCCCTGGAACCAGAGGACCACACTTTATATATTGGGTAGTAATAAACGGGCAAGGGAAGAGATCCTTCACAGGAGGGTCCCATACTACTGTGAACACTGCCCTGAGCTGAAACCAAACCCCAGCATAGGTGGATATGTTGGATGCAGGATAGGGGCAGAAGCACCAGGGGAACCTCAGAAGGAGTCAAAGCACCCTGGATAACCCCTCCTTCTCCCTTAACAAATCCAACTCTTATTTTAGTTTGAGCCTCTTGGAATTTCAAAGCTTTGGGTACATTTGATTACACACCAGTCTCCTGGCTGTGAATTTCTAAAGCTGATCCCAGGATACCTGGAATGTCAGGTAGCTTACCTTCTCTTGGGCCTCAGTCTCCCTGAAGGAAGACTGTGTCCTATTTCCATGCAACGTGACTTGTGCACAGAGCTCACCCACCTACACAAAAAAATCCTTTAAACCATGTGATTAATGGAATGAATGGTATGTACTTCTGAAGATTTAAGGACTTGTGGATGGAGGTGTTGCTGTATACCACACTGCCTGCTATTGATTCTTCATTTTCCCATTATTATCTTTATGTTTTTACTCTCATTTTTCCTTCCTGAATCTGGATAAATTGCATTTGGCCACATTAACAGAAACCTGACTGTAGGGGCTTAACCAAATAAGGTATGTATTTTTTTTATGAGGTGTTGTTTGGGAGTGTAAATCCACGCATTTTAAGTTTATGGATCAATGGGTTTTGACAAAGATAGTGTAGCTCATAATACCACCCCATCAATATACAAGACATTTTTATCACCCTAGAAAATGAGCTTGTGTCCCTTTCTTGTGAATCCTGACCCCTTTCCCCCATACAACCACTGTTCTGATTTCTCTTACCCTAGTTTAGTTTTGCCTGTTTCTAGAATTTCATATAAACAGAACAATACAGAATGTATTCTTTTGCTTTTTGTGTCTGACTTCTTTTGTTCAACATAATATTCATGGGATTCATCCATGTTGTTGAAAGTTTCAATAGTTCTTCCCTTTTTATTGCTGAGTAGTATTCCATTGAATAATATACCACAATTTGTGTATCCGTTCACAAATAAATATTCAGAATGTTTCCATTTTTTGCCCATTGTGAATAAAGCAGTTAAAAACATTCTTGTATAAGTCTTGTATAAGTTTTTATTTCCCTGGGGTAAGTAACCAGAAGTAAAATTGTTGGGTAATATATAGGTACATATTTAATATTTTAAGAAACTGCCCATCAGTCTTTCAAAATGCCTATGCTCATTGACACTCCCAAAATGGCAACGTATGAGAATCCTGTTGTTCCACATGCACAATGATAGTTAGTTTTTGCCAGTTTTAAATATTTTAGCCATTCTGGTGGTTGTGAAATGCTGCGTGGTTGTTATTATATTTCTCTGATAACTGATAATATTGAATATCTTTTCATGTGCTTATCGGCCATTTCTACAGCTTCCTCTGTGACATGCCCATTGAACTATTTTGTTCATTCTTTGAAAACATTGTGTTGTATTTCTCTTTGTTATCTTTTATTTTTAATGTATAGCTGTATAAGTATTCTGAATACAAGATATTTGTCAGATAAATGTATTGTGAATATTTCCTCTCAGTGTGCGGTTTGCCTGTTCATATTCTTAATGTCTTTGATGAGTGGAAACTTTAAATTTTGATGAAGACCAGTAGATCAGGTTTTAATTTTATGGCCAGCATGGATCTATTTCTGAGCTCTCCGTTTCCTTCTATTGATCTACTGATTTACTCTTGCTTATGCCAATTTCTACCTTCGTGATTCAGATAGGACTCTTATTTTGTTTCCAGAGGTAGGTGGGCTGGGGCTGGTGAAGCTGCTCCAGGGAGTTGTCTGCTCAGAGCCGGGTTCCTTGTAACTCTCTGCTCCACCATTTTCAGCAAGTGGTTTTGGTTTTCTAGGTAGCAAGATGGCCGCTTCCTCATTGGCATCACATGCTAGCTTCTGATAAGAAGAAAACAAATGAGTTCACAGTTCTGCTGAGTCTGCCTCTTTTTATCAGAAGAAAAAGAAATCCCCAAGTCCCAAAAGCCAAACAATCAAGCTTCCTGAGGCCCCAACTAGAATTCTGTTTATAGCTTAGAGCTGGTCACATGGCCAACCCCTGGCAGCAGTGGAAACTGAGGAGAGGAATATTTGCATGCTGTGCCCTGACTGTATTAGTGTGTTGGCCACTGAGGCAAAAGGGGAGGGATTTGCACCTATTAGATTGGGCAGGTCAGAACCCACCCTTGGAGCTGGAGGTGGGTCAATCTCACAAACCATGAGGATGCTATAGAATGTCTTGGGGTGACAGTGAAAAGTGAGGACAAAGAGAAACATCCAGAATATATATATATATATATATATATATATATATATATATATATATATATTTAAATTGAGTTTTGCTTCTTCAGTTAATTTTATATCAGGGCTTCTCAACCTAGTAAGGGTACACAAGAGGGCAGAAGACTCATGAACAGAGTTTTGCAAAAGTTGCAACCTTCCTTCCACAAGCCTACCCCTACTCACTGCAATACAAGCACCAATATCTTCTTCAGATCATTAATTAAATTAGCAAAATTTGAATCTTGAAAAGGTGACTGCCCAGGTAATATCTTAAATGATCCAATGTCTTACAAACTCAAAACCAGAGAAAGCATTATGGCAAATGTTTGGGTCCCAGAGGCATTTGTGAGCACAGCCACTTCTGTTCAGAACCTACTTTTCATTCACTGAGTAACAGAGTGAAGAGGGCCCTTACAGATTGACTGTCTTACCGTCCCCAGCAGGTACTGCTCAAGTTCCCTGTGTGGATATTGTACTATTTCCTGCCTATAGCTCCATTTACACTGCCTGCTATTGAGTCATTTGTTTAGCCTTTAATATTACCCCATCCTAGTTCCTGGAAGAAATTAATTGAGTGACAGTAACCAGGCAAGAGCCTTGCAAGCCTGAATCCAAACAGTTTTCCATTTGGTTGGGTGACTTGAGATACAAGCATCTTCTATCACGGTGATAGTTAGTGGTCTTTAAAAATCTATCTGAGCTGGCACAACCCAGGTTTCCTGCTGTATTTGTTCCCCAGAGCTGTTGTAACAAAGCACCAGAAACTGGGAGGGCTTACACAGCAGAAATTTATTCTCTGGCCATTCTGGAGGCTAGAAGTCCAAAATCAAGGGGTCATCGGGATCCTGCTCTCTCTGAAGGCCCCAGGAGAGAATCTGTTCCATGCCTTTCTCTTAGCTTCTGGTGCTGCCAGCCATCCTTGGCTTGTAGATCCATTGCTCAGTTCTCTGTCTCTGTTGTCACATGGTGTTCTCCCCCAAGTGTCTGTCTCTGTATCTCTTGTACTCCTTCTTATAAAGGATAATAGCCCATCTCGCTTCAGTATGAGTTCACTTTAACTTAAATAATTACATCTGCAATGACCCGATTTGCAAATAAGATCACATTCTGGGGTCCCAGGCAACAGAGCTTGAGCATATGGTTTTGGAGGACACAGTTCAACCGGTAACAGCTGCTAAGACATACCACAGAGCTTGCGAGGTGAGCCAGAACCAAGATGCCAGGATTATCATTCTGCAAGGTCCAGGAACAAGTCATGTTAACAGGAAGAACATGTTTTCCTCACGTCAGGCCAGACTGGGTTGCTACTCTAGATTGTAACAGAGGTGGTCTGCCACAACTCTCACTGCTGGGGAGTCTGGACTGGAATGACACCCCCTCCACCTCCTTCGCTCTTGCATTAGAGCCTGGCTGCAGCCAGAGAGGAAGAAACTGGCCCGCAAAGATGCAGAGCTGAAGGTAGAGAGCATTCTGAGGACTTGGGGGTCCTGGTTCTGGAGGTGCCTACGGTTGACTCCTCTCCAGCCATGCCTGGGTATGTGAGCCTGCAAATCTTCCCTTTCTGCATTTCATTTTCTCCAATTCTAAATTGGCAAAAATTGAGCAGAGGAGATGCTCTATGTGCATTTGAGCAAAGCCTGAGGAGCTGGACTTCCCAAGGTATAAGACGGGACACCTGGGAATGGGGGGTTGGGGACTGAGGATCAAGGGGCTAAAAGCACTGGAGGGGGGATTACCATCCTAAAGAGGGGAAGGAGCAAGGACACTGGGCTGCAGGGGTGCAGAAAGAGACAGATTAAGTGGAGTGACACAGACCTTAGGAAAGAGGAAGTGTCTACATGGGGCACTTGTCCTTCTGCAGACCTGAATCTATGAGCCTTCCTCCCTGACTGGTACAAGGAAATGAGTAAGTGAGATAACATTGCAACTTCTGGTCCTCTTCTTGGACTGTTCCTAACCCCACAGTGAGAAAGCTCTGCCTACCGCCATCCTTGTCTGGAGTGGGTTCAATCTGGGGAAGGCTAATGAGGAGAGAGGCACCCGGAAAAGGAACAGAAATCACTTCCCATCATGCGGGAGTATAGGAGTGGAGGTGTCACAGCTCTGGCAGAGATGGGACTGAAGGGGCATCCACTCTAGCTATGGGGTAACTTGCAGGTCCCAATTTCCCCACCCCCACCTCCACCGCTCTCTCCCCTTTCATCCCACAATCCTGTGAAAAGGGAGAGTTCTGACATACCTGGATGATCCTTCAAGAACTATGTAGTTAGTTTCACTGCAAATGGGGCATTGTAAAACTCTGGGAAGTCAGCAGAAGCAAAAATGTGAGCATTTAACAGCGACTCTGGTGGCATGCACAGGAAAATCTAATACCCTCTGAATCGGGGAAATCTTTTGACACCTTGGGGAGCCTTGGAAACATATAAGGCTTTGACTGTCTCTGAGGTGGTACGTGTGTGTGTGTGTGTGTGTGTGTGTGTGTGTGTGTGTGTGTGTGTGTTGGAGGCACCTTCTACATGCCTCCTAGAAAACCCTCTAAGCCCTAGGGTCCCATGCAGTGGTTTTAAGAGCTGACATTCCCAGAAGTGTGAAGAGCAGCCGGAGTGGTCCTGAGATCTATGTCCAACTCCACCTGCTTCTGAACCAAGTTTCTTCTCAAGTCTTGTTCCATAAATCTGAATCATGAGGTCACATTCCTAGTCAACAGCTAAGGGATTCTTATCTGCCTTGCATTAAATAATTGTGTGTCCCTGAAAGGTGCCTTGTGGACATAACTCCCAGCCCTGGCTCTTTATAAATGGCTGCTGAATAAGCATTAAGGTAAATGATGCATGTAGTAACCTTAAAAGAAAAGACCTGAGCTGAGCATTCAGAGATTCGTCAAAAGCTCAGAACATCTCCCTCTTCCTCTGGAGGGAGATGCCGGGAATCCCTTTTCAGTCTCTCCTAAGAAAGACACCTTGGCAGAGAAGAGCTCTCCTCCCCTCCTCACAGAGAAGCCTTTGCTGGTGCAGGGGTGAGGGGGATGGGGCAAGGAGAAGGAGACATCCACGTGGTGGGAACCACTGGGGTGAGCGCTTCGTCATCGTGGGGTGTGAGTGCTCCATTTCTGGAGGCTGTGCTCATTCCGCCCCTTCTCCCTGCCTCCCCTGGCTCCTGCCCCAGAGGCAGTGGCAGGTGGGGGCTTGGCAGGCAGAGTCCTGCCAGGCTGCCAGCTGCCCGGGAGCCGAAGGAGTGCTCTGGGGACCCCACACACGGTGTACAGGCTGCTGACAGGCTCTGGTGAACGACCCAGAGAGGGGGGACCCTAGAGGTGGGAAGCATTGGCAGGTGGTGCCATTGGGGACTTTCTGTGGCCTCTTAAAAGACTGCTTGCCAGTGGGCCCCGGGCATTTGGCAGAGTGTCTCCACTTAGCTTACGGTCTCTGGCTCTTGTTAGGAAACTCAGGGCTTGCCAAAGCGTTCATTTTACGAAGTGAACAACGCCATTCCTGGCTTCTGGCTCATTGCTCACTGCAGTATTGTGCTGTACCTTTGAGTGTGCATCAAGGTTGTGAGAGATTATCCCTTGGCTGGGGCGTGGGCATCTCTGAGGTCAGGTCATTTCTCAACTGGCTATAGCTTATTACAAGATGTAGGAGGACTGTCCTTTTCTTTGGAGTTTGCCACCTTCCTCCTTCTCTGGGTTGATAGGGGGTCGCGGACTGGTTGCCTAAGCCCCCTGGGCCTCCAAAAAATGGCTAAGTCTCACTGGCTTTGGAGAGTGACAAGTCTAGCTTTGAGTGCGCTCTTCTAACTTGCTGTGTGACCACATACACGTTACTGGGGCTCTCTGAGCTTCGCTTTCCTCATCTATAAAAAGGGCAATAATAATAGTAGAGTTTTGTCCATATTAAATGAGACGTTGGGTACAAAGCAATTGGCACAGTGCCTGATACCGTTACTGTAATTGATAAATGTTATCTTTTGTTATTAGGAAGGTTCTATGAGCATAGCTGTGACACACTGCACTGGCCAGGGTGAAGGGGACGAGTACTTTTTCAGGCGGTGGGTGCAGAGAACATCTCCATACCTGTCCTGGCCTGCTCCTAAGCCTGGATGCCCCTGTCAGGACCACGCAGGGGGAAAGCAGCAGTAATCCCCAAGGCCTATTAGTAATTATTTATTGTTATTATGATTCTCTACAGCCAAACCAACCTCAACTGGGATTTCAGTTTTACCACGTGCTCACTGTGTCATCCCTCAGTATCAGTATTCTCATCTGGAAATTGGGTTAACAGTATCTCTTCATATGGTTATTATAAGGACTCAGTAAAGTAACATGCCTAAGGTGGCTTGTATTTAGCTGCATTTGGTAAATGTTGCCATATCCTTATTCACTTGCTGTAGGTATAGATTTCAGACAACTAAGCTTGTTACAATCCTATATAAAATGACCAGTTTTTTTAGGGCATTTCAGAGAGTCAAATACTACTTAGCAAATATTCTCTGTTAAATCTATTTGGGTTGGTCAGGATTGACTTTGTTATGTAGTATTTCACTGCGGGTCCTACATACACGAGATTGATGGACAAGTTCCAGGTGAGTGGGGAGGGACAGTTTGAGCTGTTCTATGGATAAACTTGGCCGTGCCTGTGATTCAAACACAGCCTGAGAAGGCTCTGGTTCAAATGCTTTGTTTCCCTTCTGCCCAAGTGTCCTTTTCAAATGGGTGCTTGCATTTGGAAAATTTGATTGGTGTTTGTTTTGAATTTTATAATATTACACACTATCGGAGACTATGGAGTACTTAAACCTTAAACCCTCCGGCCAACTAAAAAAAAAAAAATCTCTAAATGGTCCTCAGCAACCTTCATATACAACATAAATTGAAATATCTCTCAGGATATGTGAAAACATCTGTTTTTCTTCTAATGCAGTAAACATATAAGGGCCTCCCGGGATATATTTTAGGTAGACTTAATACAACATTCATGAGTGATAAGCAAAATATAATCACAGTCTTCAGGGAATGTGAACATTTCATATTAATAACACTGGAAACTTATGTTTAATGCAGTGTTAAAAGTTGACAATTAAGCATGTAAGAATCAGGAAATTCAATTAAAATTATCACAGTAATATGAATTTAGCCACATCCTGTATTGGTTATGAAATCCATTTAACACCACAAACAATAATGTTTTCAGCTGGTTTCTTCCAAAGGAAAACAGGAACAAGAAACACTCTAATGCTATATATATTCTGTTACTGTGGTCGCTAATTTTCCTGGGGGAAGAAGTTTAACTTCTGAATCTTTAAATGCCCAGTCATTTAATCCAAGTATTCTATTTCCTTGCTGTTGCATAATTTCTGTCAATAAAATAAGACAGAACAACCACCACAGCAGTTTTTCTCTTTTCTCTCTGCTCCTTGCTGGGAGACTGAGCTGTCTGCAGCCCGAGGGCTTCCTCCTGGGAGCACAACCACCTTTCTAATGTCTCCCCCTACTTCTCTGTGGGCCCTGTGATTGTGGGGATTGTGGTTCCCTGTGGATGCTGCACCCCAAATCTAGAGCTGGGAACCCCGTGGGGCCAGGTCGTTGGGGGAAATGAAGCTTGTAAGTTCCTTCTCTGTCAGTGCACAGGGGTTCTTGGACCTTTTGTGGGTATGCTCCATGTGCCTCCCTTCTGCTAGCTGCACACACCTCCCTCTAGTCCTTTCCTACCCAAGACCAAAAAAGATGGGCATTCATTTTTAATACACACACATCTGCGTGGAGTCTAATTTTGCCACATCACAGTAATCTGGCCAAGCGATTGTTCTTTGGGAGCTGGGGTGCTTAGCAAACATTCACTCAGTGAGTAGCCAAAGTCAACCAGGCCTGGGAACTTCAACTATGGGCCCTCAGGAGCCCTGGTAAAACATTGTAAGGATAACATTTGCAAGTGAAAGAGTCTCGAGGAACTTCTCAGACCACCAGAACTCAGAATACTAACTCTCATCTGGAAGGTCAGAAATCTGAGAATCATTCTTCTTTCTTTATTTTTTATTTTTTTTTTTTGAGATAGAGTAAGAGCAGGTGGGGGGAGGGGCAGAGGGAGCCAGAGAATCTCAAGGGGATGGGGAGGAGGCTCAGTCCCAGGACCCTAAGATCATGACCTGAGCTGAAATCAAGAGTTGGATGCTTAAGCACTGAGCTGCCCAGGTGACCCGAATCATTTTTGACTCCTCTTCCTTATCCCCCTTCCCTCACTAAACCTTGTAGTTACTATTCAATAAACATCCCTCAAATCCACCAACTTCTGCCCAACACCATTGCCAGCACACCAATCTAATTCATCTCTTTTTCTCCATAGACTTCTGGAACAGTGTCCTAACTGCTCTCCCTTTCTCCATGCTGGCCCCTCCAATCTGTTCTCCATCCTAGTCAGGTGATCTCGAATGCAAGTCTTGTTTTGAGACAACTCTTAAAGTCCTAGAGTGGCTTCTCTTTGTTTCTGGGATCATTTCAAAACAGTCCAGGCAAGGCCCTTTGTGATGCATTCCCCAAACCCCTCCCATACCATCTCCTCAATCTATCTTTCAGTAAATGCAAATTGTTTCAGTTCTGCTACTGCATTGTGATCTTCCTCTTGCTCGAGATCTTTGAACACATCCTTTGCTCTTTCTTCAAGTCTCTGCTAAACTAATTTCTATTCATCCTTCAGGTTTTATCTTATATACCACCTCTTCTGGGAAGATGTTCCTAATATCTTCTGTAAAGAGGGCTGAAATAGTTTCCTACTCCATATCCATTTCCCATTCACCCAAATCTCTATTCAGGGCAGTAATGCACCCAACTGAAAGACTGTAGGCATGCCTTATTTAATTACACTTTGCAGATACTACATTTTTTCACAAGTTGAAGCTTTGTGGCAACCCTGCATTGAGCAAGTCTATCGGTGCCATTTTTCCTTTTTTTTTTTTTTTTAAAGATTTTATTTATTTACATAAAGCAACAGAGGGAAAGACAGAGGGAGAGGGAGAAGCAGACTCCCTGCTCTGAGGACCCTGAGATCACGACCTGAGACTGAAGGCAGACACTTTACCAACGGAGCCACCCAGGTGCCCCTGGGTTGCCAGAAACCACAGCAATGTAAGATGGTGAAATTAATCAATAGATGTTGTGTGTGTTCTGACTGTACCCCCAACCAGCCATTCCCCTTTCTCTTTCCCTTTCCTCAGGTCTCCCTTTTGCCTGAGACACAGCAATATTGAAATTTGGCCAATGCATAACCCTACAGTGGCCTATGAGCAGTCGGCTGAAAGAAAGAGTTGCACATCTCTCACTTTAAATCAAAAACTAAGAACAATTACGCTTAGTGAGGAAGGTATGTTGGAAGCCCAGACAGGCCAAAAGCTGGGCCTCTTGTACCAAAGAGGTAGCCAAGTTGTGAATGGAAGAAAAAGTTATTGCAGGAAATTGAAAGTGTTACTCCAGTGAACATATAAATTAGAAAGTGAAACAGCTTTACTACTGATATGGAGAAAGTTTGAGTGGTCTGGATAGATCAAATCAGCCACAACCTTCCCTTAAGCCAAAACCTAATCCAGAGCAAGACCCTAACTCTCTGTCATTCTGTGAGGGCTGAGAGAGGTGAAAAAGCTGCAGAAGGAAAGTTTGAAGTTGGCAGAGGTTGGTTCAGGAGATATAAGGAAAGAAATCAGCTTCAGAATATAAAGTGCAAGGCAAAGCATCTAGTGCTGGTGTACAAGCTGCAGCAAATCACCCAGAATTATCTTGCTAAAACAATAATGAAGGTGGCTACACTCACCAATAGATTTTCACTGTAGACAAAACAGCCTTCTATTGGAAGAATATGGCATTGAAGACTTTCAGAGCTAGAGAGGAGACGTCAGTACCTGACTTCAAAGCTTCAAGGGACCAGCTGATTCTCGTGTTAAGGGGATAACACAACTTGTGACTTAAAGTTGAAGTCAATGCACATTGACCATTCCAAAAATCCTAGGGCCTTTAAGAACTATGTTAAGTCTACTCTGTCTGTGCTCTATAAGTGGAACTAGAAAGCCTAGATGATAGCACATCTGTTTGCAACATGGTTTACTGAATATTTGAAGCCTACTGTTAAGATCTTCTGGTCAGTCAAAAAGATTCCTTCCAAAAATTATGTTCATTGACAATTCACCTGGTCACCCAAGAACTCTGATGGATATTACAAGGAATTAATTTCTTAAAGATTAATGCTATTAATTTCTTAAAGATTCATGCTATTTTCACACGTGCTACCACAACATCCATTCTGCAGCTCATGGATAAAGTAGTAAATCTGATTTACAAATCTCAAGAAATACATTTTGTAAGCCTATAGCTGCCATCGGGAGTGATTCCTCTGATGGATCTGGGCAGAGTCCATTGAACACCTGGAAAGGATTCACCATTCTCGATGTCATTGAGAACATTCATGATTCGTAGGAAGAGGTAAAAATATCCACATTCACAGGAGTTTGGAAGAAGTTGGTTCCAACCCTCATGGATGACTTGGAGGGGTTTAAAGCTTCAGTGGAGGCAGTAACTATAGATGGGTTGGAGACAGCAAGAGAACTGGAATTAGAAGTGGAGCCTGAAGATGGGACCACATTGCTGCCATCTCATGATCGAACTTGAACGGCTGAGGAGTTCCTTCTAATGGGTGAGCAAAGAAAGTGGTTTCTTGAAATGAAATCTATTCCTGGTGAAGATGCCATGAAGACTGTTGCAATGACAACAAAGGATTTAGAACAGTACATGAACTTAGTAGATAAAGTGGCAGTGGGGTTTGAGAGAATTGACTCCAATTTTGAAAGAAGTTCTACTGTGGGTGAAATGATACCAGACAGCATCACACACTACAGAGAAATAAGTTGTGAAAGGAAGAGTCAGTCAATGAGGCAAGCGTCAGTGTTATTTTATTTTAAGAAACTGCCACAGCCACTCCAGCATTCATCAACCACCACCCTGATCAGTCAGCAGCCATTGACACTGGGGCAACACTCTCCACTAGCAAAAAGATTATGATTCATTGGAAGCTTAGATGATGGTTGGTGTTTTATTTTTTTTTTTTTAGCAATAAAGTCTTTTTTAATTAAGGTACATACATTGTTTTTTAAAGACATAATGCTATTTAATAGACTGCAACATAGCATAAACTTAAGTTTTATATGTACTAGGGAACCAAAAACTTCATTTGAGTCATTTTTTTTTTTAGATATTTACTTTATTGTGGTGATCTGGAATCAAACTCACAATATCTCTGAGGTATCTGAGAGAATGTGACTCAGAATCAGAATAAGAAACACCCAAAGATAAGGAGAGATATAAGAGGATTTATATCCCCTTTTGGAGGAAAGGGTAAGTGCATTTTCTATTTTATGAGAGAAAGTTTCATTATGTCACACGGAAGCATGATTTTATCACTTTCTTGAAAGCTACTGTCAGTTTGGTTACATGGATGCCAAATTGACAAGAGGTAGACTGTGGTAGATAGATTTGTATTGTGTCAGTTTAGGTAAGCTGGAGCCATGTTTTCCTTAGTTCATTTCATTACATAGTTCTGGGTTAGTGTGGACAACAGGAGACATCTTACAGGGGGTTGGAAGATGGGAGTGAAGTGGCAGACATCTTTTATGCTTAGCAGGGTAGGCAGGCTACATGACTCTTGGAGACACATTCTTGCTTATCTACTGACTCAACTGGTCGACTTAGGGCCCACTTGGCTGGGGCCTTCAGTTCTTCAGCTTCTGGGAACTCCTTCAGCTTCTCTGACTGGGCTGTGGTGAAGGAACCAGATTCTCCTGTGGAAAGCTTGGTCATTGAGGTTTGGACTTAAAGTCAATGTGTGACAGACATGGGTTCTAGCCTGTCGTCTCGGTTTCCTCATAGATTTTAGTGTCAGTTCAGTTCTTGCTTCCCCCATTTCTTTCTCTCTCTCTTTTTTAAAAGATTTTATTTATTTATCCATGAGAGACACACATACACACACAGAAGCAGAGACATAGGCAGAGGGAGAAGCAGGCTCCATGCAGGGAGCCCGATGTGGGACTTGATCCCGGAACTCCAGGATCATGCCCTGAGCCAAAGGCAGATGCTCAACCTCTGAGCCACCCAGGCATCTGGGCTTCCACCATTTCATGTCCCTCTTTACTTGACCCTCTTCGCCTGATGGCTTGCCCTTTGGGATTATTTATTTATTTTTTAAAATATTTTATTTATTTATTCATGACAGACACAGAGAGAGGCAGAGACACAGGCAGAGGGAGAAGCAGGCTCCATGCAGGGAGCCTGACGTGGGACTTGATCCGGAGTCTCCTGGATCAGGCCCTGGGCTGAAGGCTGCACTAAACCGCTGAGCCACCTGGGCTGCCTGTCCTTTGGGATTTTAGGCTTCAGCACCAGCAGTGGAGAACAGCAGTGGTACTGTTAAGGGTTGAACTGTGTCCTTCAAAGGCCTGTTGAAGTCCTAACCTCCTGCATCTCAGAATGTAACCTTATCTGAGAATGGGGTCATTGCAAATATAATTAGTTAAGAAAGGTCATACCAGAGCAGAGAGGGTTCTGGATCTAATATGATTGTTGTCCTTCTAAGAAGATGACCATGTGATGACAGAAACATAAGGGGTGAGCTCCAGGGGGTTACAGGTGCAGAGACTGCACTGTTGCAGCTGCAGGCTAAGGCATGCCAAGGACTTTGGGACCACCAGAAGCTGGTGCAAGCAGGGATCGATCTTTTCCTAATAGGTTGCAGAAGCAGCATGGCCCTGCCAACACCTTGATTTCAGACTTCTTCTACTCTCTAGAACTGTGTCACAGTAAGTTTTTATTGTTTTAAGTTTCTTTACAGCAACCCTAGAAAGCAAATACATTCACAGGGACTATTTCACGAGCTCCCACAATTGTGTAAGCCCAAAGCCCTATAATGCATCCATGTACATATATGGATTGTATACATAATTTCCTAGAGGTTCTGTTTCTCTGGTAAAACTGACTGCTACAAGACATGTGTTTTTATTTCTTTTGGAACACTTAAGAGTGTAGAATTGCTAGGTCATAGAGTAAATGTGTATTTAGCTTTTTAGGAAACTACCAAACTTTTTCCAAAGTGTTTTTATTTATATTTTGCCATTTTTATATTTTCCTCTTTACACTCTGACTAGCAACGGATTAGAGTCCCATTTTACTCCACATCCTTGCTACCCATTCTCGGAGGTTTATGATGGGATCTTTTACTTTGCATGTCCCCAGTGACTAATGATGATGAGCATCTTTTTATGCACTTATTGGCCATTTGTAGACCTTTTCCTGTGAAATGTCTGTTTAAGTCATTTGCCCATTTTTAAAATGGAGATTATTCATCTTCTTGTCATTTACTGGGAATAAGTTCTTTATATATATTCTGCATATAAGTCTGTCATCAAGTGTATGCATTACAAATATTTTCTCCCTGTCTGTGGCTTGCCCTTTTATTTTCTTAATAGTGCCTTTTGAGCACAGATGATTTAAATTTTAATTAAATCTAATTTACTGATCTTCTTTTTCCTTTACACAGCTCACACTTTCGTGTCTTTAAAAAAAAAAAACTTTTACAGCATAGGGAATCTAGTCAATGACATTGTAATAGCATTATCTGGTGACAGATGGCAACTACACTTGTGGTGAACATAGAATAACATATAGAGAAGTTGAATCACCATGTTGTACACCTGAAACTAATGTAATGTTGTATGTCAACTATACCCAAATAAAAAAATAAAAAAAACCCACCTCGCTCTCCATATGGTCACAAAGACTTCCTTTTTTTCTTCTAGAAGTTTTATAGATTTAGTTTTTATATTTAGGTTGAAGACTCATTTCTAGTTATATTTGTGTGATGTGGGGGTAGAGTCAAGGTTCATTTCTTCCTCATGTGAATATCCAGTTGTTCTAGCACCCTTTGTTTGAAAGACTTTGCTTTCCTTATTGAATTACTCTGTCAAAAATTAGTTGACCATATATGAGCTTCACAATGTTTTTTAAAGATTTTATTTGTTTATTTGACAGAGAGAGAGAGAGAGAGAGAAAGAGAGCACAAACAGGGGGAGCAGCAGGCAGAGGGAGAGGGAGCAGGGAGCCTGATGCAGGGCTCCATCCCAGAACCTTGGGAACATGACCTGAGCTGAAGGCAGATGCTTAACCGATTGAACCACCCAGGTGCTCCAAGCTTCACAATTTTTAATTCTGTTAGAACTGAATGCTATCATGTCCAGTCATGCCCACTACTGATCTCCTTTCCTTAGAGAGCCTGTAAGACAAATTAAGTTGACAGTTGGGGAAAGGAACCCACGTATAAGCTCTGTTTTTGATGGTTGCTGCACTTCTGATTACATGCTTAATTTTTCCACAAACTCATAACAATGCAGTGTGTTTTGCGTGTTTGTGATATGGGGAGGAAGATGCTTTCTGGATGCCACCTTAGGTCGCTGCAGTGTGTGAGGTTCTATGGGTCTGGGTCCATTTGCTTTCTTGCACTGATACTAGCAGCCTACAGCTCAAAAGTCTAGGGGATGGAGGTCATAACTGTAAATGTCATTTTGTTTTGTAAAGCACCTAGCTCAGTGTTCTGAGCATGTGTGGAATTTAGTCAATAGCAGTGAGGTTACAGCAAATTCACTGTCCCTCAGTTTCCTCATCTATGCAATGGCATCTCTATGTAATTCAGTTCAATCCAGGACCAAACTGGATATTCGTGTTAAGAAAGACCATCTGACCGTGACTGGGGAAGGAGATTTGACATTTTAACCAGGCTGATTTGGTTCTCCTGGAGACTGTGTCACAGTAAGTTTTTATCGTTTTAAGTTTCTTTACAGCAACCCTAGAAAACAAATAGATTCACATGGACTATTTCACGAGCTCCCACAATTGTGTAAACCCAGATGCCTATAACACATCCATGTACATATATGGGTTGTATACATAATCTCCTAGAGGCTCTGTTTCTCTGGTAAAACTGACTGCTACAAGACAGATGTGTGATATCTAGAACAGACCATGGCCTGGTCTTTGTTCATATTGCTCTTCTTTCAGATCAATGTTGGTCTGAATAGTTTTTAGATCAGCTGAAATGAAAGGAACTGCTTTGTACCCGTGGACAGCTCGTACCTGTGGACCTGAGCTATGCCTCTACGTCCCAGCTAGTGTCAATGCCCCAGCTCAGGAGGATTCTGTGCCGGCTCCCTCACTCCCAGCCTTTATGTACCCGGAAAGCCTCGTCCTTATCAACACGGAGGGCGAACCTGCACAGAAAGCGACGGGAAGAGATGTCATGAAACGGCAACGTGCATCCGAGGTGAGATGAAGGATATGTGAATGTTGTTGCTTGACAGCCAGACGATGTGGCCCAACGTTGCCATGGCGACGGAGGCCTGTTGTCGCTAAGTGTTTGAGCAGCGCCCATGTTTTTTATAGCAGCCGGTCAGTGCCACTGCTTGCTTTGAATTGCTGTCCCCCTGAGTGGCTGCTTGGCCCCAGCTGTCCTGATCTCTGTTGACAAATGGTTGTCCTTCACAGTCAAACTACTAGCAGTACTCTAATTAATGAATGTGCTAATTATCCTTCTCTACTCCCAGCACATTTGTCTAGCTAACCTGTCACACGCTGTAAGTGCAGCACAGGCCTAACCAGGGAGGTGCTGGGAGCAGGGGTCTGGGAGCAGGGAGGGTGAGCTCTCAGCTCAGAGCTGTGGGAGACTTCTTGGTAAATTACCTTTACTAATAGTGGGTATCTGCGGTATCTGTCATTTCCTGTGACAGGTATCTGTTTTCCTTTCCTTTCTTTTTAAAAATCTCTCTTTAGGGCCTGGGGGGATGGACATTGCTCATACTAGCTTCTGAGGAGATGGTCAAGCACTGAGAAGGAAGGAAGACACAAGGGAGTCTTGAGCTCTGAAAACTATTCCAGAAGCTCCAGGAGCAGCATTCAGAGTGGTTAAGGACCTAGACTTTGAAGTAGGACAAGCCTGGGTTGGAATCCCGGCTCTGCTCCTTACCACATGTGTGTCCTTGGAACCTGTTTTATCCTTTGGGCAACGGGAGGAGTAACCTGTCCCGAGGTGGCTGTGTGGAGAGGAGCAAAGGTGCAAGCTGCTCAGGGCCGGGCTCCTGTGCCGGGCCAGGTCGGGCGCGTCCTGCGGGGCCTGTCTGCAGGCCCGAGACCACGCTGTTAGGAAGGCGGCGGAGAGCAGGGCCGCGCTCCCTCCCCCGCTCCCCGGGCGCCCCTGTCTTTTTGTTCTGTCTCAGCAGCTCTCTATTGAGATGAATGGCATTTCCAGAGGCTTCACCTCTGATAAGTGTTCCTCTGCGGCGGCAGCCAGAATCTTAATGTGCGCACTGTAATTTAATGGCCTTGGCGGCTGCCTATTAAAACGCTTTTCCAGGGTGAAGTGGACTCGCTCCATCGGCACGTGCTCCCCACCCTGGCGGGGTGAGTCCAGGGAGCTCCGACGTGGAGGGGGCGCAGCTACCGAGCCTCCTACCAGGGCCCTCAAGCCTTCTAAAGTGGAAATGCTCCCCCCACCCCCAACACATCATTTTACGGGGTCTCCGGAGGCTTGGGAAGCCAGAGGAGAGGCTGCCCCTTCTCAGGTTCCTGAGTTCCAGGAACCCAGGCTTGGATGATTTTCCAAAGCCTCATTGGATTCTGTCTATGTTGTTCTTTATGTGGCTGCAAACGGTGGCACACATTTAACATGCCATGAACACAAACACCCAAGCAACAAGGAGACTAGACTGAGCCTTAAAGCCGTCAGGCTGTGTGATAGAGAAACTTCTTTAACAGCTGGGTGTTTCAATCTGGAATCATAAGTGGTGGACAGTCGCAGCCTGATAGTGGATAAACCCGGCATCCCTCCATCCCTACCACCTCCCCACGCCCAATCTTTCTTTAGGGAAGGATCTCTCTAAACCAGGTGACAATTATGGAAACTACCAGGTACTTTAATTTCCCTGCCATCTGGTTGTCCTAAGAATGATATGTGACTAGTCAGGGCCGATGAGATGGTTTTCTAAGAATTTAGATGCAAGAAGTTAGTTCTTTACACTGTGGAGAAAAGTGGTCTACAGAGAGAATAAAGCAGACAAACCAAGAGAAAGTTGAGAGAGAAAGAGAGAGATTGAGGGACAGAGAACTAAGAGAGAGAGAGAGAGAGAGACAATGGCCGGCCTCCAAGGTCCAACCACAACTCTGTTCTTTTCAGCTTTTCATTGTTCAGTTCCTTGGATTTTTTTGAGCCAATTTCCCTTTTTGCCCAAGCTAGTTGGAACTAAGTTTCTTTTCTCGATTTTATTTATTTATTTATTTATTTATTTATTTATTTATTTATTTATTTATTTGACAGAGAGAGAGAGCGAAAGAGCATAAGCAGGAGGAGAGGCAGAGGGAGAAACAAGGTCCCCTTTGAGCAGGGAGCCCCCTGTGGGGCTCCATCCCAGGGCCCTGAGATCATGATCTGAGCCGAAGGCAGATGCTCAACCAATTGAGCTGCCCAGGTGCCTCTGAGCTAGGTTTCTATTCTTTGCAACTGGAATACTCTTAAAGGGACTGGCCATCACTTCTGATGCATTGTCCTTAGTTATGCTGAGTGTTAGAAAGGCCACCTCTTTACGAGGGTCAGACTCCTTAACTCCTGGGACCTACACATCCTCTGAAACTTACCAGACCTCCCATATAAATAAGATCTCATTAAGATGAATATGCAAATCTTCCTGGTATTGACTGAGCCCCTAACCATTATGCTTGTGACATCATGCTTGGCAGAGTGCTCCAGGCACTCAGAGAGTACTCATGAGTACTGTCTGGACTGCCCTTGCCACAAGGCCACCATGTGTCCAAGCTCTGGACACTGCTTCCGTGGACCTCTGTCTCTCTCAGCTGAATGGAGGACACTCAAGCTGGCCTCTCCCACACGAAGGTGCAGTTCCCTGCTGCCACCAAGAATAGTGGCTGAGGTTCTCTTTCAGAGTGAGGTTTTGATAAAAAGCTCCTCTTACCCATTGCCAAATAATTGTTGAGTCTGGGCTGAAGTCTTGCATTTTCTGTGTAGCTTCTGAGAGATGGTCATTTACACAGCGATCGGTAAAATGCCAGGTGACTACCTGGCTTTCCCAGCAGGCTCACTCTCACACCTTCTCTCTACTGTTATTATTATGTTGAGAAGATTCCAGGAAGGTGTTTCAAGAACTACCTCTGAAGAGCCAGCTGCGGTGTTTAATGATACTCATGCCTGGCTGGACTGAAGTTTTCCTTATGGGTCATCTGTATCCTCATTTTTGCTCCTTAGCCAAGGTTTGGTTTTAATTCTTTTATTGATTTTTTTTTCCTGGAGAAACGGAGATGTCAGCAGCCCACTTCCTCATTCATTCATTCATTCATTCATTCATCCATCTATTCACTCATCCAGGCCTTTTTATATGGCTGCCACTCTGGAACCTGCCATGTGTTAAGTATTTTTTTTCCCCCTGGGAATTCAAGAAAAGAAAGCACTCAAAACACAGATCTTTTTGGTGCTCTATAAATAAAACACAAGTTTCATTTTTTTCTTCCTTTCCTGCTCCTCTTCCAAGCTCTGCTTCTCCTGGCAGGTCACACTGAGCTAGGGCACTTTGGTGGCTAGTTAAAAAGAGAGAGAGAGAGAGAGAAAGAAAGAAGAAGTCACCGTGTAACTGTGTTGGGACCTTTGGAAATTCTAATGATGAAAGACAGAGTGTGGGCCCTCACTTCCCCTTTCTGCTCAGTGCAGGCCTGGGTGCCACCAAACTGGAGCAGTCCTTACTGGGGAGCTCGAAGCAAACATGGATCAAGAAGCCGTGGGGAATATTGTCCTGTTGGCCATCATCACCCTCATCAGCGTGGTCCAGAACGGTAAGGGAAGGTCCTCACTCACAGAGGGAGACAAGGGTAGATTTTGTTTGCCAGTTGTTAGAAAGTCAGGCTCACACGGTTCTTTGTCCCTGCGCGCTTTTTCCTTTTCTTTGAATGTATAGGGTGTGTGTATTCATGCTTGAACTTGGGGTTTTCTTTCTCCTGGTATTTCTTTCACTTAAATGGTGGTGACTAACCATGTTTGCAGAGCCAGGGCAGCAACCTAGAAGCTTTATCAAAACCTTTACTGAAGTGTCACAATCAGCTTTTTAACTATTAATTACTGTGGCCGGAGACCTAGAAAGGGAAAGTAAAATATGTGTTTACTCAGACACTGGGCTGCAGTAGTGCAGATGGGCTGATTTCAATGTAACTGAGATTTTCTGTCACCTGTAGGGAAAGAAAGAAAGAAAGAAAGAAAGAAAGAAAGAAAGAAAGAAAGAAAGAAAGAAAGAAAGAAAGAAAGAAAGAAAGAAAGAAAGAAAGAAAGAATTTGGGAGGTGGGATGGAGAAATCATCTTATCTTTTTTTATCTCTGTATTGCTCTTTTTTTTTCCTTTTGGAGAAAAATAGATGCTTTATAATACTTTCTCTTTTTTTTCTAGTAATGAATAAATTTGAAGTGTTTTAAAAAATGCATTACATATTTACATAAAGAGAGAGAGGAAGCATTTTTCTTGTGTGGGGTTTGCATTTCCATTAACCTTGCCAGCGCCTAAAAAACCATATGAGGTACGCAGACCTGAAAAAGACAAGACTGTGTTGAATTTTCCCTTTAGAGTTCTGAGTTAGGTCTGCTACAGACTTTTTTTATGAGTATTTCCAGGGGCTTTGTGTTTTGTAGTTTATTAAGATAGAGGAAAAAGGATGGTAATTGCTAAGGGCAGCTGCTATAACCGAATGGGTATTAACTGTGTGCCCACACACTGTCATACTTGGGAAGTTTGAGTATTTAACCAGTTTGGGAGACCTTGTCATTTCCCCCCAGCTTGAAGGTGGACAGAGGCTGAGGATTTGCCTTCTGAGCCCAGAGTAGGGCTTCCCAGAGACCTCCCCATACCAGAGAGGCCCAACTTTGCATCCTCCAAGTATGTTCCCTATATGGAACAGCAGTTGGCCATGTTTTGACCCAAAACATTTCATACTTTCATACTAAGTCCACACGATCAAGTTGCAGCACAGGGAGGGAACAAATGGATTGTTTAGGCTGCCATTCCTCAAGCCATTGCTATTTCATGCAGGTACCATGAATTCCCGTGGTCTTACACATCAGTGATGGATTCATTTATTCACCCTGCATACACCTACTGGGACCTGCTGTGACAGGCAGTGTCCTGGCTTTATGGGGATATAGTGGCTATGGTGTCGGGGCCCCCTGGTGAAAGGAAAAGATAGTGAGAAAAGATGGCCAGCCATGGTCAGAGGGAAGCCTTCAAAGGCCCTTCTCATGTCTGTGGAGGCAGTTTTGCATGGGTGGATGGGACGGGCATTGCTTTTTCAGCTCCATATGGGGTCTCCCCTCTGGTCCTTCCCCTTATAAGCATCAACGTAGCTGACAAATATCGTTGAACTGGGAAACCAGTGCCCTGTCACTTGCCTGTGTGGATGGGGCTAAGCTAGCTAGAAGGCTGGCACTCACCCTGAGCTGCTTCCTCTCAGTTCAGAGCTGACTTGGGGGAGGCTACATGGTCTCCTGTTGTGAGAACAGAGTCTCTTCATCTCTCCAAAGAGGCAGAACCTGGCCTTGGTCTGTCAAGTGGGTCCTGGGCTTCTTCCCTTGGTGGCAAAATAAACCCTAATCAGACTTGAGGGGGACAGTGAGGTTCCTAATTACTTTGGCAGTGAGATTAAGTCTTTTTTTTTATTTTTTATTTATGATAGTCACTCAGAGAGAGAGAGAGAGAGAGGCAGAGACACAGGCAGAGGGAGAAGCAGGCTCCATGCACCGGGAGCCCGACGTGGGATTCGATCCCGGGTCTCCCGGATCGCACCCTGGGCCAAAGGCAGGCGCCAAACCGCTGCGCCACCCAGGGATCCCAAGTCTTTTTCTTTGGTACAGTATGGGAGGAGAGATTATAGCTGGCGCAATGCCTGAGTCTTAACCTCTATTCAAGGGTCTTGACTTTGGACAGGCCATTTCAGGTAGGTAGCGACAGAACACAGTGGCTTCACTGATAGAGTTCCAGCAACTGATGAGTGAAATGGAGGCTTCCTGGTGAGAAGATACATGTATGGACCGGAATGGAGCTACTGTTTCGGGCTGGAGACTTTTTCAGCCTGGGCAGACCCTATGTGGCCGCCACATCATGTGATCCATCCTCCCCAGCCCACTGTGAGCAGCCAGGGCAACTCGGGGGCAGAGTGATTTTGTATAGCACTATCGCACCCTTGCTGGGGAAGCGACAGCCTGCTGTTCGTTTGAAGCCACAGAAGCAGCCCAGCCATGCTCCTCTCTGAGGCAGAGGCCCAGACTGCCATGGGATGCTGAGACTGCCATGTGAAACCTTTTATTTGTAACTGTTAAATGTGCTCTTGTCAGAGAACAAGAGAGAGCCAAATGGCTTGGAAGAGAACATCTGTACTTGCTTGCACCATGAGTTTTTAGGTAAACACTGAGGTTCAAGTGCATGTCCCGAGCTTCTCTTTGCAATTCTAATGAACCTCAACACTGCAACCATAGATCTTCCATATAGAGTTCAGAAAATATGCAAAAACCATACCTTTCCCTTCCTGCCCCGTAAAATGCCATTTCAAGCCCATCCTGTTAGTTTTAAGGAGTATTTACATGTTGTTGCCAGACACTGCACGCTTTGTCCTAAGACAAAGAGGTCCAGTCTACAGGTGTCCACAATGGTATCCGGGGCCTGTGCTCTCTGTACACTGCGTGAAGCTTATTTCTTGGGAAGAGGTCAGAGCCTTGCCTGCCTGGAGGAACTTCCTCCTCTGATTCTTAAACATTCTTTAGTCATCAAGATCTTTGAACCTGTGGCCCTCTTCCAGCTTGATCCAGCAAAACATGGATTTGGAAGCACAGAACTAGTTTAAAATACATCATTCCAAGAAAGCTGGGCCAGAACCACCAAATCCTGGTTTCCCAGGGAGTATAGATATGAATAGCATCCAGAGATCCTCCAACTTCTCCTGCCAACGTGCCAACAGCATTGATAAGCAGCAAACCTGAAAAACACAGATTTGGAGAAAATGATTTCCATAGGAAGCCAAACTAATTAGAGTGACAGGGGAGGGTGAGCTGAGGGGAAGGGCATTGAGCCTTGGGCATGGAAGCCTGAATGGTAACAGCAGAGAAAAGAGGTCCTCCAGCAGGAGAGCTGTTTTTGCAGCCCTTCTGGTTGTAGGGAAAAGTGGTGGGAATTGGCATCATCGTCTCTCCTCAGCTCTCTTCTTATCATGAAGCCAAAAAGGGGGAGACATGATGGCCTTGCAGACACAAGGGTCTGTGAGAATAGTGATAAGGAGAGATACAGAGCTGGTAGTGAGCACCTACCTTCCCATGCCATCCCTGGTACTCCCACCGCAACACACACACACACTCATAATGAATCTCATGGGTACCATATTGGAACACCTACCAGCCCAACCTGGAGTTGGATGGGCTTTAGATACAGGACTCATGAAGTGCCCCAAATCAGAAATTTTATTTACACCATTCTCAACAGTTCCTACCTGATCCCTCCCATGATAGAGAGCTCATGACATACTGAGCTTGCCCTTCCCATTGTTAGGTGTATTGAGTTTGTTTTGTCAAGCATAGCTCTTTGTGTTGGGAATAGTATCTCACTGAATCCTTGTGGCTTGTGAAATATATAATGTTGTTATTCCTATTTTACAGAGAGGCAATGTGGGGCTTGGAAAGGCTAGACCATTGGTTAAAAGTCCTAGAGCCAGTAGTGGTGAAACTGGGATTCAAATCCATTCCAAAAAGTAGACACTTATGTTATATATATTGTCTCAAATACATTTATCCAAACACCCACTCCTGAAGAAGTTCTGCTGCCCTATGACTTCTACTCACTGGTCCTATTTCTATTCTCTGGAAAAGCTTGGACTATGCTTGCTGCTTCTGGGTTTACAGAGTCAGCTGTACCATCCTGTCTTCCATGTCATTCCTCATGTGACTTGGTTTCCAGAGTCCCTTGTCACTGGGTTTCTGCCTCCCACCCATCTTGCCCTGGGCTCTCTAAGCTGCAGGTGATAGATGTTTTCTGCACAGGGAAACTGTTCCCGAGATCCAAACATCAATTCTATTCAAATAATCAGGGGTGTGTCATTCTTTGAACACTTGTATCACACTGTTGGCTCATAGTAACTTTGTGCTTAACTAAAATCTCAAGATCTTTTTATGTGATGAGAAAGTTATTGGGTCCTCTCTCAATTTCCTTAACCAAGAAGTGGAGCTATCATAACTTCTATGCCTGCTTGTTGGAGGTACTGTGTAGAATAACCGAGGGAAAGTAGCCAGGAGGGCCTGGCATATGGTAGGTGCTCAGGAATGGCCTGTAGCCTTTTCTCTCTGGATCTCTGGCTCTGGCTCTCTCTCTCTGGTTTGGCCTACTGTCAGCAGCTAGCCAAGATAAGTGTTTAATGGTCTCTGCTCGTGAAGTTTCTGTAACATAGTGGAGGATAACACAGGGTTGGGGTGGGAGTGGGCGGTGAGGTGTGGGCAAAGGAAGGCAGATTCTTTCAAGTTTAGCTAAACAGGAGGAGAGCCTAGTGGACTGAGGCAGTCTTGATTTTGTTTTGTTTGATGGGTAGGAAAGATCTGAGTATGTTTCTAGGGTCAAGAGAAGGAAAAAGAAAGAGAGAGATGGTCCAGGAAATAAGGAGAACACCGATGAAGCAAAAGGGTCAAAAAGGTGGCAGGAATGGGCGCAAGGTCACAGGTAGAAGGCAAGCCTTGGAAAAGGGGAAGGGGTTGGTTTCTCTGAGCCAGGAGTGGAAGAAAAACAGATGCAGAGAAGCGTAGCCCAAGCGGTGCTTGGCGGAAATAACCTCTGGCTTTCTTTCTTTTGTGTGTGTGTGTGTGTGTCTAAATTTATTTTTAATTTTTATTTTTTTAATAAATTAATTTTTTATTGGTGTTCAATTTACCAACATACAGAATAACACCCAGTGCTCATCCCGTCAAGCGTCCCCCCAGTGCCCGTCACCCACTCACCCCCACCCCCTGCCCTCCTCCCCTTCCACTACCCCTAGTTCGTTTCCCAGAGTTAGGGGTCTTTATGTTCTGTCTCCCTTTCTGATATTTCCCACACATTTCTTCTCCCTTCCCTTATATTCCCTTTCACTATTATTTATATTCCCCAAATGAATGAGAACATACACTGTTTGTCCTTCTCCGACTGACTTACTTCACTCAGCATAATACCCTCCAGTTCCATCCACGTTGAAGCAAATGGTGGGTATTTGTCGTTTCTAATGGCTGAGTAATATTCCATTGTATACATAAACCACATCTTCTTTATCCATTCATCTTTTGATGGACACCGAGGCTTCTTTCACAGTTTGGCTATTGTGGACATTGCTGCTAGAAACATCGGGGTGCAGGTGTCCAAAACCTCTGGCTTTCTTAATACCATCTGTGTTACACATTCAGAGGCAAGGGCCATCCCATTGGGTTCTGGAAAGTCTGGAAAGACACTGGTCTTCCAGCAAAATTTTCTGCTGTATTTTTGTGGCAAGAAGAGACATCCAGAACAGACAGAAGTGTACTTAAATCCAGTGTAGTTGATGGAATCCCTGCGGTGAGCTTCAATGTGACAGTAACAGGAAAGAAGGATCCTTATTTGCCCCCCTGGATTTGAATCTCCAGTTGCACTTCTCAGTGGGGTGACTCTGAGAGAGCTCTCTGACCTCCCCAAGTCACTATATCCTTGTCTACGAAGTGGGGACAGCACTGTCCACTTGGCAGAGTTGGCATTAGGCCCGGTAAGGGACTAGATGTCAGGTGTCTGCTGGGGTTCCTGGAGCAGGGCCGATGCTCTTTTTCTACGAGTGGCTGTGTAGCTGTGCTCCAAACAGGCACGTTGTAACAGGAGGGGAGGGGAGAGAGAGCAGGAAGCTCTCCTATCCAATCTATAGACATGCCCTCAGGATTTTGGCTACACCCCATGGCCATCATCCTAGCCGGCGCCCTCCTATCTACCCCCTATTGTGGGCCTGACCCCTCTAGACACTCACCATGCAGAAGACAGAATGGCTTTCTGCTTACACCATCCCTCAGCTTACACCTGTCAGTAACTCCTTATTGCTTGTGAGATGGGAATAAATTCTGATTTTCTTAACATGGCTCTCATCAAGGTCACTGTCACACTTCTCAACTCTCCTCTTCTTCAGGCCTGGGCTCACTTACTGCTTTCTCACTCTGGCTGCCCTATGAGCACTTCACATTGCCCCTCACCCTGCTCTGCGTTCTCTTCTGTCCATGATTCGGCACGCTGTATAATTTAATTTAAGCGTTTTGTTCATTCTGTACACTCTATCTCCTCCTCTTCCACCCTCACCAAAACATAAGCTCCTCAGGCCAAGGTTCTTTGTGTGTTTTGTTCTCGGATGCAAGCTAAGTGTCTGGCATATGGCAAGTCACAAAGAAAAATGTCTTTGAAAGAACAATTCACCATCTACCTCATATATAATTCTATCTGTTTCCACTCCCTGCTCCCAATTTCCCTCATCATAAGCTGGATCTACCAAACCAAAGACAGTTCTTGCCTCTGCACCTTTCCATATTCTATTCCACTCCAGTGGGGTGATCTCCTCTGTTGCCCCCTGCCCTCTCCTTCTCTTTGGCTGATTTCTACCTGTTCAGAAAATCTTATCCTAGATGTCGCTTCCTCTAGATCCCTGTGACTCCAACACTGAATTAAGTTGCCTCTTGGATCCTCGATGGCTTCCTGTTCTCAGTCAGTTTCATCTTAGCATGAATCACTAGAGTGTAATTTCTGCTCTGATTGTCTATTTCCTTCGACTGTAAGATCTTTGAAAATGGGGCTGCATCTTGTTCACCATCACCTGCCATCACCAAATGCAGTGATTAGTAGAGATAGCTGCTGAATGAATTTTTGGTAAATGACATTGGATGGAAGACATTTAAGGTTGTTTGGAGGGCACACAGAGGGAACATTTAATATTCTAGTAAAATAATGGGATATCAGGCTCATGAACATGTCCGTTATAAACCAGATCCAAACCTTTCCCTCTGCCAGGGTTCTTTGCCCACAAGGTGGAGCATGAAAGCAAGACACAGAATGGGCGGAGCTTCCAGAGGACGGGAACACTTGCCTTTGAGCGGGTCTACACTGCCAAGTGAGTGATACTGCAAACTAACAGAGTGGGGCCCTGGGCATGGGGGCCTCCCTACAGGAGTGAAGACAACCACTCTCAAGGCTACATGTCTGTCTGAGCCAACCTTCAGAGTGCCAGGGAGGCAGAGCTCTGAGGGAAGGTTGAACCTCACTGGGGTGGGCTGGGGGTGGGTTTGTGGACATTCTTCATCATCTAAATGAGTGCTATTGTTTAAAGAAAGGAATTGGAGATATTGGAGGTGGGGATATGTGATCACCACAGATCCCCCTTGCTCCAGAAACCTCTGAGCCAGTTTGTGTGGTCACAGTGTTAACCAATTTCCTGGGCAATTAGTTCAGAGGTACTACCAGGAAAACCAGCCATTACTTGTGGGCTGGCTTTGGAAGAACAGGCGAGACACAATGGTGGCAGCCTTCTGCTCACTGCCCCTTGCGGCCCCCTTGGTGGACATCTGGAGACATGGCAGGACCTTTCGTAATGCCCAGTTTCTTCGAGAGGCTACAACAAGAACCATAAGAATGAGAGAACTGTGCCATTGCTTCCACCCCCCTCTCATTTTTTACTTTTGAATAAAAAAGCTGCTTGGAAACACCTGAACAGCTCAGTCAAGGAGATGGGAGCTATTTGGGATGCAAATCTCAATGGATGTTATTCAAACACTCATTTTTTCCTTCTGCAGAATGTACTTGAACAGAAGTTTCAGGCTATGGCCTGTTTCTCTGTGATTGTCACTAGGGACCTGTCAGAAGGAAAGGTTCCAGATATGAGCTGGCTAAGGAGCCGGCCTTCACTCTCAACTCAAAGGTGACTCTGATGGGCCACTGAGATCTTTCCAAAGGGACAGTCATGGACACCCAAGAAAATCATTGCAGGTGGACATCCTCGTCCCTTCACCCTGTCGGGGCCTTTTGCCTTTTGGGTTTGGGGCTTCAGGCTGCTTCTGGGTGTCCACAGTACCTACAAGACCTCCCCTTCTCCTGGGCCCTGGCTACCTGCTTTGCTCCCCCTGCCTCGTATTAAGTGGTCCCAGGCATGGTCATTCTGGCAGGCTGATTTCAAGGAAAACTTTTGCTGACCTACCTACAGGGACATTTCTATTTTAACATTTAGACCTTCAATATATTCATTCTCAGAATCTATGGAAGAAGTTTGAAGATATGGCTTCAGCTATTTTAGACATTTGCATTGAAAGGAGGGTAGGGGATGTAGGTAGGGTGCGTCGGTGGCTTTGTGTCACTTGCAGGGGGAGATGTGGGAGCATCTCTCAGACACATCTGGGGGCAAAAGATACTCCCAGAGGGGCCATGCCGAAACGTCTCTGAAAACAACCCAAGGGAGATATTCATACTATTCTAGTTTGGAAAGAAAAGCTTCTTTCTCCCGGATCTCTGCATTATTATCAGTCACACTGTGTTCCTACAAACTCAACTGGTCCATTCTGGAGAAGTTAGACAAGGCAGCTGGCACGCAGTGTAATTTCACTGCACCTCGAGAGAAGTTCAGTTTCAAGTTTGCCAGCAATGAAGACGAAATGGGACAGGCTGGGTGGTTGGGTTCCTGCCGTTTGCCCCAGGAGTGAGCTAACTCCGCGCCTAAGAAGGGACCGTGCCCACACCTGCCCCCTCCTCGCTGGGGCCAGTCCCCAGATTGCAGAAGTGCTCTTTGGTGGCAGCTGTGCTGCGTCATTTGGAAGGGCGGTTTGAAAGTTCTGCAATGGTGTGGGTTCCTGACCTAAGGAGGAGCCAGAGGAGGGTGGTGGGATGTTCTTGCTGCCTGGGGTCCCCATGGCGCGGACGCTGCAGCCCAGCTCCCCAGGCCCAGAAAACAGGGCGAGAAGAATGAGGGGGAGGGATAGATGTGGAGAGTTTGGAACTCAGGAGGCGAAAAGGAGAATTTCCTTAAGATGAAGGCTGCCCAGACACTGCTGTGGTTCTGTTACAAAGACCACTTCCTCCCCGACTCAGCAGACAGCACTGCGTGTGCCGGTGGTAGTTTATAGACGGGCTGAAAGATCAGGGCTGCGGGCTACTGTGTGCTGGCAGAGCCAGAGGCACCCAGTCTGCTGGCCTCTGCCTGGAAGCCACAGGAGGGGTTATGTGTTCATCTAGCAGAAATTGTCCGGAAGTAGCTTGTCTAGAGGCCCCCAAAAGCACCAAAGCGGGTGCGGGTTGAGCCATGGATCTGCCAAAAGAAGAGAACATCTATCTAATCCCGCTATCTAAAAAATAAGAAATTAAGCTTTACTCATTTTTAATATACAGGTTGAGAGCGGCGTGTGTGTTATACCTGTCACAGGTTTGCATGATCACATCTTCTGGTTGATGGGGTGTGAGGTCATAAATGTTTCCAGACCATGGCTATAAAGAAAAACTAGCATAAAGGATAAATGATGCTGATGGATTGAAAAACCAGATGCATATTTTTCAGCATAAAATATGACGGTTGACTGATTCAGATGGTTCCAGATTTTGGGGCAGTCGATAAACAGACGTTGCAGCTAGGTGTGGCCCATTGGCTCCAACCTGGCCTCGGTTAGTGGTCTGTCTCATCACCCATCACCCATCAGGGCAGAGCTGAGTCAGAGTTTGAGAGAGAAAAAGAATCTTGACCTTGACTCTCTGTTCTTGGGTATAAAACATAATTTAAAGCCCTGTCCTCAGATGATGAGCACAGCTAGAACAGTTTGATTTCTGGAGGAGAAGCTCAGTTAACTGGTCTAAGATTCTTCCTCATGAGTGCAGGTGAGCACAGGTTGCAGAGAGGAGGAAGGCCTCCGGAGAAGTGTAATTTTTGGACACGTGTTCCACACATTATAAGTTAGTGGGCTGGTAACACATGTTACGGAGAAGAAAAAGTTCTGGACAGCAAGAATGTGGAGAATTTTTAATGTACTGAGGAACATTGTGATTCTTGGTTCTCCAAGAAAGGGAAGTCAAAAAACTACAGATATACCTCCCCTGCCTTTTTTATTTTTTTTATTTTTTATTTTTTGCAGAGTGTATCACAGGTTTAGTGTTTCACAAAATGCATTTTGGGAAATGCCACCTTAACATCCTTTCTCCCCTGCCCCTCTCAAAATCCACTTCAGACTCACTTCTAAGTGGGTAAATAATTTGAAGGCACTAGATCTATATTGATTCTATCGACTTGCAGTGGTACTATTACTATTATTAGTGATATTTACTTATTTTAAGTTAATCCAAACTAACAAAACACTATGTAAGTACTTCTGTATCTGATTTCCAAAGGTGGAGAAAGACAAAAGGGAAAAAAATGAGTCCTTTTCTCCATAAAAACATTGATAGTGTAGTGTATCAAATTGAATGCCACACAGTGAATTGTCAACAAATCTGGCAAGCACCTCTGAGTTAGACCTCAAGTAATGAGAACCAAGATGGGTTTGTCAATTTTGTCTTGCAGAAAAAAATGGCACAAAACTCTCCACAAAAGAAAATTTGGAATAATGATAATTTGTCAGCAGGAAAGACATTTCCACTGGGGATTGTAAGAAGGAAGCTATTGGAGCAGTAATAGCCACCATTTATTGAAAGCTTTTTATGAGCCAGACACTGCTTTATCTCGTTTTATTTTCACAAGCCAGGCAGTAATTACTAATGTCTCCATTCACCTCTTATAGATGAGGAGAACTGAGGTTCAGTGAGGCTAGGGAATGCACTGACATTTGCACCGTGGTTGACGAGGCATCAGACCCAGGCTATGTGACCTTAAAGACCGTGTGAGCATTTGCTAGGCTCCACCTCAAGAGACAGCTGCTTCACTGGCCAAAGATACTTGAATTCAACCCAGTGGTGGCCCTTTGTCAAGGAGGGACATATTGCGTGGAGCTGTGGGTAGAAGACATATCGCAGATCCTGGATCACAGGACTGGCTTGAGCCAGAGCAAGGGACAGGATTCTGGGTATATTCTGAAAATCCAGAGGAGGAGCCCATTCTCTTAAAGTTGGGAGAGTTTCATTCAACTCCAGACAGACCATGTTTTATTGGGGACCAAGTTGCCTTGAGATAATAGGAGGAGTGATTGAATGACTGATTCAATGTCACCTTACTATACCATCCTCTCTAATGAGCAAATTCCTTAAATAATTAAGAATTTTTAAAAATTTTGCATCATCTAGATGAAACCAGTACTCAAGAACAAACAAAAACAGAAGCATGAGAATGAGGAGGAGGCCGGGATGATCTTGGTATTAACAGATTTTCAAACTGTTGGAACATCAGGTATTAGATCCCATCAGGCATAGAACATTATTCAAGTAAATAAAAAAGAATGTTCTCCCTTGTTTTCTTGAACTGGGAGGTGGATGACGTCCGGAAACCCAAGGCTATGGTTTTGTGCCTCTAGTATAGAAGAATAGATGTGATGCTCATGCTCCATAGCTACATACAGGACCTGTTTATTCACTAAGTGCTCCTCCCCAAATGATAAATTTGTTCAGGGATCCTGCCCTTCAGAGTTTCTACTGTGTCCGCTAGACCAGGGCACGCACCCTCTGGGCACAGGGCGAGGTCAGCGGGGCTGTGTTCTCTCCCCTGCACCTCTAGCCCAGGATGGGATACACTGCTTTCTTACCTTTAATTTCATTGACTTCTCCAGTAGAGGATCCTTTGATTATCGGAGGGACATAAAGTTTCCTCTCTGGGTTCTCCGCAGGGGATGGACCGAGGGCTGGTCATCCCAGTGCTACCAGTGAGGCCTGAGATGTGATCGGCCTGAACAAGAGTTCATAGCTCATTTAGGAGGAAAATCATGAGAACCAGATCAGGAATGATCCAGATGGCGGAATCCAAGGAAGGAATTTGGATAAAAGGCTGAATACATTTTGCAAATTGCATCTTTGCTTTCACCGGTACAGTTTGAACATCACATTACATTAAACCAGTGGTTTTCAAACTTGAGCATGCTTCTGAGTCACCTGGAGGGGCTCCCTCTTCCCCCGGAGGCTTTTAATTCTCTAGGTCTGAGATGGGCATTAACATTTGCAGTTCTAACAAGTTCCCAGGTGATTCTGATGCTGCTGATCCAGGGGCCATATCTTGAGCAGCTCCTCATTAAAGCATCAATTCTTAGAGTTTACGTGGGTCTTAGAGTTACTATCAGTCTTAGTTTTTCAGGGAAGGAAACTAAGTCCAAAATGATTGCTTTACCATTGACAGACAACTGGTCAGTGTCAGGTCAGTGACCACATCCTAGTCACCTGCCCTTTCCACTCTATTCCCCTTCATGCCTCCACCTGTTGTGAGGTTGTTTTTCCATGGACGCACGTATTGATCGTCCTGATCTAGACTGTAAAATTCTCAAGAGGACACTCGCTATTTATTTAGTGTAGTTGAAGAGGTAATAGATCTGGTTCTAGAGTTGGACTGACCAGGATGCAAATCCTGGCTTTGCCATTCTGTCTCTCCGTGATGGTGAGGAGGTTACTCAGCTTCTCCAAACCCCGGCTTCTCATGTGAAAATGAAAGTAGTTGCAGTAGGCTGAATGAAAGGTCCCCAAACATATTCATATTCTGACCCTGGGAGCCCGTGAAGATGCTCTGTTACACCGCAAGAAGGAATTAAGGTTGCTGACCAGCTGACCTTGAAATCAAGAGCGTATTCTGGATTATCTGGAAGGAACCCAATGTAATCACAGGGTTCTTTAGATGTGGAAAAAGAAGGAGATCCCTGGGTCGCTCAGCGGTTTGGCGCCTGCCTTTGGCCCAGGGCATGATCCTGGAGTCCCGGGATCGAGTCCCACGTCGGGCTCCCGGTGCTTGGAGCCTGCTTCTCTCTCTGCCTGTGTCTCTGCCTTTCTCTCTCTCTCTCTCTGTGTCTCTCATGAATAAATAAATAAAATCTAAAAAAAAAAAAAAAAGATGTGGAAAAAGGAGGGAGAAAAATTGGTGTGTTTAGCAGGGTTTACAAGCCAAGGAATGCAGGTGATCTCTAGAAGCTGAGAAAGGCAAGAAAACAGATCTTTGCTAGAGTCTCCAGCAGGTTTGCAGCCATGCTGACACACCTAGATGGTAGTCCAGTGAGACCCTTTTTGGACTTCTGACCTCCAGACAGTGTGTCTTGTTTGAAGCCACTGAGTTTGTGGCTACCTGTTAGCAGCTGTAGAAAATGTTTGCAGTTACTCCTGCACACTTACAGGACCGCAGTGAATTTACAGGAAACATAGGGTATAGATACCAGCACGGGGGTTGGTGTGGAGGGCCACAGGAACCAGGATTGAGCCCTACACACTGTAGGGAAGGCCACAGGAACCAGGATTGAGCCCTACACACTGTAATTGCATGCGTAGCAGGAGACCTTTCTGTGCATCAGCTTTTCTGAGTCGACCCTGGTTTCTCTAATGGTTGAAGCTTACCTTTCTTTCCCCAGCCCAGCCTGTGGGTCTGACAAAGTCTTCCTCAGTTGGGCTCCTGTCCCCTACACCCAACCCCCCAAATCCTGAAAGCTGCCACAGCCCTGCTGTCTGTGTTGCTCACTTTTCAATTCCAAGAAGCACTTTGGCACAGCCAGGAACAGGAACCGTGCCAAAATGAATCCATCAAGAAACCAAGTCTCTTATTGGCTTCACCGAGGAAGGGAGTAAATGGATTCTGAACATGTGGTTGCCTCGTACCACTGCCTGTTTCTGAGGTGGCAGCCGTGTCTTATTGGTAGATGTCGGTGGAATGATGAATGCAGTTGCTGCCTCATGTGGGATGCTGATGATCAATTTGGGGTTTCAGGTAATTTTAGACTATGCTGCAGTAACCTGTTTTTCTGATATTTCTTCTCATATTTTTTATTCTACAGCCAAAACTGTGTAGATGCGTATCCCACTTTCCTTGTTGTGCTCTGGAGTGCGGGGCTCCTCTGCAGCCAAGGTAACTCGGGCTTCTCTTTGCGTGTTCTCTTTCTGAAATGTGCATCTTGAGGAGGTTCAAGTGCAGGTTTTTTTATTGAAAAGACTTTGCTTGACCTCCAGCTCTAAGCTGTGAAGCCCTGGAGAGGTGAGAACCCTCGGGAGGTCGTGTTTCAGGCATGCTCTGTGCCCGGGCGGAGCGGGTGCGATAATGCATTGCTAATGCTTGCTCCCCAGTGGCTGGTTGAGAGCTGCTGCGCTGACAAGGGTGGTTTAAGGCTAAATGTGACTCAGAATCCTTAAGCAGTGTTAGCTCAGATACAAGGGCATTATAAATGAGAGCGCCTGAGGGATCTATTCTGGGACCGCTGTCACTCGGCGCTTCTGCTAATAAGCTTCCAGTGTGGCGGTCCTCTGCTGGGCATGTGTCTGCAGAGCCACGGTCTGGACTTCAGGTCTGCAGCCTTCTCCCGGGTTATCAGCAGCCTACAGTCCTGACTTTAGCAGGTTGACTCCCAGAGTTGATTTAAAATGAAATGGAAGCCAGTGTGTTTTGGTTCCCTTTGGAGCTTGGCACTGTGCCTGTGGAAGCTTGGCGTGACCTGGCCAGCTTCCACACGGTGGCCCAGCAGGGTGTGTACATGAGAAAAGGTCACTGGTGTCCTCTGACGGACTGTGTAATCCTTAGCATTAACTCCTACTTTATAGGTAGAGTGGATATTATCTCCCTCTATTATCTCTGAGGACACTTTGGTTCAAGGGGAACAAGGTAACTTGTTCAAGGTTACACAGCAGGTGAAAGAAGAGCCAGGATGAGAGCCCAGGTCTTTTGGGTTCAATCCTGGATTTTTCACAAGTATCTTTCTGCATTATTCACGTATATACTGCCTGTACATTGAACACCTACTATGTGGCAAGCCCTGCTCTCGGATACACAGTGACAGATAAAAGAGATGGTGGTGGAGCACATAGCACTCAGTGAGATGAACCATAGGAAAAAAACTAATGGGTAAGTTACTGCTGAAAGTGAGAAATGCCAGGAAGGAAAAGAATCAGGTGCAGTGGCAGAGAGCAGAGGTGAGAGATGGCAGCAGAAACTCCTTCAGAGACACCATGTGGCCTCCTTCTGTGCTCCATAAGGCTGTCATTACTCACTATTTTTTTTTTTTTACCACTATCCATCCTGAGTAAAATAAGAAACATGTCGGGGATAACTTGAAAAATCAAGTCAAACTAGGCTCATACCAGGAGTTATGACTCCTTTTCTGTCTTAGATGATACTTGATATAGATGAATCTAGAGTTGTTCTAGCTGGATAAATACAAAGGGAGTTTGAAGATGTTTTGAAGTCCTAGAACCACACTTCTGCCCAAATAAATGTCAGCATTGCTAGGGGACAAACGTGTCAGTAGACCCTCTTCGATCATCATTTATTTTTTTTTAAGACTTTATTTATTCATAGAGACACACACACAGAGAGAGAGGCAGAGACACAGGCAGAGAGAGAAGCAGGCACCATGCAGAGAGCCTGACATGGGACTCGATCCAGGGTCTCCAGGATCACACCCTGGGCTGCAGGTGGTGCTAAACCACCTTGATCATCATTTCTTAGGACTATTGTCAACTACCAAATATTTTAGTCAAAAGGAACCTCAGAGATCATTCTAGCCCAGACCCTTCACTTTACAGGAGCAAGAGCCCCAGCCCGAGAGGATCAGGTGGTTGCTCAAACCTCAGAATTTTCAGGGACACCTGGGTAGCTCAGTGGTTGAGCGTCTTTGCCTTTGGCTCAGGTTGTAATCCCAGAGTCCTGAGATTGAGTCCCACATCGGGCTCCCTGTAGGGAACCTGCTTCTCCCTCTGCCTGTGTCTCTGCCTCTCATGAATAAATAAACAAATAAATCTTAAAAAAAAAAACCCTCAGAATTTTTGAGTCCAGATTTGAATCCAGCATGCCCTTTCTGCTGTTCCAAGCAGCCTGGGTCCATGAGGCAGGCACCAGTCTCTGCAGGAGGGCAGCGAGCACAGCCAATTCCCACCCATGACTCCTGTGCACACTGGTGTTCTGTTTAGCTCCCATGGAGACACAGACTGGTGAGTTAGAGCAGAGCCGTCCAGATGGGACAAACCAGGGCAGACTTCGCCAGAGCAGACTGTGAATTGTGAGAGTTCTGTGACCTTCAGACCCTAGGATGGACCTCAGAAGCAGCTTCTCTCGTGCTTTGGTTTTCTTACCAGTCGGTAACACTAGTATTTTGGGAGGCAGGGTGCAGTTGTGGAAAGAACACGGATCCGGGGACTGACAGACTGCAGATAGTTCTGCTGCTGTGATCCTGGGCTGTTACTCAGCCTTCCTGAGCCTCAGTTTCCCCATCCATAAAGCAGAAATAATCGAGTTCCTAGGGTGATTAAGTGAGAGGATGTGCATAAAGCCTCTGTCACACTCCCTGGCATAGATTAGATTGAACCACATAAAACTGCCAATGTCTGACTGTTTCGGACCCGCAAAAATGGTAATTTCATCTAATCCAGCCCAACAATAGAAGCCCAGTAGACGTCACTCTGAATGGTGCTGCTGGTGGTAATACAGTTTTGAAATCATACAAACCTGGTTTCACATTCCACCTTGTTAAAAAATATGATTCAACCAAATCAGTTCCAAGATCTAATTGGCTTTTTCAAGGGATTCACAAATCCGGCAGCATCCCATCTAGCAAGCAGAGGGGAGCTCCCAGGGGCTGTACAGAATGGAAGGTTTTTAGAGGAAGGAGGGTAGAGCAAGAAGGTTGTTAGTGAAAGAAAAGGATTGTTCCAGGCAAGGTTTCTTTCCCTTGGGGAGAAGAGTAGGGGGTCTTATCCTACAGATTACCTCATCTTTCCTCAAAGGAAGGAGAGGGCCTTGTGGCTGATTACTTCATTGACTCCTGTTGGAACATTCCTGACTACAAGTTAAGACCAAATTTCTGGGGGAAGTTGAAACTGCAGTTAGATTAGGATTAAGCCCTGGTTTAGGGACTTGGCCTAGGTGACACCATATTGGGCCTTTGGTTTTCTTTTTAACAACCTTTTCCTTGGCTCACTTGACTTTTATGAATTCATTTAACAAATAATTTTTGAAAGCCAGTATATGCCAGGCACTATGCCAAGCACAGAGATGGTGGCTAGCAAAAGATGGCTGTCCTCATGGGTCTTTTGGTCTGGTAAGTGACTCTGGGTGAACTGACTTCCTGTAATGTGCTCTTCACCAAGTGGCTGGGAGGATTAGAGACCCAAGTACCCAAAGGGCCTGGGGCAGTGCCTGACATTAAAAAGTTCTCTGTCAAGGTAATTATTTGGCATTTGAATACTGCTGGGAGGTCTTCAGACTGCTTTTATATCCATGCACCTATTTCACCCCCATGACTATTCCTGATAGGTAAGAAAGCCACAATCAGCCCTTCGTTCAAACGTAGGATGAGTTAAGTATTAGCTCCTGACCATAGCAGTCCTGGTGGGGTTGGGTTTTCTAACTCTCAGCTCCAAGGTTCAGGACCTTGCTGCTCATGGCTGTTCCTCATAGGATTAGATGGTAAAGGGAATCTTCTTCCCAAAGATCTCTTTCCCCACCCCCCAAAGATTTATTTATTTATTTGAGAGAGAGAGAGTGAGAAGAATGAGCATGAGCAGGGGGAGGGGCAGAGGGAGAGAATCTCAAGCAGACTCCTCTCTGAACTCAGAATGCAATGCGGGTCTTGATCTCATGACCCCGAGATCATAACGTGAACCAAAACCAAGAATCTGATGCTCAACCGACTGCAGCCATCCAGGCGCCCTCCTCCCTAGAGATCTTTTCTGAACTGGCAGTAACTGTTCAAAAAAGGTTGAGCAATACACTGCCTAGAGTCCCAGGGGGGAAGAGCATGCTTTTAAGAGAGCTAGCCTAGAGCTGGGCTTGGGGTTCATGTCTGACTCCTCCTACCCCTACCTTGGACCACACACACACACATGCGCACAAGCATGCGCATGCACACATACATGCATACACATACACACACACACCCTGACAATCTTACACAAGCTCCTTGACCACTGGAGCCCAAGTTGTCACATCCGGAATAGAAAAGATGACACTGATCATGTGGAAGGGATTCAAATAAGTGATGGGCAGGAAAACACTCTGTAAACTGTACCATGCTGCTGATAGAAAGTAACATTACTATTATTGAAGTTCTAGGTTCCTATCAGCCCGAGGTCTTTGCTACAGTTCACATCAGCCCCAACTGCCAGAACCTGAGGTCTCTGCTAGATTTTGTGACCAACGCTAGTTGCACAATGACTGTATTAATATTACGTTAAACTTGGCTTGTTCTGGCATCTGTGAAACTCACACAGTCATTTCCCTTTCTCCACTCAGTTCCTGCCGCCTTTGCTGGACTGATGTACCTGTTTGTGAGGCAAAAGTACTTCGTCGGCTACCTGGGAGAGAGAACTCAGAGGTAGGCCACAGGGACTGTATAAGAACTGGGATATGAGTCATGCTTTGAGCAAGACTGATTACTCACAACCATGTTCTGCCTAAGATTTAAGGCTCTGGGTGATCACTTAAGGGTTAGGAGGGGAAGGCTAACTAGTAGCCCTCATCCTTTACTGAACTGAACTTTGCGAGCTCTGCAGAAACTGCTGGGGGACTCGACTCGTGTGCCCCGTAACAAATTCTTTCACATGGCGTCGGGCTCACAAAGGATGCTTTAACACCATGTGCTGCACATTCTTGCAACCCCGCACCCTCTACTCCCACCCTTCAGAGTCTGGGCCTTGAATGACTTTCTGTGTCTAGCTTCTCAAGGTCTCCAGTGAGTGAAACATTGCATTGTTTGCCTAAAGAAATGAGAACTATAGCTTGCACCTTTTGATAAGTCCTCTTGAGTCACAGATCTTCCAGGAACCAGCAGGAAGAATGTTGCAAAAAATAGGATGCCCTCACATGCAAAGGACGGAGTCTTTGAATAGAGTCCCCATTGCATTGCTTATAGATGCCGCCAGACGGAAAGCTCCAGAGCAGCAGTTATACTTTGACTACGCCCGGATTGGGGAATCAGGATTTTCATAAAATAAATGAGGATACTTACAGAAGAAGTGTTCAAGTTCTAGTCTGCCATCAGTTCCTTAGAATTTCTAAGGCACTGGGAGGGTTCCAAGAGGCAGGCATGCGTCCTGAGAGGCTGCCCACACCCCCCTACGTGGACTCCAGCCTTCCCCTCCATTTCTCTTCCCTGTCTCTTTTCACGTCCCTCTCGATCTCTCACAGTAGCGTGCTTCTCTCGTGGTTAACAGGCTCTCCGTTCAGATAGCATCCTTCGGCGTGACAATGGCACTGGCAGGTGAAAGCTCTACATCTGGGGACTTTGAGATCCTGTGAAGCTAAATGGCTGGGGACAGGCAGGCGGGCCAGGGTGTGTGTGGGGGTTGATGGTGAGCTGCAGCCCAGAGACGAAGGACTCTTCTTCCAGCAATTCTTTCCTGCCCTCGTCTCTTCATTCCTCTCTGGTGGCGTTCGTATTTATCCTCGAAAACCACAATTCCATTATGTCTCTTATGCATATCAACCTGTCATGAATGTTCTTTATTCTCTTCCACCCTGGAAAGCCTCTGTTCTGCCTTTCCCTGGGAGATCACCGGTTGTCAAGAGGCGGGGTGTCTATCAATAGAATGAGGCGCTTCTGCTCTCTTGGCCTACCTCCCTGTCTTCCTCCCCAAAGTCTTAGGGATTTGGCCCAGTCACTGTTCTCTTCATCTGTCACCACTTGCCTGAGATCTTAAAGTTGCTTTAATTCTAAGACAGTCTGTGGAGCATGACAAAATGTGTTCATTTACCACAGGCTCTTCTCATTTTCAAGGCAATCACTGTTACAGAGCGAACTGAGGTGGCAAAAATAATAAGATATAGACTTAAAATCTTAAAACTATTAGATTTCCTTGGATCTCATTGAAATGTAATTGGCCTAACCTCTTAAATCCTGGCCTGGTATCTCCTGGGAGAGGGCGGGAAGATCCCACCAGCCCCTTTACCCCAGCTCTGTTGCATTACAGCCTTTTTACCTCGCCTGCATCCACAGCCTTCCTTACTAGTCCATCATGGTGCTCTTTCCTGCTGAGACCAAACGTGATCTCAAAATACTTTTAAATACAGAGTTCTGAGCTATTGTCATCAATAGAAATTATATATACCAGATGAAATGTCTAATCCTAATCTAGATGAAAATATCGCTTAAGATGGATATATGCCTGAGGGCCTCTGTGGCTAGGTCCAAGAGAATTTTCAATTCTGCCTTCTAGAAACTATGTGCTAATACATTCCCACTGTAGGTTCCACTGTGGAGGCCCACCTCAGTCCCTGGGCTGCGTCACACTTGCACTCTGCAGATGCTTTCCTGGCCTCATGTCTTTGGGATCTGCTTATTTCTTGGGCTCATCAACAGAGGAAGATACAGCTCAGTGAGACCCTTCCAGGAATTTCTCCCTTGGGCTCACAATCATCTTTTGCTCCTCCGCAGAAGTTGCTTTGCCCTATCCACATTAGAAGTTCTAGGGTCACTTTTGGTCCAGTGGGTAGGTGCGACATTCCTTGATGTGTCTCCCCCACCAAAGCTTCTTCCTTCTGGGATTTTGTGGTCCCTTTGAAGTATATGGCCCTAATTCTCTGTCCTACATCCTACTCCCTGACTCCTTTCTCTCTGTCTTGAATAGGTAGTTTGTAGCATTTCTATGCACACTTAAGAATGAATTTTAATTTCTTCCCCTTTCATTCTAAACTTCTATGAGACCCAAACTCAGTGGGGGTTGGCATTTATAAGACTACTTGCCTTTTATTATTTATCTTCCCTGCCTGGTGCTACGCTGCCCTATCTTCATGTCCCTCAGAACCCTGTTCCCCTTGGAACGCCTACTAAATTCCTCTCCACAGTTTGAAGTTCTCAACCCAATGGTGGACAGGCGATGACTGGCAACTCTTGAGACCAATAAACTGAGGTTGGCCAACTTCACCTTCCCCTGATTGCTAACTCACTCCTCTTTTACTCCACATCCCTCCTTACTGACCACCTGCCTGCAGTGAGGTCCTGAGTCAGTTGCTGAGATGATAATAAATATGGCACAGCCCTTGCCTCAAGGAGGCCTGGGCTCTGCTAGAGTCAGGGGCAGTACCAAAAATACTAGAGAAATAATTATGGGCACAATTATCAAAAGTCCTGATCCCTCATAGTCATTTTCCCCTTCAGTATCAATATTTTAGACTCTCTACCCACCCTGCCATATGGGGACCTTGGGGTTACTTCACAGAGTTAGAAGATGAACTCGTTTTCTTGGAACCCCCGAGGTGAGTCTATGGGTGTTAAGGCTGGTGTTTCTAACGTGAAGCCCACCAAGCAATGACACTGGAATTGCCTGGAGTGCTTGTTAAAAATATAGATTCTGGGGGCACCTAGGTGGCTCAGAGGTTGAATGTCTGCCTTCGGCTCAGGTCGTGATCCTGGAGTCCCGGGATCGAGTGCCACATCGGGCTCCCTGCATGGAGCCTGCTTCTCCCTCTGCCTGTGTCTCTGCCTCTCTCTGTGTGTCTCTTATGAATAAATAAATAAAATCTTTAAGAAATATATATGTAGGTTCTGGGGCTCCACCCTGAACTTATGGAATCCGAATCTCTGGGGTGGGAGCCCGGTGTATGTATTTCAACAACTTCTACACACAGTTTGGGACTCACAGAAGGCTGTTCATGCCTCTTTTCTAAGAACAATTCATTTGACAAAAATGTATGGAGGGCCTGATTTATTGGAAGTATGTGGGTGGACAGAGGCACAATATCTTGCTCTCATGGGCCTCACAGTTTTTATTCCCTTTAGAAGATTCCAGGTTTAAAGTCATATTTCCTTATTGAAAAGAACAGAATTTTTTTTAATAATAAATTTATTTTTTATTGGTGTTCAATTTGCCAACATACAGAATAACACCCAGTGCTCATCCCGTCAAGCGCCCCCCCAGTGCCCACCACCCACTCACCCCCACCCCCTGCCCTCCTCCCCTTCCACCACCCCTAGTTCGTTTCCCAGAGTTAGGGGTCTTTATGTTCTGTCTCCCTTTCTGATATTTCCCACACACTTCTTCTCCCTTCCCTTATATTCCCTTTCACTATTATTTATATTCCCCAAATGAATGAGAACATATAATGTTTGTCCTTCTCCGATGGACTTACTTCACTCAGCATAATACCCTCCAGTTCCATCCACGTCAAAGCAAATGGTGGGTATCTGTCGTTTCTAATGGCTGAGGAATATTCCATTGTATACATAGACCACATCTTCTTTATCCAGTCATCTTTCGATGGAAAACGAGGCTTTTAAAGCCAGAGGGGACCATAAAGTTTTCTTTTCCTACCCACATTTTGTCTATGTTTTTGTGTAAGGTGGGGAGGTCAGTGACTTGCCCAAGGTGACATGGCAGTGAGCGGGGTGGGACTGGAGCTCAGGTGCCTTGATGCCTGGGCTCACCTGTCTCCTACCACAGCTCCTCTTCCTCAAAGTTTTAGACACATTTGAGATGCGAATTGCTTGTCACCAGGCCTCTTTTATGTTTTCAAGTAGATTTCATGGTGTGTGTGTGTGTGTGTGTGTGTGTGTATGTGTGTGTGTGTGTGTTGAAAAGGGGGATACATTTGTTTCAAAACTAACCACAAAATCCTAATCTCCAAAACCCGAAGGGGCCCTCAGGAAGGCAGAAGGAACAGGACTGTGGACTCAAACGGACAGGTTTGAATTCCCACTCTGCCTCTTCTTGGCTGTGCGGCCTTAGGCCCATGGTTCAACCTGTCTGCTCTTGGTTTTCCCACCTGGAAAATAGGCTAACAATACCTCACAGAGTAGCCCTGAGAATTCAGTGAAGTCGCAGATATAAAAGGCCTGGTCTCTCTGATGCTTAGTTTAATTCTGACCTTCCCCACCCCATTTGTATCAACTTTTAGAAACACTAAGAGAGAAACCTTGAATTTCAAAGGTGAGTTATGTAGATGGTCCATGGCTCGGCTGGAGCCTGGGGCAGGCCCTTCCTCTGCGCGCACCATGCCTACCTCCCAGGGTCCCAGCCCATCTCCGAGCTTGAGAGACTGAAAGATAGAGCTAATGAGGTGGCCGAGCTGGGGACCTCCATTCACACTTAGCCCTGCAGGTGATGGGCACGTGCTGAGCTCCTGCCTCCCGCACCCTTCATTCGGTCTGGGAAGAGTTAAGGCACCACACCATCTCCTTGGGGGCGATCAGCCTTGAGGCCTTTGAAAAATGCTGCCCAAAGTCAAGAACACCACAATTTCAGCAGCAGGCACTGCCATTTCATCCTTCACCACAGATTTATCTCGAGCACGTTCTGAAACAGCTTTGCAAATCACTTTTTCTTGTTTCTGTAATGAGCATATGGTGGCCTCATTCATGTGATAAATCTGAGCCACTACAATATTTGACTTTTCACAATTTAATTTCTCTGAACCCTCTATTCTCTGACTAGAAAAAATATCCCTTACTTAGACTTTGTTACTTCCTTATCAGCATTAGCAGGTAACTGTCTGAATTTGTCTGCCAGGGCCACTAGAATCGAGTACCACAGATGGTGGGGGGAGCTCAGACAACAGAAATTGATTGTTCTATAGTTGCGGAGGTTAGAAATCTGAGTTCAAGGTGTTGGCTGCCTTGTTTTCTTTTGAGGCCTCTCTCCTCAGCTCACAGATGGCCGTCTTTTCCTGGTGTCCCCACATAGTCTTCTTTCTGTGTGTCTGTGTCCAAATCTTCTCTTCTTCTTCTTTTTAAAGATTTTATTTATTTATCCATGAAAGACAGAGGGGCAGAAACATAGGCAGAGAGAGAAGCAGGCAGAGAGAGAACTCGAACACAGGACTCTGGGATCACACCCTGAGCCGAAGGCAGATGCTCGGCCAGTGAGCCACCCAGGTGTCCCCAAATCTTGTCTTCTTATAAGGACACCAGTCCTATTGAGTCAGGGTCCACCTTAGTGATCACATTTTACCTTAATTACCTCTTTAAAGACTCTATCTCCAAATACAGTCATGTTCTGAGGTATTGGGGTTAGGACTTCAACATATGAATTGGGGAGGGGGAGACACAGTTCAGCCCATAATGCTTTTGGGAGCCAAATATATTTCCCCAATAAAGAGATGGAATGTCTCACTTCATGAGTGTGACTGTAAACAGGAAACCAAGGAGAGAAGAATACAGTGGCCAAGGAGCAAGGGCCGGGCAGCTAGCAGTGCTTCTCAAACTTTAATGCCCTGTGAGTCACGGCGGCACTTGGCAGAATGCAGATTCTGATTCAGCAGATCCAGGGAGGAACCTGAGATCCTGCGTTTCTAACAAGCCCCCAGTGGATGCCAGTGTGGTTGGTCCATGAACCACACTTTGAGTAGCAAGGAAATAGTCAACTGCTGAAGGGTTTTCAGACTCTAGACATAGGAAAGTTACGAGTTACAGTATGAACCTCTGGGGTCCATTTCAAAAAAGATACAATTTCTCAGGTTGAACCTATAGATGCCAAATTCTGTTCTCTCTTGATTATGTCAAAAACCAGGCTCAGCAGCACCGACTCACCTGTTTTAGCTGAGCTGGCTGTTCTTGTTGAGCGGTCTTGATTGCCAAAGGGTCCCCTCGCCGGGGTCGTTACTAACAGCCTTAACGAGCCATTTGGCTGGACTCTCCTAACGCGCTAGTGCTGCACAGATGGATCCAGCCACAGCGGTCACAGAGCGTTGTGCAGAGGGAAGCCAGGGCAGCCGCTGTGTACAATTAGGCGGTCACATATCACTGGGGAAATGCCCTGACCCCAGCTGCTGATTTGCCTAAGCAGCTTAGGATTTAGAGCCTTCGAGAGAAGCATATAAATGTACTAAAACATCTTCCCCCCCTCTCCATTCACTTAAAATGTAAGAGCCTGTCTTCCGCTGTGAGGGGCCCAGCTCTCGTTAGTGCGAACATGGGCTGTTCCCAAGCAGCCTCCCGAGCGTAGATGGAGCTCTCAGATACTGAAGCACCTTTTAGATTCCAGCAGCCTTATTGGCTCATTGAAACCAGCACCCCTCTCACAGAGGTTCTTCCGTCCCGCATTAGGCCCAGCAGCCAGCACGGCTTCCCAAGCGCTCCTGGAGCAGAACCCGGGGGTCACACCAGGTTGATGGGGTTCCTTATCCCCGGTCAGAATGTCCGATACCAACCGACTGACAGCACCCACCACCTTCACACCCTCAGGGAACTGGAGAGGCTGCACAGCAGAGCCCTAATGATGACGGGTTTGGGGGTCTAGGCTCTTTTAGCTTGGTTTTGAAATATGGTCTGTGATGGATAATAGTGGAGACCCTTCCATTCTTCATTTGAAGTCAATGGAGCATTCCTGAGTAAAAGGAACTCAAATTTAAACCCCATGTATCTCGAAGTGATAACATTTTTGGTTGAGTTAGTGTTATTTTATTGCTTCTACAGTTTTCTTTCTCTTTCAGCACGCCAGGCTACATATTTGGGAAGCGAATCATACTGTTTCTGTTCCTCATGTCTGTTGCTGGAATATTCAACTATTACCTCATCTTCTTTTTCGGAAGTGACTTCGAAAACTACATAAAGACAGTAAGCACCACCATCTCCCCTCTGCTTCTAATCCCCTGACTCTCCGCTGAGTACGGGGTCAGCGCTCTCCTCTGATCAATACCTAAAGTCATCATAACTCAACCCTTGCAAAGATGTGGCTCCTCTTCAGACAGCTGTAAATCTAATGACCATCTGAGCTCCGCAGCTTGAGTTAACCTTGCTTTCCCTGGAAGAAAATAACTTTGTGTCCGCTCCACCCCTTGAGAATGGCAGTGGCCCCATATCTCTTATTCAGACCCATTCTGTATGTTTCTTGACTTCTCCCGCTTTCTGAAGATGTTTTGTGACCACATTAATGTGTTCCTAAAATAAAATACAGAGGTATGTTTTAGGCTGGTGGTTGAGTCTTTTGTGGGTTGATTGCTGCATTTGATTTCTTTTTTAAAGATCTTATTTATTTATTCATGAGAGACACAGAGGGAGAGGCAGAGACATAGGCAGAGGGAGAAGTAGGCTCCATGCAGGGAGCCCAATGTGGGACTCGATCCCGGGACTCCAAGATTATGCCCTGAGCCAAAGGCAGAGGCTCAACCGCTGAGTCACCCAGCCATCCCAATTGCTGCATTTGAACAACTAATCTTTTCCTCGACCTCTGTGATAATAATAGAAAGTACACTGTCCTTACACACACATGTGCCTGGAAAGGTACACACCAAAATGTCAACCATGATTATCTCCAGGTGAAGAGATTTGGGGTAAGTTTTATTCTGTGGTTTATATGTTCATGAATTATTTGAAGGCTTCTTTTTTAAAAAAAGATTATTTATTTATTCATGAGACACACATAGAAAGAGGCAGAGACATAGGCAGAGGGAGAAGCAGGCTCCATGCAGGGAGCCTGATGCGGAATTCAATCCCAAAACTCCAGGATCACGCCCTGAGCCGAAAGCAGACTCTGAATTGCTGAGCCACCCAGGCATCCTTATTTGAAGTTTCTTAATGATAAAATTAATACCACTCAAAAAAGCACCAGAAGAGACACAACTGAAGCATGGTCTTTTCTGGGAAGCTTTCCTAGCTCTAGGTTGGCCTAGTGCTGCCCTCTGACTTCCCACAGCACCCTCTGAACATCTTAACCACAGCAAATCCATATTACAATGTAAAGATATTTGTTAGCATGTGTCATCCTTCTCCACTAAATCATTAGCTCTCCAATATCCCTGATGTCCTATTTATTTTGCTTTTCCTGTGCCAAGCTTGGAGACTGTCACATAGCAGGCATCCTGCCTCAAGCTATTTTAGAACTCAAACAGGCGTCCTGTAAAGTGCTATATTGTAGAGGACAGTTGGGGTGAGTATTATGAGATTAGATGTGTTTTCTTTCAATGTTTTAATGGGATAAATTGTGGAGAAATGCAAAAAAAAAAAAACACACAAAAAAACCCCCAAAACACCGCAAACATCAAAACCCCAAAAAAACCCATGCTTTCTTTCTTTCCTATAGACAAACAGATTTCCTTAAGATCTTTTTTTGACTTCCTGAAGAATCCTCCACACACCCCATGAGGATTAGGTTGGTATCTTTATGTGCTAGTATCATGCCTAGCACCCATCATATCATTTCAGCTTAAAATGTGCTGTAACTCAGTGTCAGGATACAGCCTGTTGTGGGGGGAGGGGGCCAATTATTGAACAAAAACAAATGAGTGAATGAGTTTATAAATCACTGGCTGACAATATTTAATAGAGTTATGTGTGTTGAGCCATTTTTCATATTGGGGATAGATTCATGGTGGTCCAACCACTGTCGTACATAGTGTGCATTGGCACTGAGTACAATGGGTGAGATAGCTGGGTGGCACTGAGATAGCTGGGTGTGGTCAAGAGTCCAAGACACATGACAGAAAGAAGCCAGCTCTCACAAAGGGAGTCAATTCATGAGGACTTAGCTTTCAATTGAGATGACCAGCAATAATAGATGAGTCCTCTTGACCCCTAGATGATTCTTATTTATGATGGTCACAGTCTTAGGAAGGATGAGACAAAGCCAAGGACCAAAACTCCCCAGCTTTCTCTGAGTGGCCTGCTTGGGGAGTGGAGTGAATGGAAACATGGAGTCTGGCCTGTGTGTTGTTGGGATCGATGTACTTCATGTGTGATGGTCAAGGCAAGCATATTTCTCAGTTCAAGGACCCCCCCCCCCCCCCCCACCATGTGGATAGGGTTTCCTAGGCCTATCTGGTTGTCCAGACTAAAGTCTCATCTGGGCTTTTATGGCCAAACTCCACCCAGTAGAAGCGTTTTGGTACCAATTGTTTCAGTAGAGGTGCTTCTGCTCCTAGCCCTCTATAGAGAGCAGACTCAAATATTCTAGTGGGCATTGGAAAGGAAAGATCACAGCAAACTACTGAGTGGAAGTGGCCTCAAGTCCTACCTCAGCCTGGGCTTGCTTTGGAGGGTGGTAAGGTAGTATAGCCCTCCCGGTTTGCTTGGGATTGAGGGATTTCCTGGGAGGAAGGGCTCCCAGTTTTAAAACTGGGACAGTACTAGGAAAACCAAGATGACTTGGTTGCCCTAAGGGGGAGCTAGGCCAGAATATGCTCAGGGGAGCCTGGGGACACCGTAGCTCGCAGAGGTCGCACTGTCCACGCCGACTGTGGGACGTCCAGAGTGCAAAGACAGGAAAGGATGTGATGGCCCAGCCGAGGCTCTGCTGACTCTGGCCCGGGTGGAGAGGGCATGACTGAGAGCATTAAGGGGTTGAGATGCAGGCAGAGCAGGCTTCATTATTTCGAAGAAGAGGGTCTCAGGTGCAGAACTCCTTCATGAGGGGCCCCTCGTCTGGTTGGGGGCAGCACTGCCTAGTGGTCAAACTCTGTCTTCTGAGTTCTAGGCCTGGGCTCAATCCCTGCTCTGTCACCTCCTCAGTTCTGTGACTTCTCCCTAAGCCTCAAGATTCGAACCTATTAAATCGGGATAATAATAGTGCCAAATGTATGGGGTTGCTGGAAAGAATAAGGATATAAAGCAATTGAAAATGTTTAGCATATTATAAGCACTGAATATTTTTATCTATTATTGCTATGTTTATTATCATTACCTTTTTGTATTAATTTTCTATTGCTGTGTAAGAAATTTCCACAAACTTAGTGCCTTAAAACCCCATACACTTGCCATGGCATAGTTTTGTTGGGTCAGAGTTCCTCGTGCTTGAGCTGGGTCTTCTGCTTGGGGTCTCAGAGGACCATAACCAACATGTCAGCCCAGGATACAATCTCAGCTGAGGCACAGGGTTCTCTTCTAGGCTCATTGGTTCTGGCAGAATTCAGTTCTTTGCAGTTCTAGGACAAAGGCCCTCAGCTCCTGGAAGCCCCTTCCTTGACACATGGACTTTTCCACAACATGGCAGTTTACCACTTGTAGGCCACCAGGAGAGCAACATTGGTGTCTTTTTCATCTCTGACCTCTAGACCCACATTTATGGGGTTGTCCTGATTAGGTCAGGCCCACCCAGGTCAAGCTCCCCTTTGATTAACTTAAAGTTAACTGAGTTGTGACCACAGTGACATTGCAAAATCCCTTCACTTTTACCTTATGCTGTGATTTAGTGAAATTACAATTCAGTCCCTGCTCACACTCAAGGAGAGGGGATTATACAGAGGTGTGGGTCATTTTAAGATTCTGACTGCCCAGCTTATATGCCAGTCTCAGAAGAGCCAAAGGGAGCTGGATGATGGATGGTGAGATTATGGGTCTTCTGGGCAGAAGCAGGGTGGAGTGTGTGTGTGTGTGTGTGTGTGTGTGTGTGTGTGTGTGTGAATGTGCATGTGTGAACATCTGGGTGAGAATTCTATGAAGAAGGAGGCTGGGATCTCCTCTGACTCTTCAGGAGCAAGAAAGCTTCATAACCTTTTCCCCTGTGGGAAAAGGACAGTGAAAGGGCAGATGAAACTGAGACAAATAATAAATGAACTCCCCTCTCCCTTTCCATTTTGACGAAAATAGGCTATCTTTATGATAAGAATCTCCCCGATCAGAAAGAGATAATCTATGCAACTGGGTTGTTAAATTTGCCCTCCAGCCATGCTCATCCTTCTCAGTAAATGTCCCACCCATCACTCAGTTGCTCAGGCCCCAAAAGAAGGTGCTGTTCCTCTACTCCCCCTTATCTCCCCACTCCCCCCCAGCCAATCCATTACCAAATCCACCAGCTCTACTCAACACACATCCCCACTGCTGTCCCTGCTGTCTGAGCCAACATTATGTCTCTCCTGGACAATTTGCATAGCCACCCCATCTGGGGTAATGTCACATGCCCTTGCTTGAAACCCACCAGGACATTTGCATTGCTGTTAGGAAGAACCCCAAATGTCTTGATGTGGCCTTCCAGGGCCTGTACAGTTGGTGACTGTGCTCTTGGCACTGCTCCCCATGGCCCGCTCAGCTCCAGCCCTGCTGGCCTTCCTGCTCTGGCTCTAATGCAGGGCTCTTCCCCCAGGTGATATGTGGCTCTGTTCCTACTCGCATTCCCAGTCGGCCAGTGGTCCCTCCCTCCGGGACCCTCCCTCCAGACCAGCACACCGTGTCTTTGTAGAAGCACAATCCTTTCTCTGCGCATCCACTATCTCCCATCCTTGCTTTTACTTTGTCTTCTCCATCACCTGAAATTAGATCACTATTTAGTCCTCTACATGTTTCCTGTCTGTCTCCTGCACTAGGGCTATAAGCTTCCAAAGGGCAAGGATTTGGCCTGTGTTTCTCATCATTCTAGCCTTATGATCTAGAACAGTGTTAGGCAGATAATCAGTGCTCCATACGTACCAAAGGAGTCAATAGAAGAGAATGGGTTGTGTGCTTGTGTCTACTGGCTTATGTTACTGTGGTAGGTTGTAGTGGTGTTGGCTAAGGGGTGATGATCAAATTTGGGTCACGGAGGCTCACTGATGATCTTAAATTTGAGTAAGCAAAGCTCCAGCTATGGAATCCATTAAAAAAATGCAAATCCCTTAGTGCCACCCCCAGAGATATGATTTGGTAGTTTAGGGATAAGGCATAGGAATTCATATTCTTATTAAGTTTCTCTGGATTTTCCTGATGCAGATGGTTGAAACCACTCCTTCTAAAGCTTTTTGTTTTATAGCTGCACCACCCGATGTGGTGGCTATTAGACCTTGAAAGGTGACTCCTCTAAATTGAGATGTAAATGTAAATGCACACTGATTTCAAAGATTTAATACAAAGAAAGTAAAATATCCCAATCATAATTCTTTTATATTGAATACACATTGAAATGATACTCTTGAGGATATAGGTGTTAAATTAAATGTATCACTAGAATTAATTCCACCTGTTTCCTTACACTTTTCTTTACTAGAAATTTTAAATTACATATACGGTTCACATTATATTTCTATAGATCTAGAAGTTCTGTGGGAGCCAGCAAGTCTTTACAGCTGAAATAAATGCTGGACCTCACCCTGAGCACTTATCTTTAAGTATGATTTCTTGCAGAAAATACTGGAAAAATGTGCCAGTGAAAGTTACCACAAGAAGCAAACTGGTCCTGTCTAAATCTGGAAATAGTTCTTTGAAGCTTGTTACCATATGATCATGAGAGTGTTTCATTAAGTATTTCTGATCACAGATGTGGCACATTATTAAAATATCATTTTTACGGTCACCCTAGGGGCGAGGGTTATCTGAATATGGAGAGAGAAACAGCTTGTGGAGCTGTTGTATAAATGAAATTACTAGAAAGCAGTGCACTCGATTGCATATTGGCTTGGGGGCTTATTCTTATTAAAATGTTTAGATAGCAGTTTCTGTTCATTTTCTGCAGAATTGCTCTCCAAATTAAAAATTTGGCTTGGCACACCACTATACCAGAGTCTGGGGAGAAGTTTATCCTCCTTTCTTCTTGTTATCCTCGCCTAAGTACTTAGATGCCGTGCTGATAGGTAGCACAGAATGTCTGTATGGAGTACATGCATTAGAGTTTCCTGCAGCCCTGTAAATGGGCACACTTCCACTTGCCTAAAAGAAGTCAGCACAGGCTTCAAGAATATCAGAAGGTCTATCTATAGGAAAGCAACCACTCTACTTCTCTCATGGTAATTTTTAGAAACAATTTTTAATGGAAATTGGCCTTAATAGTTGAAGACTGTTGCAAAAATGGACTTGCTATTAATAGACTGGAAGCCACTGGATAAACATAATGAAATATAAGCCTTCTCGGAATTCAAACTAATAAATAACTGCTCAGCCAATAAACAAGACCGCGAAAGACCGAACAAGTGGTGCAGGATGACTTCCTTCCCTGCATATGTTTGCACCCTGGACATCAGTATAATGGCAACCAGAACAAGGCCACAGCCACTGTCTGGAAATGTGTGTTCTTACCTGGGGCCCAAGAGCCACGCCCACCGGGCACCCAGCCTCCTTCTTTTGCCCCGATTATATTTAAACTTATCAGTGCATCAGCTGGCATGAAAAGAGTGCAGGCTGATGCGACTCACACCAGGAGACGGCTGGCTGATTCTTGTAAATTCCCTCAGCAAAAGGCCTGATGGAGGAGGGGGTGCTGGGGAAAGTCTGTGTGCGCACGCGTGTAGTTCGTGCCTACCGAGAAGGCAAAACCCACTATGACATTTTGTGATTCAGCTGACACATCCTTTCTCTCACACTTTCAATCACCTGGGTTAATGAGGACCATAGAAAACACAGCTAATGCCCAAACCTCATCTCCCCGTAACATGTTATTTCAAAGCCCTTCCTTTCCTGAGTTCCCTGACTTCATTCTTCTCCTGTGGTGAGGCAGTTATTGAGGAATTAAATGGGAGAGGCCAGGCGGATAAAGGGAATGGGTTGCCAGGAAGTAGAGTTGCTTGGGTACTCTTCCAGAATGTTCCACATTGTGAATTCTCAACTACTGTGTTACCATGAAACAAGTCAAACAAATTTCTGACCTTGATAAAATGCTAAAAAATTAAATAAAAAAATAGCCATTACTACTTCTTTTTTTTTTTTAAAGATTTCATTTATTTATTCATGAGACACACACACACACACACACACACACAGAGGCAGAGACACAGGCAGAGGGAGAAACAGGCTCCCTGTGGGGAGACCCATGCGAGACTTGATCCCAGGACCCTGGGATCACAACCAGGGCCAAAGGCAGGTGCTCAACCACTGAGCCACCCAGGCTCCCCTTTTATTACTCTTTTTTATTGTTCTCTTGGAAGCATTTTAAAGCATAGCATCAGAAAAGCTTCTACCACTAAGAGAAATATGGAAAATTCATATGCAAAATTGATATGACTGTTAATATAAAACACAAGACTTGAAAGTAACATCTCCTACTATGTACTTGAGTCAACCTCCTCTATAATTTAGAGAGACTGGTGAGACGATTTGAGAAATGCTGGACTGTGAACACAGGGATCAATAGGAGATAATGAGTAAACCATTTTGACCAGAGTGAAAGATTGCCTAAAAGGAAGGTCCACGGGTTAGGTCATAGACACTTCAGTTGCCACCTAGCCTATGGGATTTGGATGCTCTCAGTGAAAATTGTTGAAAATGTTTGTTTTTGAGAGAATGATGACTTGTACAAAGCAAGATTTTAATAGACTAATCTGGCAGTTTTGTCGAAAATAGTTGAAGAAAGGAAATAGATGGGGGAGGAGGAACAAGCTGGAGATAATTGGCAGGTGAAAATTTCAATGGTTTAAATGCAAGATGGGCCTGGACTAAGTAAGATGGTGGCTGAGCAGATGGAGAGTAGATGATATAACATCATGAATAAACAACCAAGAGGCAGCATGAGTGGTTGCATGGGAATAGGGGAAGGAGAAGGAGAGTAAAAGAGAACTGGTTCTGAGCCTGGGTGAGAACAGAATCACTATGCAACTAAATTCCTAGGGTGCCCCTACCACATCCCAGGCCAGAACTATTTCCACACCCATTAGTTTCAAATCTGGAAGCTTGAAAACCTTGAAGTTATCCTCAGGGTTGTGCATGTGCAGGTGTCCTTATCCTTCATGTTGTTTCTGGGGAACATGAGGGTGGGGAAGGGCTGTGGTAAGGTTCTATGACTTTCGTTGGATTTCTGAAGACTTTCAGCACCATGATCTAAAGCAGCACCGTCAGAATCCAGATGCCTTGCTTGACAGCTGCCTGTTAGAAGGCATCTTCCTAATGGAAGCAAGAAGCAGATGTTTCATTTCCTCTTCCCTGGACAGACATATTGAACTGGGTCTTTTAATCTAAAAACACAGCAACATTATCCTAATTTATGAAACACATGTCAAGTAAGAAAAATCACATTCATAAGAAATCAGTTGATCTTGTGTATTTATAATTTATTTTTTCTGAATTTTCCAATATAAAACTGGGCCCAAAGAGAACTGGATGGCTCTATACTGTGAAAAATGAAAATATGGATTTTTAAAAATTGTTTCCTTGCTAGGGAAAAGAGACTTTAAGGAATTTTCCTGATAATGGCCGTATAAGTCTTCCATATTTCATAGGTAATTTCTAACTCTATGGTCCTTTGCTGTTTGAAAAAAATAATCTACTCCCTTATTTATTTGGACCAGAGCAAAATGATCATGTTTCCTTTGGCTCTGGTGTGGTGTTGACAGAACAGATAATTGAAATATCTTACTGTTGCTAAGGCAAACTGACTTGAGAAAGAAGAGGAGGGGAGATAGAGGACGTAGATATTATCTTGAAATAATTTGTTCTTCCATCTTCCTTCTGAGCTATCTTGAGTTGTAACGAAATAGTATTTCAGGAATTAGCACAAAAAGAGAATATATGGTTTCTCTTATCCCTTCTCTACTTGAGTCATACACATTTATCTTAAACATTATTTGAAATTTGTACAGAAAGAGGCATAGAAATTTCACAATAACTTGCAACATATTCTACTTACACATGCCCAGCAAGCCACTACTTAACTGCCCAGCCCATACTCCAGAAATTAGGCTAAAACAGGCAAATACCTGATTGTCCTTTGAGGATCATCTGCCCCTTACACAAAGAGTTCCTGTGAGCATCGAAGCTTTGCTCAGTATAATATGAGGATTTGGTTATATTATGCAGAAATTCATGAACTTTCCACTGTAATGTTTGGGTATGCAAAATTGAGAAGCATTTTGGGTTACTATATCAGACTGAGGGAGAAAATGGTGTGGAAATTGATTTTTCCAAAGCCTCAACATTTCAAATGCAAAAACTCTTTTATCTGGTTACTTCTGGGGGAAATAACAGCTAGGAGCTAATGAATGGAAGAGACATCAAGATATCTCAGCTCCATGTTGGCCCTAATTCTACTTCCACCACCAGCCTAGCAGATGCTTAATCATGAGGCTGAACATCTAGGAGAAGTCTCCTCCGACTGGCAGCAGGTGGCCAGTGTGCTTTGTGGCCACTTTCTCAGAGGTGGTTATGGTCAGATGCTGATTTATTCACATCTTGCCTGATCCTTAACTTCTGTGGCCCCCCACCCCCCGCCCCAATCTCCCACACATATGTGAACTACGGCAAAAGGGAAGCATTTCAGGCTGGAGCTCAGGAAGAGAGCCTTATAATATGAACAGATACTACACTTGATCTTAGCCAAAAGGCCGAGAAACAATTGAGAGCCTTATAATATGAATGGTTTCCTCCTTCAAATACCCAGGGCATTCCCACTTTACACTATAATGGTTTACCTTGATTTCTTCTCAAAATATTTCATTTATATTTATCCCTATCTCCTCAACTGTACTGTAAATTCCATGAGACAAAAGCCTTTGTCTTACATTTCTCTTGTATATTTTTAACCACAAGGAGAGTGCTATGAGTTTAGTAGATACCCAACAAATACCGAGGGATTAATTCCTTCTTTCAATGTGACAGAAGCTTTTGTGGATGTGTTGTATTTTCCCTAGTAGGAGAAAGCTTCAGGAGAACAGAAACTATGTATTGATCATTTTTGTATCTTATACAACTTCCAGGTTAATTTATCAGTCAGGATACATGCTCAGTAATTATCCTGGAGAGACTGCACAGCTAAGGCAGCGATGGGTGGACCAAGTTTCGTGCCGGCCTCACTAGAACAATTTAGAGTGTTAGAAGTGGGGATGAGTGGTATTTAGCCTTTTCTTCCTATGGAGAAAGGGAGCACTTGGGAGCACTTACCTAGCATGGTTTGACCACTCTCTTTGCCTGAAACATTTTCTTCATTTGGCTTCCAACAAGATTCCGCATGCCTGCTATCTTCCTAACTCATTCTCTGTTGCCAGTTCCTCCCTGGCTTCCCCCTGGTGGAGAGCTCAGGCTTGGTGTGAGGATCTCTTGGATGTGTTCTTACATTTAAACCGAATCCCTGAATATTCTTTACATTTGCCAATTTCTAAGATTTCGTCTCTAATTTTTTTTTACCTTCATGCCTTTTTTTTTTCCAATCTCCAGACTAAAATATTCAGTTGCCCTCATGTCTACTCAATATATCCAAACAGAACCCCCGATTACTCCATACTCCAAGCCACTTTCTCCTCCAGGGGTCTTCATCTCAATACATGGCAACTCTGTACTAATTGAATGGACAAAGCGTTGGGGTAAAATCTGACTCTTTTCTCTGCACATCCAGTTCTGAGCAAACTCTGTCGGTTTTGCCTTCAACAGACATTTAAAAATCCAGCCATCCTCACCATCCTACCCTCTCTCTCCACCCTGTTCTGAACTTCCACCATCGCTGCAACATGAGCTCTGTGAGGGCACAGACCTTGTCTGTTTTGTTTATTTTGGTATCTTCCGTTCCCGGTACATTGCTTGGTGCATGATAGGTGCTTAGTACCCATTTAATGAGTAAATCTCTTGCCTAGATTATTGTAGTAATCTCCTAACTTGGGATTACTCAACCTCAGCACTAATGACATTCTAGGCTGGGTAATTCTCCAGCAGGAGCTTTGTATGCCCCATAGAATGGTCAGCAGCATTACTGGCTTCCACTCACTGGATGCCACTTGCACCCTCTCCTTCCACCTCAAGTTGTGACAACCAAAAATATCTCCAGACGTTGTCCATTAGGGGGCAGAGCCATCGCCATCATTGGTATTCCAGTTTCTACTGGTGCCCCCATGGTCTCTGAGGAGCCAAATCGACTCTTTACACTCGTTAAGTCAAACCATGGCTTCTCATAGACTGAGTGAAATCCAAATACCTTACCACAACTATAAGGCCTCTCTCTTCTCCTCTGACCTCATCCCTCCTCACTACTCTCTCTGTCTCAGACCCATTCCCTGTTTATCATCAGGATATACCAGGCCTATGCCCAAGCCTTAGGGCCTTTATGCTTACTGTCCCCACTGCCCCCTCCCCCCATGAAGCCTATGAAGCAGCATTCTATCCTCGGCACTCTATATTCCTCTACCTTGCTTCTATGCCTCTATAGTTCTCACTGCCTCGTGATGGACAAACGTGCTTAGAATAGTTCCTGGCAGCAGGTAGGCGCTCAAAACATGGAGGGGAGTAACTGACAGATGAACGGATGGGTAGACACAGAAGACAGTGGTTTATTGAGGTCTTCACTGGCCTCCCTCCTTTTCTGTCTTTGGCTCTCATAATTCTTGCCGAGTCATGGTTGGTTTTCTTTCCTCCTAACATATGACCAGAACTCTACAAACGGTATAAAACAAACCAACATAGACAACCAAAAGCCTCACAGGGACTGTCTTCCAGAAACTTGCTTGGACTCGTTCCCATTTAAGTCCCAGGATTTGGGCTTTATTTGGGGTTAGCAACACAGATTGGTGAACAGTGCTTATAGCTTGGAGTTGGATCACCTGGGTATATCCAGGCAACTCCTTAGTTCTGGTGTGGTCGTGGGCAAGACTTACTTACTTACTTTCCCCACCTGTGCTCCAGACCTTTTGTCTGTTAAATAGGATAATATATAACAGAATTCCTAGAGCTACTGTGAGGATTAGGAGAATTAATTATACATGTAAAGTGCTTAGGCATGTGGTAAGCTCTGGATAAATATTTGCTAGTATTATTAGTCTGTGTATATGCTATCTTCATGAGGATTTCTCCATGATGCTGTCTTCATAAGGATTTGGTGCCTGGCAATATGATGATGCTTTGAAAGTTTCTGCAAGATACATATATTGACAGCCTGCCTACTGCATGCTACATGCCATACTAGGTACTGGGGACTTGGGTTGAATAGGACAAATAGGGTCTCTGTATTCCTGGAATTTACATTCTATTTTGAGGATACAGATAATAAGCAGATAAATGAAAAATTATGAGCTAGTGCTAAGTGTGATGATAAAAATAAAATAGGGTTGAGGAGATGGGGAAGCATAGGGGAGGGAATTGCTGTAGGTCTCCTGATCTAGAAAAGCTGCTTTCCAAGGTAATTTTAAGCTGTTACCTAAATGACAAAAAGCAGCAGCCAGCCAAACACCCAGGGCAAGAATTTTTCAAGCACAGTTACCAGTTCATGCAGAGCCCTAAGCAGGGATCAGGCTTGGTGTGTTTGAGGAGCAGAAGGCAGCCAGTGTTGTAGCATGGGGTGAATGTCGTTGGGGAGAGTAGAAGAGAGTGAGGTCAGAGGGGTCAAGTCATGTGCATTGTAGACCACACTAAGGGGTTTGGAGATATATATATATTTTTTAGAAGGCTGGGGAATCATTGGAAGGTTTAAAATGAGAGAATGACATTTTACAAAGATCTCTCTGACTGCTGCTGTGTTGAGAATGGCCTGCAGAGAGGCAAGCCTTAAAATAGGGACACCAGTGGGGGACAGTGACAAGTAAAACACATGGCCAATGGGGGTGATTATGATAGAGTTTCTGCCACAATGTGATGCTTAGATGCAGCTCTGAATCTTGTCACTAACGTGAGGCATCATCACACCGGCCAGGATGTGGTACCAGATATCTCTGACCAATCCTCCCGGCCCAGGATGGTGATTGGCTCACCCTCTCAGCCCTCTTGCCTTTTTTCTCTCCAAGGAGGTTTTAACTGTAACCTTGTAATGTGATCAGTGTGTGGGGATGGGGGAAAGCTGAGGCTATATTCCCTTTACTTCTAGAACTTTCTTCCATGGCTCTTAGGAATATTAAGATAAGCTAAAATTGTGTGGAATCTAAAGGGGGAGAACAAGAGTGTCTCAACAAAGACCAATGGAGAATTCTGTGCTGACAATGGACTATTTATTAAATATCAGCTTTTTGACAGTGACAGTAGTAACTACATGTGAATGATGTTTGTTTTAAGAATCTTGAAGAAACACCGAGACTTCTTCTAAAGGTTAAAAACAGAAAGGCCCCTTGTGCTTCCATTCCATAAATTCTGTTATGAATGAGTCTGTATGTTTCACATTTAATAAACAGTCTTTGGCTTGGAAGATTTCTTTTCTGGAACTTGTGGACTGAAGGCCAAAGTTTTTTTTTTTTTTCTGTTCTAATTTACACCACTATTTATAGACTTATCATTTTCTATACTTAGAATACTTTCCAGAATGCAGAAAGAGGCCAAATGAAGTTGCTACAGGTCTTCTACTTCCTGGTTATTCACAAGAGGCAAAAAACCCTGACAATAAGACTAAGTCCCTGAAGTAATAATGGTCTTTGATCAGGCCACATCAGCTTGTCTCCTCCATTTGTCCATACAAGATCACTTCTTGGGTAGCCTACTTTAGGGTTGCCAGATCGAATTACAGGACACACAGTTAAATTTGAATTTAAGATTTTAGAAAAATGGATAATTTTTTAGTATCAGTATATCCCAAGCTTCATATGGGCAGATATTAGTTGTTTGAAATCCAAATTTAACTGGGCATCTTGTGTTTTTATCTGCTAAAGTGGCAATCCTAACTCTTGTTGGGGATGGGTGTGCAGCATCACCCACAGTAGGGGCCACTAACACATCTGCTGTCTCCTTGGGCCTGTCCATCTCCGGTCACCCACCTCCCTCAACCCAGCTAGACTGCAAATGGGTATTGTTTTTGTTTTTGTTTTAAAGATTTATTTATTTATTTATGATAGACATAGAGAGAAAGAGAGGCAGAGATTCAGGAGGAGGGAGAAGCAGGCTCCATGCCTGGAGCCTGACGCGGGACTCGATCCTGGGACTCCAGGATCACGCCCTGGGCCAAAGGCAGGCGCCATGCTGAGCCACCCAGGGATCCCCACAAATGGGTATTGTTGCTGGAGTGAACAGCTGTCTCTCTTTACCTACCTTTCTGTATCTCAAATAGACTCCATGGCTATGTAAGGACATTCTTTCTTTCCCCTATAGTAGAAGCTATTTTCCATCCATCCATCCATCCGTCCCATAGGTACTTACAGAACATCTTTTAAGTACCAGACATCAGGAAGCAAATCCATTATCTCCCTGGGAACATGTCATGTGGACGACTCATGTTCTGTCTTGAAGTCAGCTTCTTGGAAGTCCTCCAGAACATAGGAAATAGCTGTTACAATGAATAAAACAGCTCTGATCCCAGCATTTCTGAGCTTGTCCAGCTGAGCCTATATATCTTGGGTGCCACTGGTTGCCGTGGAACTAGTCCTGACCCGTGACATTTGGTACAGGGAAGCTGAAAGCCAGACAGGACTGTGCTGTAAGGGAAGGCTACTTGTAACAAACAGAACTCACCATGTATAGTCACTAGAAGTTTTTTTGTTGTTGTTCAAGTAATACTTCCAGGTAGGTATAAAGATTTGTGGGGCAACCCACCCTGCATATTCATTTGGGGACTTGGACTGTCAGAGGCTTTGCCATCTTCATCAGATCACTGGTCACTTCTAGGTTTGCCCAGGGCTCATCGTCAGTCCAGCCAGGCATAAAAGGACTAGAGCCTGGAGGTGTGCATGGGAGATTTGACCAAGCCCATATCACCTTCTCTCAGTTCCCTTGGATAGCTGCATGGCCACTCCTCTGCAAGGGAGGCCGGGCTGCATTTGCCTGGGGAAGAAGAAATGAACATGGATTCATTTAATTTCTTTGAACCTCAGTTGCCTCATCTACAAAAGGTATCCACCCTGCACAGATTGCCTTCCAAGGACAATTGATAACATCTCTGCTGGGACCCACCTCTGGCAGGTCTGACATTCCCTGGCTCCCTTTTCCCACCATCAGACTTTCCACCCACTCTGGGGATAAAGGAGATCTGATCCATCTTCCATTTTCCAATCTGCCTGCTTCTTGGTTCTCACCCTTCTCAAACCAGCTGCAAAGAGCAAAGCTACTTTATCTCACAGGTTGTGTTCCAACGAATCACTTACTGCTGGTCTCTTTGCAACTTCGAGTGCATTTCTCCATAAAAGCGTCTGTACATGGATCACTGCTAAAACCCGGGCCCCGTCTTCTGGCTCAAGGCAACTCTAAGGGGAGGGTAGCTGGAGGGAGGCTCTGGCACCTGGGCAGTTCTCCTGGTAGCATCTAAGAGGGCTCTGCAGCAGGGAGTGTGGGTGGAGTTCTGGGGGGGGAGGGCAGGTGGGCAGAGGTTTTGTGAGTGGCTAGTTCCCATGGCAACCAAGAAGTGGCCTCCACAGCAGTGGGACTGAGTAGTCTTGGTTAGAAGCTGACGGTAAGCTTAGTGTTTATATAAACCTGGAATTTCGGGTGGCTGCAACCTGGAGCAGAGTGCCTTTCAAGCTGGGATGCTTCATTACCAGTGTGCCCTGTGCAGCTCGGTGTCCATTTCATTGAAACAAACATTTATTGATCATCTGGCAAACACTGTGGTGGATACTGGGAACCCTGGGAATAAGACACAGTCACTGATTCTTGTGTGCCAGCCTGGAGAGTGAGATGAACACGGATGTACAACAAAAAGGGACAGTGCCATGTGACCCAGGCAGGGACGAGGTAGTCTGGAAGGCTATGGAAAGAAAGATTGGGTCTTAGCTATGGCCATTGCGTGTATAGAAATGTGGCATGAAACAGCAAAATGTGTCATGTCATGAGGTCATGTGGTGTCTGTGTGTGTGTTTGTGTTGTGTGTGTGTGGGGGTCGATGGTATGGGAGCTTTTGGTAGGCATCGGATCAGGAGCACCTAAGGACCTTGGGTCACGTCCTGGAGGCATGTGGACCTGGAAGTCTTCTCAGAGATGACATTTGAGGTGGGTGAGTCCAATGGATCCATGAATATTTTCAAAACTTGTATCTAGTTTTAGCTTCCCTGAATTCACATAAACGGAAGAAAAATTGGGGGATATTTCTCTAATGTTTGGCATATTAACCCATCTCCACCCTCCAAATGATCACAATTGTGTTCTGGTTTGGAGACTAAAGCTATAATCCTCTGAAGTTGGAAGACTTGTTATTGCAGCATCAGCCCTGCAGGGGCGTCTTTGCACATAGTGGGCATTCTTCTCCTTGGCTCTGTTTCCCCTGGCATCTGCCCTCTACACCTGAGGCCCACCTTATGGTCCGGGTGTCCACACTCCCTATAGATGGCCATCTGGCCTAGCTTTAACACTAAAAGTCCCACATCCCGTGAAACTTCTCAGTCCCAGCATTCACCTCCAGGACAGAGAGGAAAGTCTGAGCCCAGACCTCAGGTTTATAGGATGTTGACTGGCAGGGAGGCTACAGAAAGAAGGTTGGCTTTGGAGCGAGGCCTGACTGATTGAAGCTTGATTTCTCTGCTCAATCTTTCTCTGTGTGATCTTGGAGAAGTTACTTCATTGTTTTGAATGTTAGTTTCCTCATCTATAGTATGTAGAATACTTATCTTAAGGAAATGGAAATAATTATTTTTAACACTGTCATGGAGGAGGTGCTCAGTAAGTGATGTCATTTTCTAGAGTGAAGGAATATCAAACTGTCACCATATAATGTGAAAAAGTGTATTGAGCTTTTATGTTGAAGGCTGCGGACCCAAAGGAAGAGCATATAACCCCTCTGGGGGTCAGGGAGGTCCTATAGTTACTACCAATTGCTGACAAGACTGGAGGTGGGGGCCCTCTAGCCTCTCACACATCCACTGTGGACTGTGATTAAAAATTAGAGAAAAAGGAAATGCAGTATAGTGAGAACATACTGAGTAGAAAAAAAAATTGGAGTGGTGAGGTAGTAGACATGTAGTACAAGCAGTCTCTGAACTCTAGTCCATGTAGGGGAAAGAACCTGTGGGTGGGAGATTCTAAAGTCTGCAAGGGTTCCAGAGCAGAGAGCTGGGTAGGCTTGGTAGGAGAGTCCAGGCATTCCAGAATTCTCAAGAAATTCTGGAACATTCTAGTATATTCTGGAATGGACTTCCTGTGGTTGAAGCCAGAGGGCAGGGAGAAGTGCACAGGATTCTGTTTGTGAGGAAGAGCTGGGTTTGTTGACTTGTCTGATTGTGGGGTGCCCCAAAGAGGACCATAACAGCCTTGTAGTCACATCTGGAGAGTTCTGCCCCTTTAAAGAGACCAGGACTCCAGAGAGTGAAGCAAACGTCCTCCAAGAGTGTAGGCAAGTCTAAATTGTACCATGATTTCTTTTACAGAAAGCCTGAACAATTTTAAATGTGGAAAACCAGTAGCTTCCTCTTATCCCATCCCCCCCATGGTTGGATGTCTCCTCTGCAAGGTCATTTTCTGTGCTGAAGCATGGAGAAGGCACTTTTCTTTCTTGTTCAGGAATCGTAGCTCCTTGACACTTGAGAATGTCATTGACAACGACACGAAGCAAGATTAGTGATGTGTAGGTCTCCAACCTCTCAAGAATGCTTCATCTCTCAGGACCAGTGGCTCCAATAATGGTGATAGGAAAGATAACACTGGAAGGAACAGCTGGATCTGGTGCTTTGCCTCCTCACATACTATCCAGAATGGTGGAGAATTAATTATCAGCCAAATTTCCTTCCCCAGAGCTGTGTGAGGAGGCAGCTTATTAACAAGCGCAAGTCTGGATCTGCTATCCTGCGCGGACCAGGGCAAAGATTTTGCCCTTACTTCTCTGTTAAGCCACCTTTTTTCCCCTCTCCGAGTTCACATCAGACGGGTAATGTGCTGAGGTCATAACAAGGTTTGAGGGAGGCACATGTCACATGATGGTGTGAACACCCGATCATCTTGTTTATGAACTACAAAAGGATCTGTTAAGCCATCTTTCTACCCTTCAGCTCTCTGAGGGACTAACATCATTACCAGGACCATGTGCGCCCCTTTAACTGTTGAGCCTCCACCTGGGGGAGGGCACTGAGAGATGACAGTGATCCACGGGCATTGAAAATGCCCACTCCTTAAGGTATAGATGTCCTTGACAGCAGCATCTCACCAGGGCTTTCTCTTACCAAAGTGGCCCTGGCAGCAGGTGGGAGGGGGCTTCTGCATGCTTGGCATATCTCTATGTGGATTTGGGTTACTAAACAAATATAGTAAATTCCTAAGTAGGTTCCCCAGAATTCAGTCCCATAAAATGTGGCCTTGTGTTATAATGGGGTAGGTTGAATGACCGGGGGCAGGGGCCAGTCCCCTTCACTGTATATTCATCCGATCTTATGTTATTGTGAGTGCATTATCGTGGGGCTTCATTATGTATCAAATAGTAACATCATTTCCACCAAGTGCAAAGAGAGCAAACTTTACCTGCATTTTCAGATGTCGTTAGTGTGATAATGAGAGATTTGGAGGCAGGTAGGTCATGGCTTGAGCTGGGGAGTAGATCTGGGAATAGCTCTGTCCCAATGCTCTGACCCCACGGCCCCTTCCTGTCACCCCAGCAAGGGGTCAATGTGTGGGACAGGGTTGGCTCTGGTGCACACCTGCTGAGCCCCCCAAGCTGGGCAAGGAGCCCTTCAGAACAGCTCCTGGGTGCCCCCTCCCGTGAGGACCCGCCAGTGAGCACGGTAGGGCTTCTGGATCTCATTAGGCCACAGCTGTCCCAGCCTGGACACCATGAGCAAAGTGTGGGCCTGGTTTCCATCACTCGAGTGTTGATTTGGCCTGTAATCATCATCAGAGGGCAAATTCCAGGTTCGTGGTTTAAGAAAAAGCATACTTTTGTCTGCAGTCATGGAGCTATTTCGTCCCAAGCCGTTAATGCTTCTCCTGGCTCAGCACCACTCCCTCTGCTCTCTGAATCCGACCATACAGCTTTGATTTCAGAGGCAGGCCAGCATGATGCTTGGAAAGGCACACAGGCCCCTTCTCTGGATATTCCTAAGTGCTTAAAACTGCAAATGTGGCCAGATACATGTGTGCTGTGTTACTGTGCTAGGGATTCCTCGGGGAGGCTTTGGGCTCTGCATCTTTACTGGAGACACCCAATAAACCACTGGCCTCAAGGCTCTGTTGTTTTAGAGTGGGGTTTAAATGCATTCTCCTCCAGGCTGCCAATGCACCTCCAAACCAGTGCTGCTTGAAGTCTCATACCTAATGTGGCTTCCTGAAGCCCCAGCCTGCTCCGACAGACCCAGCTGGTATGCTCTCGCATGCAGGGGTCAGTTCTCAATGCATTAACTCACTATTTTTCTCCCTGCATCAGGATGACACCTGGAGCCACCTATCATCAGGGGCGGGGGAGGTGAGGGAGCTCTGCTCAGCCAGGCACCCATTCATGCATGTGACACTTTCAAAGCCAGCTGGCTAAGGCTCAGGGTGTATCCCGAAGACAAAGGGATAGAGTTTATCTCTGAGTGCAGTGAATCTACTTTCAACATTTCTTTCTTTCTTTTAAAAGAGACACACAGAAAGAAGAGACACAGGCAGAGGGAGAAGCAGGTTCCCTGCGAGGAGCTCGATTTGGGACTCAATCCCAGAACCCCGGGATCATGACCTGAGCCAAAGGTAGAAGCTCAACCACTGAGCCATCCAGGCACCCCTCTTTCTTTCTTTCTTTCTTTCTTTCTTTCTTTCTTTCTTTCTTTCTTTCTTCTTTCTTTCTCTTTCTTTCTTTTCTTCTTTCTTTCTTTTTTTCTTCCTTCCTTCCTTTTCTTTGTAGGCCCCACACCCAATGTGGGGCCTGAACTCATGACCTTGAGATGGAGAGTTGGATGCTCTACCAGGCAGAGCCAGCCAGGCACCCCAAACATTTCTTTAAGTTATAACTAGCCCAGGCAATAACTGCTAGCTATCTGATAATCAAGGACTGATGGGATTTCTATTGGCCAAATAACCAGAAAATTAAGGCTTCTGTTCTAACTAGCTTCACATAAGAAACAAAATACATATTTTAGCTACAGGCAGATTCTATTGTTTGCTGAGTTTCCTTGGGGAGCTTGGCTGTGGGCTTGGCTGACTCACAGTTAGAGGAGTAGCCTTCCAGGCTGAGCTCAGTGGCATACAGCAGATGACACAGGCACAGAAAGCCAGTGCTGGCTGTGGGGGCCAGTGACAAGCAAATCAGGGCTAGCTCCTGATGCTCAGGCATCTGGGGTCAATTAGGGATCAATCAGTGGTGCCAGAGGATTTAAAACAATTGTAACCAGCAGGGCAGGGTGGTAGTATCAATAGTGGAATATAGCAGGTACAGATAAAATTGTACCATCCCTAAATAAAGTCAACATTTTATCCCGGTGAGGCCTTTTTCTCAACAAGTGAGATCGTCCTCAGCTAAGGTTCAATCACCTGTGAGAACAATGACCAATGACTTGATTGGTCATTGAGCTTTTGCCGCTCATGTCAGATTCATAGTCATTAGGAGAAGAGTCTGACCACTTCTGATGAACAGTCAAATCCAACCTAATCTGATTTCACTGCTGCCTTACATTTTGAAGCTGTAGGTTCTCACGAATCTTTGACAAGAATGTTAGGTCTTTATACGTCTCTGTCATTGCTGCCTGAAATAATGTTAACTTGATGGAAACGTTGAACTTTTAACTATAGAGATCAGGAATTTCAGAAGACCCATTGTGGAGGAGATGTGTGGAGAGAGAGCCCAGACCAACTCCAAGAGGCGGACAGATAAGTGAGGTCTCTTGGCTGGCAGGAATCAGAGGCACATAATCAGAAGCCAGACAAGATGACCTGGAAAGATAAGAGAACGTTCCCAGGCCAAACTTCACCACAAGCTGCTGTGAGATCCTAAAGTTTGTGCTTAGCCCGGGATGGTTCCTTACTATTGTTCTTGCTATGCAAGCCCTTCTGTGATGACACTACCTTTTGCCTGACTCCAGCCACATGGACCACAAGGGGACTGTCATCCCTTTCTGTGACTTTGCCTCCCTGGCCTCAGTCCCCTTGATGGGAGGACATTGGAGACAGTCCATCCCTGAGATTTATCAGAATGACAGCTGGTGGCAGAGAGGTGTTCCTTATTGGGAAGGGGGAGAAGAGCCTGGAAGCTGCTGGTGGTCGTCCCCACCTCCTGGAGAAAAAAGAATCCACTATCTGTTGATGAGAAAGTAGCTAACATGTCAGAGAGGAGCTTGTAGCAAAAGTGGCTGGAAGGTTCTGTTTGAACTTGAGTCTCCGCTCCAGTAGTTCCCCAGGCTAGTGTGTCTCCACCATCATTTGCTTATCTGAATCAGTGTCTCTTCACTTCGCCCTAGTTGTGTTTGCTATTATACTTGCTAATAGTTTCTTAGCATTCTACCCTCGTGTTGTTGTTATTATTTCTGGTGCACAATATTTGGCATGTTTTGGCAGCCAAGCTACCCATTCCATTCACCAACTCCCAGCATGCAGGGATGGTGCGGGCAGCAGTCCTACTGTGTGAAGGCTTAGAAGCCAGAGAAGACTTTGCTTCTTATCATCAGAATCTGGCACTGAAATCACATTTTTGGCTCCTGTTTTATAACTGAGTCAATACTCAGTTGCACTCAGTTATAAATAGTCAATACTCAGATATAAAATAGGAGCTAAAAAGCGTCATTTCAATCTGCACTTAGCAAAACATTTAATATATACCAGGAAAGGTCAAAGACAATGAGCAAATTTCAATCTGGGATGACTTTTTAACCTTCTGCAAATATTAGGGCTCATGGTCGTTGTGGAGGTAGGCAACCATTAGCTTCCGCCTCCAACGAGGAATAAGCAAGTAGGATTTATTTATTTATTTATTTATTTATTTATTTATTTATTTATTTATTTATTTATTCATGAGAGACACAGAGAGAAGCAGAGACCTAGGCAGAGGGAGAAGCACAGGGAGCCCAACGCACGATTGCGACCTGAGCCAAAGGCAAATGCTCAACCACTGAACCACCCACGCACCCTGAGCAAGTAGGATTTAGATGAGAAGCCAGATTTCGCCATTCTTCCCAAGCGATCCTACAAATCTCAATTCAGTTCAACAAATAGCAATAGACCATGTACCACAGTGGAGTCATCGAGGTAAGTCCCAGCCTCATAGATCTATTAGTAGTTCTAAGATACTGATTTCATTCTATTACTCAAAGACCCTTGGGATGCCTGGGTGGCTCAGTGATTGAGTGTCTGCCTTTGGCTCAGGGCATGATCCTGCAGTTCCACGATCGAGTCCCACATCGGGTTCCCTGCATGGAGCCTGCTTCTCCCTCTACCTGTGTCTCTGCCTCTCTGCCTCTGTCTCTCTCTGTCTGTGTCTCTCATGAATAAATAAATAAAATCTTTTTTTTTTTTTTAAAAAAAGACCCTTTAGCAGGCTCCCCAGATACCCTCCTAGTTGACTGGGACTAGCTCACAAGGCCCTGCATGACTTTCTTTGCCTAGCCTGCTATCCTCACCTTCTGGGTTTCTGTGGCTGCTCTCCACACTCACCCATTGGCCTGCCTCTCCTGCCTCCAAATAAATAGCAATAAAATAATAATTCTGTGATAATGACAACTAACAAAACATCCATGCACCTGGCACTGTTCTGGACCTTCTTCACCTGTTACCTAGCAGCACAGCCCACGAAGTAAGGACGACCACTCTCTCCACTGTAACGATGTGTGTATTAATTTCCCTATGTGTCAGTAATAAATGACCACAAATCTAAAAGTCTAAAATCGAGGTGTCAGTGGGGCTGCATTCCTTCTGGATGTTCTGGGAGAGAATCCTTACTTTGTCAGCTTCTGGAGGCTGCCCAAATTCTTTGGCTCCTGGCCACATGGCCCCAACCATTTGCTTCACTTGTCTCACCTACGATAGACTCTGGCCGTTCTCTTTCTCCCTTATAAGGACCCTGGTGATGACGCTGAGTCCACCCAGATAAGCAGGATTATCTCCCCATCTCTGGACCATTTCCCCCAATCACATCTGCAAAGTCCCTTTTACCTTGTGAAGTCACATATTCACAGGTTCCAGGGTTTAGAGCCTGGGCATCTTCCCCAGCCATCATTCGGCCTACCTAGTGAAGACACTGAGAAAGATAGAAGCAATTCTGTGAAATGTGCTGAGGACCATAAAGCACTTTGTATGGAAAAGATCTTAATAACTTCTCCCCCATAGCATCAAGCACTTGGGAGGTGCTCAATGAACACTTTTGAGTTGTTGAAGTGATTCTTACAAAAGTGAAATGAATTGTCCTGGTATCTACTAAACTGCTTGCTTGGAAATTTAAAAATACAGTTTTCCAGTGTTGTTTATTGTCTTTGAATTCCTAAGGTCCTCTTATTCTCATTTTTCTATGATCTTGTGAGCATTCGATCATTGTTTAGTTACTGGTTATTCCTTAGGAGCCCTCCATGAGGCAGTGAAGCCTTGTTTGCTGTCAGGCTGACGATCTCTGAATGAGAATGTACTGCACTCAGGTTGCAATGAAAACAATGACCAGATAGATGCTCCTGTCCTAGAATATGTATCGGAGACACAAAGTTTCTATTCCCAGGCCCCTCTCCATTCATTCAGTCTACCAGTTAGTATTTGCAGCATGCCTTCCATGTGCCAAGCCATGCACAACATCCCAGGGCAGGCCACAAATGGGAATGGGAGATCCAGCCTCTGAACAGCTCACTGTTCACACAAGGGCAAAATGTATGAACGTACAATTATGATGCCGCACAGAAAGAGTAGGGCCCAGGTGAGAACGAGCAGGTGGTGCCAGTCTTCTGGTGGAGTCTGGAGAGGTGTTAAGAAGGAGCTGCTGGATGTAAATGTAGGGAACGATCCAGGGAACAGAGGGTGGAAGGGCCTGCTGTGGTTGGTGGACCTGGAGTTCTGTGTGAGAAGCAGAGGGAGAGTGCAAATGGGAGGGGGTCGAAGTTGAAGGTGGAGTGGGCTCCCTCTAATAATGTGGATTCCTGGGCTCTGTTCACTGCAGGTGGCATACCATCTTAATCCTGCATCTGTTTGCTTTGTCTCTGATGTCTTTCCATTCCCTTGAGTCTTAAAAGATAAGAAAGAGCTGATTGACCCAGTGGGCATCCATGAAGCATCAGGAAGTGGGTTAGCATCGACCTCAGTGAAGCAGATACCCAGTCTCTGAGAGTCTGAGAGCATGCTACTCCTGGCAAGGTTTCAGGGTTCAATAGAGTGTCACTGGTCCCCTTTCTCCATAATCACACTTCCCATCCCTGCCTCCATCCCCTCATTCTGACACCGAGTAGCTGTAAAACTCTGAGGAGATAATTTAACCTCTCTGAGCCTCTGCTTCTTGGTGACAATAATAGTCCCTTTGGTGGCTGTTGTAAGGTTTAAAAGGTTCAATATATGTAAAGTTTCTAGCCTCGTGCCTGGAGCTTAATGGGCACACAAGAAATGTGCCAATTCCTTTCACTGAGAAACACTGTCCAAGGAGAGCTTTAATTTCAGTTGCTTTCTATTTCTCCCAATTCAAGAATTTGTTTCCAAGACCATGAATAGGCCACAGAATTCTGCTATCTATCAGCTGCTGGTAGCCCCATAGCAGCATCACTCAAAGCTGGGACACTTAGGCAGGTGTCGATTTGTTGCTTCATGGCTCTTGATGTGTCCAGATCCACGACAGTTCTACAAGACAGGTGCTTAAATATTTACCACTCTCAGAGTCACTCCGGCATGGTGGGGCTCAGAAGAAAGTCCCAGAAGCAAGATAGCTTTGGCATCACCCATCCCTAGCTTGGTGGAGCATACGTCTTGATGGGAGGTCTCATCGTCATCAGGTTGGGCAAGCTGTTGCTTTCAGAAACTAACAATGATGATCTTCACTCAAACTCAGGAATATCAAGCATGACAGAGCACTTGTCAATCTTAGGCAGTCAGAATGGTTTCCTGGTCCCAGTTCTCTGAGCGTCCAGGTCCACACCTAAGTCCCTGGTGTGGCCACGTAGTAAGAATGTTAGGGACAGGCAGGAAGTCGGGGTCAGGGGATAGATATGGTTAAGCACAGGCTAAGCACCTGGTATGAGCTTTCATGTCACTGATGTTGCAGGAACTTTAGGACTATAATTTTTTTTCTGTTTTACAGATAAGACCTTCTGTGGCTCAGAGACAGTGATGTACTCAAGGTCACACAGCCATCAAAGGCATGGCCAGGGTCTAGCTCTTGGCTCCTTGCCTCTAAAGGCATGACACAGAGGCAAACCTGCACAAAAGATCTTTCCCAGCATCTTTGAAAGGCTCCCCGAGGAAGTGGGCTCCAGTGGCCCACATGCCCTGGCTTCTTGTGATAGTCAGAGGTGGGGAATTCCTTTCGCTAAAGGCAGCCCTGATCCCTGTGCCTGTCTATAAATTTCTTCCACCGAGTATGGCTCATGCAGTGTCTCTCTAGGAATGTGAAAAGGATAGGGCCAGACCCGCATGCCAGACAGGCAGCCAGGGGGACGAAAGCCATCTCCAGGGTAACTGAAATCCACGCTCTCAAGCGAGAGACTAATTCTCTCTTGGATTCTACCCAGGAGCACTGAGGTGAAAACGCCGATGCACGCAAGAAGGTGTCAGAGTCCGGGAGGCTGGTGGGTACAGTCTGCCGGCCGCTCCGTGGGGAAACGGTGCCTTGGGGTCCCCTGTTGCCTCCAGGCAGTGTCCCCTCCCATGGGAGCCCAGCAGCTCCCGCACCTGGAGGGAGAGTCTTCTGGGACCATCAGGAGAGGCCAGGAGGGCTGCAAATCTCAGGGGCCTGTAGGGAGCCCTGGTCCTCCCTGCCATCCCCTCCCCCTCCGGAGAAATTCTGAGTCTGTAGGGGGGCAGTGCTGGTGGCAGGGGTGGTGGGGGAGAGTCTGCATTTTTAACAAGCTTTGTGGGTGATTTTGATGCCAGAGGTCTGCGGGCCATATTTTGAAAACGGCTGCTTTCCCTGCCAACACTGCTTCCTTTGGATTCTCCGCTGGCCACAGGGACACTCCTTATAGCCATTTGGAGTCTTGGGGCATTCTCTAGAAAACAAATCTACACTGAGGCCAATAGGAGTCTTCCCTGGACTCCATTGTGGAGTTGTGGAGGGCCCTTCTAAGGCCCCGGGAACAGGGCGGGGCAGGGAGCTGTGCCCTGACCAGGAACAGTGTCCCCTCTCCTTTCCCCAGAGCCCAGACTAGGTGACCTGGGCTTGCCCGGAGGTAGACAAGCAGGGGTGGGAGGCTGGGGGCGGGGGTCACTGCAGGGTTAAGGCCCTGAAAGTGTTAATAGGCTCCCCTGAAGCCTGGATTCCAAGGAGTCATTTGAGCACTGGACCTCCTGGCACACCAGCCAGCCCCTCAGCCCTGGCGCTGGCCTCTGGGGGCTGAGATCCTGCCCCCCCCCCCCTACACTGGGTGCTTCCTCACTGGACACAGTTATCCTGACCCTTCTGGACAAAGAAGCTTTCCTTTGAAAAACACACACATGGAGGAAGAATGGGTCTGTGTCTACACACTTCCCAATGTTCTGAAAAGGAAAACAAAATAAACAAATGTGTGAGGTAGCGATTGAGATATTCAAAATATTTCCCTTCACTGCTGGAGAAATCTGACAGCGAAAAAAGAGGACCGATTTTGTTGTGCCTTCACCCCACAGCCACTTCAATTTAGGCTCCTTATTGCTTTCTGGATCTTTCAGGGTTGTAACTGCTATCTCAGTGAGTAATAGACAACTGCATTAGGCCCTTTCTTTATGAAGGGGATTAATGACTTTGAAAATTTAGTGCTCTGTAAACATAGTAGGGAAAGCATTTCCCCAGGCTCGTTGATTCCTTGGCAGGGAGGGAAGCTGGTTAGGAAAGTAAATGTTTCCAGCTTGCCGAGAGGCCCCCTTACCAAACACTGTCTGCTTCTTGTAAAGCCTGGCCCCACAACACTGGTGTGTTTCAAAGTCCTAAAAAAAGGAGTCAAAGCAAAAGCAAAAGAAACAGGAGCCAGAGAGAATGAGACACATCCGTGGGGTTGAAAAAAAATACCACTGGTGAAATTTCCTAATAGAAAATGCATTTTTCCATGAAAATGTGTGTTCTTGCTAAGTCCGGCCTTTGACCTGAATTAGAGAAATCAGTTGTTTACACAGCCCAAACCCGCAGACTAATTACCCTCTTTGTTCTTTTAAACTTTTAGGCCTGGCCAATGACATAAAATCCTCAGAAACGAAAAACCTAAATAAATAAATAAGTAAAAGTTTAAAATAAAAAAAAACACCTCTCAGGACAAACATTTAGAAATAAGCTTGGAAAGAAGGGGCTGTGGGATCAGGGTGTTGGGGTTTCATTGCTGGCATTCATGTGGCAAGTTGCTAATACTTGAGGGAGGCAAGGCGGGGGTGCAGAGAAGGAAAGGAGTCATTTTATTAAAAAAAAAAGAAAAAATGACATTCCAGGCATTTCCCCAAAGCTTTCCTTGTCCACAAGTCTTTCTCCTTCAGAGCTGCCTTTTCCAGGGATCAGCCTTTTCCAGCCCGGTCCCTTCCTCCTTGAGAAAACCACAGCAACAGCAGTTCCGCAAATCCTCACATCTTTGAAAGCTGGTCAATCCCACTTGAGGACCCAAGTAATGGAACCACCAAGGCCCGACCTAGGCAATTCACCCATTCTTCCCTAGCGGCTTGGTTGGGTTGTGTTAACTTCTTTATTCATTTAACAAATAGTGTTGAGCACATAACAGTGTTCTGATTTGGCGTGAAATCTTTGAGATTCCTAAATTGAGGCCTTCAAATAGTGTATCACTACTTGTAATAGCAACGGCACCAAAAGAGTATATTGCTTTGGGGATATCTGAGTTTTCGAGTCAACCCGCCATGACTTCTTCTTTGTTTCTTCGTATGTTTCAAAGGTGCCAGCAAGTTTGGTGAAACGATATCGCTGGTTTGCAGTACTTAAGTCTTCTGAGAGAAAAAAGGTTTAAATTTGTAAACCGATTTAAAATTTTAAAAAAATTTAAAAAATATCTGTGGCTTACGTGAGAAGTTAGAATACCCTTTATGAAATTAGAAAATCCGAAAAAGAAGGCTTTGTGTATCACATACAAAAGAGAAGAGTCTAGAAGACACAGCTTGGAGGTGTCCAAATCACAGATTAAGCAAAATTAAGGGTGACAGGGAGTAGATAGTATTGGCAAATGTCACCACTCAGGCAGTCTGGCACAGAACTTTAAAATCCTCCTTTTCTGCATAGGGTCACAGGTACCGAATATCCATGAGCCCTTTGGCCTAATGCTGTGCCACAGAAAGAATGTATCTGATGTCTGTTTTATTTGCAGTTTGCTTAAATCCATGAAGGATTTAAGGTGGTTGACAAAGAAGAAACAAAATATAAGCTTAATACACACTGAAAACCAGAGCAAGAGAGAAAGCAGCGGGAAGAGTGGAGACCTAACAAGGAACCAGGAGTGGGGTGAGGAAATACACAAAGTTGAGGGTGCAAGTTGGTATGCTTCCTTTCAAAGAGTTACAAGCTGGGACCAGGAGGAAGGGAAAAGGGGAAACATATGAGTGTTGAAATTAAAGCAGATCCACTGCTTAGGAAATCACTATTTCTGGAACCAAGGGGAGATGGGCATTTTTCCTGAGGGCCTTTCGGAGGTAGCTCTCTGTATCACGTACAGCACCCTGGGTCTGGCCATCCCCTCCAGCAGTTCAGAATTCACAACAGTGGATCGTGCTTAAGATTTCAGGTCCCCTTTTCTTGGTGTGTCACCGGCTTCTGAACACCCCACACCCGGAACATACTTATTCAATGTGGACCTACTTTGGTCCAGACAATGGCACCTTCCAGAATCTGCCCCACACGTAAGGTAGACAGGATTGAAAATACCACCAGTGGCCTTGTTTCTTCAACTCCCACATTGTAACCAGCGTCTGGATTAATATGAGTGTCCATGTGGGGCCAGTGAGAAAAATTAGTATGAAGCCAGATTACCCGCGGTGTCTGGAGTCCATGGGCACCACACCTGGGCAAGCCCCAGCCTTCAGCCTGTCTGGAGAGGGGACAGCACCCCGCGGCATACAGGCACACTTGAGGCCTTCCCCAGGACCAGTCTACACACACCACAGAGGCCCCGGTGGGTGGTCTGATGTTTTTAAATGCTGACAACTCTACATTCTATCCTTCAGATGTTTTCCCACTCGGATCACATTAGGCGTGTTTAAGTGATGCCTTGTGGAAGCGTCTTCACGTTAGAGGATAAGCAAGCCGTTCCCTTTAATAGCAGCCTGGAGCTCGCCCCTGCAGGAGGGCACCTGGGGCGCAGCCTTCCCAGCAGGGGGCAAGGGGAAGCGGAGCGGGCCTCCCGCGCCCTCTCTGGCGCCCGCTCCGGGGGTAGGGAAGGGCGGACGCGCCCTCTAGTGGCCGCTTCCAGAACGTTCCCCGCTCCCCGCCCCCGCCGGGCGCGCTCTGGCGCTGCGGGCGCTCGGGGAGGAGAAGCCGGAGGTTACGGAGGTTACGGGGCGCTCCTCCGCCCGGCCGCGCCTTTCCCGGAGGGCGATGGAAGGTGGGCCTGGGCTGAGGGCCGGCGGGACGCCCGCGGAGGAAAGGGGCGGCCCAGCCTCCCTGCTCGGACGGCGCCCCTTCGCCGCAGGGCCCCCTCCGCACCTGGGGTCCCCGTGGGCCACGACTCTCCGTGCGCCGCCGCCGCCGCCGCCGCTCCCCCTCGCCCTCGCCCTCGCCCTCGCCCTCGCCCTCGCCCTCGCCCTCGCCCTCGCCCTCCCCCTCGCCCTCGCCGCCGCGGTCCCGGGACGCCCCTGCCCTCCGGGCTTCCCCCGACTGCGTCTGCCCCCGATGCTGGCAGCTGTCCCTTGTCCTCCGCGGAGGCACCGCTGCTCAGAGCAGCTCGGGATGGGGGTCTAACGGTCTCCGACCTCAGGATGACCCTTCAGCATCGCTGTGAATTCGATAGGTTTTTGCAAATAAACCCGGAAACCATTCCTAATAGGATTTCCACGAGAAAACGTACTCCAATTTTTAAACAACCATCAAGCATACAATCCATTCCCTCTACAGCTTGCTTCTCCTGCCCGGCATCTCCCTAGCTCTCCTCCTCAGGTTAAGTTCAGGGCCCAGGTCTCTGGGGCTCCTGTGTATAGGTCAAGGATGAGGGGCCCCTGGCCTGGCTTAGGCGGGGCCGCTTGTAGGATTTGGATCTGCCTGGGTAGGTCTGATTGGACTGCAAGGTGGACCAGCCAGGGACTGTGTGCAGTGGCTGCCCAGGGCACCTAGTGGGTGCAGGGATGCACCACCCAGACCCCCTTCCACAAATAGCTCAAGCCCCACTTACAATGAGCGTGGCCTGCAGCCAGCCTCCAGCTGTCAGCTCCTTCAGAGTGTGCCTCAGCTGTCAGACCAGGCCCTAAACTTCTGAAGGCTGCCCAGGCCAATATGAGAGCATCGCTGTGGTCCAGGGCTCCAGCGCTTCTGCCCAGCACAGGACTCCTCTACTCCAGAATCCCAGTGGGCAGCTTCTGGTTAGGTTCTCTTCTGCCTGCCCGCCCCCCATATTCTGCTTCCCCCACCCCCACCCCACCCCGCCCCCATCTCTCCCGCTGGAGTTTCTCAGCTACTGCCTGCATGCCCAACTCCAGCTTAGGGCCTTTCTTGGAGAGCCCAACCCAATAGATTGACTTGTCCTATGGAAGCTAGGGTCCCTGACATTTGGGGGATCGTAAACCCCTTTGGAGAACATGCTAATAACCATGGAAGTCTTCCCAGGAAATGCCCGCGCACACATTCAGTTTCAGACTGCAGACCTCCCAGGCATCCCAGAGGCCTTTTAAATCTCCTTGAGAACCCCTGACTTGAGGGAGATGGGGGTGGTGTGGGGACTGGAGGGCTGGGGGAGGGGGGAGGCGGGAGGGGGAGGGATAATGACAGCTTCAAGCTTTTGGAGAGGACTTAATATTAATTTCTGGTCAGATCTGACCCTCAGCCCAGCCTCCCATGAGCTCATGGATTCTGTGAGAAAAAAATAGGAAGCCAATTCCCTTAAGTGCTCGGCAAGGCCCTGAAGGCAGGCTGCCCGGCTTGGCCCCATATGGCTCTGGCACAATGAGGGCTCAGAGAGCAGAACTGGCTCGCCCAGGAGTGCCGGGGCCCAGTTGCCCATCTGGCAGGGGTGGGGGAGGGCCCCACATTATCTCAGGAGACCATGGGGCCCACTAGCTCTGGGCGCAGGGCTTTAGGCACCTTCGAAGTAGTTGGCTTTGGAAGTGAGTGTCACCGAACAGTGTCCCGATGGCAAGAAACAGAAGGTATCTATGAAGTGGCATCTTCTAGGGCCTCTTCCAAAAGGTCCTCCTTCCCAAAATAACTGACTTGGGTTTGCAGGGGATTAGATGTCTGCCGTTAGCAGGTGGAGAAAGGAGCCAGCAATACAGGTTTATGCAGGAATAGGAAGTGGCATTGTAGGACTTGGAACAGACACACAGCACTTATTATATACCAGGCCACCATGAAACACTCGCGCGTAGTAACTGATTCAATCCACACGCAATCCCATGCGATAGGTCCTATTATTACTCTCAATGTAAACTTAAAGCACCCGATGCACAGAGGTTTAGCAACCTGCTAAAATCACACAGCCAAAGAGCAGCAGAGGTGGGATTTGAGCCCAGGTAGTGTGGATCTGTGCTTTTTTTTTTTTTTTTTTTTTTTTTTAATCCCTATCTGTCCTGGCTCTGGATCCACCAGTGGTCAAGAAGCTAGACACTGGTGTCAAATGGCTTTGGGTACATTCCCAGCTCCTCTTCTGACTCGTGGTGTGATCTCAGTAGGTTTCTTACCTCTTTGTGACTTAGTTTCCTCAACAGAGTAGAAAACCCTATTAATCCTACCCCACAGAGATATTTGAGGTTTAAGTGAGTCAATCATGGAAAGTTTTTTGCTGGCACACAGAAAAGTGCTCAGAATGAGGGGGCATATCTATATCTATGAAGTCATCAGACTTCGGCCATTCACAGAACCCACAGTGACCAGCCCAGCCGCATTAGGCCTTGAGGTAGGAGGCCTGAGGCCAGCCAAGGAGTTAAAGAAACCAGATGAGTTTTTTTGTTTTTTATGGGGGGGGGTTTTCTTGCTGGGCTAAGAGCCTTTCAGCTCCCCCGGCTGCCTCAGTGCTCTATCTTCAAAGCGCTCCTGTGCTAGGAGCCTGCCCCAGCCCCTGCACATTCTTACCAGTGCCTGAATTAATAATGCTGTTGTTTTCCTCAGAGACGAGGGACGTGTGGGAGAAGGCTGAGGGTACACTGTCAGCCCGCCAGGCTGTCTGGAAAGCTGGAGGGAGCTGGAGGAGGAAGGGGAGGCCCCACTGCTGTGAGGTGCCACCCGCTTTCCATTAGCCGGGTCTCTGAGCTTACAGTGGAAGGTTCTGGGGTGTGTCCCTTGTTCTGCGAAGGGATTCCTGTCTAGCGAGTTTGAAAGCGTCACATGAATACAAATGTAATCAATATGAAACTTTTCCCTTACACATTTTTTTGTGTAACACCATTCGTACTCACAATTGGAAACACTGACCAGTTCCACACAAATATTTCTACAGGCAGATGAAAAGCCAGAGTCTCAGTTCTAAAGCCAGTTCTAAAGGCAGGTTAGATGAAAGGTAGTGGCTGAGGGTAGGTAGGGGCTGTGTAGACAGCAGTGTGTGGGGGTGGAGGATTGGGGAGAAAGGAGGATTTTTTTTTTTTTTTGGAATGAGTTTTCACAGATTTATAAAAATTATGTTTTCAGGGGCACCTGGGTGGCTCAGTCAGTTGAGTGTGTGCCTTCAGCTCAGGTCATGATCACGGGGTCCTGGGATTGAGCCCTGCGTCGAGCTCGCTGCTCAACCAGGAGCCTGCTTCTTCCTCTCCCTCTCCCTCTGCCCCTCTTCTCCTTGTACTCTCACTTGCTCTCTCTCAAATAAATAAATAAATAAATAATAATTATGTTTTAAAATTATATTTTATATATTTGTTTTAAAACACATTATGGAATCCTGAGAAGCACAATGTGATTTCACCTTAGAATCTGAGTTCCATCAAATAGGACCCCAAATACTCAAAGGCCTTCAATGGAGGCTTTTCTTAAACGAACTAAATTTCTTTTATTTCTTATTTCAGAATTCATTATTCTTGACTCCTTAGAGGCTTTTTTCCCCCTCTGGTGTGGCGTGGCATTAAGAGCAGGAGAGTCCTGGATTCTCATCTCAGTGAAGCCCTCCCCTTCCCCATTCTCACGTTAGCTGGAGCCCAGGCTACATCTTTTTTGTGTTTTTTTTTTTTTAAAGATTTTATTTATTTATTCATGAGAGACTCAGAGAGAGGCAGAGACACAGGCAGAGGAAGCAGCAGGCTCCCTGCAGGGAACCCAATGTGGGACTCCATCCCAGGACCCCAGGATCATGACCTGAGCCGAAGGCAGTGGCTCAACCACTGAGCCATGCAGGTGCCCCAAGCCCAAGCTACTTCTAAGGACTAAAAATAGTCATTTCATCCCAGACTTTTCTTTCTCTTTTTGCAGAATCAGAACTCAGCTCATTTAGGATCTTTCACAGATGCAGGTATCTTTGCACTGTAAGAGGTTTTGTTCCCCCCACCCCATTTCCGGCAAATATATTTGTACACATATATTTTTCCTAACAAGTGAGGTTTAATTAAACCATTAATTTCATTATAAATGCACCAGAAAAGTTTAATTTTAAAAACTGCTGTGAAGTTAATGCTTTTCATTTTCCTTCTTTTTTTGTTTGCTTTTGCTTGACAAGTGGTTGGTACTTATTATACGCTAGTCACTTTATGGGGAAATAGCACTGAACACACAGATAAGGGTTCTGCTTTCCTGAAGCTTTGATTTTAGGACAAGCAAATTTTTTGAAATGAGTGAACTAATTGCAGAGTGTTTTGGTGGAGACTGTCTGGTTAGAGGTGGGGGGCTACCAGGGATGGCCTGTTGGGACGATCTTTCGGAGAGGATGGGGAGCCTGAGTTGAGATGTGAATGCCAGAGTGGAGCAGGCCACGTGTAGACGTAGAACAGTAGGCTGTGCTAGGGAGCAGAATGGCAGGAGTGAAGGCCCGGAGGTAGGATATGCTCTGGTGAGTCCAGAGAGCATAAGGGCCATGGTGGCTGGAGCAGAGTGAGGAAATGTCACCGGAGTGGTTAGCAGGGCTTTCGGTGCCACAGTGGGTGCAGGCTGTCCCTGTGGATACCTTGGGAAGCCGTGGGAGGTTTTGAAACGTGGAGGTGACTTGATCTGATTTGTTTATAAAGACCCTCTGCTGTAAAGTAGTGTGAGGAGAGGGGAGAAGGGTTGGGGTATAGTTACAACAAGACTGGCCAGGAGTTGATAAGTACTAAAGCCAGGTGACTAGCTGGGGCTGGGGGATATTATGTGCTCTTTTGTTTTGTGTGTGCTTGAAAATGGCTATTAAAAAATTTACAAAAGAATGCTTTAAACTACAAAAGAAACAACATGGAGAAAGAACATTTTAAACCGCAAACAGACCAAACAAAACAATAGCAAAATGCCCTCTCTGGCTGCCCTGTGGACAACAGATTATGGAGGGGCTGAGTGGGAGGAGGAGTGAGAGGACTGTTGCAATAGTAGTTCAGGCAGGGCACGGTGGGGCCTGGCTCAGAAGTAGGTCAGGGCTGTTTTGGAGCTAGAACCAGTTGGACTGGGTGGTAGACTGGATGTGGGTTGAAGGAGAGGGAGGGGTCCATGCAAATGATCAATTGATTGATCATAAGGCAAGTTATTATCTCCAGATGTGCTTTTGCCACTAGACGGGACTGTCATCCACTGAACTGCATCAACTAGCTTATGAGTTGGAGAAAGTACATTAATCACAACTTTTATTTTCTGATGCTTTGATCTGAGGGGCCTTGCTGCCCCTAGAGGGTGAGCCAATTCCTAGAGATAGCCAACAGCTTGCCCTTGCGCATGCTTTTCAAATACACACCAAACCGATCCAGAGCCCACATCCCAACCATTTCCTTTATCTATCGGGCTCTCACACCTGGGCCACTTCTCCCCTCATCCTAATTAATCACCCCAGGGCTGGGTACCAGACAACTAGGGACAGCCTGTGCCCCAGAGCCCCCTGAAACTATTCAAAGGGGCCAGTGTTAAGCCTGCTTACCCAGTCTTGCCCATCCGTCCCTGTGGGAAAATCACAATAAAGGCTCTTGCCCCCAGGCCCCTGTCTCTGCCACCTGACCGACCTGATGCCCTCCTCTTGGGAACTGAGAGTCATAGATTGTCCTTACAATACCATGGTCTGTCCTTTATGACCAAGAGTAGATCTAGGAGGACTGCTCTCTTCCTGGCACCCAATTATGAGCCAAGTTGAGAAAGGAGAGAGAGAGAGAGAGAGAGAGGGAGAGAAAGAGATAATTTACCAAAGGGAGCTCTCTTGGGGCTGATAGGCCTGGGCAGTAGGATACATTCAAATAGGAAGTAGAGCCTAGGATAGGATACTGAGTGAGGGATGCTGGGCAGCCAGCAGGGCCCCATCAGGGCACTATCACTTGCCAGGGCCTTAGAGAGAAGAGCCAGGAAGAGTGAAGCTGGAGACAAGGGAAACTGGAGGCACCTGAAACACCCTACTAGTGCTCGTAAGCTGGGCCACCACATGGTACAGCCCCAGGGGAACACGCAATATGTGGGCCACGCCCTGGACTTTGTAGTGCACTTGTTTCTTCCAAGAGGGCCTCAGAGGCGGGTGATATGAAGGTGTTGGGGGTATATTTTCCTATGGTCTGTGGCCTGCTGCTGTGGCAGGAACCCTCAGGCTCCCCTTGTGAGAGCTGTTGCTGGGGGAGGCTGCCAACCACAGCTTCCATCTCCCAGACCCCATGCTAGACCCTGTGTCACTATGGGGCTGTGTGACTTGGTGAATGCATATAAGCTGCATGTGTCACTACTGACAAAGGCAGGGGGGGCTGTCCAGGTGTCTTCCCTGGTCTTCTGCCCCTCAAGCATTGACGATGAAGTGTCACACAGCAGAAGGATCCTTGAGTCACTCCTTGGAGGAGGACCGTGAGACCCAGGACATTCATATTGGGCTCCACATTGATTGAAGCATCTGAGATTTGGGGGCTATTTGTACAGCCTTTTCTGACCAATACAATTGCCTGATCTGAGTGGACAGAAATCTCATGGATAATTGAAATAACATATAATCGCCAAACGATAGTTTAGTACATCATTAGATCTCTGGTTGGACCAAGTCTTGTGTGGGATCAGTTAAAAAAAGCAAATGACTCCTTGTTGGTTTGTAAGCTGCTCGGGAGCTTCCCAGGTGAAATCCAAAACTGGCCTCTGGACACAGAGGGAGAGATGGGCTCCAGGTCAGAAGGGACAGTTTTAATAAGCAAAGGGAGCTTACATATGAGGCTTGTCGTGGGCAGCAGCCAGATGAGTGGATCCCAGCACCCCCAAACCTTAAAACTTTATCGGGAGGCCTTAACTGGGTTCAGACACATGTGCTGTGCAGATGTGCTCATCACCACACCAGTATCTCAAGGCTGTGTCCCTGGGGCAGCTCCTGGGAGTGGGAAAGACAGGCAGAGCCTACATTCCAGGGACAAGGAATGGGATGAGAAGCTTGCCAGGCCCAGGGGGCTCACAGGTCAATTGACAGTTATGTCTTTTTGAGGACCTTCCCTACCACTCCTTCTGCCCATCTATGGTAAAAGCTGTTCATGAGTGTCAACGTGACTAAAAGACCAAACACAAGAGGACAGGGGAGGGGAAATGAAAGGGTTTGGAAAACGCACAGAATGACCCGCCAAACCTTGAGAATATCACTCGGCCAATCTATAGAGGGAACTGAGAACAAGAAGGAAAACTGAATGTAGTGACCACTGGAGCTGTCATCCATTTATTCAGGAAACATTTAGTAAGCACCTACTCTGTCCAGAAACTGTGCTAGGTCTGGGTATACTGTGGAAAATACGTCAGACATGGTATTTGTCTGGAAGGGAATTAGTCTAGTTGTGACAGATAGAAACAAAAATAAGTAAGTAGAACAATAAATGAGAACTATTCAGTTGTACTGGGGGCTCTGACAGAGTAAAAAAAAAAAAAAGGTGGGACACCTGGGTAGCTCAGTGGTTGAGTGTCTGCCTTTGGCTCAGGTCGTGATCCCGGGGTCCTGGGATTGAGTTCCCCATTGGGCTCCCTGTGAGGAGCCTGCTTCTCTCTCTGCCTATGTCTCTGCCGCTCTCTGTGTGTCTCTCATGAATAAATAAATAAAATCTTAAAAAAAAAAAAAGGCTAAGACTCCCCACTGAGGGAGAGGGCAAGGAGCAGGCAGGGAGAGCTCTCCCCTAGGGCCTAATGGAAGAGAAGAGGTGGACTATAAGCAGAGGCAGGATGGAGGTCAGGACCAGGAGAGAGTAGACCATGCAGAAGGAGAGCATGATGTGTTCCAGGCAGAGGGAGCAGCATGTGCAAAGGCCCTGAGGCCGTGAGGCTGTATATGCTTGAACCACTGAACAAGCTGGTATGAGACAGGGTAGGAGTGAGGGAAAGTGGCATGACATGAGGTAGGAGGAAACAGAGGCTGGATGAACTAGAGCCTGGGCCATGGTGAGAGTTTTGACTTTTATTCTCATTTCAGTCTCTCACTGCTTCCTGGCTTTTTCGTTTAAAAGGGCCCACCCCCATGGTCATCCAGCCACTATGGGTATTTTCTGGATAGCCTCTTTCCAGTTGTGCCCTGAAAGGTGTTTGTCTGCTTAAGGCTGAGCAAAGCTCCACAGGGCTTCATGTCCTCCTCCTCCTCCACTTCCCAGCTGAGGGAAGCTGGCGTCAGACACAGACTATGGCTTCTGACACACCAAAGGTAGGAGTCAGGCTTGTCGGGTAACCGGACCTGGTCGTGGCTGCTGGAGCTTTGCATCCTCCCTCCCCAAGGAGCCAAGCCAGCCAGTAGCTGCCAGGGACCTTCGCACCCGTGCTTTTGGGATCAAAGGAAGCACGCGGCACACAGCAGGCCGCCCTCAGCGCGCAGGCCTGAAGCCGGCACCAGCGGGGGGTGACCCGCTGAGGGAACCGGGCAGGTGGTTCCTTGGGCCCCGTGCGCGGTGCCAGGTGAACGGGCCCTGCCAGGGGTGGCAGAGGCCGTGCCGGGGCCCACGCGAGGTCTGCCCGACGTTCCCTCCGGCAGCAGCTGGCAGCGGCCCAGCTCGGCCCCAGGAGCACTCACGCAGCGCTGCAGGCCCGGAGCTGCCCCAGAGCCGCGTGGCTTCCTCCGGGCGGGCGGGCACCGTAGGGAGGGCGAGCACCGCAGGGCGGGGGGCGGGGGGGCACCGCAGGGCGGGCGGGGAGGGCGGGGGGGTCACCGCAGGGCGGGCGGGGAGGCCAGGGGGTCACCGCAGGGTGGGCAGGGCAGGGCGGGGAGGGCAGGGGGGTCACCGCAGGGCAGGCAGGGCGGGCAGGGCAGGGCGGGGAGGGCGGGGAGGGCAGGGGGTCACCGCAGGGTGGGCAGGGCAGGGCGGGGAGGACAGGGGGGTCACCGCAGGGCAGGCAGGGCGGGGAGGGCGGGGAGGGCAGGAGGTCACCGCAGGGCGGGCAGGGCAGGGGGGTCACCGCAGGGCAGGCAGGGCGGGGAGGGCGGGGAGGGCAGGAGGTCACCGCAGGGCGGGCAGGGCAGGGGGGTCACCGCAGGGCAGGCAGGGCGGGGAGGGCAGGGGGGTCACCGCAGGGCGGGCAGGGCAGGGCGGTGAGGGCGGGGAGGGCAGGGGGTCACCGCAGGGCGGGGGGGGGGGCACCGCAGGGCGGGCGGGGAGGGCAGGGGGGGCACCGCAGGGCAGGCAGGGCGGGGAGGGCAGGGGGTCACCGCAGGGCGGGCAGGGCAGGGCGGGGAGGGCGGGGAGGGCAGGGGGCACCGCAGGGCGGGCAGGGCAGGGCGAGCGCCGGGCCGCGGGCTGGTGCGGAGGCCTCCAGGCCGCGGTGCCTTCCTTAGGCGCATTTTTCTTCCCCGCCCAGTTAACTTCCCAGGGACGGGCCCTGAAGGACCGGACTTGTCGCAGAGCGAGCGACAAGACCGCAGGTGGGGAGCTGGCTGCCGCAGAGCGCGGCTGGGGGCGAGGCGGTGCCTCCTAGCGGGTCCCGGGCACGGTTTGCCTGACTTCAGCAGAAACGCGCGGCAGATAACCCGGAGCCGCGCGAGCACCTGCAATGGAAGAATCCGGAATCATAAGTAATGGGCCTAAATTGGCAGGCTTTCATGAAAGTCCCACCAATCTCCAAGTATACAGCTGCCATGGGTCACGTAAAATGTACGGAGCTTTAATATACAGTTTCATTTGCTTGAATATCAGCCTGGGTGTAGATAATCAAAGAATGGCTTGGGGTAGAGAATTTAATATGAGGATCCAGCCGGGGCTGCCAAGCCATATATGTGCTAATGTTGCAATTTCCACGCCGTACTTAAGGTCAAGATTAATTCAGTGAAAAATATTATTTCACAATGTAATAGACACCTCCCGAGTGGCAGAGCAGGAGGCTTCCAGGAGGAGAGATGAGGCATGGGGTGTGTTTTGCCAAATGGCAAAAGTGGGGAGTCCTTTGAGAAGAGATTTGACCGACAGTGATATTTTCCTTTGCCTCTAGGGCTCACCTCGGCTGTTGGGGCGCAAAGGCAGCCGCGGACGGCGCGTCAACGGTACTGCTGTGATCTGATAGAACTCGACCTGCCGACGCTGGCCTTGGAGTTCCACATCATTTTCACATCTTATGAAACATTCTCCTTTTAGCTTTTCTCTAACATGTAAAAATGTAAAGGCCATTCTCGGCTCATCGGCAGAGCAAAAACAGTTGGTTTTCAGACCCCTGAAATGATATGAGGATTCTCTGCAGCCATCATGTACCCATTTTCAGCAAAAACCAACTCCCGGTCAATCTTGTTTTTTGTCTCCTCCTGTTCCTTTTTCCTCCCGGCAGCAGTGTTGGAAGCCAAGCTCTAATGAACAAATGATTTCATCCATATCTGCATTTCAGTATTTGCCTCTAAAAGAGTTCTCTGGTTTTAAACATAAACCCACAATGTCATTATCACATCTGAAAATATTGACAATAACTCCTTAATATCATAAAATTTCCAATTAGTATTCGTTTTTTTTCCAACTGTCTCATAAATGTGTACGATTATAGATTTTGTGTTTTCTTCCCTATAGCTTGTTTGGCTAGGATCTAGATGACACCCTTAAATGGCAATTGCTTGATCTGTCCCCTAAGCCTCCTCATCTACGAGTTCTTTCTATCTCTGTCTTGTTTTTCTTTACAAGTGATTTGTTGAAGAAATTGTGTTCTGTTCTGCAGGGTTTCCTATAGTCTGTATTTCTGATTACACCCTTGTGTCGTTGTTGGATATATTCCTTTGTTCTCCGAATTTCCTATAATACAGTGCTATTTTCTGCTATTTGGAAGTTAGAGGTAAGAGCTTGATGAGATTCAAGTTTTCTTTTGTTTTTGGTTCATTTTTTGGGGGTAAGATTACTCTATGGGTGGTACTGTGTTCTTCTGTCAGGGGGTACATAACGTGTGGTTGTTTCTCTTTTTGTGTGTTGGCAGCTATTGACGATTATTGCCTAGATCGATCCCATTTTTTTTTAAAAAGACTTTTTAAAAGTAGTTTTAGATTTACAGAATAATTGAGCAATTAGTACAGAGAGTTCCCGTATGCACCCTCCTCCTCAGTTTCCCTATCATGAACATCTTGCTTTAGTGTGGTATGTTTGTTACAATTGATGAACCAATACCAGTATTTTCTTGTTTTGTCCACAATTTACATTAAGACGCATTCTTTGTACAATGCTATGGTTTTGACAAATGGCATAATGACATGGACCCACCATTACAGGATCATGCAGAACAGTTTCACTGCCTTAAAAATCCTCTGTGCTCCACCTCTCTATCCACCTCTGCACTTCTAAACCCCCGGTGACCAATGATCTTTATACTGTCTCCATAGTTTGGTCTTTTCCATAAGGTCACTTAGCTGGAATCATATAGCGTATAGACTTTTCAGATTGACTTCTTTCACTTAGCAACATGTTATGTTTTTCCCATGTCTCTCTGTGGTTTGATAGCTCCTTTTTATTGCTGAATAATATCCTGTTGTATGGATGTACCACAGTTTGTTTACTCATTTAACTTATACTGAAGGTTCCAGTTTGGGGCAAGTATGAATGAAATTGCTATCAATATTTGTGTGCAGGCTTTTGTGTGGACATAAGTTTTCAACTCAATTGGGCAAATACCAAGAAGCAGGATTTTCTGGATCATGTGGTATGAATCTGCTTCCCTTCTAAGAAACTGCCAAGCTGTCTTCCCAGTGGTCGTGCCATTTTTGCATTCCCACTGGCTATGAATGAGGATACCTGATGTCCCATTGGCTGGCTAGCTTTTGATCTTGTCAGTTTTTTGGATTTGGGCCATCCTAATAGATGTGTAATGAAATCTCACTGTTGTTTTAGTTTGTGATTCTCTAATGATGTGATGTGGAGCATCTTTTCATATCTTTTGTTATCTGTCTCTTCTTTGGTGAGGTGTCTGTTCAGATCTTTTGCCCATTTTTAAAGCAGGTTGTTTGTTTTCTTATTGTTGAGTTTTAAGAGTTCTTTATATATTTTGGACGCAAGTCCTTTATCAGATATATTTTGCAAATATTTCGTCCCAGTTTGTGGCTTGTGTTTTCATTCTCTTAATGTCTGTCGTAGAGCAGAAGTTTTTAATTTAATAAAGGCCTGCTTATTGACTTTTCTACCATAGATCATGCTTTGAGCATATCTAAAACCTCATTGTCAAACCCAAGGCTATTTTAATTTTCTCCTTTGTTGTCTTCTAGGAGTTTTATAATTCCACATTTTACATGTAGGCCTGGAATCCATTTTGAGCTTGTTTCTATGCAAGTTGTAAGTTCTGGGTTCATTCTTTTCTATAAAGATGTCCAGTTGCTTCAGTATAATTTGTGGAAAAGACCCCTTTCTTCACTGAATTGTTTTTGTACCTCTGTCAAAGATCAACTGACTGTATTTGTGTGGGTCTATTTCTGGACGCTGTATTCTGTTTTATTGATCTATTTGCCTACTTTCTCACTGGTACCGCACCATCTTGATAACCGTGGCTTTATAGTGCATCTTGGAATCAGGGTTTATTAGTCCTTTGTTCTACTGCACTCTGTTAGCTCTTCTGGGTCTTTCTCCTTTCTGCAAAAACTTCAGGATTAGTTTTCCAGTATCCTCAAAATAACCTCCTGTAATTTTTATTGGGATCACATTGAATCTATAGATCAGGCTGGGAAGAACTGACTTAATAATATTGATTCTTCTCACCTGTGAACATGAAATATCTCTCATTTATTTAGATTTTCCTTGATTTCTTTCATCGGAGTTTTGTAGCTTTCCTCATGTAGTTCTTGTGCATATTATGTTAGATTTGTTCCTATTACATTTTCTTGATGCTAATGCTATTGTATGTTCATTTCAAATTCCAATTGTTCATTCATCCATCTTTTTTTTTTTTTAAGGAGTTGGAAAATGGTGAACTTTGTTAGCTGACACATTTGTCTGTAAGAAAATTGCTCTCATCAACTCTCTGGTTATTCAGGACTATGGGTCATTTAGGAAGGAAAGGGTAAATGCTTGATTCTTTCACTTGATTTATCAATTTTTTCTAAAGTTTTGGATTGGTTCCCTCACACCTCTAATGTTAACCAATGAGTTTTTCTTTAAGTATTATTATGAAAAAACATTTTGTGTGTTTCAATCAATTACATTTAGCATCCTTATTGGTGCCTAAACTGTCCTCTTACCAGCGGGGGCCTTTTCAGTTGACATCTGACATGATACCTTGGTCTTTGATAGTTTCTCTATTTCCTTATGTGGAAAGATGGTCCTGGCTTATCTCCTATATGTCCTTCCTCTGATGTGTTACCTTCCATTTCTCTAAGGAGCCCAGGCTCCTTTTAGTGGGAGACAGTGTTTAGAAGCCACCAAGATCGGCTTTCCTGCCTTTCCAGTGGTCAGAGTCAGGAATTATACATTTATTCATTTAAGATAAAATAGATCATGAATTTATACTGATACATTTAATTTAGAACTATGAGGACTTTACTTAATCCCACTGGTTTTGGAGATGTCTTTCCTTTCTTCCATGCTAAAATTGCTTTATTCCATAATATGCATGCTTAATCTCAGAACAATGTTTACTGAAATAAGTTTAAGGTTTTTTTGTTTTTTGTTTTTTGTTTTTTAGTTCTTGTGCTTAGGTTATATCCCATCAGAGATCTACAAGAAAATAATGGTGTTTGTTGAAAAAATAAGTTTGTTGGTACAGTTTCTGTTTGTGTGGCTATACCACCAAGAGGGTATGGAGTTAAGTTTTTATTTCAATGTGGTTTTGCTTTTTAAAAATTCAGGTATTGGGGATCCCTGGGTGGCTCAGTGGTTTAGTGCCTGCCTTCGGCCCAGGGCATGATCCTGGAGTCTTGGGATCGAGTCCCACATCGGGCTCCCTGCATGGAGCCTGCTCCTCCCTCTGCCTGTGTCTCTGCCTCTCATTCTCTCTCTGTATTTCTCATGAATAAATAAATACAATCTTTAAAAATAATTCAGGTATTCAAAAAGTAGTTACGTGTGTTTTTCTCTTCATATTTTTAAAAAATATTTTTGCCCGCTTATCTTTGGAATGAATTCCTAGAAGTGGGATTGTCACTTCAAAGGGCAAATACGTATGTGAATTCGCTTGATATTGTTGAACTCCTCTCTGGAGGGTTGTGCCATTTTACATTTTACTGACAAAAGAACCTGATTTCCCACCTTAAAGTTTCATCTGTTACATTTGTAAAGTGTGTTAGGGCATGTTACGTGTTTTTTTATAACATATTTTCTTTTATCCTTGGAGTTAGGTATTATCCTCATCCTGATTTTGTACATGGGGAAACTGAGGCTCAAGAGAGCTGAAAGGTCCTGCACACACCAAGAAATGAGCTGACTGTAGTCTTGACTGTGTGCATAGCCACAAAATACCCTTGAGCAAGACCCAGTGTCCTGGCTCTAGTGCCGGAGTGGCTGTCTGCTTGCCTGCCGCCTGGAAGCTGTGGGAATTTGCCAAGTATCTTATGGTGCAGTTTAGAAGTCTGGGATAGTTAATGTGCCCTGGGGCATGCCTCAGCCCATGTGAACAAGAGCCCCACATCCTTCAGAAGCACAGTTGTGAAACCCATACATTATTTCCCAGGGGCCTCCAGTAGGATTGAGCCAGCTGTCACAGCAGTAACCTGCTCAGTAACTCACCTTTAGTGGCTTTGCCTTCCTTCCTGTCTCCCTCCCTGTCTCCCTCTTCGTGGGACCACCTTCTAAGTAAATGAACTGGACCCAAGTCTCTGATGTTTCTTACAAACAGTAAGAGCATCTATCTAGCTCTGAGTTGCGCTGAGCTGTGCTTCTGACACCTAGAGGTCTTGGCATGTAGACTGTAGCTTCAGCTTCCCTGGGATGCAGCCCTCCAGTCCTATGGGGCCATCTCATAGCCAATCTGTGGTCCTCTCCCCTGTAACTATGGTCACACCACACTTCTGGAACAGATGTGCCAGGAAGCATGGCTCTATCAAGGCCCACTCTGCTATGTTTGCTCCAGCCCTAACCTACCCCCAATTGCCCCACACCATTGCTTTGTATCAGCTAAAAAGCTATATCTGGAATTGGACCATCGGTTCTTTGTCATTGATGTAGAGAGGGTAAAGTACGGCTGTGGCTCTGGGCTGGCCTCAGTATTCCTTGGTTAAGAAGACATTTGCTCCTGATGCTACCTATGGTCTTTCTTTGGTGTCTGGAAGGGAGCCATTGGACACAGAGTCTTCTAGATACATAGTCTGGGAGAGGGGAAGGAGACCCCAGTATCTACTGGCAATGTCAATATAGTTGCCTGAGTGGCCTTCGTTGTCTAGATGCCCTCTGCAAAGGCTGCATGACCTGTGACGTATGCACTTGGAATTGTCCAGCTTAAGGGAGGTTGCTTAATTCAGGGAGGTGCTACTTCATAGACGGATAGTCACACTCTCATCTTACAAGGCCTGGCCTGCTTGGCTCCCTCTGGGGCCATATACGCAGGGCCCTTCGTAGTGGCAGGGTCCTTTGGCGATTTAATTTGTTCATTCATGTATTTACCCGATGGCACTATGCAAGAGGCATCTAACAGTGACAATGATGCTCACGTGGCCCTGTGAGGGCTGATCCAGACCTTTTGGTATAGAAGGGATACACTTAAGTGAGAACACATTCACAATGAAGTGAAAGTTAGGAGGAGGCAAGTGAAGGGTATCATGGAAACAATGTGGCAGGAGCTTCAAAGAATGAGGGGGTCCAAGAGAGGTTCCAGAAAATGACAGCTAAGCTGAAGCTGGACCAGTAAGATTGAGTTCCATCAAGAGGAAGGACAAGGAAGGGAAAAGAGGATCCTGGACAGAAATAGGTAACACATCTGGAGGTAAGAGAGGAATCACAGGGAATCGAGGAAATCAAAAGGATTTCTGAAGGACTGTAAATTGTCAATAGTTTGTGTCAATATAGATATTAGAATTGCAGATGACTTCCTGGGAAGTCTGGCAGCAATTCTGGGTGACCAGGTTCTAGAAATTCAAATCTGAGAAGTGATTGTAAAAATCTTACGTTCCGCCACTTTCTACATGGTGTTACCCGCTGGGACTCTCTGACTTAGGGAGCAGTATCTGTCGCTTCACATCTTTTCCTCTCCCAGCCTGGGGTGGGCCCCTTAGACCAAAATTTGGTAGTAACTGGTGCACTGGGAAATTCTGACTGCTGGTCTCCCAGTTAAAGGCAACATAAAAACAGGCCGATTACACAGGGGTTTGATTATAGAAAACTCTATTTGGGAAGACAACGGAAGGAAGAAATGCTTTTCAAGAGTGTTCAAGAACCTGAATTTGCATTTGTTTACTAGAACAAAAAGTTGGCTGGTGAGTTAATGGATTGATAATTATACTGTACCTCGATCAACATGTTCTTAGAGGGCTGATAAATAAAAAATAAAGATCTTTGCCCCAAGATCGTATGTATCCTGGACCTGCTTGATAGAGGTTAATAAAATTAGTGAGCAAGATAAATGAGCAGAGAGACGGGAGCACGCTTCTTTGATTTTGTATAAGAGAGCCATGAAAATAAAACTCTGGGGCTCATTCCATCTTAATCACGGCAGACACTGAGCTGGCTTCCCACTTGCTGCGTCAGCCTAATCTCTCAGAATGGATCAGGGCACAAGGAAGCATATTTGACTGAAACTTTGTGATAAATGACTTAAAAAAAATGGAATCCTGTGTTATTGGTGGTCTGCCATAACTAAGCCTTTTTTCTAAGGTTTCCCCAATGTAGAAATAGCAATGACCCTTTAGCCTAGCTGTTAAAATCATAGATGGGTTGCATAGAACAATGAATCAATGTGGGTATTAAAATTTAGAAGGTTGATTTGAAATTCCATGACTCGTATAATTTCTACATTACAGAATGGTTTCTCCAGAAAACCGAGGTTCCTTCTATTCTCTCTCTTGGCTGCCTCGTTCATGCCTGTGACGTCAATGACCAGCTCGGTGATGATGAATTCCAAGTGTCCTCTGGTCCACATCTCTCATCTGTGTGTCTCCAATGGCTGCTCAAACATCACCACTCAGATGCTTCACTGCCACCCCATCCCATAAGTCTGGTCTACTTCTGGCTGAGGACACCACATTCATCACATTATGCAAGTCACAAGTGTAAAAGTTCTTATTGACACCCCCCCTCGCCCTGCCCATCACTCCCAGACATCTGATTATTCCCAATGCCTGCTTCTTCTACTCCCTTTATTTTTTAAAAGATTTTATTTATTTATTCATGAGAAACACACACACACACACACACACACAGAGAGAGAGAGAGAGAGAGAGAGAGAGAGGCAGAGACACAGGCAGAGGGAGAAGGAAGCTCCTGTCCTGTCAGCCCCTGCTCAGGCCACACCTGTCTTCTTTGCCCATTATATCACAGGGCTGGGTCCATTCTCCACCTGCTCTTTGCACGTGCCAGTCCTATGGCTTTCCTGATCCTGACCATCCATCATAACTGAGCTCAGACACAGCCCTGTCTTATTCATACGTCCCCTGACCCTCAGCCCAGGCCAGGTGTCTTGTCATCTCTCTCAGAGACCTGCTTATCTGTGCTAACATTCAGTACAACTTCTGGTCATACATTTATCTGTCATTACTTGATTTTCCAGAGTCTCCCTTGCTAGCCCAGGCCTTCATGAAACTAGGAACCGTGTCTGTTTTTAACCAGGGTACTCTCAGCCACTTGCAAGGTGCCCACGCACAATGTGCTTGCTCAATACATGCTTATCGAGTGAATAAAGCCACCAAGACACCTCCAGAAAGGGCCTTTGATGTCTGTGCCAACTCATCAGAATAATCCAACATTAGCAGCTCTGGAAAAAAGTATATATTTGATGCCACAAAGAATTCTAAAAGAAAAGAATGCTCTGAACCTTCTAAGGCATGTATATGAGGGAGACAGAGTCTAGCTTGTCACTTTAATGATTAGTTTGATGTTTCTTTTCCTGTAGGATTGTGACTAATGTAACATGACTATAGATATAATTAGACCTGGTGTTTGTGCCCTACCTTTTGCACTTATCAGTTTTTGTGGAAATACATCTTGAATCCTAATCTATCATTAAAGTAGATGCTAAAATTGCAATGACATCGTAGAAATAATGATGTGGAATATTTACAGGTGAGTTTTTTTGGTGTATGCGCTCACGATGTCTCCTCTGTTCTGTGTTATTGTAACTCCATGATAATTATTGGGCTGGTTATTTGTTAAAACAATGTAGAGACAAATCCAGCCAAGAATTGGGTGCCATTGCATGATAACCTGCTCTAAGCAGAAAATAATGAATACAGTGAGATTTGCTCCCAGCGATTCAGAACTAATCCTGAACAAATAATAAACTAGGTCATACAGTTAGGTCTACAGAGAATAAGTACATCCTCTGAGCCATTAAGACCTCTGAAACCAGTACTGCTTTCAGAATGGGAGAAACTAGTTAACTTCCATGTGCGGGGATGACCTCAGGGAACCTCAGTCAGATTTTAGAAATGTCACAAATAAATTGAACGCTGGTATCTTGGATTAAGCAAGGGTCAAGAACACAGTGGAAAGAGAAGGATCTTGTGTGTGTGTGTGTGTGTGTGTGTGTGTGTGTGTGTGTGTGTCTGTGGCGCATATATGTGTATTGCCCAAGAAAAAATTTGGATGTAGATTTTAAGCTTTCAATTTGAGCACATAGCTCCCATTGATAGTAATAGGGATTGAACACCCAAAGAGAAAATGCAAACCAATTCCCAGGGCAGAGTATAAATTAGCTACATAAATGAATATAGAACCAGGGATTTGCTAGGTGATCCAAGAGGAGGAACACATCTTGAAACATTAATAAGCATCACCTATTAGAGAAGGGGGAGATGGAGACATGGAACACGGCACACGAGGTCCGAAATGATCCTCTCAACCCTCTTAAATGCTGATAGATGTGGCATTATTCTCCACACAGTATATGTGACCAAAAAGATATGCTATTCCTGATTTTTAAGGTTGGAACACCTTATACACCAATGGACATGTTTCTGAGATTGGAGACACAAACTGACACAGCTAAATATAGAAAGTCAGTATGTTCATCTAGTTTTGCTCCAATTGGCTCACATGTTTATCTTCCTAATATTTTAAATAAAAAGAAAATCTGTCATTTTCATTCATCAGGCTGTGCCTATGCCATACAAGCAAAATTTAATTCATTTTAGCCAAAATTTTACCATTTTTGACTCAGAGGTCAAAGAAGTAGAATGTGTTGAATTGTGTTCTTTCCTCTGTGACTTCTCCAGGCAGTCTATTACAGGGATTTGTAGGTATAAGTCCTATCTGTTTCCCTGGATATTATTAGATGCCTTCCCTTTCATCCTAAAAGAGAATGTCTTTGAAATAAATCTAAGAGAGTGGTTCCTAAATCAAGCTGATGAATAGAATCACCTGGGAAACTAAAAACATACCTGGATCCCATCCCAGAGTTACTGAAGCAGAGATTGTTGGCGGGGGGGGGGGGGGGGGGGGGCATCAGGAGAGATGGTCCTTAGGTGGTGCCCAAGTAGTCAGCCTGGGCCAGCAATTGGAGGATGTTTCTAGCTTCTCCTCCAGCAGGGTGGCCTGAAGGAAATAACCGTAGGGTCACGTTCTGGCATTTTAGAGGAAGGAAGATGAGCCTCTGTGGCACAACTGACTATTATCTCCAGGTTCACTTCAAACTCTACAAACCCTTAGAGCATTTTCCAGCTCTTTAATTGGGAGCGATTTTCGTCCAGTGTATAACTGCATGTTCAAGGCTTCAGTTTCGTTGGGTGCTTACCAGGTAGCTAGCTCCTGATGAGAACATTCCCCTCCTCTAGCCACTCTGCTCTGCTTCCCAAATCCAGAGCATTCTTCAAGGCCTAGCCAAAGACCCACCTCTTCCATGAAAACAGCAATGACTGCATTAGCGTCTTCTCCCTCTGAGAATACCCTGGGCTAGTCAGAGGCATATAATTTAACACTTAATTGTTTTCTAATTGCTTCTGATCTGTTCTGTTCCCTCACCCTATTATAAGCAGCTCAAGGGTGGAGACCATGGTTCTTAGTGACTTTAACAAGGCTGGTTGCCTGCCTGGCTCACCACAGTGGCCTCAGAGTCCCAGACTGGCATGAAGCTGATTCTCCATGAATATTTGTTGAATTAATGAATTTGGTGTTGGAATGATTACTGGAACATTTAGTAAGAAAACTAAGGCCTGTAAGCAAATTACCCCATAACATGCTCTGTTCTTTTTCATTAAATCAACCTTTAATAGGTAAGTACCAAATGCCTCTGGTGCACCCGGCACTGTCCTAGGTGCTGGGGATACAGGCAATGAATGTGTTTTATCATGCAGTAGGTGCTACCTTTTAAAAGAGGGTAAATTAAAGGCTTTTTGAAAATGCTCTTCCAGGTCCTGGAAGCTATGAAAAACAGGGCTGAGATCAGTTCAATAAAAATTGTAACTCAGAGAAACATAGGATGACAATCTGGAGCCTGTAATTGGATTTTATAATATTTTAGCCCAAAGTAGCCCAAAGTACTAGACAGAGCTACAGTGAGACTCGTTTCTTTCCTTCCAGGGCCTTCCTCACTACGTTTTCAGAGTAATAGAGGCCTCTGCACACTAGCATTGTTCCTCACTTTTAATCTGCTATCTTTCATATTAAAAGTTTCGCTCTATGGCAGCATGGGCTGGACAAGGCCAAGTCTTGTCCATTGGCCTTCGATGTGCCCTGGTGTCTTCTCCTTGTGTGACAGACTTCTAGAGCCAAGATGTCAAGACCTCACTCTAGGCAAGTTGATCTAAAACCATCTAAGATTAGGTGAAGTGGCCTAAACAAAAAACAGTATTAGTTGTACAGAAATGAATTCTCTTTTTCTAGAAATTGACTTTGGTTCTCGAACTGTGTGGACTCTGTGGGTCCTTCCTGCTCCACATTTCACCTCTCTGTTATCTGTCATGCACACATGAAGTCAGCAGCAGGCATTTCAGCCTGACCCAATGCCACACTTTTCCCAGCACATGGCTTCAGCTGCTCTGGCTTGTGGTAATTACGGGCCGAACTGATTGCAGGAGAAGCAGCCCACAGAGATTTCTACTTCCAAGTAATTAGGGCTAGAGACATTCCACAGACCATTAGTGTGATTTTGGGGAGCAGATTTTTACAAACATTGTGGCAGGCACTTAATCCAAAGTCCCATGTCTTCTTGAGTAGGAATGAGTATCAGGAAAAGAGAGAAAGAAGGTGAAACATGAATGACAAAACAAAGGGAGAAAAATTAGTCCAAGCAGAGATTGGGAGGAAAAGTGGAAAGGAGAAGAGAAAGCCTTGTGTTTGGGTAGTTTCCCATTTATCAAAGGAGACAACCAGTATGTGCATTCATTTAAAGAATTTCTTAGTTGTTTTGACCTTGAGGCTGTCCCTGAATAAAGGGGTGACTGTCACACTGGGAGGCAAATTTTACTCCGCAAATGGCTATCCAAATGACAGCCCTTTGTTTCACATTGGCTTCTGTTATATTGGGAGCTGGTCTTTCTAAAACTGTCCCCAGAGTCCTTGGCACTGGACTTCATATAACAGAGGCCTTGTGCCTCATCTGAGTCATCTTCTTTAGGAGTCTAAGTCATTCTTCCCAGCAGAGGGTGAAGTTTGGGTAATTACTTTGGGGCATAAGTAAAATGGACTCAGCTTCAACAAGTGGTCTATTCTCTAATGACCAGGTGAGACAGGGCTGGGAGAGGCAAGAACGACCTATTCTTCACTCCTGTACTTAAAGAATGTACAAATATATCGACTTTCTGATTTCCTTTAAGCAGAGATGCCAGCACATCCTACCAAGGCACAAGTCAGACCTGTCCCTGGGTAGAGCCAAGTGTGGATCTCTGTACACCTGAGATTTCCTGATTGGATGTCATGAAATATTTTTAGTACAAGCAATTATTATATGACAAAATAAAAAGACTACAGTTTAATATTTTTGTGAAACTTTTTTTTTTAAGATTCTATTTCTTTGCTCATGAGAGACACAGAGAGAGAGAGAGAGAGAGGCAGAGACACAGGCAGAGGGAGAAGCAGGCTCCATGCAGGGAGCCCGTTGCGGGACTCAATCCCAGCACCCTGGGATCACAACCTGAGCCAAAGGCATCTGCTTTTGAATAAAGGACTCAACCACTGAGCCACCCAGGTGCCCCTATTTTTATAAAACTTGATGATAAAACAAATCAGAATAATAAAAAAAAATGATGGCAGGTGGTGCTGAGACTTGTTTTAGAAACTGGGTCATTCCAAGAGACCCCAGAAATCTTGAGCTCTATACCCTCATTTTGGCTGGCTATCTATCATTTACCTATATCTACTCTAGCAATTATCTATCAATCAATCATCTATCATCTACCTTTTTATCTATTGAATCTATCTACCTACCTATCATCTATCAGTCTATTGATCACCTATTTATCTTGTCTATCACCTATCTTATTTTATCTATCTATCTATCTATCTATCTATCTATCTATCTATCTATCTATCATCTATCTTTATCTTCATGGCATTCATTTCTGCACGGCAAGCTCTCCTCCAGGTTCTGGGAGATTCTGCATAATGTCCTCATCTCACACCTCAGAGTCCAGCGTCGGTCTGTGATCCTAACATTATTCCTGCAGACTGTGGGCTTGTTCCTCAGTGTTTAGGCCTCCTGAAAATACAGAGAGCCGAGGCCCAGCTAATCAACACCTCTGTGGGGGTCATGCTAAAATTGACTCTGATTTGGTCAATGAAACCCGTCTTGGGAACAGCCTGCTAGTTCCCCAGCTTGAAAACAATTCTACTTGTGAAGTTCCTGTGGACAGGCTGTTTTCTAGCACAGCTACCAGTAGCCAGCCAATGACCTCCAGGGACCAGAGGCCTGCTCTGTCAGATGAGGCTGGGCCCTATGCTCACAGAGAAGTCACAGGTGGGGCCAGACTCTGTGACTGTGAATGGATTCCCACTCTGTGTTCACCTGGACAGCGCCCATCTGTCCCCAGAGCTGGGGTGCCCTCAGCCTTCTCCACAAAGCCCTCTCCAGCTGCCTGAAGCAGAAGGCCACTCTTCCCTGCTGCTCCCCTTGGAGCTCTGTCTTTGGGTCTCCAACTGTACTTGTGTGGTGACCATTTGTTTTCATGCCTGTCACCCCACCACACCCTGGATGTCCCCAGGACAGAGGTTCATCTTTGTTGGTTGATGGTTGGTTCATCTTTGTTTTTTAAAGACTAGAGCAACCCTCAGGTCTGGATTGCATAGCTTTTATTTCGTGTTTGTTGCACAGACCAATGAAGTATAAATGAGAAGACATGGGTGCTGGTGGCGTGGGACAGTTGTCACATCTCATTTTCTGTCTTCCTGTCTTTGACCAGTCTCCACTGAGCGCATACAGAGTCTGTCCCTAACTTTCAAATCTCTTGCATTCCTCCTTAGTCCCAGGGAAAATGTGACAGGGGCAGGTAAGAGGTCAAGCAACATACCCCACATTAGGGAGCAGAGTCTAGCCTTGGTAACAGGTAACTCCCCTAATTTAGTGTTTGAAGCAGCAAAGCATTTGTCTTTTTAAAAAAATTCCTCCTTCTTTATGTCTATCACTGATCATCTGGACCTCCCTCTGGGACCTTCGTGATGGAGAAGCTTCCATCTGATCGATGAGACCGAGGTGAAAATACTGCAGGGAATCTCTCGTGGGCTCTTGAAATTTTCTCACAGAAATGTGAGAAGTGCTTACATTTTATTGTTCAAATAAAGTCACACATTCCCTCATAATTTCCGGGAGGCTAGGAAGCACAAATCTGTCAGGTGCCTAAGAGGAGAACCAAAAATATTTGGTAGAAGGTACTAACGAGTACCACAACTCAAACAAGGATATCTATGTGTGTGCACACGTGTTTATGTGTGTGTGCGTGTGCACATGTGTGTGTAGGGGAACGGGAGATGAGACTTGCTGCCCTGATTTTTGTTTTGTTGAGTGTCATCTTATTATGCTGGGGGCTACTTTGCTCCAGGTTTTCTGACTCCCTAATACCTCCTGCTACAAAAGGAACCCCAAAATGAAGGTGACAGCTGTGATTCTCCTTATACTCTGTTCAAATACTCAGAAGGACTTTGAGAAGTACCTTCAATGAGGGGGACTATCCCGGACCTTACTTTATCAGATTCCCCACCACCACCACCACCCACATCTTCTCTGGTGACAGCGGTGGGAAGGGAAGGGCTCATAGCCAAGTGGGAACCCAAGTAGGCAGGGCTGAGGCCCCCAGGCCAGGTGGAGCTTTAAGACTCAGGCAGTGTCTCCAAGTGGTTACTGCTCTATCCCATCCCACAAATTGAAACCCTACTCCTCTCCCATCTGTTCGTGTCTTCCTGTGATTTCAGCCACTTAATGTGGGTCTCCTGTGTTCCGACTCTTACCACTTGTTCTCTCTTGGTTTAACTCTCCCTTTCTGACACTGGGCTGATAGCCTGCCCATTCCAGGGACAGCTCTCAGAGGTGGCTTGGAATTTAGCTGCTCCCCTCCAGTCTTCATCAATTCTATCCTTTACCACCAAACTTCCCCCCGATAAAATACAATCTAAATAAGACTAGTGCAGGGACACCTGGGTGGCTCAGTGGTTGAGCACCTGCCCTTGGCTCAGGTCATGATCCCAGAGTCCTGGGATCAAGTCCCACATCGGGCTCCTTGCATGGAGCCTGCTTCTCCTTCTGCCTATGTCTCTGCCTCTCCCTGTGTGTCTCTCATGAATGGATAAATAAAATCCTTAAAAAAGAAAACAAATAGAACTTACACCCTGAGACCAACATCAGACCTGCTAGGTGAAAATCTGAGATCCACCAAGAATCTCCATTTTAGTAAATGCCCCTGGGGATTCTGTGGTCATTAAAGTTTACAGAAACACTGATAGAAAGCCAAGGGAGTCAGGGCCTGGAAGGGTGGGTGTTCTGGGTTTAAGGGGCTTGGGAAAATCAGAGTTGTTCTGACCACAGGAATCAAGGGAAAAAACCAGACATGTATCGGGCAGCCAAGTAGCACAAATGCGGTCCACTTTTTATTATTCATTTGGAGGATTTAGGGGTCCTTTTACTCCTGTATGTTCCCGTTCAACCTCAGTTATGATATCACAAGCTCCCAGTGGCTTTCTGGTTGGACATTGGCACCTCACGCAACATTTCCCTTAGTTCTTTCTGAGAGCCACCAGGGCTTCCTTGGTGGCCTTGGGGAGAGGTTTCAGAGCCCCTTTCCCATTTCCTTATCTCGCCACCTTGCTGCCACCTGTTGCTGAGGCCCCGTGTGGGACTCCTGTTCCGAGGCCCAGTCGTGATCTTACTCTGACCACACAGTGGGGGAGAGGACACTGTTCTCCTGGGTGTGGAGCAGGTCCTTCTCTCAATGCCTCTTTGTAGAGCAGAGACTAGGCTGAAATGATTATAGGGCTCCAACAAAGGTTCTGGGATAAACGGAAGGGAAGCACGACACAGAATATGGCACCTTGTCTTGCAGACCCAGACCCACTCTGGCATGGCATAGCTTACTGGGCAGGCCTCCTGCCTTCTTCCAGACTTGCCTCCCAAGGGCCATCACACATGTGCCCCAGATTTCTGTGCTTCTGAATGAGGGCCAACATGGACCTCTGGCTTGGGAATGAGGTGGAAATTTCCTTTAGATGTTCTGAGAAGCAGATCCCGGGTCGGGATGAGATGTGCAAGAGATGTATTGGGGGATGTGTGTGTGTAGCACAAGGGGAGAATGAGTGCAAGTGGGCAGAGCCTGCAGACAGGGAGGCAGGTCTGACACCGTGGAGGGATAGGGAAGGAAGATTGGCTGGGGAGGCTGTCTTAATGCTGTGAAGTTTTGAGAGGGCTTTTTTTTTTTTTTAAGGTTTTACTTATTTGCGGGGGGTGGGGGGGGAGAGAGAGAGAGAGAGAGAGAGAGAGAGAGAGAGAGAGAATGAGCGGAGTGGGGAGGGACAGAGCCAGAGGGAGAGGGAGAGGGAGAAGCAGACTCCCCACTGAGTAGGGAGCCTGACGTGGGACTTGATCCCAGGATCCTGAGATCATGACCTGAGCCAAAGGCAGATGCTTAGCCAAATGAGCCATGCAGGTGCCCTGAGAGGGTCTTTTGCAGGCTTCTGGGGAGACACCAGGCAAGAGGTGCCTGTTGGAAGAATTCTAGGATGATCAGCAGTGGCCTGGCCTTAGTATCCACTGTGCTTAGTCATTGGCTGGAAGCATCCAGAGGAAGTGAAGGCCCCAGAGGAGCCAAAGGTGTAGCCTCTAGAGACCATCAGCCTGCCATGATCCCTGAAGCAGGCTTTCTCGAAAGTGGAGCTGAACAGCACCCTCCAGGGCCACTACATTCCAGCCCTTGTGGGGGTGGAAGCCTGCTTCCAGGCTGGATTCCTTCCCCAAGCAGGTGTGGGGGGTATGGTTCTTGTGGGCCTTTCTACCCAAGGAGAACCTTAGGAGAAGGAGGTGAGTGGGAAGAACTACCTCTGCTACCATTGCAGTAGGTCCTGTAACGCTACTGCTGCCAATGTCTTTTTTTCTTTGCTCTGCTTTTTACGCTCCTCTGTCCCTAAGCTGTCACCCCAAAAGGTCTTGTGGCCCATACCCTCCCTCCTGAGGTTCTGAGTTTGGGTGGCCATATTCTCCTCAGGCCAGGATGGATGTTGCACGTATTCATTGACGGTTGTGATGGGGAAAGGGAGTACCAAGAGACACCCCAGGGGCTCCTTTGGGTTCCCCACATATTCCAGCCCACCTCTGCTGAAGGAAAGTGGTCCCATCTCCTCCTGCTGATCAGGATTAATTACCCCCGCCAACATGGCGACTCTTCTTGCTTACTGGCAGTGGACACAAGGTGTCCAAAGAGCCCTGGGTGCAGCTGTATCTTGTACATCAAGGGGACTCTCATGGTGTCCTCTGGCAAGAGTGCATTCCCTCTGGGGTCCAGGATCTCTAACCCTGCAGAGCCCAGAGTTGTAGGGACAGGAAGCACAAAGTCCCTTCTATGGCCTGACTGTGTCCCCTCAAAATTCTTGTGCTGAAATCTGCTACGGAAAAACATTCTTGTGCCTCCTCTACTCTCAGAACTCTACCACAGTGCCACTGCACCTCTGACACCTGACCTGGGGGATTCCTACACATTAAGCAATTCTGCAACACCACCGGGGTGTCCTGCAATTTAACTCGATTCTGACATCATCCACCTGGAGTTAGTGTCAGATCCCACAGGTTTCCAGGCATAGTCCCACAAGACTGCCCCCCAGCCTTCAGACACCCATCACAAGTCCGTGTCGCTGTCCATGTGCTTCTGACCAGTGAGCTGGAAGTCAGAGGTTTTCACGATCCCTCCTTGGGTTTGATGAATTTGCTAGAGCCGCTCACCGAACTCAAAAAAAAAGTTTATTTAGTAGATTACCAGTCTATTACAAAGGCTGTTAAGGAAATATATGCACTATGTAGGGGCCAAGGGCAAGCTGCCCCCAAATGTGCCCCTTTGGCATATCGACTAATTTTTTTTTAAGATTTTATTTATTTATTTGAGAAAGAGAAAGAGTGTGTGAGTGTGGGGGGATGGGGAGGGGCAAAGGGGGAAGGAGAGAATCCGAAGCAGGCTCTGTGCTTGGAGTCCCGTGTAGGCCTCGATCCCAGGACCCTGAGATCATGACCTGTGCCAAAACCAAGAGTTGGGTGCTGAGCTGACTGAGTCACCCAGGCACCCTGGCATTTTGACTATTTTTAATAGAAGCTCCTTAAGAGACAGCCTATGCCAAATGGACACTCACTCTCCTCTATCCCCCTGGAAGCAGGAAGTACATCTCCCCCGTGACAGGTACCTTCCCTGTACCAGGAGGTAAGAGATAGACCCTTATCACCAGAGATGGGAAATTTAGAGCTGAAGAGGCTATATGGACAACTCCTGTTACTCTTACTAATTTACGACCCTCACCCAAATTCTGTCTAGCATTCCTTACTAATTGAAGCTCCCAAGGTAAGTTTTCTTTGTCCTATCTATTCCTCACAGATTTATTGTCTCATTGTCTAACAAGTATAAAAACTGTCTGCTTTGGCCATTTCTTTGGGGCTCCATTTCATTACTGGGCTTCCTCATGCTCGTAATAAAACTTCAGTTTTTTCCTCCAGTTATTCTGTCTCATGTCAATTTAATTCTTAGTCTAGCTGGAAGACCATGAGGGCAGAGGAGGAATATTTCCCTTGCTTTTTTTTTGGAAGATTTATTTATTTACTCATGAGAGAGATAGAGGCAGAGACATAGGCAGAGGGAGAAGCAGGCTCCCTGCGTGGAGCCCAATGCAGGACTCGATCTTGGGACCCAGGGACTACACTCTGAGCCGAAGGCAGGTGCTCAACTGCTGAACCACCTAGGTGTCCCAATATTTCCTTCCCTTTAACACCCAGGGGAAGAGATACCCAGGGCAAGAGCCAGAAAAGTCCGAAGCACAGGAGCTTCTGAGTTTGGGTTGCCACCCTCCTGACACGTGGATGTATTTTTCTTGTTCACCAGCCCAGAGGCTTTCTGAGTCCCATTCTTTTGGGTTTTTATGGAGGCTTAATTTCATGGGCATGATTGATTAAATGATTGGCCGTTGGTGATTTAACTCAATTTTTAATGCTCTCATCCCCTTGGACCAACTCCCTCCTTAGAGGCTTTCCAAAAGTCACCTCATTCACATAAACTCAGGTGTGGCAGAAAAGGGCTTGTTATGAAGAGCAAAGACACTGATTTGAACTTTATCTCTTTGGAATTATTTTAGGAGTTGGGAACAAAGATGCCCTTATAGCTCTTATCACTCAGGAAATTACAAAGGTGCCAGGAACTATGGAAGAAGACCACATACACATTTCTTATAATAAATAACAGTATCATTTAAAAAAAAAAAAAAAAAAAAAAAAATAAATAAATAAATAAATAAATAAATAACAGTATCATAAAATCCTAATGTTCAAGATAGGTGTTAGGAGGGGAGATCTTTGGGAGATGACTAGGTCTTGAGGCTGGAGCCTCATATATGAGATTAATGCCCTAATAAAAAAGGATCTAGGAAAATCCTTGCCCCTCTGGCTGTGTAAGAACACAACAAGAAGTCTGTGACCCAGCAGAGGGCCCTCACCTGACCATGCTGGCACCCTGATCTTGGACTTCTGGCCTCCAGAACCATGAGCAACAAATCTCTGTTGTTTATAGCCACCCAGTCTCCAGCCCCTGAACGGACTAGGGCAGTCCCCAAGTGGATCATTGAGAGTAATGATAAGTGGATTTTCTATTTGTCATAACTAATTACCACAAACCTCGTGGCTGAAAGCAACAGTTATTATCTCACAGTTGTGTCAACTAAAAACTGAATTTAGGTATCATTGGGCTGAGATCAAGATGCTGGCAGGGCCACACATCTTTCTGGAGGTTCTAGGGGAGAGCCTCTTGACTTTCTCACCTTCTAGAGGCCACTCATGTCGCTTGGCTTGTGGTCCCTTCCCCCATCTTTAAAGCAAGTGACACTGATCTCTGACAATTCTTCCATGGTCACATCTCCCTCTGACCATAACTGGGATCCACTGTTCTCTGTAAGGACCCATGTGATCATGTGAGTATCGGATAACCAAGGACAATCTCCCCATCTCATGCCCTTGACTTTTTAAAAAATATTTTATTTATTTATTCATGAGAGACACACAGAGAGAGCCAGAGACACAGGCAGAGGGAGAAGCAGGCTCCCTCCCAGGGCTCCAGGATCATGCCCTGAGCCAAAGGCAGGTGCTCAACCACTGAGCCATCCAGGCATCCCTCCAGGCCCTTGACCTAATCACATCTGCAAAGTCCCTTTTGCTATTCAAGATAACTTATTCATAGGTCCTGGAAATTGGGGCATGGACATCTTTGGGGGCACCTCCTCTGCCTCCCACGGCAGGGTGGGTGTGAGGCTTGCACAGCATCCTGCCACTCAGGGGAAGTGCCAGCTCTTACTATGGAGGTGTTGAACCACCCCTGTAAATACTGAGCATTCAGGAGGTCTGCAGAGCTAAAGTCCTAGAGGACATCCCAAGTTTCAAGATCCCAGATTTTTCCAAGCATGGAATTAGCAAAACAAACCCACTTTGGCTGACAGACTGACCTCACTCTCTGTCTTCCAGCCTGCCAGGGCTCCCATTGGCCACACCCAATCAAAGACCAGAGGGTTAAGGAGCCCCTCCTGTGGTAGACAGGTGAGCTTCTCAGGACAGAGAGCGGGTGCTGAGCAGCTGGGGGTGGGGACAACAGCTGGTACATCCCCTGCCTGTGTAAGTCAGGTGCAGCCCAAGGTCACACAAACAGCTGAATAAAGAAGATAAATAACAATTCATCTTTCATTGGTCGACTCAGCAAAATTTTTTTTTTTTTTTGGAGTCAGCATAGTGCTAGATGCTGGAGATACAAAGAGAAGTAAGTAGTAACATCATTCCTTGTTGGGCGTTCTCAAGAGTTAAAGCCATGGAACGGAGTGAGGTTTGGGAGCTGCTGCAATGTTATCCTGGCCTCTGATTGCTGACAGATAATTGAGATAGAAGATACAGGTGCTATTTTGAGTAAGAATCTGCCTATGTGTAATGAAGAGATGCTGGGAAGTATCTACTGATCCACTGGAGACTGAATCCCATAATTTGAGTTCAGAAATGGATCTTAAAGGATTTTTTGCCTTTAAATATCTATTACGAAAATGCAAATCCAACCTCAGGAATAAGTAATTCCTTTAATCCTTGGCTCTTAACCCCGGCTGCACTTGACAATCACCAGGAGAACCTTTAAGAACATGGATACCTGGGGGGCATGTGGGTGGCTCAGCCTGTTGAGCATCTGACTCTTGATTCTGGCTCAGCTCCTGGTCTCTGGGTGGTGGGATTAAGCCCTGTGTTGGGCTCTGTGCTCAGCTGGGAATCTGCTTGAGATTCTCTCTTCCTCTGCCCTTCTGTGGGCTTGCTCTCTCTCTCTCTCTCTCTCTCTCTCTCTGTCTGAAATAAATAAATAAATCTTTAAAAAAAAGAAAAAGAAAAAGAGCACAGAGACCTGGGCCACGCCCAGAGCTCCTGTTCAATTGGCCAGTAGGGCCTAGATTGCTGCATGTTTAGATTCTTCGGTGCAGTTGGAGCTGAAAGCCATGAGCACCACTGCATGAAACCTTCATAGGTGGAATCTGTTCATTGAGAGCCAGCTGTGTGCAAAACTGGTGCCAGGGGTAGAGGCAGACATTGGAATCGAGAAGGGACTCTAGAAAGCCAAAGAGCTTATGTTTCTGTCTGGTGCTGGCCACACTGGAGCGCAGGACGCTCGAGAACTTCTAACAGGTCTTGTGATCTAACAGGTGTGAGAGGCGGGGTGAAGGAATCTCTGTCTGTTGGGATGAAGATGTTTTGGGGGGTGTGTACATGAGGGTGCACATTGTCTCACCACCTCCTTCTGAGGCAGAGCCAGTAGAGGGTGAGGTGAAGGGGGAGTCATCCTCAGGTCGCACAAATGTAGGCTGGATCCTGTCTTTATTCACAATTTTGATATTTTGTTCCTTGTAGATATTTTGCATTAATTCTGATTTTTTTAAAAAATATTGCATTAAAGGGGCTCCTGGGTGGCTCATTCTGGGGGGGGGGGGTCTGCTTCTCCGACTCCCTCTGCCCCTCCCCCCTGCTCATGCACTCTCCCTCTCACTCCAACAAATAAATACAATCTTTAAAAAAAGAAAAAATAATAAAATGTTGCATTAAAAATTTTATCTAACCTGATTACTACTTTTTTTTTTTTTTTTTTTTTTTTTTTTTTGGCGTTCTGTTCAATTTGGCGCCAGGTGCCAGTGCGACTCCGTCTTCATTCTGGGGAAGGGAAGGGGCGGTCACTGCAGGTCACCGCAGCGTTGGCGGGCGTGGCTTAGGGCTGCGGGACCGGCTCTCCCGCGGGGAGGACTTGCATCTGCGTCTCGGCTCGAGCTGTGTGACCGCGGACACGCCAGGAACCTCTCTGAGCCTGTTCCGCTCGCTGTAACCGGGCGCTAACGAATCCCCGTGGACAGGGTTTGCTGTGAGGGCGAAGTGATGTAATTGCAGGGGGCACTCGGGGCTTCGTCCAGGGCACAGGGCACAGGGCACAGGGCACAGGGAGAGTGTTTCCTGCCGCCGGGGCTGGGGGTGGGGGAGGGCGCCGGGCCCTGTTCCCCGCGTCTCTGCAGTTCTGCTTCTCCCCTTTTCAGGTGCGCAGGAGCTCGGCCGCCCCGGGCCCGCGGCAGGCCAGGGGGAGGGGAGGGCAGGGGAGGGCAGGGGAGGGGAGGGGAGGGGAGGGGAGGGGAGGGCTCCGCAGCCCGCCCCGCCGTGCTCCTCACGCGCCCTCGGCTCCCGGGCGCCTCCGCAGGCCCCGCACCCCGGGGTCGCTGTCAGGCAGCCTCGGCCCCGCCCCCGCCGCGCACAGAAGGCCCCTTTGTCTGGGCCACACCTGGCTGCGGCGGCGGCGGCGGCGGAGGTGGTGACGGCGCTCCTGGCGCGCGGCCAGGGCACTTTCAGCAATAACAACATTAGTCATGCCTCTTCCAGAAACCGCCTCGTAAACCGTTGCTGGGCCTGGGTGGCCCTGGGCAAGTGTTTTTCATTTCCTTTCCATGTTGATTTTTAAAGGCAGGCGGCTATTTGGTGCCAGAGATCTCCGGGTCAGTGTTGGGTCCGCTCCCTGACGCTCTGGCTCGGGTGGGGAGGGAGGGCACGCGGGCCCCCGCAGAGCTGAACTGCGCTGCCGCGGCCCCCTGGGGAAAGGTGGGCTCCAGACACGAATGCCAGTCTCCAGGGACCCCCCCTTGGGTTCTTAGGAGAATCACCTTGAAGGCGGCTCCTTTGTTTGAGGAGCAGGATGCTGCCCCAGCGGCTGGCACTGGCATCTCTCCCCAGATGCAAGGCTGCCATCAGGAGGGAGAGGGCCTCGTGCTCATCTTCCGACAGAGCAGGCACAATGGGAGTAAAGCTACTTGCCCAGCGTGTCAGCGACGGCACCGAACTAGGTGGGGGCGGGGCGGCGGTGCTTCTGGCATTGGGGGCGGGGGCGGGGTGGCTGGCAGGAGCGTTTGAAGCCAGGTTGTCAGCGACTGGAAATTGGAGCGTGCTGACTGAGGGGGTCTTTAGGGTTGTTCCCGGAGATTACATTTTCCTCTTCTCCCAGGCACGGAGTGGGATGGCATTTTCTTGTCTTGTTGAGCTTGAGTATTTGCATGGAAGTGAGTGTGTCGCTCCTGAGTGTAAGTTTTAAGAGCCTATGCTTTGCTTTGCAACGTTCTTTCCCTTTGCCATGGCAACTGGCAATGTCCTAGATAGTGGCCTCCCCCTCCTGCTTCTCCCCCTCCGACAGCCTGGGTCCTGGAGTGAGGACATGAGAGGCTGATGCTGGGGGCTGTTTGCTACCTCAGCATGACCCGGCCTGTGGGGACTGCTGCACCCACCCACCCCTCCCAGCAACCTGCAGGCCCCCGTGACAGGCAGCAGAAATAAAATTTCCTGTCCTCCTCTGTAAATCTGGAGAGTTTCCGAGTGTGCAGAAGGAAGGCTCTGCAGTGGGTCAGAGGGCATCCCGAATCTGTGGTGGCAGTCATGGCTTTCCACATGTCCCCGCCTTGCCCAAGTTTGAAAACTTAGATGAAATATTATTTACACCATGAAGTCTTCCATAAATATGGGAGACAGGTTTAGCACATAAAAACCCAAGACACACAGTTAACTTTGATTTTCAGATAAACAGTGCTAAACATTGTATCATTTTTTAGTATAAGTATATCCCAGGCAATATTTGTGCTAAAAAATGCTAAAAAAATGCTAAAAAAGTATTGTTTCTATGAAATGCAAATGTAACTGGGCATCTTGATTTTTATCTATAAACCTTTCTTTCCTCGGAACTCCATAACATTTCAGCTCCATTTATCACTTCCTACCTGTGGTAATCTGTCTACCCATTCTATCTGTCCCCTTGGACTTTGGGTTCTTGAGGGGACACCCATCTCTGAGGCATACACAGTACAGGGATTAACTCAATGAAAAAAGTTGGCTTTGATGTGGCAAAAGGCTCCTAGAGGTACTGAAACAAAAAAATCAAAAGTACAAAGTGGTAGACATTTGTGTCCTTTTGCATTTTCCTGCTTCCTTTCGAAGGTTAGCAGAATTTGGCATTTAACATCTTGCTGTGACCATGGTGCTGGCATCCGGAATGAAAAGCTTAACTTCTTTTTAGGTTACAATCATCATTTCCAAGCCAACTCTATGCAGGAAATGGACTCTTTCCTCCAGGGTCCCTGCCCTGCTCTGGGGCAGGTGCTCTGCAAACCCTGGGTCCCTGGGGGTGGGAAGCATGCTGAGCCTCTAGCTCCTAGATTGGCTCCCAAGGCACCTCTGCTGACACAGGTCCGGCAGGAGAACCTTGGGAATGAAGCCACAGATGACCATGATGGGTGGACTCGGCCTGAGCAGCAGAGCCTTTGGTGGGGCGCATGACTCCCCTTTCAACCTGGCAAACCCATGTGGGGGTCATTGAGGTTCTGTGGGTTGGACTTCTGCCAACGTCTGCCTTTTAGCCCTTAGAGAAGTGTCAACATCCTGAGAGCAGATGTTTCTCACTTCTCACTGCCAAGACACGGCTTAATGTTTATCTCATGCTTCCTTCTCAGTCTGGGCTCAGGGTGAGGAAGTACATACCTCTTCTGAGCTGGATCTGGTCATCCTCCATCACAGAAGCTTTAACGGGGCTGGAGCTTCTCTCGCCACCCCTTCCTTTGCTAGTCATATTCTCCCAAGTTCCTGGGGTTGCGTATACAAGAAGAAAACTAACCAGATTTGCAGAATTGTGTGCAACCTTAGAGCACTAACTAGTACAGCTAGTAGTAACTATCCTGTGTGATACCTCCAACCTGATTGAGAGGAGTAAACTTTCATAAAATTTATACAAGCAATGCATTTCTCTACATTGCAATGTTTCCCCACTTGAGTTCTCTCTTATCTCCATAACAACCTGTATCCCAGAATAAGCAGTCAGCCACAGTCAACATATCTGGAATGGGGGTGCTCTTGTATTTCTGTATGGGGGTTTCTTATCTTCTTCTTGTAGGCCCTTGACAGGATTTGATGCTTGCATTTGACCCCCAAAATAGGCCCCGATGGATCTAAGGGCTCTCAACATTCTTGGCACTTGTGTCCCTATGACAACATCCCAACAGCTAGGTTCCAACAGCCAATATCTGAGCATCATGCATGCATAGGGCCAACAAGAGGATATTATAGAACCCTACGAAGAGAGAACGGGGAAGCAGAGATCAGGATGTGAGTGTGAAGAAGAGCGCCAAGGGTGGCCGTGCCTCCACATCAAGACTTTGGATCTCCTCTGGTTCCAGATCCCAGTTTCTCCCGAATTTTCCTTGCAGACATCCCTTGACCTCTGCCCCTAGACAGCTCAAGCACAGGACAGACCCAACCCCCCTTGATTTCCCTGCAGCACCCATCCCTGCCCCCATTTGAATGATCAAATACACGGAACATTCTCCTGAAAATCGAAGCCAAGAAGGCCTATATGGCAAAGACACACATCAGGTAATTGAAACACAAATATTAGGCTTTCTGTACTTAAAAATTCTTTTGGCCATTTCCACCACTGTCTTCTCGAGCCTTCCGTGGTGTCGTCCCCCTGCTCAGGTGTTCTCTCCTCCAGTGTGACCTTGCCTCAGACTCATGGGACACTGTGACCAGGAGGGACTCATGAGGGGAGGGCTTTTGAGATCCTGCTCGTGTTCTGTCCTGACTTTAGTGATGTCTACATGGAGATTTGCTTGTTAATTATTTTTTAAACTGAATATATGTCACTTGCTCACTCTTCTATATGTATTAATACACCTTACATTAAAAAAAAAAAAAGAAGGTACCTGGGTGGCTCAATAGTTGAGCAATCTGGCTTTGGCTCAGGTCATGATCCTGGGGTCTTGGGGTCAAGTCCTGCATCCTGCTCCCCATGGGGAGCCTGCTTCTCCTTCTGCCTATGTCTCTGCTTATCTCTCTGTGTCTCTCATGAATAAATAAATAAAATCTTAAAAAAAAGAAGGAAAAAATTCCTGTTCATTTCTTATGTAGTGTGGTTCAGCTATCTCTTATTTACCTCCTTCTAACTACATCTTAGAGCCTACTTTTCTATCCCAAAGCAGTTTACTAGGTATTTTGCTAAGTGTAGGCAGTTCTTCCCTGAGGAGGAATGTCTTAACATAAGATAAGAAAACTCTTCTTAGCAGGATGGGTGTCACACGGTTTTGACAATGCCAGGGTCCAATGTGGCCACAATGTTGGGTGTGGGGAGGCAAAAGGCAAGAGCCAGAGATGACAAGGTCAGCTGAGCTCAGTCTGAAGGACCCTGCAAGCCAGGCTGTACCATGTGCATCTTATCTTAGGGGCAGAGGAGCGGTGGATCTAAGCGGAGGTATGCCCAGTCAAACTAGATCAGAAGCCATCATGGGGTTAGTTTAGAGCCTGCAAGGCCAGTTAGGAGGAGGTGCAATGTGTTCAGGTGGGAGAGTGAGCATGAACTGGCAGGATGGGGTACAGGGAAGGGGATGGGCAGGATTCATGCTTTGGAGATAGAGTGTATAGGACAAAGTGACCTATTGAGTATGGCCTGGAGGGGAGAGGCAAGAACCTGAGATTTCTAGCTGGTCCTGTCACTCTCTGAGAAGGAGAAGGTAGAGGGGCACAGCCTGCAGGTGGGCACACATGTGCAGAAGGCAGAGGAAACGGGAATTGGAGATTCTCCTTCAGAGCCCCAAGGCGAACAGTGAGAAGAGACTTCTAGCTCTTTTGCCTTTCACTCGTCTTGAGATTAAAATCTACCATCCGGTTAGTGAAGATGGCAAGGCAATCCTGCCTCTTGGTCTCTCTCACCATCCGAGGTAGGGACAAAAGTGGAGAAAAGGCAAGAAAGACAAGAAGGAAGAAAGAAAGGAGCCTGAGGGAGTACAGGCACAGGAAGGAGTAGGAGGAGACAAGGAGGCGGGAGGGGAAGAGAGGGTGGATGTGGGTTCAGTGGAAGGGGATGCAAGCTGTCATGCCTGCCATAGGCAGCAGTTCTTTCCGCAGAGTGTTCATACCCTTGTTCGTTCATTCATTCACTCACTCATCCACTCATTTGGAAAATGTAAAGCGCCTACTATGTGCAGGCTCTGTGCACAGGCTCAGTGGAGGCTCCCTGATAAGCAAATCACATAAGGTTCCAACTCAGGTGGAGTTTATAACCTGGTAGGCAAGGCAAATGATGAGCAAATAAATACAAATTAAATACATCATGACAAATTTTGATAAAGCCTATCTATGAAGGAAGACTAAAGAAGGCTGTAACAGAGGGGAACTGAATTTAGGGAAGTGTGTGTGTATGTGTGTGATGTGATTCCTTAAGACAGAGTCAGGGAAGCCTTCTTAATGGAGCATGAAAATTTCCCAGCCAGACTGTGATAGTCAAAATAGGTAGTAAGAACCAACCCCAGATCTCTGTGGCATAACATTAAACTTTTGCTTTTCATTCACATTCAATTGGCTGAAGTTCTGGGTAACTCTTCAGGGCAGCTGCCCTCCACGTGTGGCTCAGTGGCTCTAGGAGGCTTTGATCTTATGGCACCTCCATGTTAACTTGTCTTCCAAGAGCTCTGCGGCAGGGAATAGCATGGAAATGCCTCCCATTCTGACTGCTTCTGAAGTGACATGTGTCCCCTGACATTTCACTGCCAAAGAAAGTCTCATGGTTCTGCCTAATTTCAAGGAAACATGAGCCCAGAAGGATAGGGAACAGAAATCTTGGTGAATGCCCGTAATGTCTACCACATAGGCCAGGAATGGGGAGAAGGGCATTCCAGGCGGGGAAGGAAAGATGGGGTAGATGGAGCGTAGTGAGCAAAGGTTAAGCAGTGCGAGTTAATTTGAAGATGTGGTCAGGCTCAGATCTTTTTTTTTTTTTTTAAGATTTTGTTTATTTTTTCATGAGAGACACACAGAGAGAGGCAAAGACATAAGCAGAAGGAGAAGCAGGTTCCCTGTGGGGAACCCGATGCAGGACTCGATCCCAAGACCCTGGGATCATGACCTGAGCCAAAGGCAGACGCTCAACCATTGAGCTACCCAGGCGTCCCAGGCTCAGATCTTATACAGGAAGGTTTATGTGTTCTATTCTAAGTACAGATGAATGTTTTAAAGGAATGAATTCTGGGTGTATGATTCATTGGTTTAAAAAGTGGTTTGGGCTATTATATGGAGAAATGGAGGAAGAGACTATTGAAATAGTCCAGGCTGGAAATGATAGTGGCTCAGACTAGGGTGGCAGACAGGAAGAGAGATGGTACAGTGGAGAGATATCTTGGTGGTATGATTGGTGACATTGGGTGGTAGACTGGAATGGAGGAAGAAGAAGGGTCAAGGATGACAGCGAGTTTTCTTAAGCAACTTACTGAATGAGATGCCAGGAAGGCAGGAATAGACTGTGAGCATGTGTGTGTGTGTGTGTGTGTGTGTGTGTGTGCGCACGCACATGCACACACATATTTCGGGGGAGCTTTAGGGTTCAGTTTGGTACAGTGCAGGTAGAGCTACCTTTGGAATGCCAGCAGAGATGCCGGATGGGCAACTGGATATAGTATCTGGATCTCTGTGGTATCAATATAAGGTGAGCAGAACCTCCCTGTTGCACCTAGAGAGAAGCAGGAGACCTTAACACAACGCAACTTCTCTCCTTTCACTCAAAGGCCAAGTATGAATGTTACTGCCTGTCTTAAAATATAGTGTATTGATAGGCTACCTGAGGGCACAGTAAGGCCAACAGAGATGATTGCCATTGAAAGACAATTTACTAGACCCAGTTTGGAGGAAGAGGGGGCGTGCCATGTCATGGAGGGCCACATAGGGAAGCACCAGGGTCAGTCAGGAGACAGAGTGGGGAGGGGAGAACTATGGGCAAGGATCTTAAGATATTGTAGTTCCTGTGGGAAAGAACAGGTGAGGCAGGGTAAGCAGATTTACAGTTGGCTAGTTTGAGTAGTTTCAGCAGGCTCTGGGGTATATGGCTGACCCAGGTTGTCTGTACCCAGCTCTGGGGTGATCAGTGTAGGTGGACAGGACAGTGTAGGTGATCAGTGTAGGTGGACAGGTGTAGGTGGCATGGACCTTCCCAGGGCGGAAGAGCCTACCAGAGGAAGGTGAAAGGGTGGGCTTTCATTAGCTGGTTTGTGTTTGAGAAGCATGCTCTTGGGCCGGTTGTTTCCTGGCTCTGGGACTTGATTAACCCTGAGGGCGGTGGGGTCAGTCCCTCTAGGGCCAGCAAGGCCCCACATGTCAAAGCATCAGAATGCAGAAAAGTAAAAGACACAGTTAATGAATTGCCACCTTGTGTAACAGATTTCCACACTGGGCACCTCAAGGTGACCTAAAGTTCAACCATGCTTAGAGGAAAGATGCCTAATGACATTTTGAAAAGCATTTGTGAGCTATGTTGTTAATAGATATCCCAACATACCTACCACCCAGCACTTAACTTAGTCATCTGCTTTAAGAGCTACATGTAACGACAGAGTATACATAGCTACCCCCTCCACCCCCAGCAATCCACTCCCCCAGCAATGCCATAAAATGAGTATCTCTCTTGGCCCCAGGGACTCTGTAAATGAAATAAATCAGCATAGGCCAGGTACATGAATATGATGCAAAAACCTTGATTTTATGTTTAATTCTAATTTGCTCTTCTGAGAAGGGTTATGTTCTCGAGAGAGAGAGAGATGGGTTGCCTGGGAGATATGGTTCTCAGTCCAGAATCTCCATTGTCTACAAAGTATCACGGACATCATTTAAATTTACCATAGAATGGAATGATTGGAGAAGAGATCACTTGACTGGATGAAGGTACTGGGGAGGCAGATGCATGGGTGTGAGCATGCCTGCACATTCTTGCTGCCTGTGCCAGATGGCAGGGCTTTACCCCTCTCGGATGCCGACCGGCTCCTGAGCTACTCACACTAAGTAGGTCAAGGTGTGTACAGTGTGACTCCCATGCAAGTGTTCACTCCCCAGGAGGAGGGGGAATGGCTTGTCATCTGCTTGCTACAAGACTTTCTGCTCACTCAAAAGGTGCATCTGCCGCTGTGCACCATGTGGGTGCACATCACCCATCCAAGCCCATCATATTGTTCTGTGTCTGTTTCAAGACTAGCTGCGGCGAGACTCACTTATGAGCAAGTCAAAAACTAAAACTGTCAAGGGAAAGGGTTTGAACCACCCTTTCACATAGGGCCTGTCTTCCTGTCACCATCATCAAATGCCCACAGGAGGAGCCTTTTGAGGAGGTTGTGGCCAAGGACTGATGTTGAGGCTAAAGTTCAATACAGGTGCAAGGAAGAAGCACTTGAAAGAGACACAGGGAAATGAGGGGTCTTGCGTGTTCCACTCACTGTACTTACCAGGGCATCGTCCACACTTCCCCGTGATTGAGAGACCACGTCACTGTTAACTGACAGCCGCTTCAGATGAGAATCGTGCAGGTCAGTTCTGGGCTAGCCCACCACCCAGCCACAGCCAACACCCCCTCAACAACCTGCCCAGATTCTTGGGAGACTGCTGTGCCTCCTGAATTCAGTGGGAATTCACCCTAAAGACAGCCACCTGTCCAAAGCATCCTTGCTTCTCAGGAAAATCACCTCATGGATGATTCCTAAGCTTATGTTCTTCCTTTATGGCAAGACTTTTAGTTATAGGAGTTTTCATTTTTAAAACAAAGCATCGTTAATTTGCCAAGAACATTGTAATCACAAGAAACGCTTCAAAAAGAAAAGACTGACTACATTTTGATTCTTTCCTTCATATTAATGTCATCTTATGCCCAACAGTCCAAGATCCAAATTAAATAGAAGCTCATGTCCTTTGTTAAAAGAGCCATTAGTGTTCATTACTAGGTGTCCAGCTCCCAAATCACAAGTTCCCTTGTTAGGGGATTGATGACTGCTTTGTAACACACACTAGTTATACTTGAGAATAATAGCTGTGTTCTCATGTCAAGATCCATGGAGAGGCTGCGATTTTACCTCCTTGCGAGCAAGGCATTTGATGAATTGTCAGAAGACATGGGTCTCCTGGATCAGAGAAGAGAAACTTGTTATTCACAGCAGCCTCACCTCACAGAGGGTCAGCAGACTGGTGCAGACGCCAGTTCCCCCCACCCCCAAGTCTGCAGAGCAACAGGATGGGCTTGGATGGGTGATGTGCACCCACTGGGGGCACAGCAGCAGATGCACCTTTTGAGTGAGCAGAAAGTCTTGTAGCAAGCAGATGACAAGCCATTCCCCCTCCTCCTGGGGAGTGAACACTTGCATGGGAGTCACACTGTACACACCTTGACCTACTTAGTGTGAGTAGCTCAGGAGCCGGTCGGCATCCGAGAGGGGTAAAGCCCTGCCATCTGGCACAGGCAGCAAGAATGTGCAGGCATGCTCACACCCATGCATCTGCCTCCCCAGTACCTTCATCCAGTCAAGTGATCTCTTCTCCAATTATTCCATTCTTTGGTAGCTTTAAATTTTTCCCATGATACTTCATAGACAACAGAGAGTGAAGGTAGCCAGGTAGGTGTCTTAGTCTATCCAGGCTGTGATAACAAAGTGGCTTAGGAACAACAGTTCTGAGATGGGAAGTCCAAGATCAGGGTGTGTCATGGTTGGTGGGAGCCTTTGTCCAGATGCCAGGCTTCTGGCTATATCCTCACATGCTTACGAAGGCTATGCAGGTAGAGAGCTCTCCAGGGCTGCTTGCATGAGGGCGCCAATCCCACTCCTGAAGGCTCTACCTTCATGATTTAGGCACCTCCCCAAGGGCTTACCTTTAAATACCATCACCTTTCGGGGTTAGGCTTTCAACATATGAATTCAGAGGGAGACAGATATTTCTGCCACAGCAGTCGGAGACTGAATGTTTGCAGCCAGTCCTTCTATATATCTTTGCTGGGGAACAAATGAACAACCCAGAGCCCCCAGAGCCCCAAGAGCCTGCACTGTGGTCCTTGATTGCTAGGGAGACTAGAGCTGTGGGATCAAAAGAGGACAGGCATGGCCACTCCAGCGGGGCTTCTGAGACATGGTAAGAGCAGCATCCAACAGGAAAGGCCTTGTGTGGGCTGGAAATGCAGAGCGTGCTGCGCTGGGAGGTGCTGGCACTCAACGCGGTCTGTCTCAGCTTTGTCATGCTTGTCCTATCTTCCTGAGTGTCTGTGTCCCCACCCTGGGACTCCTGCCTGCCATCCTCCTTAGGACCTCCTTCTCTGCTTCTTTCTTAGTCACGTCTCCCATTTCTGTCTCTCCATTTCTGTCCTCTTGTTCTTTCTATTTCTTTTTATGGTCTGGTTTGAGTTCTTCGTGCACCCGTGTGTATGTGTGAATCATAAATTTAAAATTTTTTTTTCAAAAATTTCATGCGATGGGCAAAAAGCCCCAGAGTAGCTTGGAAACACACAAGCATACTCAGTTCATTGCTGAGTCGGTATCTTACCTAATCCTGGGAGAATCCTAGGAAGTATTAGCAGACTCACCTTACAGATGAGACACGGAGACTCACAGAGGTGAAGTAAGCTGCCCAGGGCCACACGGTGGTGTGTGTGGAGCTGTAGCTAGCAACCATGCTGGTGAGTGGTGCCTGGTTAAGTGTGACAGGAAGGATGTGAGTGGTGAGCAGTGGAAAAGTGAGGACTTTGGAGCAGCACACTTATGTGTGTGTCTTGACCCCTTTGCATGTTGGCTCTGTGACTTAGCCTCCCTGGGGTTATCAACAGCAGATCTCAGAGTTGTCATTGCAAGATGCTGGTATGGATCGGCCAACGTCCCACACGATACGCACCCCACCCCCACATCACCTCCTCTATTCTCCATTTACCAAGCCCACCCACCTTCACCTCCTTGTGCCTCAACACACCAAGTGGGCTCTACCCAAGGGCCTTTGCTTGTCCTGTTTTTCTGTGTCCTGGACCGCTTTTCCCCAGGTGCACAGCTGGCCGACTCCTCACTTCCTCAAGGTCTTTAATTGAACTCTTGGTAAAGGGTTCCTTGACCTCTGTTGTTAAAATCTCAGACCTTATCCCGGCAACACTCTCAGTCTCCGTCCTCTTTGCTATTTGTTCCATAGGACACACAACTTTCCAACATCATATATACCACACTAGTTTTTTTTGTCAGTCTTTCCCAGGTAGGAAGTACATTCCACAGGGTCACACAATTTTGTCTTTTTGCTCACGGCTGTATCCTCAACTCCTAGAACACCACAGACAATAAATACTTGTCAAGTAAGTAAGTATTATTATTACCTCTTTCTTTTTGGATAGTACTGGATCAAGACCCCTCGAAACAATGGAACCAAAACCAAAACTACCTCTTCAGTGGCTGGCTGGTCCTCAGCCACCTCACCCACAAGGGGTTCAATGACTTCTCTGTGAGTAGAATTTCTGCAATTTCATTTTCACTTTTTTAAAACTCTGACATATTTCAGTGGTGTGTGTTGAGTCAGTTGTTTTGAATCCTAGAAGTGTTTTGAAGCAGAATGGAAATTCGGAGCACAGGCACAGCTGGATTGCCTGGCTGGGACACCTCAGTCTTGGTACTGAATGTGTTTGCATGTTGTCTCTGGTTTCACTCCTTCTTTGGGTCCATTGTCTAGACCCAGTCAAGTCTCTGATTGTGTAATCTGGATGCTCATGAGGAAGCCTAAATCTGCCTTGTTTCTCCAGATCCTGGTCCTAAGTTTGGACCAGAATGTTCTCAGGGCAGCTTTGGCCTCCTGAGACATAGCATTCTCCCCAGTTAACAGTGTCCCCTGGTGAATGCCTTTCCGAGATTCTTATGTTGTTTTTATGGTAACCTTTGATTTCGAGTACGTTTAACTGCCTGTTCTAAATATTTCTAATTACTAATGTGGCTTCCTTCCTGCCAGTCAGATCATCTTCATTCATGAGTTTTGCTTTGGTGAATCAGCTTTCTTTTTCTTTCTTTTTTTAAAATATTTTATTTTTAAGTCATCTCCATACTCAATTATGGGTCCTAAACTTATAACCTCAAGATCAAGAGTTGCATGCTTTGCTGACTGAGCCAGCCAGGGGCCCCATGGTGAATCAGCTTTCTTGTTTCTTTTTATTTGTGTACCATCTGAGGTGTGTTTGTGTGTGTGTGTGTGTGTGTGTGTACACAGCATTTTAGCATAGAATTCCCTTAGAAAACACATAGCGTTCTTCTTCACTTCTGTTGAGAGGATCTGCCCCTCTATAACGCTCTACCCATATGGTCCAACTGAAGGGAAATCTTTTCAATGACTCTTGCAGTAGATTGTTTTATTCTTCTTCCACTGGCAATACTTCTCCTGCAGGAGGATTATGCATTTCCACCCTATTGCTCTCAGGCCTGGCCATGGAACCTGGGAGCAAATATGACTGGTGCCACAGTTTTGAGCAGCAGCTTTTGGCAGCACTGACTGGTCAGCCTTTCTTCCTTTTCTCTTTGTTCTGGCAACAAGATGCTGCTCCTTTAGCCTGACTCCCTGGGGGAAGATGATGTGGAGCTGGGCAACAGCCAAATGGTGATGAATGTGTAGCATGAAAGAGAAAAAACCTATATATGCATTTTTAAAATATTTTATTTATTTAAGAGACGGACAGTGAACAAGAGTGAGAGGACAGGGGCTGAGGGAAGGGCAGACGGAGAGAGAGAAACAGACTCCCCACTGAGCAGGGAGCCCAATGCGGGGCTCGATCCTGGTACTCTGGGATCATGACCTAAGCCAAAGGCAAATGCTTAACTGACTGAGCCACCCATGCATGAGAACAACAGATAGAGAAAGGCAGAGAGGAGGGATCCCTGGGTGGCGCAGCGGTTTGGCGCCTGCCTTTGGCCCAGGGCGCGATCCTGGAGACCCGGGATCGAATCCCACGTCGGGCTCCCGGTGCATGGAGCCTGCTTCTCCCTCTGCCTGTGTCTCTGCCTCTCTCTCTCTCTGTGACTATCATAAATAAATAAAAATTTAAAAAAAAAAAAAAAGAAAGGCAGAGAGGAAAAAGATGTGAACATGCTGGGCACCCTCCCCCCTGAGGCTCCTGGAGCTGCCTTGGCTCATGCCTTCCTAAAGTCTAATCCTTGGATTCTATAAAATAGTCATTGTTTTTCTAATTAAATTCCTGTGTTGTGTGTGTGTGTGTGTGTGTTTATGTTTGCTTGAGTTCAGATCTACTACCACTAAGAGTAGTGAAAATAATATTAATACTAATAATGTAGTTAAACTAAATGTTTACTATGTGCAAAGTTCTCTATACTCAGAGAACTTTTATTCCTACAGTAACCCACTTTACAGATGAAGAAACTGAGGCACAAATAGAGAGGTTAAGTAACTTGTCCAAATTACTCAAGCAGTAAGTAGCAGAGTCAGGATTTGAACTCAAAATCTGACTCAGGCCTGTACCCTTGACCATAGGATGCAGGACCTCTCTCTAAAAGAATCAAGGTGTTCCTCCTGTGAGCAGCCTCCCAGCATCCTTCATTTAGGGCAAACCTTCTCACATCTGTGATTTGTATGTGGCTTATATTTGCTCTGATCTCAACCATGGAGGAACTAAATAGAAGAAGGACAGACATCTGTGCCCCGCTCCGCCCCTCCAAGTATCTTTGAATTCTAGATCAAGGCATAGAAAAGGAAAGAAATTCCATGAAAAGGACTATAGCCACCATTATAGTGCCTATTGTTCCAGATGCTTATGTTTTTTTTTGTTTTTTGTTTTTTTTTTTTTGGAGATGGGATACTGGTCTACCAGCTACATCCTATTAAAGGCAAAGGCATTAGTAAAGTAAACTTTAATTGTATTTCTGGTTTTACATGCCTCTGCTGCTCTAGTTCCCATACCTCCTCCATCGGCCAAAAGTTTTTGCACCATTGAAAATAAGACGAGGAAAGGAATTTCACCAGACAGGAGGAAAGCAGATTCTCTTTTTTCTTTCCTTCAAGGTATTAGAATTCTAGCTTGTGAAAATACTAATAAAGGTCTTGGTTAAAAATAAAAGCCCTCATATTGGCTCTAACAGAGAGAGATGTAGTCCTGAGCTCCCTTCAATGTCTGAGTGAGGAGTAGAATTCTGGTAGCATTTACAGAGCTCTTTATTAATAGCTTCCTGCGGCAGTGAAGTTTGTGATGAAGAGATACCCTCTGACCAGTACAGAGAGAGGCTTTTAGAGGCACAAACGGTCAGGAGCTGGCTCAGAGAGGAGCAGGGTACTAGATCTGGACACCAAACTAGGTAGTAGTAGGGTACTAATATTCTCTCACAACATGGGTGAAATTAGATGTACTTCCTCCACCAGATATCTCCAAATAAATTAAAAATAAGAATCTCTTCAATATATTGAGCACTTTCTGTGGTGGGGACTGGGATTAAGTGTTACGCTTATCTTACCTCATTTTCGTGCTCTGTGATGGTTAGTTTTATATTTTAACTTGGCTAGGCTATAGCACCCAGTTACTTAATCAAACAAATCTAGGTGTTGCTGTGAGGGTATTTGGTAAATATGGCTAACATCAGCTATCAGTTGTTTTTTTTTTTTGAGAGAGAGAGAAAGTGCAAGTGGGAGGAGGAAGAGCAGAAGGGAGAGGGAGTGAATCTCAAGCAGACTGCATGCTGACCATGGAGCCCGACATGGAGCTCAGTCCCACCATCCTGAGACCATGACCCGAGCTGAAATCAAGAGTGAGACGCATAACCTACTGAGCCACCCAGGCGCACCTGTTGATTTTAAGCAAGGGGAGATTACCCACCATAATATAGGTGAGTCTCTCTCAATCAGTTAAAAGACCTTAGGAGCAAAAACTGAGGTTTCCTGGAGAAAAAATTCTGTATCAAGACTGCCAGCATCAAATCCTGCCTGCATTTCCATCCTGCACTATGGGCTTCTGATTTGGCAGTCCCCATGCCGTATGAGCCAGCATCTTCAAATAAATCTGTGATATACATGAAGGAGATAGAGAGGTAGAGAGAGATTCTGTGTTTCTGGGGAATCTGGACTAACGAAACTTCTGGCAATCCTACGATTATCTCCATTTTTGCAGTTGAGGAGTTTGGGTCTCAGAGGCGTTGTCATTAGGGAACCTGCCCTGTCACCCAGCTAGTGAGAGGCAGAGCTGGGTCTGTTTCCATAATCTGTGGTTTCAATGCCATAATATGAGGTCTCACCAGGCTCACTGAAGTGAGAGAAGCCTAGCCAGGGAGTTTTGGAGAAATGAACACGGAAGTATATGTCATATATCTCCTTACTCACCATATTTGCCAAAGGGTTCCCAGGAGTTAGGGTTGAAAAGTGACTCTTAAGTCTCAGAGAACCAGCTTCTTCACAGCCTGATGTGTCTAACAAATCCATTTCTGGCCACTGTGTCGGCACCTTCAACTTGTCCTGCCACAGCTAACTTTGTGTGGATTCTCACCGGCTTGGTCCCCCCACTCTCCCACCCCCACTGGTCAGTACCTGGGCTGCATGCTTCCCCAGCACAGCTCTAACTGCTGCTTCTCTGTCTTCTCCACATTTCTGCCTTGGGACCAGACCACGTGTCAATCTTGCTCACCAGTGAATTCTGGGCATATAGGTCAGTGCTTGGCACATACTTCCACTTAATAAGCATGTGTTGAAGGAAGTCATGACTGGCCGCTGTGAATGTGACCACGTTGCCGGGTGATTTAAACTGTCTCCAGCCTCCATTTTTGGGGAAGTGCTATAAAAGAGTCAAGAGCTCCATGACCTGCCCTTCTAGATCGAGGCCTCGGATCGCTGCTGTTGGATTAGCTGTTAAGGAGTGAACAACGTGCCGTCCATGGCCAGTGAAGCCTTGCTCTAGCAGGCAGGCTCAGCCAGAGATCACGGAGGCTGCTCCTGGGTGGTCCTCACACAGGAGATCTGTGCTCGCCCCATGCCCCCTTGGAGCATGCTGTCAGAATCAATAAGCTAGGGATGGATTTGCAAAGTCCTGTCACTGACTGTATAATGAGAGCAAACCTTTAGAAAATGAGCATTCCTTTAGACTGAGTCCACAGGCACAGGACAGGCAGAAACTGGCACTCACGATAGAGAGAGCCAGGCCAGACAAGGATGGGGAAGGCTGGATGTTTATCATGTGACTGTCAGGCTGTCACCCAGAGTGGGCTGGGGAAATCCCACAGAGTCGAGTGATCTGATGTGTCATGTAAATTCATGATACAGTGAAAAGAGCACTGCCTTGGGAGTTCAATGATCTGGGCAGGTCCTTAAACCTTTCAGGCCTTAATTTCATTATCAGGGTAATCGGACATTGGGACCTCCCCAGATTTTAGGATAAGATGCCTCAAACCTCCACTTCGAGAGCTGCGATGTCCCAAGTCCCCACTGATTTTGCACAGAGCCTCAGATCATCACTCCTGGTTCTCTTCCACTCTCCCTACCCAAGAGTGCCACCTCCCTCTCACCACAGTTGGACCCTGAACTCAGCATCTTTGGTTGCTTTGTTGTGGACTCCAGTCTTGCAAAGATCTGTAGACCGTGAGGTGGTGGGCATATGAGGTCCACAGCCAAGCCCCTTTTCTCCTGGTCCTGCTTTCAGCACTGTTGAAGTGTAGTGCCTTGATGAACATAACTATAACATGATTATAGTTATAGTCCTATTCTTCCAAAAGGCCAGATGAATCCCAGGATGGACATAGCTTCAGATCGGGCTAGGCTTCCACTGCAAAGGAACGGGTGACTATCTGGCTCAGGCATCAGGAAAGCTGATTCTAGAGCAGGTTCCAGAATGGACCAGCTGTGTGACCTTAAGGCAAGTCTCTGACTTTTCTGAGCATCAGTTTCCACTTAAAATGGCAATGAAGTCATGATTTCCATTTCTTCCACAGCTTGTGTGAGGCTCAAATGAGCAAGCATATGTGAAAGAACACACTTTATTTCACACGCAATCTCCATATAAGGTGTTACTAAAACACGAAATACACAGAGGGAGCTTATCTTTAAATTTTCAGATTTAGGATTCCCCCCATCTCTGCCTGGAATGGAGGTGTGTTGGAGATGAGCTCAATTTTTTTTTGCCATTTTTATTGAGGGAGACTTGGAATAAAATTTCAAAATTGCTCACTTAAGAAGGAAGCTGAAAGCATTTCTCCACTTCTCTGTAGTTAGTGCTCAGTTAGATTTTTTGAAATGTTTAAATGACACGCACTTGGCTTTGAGTGTCTGTGGGTTTTCTTACGGTGCTGAAGTCTGTCCTTTCTCAGCTCGGTGGTCTGTATGTCTGTCCAGTGGACAGTATCAGTGCAGGCAGCATTAAGTGAGCCACTTCAGCCAATCCACATGACTTAGTGGGATAATCGACAGGTTTGGTTGAGTGCAGAAACTGGCACTCACGATAGAGAGAGCCAGGCCAGACAAGGATGGGGAAGGCTGGGTGTTTATCATGTGACTGTCAGGCTGTCACCCTGAGTTGGGGTGCCCGCCCTGCATCTGTGAGCCAACTGTAATTTTCTCATCTCACTGGCATGCTACTTCCTGCCGTGAGATTTCTCCTACAGGTCCATCCCCTGACCCTCAGCACTATCTGCAGCATGGTGCTTCCACGCCGCCCTGTCTGTACTGCTTTAGGATTGACATATTCTGTTCTCTCTCCTCTGAGGATAGGAAATCAAGATTGGTTTAGATATTACATTTGAGAAGTCCTTTTGATGTCTCAGTGGATAGTTATATATAATATTAGTTATTTATTGCTGTGCAACGAATTATCCTTAAACTTAACTGGTTTAAAACAACATTCAGTATCTCACAGTTTCTGTGGGGCAGGTTTCTGGGTATGGCTTAGCTGGGTCCTCTGATTCAGGGTTTGGGGACTTTTGTAGGGCTGTAATCAAGAAGCTGTCTTCTTCTGTTCCTTCTGTTCCTTCCCAGATGGCGACTCCTAAAGGCTGGAGGGCTCAGAGCTCTTCTCCAGTCTGGACATTTGATCCCTGCTATCTCATCTCTAACTGGCCTGGCAGCTCAGGAATGTCTGTGTGCAGCCCAGCCCTCTTCCCAGAACACCAAGCTCACATCTTGTGGAAGGCAGCCTCTTCTAGGGTGACCCCAGTGATCCCCACTCCTGGTGTTTATGACTCCTGTTGAGTGGAGGCTGAATCTAGCAAATAAGATACTGCCAAAGTGATGGGATGTTGCTGATCCAAGATTTGCCTTCCATTCTGTTGACCCTCTCTTCGTCTCTCACCTGCTCACCGTGATGGAGGCCAGGTGCCGTGCTGTGAGCTACCCTACGGAAGCCCACATGGCCAGGAACCGGGAGCTCCTTCTAGCCAGCAACTAGTGAGGATCTGAGGCCGTAGGTCCAATGATAGCTGCAAAGAACTGAATCCTGCCAACAGCCACATGAGTGAGCTTGGAAATGGGTCTCCTCTGGTAGAATCTTCAGATGAAAACACAGCTTCTTGGGGCACCTGGGTGGCTCAGTGATTGAGCGTCTGCCTTTCACTCAGGTCATGATCCTGGGTCCTGGGATAGTCTTGCATCAGGCTCCCACGGGGAGTCTGTTTCTCCTTCTGCCGATGTCTCTGACTCTCTGTGTTTCTCATGAATAAGTAAATAAAATCTTAAGAAAAAAAAAAAAAAGACTAGACAACGCAGGCCAGCAAGGACAGGATGAGAGCCAGGTTGAAGCTGAGTCAAAAAGAGGGCTCAGAGAGCCTATCTAAAATTGGGTCAAGGAGAGAGTTTTACCACTCCTCTAATTTTTATGTATCTGTGCAACCATGTCATTTGCATCTGCCTCCTCTTCTAGATGATAATCTCCCCGAGGACAAGGCCATTGCCAGCTTCTGTTCACTGTCCCATCCCAGCACCTATACTGGACTTGAAGCATAGAAGGTGCTCAGTAACTATTTCATGAATGAATGAATGAATGAATGAATGCCCAGGATGCTCAGCAGGGGAATTGCCCTGGAAGGCAAGAAACAGTTGTCCACACACTGCAGCTAATTCTCTGCCTGGCTGTCATTATTTCCCTTCTTTGTTTCTATTTGCTTAATTGCACCTTTTCTCATTTGACTGCCTGGCTGGGAATTCAGCTCCAGGGGGACTCGGAGCAAAGTCAAACTGTTTGCTCCCGCAGCTTGCTGATGCTGACTCAACCAGCTCTGCCTGCTGAGGCCTAAACACACTGATCAAAGACTGGGAAGCAGCTAACCTTAGTCTGTGGTGCAGATGGTTTGTACAGCCTGCCCTCTGCCTCTTGTTCCTTCCTCATTTTCCAGGGGCTTTGGGATCCCCTGCCAGCCTTATGTTGGGGGCCGAGGGGCAGAGGGGGCCAGTGAGGACCCAGTGGCCATTTCATTGTTCCATTATTTAATTTGCTTGGGAGAGGGAGGGTAGAGAGAGGTTTGCTGAGCACCAAGGATTGAGAAAGGGATCCTTTTTTCAGGAAACAACTTCTTTAAGAACAAAATACCAGGAGTAGGATTTGGGTATCAATTCTCAATCCTCTCCCCAGTGACCTCCTGAGCAATATGTCAAAATGGTTTTTGAACCCCTCCCATTTTTACTTGGTGTCTGTTTCTAGTCAATCCCAGTCCATGCCACCTACCTGACCTCATTGTCCAGTCTTAGCAAGAATCCTGCTAAATTAGTTTAGGGAACCCCCCCCCCCCCCCACTCCCCACTCTCCTTGAGATCTGATCTCCCTGGCCTGCCTTCAGCTTGAATCTAGTTAAGTGGGTTTAGCAAGAATCTCCCTGCCCCTAATGTATCCTCTTAGTGACTTTCCATCCCCTGCCGCCTCTGCTCATTGCCTGTAAACTCCCACTTGTCCTGATATTAAGCATTGAGCCTCATCTCTCTTCCCTATGATAGTCTTGACACCTATTGCAATAATTCTGAGTGAGTCTTCATTACCATTGTAGTGAGGATCAGAAGAATTTCTCCATACCCTAACTGCTGTGAAGGTGAAAAGCTCCGGGCTGTGGAAGCAAACAAATATGGGGATCTGATCTCATCGGGGAAGTCAAGGAAGGCTTATGGGAGGAAATGATGCTTGAGCTAAGATCTTCCATCTTGAGGAAGGATGGAAGACAAATGTTAAGAATCATCCAAAACTTGGAAATAAAGCAAGAGGGTGATGGCATGACCTTTCAGTGCCAAACTGTAACATTGTGGAAAAGTCCACGCAAGAACTGTGTAGCTCTTTAGAGGAATGTACCAAATTTGACCTACTATTAACTGTTGACCAAGGCCAAAGCTGTGTGAAATTAGACGTTATCTTGTAGACAATTGTTAAGTGGCAAATGACTTTTGTCTAGTAGAGTTGCAAACAGTTCCGTCCAGTTGAAAAGACAGCCTAACAGGTTACAGCTGCATTGCTCTATAGGACATTAACTTGCTTTGGATCCAACTTGGCAAAATTATTTCAACATTCTTTTCCTGAGAGAGCATATACACGTCTGTTCCACAAATGCTCTTTGAACCAGTTTTACCATCCTGCTGGTTTCCTCATTAGTGTGTAAAAGAACTCTTCGGCATGCTCTCAGTATATATTTGCAGGAGAGCTGTGCTTTTAATGATTTAAACATCATTAAAAAAAAATCACTTGGACAGGGGTGGGTGGAGGAGATCAGAGAAGTGTGGTTGGCACTTAGTTGCTTGGGGACCCAGTCCCAGCCTTTGAGGAATCTAAGAAAACTGGGCAAAATCTAGAAAGTGGTAGTTGTGTTCTTGGAGTTCCTGGATTCGTGAGTAAAGCAGAGCATTACTAAGCTGTCTACTCAGCAAGGTGACTCACTGCTAGGGCCGCACTGTTTCCTATGCAGCAATTGTTGGAGGGCTACTGGTGTGCATCACCAGACGCGAGTTCATATATCTAAGCAAGCTCCCCTCAGATCTGTTCGCTTTCTATTTTCTATTTCTGTTAATGAGGTTCCCACCTCCCCCCACTTTCAAAGCTTCTATGTTGACCTTAGGGCACCCTTCTCCCTTTTCTTCTTTGACTACTCAGCTACTAAGTTCCATCAATGCTTCCTTTAGCCTATTTCTGGGAACTGCCCCTTCCTCCCTGTCCCCATAGTCACTATCCACTCCAGGTGCCTGGAGCCATGAGGACCTATTATAGGATCCTCATCATTTTCCAGTTTCCAGGCTCTGCCCTCTCCCATCCATTCTTATTATGTTTTTGCCAGATTTGTCTTTTTTGTCCCATCCTGCTTGAACTCCTTGGGTGTATCTGCAGTTGTAACTCAGATTCATTTCTGGCTTTCAGAAGCTTTATGCCGGGGAGAGGGGTGGCTGGTTGTGTTTTCTCCTTCTGGGAATCCTCAGGATGTCAATCTACCTCCCCCTCCAGATCTCCCTGGCCAGTGGGCTCAAGGCATAGCTTGCCAAGCCATGAGATCCACTAGTTAATCGGTTAGCCCATGAGTGGGCACTTGATTTATGGGCAGCCAGTGTGGGTGGCCTGGCCTAAAGATCTGCCTCACTGGAACAGCTGGTGCTGGATGGAGGCCACTTGGCCAATCTGCTCCTCTCCTGGGAGTCCAACTGCAGACAGGACAGTAGAGGAGAGTCAGCAAGGGGTGGGGATGAGTCACCCAATCTGCACTAGAGTGGCAGCCATAGGGACAAGACGGCAGCATTGCTAGAACCACACAGTGTCCTGAGTGATCTCCTGGTGTCTTAACCAGGTCTTTTATTTTTCTGTAGTCTGATGCCTTGACATCTAGGGCCTTGCAAACCCTGAAGGGACTGCCCTTCCCAGGGTGAGCCAAGACCAAGAGCTAGTACACATCTGGGAGCTTTTCAAATACAAACCAACTGGTCCAGAACTCACACCCCCACCACCTCCTCTCTCTGTTCTCACACCCTGGGCCCCTGTTCACCTCCACTAAACACTCCAGGGCCAGGTACCACACAACGAGACAGCCTGGTGCCCCAGAGCCTGCTGAAATTATTCAGATAAGCCCATCCTAAACGGGCTTACCTTGGTCTCACCCCTTCCTTCTCACATGCACCACAATAAAGGCTCTTGCCCTCAGTTCTCCCCTCCTCCTCCTGCCCCCTGACTGGCCCTGTGCTTTCCTGTGTGGCCCTGTGTGGTGTGTTATGTCCCCTTCTCTTGGGAACTCTGAGTAACAAGCTGTCTTTTCAGTAGCAATCATCTTCTGATTTGTTGGCCTAGCAAACCTCAAGTTTTCTATTAATATGCTATACTTTCAAACATTCCATTCCCACACCACACTCCTATGTCTAGGGAGCTCGGCAGTGTGGCTATCCCTGCTTTATCTCTGTGCTCTTCCTCACCTCTCCTGTCTTGGATTCACCACCCTTCACTTAAGGTAATTTGAGTGGCTCTCCTTCTCGCCATCTAAAAAAGCCAGCTACAGGATTGCAGATGTGACCTGTACCGACTTTTCCTGCCTTTTCTCTGACTGTGCTTCTCAGACCCTTCAGCCTCAACCACACAGGATGTCTTTTTATCCAGAAATGTGCCTGTCTTCTGAATCTTGTTAATCCAAGCTCTAACTGCAGGAATGCCCTCCTCCTCCCTCCACTGTAGCATGGTTGGCTAATCTACTCTTCCCCCAAGATCCAGTTTGAGTCTCACCTCTCCTTTGAGGCTTACCTGATGTCACTATCATAGCAGCGAGGCCTTTCTCTGGATACTGGCATCAACTCCCGCCTGGGCTGTTTACGGGACAGTGTCTGCCACCTTCCATTACTCAGCATTCACCTCTCAATATTCAGGAGCTCTCTCTCCCTGAGCTTTCACATTCTCTTGGTTCAGGGACCAAACATTTGATTTTGTGTGATGATGGGATGAAATGATACCAAATATATCCTTGACATCTTCCTCTTCATTGAGCTGGGATATAAAACCTGCAGATGAGACAACAGTTGTTGCCTTACTGAGCCAGGGCCTGGCCAGGAGGGAAAGCCGGGGATCTGCTCACCTCTTTGTCTAGGCTTAACCCCTTCTGGGATGTGAAGTCTGCCTGCCTCTAGCTTTTCTGAATGGGTACCTACATTCATTTCCTGATACAGGCTTCCCTTGCTATTGGAAAGTAGAGCGTTCCTATGAAATCTTTTGTAAGCTGAAACGATGTAAAGCAAAGAAGCAATCACCATTAATTTCTCTGGAAAAAAATTTGAGCACTCTCAGTCCCCCCAAATAACCTCTCTTAGGCTTTTCTGATATCTTAGGACACATCTTGCTAGTGGAGGCACAAGATTTCTTGAGATAAAGCACAGATGCTCACAGAAACAGTTCAAAGCGGTGGCAGCTTGATGCGGAGATGCTCCAGGGGAAGGAGGTTGGCCGTGCCACTCTCGCCTCTTGGAGTCCGAGCTGCCTCTATCTTGCTCACTGCAAACATACGCTCAGTGCTATTTTCTCTTTTCACCTTTTTGCGTAAAAGCGAAAATCCAATTCTGATGTCTTATGGTTAATGAAAACAGGTACTCAGGCAGATCTTTCGTGAAAGCCAAGTAGCTTGACGTGAACTTCCAAAAAGCGAGAGACACTTGTCCCTCCTGATAGTCAGGAAGATTTCAGTTGCCTGTCAGACCTGGAAGGGAAGGTGTACAGCTTGCAAGCAATGAAAGAGGAGCTGGAGAGGGGTCCTGGCCCCTGGTGGGACACAGAGGACTGTTTCCTGTGTGGAGGCTGGCGCTGGGGTGGGAAGCTTGGAAATCAAACCGGTGCTTCACGGTTTGGTCTTGGGCTGACTTGTTTATAATAAAAACATTTGGTTTGACTTCCCCAGAAATCAGCCCATGATGTAAATGCTCAAGTGTTTAGGCCACATTCCTTTTAGTCCCCAGAGAAGTTCTTTTCAGAAAGCACGAGGGTGGAAACAAATAGTTCCTGGGACCGTCTCCAGTCTGAAACACTGCGCTTAGAGTTTGGGCCATGCAAATAATTCAGATACTAAAATCCAAGCCCTAAATAAACCTTTTAAATGACAGGGAGATTATTTGTGTCCAAGGAGACGGACAGTGTCTCTTTAAATGTTCTTTCCATTCCTCATGCATGCTGTAATCAGCAGATGGCCCTACCTTCCCCCACCGCCCCCCTGTAAACAGACCCTTCTAATAGCTAATATCCTGCAGTGACCAAAGCCATTAGAAGGATTAGGCCATTACTATCCTGTCCAGCAAACACATAATGCTCATGAGGATTGCCTTTTTTCCCTTTGGTTGTTGTTTTTATGGATGAGTCGGGGCCCAATGGTCGGTTAAAAAATCAAAACGAGGAGGGCAGAGGGTTATGGCCATTCTCTCCAAGGACACCTCTCAAACAGCCTTAGGATTTGAGATTCCTTTGTTAGAACGATGGCAGATGTCAGCTTTGTGACTAGAGCAAGCTCTGAGCATACACAGACAGTACGCAGACCTCTGTCCCTCGTTACCATAATATCTAATACTCGATTTCCCCAGCACCATGAGCGTCTCCCTATGCTCTGCCTGTTTCCACAGCCCTGTTTGTGCTGGAAAAGACAAACCCTTAGCAGCCCAACCCAGCCCAAGGCCACGTCGCAGGGCTCGGGACTGCTCTGAAACACTGCCACCCAGTGGCAGGCCCCAGGCATCACAGCACACCGGCAAGGGAGCCAGGAACCCAGTTTTATAAGCTGAAGGGGAAGAGGGAGAGATGTGTGAAAGCTGTCCAAGGACCGTGAGGCCAGCTGCGGAAAAGCACCCTGCGTGGCACGAAGACAGATAGCTAGGTTGGAGCTGGCTAATTAGGGTAGGTGACAGAAACCCGGAGAAAGGTGGCTGAATTATAAAGAGAAGGGTAAGGAAGCTAATGGCATAGTACATCTGAGCAGTCTTCTTCTAAATGGAAGAAACACACACTTTCTGTAAGAGAGAGTAGGAGAACGATGACGGGAGGATGAGTCAATGGCACTCTTTTTGGAGTTGGCCTCAATTTGGATGACTCAGTCTCTCACATGTCTGGGTTCTTAAGGATCCCTGAGCTCTACCTATTTGGGGGATGTCACCGGACCCAAATGGGCTGATCTAGACCTCTGGATCTCCCTTCAGCCCTAACATTGTGCGGCTTTATTATCTGAGATGCCGAATGAGCAAGCAATGCAGAAATGCAGGCAATGTAAGCCGTGGGCAATCCTTAAATCATCCATGTTCAACTTCCAAATGCTGTAAGGGAGGACATAAGAGATGCATCCATTTTCACCTTCTGGAGTTTCGGTGCTGGGACAGTATCCCCGCAGGATGTGGTGATTCTCAGAAAGAACCTGCAGTTTCACCTTTCAGCATCAGTAGAGAAGGGCCAGCTCCCTGGGATCTGGAACCTTCCAGCACTTTCCTGGGGGGAATCCCGGGGGGCGGGGTGGGGGAGGAGGGTAGGTGTTGAGAGGGCATCGCCATAGAAGGGAGGTTGTGCCCCATTAAAAATGAAGTTAAACCAGAAGCTAATGGGTTAGTAATCGAATAGGTCACCCTTTCCAGTAATATTTTCATTTTTAAAAGAGGCGAGTTATTCCACAGAAATTAGATTTTGCCGGCAGAAATGTTAGAATCCAGGCAGACAGTAAGAGAATGCTTCTCCAATCTTACCTGATAGCCTCCATCCTGCCTCCATCATCAGTATTTCTTGGGAAACAGCATATGTGATCACGATTTTAAAGACTGTTAGAATCACTTTGCTAGCCACGGTCTAGAAGATTTGGGTTCAGGCTTCTCCATTTGAAGAAACCCAGGTTGTACATCCCCCAGCATTTAGGGTATGATGGTTTCTGCTTATCTGAAGTGCTCACATTGCAAATATGAGCAGCAGAGCTAGGGATTTAAATTCTGTCTTGATGGGAATTTGAACTGAAATACTCTGCCCACTGCCACTTTATAAGCCGGGAATCATCAAGCTAGCTACAAATACCTCGAGGGGTCCTTGCAGTTGCTCAACATAAATCAGCAAAATGACAGGCAATTGACTTTGAAGACAGCTCTCACATGGCTGAGTGGCTGGAGCTGCTGGAAGCAGATGAGGGCATTTTCCTGTAAACATGATTGTGATTAGCACCAGAGTAAACAGCCGATTGGGCTCTATCTATCAGACTCCAGCCTGCTCTGGATTTTTCATTAGGCAGAGATCAACATGTGACTCAATGCAGTGAAGTTGGCAATTCTGAGAAATACGTTTGTATTTCCACACCTGGTAAATACTTCTGATTTTTCTCAGAAGGTAAGCAGGAAGATAACTTGATTCAGCTATATTTTCATGGAGAAATAAAATGGGAGTGTGGCAATCAGGCCCACTGATCCAAACGCAAAGCAACTTGCAGTCTGTGCGCTAATGCTGTCTAACAAAGTTTGGCACAGGTCAGATTTTGTCTACATATGAAAGACTGACCCTTCCTAGTGTCGTCTGATGTCACCACCTCACCATGCTAAAGAGGCCAGGAAGGTAACATCAGTAGCTAAGCTGGCTGGAGCGGCTGAGCAGCTGAAGTGAGTGGGCCCCGTCCAAGGAGCCGGGCTGCCCCTGCTCTACCAGGAGCTGTTGCCAACTGGGACAGAGAGCCCAGGGTGGTCATACCAACTGATCTTTCAAGAGAAACCAGAAATTGGGATTTTCATGAAACACTAGAGGTGCCAAATCAAATGTGTGTACAGGCCAAAGGCCTGTGGTATATAGCGGTGGAGCTACCTTCCTTGTGGATTCTTCCAAACTCATTCCTATACCAGGTCTCTGAGCCATTTGTAAGGATTTCCCACAAGAGTATGAGAGAGGTTTCCTAGACACTCTTAGCAAGGGAGTACAGTCTAATGGAGATCTTTCATGCTGCAACTTATACTATATCTTTTTATTCTCTGTCAGTGGAAATTCAGAACAACTGTTCACCATCGCGGGAATAACCATCACTCACACAAGAATGTTAAACTCAGTTGGCATTTAACAGCAGAAAGCAGGGTTGAATGCTCTGGAAGCATTCCCTCAAAGGCTTGAGAAGAGTTGTAGCTCTGGCGGGCCCAGGACAGGTCTCCAATGGCTTTGAACCTTGGTTTTCTCCCTTATGAGATGGCTTCTCTCTAGCTCGCGGGTCCTCTCCTGTGCAGAGCAGGCTCTGGCTGAGTGCAGGGACAACCGTGCATCTCTTCTGGGTTCAGCTCATCCGAGTGTGGTTCTCAATGCCGCTGCTCCCCACTTGTGAGCTTTGGGGCTCGTTTGTTAGTCTTTCTAAATCTTGACGTTCTCATCTTCAAGATAGGGATTAAGATAGTGTTTCCTCTCGAGTGTGGTGGGAAGTGAGTGGAATGCTCTAAGTGCTCAGCTCAGGCCCTGGCATGTGGTAGTTCGGCAGGTCCACTTCAGGTGACAGACCAGGCATGGTGGTGATAATGGGAAGGAGGATCTGGGGTGGCTCCAGTGTCTGGGTGACTGGTGCGTAGTGGGGCAGTTCATCAAGACAGGTGACACCAGAGAAAGAACAGGGTTGAGAGATAGGTGCTCTGTTTAATTCATTACACACCGAATTTAAGTGACCTCAGAACTTTGAGGTAAAGGTCCAGCTGGACATTGATGTATGGGTTTGGATTCTTTTTTTTTTTTTTTTTTTTGGGTTTGGATTCTTGGTTGGAGAGTCTCTGCTTGGAAGCAGCAGTGGCAGCCAAACGTGGGTGAGGTTGCCCAGGGAGAGGGTAGCTTTAGGGGAGAAGGGACCACAAGAGGACCGAGACTCCAAACTGGAGGCTCAGGGGTGAGGTGAGCCAGGGAGAAAAGTGAGATGGTGCATCAAGAGAGCTGGAGGGAAGACCCCACACCAAGGACTTCACTCTAGAATGAGGAGGATGCTCTTAGGTGTTCCTTGAGTTCGTGGAGAAGAACGCTGTATGAAGTCTATAGGTGAACCCCTTTGGGAGCAGGGAGAGAGTGACAGCAGAGGTCTGGAGAACCCACATGGCTCAGTGGTGCACACTGGGGTAAGCTGGTGGGGCTCTGCAGCTCTGCAGAGTCAGGGGCTTGCTTTTTGTCTCTGGCAAGTGCACTCCAGTCTGGCATCTGCTTGCTCGCTGCTCAGTGTTCTGGGGCCTGCAGTGGGAAGCAAAGCTCCAGGCTGCTGCCTCCCAGGGAGACTATGGCCTGTCTCTGCCTGTTTAGTGCTGAGAGCACATGCTACAGAGGGTGGAGAAGTGGGGGTGGGGGCAGCCCCAAGTATTGGGAGGAGAGCCACGGCCCTGGCATCACTACATGGCGCTCCTTGAATGTGAGGGGACCAGAGAAAGGGCCCAGGAGGCAGGAGGATGGTGGACACTAAGGGACCCTGGCAGATGGATGGCAGGATGCTGAGATAGAAAATCCTGGAAAATGAAGAGAGATATATTTCAGAGGGGAAACATCGCTGGATTATGGGAGTATGAAAGGGAAGGGAAGCCACCAGACAGCACTGGGGGCTGCAGATGGGTCGCTGAAGGTTGGCCAGCACCTTCCTGGAGCCCTGAGCCTGCTCCTGCCCATGCCTTTCCCTCTGGGCAGCCAGGACCAGCCCTGCCTCCATGGGGAAGCAGTCAGCAGGCACCATACTGTCCCCCCAAATCCAGGTGCCTGTTTCTGGGCCCTGAGCACAGGGCTGGGGACAAGGGACAGGGTCTCATGGCAGGGACTTGACTGTGCCAGGCACGGCCAGGCCCATGGAGGCCTTCCCAGGCTTCAGGGAGGTCCCAGCTGGGGACGCATCTGCTCTTCACTCCCTGTGGCTTCCTTTGAACCGCAACCCTGTAAAGCCCCAGCAGTGAGGAAACTGCAAAGAAGCAGGTGCTGTGGCCGAGGGCAGGGGACAGGCTGCTGCCCTTCCCAGGCTGGCCCGGAACCTCTGGAGCTGCCGCCTGCGTTTCTACGCCTTCGGTCTCCCTTTTCCCACATAAAACTGCTCAGGATCCACGTCAGTTCCAAGTTCCAACGTGGAAAATATAGCAGCGCACAATATGTTGTTTTGGCAGAAAGCTATGAATTTTAGTATGGAATGTCTGTCACGGGGGCCCATCCAATTAACTCACTTGTCGAGAAATCAGAATAAATAGTTGAGAGGAGACGTCTGGGGCTTCTGCTCAGACCTTTATTTCTTATTTGTTTGCCTTAAGCAGGTCTGCAGTCACCAGCATGTAGATTTAGGGGCGAGGAGGAAAGAGTACACGTCTTCCCCCTTGGTCCTCCCCTTCGAGGGAAGAAAGGGGGCAGTTTCCCTGCCTCTTGGACTCGAATTCTGGTGAGCTTCTGTCTTGGAAAAGTGTGGTGGAGGCAAACCTGGTGTGTTCGCGCGGGGTCTCAGGCTAGTGCTTTTGTTCAGTCAGAGACAAGGCCAGAAATTTCTCCGTGTCCTTAGGTTTTCCCCTGTGGCTGGCAGGCGTTGGAGCCGTTAGCCGGGGACAGCCCAGCTGGTCATGACAGCTGCCCAAGGGAGCCCCAACGCCTCAGACAAGTCCCCTGGCAGGGAGCGCCCCGGGGCACGTAGGGCACGGGCAGCAGCCACTGGCACCCGGGGTCACCCCTGAGGTGGGGCGCTGACAAGGCGCCCTGGGGAAAGAGGCCCTGCTGTGTCAGTGAGGTCCTGAAGAGAGAAGCCCCCGGGGACGTGGCAGGGGAGTCTCCTCAGGAAGATGCTGATCACCCCCTTCTCTGTGTGGACTCCCAGCCCTGTGCTTCTGGAACCGGCCTTCCCTAGGCTCTGAGCCAGGCCTCCCACCCCACTCCCACCCCAGCCTCCAGGCCACCTCCCCTTTCCAGCCTTTGCCCTCCCAGGTGAGGCTGACACCCCTGTTTCTCCCACAGTGGGGACAGCCTCATCCGAGGCTAAAGTGTTTTCTGATCTTTGCTCTGGTGAGCAAGGGCCCGGGGAACGAGGCCCCGGGGCGGAGGGAAGGGGGAAGGCCGAGCTGCCCGGGCAGCCAGTCAGCCAGTCAGTCAGCCAGTCGTCAGTCAGTCAGTCAGTCAGTCAGTCGTCAGTCAGTCAGTCAGTCAGTCAGAAGTCAAAGGCTCTTTCTTCAAGGGCTGCGGTCTAACTTGCCTTTGTGCCGCGGCGCTGCTTCCATTTCAAAGGCTTCGCCAGCGAATCGCGTGAGTCATTCCTGGAACCTTCAGGAATCTCCATGGTGACGGGCTGGAGTGGGCCGGAGGGAAGAAGCCAGCATTCACTCCACTTTGCAACAAGTTCCTCTTTTCTGCCGTTTTTTCCACCCCTTTTCAATAGAGACTAGGGCTGAGGCTTTAGCTTTTTTGTTTTTTTAAGCAAATCACAAAATGGAAACTCCCTAAGCTCCTTTTCTATTTTATCAAAAAACCATTCTGTGTAAATGTAAATTCTAGCCCTTACCTGGCTCTGATGAGAGCGTAAAAAAAAAAAACAAGCAAAACGGCAACTTGGCATTTGGGGTTTGGGTTTGGGGTTTTTTGTAAGTGTTTTGAGAAAAGAGCCTGTTTTCTGGTTCACCTCGAGGCGAGGGCTCTGGGCGGTGGAGCCGCGCTGCTGCGGAGGCCTGGCTTGCCCACGTCCACACAGCAGGCCTCCCAGCCCAGCACCCTGGAGATGCGCGCAACCGCGGCCGTGGGGATGCGCGAGTCCTCATAACCCCAGGGCTCTCCACATGCACAGAGCGGTTCTTCATTCTGTAGTGTTCAGGGAACATTCTAGTCCTCTGGCACGTTAGGGAATGAGCATTACCGTTCTTGTTGTGTTGGTCACGAGAATCTGAGCAGGGATTTTTGCAAATGGGGTTGAATATTAAAATGTGTCACCAATGTAATGAGCACTGATTGACACAGGTACATTTGTGTAGTCTTTTGGGGGGTACAGATCCTGTGACATAGTGGTGTGTCACCCAAATGTTCCCATGTCTGTGGGAGGAAAGGGGTTTATAAAACATTACCACCTGAATTCTGCTTGACCCCATTACCTCCTGCAGCAGGGTGCTCAGCTTTACCTGCAGGTTTCTGGGTGTCTCCAGGGGCATCTCACGAGCATGCTGTGCTGCAGGTGCAGGCGTTCTCCACTGGTGGCTCCTGAAGGCTCAGTGTGCTCATCCTTTCCTGGGTGCAAGGTGGAGGGATGGAGAATTCCTTAGGCCTCATGGGACCCCAGAAGCCAGGCTGTTTGGGCTCTCGTCTCTCAGCCTTTCGATTATTGCTTAGGTCTTCTCTCATCACCTTGGGCCCAGCCCTGCCCCCCTGGGTCAAAGCTGCATCTTTGTACCTGGAAACCTACTCTTCTCTGACAATGGAGGCTGTCCTAAGGCATCATGCTCTCTGAGTTCCTCTCGGTTCTGAGGACACAAACCCTAACTACTATGGGGGCGAGGTGAGGGAAGGGTATAGAGCCTTTGGAAAAGGTGAGGTCCCAGAAGAGCACAGGCACACATGCCAGCACTTCAGAGACAGATGTTCACAGACTTTAGAAGTCCATGCCTGGGCCTCTGAGGAAGAATCCTCCTAGGAAAGAATTGTCTTGCAAGAATTTTCTTAGTCTTGCTTTCTTAACTGTTGGATCCAGTCCACAATTCACTAGTGTGCCGGACACACCCAGTCCTGGCCTGAAGCCCGCGTGCATGCAGTGGGTGTAGCCCAGGCCCACCCCAGCGTGCACAACAACCATCAGATCCCTTATTCTGCAGAGGCTGTATACCAATAAGCGCGTGCAAGAAAGTATTTCCTCCTCAAGCCTGTTCCTCGGGGCCCCTTGCAAAGACCGCTCCAGCTCTGCTGGGAAAGACACTGTGCCGTGATCTTGGACCCAACTCCAGGCAGCCCAGGACTCCAGCGCTCAAGGTTGGATGTGGGAGCCCCCATCTAGCTTGAATTTTCAAAAAAAAAAAAAAAACCATACCATTAATCAAAAAAAAATTTTTTTTTCTGCCTATTGTTTTCTTTGTTATGAAGAAGCTACTTATAAAGTAAATTTTATCAGACCTTTCCCTGCCCTGAATATTGTCTTTAAGCTCCTGGATGTTGAGATGGTGTTTGTATTAGTCTCCTGGAGCTGGTAACAAACGGACACAGACTTGGTGGCTTAAAAACAATAGAAATTTATTCTCTCACAGTTCTGGAGGCCAGAGATCCAGAGTGAAGGCATTAGCTCAGTTGTGACTCCCTCTGAAGGCTTTAGGGGAGAAGCCTTCCTTGCTCCTCCCAGCTTCTGGTGGCTCACTCCAGATATTCCTTGACCTGTGGCTGTACCACTCCTGTCCCTGTGTCTCCTCCTCCCTGTGCATCTCTTAGGACAACGCTTGTCATTGAATTTAGGGACCACACAGCTAATCCAGCATGAGCTCTTCTAAAAGTCCTTCACTTATTACATTTGCAAAGACTTTTTTCAAATAAGATCCCATTCACAGTTTCTAGGGATTAGGCTGTAGTTGTATCCTTTTTGGGGGAGGTCACCCCTTAGCCCACTACAGTATTCTTCATTTATCTCTCAGGAGCTAACAGTACTTGGCACACAGTCAGAGTTCAGTGGGTGTTCGCGTTCATGTAACTTGTATCTGAGGATTTGGAACTGAACCTTGCACTCAAGCACTCTCTATCCACTTGATTCTGAAGAAAGGTTGATATGTGTTTGCAATAAGCTCAATGTTTTCAGCATCCCTTGACTATGAAAATAGCTACCCGACTAATTAAATAGTTTCATGCTTTCCCTCAGAGATATCTGTTATAGCATTTTATGCCATTTTCCCAACTTACCCCATTTTAAGTATGCAGGAGTTATCTAGGAATAAAGCAAATATGTTTGAAGGCTTTTTTTTCTTCCCCAGAGTGAGGTCTTCTCAGACCCTCAGCATCTGAAAATAACTTGGATTTTATTTATGAGATAACCTTTTATGTGTAAATTTCATAATATTTATTAGGATAAAAAGATGTGCATTTATAAGAGTGCAATTTTTATAAAGGTATATTTTATATAGGTGATCTTATTTCTGTCCTATGGCATTTTACTGACACCTGATACCAACTTCCAAATGTTCATTTATATGATACATGTACAAAGGAAATGACATGCTTTTTTTTGCTTTAAAAATATAGCTAGGTGTGATGCCCCTAATAGAGAGTAAATGAATGTAATCAGATTTTCTCCTACTCTAGAGTGCAAATTTTAAGCTTTCATATTAAAATGTACCATGAAGTCTCTCCAACCTCCCGATCTGGAATGATTTTATTTGACAAGGTTAAAAGTGGCAATGAGAAGTCTGACTTTGCCAGCAGGAACTTTTTAAAACAACCTCTCTCTGTGTATATAATTCACAGGGTACATACCTTGCAATTTCATGCAGCTAGTCATATTTTATTTATGAAATGTTTGGAATCTGGAATCCAAAATTAAGGAAGGCCCAAATTCCATATTCCCTATTCATAGCGTAAATTAGTTCAAGTTGCTTTATTTTCATTGCTTTCATTCCACATTCTTTTAAATATAAGGCTTTGGCGGGGGGGGGGGGGGAGGAGGGGAGTGGGGGGAGGACAATTTATTAATAACTTTTATCATTATTTGTGATTTTTTTCCAATGAACAAACAACAGAAGAATCAGAAGAGAGTCCGAGAAAGAGCAGGTTCCCTGTCTCAATGCTCAAAGCACACCTCACATATTGGAGGATGGCAGAAACACACAAGCTGTGTTATCAATAAAGGAGCTGACCAACACAGGCAAGTGTAAGTGCGAGCATGCATGGCCAGGCTTGAAGTTTAAGATGCCTTAACATCAGATGCCTTTCAACTTCACATAGTAATAAAACCCAGCAACAACCTAGCATCAATCAACTAAATAAGACTTCACTAAAGGAGTCTGCACTCACCCCTGGGGGAGCCCTGCAGACAGATTCCACTTCCAAGTTGAAAGGATGGTTAGAAACGCCTCCTCCTTGTTGAGCTCTCTGCTCTGCAAACACTTTGCAATTTTCTTTCTTTTCTGAAAGTATTTTAGCCCCTATACAAATAGGCTGGCTCCTCTGCAAAATCTAGCTCACTTGTCTACCACAGAGGTAGTAAGTCTCATTGTTTCAAAGTCCTCAGTGTTTGATTTTTAAACTCCCTGACAACTATATCTGGTTTTAATTAACTTCTTTGAATTCAGTTATTTTAAACTCAAAAGTGTGGCTGGATAAAAATTAGCATTATCAGTTTGTGTCAGAGTGTGTTTTAAACCTGCTGTAAGCTTTCTCCTTGCTATAACTGGCTGTGGATGGATGGGATATTTATCAAAGAGCTGGCCCTTCCTGTATATCTTTGTGATAGGTACTGGCTGGGGTTATTCTGTGTAAAATTGGGCCCAGACCAAATAAGGTGGGGGGAAGAATAACTGGTCCTGGCTGTCAAAACTAACTGTGGTTGCAATTGCTTACAAGTACAAATGCCAATGACCCTATCTTCCTTATAACGCTTAGCTAGCATTGTGTCACAGACTTTTGAAGACATAACCTCCTAAGCATTTTTCATACGCCTAAGTATTGGGCCCTACCTCTTGACTTTTTCAGTCTGCCAGGTACAGGGTAGACACATAATTTACTGTCCATGCAAGGTCTCTTTTGAGGGTGGACAGGGCTACTCACTGGATGGGATGCCAGAATAGCAGGTGTAAATCAGGACATCATGGCAAATAGCCACCTAGGTTTCCCCCAGACAGATGTAGTTCTTCTGTCCCCTGGGCCATTCATTACTGAGGGCTTTTTGGAGGCCCTGTGTATGCTGGAAATGTTGCTAACTTCACCTGCATTCTTGTAAATCCTGGCATCTTTTCTTGTTGGAATCATCTCTTCTGTCCTCCTTGGAGGAATCCCAGTAACTATTTCTGGACCCCAGAATACTGCTGCCACAAAGTTGTTTTTCAGCTTTCAATGCTCATGTCCACCCATGGAGATGCTAGTGATTGTTCAAGACCTAGTTTTTGTTTGTTTGTTTTTTTTTAAGATTTATATTTATTTATTCATGAGAGATACACACACAGAGAGACAGGCAGAGACACAGGCAGAGGGAGAAGCAGGCTCCATGCAGGGAGCCTGACATGGGACTCGATCCCCGGTCTCCAGGAACAGGCCCTGGGCTGAAGGTGGTGCTAAACCGCTGAGCAACCCGGGCTGCCCTCAAGACCTAATTTAAAGGTGCCTCTTCTGTTAAGGAGTGGGTCGGGGGAGTCTTTTGTTACCTAAGCTCCTACATGGCTGTATGTGTATTCTTCTCAGGGCACTTGCTGGCTCGCCTCTTTGCATTTGGTTACACTTTTATATCTAGTATCATATTCTTGCGGAACCGAGAGAAGGGACCAAGCCCGGTCTCCCCACACTACTCCTTGGACTGGAGCCCTTGCTTTAGCTACTTCTCACATCCTATTTTAATTCTGATGTTTTCAGTGTATTCTTTTCTGAAGTGTGATAAGAAACAAGAAGATTGAAAGATTTACTGTATTTGGCATTTGCAAGGAACAGGCTCACATTGCTGGGTTTGAATGCTGGCCTCTCCACTTAAGAGCTGTGCAATCTTGTACAAGTTACTTAACTTCTCTATGCCTATAAAATGGGGATAGCAATATTGCAGGATTTCTCTGCCATTAGTGCCCAGGGTTCTGGTAACACCCTTCAGAGAATGAAAAGGTAGACCAGATGAATTTCTGCTGGGGGAATCTGACTTTGGGTCAGTAAAGCAAAGTTTATTAAGCAACAGTATAAAGCTCTTGGAGAGGGAGGGGGACCCGAGAGAGTTGCCCTCAGAGTTCCTAAGTTTAGGGGTTTGTAGGAGCTCTTTTGTGGAACAATCTTAAACAAGCAGGGTGTGCTGAGTTGTGCCGATCAGGGCTTGGGTCATGGATCTGTCTACTTATTAGGTTAATGTCAACATGCTGATGGTCCTTTTTTTTTTTTTTTTCCTGATGTCTGGGGGCTTAACTGCCCCTTGCCTGCAGTAAGGACAAATGCCTTGTGGTTAATTGTCTTATTTAGGACCTTTTCCGGAAGTCACTTCTACAAAGGCTGCAAAGCAGAATGCCAGTGGGGTCCTGTCTAAGCTGCAAAGTGGGTGGTAGTAGTTTTATTTGAGCTGTCCTGACTCCATATCTTCTTGTTGAGGACCCTGGCCCTGATTACCTAATTGTCTAAGTAACTCTTAACAATAATAGTCCCCATTTCCTAGGGTTGTTAAGAAGACTGAGTCCTCATGGAACAGAACATGAATATTAAATACTTGGGATCCTGGCCTTTGTTGTTCTTCGGGCTACCTTTCCTATTCTTGAGTTTTTATCTGCATTTTTTGCACTGTAACCAAAGGAAAATCAAGAGTTATCAGTGCATGTAATGTAGTGAGCCTAATGTCCACCTACACACCAGGCACACCAGTGACATCCCCTGAAACCTACTGCCCTGATGACCCAAGGGACACTTGACAGGCAGAATGATGACAATGAGCACTGTACTGCAACACGGTGAAAATTCCTCTTGAACTTGAAGGACAGGCTGCTTCCACCCTCTCAATGTACTGTCACAGAGTCTCTGCCCAACTGAGTCCTCATCTGTGGAAGAGGAATAATGATGATTATGAGGTTGAAGAAAAGATCAAACGAGTTAATACTTGTAGAGCATTTAGTATTGTGTCTTGTATGTGAAAAGTCCTTGGTATAGATTTCTTGTTCATCACATCTGTCCTGGAGGGCGAATTGAGTGTTGTTGAGAGAGGTGTGTTGAGGAAGGTGCCCACGTATTTCCTTCAATTGCCAGAAAACATATGGTTAGCTCCAGCAGCAGAAATGCAGCAACGAGCTAAGAATGCAGGGGGACCCTTTTTTTATTAGAAACACTGGTGAGGAGAGCTTCTTACCCCCTTCTCTGTGAACATCCAGTGCAGGAAAGCCAACTCAACAGCTGGAAGAACGATTGGACTGATACAGATGCAAGCCTGACCATCTGCAACAGAAATGGTGGCAAATTAAGGCCATTAAGTCATAGGCTGGAGAGAGACAAGAAATCTTTATTAATCACCAAGAAGAGGATATGACCTCCCAGAGACTCTGCCAGGAAAAAGGAGGTCAGAGCACCCACAGCCCTTCCAGGTGTGGGCGGCTCGGAGCCAATGGGTTTGCATTAGCCTATGGCACCCTGCACTGCTAGAATGACTCACCCAGGCCAGGGCCACCTTGAGAACTCAGACTTACACGCAGCACAGTTCCTAGTCCTGGGGAAAGAAGTTGGTTCATTCCCAGGCAGCATCGGTACCTAACTCACACATCTGTCTTGTTCCAAGAATCTGCAAGGAAATGAATTCTACAGACTTTTCTTGCCATTTTGTACCAATAATTAGCATTTTTCCTTTCCTTTCCTTTTCTTCTTTTTTAAAGATTTTATTTACTTATTCATGAGAGACACACAGAGAGAGACAGAGACACAGGCAGAGGGAGAAGCAGGCTCCCTGTGGGGAGCCCGATGCAGGACTCGATCCCAGGACCCCGGGATCATGACCAGAGCCAAGGGCAGATGCTCAACCACTGAACAACCCAGGTGTCCAACATTTTTTCCCTTTATATCTCTCCTTGTTAATACCTAGTCCTTCTTCAGCTCTGCTCATGGAAAGAGAGGGAGGTGGTCTGCACACGTGTTCTCAGAGTCAGAATGATACAGTTACCCTCACAGTTAATTTTCACTTAGATCTTAACCTTCTCAGTTTACTTCACTTGGACTCTGGATAGCAAGCAGAAATAATGCTTTGTGACCTTTAAGCCGGCACCGGCTGCTTCTCCACCCTTTCCCCTGTGGTTTCGTGAACCACACGGTCCCATTCTCCCATTCTGCAATATCCTTATTTCTGAACTTCTAACTTCTTTCCCAGCAGGATGACTAATGCTAAAAGCTGTATTACAGCAAGGTTTACTAGGCACACCAAATGCTCATTTGATACATTCTTTCAAAGGGGAACAGCTGTCCTTGTAGCCAAGGTTACATTTAGTTAAAAAGAAGTCCCAGCTTTCCCCCACCTCTCTCCAATTCTGTGCCCTCTACCTCCCAGAGGCGGTAATGAGAAAGATTCTAGAAGTGGCACAATGGTGAATCTCAGCTCCATCCAGGGACAGTTCTACCCAGTGGGGCTCCGTGGGGGGCATGACCTTGGGGCGGGCTTACAATAAACTCCCCACTAGTGGAAGCCCATCTACGTCACATTTTCCTGCCAGGAAAAGTAGATTTCAAAAGGGAGCATAGGGAGGGGCTGCAGTGGGGATGAGGAGGGGGGCAGTAAGGAGAACTTTCTTTAGAGTTCTCCAGATCTTTCAAACTGAGCTTTAGTTGGAGCTGCCATTCCCCCCAGATGTCCAGGCAGGAGCTCAGGCTTTGAAGCTGTTACCACTCCCAGGTGGAGGGCTTGGAGGAGTCCAAGGAACTAAAGCACTCGAGGATGGTACAGTCACTTATGCGGGGGTGGTATTCCGAGCCCTACTCAGCCACTCACCCACTCAACTCATCAGACACTCTTGTCCCAGCCACGCCCAGTGGTTACCCACACCCTCCTCCAAAGAGTAAAAAACCTCGAGGGGTAGACATTGGGTCAAGCTATAGAAATAGAATAGGGTGGGAACCAGGTGCAGGGAGAGGAGAGAAAAGAGGCAGGGGGCCAGGTGTTTGGATGAGGTTTGGGTGTAGTTGTGGAGTGAGAAACTTTGGTGTGGGCTGGAAATATATATATGGCAGAGGATACTTCCTTAAAGTATACTATGGACGATGTCTGTGGATCCCCTTTGGTTTTTAGGAAAATGAGTAAAAAATTGGAGTTACTTTGAAATTCCTTTGGGATGGAGGACTGTGTTTGGCTTCTCCATGAGGGTCCAGGTTGGGTGAAGAACACATGTGGGAATGGATAACGGACCCACTCGTCTCAACAGGGCATGCCTGCAGAAGGTTCTGTATGCCCTGGGCACCAGAATACAAGAGCACCTATGGAAGAAAAGTAAAAGGCTGAGGGGGACGTGAGGACTTGGGGTGAATAGGCAACAGTGCTAGTGAGGGCTGGCATTGGTATATGTGCAAATGTGTTTGCCATAAACTTAATATTCTTCTGCCAGGGGAGCTGGGGTCCCCGTTACCCGGCCAGTGGGCTATGGGGTAGGTGCCTTCAATACACTCTGGTTGCCTCTGTTCTTGGCAGTTGGAAGTGGGAGAGGCCAATGAAGAGAACACTAGAGTTTAACACCCTCTGTATGATCAACTTTTGTTGTTTGCACCTTGGTTTGGAAAAAGACATTAATTCATGACTGAACAATCCCTACACGTAGAGAAAAAAACATCCGTGCAGTCTCTTAGTGGGTTTCTGTGTACAGGAATGGGTGGTTTTCATAGCCTATTCAGAAAATGGCTGAGAGAAATCAGAGCAAAAAATTTGATGTTTTTATTTCTGTCTCTTTCTCCCCACAGATGAGTTTGAAATTCTTGCTCTGGGCCATATGGAGTGGATATTCCAGAAGGAAATTATATACTGCTCTCTGTTTCTACTCAACTGCTTTTCACTTTGTCAAGTGGACCCTTTGAAGCAGCCTTCTCCTTACCTCACATTCTGACATGAATAATTGTTTAATTGCCTTTCAGTCTACACAAGATAAGGAACCATGTCTCAAAATTGTATAATTCTCTTAACTAAACAATAGCGGAACCACCCAGAGCAGTTTTCAAAGAAAGAAAAGAATTTCTTACATATGTTAAGCATTTTATTATTTTCAAAGTGCTTCGCTCTGTAGTATTTTCTTAAATTGGATAATGCATACAAAGCACTGTGTAAATTGTATCATATAACAAAGGAATGAGATTTATAATGATTATTGATTTGATTTTCCTTGTAAGAAACTGAGGCTCAGGGAGGGTACAGTGTACACAGCTCCAAATCATGACAGTTAAGCTGGACCCACAGAGTGGTCTGTTTCCTCACTCCTGGGCTCTCTCATCTGCGTCAGGTGGCCTCACCCAGAGGCCGCCAAGGACTACCTTGGACCAGCACCAGAGGCTTCCCAGGGGTGTTGGTGGTGGTGGGGGGGCTGAAGTGGAACCCACAGGTGTGTCTCCTGACCTGGGTTTCCTCGAGCCATCCTCACTGTCTCCCTCATAGTCTTCAGGCAGACATTTGCCTTTTTATCTTGTTCAGTTGCTACCACTCACTTTTCAGCAGAGCGCTCTCCCTCAGGCTGGGGCAGAGGAGTTGTTACATTCCCTCCATCTTCAAAAACACAGGTTGCTTTAAAAAAAAAAAAAAAAAAAAAGAAAGAAAGAAAGAAAGAAAGAAAAAATGCTGGGAGGCTCCGCGGTTTGGCACCTGCCTTCAGCTAAGGGTCTAATCCTGGGGTCCTGGGATTGAGTCCCACATCAGGCTCCCTGCATGGAGCCTGCTTCTTCCTCTTCCTGTGTCTCCGCCTCTCTCGCTCTCTCTCTCTCTTTCTCAGTGTCTCTCATGAATAAATAAATAAAATCTTAAAAAAAATTCCTAAAATAAGCTCACAACCCATTTTCATATTTTTAAGAAGCTGTTAGTAAGTCCTGATGGTAGGCTATTGTCTTGATGTTTAAGTGTTGGAAGTTGCCCTGAGGCAGCCCCACTGGGGGGCTGAAATCACAGTGAATGGAACTGAAGCACCCACCCTTGAGCCCACCCTGAGAGGTAGGAGGATACACCAGCTAACCCTGTGGGGGGTGCCAGGCAGCTTGAGAGAAGGAGCTGGGTGCAGGTAGGGAGGGTTTTGTATGCATCAAAGGACACAATCAAAAGAGTGAAAAGGCAACCCATGGACTCAGAGAAAATATTTGCAAATAATATATCTACTAAGGAATTCATATCTGGGATATATAAAGAGCTCTTACAACTCAACAGCAACAGAAAAAAAAAAAACCTTGATAAAAAAATGGGCAAGAGTTGAATAGAAATTGCTCCAAAAAAGATATATAGAGGGTAACCCCGGTGGCGCAGCAGTTTAGCGCAGCCTGCAGCCTGGGGTGTGATCCTGGAGACCTGGGATTGAGTCCTACATTGGGCTTCCTGCATGGAGCCTGCTTCTCTCTCTGCCTGTGTCTCTGCCTCTCTCTCGCTCTCTCTGAATGAATAAATAAATAAATCTTTTTTTTTTTAAAGATACATAGATGGCCAACAAGCATATGAAAATGTGCTCAACATCACTCATCATGAGGGAAATGCAAATCAAAACCACTGTGAGATACCACTTCACACCCATTCCTGTGGCTATTATAAAAAACAACCACCTCACCTAAACCAGAAAGTGACAAGTTTTGGGAAGGAGGTGGAAGAATTAGAACCTGTGCACACTGCTTCTGGGGCTGTCAAATGGTCCAACTGCTGTGGAAAACAAGATGTCAGTTCCTTCAGAAGTCAAACAGAAAATCATGATCCAGCAATTCCACTTCTGGGTATATACACAGAAGGATTGAAAGCAAGAACTCGAACAGATACTCAGATACCAATGTTCTTAGCAGCACGACTCACAGTAGCTAAAAGATGGACACAACCCAAATGTCCATTGATGATGAATGGGTAAATAAAATGTGGTCTATCCACACAATGGAATATTATCCATCCTTAAAAAGGAAGGAAATTCTGGCAGATGCTACAACATAGATCAATCTTATAAACATAGGCCAAGTGAGATAAGCCAGATGCAGAAAGTCAAATACTCTAGGATTCCAATCTTAGGAGGGAGCTAGAGTAGTCAGATTCATACAGATGGAAAGTAGGATGGCGGTTGCCAGGGACTTGGTGGGGTGGGTGGGGAGTTGTTGTTTAATGGAGACAGGGTTTCAGCTTGGGATGGCGGGAGAGCTCTGGAGATGGGTGGTGGCGATGGTTGCACGACAGCAAGAACGTACCGAACGCCACTGAATTGTACACGTAAAAATGGTGAAGATGATAAATTTTATGTTACTTGTATTTTTTTGAAATTCAAAAAAATTCAAATGGTTAAAATGGAAATTTTAAGTTATGTGTATTTCACTGCAATTTTGTAAAAGTTGTTAAAAAGTTAATGTAGAGAGAGAACGAGGACTTTGAGGGAAATGTTGAGTCGAGAGCTGGAGGAGAGAAGGAGAGTTCTTCATGTCTGCAGTGTGTGAGGACAATTTTAGGACTCCCTCCCAGCAGGTGCTTGGTCTGAAGAGGTCAAGGAGGGGGTGCCTGGCCCCTTCCTCGTGACCATCTATCTATCTGATGGATGGTCTCTCCTGTCCCATCTTGGAGGGCAGAGGGGACAGGTAATGCTTATTGGGGATGGTCAAGGCAACTCCGCTGATTCACTTTGTCCTCCTCCTGCCACCCCGAGGATAAGTGAAAACACATCCTGTGGACAGAGTTGGCAGCAGGGACACTGGCCCAGAGGTGACATACAGCAGAAGCTTGTCCCCATCTTTATTTTTAAAAACTCTCTTCTGATTGATTTTCCTTCTTGTTAGATTAGATCTTCTGGCAATCCTTTCAGGTAAGTCTGTGGATGGAACATTTTCTCAGCTCTGACATGTTCAAAAGTACCTTAGTTTTTGCCCTCACACTAGAAAGATAGTTTGATAGTGTGGTTGCATGGAGAATTCTAGAAAAAGTCACTTTCCTCAACATTTCAGAAAGTTGCTACCCCATTGCATCCTTGCTCTGGGTGCTGCTGATGAACTATGATGTCAGACTGTTTCACATTCTGCAATAGATGACCTACTTCTCTGGAAGATTCTAGAAATTTTTATTTATCCCTAATATTCTGATACCAGTGTCATTAGGGGTGAATTTGCCTCATTTTTAAAAAAGATTTTATTTAGTTACTCACAAGAGACACAGAGAGAGGGAGGCAGAGACATAGAGGGAGAAGTGGGCTCCATGCAAGAAGCCTGATGTGGGACTCAATCCTAGGACTCCAGGATCATGCCCTGAGCCAAAGGCAGATGCTCAACTGCTGAGCCACCCAGGCGTCCCTCATTTTGTTTTTAAATGTATCTTGTTTTGTCCTTCCAGATATATTCAATTTGAGGACTTCAGTTTTCAGAAATTCCTCTCTCTCATTTCTTTAAATGTGACCTCTGCTCCCTTCTCTCAATTTTTTTCCTCCTTGGAACTCTTAAAAGATTACTCTTCATTTCTTGTATTCCATTTCTTTATCCCTTTGTGTTGCTTTCTGAGGGATTTTCCTCCATCATTCACCTGCATCCATTTGGATATTTGGCCCACCTGCTGGGGTTTATTTATCAACCAGGATATATCCGATGGCTGTCTGCCCAGATGGCTGACAGGAGAGGTGGGAGTGGCTGCCTCCTACTGCGCTCTACTTCACATTGTGAGTAGAAAGGGGTCCAGCCAGGGTGGTTCTGGTCCTCCTTTCCCAAATAAGCAAACATGCCCTTGTGTCTGAGCCACCTTGGCTCCTGGCTTCCACCTCTCACGTGGGACAGATACTTGGTGCTGCCTCTGCTTGGTGCAGGACCCTTCGCACACATCTTAGGCTTTCTTTCCCGTCCATCTGATCCATTCTTCTTTTAGGGATTTTCACAGTTTCTGGTTCACCAAAAATTCCCCTTCTAGTTTTCTGAGTATTGTTCCATTACGTACATTTTCTATCATCTCTGAAAACCTGATGCTGGAGGATAGGTCGTTGTAGGTGTTTTTGCCATGATCTTGAAAAAGCAAGGCTTCAGATAAAACCTTGACAGAAGTTTGGGACGTAAAAGATAAAATGAGGCACTGTGGCTGAAGCAAGGGTGGAGACTCCACAAGTCAGCTTCCCTTCTCTCTCACAATGGCCTGTGGGGAGGCTGCAGGGAGTGTCCAGGACTCTGAGGAGCGTGGTGTGAAAACCACTCACCAACATTTATATCATGGCTTAGCGTCAGCAGCAGCCAGATGCCTTGACAGTTGGCACCACGATCCCAATAGCCCGTTGCCTCCACCAGTGACAGATCACTTTTTTCCCATTGAGAAACTTGGAACCTCTTTTGGACCTTCCTTGAAATTTCTATTTTTGGCTCTGGGAAAAAGGATCTCAGTTCATATGCAGAGAACTGACGTTTTCTGAGCTCAGGAAGTTACTATGCCATTCATTACTGGCTCTGCTCAGGGAAAGCCCATCTACTTCCCCAAGTTTTCTCTGATGACCTGGTAAGGTGGGTCTCATACTTCAAACTAAAGTATTTCAAACCTGTAGTGAGTATAGGGGCTCTGAGTTCCACCTACAAAGAGATGCTTTACAATTACTGTCTGTGTATCTCTCCTGACTGTGGATATGGCCCTGATGCAAGAGGCATATCAGGTGAGGGACGCCACTTGTCTCCTGCCCATGTAGTGGGCAATGGTTGAATACAAAGGCTTGTTTGTCTTTTTGTGTTACTCTGTGTAAGGCTTTCTTAGGGCCTTTGCAGTACTTTCAGTGAGGATGTATATCACTTCACAAGTTTTATAGATTTAGACTTTCTTTTCTTTGGGATGTATATATGCCTATATGAGGCTGACCTAGGGGTGGCAAAACCTTATCCAGATTATTCAGAGGTGAAAGGTATTTTATCTTTCTAAGGAAATGAGAATCATCATATCTGACTAACCAGCGATCTGAATAAGGGGTTTAAACAGGAAAATCTTAAAAAAAAAAAATCCTTGGACATATCTATGATCAGACAGGCAGGTCCTTCTTTTTTTTCTAATAATTTTAATAAATGTCAAAAATTCCCTTAAACTATATGACCAGGATTTAGAGTAAAATAGTGGATTGTGTAAATGATTCTACTTACTATCTTACTTTTTAGAGCATGTATATGTAAATAACATTGATATGCATCATGGTATGTCTATTCTAGTCTCTAATTTTTCCAAAGATTGAGATTTTTTTCAGTTCACCTGGGACCATAAAATGGATTTCTGGCAGTATTACTGGTTAACTCAAGTTTCAAATCCAGCTAACTGAACAGGTTGTTAGCACACATTCATCATCCATCCATCTCCATCCTCATTCTCTACCCAGCAGCCAACCACTTTCTACTGGGAATTCATGAAGCTGGGGGGAATCTGATTTCACCCCCATCTCCGGGGTTGGGGCATGTAGTGTAAGCTAAGCCAATAAGTCCCTTTCATTTCTCTGGGCATAAACACTGGTCACAGGGTGGGCATGTGACCTTAGGGGGCCCAATCAGAATAAATCTTCAAATTTTCCTTGGAAAGCTTGGGCAGGGGGGCTCTCTCTTCCCTTGTGGATTAGAATGAGGAAGTACCATCTCTGAGAGTTGCTGGAAGCCATAGGGGACCGAAAGGAAGTAAGCCTGAGAATTTGACCCCCAAAAGGGCAAAGTGAAAAGCTGGGAAGAAATCAGATTCTTGGTGACATTGTTGAGCTACTGGATCAAGGCTTGCTGGAAGGCAATATTACTGACCTCTACCATTTTCAGTTAAACTTGAGCTAACAAATTCACTTAGTGGTTTAAGACATTTTGAGTGAGGCTTTCTGTAACTTGCTGATATAGTTTATAGATGATATATTAGTATATAACTTGACAGTTTACAAATCACATTATGTTACTTCATTTTCACAACATCGCCTCAGGGATATTCAAAAAGGCTGTTATTCCTCTCATTTTACATGAAGAAAGGGACTATGAAGGCATTGCCCTAGGTTACACAGACGGTTACATAGAAAAGTTACATGAGGATAGGAATTACATGTGTATTTTAAAGTTATATTCTCAGTGTCTTTTCCATACTTTTCAACTGGATATAATATTAGTTGAATGAATAATAAGCTGAAGGGCAGAGCTGAATATATTCTTTGTTTAAATTATTGTTTCAAGTATTCATTAATTTTTCCGATAGATACTTACCAAATGCTTACTATATTTTGTATGTAATTTGTATTTGCACCTCTAGTGCAATAGAAAAAAGAAAAAGAAGAAAACTGTTGATGTCTTTAATAGTGTTGTGCTCTTTGAAAAGTTTCAAACAGTTGAAAGATAATATATATTTAAAGTCCTGCAATGATTTGCTAGGAAGGATCCCTGTGTTTTAAATCTTCTCTTTTCTGTTGCATGTATGTATGGTTTCTGCCTCGTTCACTTTGAGAACAGACTCATTGGGTAGAAAGCCATGTCAACAGTTGTAAGTGCTCTGTGCCGTCTGAATAACTCACAAATATTGAACTATGGTCTTCTTAATGTTGAGTCCCTCTCTGGCAGCACATAGGATGTCCACTCATTCAACTCTCTGGGGGACCATTAAGATTGAATTGCACAATTTTAGTTTGTATCACAGTAGATCAAAAATCCATACTTTACAGGCAAAAGCAATATATAGATTCGAGACCCTGCCAGAGTTTAGAGTAATAAGAAAGCAGAAGGAAGATCGCCCGGTGGGGATGAACCATCAACCAAGTGATCAGGAAAATAGAATTGTAATTCTCCAGGGATAGATTGTAAAACGAGAAGAAGACGTGACCAAGCAGTGCAACTGCTTCTATCTTATAGAAACCTCAAACAAACCCAAACTCATAGAATCGATGGCTGAAGATGTTTTCACGATTTAAAAACTCGGCAAGGGTCTGTTTCCTCTTCTTGTGTCCTGCATGAAAGAGAAAAAGAGAGAAATGCCTGTTAGATGCTTTTTGAAGGTCAGGTTCGGGAAAAGTCAGCCCTGGGGAGTGTAAAGAGCAAAGGTTCTGGACTGAGACTGCGCACAGTTCAAATCCCATATCCGACAATTCAGGCAAGTCACTTAATTCTTCTGAGATGCCTTTCCTCACCAGGAAAACAGTAATAATATTGACCTTAACAGGGGGTTACAGCAATTAGATACACGTATAAAGCGCCTGGCATATACCAGGCACATAGGAAGTGGCAGCTGTTATTTTGTACTTTTTATATAAGTAGGACAAACTCGGATTCATTAAAAAAGTGTTGTCACACTTATTTCTTGCTTTTCTTAAAAGAAAAAAAAAAAAAGACGTATCTTCGAAAGTGTCCAATAGCACAGAAAGGAAAAAGCATGAAATGAAAGAACACATGGTACACCAGAGAATCAACATTTCTTACTCAAAATTCAATCGTGGCTGCATAATGAGGGTGGAACACTGCCCTCTTGTATCTCTCATTGCTAAATTTACCGACACTCATCTGAAAGAATGAGGGAGCCTTTAGTTCACATCCTTGAATACCATTCGAGATGTCTCATGTTTCTGATAATGTCCTGCAGGACCTTGAGCAAACGAACAATAAAAGAGATGGATGACTGTGGATTATTCAGCAGGTTCTCGCATCCTTTCAGAAACTTTAAAAGCAGCTTCTTAACTGTTGGCTCATAAACTTGGTGCTGTTTCCCCTTAAGTAACGTCTCTGTCTTTGAAGTTGAGTCCATGACAGCTGTCAGAGGCACGATTTATCTCTATTAAGGACCAAAGGAGGAAGCAAAACGGTGGGTGCTTGTTGGCTCTTGCCGTCGCCCCCTGGGGTGCTGGATCCCGAGCACCGGTAGAGGCGGAGGCCGCCCCGAGCCCACCCCGGGACCCCAAGGGCCGAGCAGCGGCCGGGCTGACCGCCTCCGGCCTGTTCCTAGCGGCGCCGTTCTCCTTAGAGAAAAGAACAAGGCGAAAGTTTGCAAATATTGTGCAATAGAAGTGGCAATCCTGCGTGATTCTGATACATTTGGCACGGGGCTTCCGGAGAATCAGAGTCATTTAGGAAATCGAAGTTCTGAAAAGAACTGAAATGTGTGATAATAGTGGTTAACTTCTAGTTTTTTAAGTTCTAGAATTCGAGTTTCTTCCCCCCCCCCCCCTTTGGACAGCACCCGAAGTCAATTCTGTGATATTCTAAAGGATAAAGTGTCATTGACACACTTGAATAATCCCAAATGCCTCCCTGAACCCAGCTTCGGGAACTTGAATGAACCTATGGGCCCCTCAGAATCAGGGAAGCTGACAGTTGGGAATTCTCGCTTCTTTTCACGGTCTTAGAAGAACTCGGAAAACCTTGCATTTCTGTGTCTCGCTCCTTTCACGTCCTGAATTTGGCAGTAATTGTGTACACGGCTATGCCATTCAATACTTCTCAACACGTGTTTATTTACAACATAACAAGCAGAAGAACTTCCTTATTTTCACTTTTTGGAGGGAAAGTATTGACGTTCAAAGAAATTAACCAACTTGGTTAATGATCGGTTTATAGAATTGTTGAGTCTAGAGGTGAGACCACACATATTAGATACAAGTTGCAAAGCAAATTTGATATAAATCTGATTTTTAAATGTAAAAAATAAAATTATAAATGTTTTAGAAGAAAATGAAAAAGTATATTGTTATCATTTGACAGGTAGAGAAGGACTTTATGACTTCCAGGACAAAAGTGATAATGGAGTATATTGCTAGGTTTGAGTACTTAAAAACATACACATGCAGAGGCCCCTGGGTGGCTCAGTCAATTAAGTGTCCGACTCGTGATTTAAGCTCAAGTCACGATCTCATGGGTCATGAAATCAAGCCCCATATCTGGGCCCTGTGCTCAGTGGGGAGTCTGCTGGAGAGTCTCTCTCTGCCCCTCCCCACCCTTGCACACTTGTTGCACTCTCTCTCTCTTAAATAAAAGTAAATAAATAAATATTTAAAAGAAAAGAAAAGAAGGGGCACCTGGGTGGCTCAGTGGGTTAAGTGTCTGCCTTTGACTCAGGTCATGATCTCAGAGTCCTGGGATCGAGCCCCACATTGGGCTCCCTGTTCAGTGGGGAGTCTGTTTCTCTGTCTCCCCCACCCCCAATCACACACACACACACACACACACACACAGACACACACACACACCTGTACTCCCTCGCTCTCACTCTCTCTCTCTTTCTCCCTCAAATAAATAAATAAAATCTTTAAAAAGAGAAAAAAAGAACCCTATTTCACAGAAGACACAAATGCAGGCAGAAGGAGGGAAGCCCTTGTCGAAAGTCACACAGCTGGCAAGGCAGAGCCTGGATTGAAAGCCAGGCCCTGGGGCTTCAGACTGCCTGGTCTTAACTATTAACCCTGCTACACGAGGTGAGAAAGTACACTTTGTGTGCTCGCTTTATATGGTGAGAGAAAGACTGGGGCGCTGGAGGCGGGGCGGGGGGGGCAGATGCACATTGACCAACTTTTCAGTGTTTACCTCCAGTTGGGAGAATTATGAAAAAATAAAACTTGTTTATTAATTAAAAACTATTAAATCAGATATATTCTGATTTTTCTACACCACGCGATATCACTGGGTGGTAATTAATTACAAGGTTTTCAAAGTTGCAAAGTTGTCAGAAATGGTGAAAAAATACTCATTTTTCCTCCTTGTTTCTCTGCTTTGGTAATTTACAGGCCAAAATAGGATTAAGGAGAACCAGCTCAGCTTCCCTAACGGCACCCCCATCTATCCACTCCCCCACCCCCCCACCCCCCCACCCCCATCTCTGCTAAGCCCTTGATTGTAAAGCCTCACAAAGGCACAAGATGTGGTGTGTGTGTATGTATTGTTGTTGTTTTTAATTTTATTTCTTTCTGAACGTTCTGTGCCTGTCATTTTTTTCTTCTAAAAGGATTACTGAGCTAGGCCCAGCATTCCAAAGTCCTGACGTCCAGACCAGGGGTTCGGCCCCACTTCCCACTGCTGTCAGCCTAGCACTGCCAAGATCCTTGTTATTTCTGCTCTGTGTTTTCTCACAATCTCAGAGGATCTTGGTGAAAGGAAAAGTCTCTCTCTCTCTGCTTTTTTCTTTTCTGATTCAAATAATTTTGGCTTTTGAGATTGTAACAAATATCAAGGGGCCTAGAAAAAAGTACAGTGTTTCCTGGTATTAAATCTTTAAAAAAGAGGGAACACACTAGGGGTGACTTTTTCTAAATCTGTGTCAGCTTTATCAACATGAAGGTGTACCTGATCAGATTCTCCCAATAACAACAGGGATGTTGATGGTGATTCTGAGGGTGGATACAGTTTTCTGGGCTTGATCCAGTGCTCCACTTTGTGCAAAGTGCTTTGCCCACACTATTCTACTGACCACTCCCAACAGGAATGAGAGGGAGGTAAGAACACCCCCAGTTCTTGCACAGGGTTCGGTGGTTTAGTCCCTCCTGTGCAGTCAGAGCTCAGAAGTGGAAGAACCAGGATCTTAACCCTGGTCTGTCCAAGTTCAAGGTCTATACCTGACCATCGAGTTAAGGGTCTAAGACTCAAGGTAACTGTTGCCTGTGTGAGATTGAGGGTCTACTTCCCATCCCCTCATCCACCACAGAAAGCACCAAGGCCACAAGGCTCACCCAATGTTCATGGAATGAATGGATGGATGACTGGGTGAATAAATGCATGAACAGAGCCACCACCCTCTTGCCAAAGAATGTGAAAAATGGCCATTAAGCGGTTACTTTTTTTTTTTTTTTTTTTTAATTTGAGAGAGGGACTTAAGGGATTGAGGATCTGGGCTTGGGGGGCAGCTTTTATTCTCTTGTGGTCTGGGGTCTTGTACATGGGGGTGGGTGGTTCTCTAAGCTCTGGAGAGGTAGAGGGGCCCAGCATTGCCTAGAGAAGAGGGCGGCACACTGAAGAGGAACTCCTGACTCTAGACACGAGCCGGACCATAGAGCAAGGACTGGCACTGTTTCTCTGTCAAGAGCTAGACAGTAAATATTTTAGGTTTAAGGCTAATTGTTCAGTTCTGCTGCCACAGCGCACATACAGTGGTAGGTCAACAAATGAGTGTGGTTGTATTCAGTAAAACTTTATTTACAGACACTGAACTTTGAACTTCATATAATTTGTACATGTCATGTACAAATATTACATATAATACATTTGTATTACAAATATTACATTTTTTATGATTTTTTCCAATTATTTTGAAAAATATTCTTTTTAAAAGTATTTATTTATTCATGAGAGACACACAGAGAGAGGCAGAGACATAGGCAGAGGGAGAAGCAGGCTCCCTTGGGGGGAGCCTGGTGTGGAACTCAATCTCAGGACTCTGGGATCATCACCTGAGCCAAAGGCAGATGCTCAACCACTGAGCCACCCAGGCATCCTGAAAAATATTCTTAATCACAAGTGTACAGAGACGGGGCGGGGGGGCCAGGACTTGGCCTGTGGGCCAAAGTCTGCCCATTTACTCTGGAGTCAAGATCAATGGGAGGAGTGAACCTTTCCATCTGGGATGTGAGCTCAGCCTAGGATGGGTTTATGAAAAGTGCTTCTCTGTTCTACCACCTGTGGAACTTGGGGCAAACAACTAGAGCTCTTTGTGTGTTGCTATTTCTCTTTCCATAAAATACGAATGTGGAATATGAATAGAGGATATGAGTAGTCCCTAGCTTGGAGGATTAAATGAGATAATCCATTGAAGGCACTTAAAACAGAGAAGTCCTCACCGACTCCTGGCCATCATCATGATGGTTAATGTCACGGCTGATGCTGTAATGGATGCAGGCAGATGTGAAATCCCAACAATGGCTTGGCACATTTGCTTCTTCCAGGGCGCAGAAGTGGTTTGGAGGGTATTACAGGATGCTCTGGGTCCATCTCCTGGCCCTCTCAGTCTGCTCACTTTAGAGTAGAAGTGTTCCGAGTTGGGTGGGCTCTCGGGCCTTCTAGCTCAACCTCCCGTCCAAGGTGGGAATCTTCTCTCCAGCCACCATTAGAGGTTCAGTCCCCTCAAATGAGATTTCCACTGTGTCCAACCCTGTTCAAAGTTCTGGAGATGCCCTTGGTTGCTTCCTGTGTCTAATGAACCCTTCTGTTCCTGGGCTTTAAGACTTTCCCTCCTGATACTGTCCCCCATATGTGGTTGTCTTTATCTCCCCCTTCTTCCTTCTCTGTGTCTTCTTCCATCCTCTCTCTCAATAGTTATTGAACACTTGCAGCCGACTCAATTTGAGGTTCCTGGAGGCAGGGACCAGGTCTTCAGCATCTTCACGTCCCAGGCACCCAGGCCACGCAAGCTTCCGATTAGCTTTCATAGAACGGCGTTGAATCTTTGTTCTCATACATGGTTCTCAGTACACTTGCTTTACTCCAGTCATTTGCACCAAACTCTCCATGTGCTAGATGCTTCCAGCTGCTGCAACATCGTAACCCACATTCTCCTCAGTGCCCTGCTAGCAATCAAAAAGCTTGAACCGAAGGGCCAAAGAATGTAGCAGGACTGGCCTGGGGAGGCTTCCATGTGAACTCTGCTACCAAGAGGGAGTGTTTATTTGGGCAGGCAGGAAGCAGTGAACTCAGAGGATAACACAGCCAGAGCCCAATGAGGTAAGCACAGAGGGAAAGAAGTAAAAATTTCCATTCTAGTTCAGCCATGACTAAAGTTGTCAGGAATCAGTGCAATAACGACGAATTTGAACTGATTTGCATGGGTAAATCTCTTTGCAAATCTGGGCTTTTATTTTCCCATATGTTCCTCCTTTAGCTTTCATAAGACTTTAGCAGACATAATCGCAGAAAAAAATGATCTGAAGCATGTTCAGTATATTTCTGTTCATTTATTTAACAAACACTCAATAGTACGGATTATGTGTCAGGTACCATTCTAAGAACTTTATATATAACCGCGACACGATGCTGCCTTTCATTCATTTATTCATTCTTCCATAAAAATAAATTGGATATATGCTGTGGAGGCACACTGTGCTAGGAAGAAAAAGGCACAAGATACAGTTTTTTTCTCCCCCCTTGGTTTTAGTGGGAGAGACAAACACCTAAGTCAATAGCACAACGCCTGTAATCAGGGCAGGCATGGCAGCTATCATTTGTCCTGGGGACCAGGAGGAAGGGCATGTAACTTAGCCCCAAGGAGATGATGTTTAAACTGTGTCTTCAAAGGTGGGTGAGGCTCTGTGAGGTGGGGAGGGGGCCATGGAGCAGAAACAGCCTACGCACAGCTTTGAGGGAGCTGTGAGCCATGTTCCACAAGCTTACAGCCAAGTATCTGAGGCTGAAGAGGGCTCTCAGTCTGCTCCACTTGCCATACCACGATACCACAGACTGGAGGCTTAAAGAGAAAGGGAATTTCTCATAGCTCTGGAGCCTGGAAGCCCAAGATCAGGGTGTGAGCAGTCTAGGTTTCTCCTGAGGTCTGTCCCTTTGGCGTATAGATGGCTGTCTTCTAGCCATGTCCCCCACATGGTCTTCCTTTTCTTGGTGTCTCTTCCTCTACTTATAGGGACATCAGTCATATTGGATTAGGGCCCACCCTGATGGTCTCATGGTAACTTATTCACCTCTTTAAAGGTCCTGTCTCCAAATATAGTCACATTCTGTGGTTCTGGAGGTTAAGGCTTCAACACGTGAATTTGGGCAGGGAGAGACATAATTCATCCATAAATCATAAAGTGGGATAGAGGGGGCTGAGGCTGACATGGCATCTGCTGGAATCTTCCAGAAAAAAAGCAATGGAAGGCAAAACAAACAACAGGCATGAGGATGGGAAAAGAGCAAGACATCCCTGAGGTTTGTGGAAGGCACCCCTGTATATGGAGATGCCAGCTGGCTGGGCTGGAGGGACAGTGGGGGAGGGCGTGGGTGGAGGGAGGAAGTGAGAGGGTGAGTCCAGGATGACGTCAAAATTCTGAACAGAAGGATGGAGATGCCTCCCTGGAATGAGGAACAGGGGAGGAGGAGCACATCTGGAGGTAGAAGAAGACGGTGAGGGAAAGATGCCAATGGAAAATCACAGGGAGAGGTCAGCAGGCCGCTGGGTACGTTGGTCTGGGAATCAGAGAATAAGTCTGGCCTGGAGCTAGAGATTTGAGGTCATGGGAGCCAAGGATTTAAACAAAGTCACCCAGGGAAAGGGAAAATAATCAAGGACAGAACTCTGGGACTCTGAAATGGGGGAAAACCAGGAGAAGACAGAGCTGGCATGGATTTAGTGGGGGCCTATGTGCCCGCTGCTGTGCTAGATGCTTCACTAGTGTCTCATTCTACTCATACAGAAGTCCCCTGATGTGGGCATAAAGCAGAAACTGAAATAGCATATACTATGTGCCAGGCACCCTTGGAGTACTTTGCAGTAGCTCATTAAATCCTCACAAAGCCCGGCTATTTATACACGAGGACACTGGAGCACGGAGGAGGGATGTGCTCAAGATCACAGAGTAGACTGGAGCTCGATGCAGCTGATAAGGCACCCAAGTCTGAGCTCCCAGCCGTGGCGCTAGTCCACCTCACCCTATACTGCACTAATTTTAAAGATGAGAACGTTCAGGATCAGAGAGGTTAAGAAATTTGCTCAAGATGACATGGCTAGTAGGTGTCAGGGTTGGGTTTCAAACTAAAATGTTTGCACTTTCTGCCGTACTGTGGACCTACTTCACAACCTAAGGAAGAGTGGACTGCAAGGACAGGTGGTATCTAGTGAGATTGGAACAGAAAGTGTCTTACATCTGGCCACACAGAGGCACGGGGCGGTGGGGGGGGGGTGTCAGTTTCAGTGGTGTGAAGGGCAGAAGTTAGGTTGTAAAGTCTTGAAGAGTGAATGACAGGCGAGTGATGTAGATTGTTCTTTCAGGAAGTTTGACAATCAACATAAGAATGGAGATGCGGGGGCAGTCCTGGTGGCCCAGTGGTTTAGCGCTGTCTTTGGCCCAGGGTGTGATCCTGGGGACCGGGATCGAGTCCCTGCATGGAGCCTGCTTCTCCCTCTGCCTGTGTCTCTGCCTCTCTCTTTCTCTCTCTCTCTGTCTCTCATGAATAAATAAATAAAATCTTTATAAAAAACTGTTAAAAAAAAAAGAATGGAGGGGATCCCTGGGTGGCGCAGCGGTTTGGCGCCTGCCTTTGGCCCAGGGCGCGATCCTGGAGACCCGGGATCGAATCCCACGTCGGGCTCCCAGTGCATGGAGCCTGCTTCTCCCTCTGCCTGTGTCTCTGCCTCTCTCTCTCTCTCTCTCTCTCTATGTGTGTGTGTGTGTGACTATCATAAATAAATAAAAATTTATTAAAAAAAAAGAATGGAGATGGGAAAGTAGCTAAATAGAAAAGTGGGATGTAAAATGTTTAAAAATTATTTTTTGGTTAAGAGGGAGAAACCTGCAGATACTTGTATGCTGACAGGAAATCCAAGAATGGTGGTAGAGATGGTGAAGCTCTGGTTTTCAGTTTGCTGTGAGTTTGGTTCATTTGAACCAGGGTCTCTAACTTTGGACTTCCACTGAGAGACTGAGTCTATAAGCTGGTGAAGTTGCCAAAGCACAGTCACCCCAATGGGGGCACATGGGGATGGCCCCCGTCTTTACTTTGCCTAGCTTTAACTGCAGACATAGCCACTGACTCATCAATGGGGTGATTGTTCTGCTATAAACAGTCTCTAAATCTGAACAGTAACATCACAGCTAAACTGTTAATTTCACTTGTAATCTGCAACATACAAATGTAAATAGCCATGAGGTTACCATACAACCAATACCAAAGATTTAAAACCATGAGAAGGGATCCCTGGGTGGCTCAGCGGTTTGGTGCGGCCTTCAGCCCGGGGTGTGATCCTGGAGACCTGGGATCGAATCCCACGTCGGGCTCCCGGTGCATGGAGCCTGCTTCTCCCTCTGCCTGTGTCTCTGCCTCTCTCTCTCTCTGTGTGACTATCATAAATAAATAAAAATTAAAAAAAGAAAAGAAAGAGCATAATCTTGAAAAATAAAATAAAATAAAACCATGAGAATTCCCTGCTGGTGAAAAGACAACTTGGTAAAATTCTTTTGGAAAATAATGGTGCATGTTTCAATAACCTTAAACATTGTCATATCACTTGTCTCAGTAACTCCATTTCCCAGAGTTCAGGATACATAAACAAGCTAAAGTGCAAAGACGTTCATTGAAGCATTGTTTATAAGGAAAAACTGGAAATGGTTTGAGTAGTCATGAGTAAACACATGTCCCCACAAACAATAGTAAATTCTCTTGATGGAAAACAACAAAGCGGCTTCAAATGCTACTTACAAAGACAGTTTTTGATACTTGATATATATATGGTGTTAAGCGAAAAAAGCCGAATAACAATTCTACAATATGAACACAACTGTGTAAATAAGCCACCAGTACAAAAAAAAGACCAAAAAGATGTCCACTTGCAGTTATTATGCTTGCTTGCTTGGTTCTCTGATAATAAAAAAGATACTAACCAAGAAAAGATCTCTATAGCTCTCCACTGATTAGCAATGGCTGACATTACAAGGAATGCTTTTTTTTTTTTTTTTTTTTCAGTTCACTTTTTGATATCATTCTCTGGCATTTTGGTAGTGCATAAATTATCTATAAAGAAATGCAGGTGTTTTACTGAAAACACATCAAATGAAACCTCTAGATAACACACCAGGAAAGCAACTTTATAATGTTTTTATTACGCTCGACACCATTTTTCTGTACAAAACAATACACACTCATTTGGAAAATGTAGAAAAATTGTAAATCAAAGTACAGAGAAGCAAAGAAGAATTTCATTTAATCCTTCTATTTCGATAATAAATGTTGATATTTTACTGTAAAGGAAACAGATCTTGGTGGGAGAAACTGCTATGCTCATCTTAACCAATTGCATATAATTGTGACATAAAACTCTTATGCTATATTTTACCCCCCAACAAAGCCAAATCATCCACACACAGTGCAGGTTTAAGGGTGATCAACAAGGTTGAGCTCAGTCTATGTGAATCTGGGTGGGGCTCTGCACTGGACCTGGTCTCACTGACCTTACAAAAGCAACTTTTGTAGCTGTTACTCTTGTTGAGTAGATCAGAGATCAGAGACAGGCAAGAAGCAAAATACAGCTAGAATTCATTAATACATCTGGGCGTGGTGTCAGAAAACTAGCCAGGCTGTTTCCTGCATTTTCCCCTGTTACTTGAGGTTAGAACCAGCCTCCAGTAAACCTTAAAAATTAAACTAGGAAAGTTATCAAGTAGCAGATGAGTTTATTCTGGAATAGTAGAGGAATTGCACTTTGGGATAACCAAACTATGGCAAACTGTGCACATGTACAGAGAACAAAGGAGAAGGATTTGCTATCATAGAGGAAAGGAGGGAGTTGGGAGGGCTGTTTTTGAATGAAAGGTCATTTAGGAAATAAAAAAAGTTCATTGGAGGAGAGTGAGAGTCCTAAACTCTCCTCCAATGGGGTTGTGGTGTCCTCTCATTGGCTGCGTTGTGGCGGTTTCTCATTGGCTGGGTTTGTTGCTAGGTCAGGAGAAAATGTTCCTCCTGCCAGGGTACGGAAAGTAAGTGTCTTCCTGATGGGGCGTATAAAGTAATGAATGGTATAAGTGATGCCTGTATAAAAGCTCCCCCTGCCAGTCTTCCTGACCTCATTTTCCTTTATTCATTTGCAGTCTATTCCCCCCTTCATCTTCAGCACACTGCTGGCCCTAGAGTATAGCAGGTGCTCCATAAACATTTGTGGAAGTAAACTAAAGGCTTGGGCTCAAATTCCTACCAATCACTTATCAGCTAGATGCTCCCATCCATTTCTTTGGTTTTAGCTCCTGTCTTTGAGCTAATTGGTTTCAAATGTCAATTTTTAGCCTCATCTTCTATCCAAAACTCCAGACCCAGCTAATAAGCTGTCTTCTGCACTTTTGCACTTGGATGTCCCATAAATGGCTCAAAATCTATACCATCTTTGTAGGTACCCCAGTGAGAGACTAAATGTCTCACTCTACTCCTTTGTCTTTCTCTTCCCTCTTCCATTTTTTGCTCATAAAGTCCTGCTGGATTTTAGTTCAGAAATGTCCCCAATTCATCCTGTCATCTCCATTGCCATAGCTGCTGTGTGAATTAGTTCAGACTCTCATTATATCTTACCTGGATTGTTACATCAGTCTCCTACCTAGTTTCTTTGCCTTCAATCTTCCTGTTTTAAAACCCCTTCTATGAGACCATAATCAAAGGTGTCTATCCAAGACCAGGCATAATTATACCACTTCCTTCCTTCAAAACCTTCAAAGGCTCCACATTGCCTTAAGGATCTAAATTCTTAGACAACTCGGAGAGCCTATCATAATCTGGCTCCAACTTCCCTTTTTGGCCTCATCTTCTATAAAACTGACCCCTCTCACCCTTGTCTGTTTTAGCCATACAGAATTCCCATTCTTCCCCCAATAAACCATACTTTCTCTCTTTGCATAGGTCAGTCCAGGATCTTCTCTCCCAACTTCTTGTCCATGGTGCTCCTTCACCTGGAAGCTCCTATTCTGTATTCAAAGTCCAACCCACTTGTCCCCTCTTCTGAAAACCCTTCCTGGGGCCTCCCAACCACTCCCTTGACCCTGCTCTCGCAGTACTTAGTGGATATTTCTATTATAGCACTCATCTTGATCTCTTTGGGGGCAAGGATGAATGTCTCACTGGAGTGTGATAGGTCTACACCTGGTGCCATATCTGTCCCTGTGAACACAACCCCAGCCTCTGAGTATTGCCTAGAGCCTCAGCCACTCCACACCTCTCCTCTGGGCAGTGCTCCTCAGATTTCACTTTGTGAGAGAACCCCCACCCCCACCCCCGGGGGCTTATTTCATGGGCACATTCCCCCTTCCTTCCCACAAAATATTGGTTCAGTAGTAGTCAATGCATCTTGGGTGATTGTTCAGAGACAGTCAGCAATGGGAATTGATCGTGGGGCAAATGGACCTGGGTCTGGAGAAGGGAGCGAATGGAGTTCATTTATATTCTGGGATTGCCAAAAGATATGACAGGAAGGCTCTTCATTCAACTTGATTAAACCTATGCGGGGGTCCATGCCAGGTGTGCATGAAGACGAATTAAAAATATTTTCTAAGTTCTAGTCAACTTTCAGGATCTAGTTCAGTGTCCTAAATTACAATACTTCAGGAAGCCACCCCAGCTTCCCAAAACTGGGCTGACTTGTACCCCCATAAGTTCAAGGTTGTCCTCAGCAGGGCTTTGTATTCCGTGCATGGCAACTGCTGAAATGTTGTGTACCATCTGTAACCACAGGGTAAGTTAGGTGGAGACAGGGCTTGTGCTTATTCATCCTAGTACGCCCAGAATTTACCTATTGTGGGGCTCCTAGTGGGTGTTTCGGAAACAGTTGTTTAATTGAGTGAAGCAGTCCTTTCGTACCTCGGGCGACCCAGCACATTCAGTCAGTGTGTTCACAGAATGAGCACGTAGCCAGCCCTCCAACATCTACAGACTGACTCAACCAGCAGATTCCGGGCCTCTGCGGAGGCCGAGGTGGAGGCGGTGGAGGAGGCGGGAGTGCCCACGGCTCTGCGCCCCGGGGCCTGTGGTCCACGTGCCGGAGGAGCTAGCCGAGGCAAAGAGACACAACGCACGGCGGACTCCGGGAGGCTTTCCGGAAAAGTGAAGCGAAGATCAGTGGACTTGCCACATGAAAAGGGATCCAGGGGGAGGAAATCAGTGAGCGGAGCAACAAGGCAGGGTATGGTGTGGAGGAAAAAAGAAGAAAGTTAAGAACAAGCTGGGAGACGGTGGTGGGTAAGGGACGCCTCCGCGGGCCGCCTGGACGGTGGTGGGTAAGGGACGCCTCCGCGGGCCGCCTGGGAGCGGAGGTCAGAGGTGGGCACCGCCCGCGCACCCCTGGGCGCCGTCGGGGAGGGCGCGGGGAGGGGCGCCCGTCCCGGCCATCGTCCGCGGGGGTGCGGGTCCTGCTCCCGCCTGCCCCGAGCCCCGGCCCCGGTGGTGTCGGCCAGGCGGGGGCGGGCCGGCCCGGGGCGTGGAGCCGCGGGCCCGAGGGGGATGAGTAACCCTCGGCGGGCGGCGAGCAGGCGCGGCGCCCCGGAGCGTGCCAAGTCCCAGCCCGGAGCGCGCGGGGCCCGGAGCGTCCGGGGTCGCGCCCGAGGCCGGGGAGGGGCGGGCGGCCGCACCCGCGGCGGATAAAAGGGCGGCGCGGCGCGGGACCCGCTTTCTCCGCGCCGGGCCGGGCGTGCGGCGCTGCTGGCGGGCGGGCCTGACGCGGGAGCGGGCGGCGGGCGGCGGGGCATGGCGGGGGCGGCGGGGGCGGCGGGGGCGGCGGGGGTGGCGTGCGCGCCGGCCGCGCGGCCCAGCCTGACCTCCATTTCGTCGGGGGAGCTGCGCAGCCTGTGGACGTGCGACTGCGAGCTGGCCCTGCTGCCGCTGGCACAGCTGCTGCGCCTGCAGCCCGGCGCCTTCCAGCTGCGCGGCGACCAGCTCGTGGTGCCCGGCCCCGGGGGCCCCGCGGCGGCGCGCGGCGGCTTCAACGTCTTCGGCGATGGCCGCGTGCGCCTCGACGGGCAGCTCTACCGCCTCAGCAGCTACATCAAGAGGTGGGTGGCCTCGCCGGGTCCCCGCGGAGGCCTCCACCAGGCTGTCGTGCCGGGGACCCGGGCTGGCCCTGCTTCCCGCCACCCCTCCCCTGGGGGACCCCCCTCTTTCGTGCCACTTCTAGGTTCGCCTCATTGCAAAGGTCACCTGAGGGTGCATGGCTCCTCCAGCCCTGGCCTTTTCCGCCCTCTGCATGACATCTTGCAGCTGCCGCTTGAAGCCGCCCGGGAGGGCATCAGGGCAGGCGCGTGGCGTAGGGCTGGGTGGGGAGCTTAACTGGGGGGTGATTTTCCGTTTCTGGCTCCTTAACTGGGTCAGATGAGCTCAAATCGGGACACACCCTTCAGGGGATGTTTGCAGAGGAGAGATTCATGCCCTGGCTTTGGATTTGTGGGGAGGGGAGAGGATGCTCAATTCTGGGTATTATTGGCCTGATCCAGTGAGGAGACTCAGTGAAAAAGCGTGCAAAGGTTCAAAGTTTCCCATCTTCGGCCTGCTTTTGTTTTCAAAAAATAGAGAAATAAAAACCATGCCTGAGAAACAAACAAAGCCCCGTGAAATCCAACCCGGGGCCATGTGGGCTGTGATGTGGGCAGGTAAGTTCTGGGAAATAGGTGCAATGAGTGTAGCTTCCAGGATTCTTGCACAGAGCTGGGCCCAAACCTCATTTGATGGCGAGTGCCCAGGATATGCTTAGCTGTTGTGGCCAAAGTGTCTGAGGCACTTCGTAGCAAACTTGCGGCCAGCAGGCTGTAGTCCATCTGAAGCAGGCTTTGATCATCACGGGATGAAGCAAGAGGAAGCTTCATGCTTGATTTTACACGGCCTCATGCCTTCCAGAGGTCACCTTGTACTTGTGTGTGGAGGGGGGGTGTCTTATACTTGTGCTGCCGAACAGTGTCGGGAAATGGACAGCGCAGTGTAGAGTTTGAATCAGAGATGAGTAAGCTGGCCAGCTAGGAGGATATAAAGCCTTTGCTACTGGGAAGGACAGCAGCACTGTGGTATCCTGTAAGTGGGATGGAGCCAAGGAGGGCAAGCAAACAAAATGAGATATTTAAAATGCCTTCTTCAAAGCTGCTTTTCCACAGAGAGAGAGAGAGTGAGGGCTTCCAATGCCTGAAAAACCATTCTGCAGCAAGAATTTCTTCCTTTTTCAGTGGATTGAATATTCTAACCCGCATCAGGGGACGATGGGAGGAACGGAGTTAGAAATCATTATTTGTGAAGATTTTTTTTTAAAAGAAAAGGTAACCATCGTATTTGAGAACAGAGTATGAAAAATTCAAATGTCCAGGATTAATTGAAGCCATAGGTTAGGCTTTTGACAGAGCCAGCTTCCTCAATCTTAGCAACCAGTGCAGCAGAATTTAGAATGATGTCGAAGTCTGGTCATTAAACTCTTGCTTTGAACACCTCCTACACAAAAGACTATTAAATAGCAGTGGTCCCCTGGCAGTGAAGAGTCCAAAATAAACAATGACCGGGTGACACACAGCAGAATGCAGTGAGGATGCAACCACAAGGTTCTCATTGTCAAAGCAATTGAGCAAGGGCCTTTGGACCCTGGGACATAGCGAGGAACATCTGAGAATAATTGGGGTGGTAGAAGGAATGATCTGTCTTTCTCTCAGGGGACGTGCTGTGGCATGTGGGAAGTAGGCTTTTATAGGTGTGTGTGCAGTCCTGAAGGATGAACCTGATCTAGATGGAGAGAGCATTCTAGAAAAGAAGGGAAGCCTGGGTTGTGGGCAACAGTGAGAGGTTTTTGTCTTCATGTATCAGAAAGTGGGCACGTAGTCAGAATGCAGACATCAGAGTTGCCTCTCAGATCTGCCAAATTTACCCAGCTGTCTTTGGCTTTGGGGATAACATCCAGCTTCCTCTCTCAGAACATTACTCCAAAGCAGTGATTCATTCGCTTGGATCAATGAGAGCCAGGGTGCATATTTATTTTCTGCATCTATGCCCAATTCAACATTACTGCCGCGGTCCTGCTGGACAGCAGTTTTGGCCAACAGGGCATAGTACTCTATTTCAGACTTCCTCGAGATTGGGCAGTTGTTGAGGATGACCAGTTCTGCTTTGCCTTGTAAAACATCACCATCAGCTTGAACTCCAGCACGTACTTCCCACTTTTCATGTCCAGTTAGGACCTAGAGTTGATGGACTCCAGCAACTTTTTCATCTTTTCTGCGGCTACCGCTTTCCTACTTTAGGTGTGGGATGGCCTCCTACCAAGAACAGCTGTCAAGATAGCCAGGGCATGAGAAAGGCAAGTAATGATTCTTAATCATTTTAGACTACAGAGCTTTTCAGAATTTATGTAGGCCATCTCTCCCAGAGGCGTATGTATGTGCTGACGTTGCTAACTGTCCAGGTAGTTTATGAGTGAGCTATTTGGATCCAGCTTGAGGATCCTTGTTCAATTAATTAATTTAGTTCTTTTTTTTTTTTTTTTCATTCAACAATTATTTCTTGGTGTGGATAAGCTTACAGTGTAAACAGGATTTCCTTTTTGCGGCCTCAAAAAATGTGTGCTGTGTCTTTCATGAGGTCCTTTCCTCAGGAAAAGGCTTAGGGCTGTTGCCCCTGACATTCATATGATTCACTCATTCAGACAATAAGAGGATGATGGGAGGATGGTTTAAGTTATGCTGATATGTCTTCTGATAATTTAACATTTTGGAAATTCATCTCTATTAAATAAACCTAAGGGAACCTGTGGTGGCCGGGAAGTTTAGGGATGGCCACCAGGGCTATAGAGCTCCTGGGAGCCTTCTTGAAAAGTTTGTCCTAACTTGGGGAGAGTGAATGGCAAGATCTTTATCGTTCCTTTTTTCTTTCAAGCTCATAATTTCCATCTGTGTCACAAACAAAACCTATATGGAACACCCGGTGTAAATAACTGATAACGCACACACGTTTTTCCCTGTGATGCGATACAGCCGCTTAGTGAGATGTAGTGGCATGTGCTTGGCAAACAGGTGCACCAGCCTTCTTTTCAGGGGTCCCCTGAGCACGACGGAGGCAGTTGGGGTGATAAACACAAGTACACCATAATAGTGGTGCCAGCTCCTGTTTACTCGAGTACCAAGAATGGCACAAAGTATTCCACAGCTGTTACTTCACAAGAGCTCACAAAGTTGGCACTTGTGGTATTTCCCTTCTTTTTATAGGTGAGGAAATTAGGACTCAGAGAGATTAAATAACTTACCTAAGCAAGATGCTGGTGAGTAGTAGTGGTAGAACCAGGTCTTCTGTGTGGCCTTGGCTAACTGTAGGCCTATGCTTGCAGCCAGCTGCCTCGAGGCTGAAAGGATTCTGGCTTAGTATAGACAGCGGGGGCTTTCTCACACTTCTCCCAAATCAACACCTAAATACCTGGAATTACAGCAGACAGAAGGCATCTTACATATTCAGGTGAAAGGGGAGGGTAAATCCAGTGGCCTTGAGGAAGCCACCAAAAGCAGAGGTGTGAGCTGCTCCTTCCCATATCCTACCCAGCTGTTAGCTGGTGACAGGGACACCTGCCAGGAGCTCAGTCACCCAGGGCAGGGGGTGCAGGGGGCCATGGGGAGACACAGGGGGCAGGTGAGGAGGAGTCAGGGCTGGAGCCTGGGGAGGCTTTGCTCCCACCCACCAGGGGAAGTGTTGGGCTATGTCTGCTGACCCCTAGCTCACCTTTCTGAGGTGACCCTGATTGCTGATGGGAGATAGAGAAGCAATTGCAGCCCCATTTGCAATGTGTAATACTGGGTGGCTCCCATCCAGTCCTTGTGACTGGTCCCCTGCCTTGATCCTGGTGTCTGAGTCTCAGATCTGGTGACCTGCCTGGGACAGCAGCCCCTTACTGGGACGTGTAACAATAACGGTGAAGTAATCATCATTTACGTGTGGAGCTATGGTGTGCATGAGATGCAGCCTAGAGTTAGTGTGGAGCAGCATGGGTGCCGGGACCAGACTGCCTTGGTTTGAATTCTAGTCCTATCGCTTACTAGCTGAGGGCTTCGGGAGATTTCTTAATCTCCGTGACTCCGTATCCTCTGTGTATAATGGAAATAATAACATCAACAACCTTACAGGGTTCTTGTTCAGAATTCAAATTTATAAGGTCCTTAAAGCAGTTACTGGCACGAATGAATCACTTGACAAATGTTAGCCTATAATATTATTAAGCAGCCCCGTAAGCCAAGTGGCTCACACACATGATTTAATCTGTTAGCCAGCCACCTGATGAGGTACCTTTTGTTAGCCAGATTTTACAGGTGTGGAATTTAATCTCAGCAAAACCAAAAAAAGCTCGCTGAGGTCACAGAGATAGAAACGTAACCCAGATCTGATGATTCAAAAGCCACGTGCCATTACTGCCTTCTTTCTTCAGGAGCCTTGCTCTGGACTTCGAGCCATTCCTTACCCTCAGCTCACCTGGTCCTTGCCAAATGCCCGCCTGCAGGCCCCAATGCAGCCACTTGACAGTCCCCAAGGCTTGGCTAACCCATGACGTGACTTCTGCTGGGGACGCCTCCCTCTGGCTTTGGCCCACTCAGTGATGGGACATTTGGCCCAACAGAACAATTCCTCTTGTCTGTCTCAGCTCAGTAAATGGTTCTAACTCCAGACCCCTCCTGTCTTGCTCTTTCTTATTTAAATAACTGGAGCTGGAACACATGAAGGCAGAGAGCTATGCATTTCTCTGGCATTTGCACGTTTGAATCATTAACTAGTTTGTAAGCCTCTTAATGGCAGGGAAGGACCATGTCTTAGATCAGTGCTTCTCAAACTTGAAATAAGCATGCAGGTCCCCTGGGGATCTTATTAAAACACAGTTTTTAAGTTGAATAAAACTGAGGGAAGCCCAGGACTCAGCAGTTTTACCAGTTCCTAGGTGATACCAATTCTGATAGTCCAGTGACCATGCTTTGAGCAACAAGGTTTTGCCTATCATTTTATATCGAAGTGGTGCATTTTCTAGTGTCTTTCTAATAGAGTAGATGCTTCTTGAAAGCAAGACTATTTCTTTTTGCTTTTTTTATGTCCCTGGAGCTCAGCGCCTATGCTTAGTGCTTATGAGTAAATGTATGCTTGAACGTATCGTTTCTGCCCCATGACCCAGGGTGGCAGTGGGGGTGGGGGCATGTACTGAGCATCAATAATGAATGAGTGAATGAATGAGTAGATAAACATGTGTGTCCTTGATTCCAGTCACCAGACAGTAGAGTGAGAAATCAGAAAATTTTGTTTAATTTCCCTCAAGTAGGGGCAGAGGGAAGAGAGGAAGTGAAAGAAAAGGAACCATCTGACAGCTCAGGCTGAGGCCTCACATAAAGCTGTCAAGTTAACACTGGAAACACAGCAGGGCCATCCTGCTCGCTCCCAAGGGCAGAATGCTTTTGCTTACTGTCACAGCAAAGGATTATGAGCTATAAGCAATTTCTGGACCTTCTATGCAAGGACAGTTTTCTATGTGTTCCTCTTTTTTTCTGTGCTCCACGCTCCGTATTTTTTTAAATCAACACACACACACAGACACGTAAGCACACACACACCCTCAAATGGAAGCTATAGGTTTACATTCTTATTTGCTCTGAGCATTAAATCACCAGAGCCAAGGGAAATTTGGGGCAACTTTTCAAGAATTGTGCCAGAAAGGATGTGAAACCTAAAGGAACCTCCAGAGAAAGTTAGGCATCTCAGAGGGGAATGATCTCTCAGCCACTCTAGATTTGCTAGAAGCAAAAATATAGTGTTCTTTCTTGGTCTCCTATTCCAGGTATCACCTCATTAAGCTTTGCTTTAGCCTTCCACACTGAAAAATGGAGGAAAGAAATTGGAGCAAGGACGGAGAAACTCTTGCTCGTGTATTTTTCAGATGCTCATGTTGTCTTTTTTCCTGGTCACTCACATGAACACAGTCCTGATTGTGTTTTGCAAGTTTATAGAACTTCACCGTATGGCCAGCAGAGTTGGCCAGGTTTGAATATACTAACCATGTTTGTTGAACATCTACTATGGGCTCAAGAACATATGTCTCTATTACTTGCACTGCATTGAGTCCTCTCACAGGAGATATTGTTATTATCCCTTCTACAGATGAGGGCACAGGTTCAGATGGGTTAAGTAACTCACTCAAGGTCACAGTGAGCTGTGGCTCTGCAGTTGAGTTCATACAGCCAGTCAATTAGGGAGTGAATTATATCTTCTTATTTCGAATCACTATGCATTGTGTCACACTGTATCTGCCTTTCAATCTTTGGTTTGAAGCCAGAGTTTCAGCCTAGAAGCATCGTGAGGCCAGGGTAAAAGCAATGAAGAAATGAGAGTTTAAAAGAGCTCTCTTAAACCCTTTGCTTTTCATCCTTAATAACTTCGGCAAATATAATAAACATCCAGCACACAAGAAGCAGTACTTGCTTTAGTAATTCAGAAATATGCGTGATTAAAGATGAAATAACTAGTCCCTAATGTCATCTAGTAAGGTTCATCTTAAAACAAAACCAATGATTCAATGTCAGATACTTAAATACCTGTGAGACTTCACAACAGGTCCTCAGTCTTTTTGTATTTTAGTGACTTACATATACAAATTTTTTAACAGTGAATTCCAAAGAATGCTCATGTTTATTAATTTCACTGGAATTTCCAGGTGTTAAACAATTGTACTGGGAAGCTGGGAATGATGAATTAGGAAGGTATTTCTTATTTGTGACCTGGTTTAAATAGAGAGTTCATTAAGTAGGGATCTTGCCACAATCTCTTGTCTGTAAATTCTGTTACGGAGATCTTGTATAAATAGCATTTTCACACATCTGTGGCATCCTGATAACTGACATGCTCTGTGGCGATGTTTACAGCCCCGTTAAGATCCTAAAAGTGCCTCTGAATCATCAAAGAAAGATTAAATTATGTCGAGCATAGTTATAATATTCAGGGCATCTTATTAAATTCAGACTCCGAAAAGGATGACTCATGTATAGGCTATATATTAAACTAATTGTGTGACTATCTGGAAGCCCCTCGCCACCCCTGGCCTGATATCCCTACTCTGATCATGAGAAACAACAGCTCTTGGAGCCTCAAAGCATTCCACAAAACCTGCCACAGAATTCTGGGGAAAACTGATTATTTTCCCAACCAGTGGTCGTTGTTAAATTGAGATTTTCATCTTTTCCTATAAGCTGTGGATTCATCAGAATAAAATCGATGGTCCCTCTGATTGGATGTTGATTGGTCTCACAGGCAGAGGCAAGTACTGCGCTGTCATTTGCAACATCAGAATAGTAATTGGAATGGCAGATTTTCCAGACAGGCTGTACACCAATGCTGTGTGTGCACCCTAGAGAATGACACTCAGACCATGGATATTGAGAGAGCAGAGGAGTCAGCCTGAGGAAAATGTGAAATGTTTAAGTGACTATAAATTAACTCCATGGTGAACAAGGCAGGAGAATAGGAAAATCTGCCTTGGATGGGACACAGGTGGTACCTGACTCTGCCCCAGCATCATGCATCTATCTTGTTGGTGTTTACTGCATTCCGACTCATCCTTTTCTTCTTCCATGGCTATAAGACTTTTCTTCCTTTTTTCTTCCTCTGTGCCTCTCCCCGTACCCCCTGCTACCACAGACCTCACTGGTTCTATGCGGCCTCTCCCGGGCCACTCTTGTCTGCCCGTGCGAGGTCCTGGACAGTTGAAGAGATGTGATGGCAGAGGGGCTGGGGGGACACAGGGAACCCCTGTGCTGCCACCTTCTACCCCAGCCCCATTTCACAGGCCCTGAGCCCCTCCACTGTGATAAAGCATGTTTGGTGCCTACCTGGTGCCCAGCCCATAATCAGGGCCCAGCGAATGCTGTTGAATGAATGAATGAATGGGAGCAAATAAACTCCAAGCATGATGATCCTCTTTCTCCTCCCTTCTCTTTTGCTTCCTTTCTTCAGCGCCTTTTGGCAGGTGGCCAGTTAGGACAAAAAGGAACAGGAACGTTCTCTCCCTGCTGATGTGGAACATGAGGGCTAGTCCCCTTCAGGTGTCCCACCTCTCCCCATTCTCACTGGGCCCTGTGCTCTTAGGTGAGGATGAGGGCAGGAGCGGGACGTCAGAAGAACCATACAGAATCCCTGGTCCGCATTGTCTTCTACAGTCCGTTTCCTTGTTATCTCTGCTGGTCCCCCCCAACCCTTCTTCCCAACACCTGCCCTCCTCACCTCACCCCTGAACATGAACAACCGCATCCCCTGCCCTCCTCTGAATACACCAGCCCTGTATCCCCTTCCCCACCCCAGGACGAGCCCCCTGACCACCCCCAGTGCCCCTGGCGTGGGAGGCAGAGGCTATATTAAAAGCCTGGTGAAAGACAAGGCAGGACGTGTTTTTGAGGCCCCACCAGGGGTCAGGTTTTAAAAGCTCTCGAAATCAGGTCTGACAATCCCCGAGAAAAGATAATGATACAGATTACTAAGAAACCAAGCTGGGAGACAGACAAGCCGAAGCTGTGGTT